>NC_091077.1:61200000-62400000 GCF_032405125.1 Capricornis sumatraensis
GAGACCAGGAGGGCTGGGTAGCCTCTCTCCTGACCTGCGGCCCCTGCCCAGCCTGCCTCACCTGTCCCGGGGGCAAGAGTGCAAGAGAATGGGCCCAGCAGACAGCTCACGATCAGGGAAAACTCAGGAAATACTGGGTCACATCCCATTAGTCCTGCTCCACTCAACACCCAGCATACCCCAGAGGTTTGGAGGGATCAGAGAGATTCCTCCAGATCTTTGGAGATGTGGCTCTTCCTCCCCTAAAATCCTCCAGAGGGGACAGTATCTCATGCTGGCAAAACACGGCCACACAGAGGCCAAAAGCACAGAGAGGCAGCAACATAATTCCGAGTCGGACACTGAGAATACAACCTCTATTTCTTTTTTTGTCCAAAACATGTAGATTGGTTTTGCTGAGTGTTATTTCGTCTTCTTTTTTTTTATTTCAACATACTTACTGCATATAAAGTCATGCAAAGAAAACAGTGCAGACAGTAGATCCAGGTGGACGTGCCAAGGCATTCCACATCAGAGTCAATCCCAAGGGAAGAGGGAAAGAGAAAGGAAAAGAGAGATGCAAACCACAGCCGCAGCAGGAGGTGTGAAGAGGAGAACTCCCAGTGTTCTTTTTGGACCCGCATGAAGACACATGCTCGTGAACCCCCCAGAGATGGATGGGGGGGCGCTGAGGGTGGTGCACAGATGTAATGAAATCCTGGGCAGCATGGTAGAAAGGATCTCAGTTTGGGAGGCAAGCAAGATAAAGTCCAGATACTGCCACCCTGACAACCTCCCCCACTCTCTCTGCCCAGATTTGCTATTTCTTTATCAGCACTAACATCTGATGCTTGTCCAGTTCCCAAGGGAACCTGGGGACTGAAATGTCAGAGATCCTTCCCTGTCAGGCTGAGTCTACCTCAGCCCCAGATAACCCACAAGTGACAAAGTCCATCTCAGAGATGACAAAAAAAAAAAAAAAAGACCTAGAACAGGAAAAAAAGAAAAACTACCCCTCAGCCCTCTTCCCACCTCCCTTCCCAACCCAAACCTTCTCACAATAATTTGAGAGGTCTAGTTATTACATAAATATCCATTAACGCGAAATCCACTTACGAAACACACAGAAGTTTGGCTATAAAAAGGCATGCGGTCCGAGTAGAAGCGATACCTAATGGTTGTTTTCTTTTGCCCTCGAAAAGCAATCAGATTCTCCCCTTCGGATATGATGAAGCTGGAATTCTCCAGGCGGGATGGATGGGTGGAATGGGCAGCTAGTGTTGGAAGTAAACATCGGCAGAAGGAAGAAAGGAAGAAGTGGGGGCACCCTGAGAGGATCGAGCCCCCCACACTGAGGGAGGAGGGTCGAGAACAAGAGGGCAGGACAGGATGGGAGAAGAGTTGGGACGGAGGTCTGAGGCAGCAGGCTCCTGACATCTTGCTCCTCTTTTGCCCTCCCCCACGGGGGAGGTTGGTGCAGGGGGCTGGCTGTTCTGCCCTTCCCCAAGGACCCAGAAGAGGGGAGATCAGGGAGGGGGTTCTGGCGGATGCCACCTTCCTCCCGGCTCTGCCCCTCCTCCCCAGCCCCTGGGTGAACACACAGCTGGGACCTTGGCCTCTGGCCAAGGCAAGACCAGGCCAATGACAGCTGGGAGGGGGGTCCTCGGGGCCAGCACCCAGGGCACCTGGGCCTGAGGAAGCCCCACCCTGGCAGGGGACAGAGAGCAAGAGTGACAGGTGGAGACGGGGAGATGTGGCCATTTGCTCTGAAGTTGTGATGGCTTTTGCGAGTGGACAGGTTTTCTTGACACAGGTATAAAGGTGATGGTGATAGTGGTGGTGGTGGGATGATGCAATTGGGGGAATTCCAGCAAAATCCAAGTGGGAGAACCAGCAGCCACATTCCACGGACAAAGAGTGGATCTCTGGGGTACAGCGCCTCCAGCCTGGTCCTTCAGCTGCAAGACACGGTTGACACAGTGGGTAACGTGGGTGCTTCTCAGGGCACCATGCCCACCTCCTTGGATGAAGTTCAAGTTGCCTCCCGTGGGTCCCACCCGCGGCTCCTGCCCCCACCCCCTGGGAACCACAGGCCTGGTCTCCTCCCAGTGGTCTTCCCACCTCTGGCTCAGGGCCCGTCCAGCACCCAGGTTCCCCAGAGTGTACCACCTCCAGACCGACACCACCCCGCTCATTTAGATCATCAGAAGGAGGGGCTCTTACTGCGGCAGGACGGAAGGCGCCCCGGATCTGTGGAAGTGGACGATCTGCCATTTGCCATCCCGGCGGTGCCAGACGCGGGTCTCTTCCGACTGGGCCGTGCGGGGGATGCCGCCGGCGTCCAGGTACTGCGTGATGCGGATGTAGGCGATGCAGGCCGACTCGTCACCCATCAGGTGGATGTGGGGGTTCAGGATGGTGGTGTGCACAGGCTTGCTGTTCCGGGACCACACTGCAGGCGGGGACGGGAGGGGGCGGAGGAGTTGCACCTGGGGGCCTCCGGTTCGCTTCCTTCCCTCCCCCACTTCTCAGCAACCGCTTCAGCAGAGCACCTCTGCCTGCCTCATTTCCAGAGGAGCGGGTCTCTGCGACAGGGCTCAGCTACCTGGGAGTCAGGGCACGGCTTGTAGATGCCTAGATCAGTCCCCAGGGGAGATACAGTGGACTTCAAGACAAGGTGAATTCTTCACACTCAGGGGAATGGAATTGAGAATCACGGTATCTCAGACATAACAGGTGAACGTAGTGTCAGGTGAGCTTAGACCAGAGTCTCAACCCAGATCCCTACAGAGGCCAGGAGAGTACAGAAACAAGGGGGCTGAACTGGGTATGAGATGCTAGATGACTACAGACCCTGTATCTCGGGGTGAGGGGCCAGTAGGGAGTGGTGGAGACAGTGGCGAACAGGGCACCGTGTCCCTTCTGGGGAGGCGCCCTGTGCGCAGCTTCCTTGGCGTTTGCTATGTAAGTGGGACTCATGTTGCCACACCTCATTTTTCAAGAGAATCTAGAAATCTGGATTTCTATGTCAATGCCTCAGTTTTAATGATGACTTTCAAATTTAAAACATCATGCAGACTGTATGAAACATGTGTAGTCAGACACACCTTATGGGCACCTCATTAGCCACCTCTATTCTCAACGTATAGAATTATGGAAACTTGAAGAACATTAAAACTGTAGAATCTTGGAATTGTAGGGAGGTACTGGTGGCCATGGGATGTGGTCATGGAGCTTTCCAGAGTTAGGGGGAACGGCACAGCTCTTATAATCATGAGAGAACTGACAAAACCAGCCCTCTCTGTGTAATATGTGAGCCACAATTATTACTATCATCATCACCACCAGCTTGGATTTAGGAACTCTCAATTTTTCTCAGCAAGACAGAAAACAAAACACAGGAAGACAGTCACCTCGGGAGGGGCTGGACAGGGGTCACTAGGATCTTGGGCTTCAGTGGAACCCTCACAGCTTCCCTCAGTGTAGCCCAAACGTGCCCAAATCCCACAGGAGAGCTCATGCAAAATATAGATTGCCCAGCCCCGCCTTTGGAGATGCCAGTTCAGGAATCTGTCATATTAAAAAAGCTCCCTCCCTTCTCCCATCCTTTGATTCTGATGCCCAGCCAGGTTTGTGAGCCACTGATTTCCTGAAAAATGTAAAAAAAAATTTTTCTTTTCACAACTTCGGAAAGCATCCAATAATATCTGCTCCTAAATATGATCCTCACATTATACCCAAGTTTTAGATAAATGACCCCAAGTCACCGAGTCTTGGATATGTAGACTAAGAGGCTTTTATAATTCTGGGCTCTTGTATAGCAAGAGTGAAGAACTTTTGCATATAAGCTTCGGAATGACCTCAGAGATCAGAGGTCACCCTTTGGCCCTCCCACAAAATGCAAGGAGGCCTCTGTGAGCATCCTCAACAGCATTCAAGGCTGGAGGCTCTCAACACTGTTTAGTTCAATGCATCCATTTAGCAGATCTGGAAACTGAGGTCCAGAGAAGCAACTGGACTTGTCCAAAGCTGGGCCAGTCTCTGAAAGAAATGCAGTAGAACCTAAAGAAGTCAGTCTCTACGTGGGACTGAATTAGGACAATCTAAAACAATCCCCAAAGGGATAGAATTTAGCACCGTTGAGGGCACTGGGCCTTACTGCTGTCTGCCAGGGCTGGGGTCCTGAGAGTCATTTGTAAAGCAATGGTCACCCTAACGTGGCATTTCTTGAATGGAAACTAGGCTCCCAACATCTACCTCATGGATAGCATGGGAGAAAGGGCCAGGTCCTCCAGCAGGAAAAAGCAGCCAGGAGGGTGAGACTTGCACCAGGGCAGGCAGTTACCCTGTGTCTTGCTCTTTTCGATCCTTTGATGTGATCAAGTGTTCAAGCCCAGAGTCCGGGGAGCCAGTGTTATGATGGGACTCACTGCCAGAGTTTAGGTCAAGGGCTTACACGGCCTTCCGTGTCTCCTCCCCCTTTTGCATCCCTGAGTCTTAAAAGCCAGCTCAGCCTGATCTCTGCTCTGTGGGGCTTGTGGTGTTCATTGTGGGGAACCAGAACCCCCCAGAGGACAGACCAGTAGAGAGGTGCCTCTGGTCATCAGCTAGGGAGCTCCAGGGTGAGCGGGACTGACTGTAGGGTCCAGCCACCTCTCTTCACACTCTGCTTCTGTTGCTAGCCTTGGAAAAGCAGAGTTTGATTTGTCAAAGAAAAATGTAACTTCCTTCTTCACAGCTTTTTGGGGATGCTCTTAAGCCCTTGTACTCTGCAAGATTCTGTTAGTCTGTGTGCAGACAGGAGAGGAATGCCCAGCTCTGGTGCCCAGGTGAGGGGATAACACGGGGAAGGGAGGAGGCACTGGAGGCAGTCAGGACCAGGTTCTGTCACCAATAATCTGGGTCCTTTGGACAAGTCGCTTCCTCTCTCTGGACCTCAGTTTCCCCTCTGTACAATGAAGAGTTGGACTAGAGCCAACTTCAGTTGCTTAAGTACTACCTTTGTTATTACCATCTACCTATACTTACTTTATGGCAACCCACTCTAGTATTCTTGCCTGGAGAATCCCATAAACAGAGGGGCCTGGTGGGCTACAGTCCATGGGGTCGCAAAAAGTCGGACATGACTGAAGCGATTTAGCATGTGCACATACTTACTTTATGAAAATATTTCCTTAAATTGATTCACTTTATTAATGTAGATACATTTATTTTAAAAGACAACTTTCTAAAACAATCATTAATGAATAACCAGTCTTACAGAATACACTTTTAATAAGCCCAATGAAAATGAAATCAAATTATATAATCTTAGCTCCATGCTCTTTCCTGCAAGGCACCTGGGCCTGAGACCGCTCTCTTTTTGATAAAGAGGTGAGTTAGAAAGTCAGTAGGTATTTAAGAGAGACTGACATTACGCTGAGCCTTTCCTCTTGGCAGAGCCAGATGCACTGTTAGAAAGGGACCAACTTGCTCACTGTGTGAACCAGCGCTGTTTCAATGGGTGCCCACAAGCACCAGATCCCAGAGCGTTGCCTCAGTGCCTCCCCTCTGGGGGACCTTGGCCATGCCTCTTCTCAGGGCCTCCCTCTGGGTCCTAAGCTGCATGAGTCTAACCTGCGTGTGCATTGGTTTATCCTTGTCTGACCCAAGGCCAAGGCGAGACACAGACGCAGGCAGAAAGCGCCCTAGGTCAGGCCCAGCCTCAGCCCCCTGACAGCCCCAGGGTGCAAAGCTGCCAGGGTCTCTCCTGCAAAGAGAGGCCTGGGAAGGACAGACATGCGGACAGAGACCTAGACAGACAGGCAGGGCACAGCAGTGTGAGCTTGGTCCCCCTTTCTCCCCCAAGAGTGCATTTCCATGCCCACTCATCAGGGCACCTGCAGGACAGCAACCTACATGCCAGTTTGCAACCAGCTGGTCAGCTGGGCTGGCTACAGGCATTCAGGTGACTGTAACTTGGGGGTGTGCCCCTGGGGGGGCTCCCTTATCTGTAGAAAGGGAATAAAGTTCTTCCCCAGGCTCTCCCAGGGTCATGGGCAGGCGAGAGCTGAGAGGGCTTGTCACACTGATTCAAGGTCCCCATCTGCAGCCACAGCGGTTGGACGGACCAGGCTTAGGAGAGAGAACCAAGGCGGTACCAAGCCCTGTCCACACAGGCCCTTCCTCCTCACTGGCTCCTGAGCCGCCCCGGGGGCCCTGCCCGTCACCCTGCTGTGCCATCTGGCAGGACACCGAATAGAGCAGACAACAGGCAGCCCAGAGGGAAGGGATTGCTCACGGTTTTCAAAATAGAATCGATGGAAGTCCAGGCCCTCGACCAGGTTCCCCAGGGCCTCGGGTTCGAAGGCCGTCATCCCAGGGTCACACATTTTCCTGGGGGGAGGAAGTCAGAGGAAAGATGGGCTGGGGTGGCCTCTCGGGTGCCCCCTCTAATTCCAGGGGCCTGGACCCCAGGAAGGTGAGCCTGTGAAATCAAAAGTGACTGCACCCACCTCATAGGATCAATGAGGCTGCGGAGGGGACAGGGCTGGGACAGGGACAGTGTGGACGCTGCTGACTGGCAGGTGCTACTGGGAACTGGGAAGCCTGGGTCCAAACCATGGCTCTGCTGCTTACACGTCATGAGACCACCATGCCCCCTGCCCCCTAACGTCTCTGAGCAAGAGGGCCATACCAAGATGCCAGCAGGGATAACTCAGCCTGTACACAACTCTCCAGATTACATCGCATCCCCCACCTCAGGCAGCAGATCCATCCAGAGGGGGCTTTCCTAATCTGTCTTCCTTGGGCAGGGGGACCTTTTCCTTCACTTTAAATTGGCTTCTGTTCACAGCAGGCGTGGCCCTGGAGGGGTGCATTTTGCTGCATTAAATGAAGGCATCCTATTGTTGGCAGCAGCGTCCTCTGGGAGCCGCAGCTCCCTCTTCTGTGAGATGAGGAAAATAGCCGTCCAAGAAGCGGCGCCTGGGAGGAAGGAGCTGGGGTGTGGCTGAGCAGGCCCTCTGCTGTGTGTGTTTAGCTCAGTGCTCCCACTCACGTCTGCTTTCTGGGAGACCCTAATAGCCAGATGGAGGGAGGAAAAAACTGTCTCCCCCATCCCTAGGTCCCTGAGATCGTCTATGACACAACGTGGACCCCTGTGGCAATGACAGTGAAGCCAGGGACAGGAAGTACCCCAGGACAGACAAAGATCCCAACCTGGGGAGGGACTGAAGATAATGGCGGAGGGCCCAGCCTCATGTGAGCCGGAGCTGTGGTGAGTGCAGGGCGCCCTGCCCTTGTTCTGCCCTAACCGCTCTGTCTGCGTAATTCCAGACAACTCGCTTCTCCACTCAGAACCTCAGGTTCTCCTGACGGATTGGCCAGCGGGGTTGTTCTCAGATCATGTGAGATTCCCAGGATCCTTCCAGATCCAGAGTCCTTTAAGGTGGGGCTCTGAGCCCTGACCATCTGGAAGACTAAGCACCACCTCGCTCTCCCCAAGGAACCCCTCTGCAGGAGGTCTCTGGACCTCCGAAGGGACTCAGAAACCATCTGCTGCAGTTCCATTGTAGGGAAACAGGCTCGGTGAGACGAAGGGGCTTATCCAGGGTGACACAGAGTCAGACTCAGCACCACAGGCCCCAGAGGTCATAGCAAGGGGTCGAAACCTAGGCTACAGAGGAAGTGGTATCGCAGAGGTGGAAGACTCGGGGGGTCTGGGTCAACAGGAGACACCTCTCCTTCCCTCCCTCCCTGCAGCTGTGTCCCCAGAGCCACTCTCAGGCTCTCTCACCACTGACTTAATTCTTTTCAGGGCCAGAGGCAAAATCTGTTCAACAGTGCATTTCCGTGTCTTTATGCAACCCTCAGGGGCACACATGCACACACACCCATGCACACCCCTTATGCACGCAGTCACAAACGTGCACGTTACACTCACGAGTACATGCGGCCTCCGTCTCACACCTGCACCTTCCAAGGTCCTTGTTTCTCCAGAGATAATCAGCAGATTGCTGGGGCTTTGTCACCTGCTGCTGCTGAAACCCTCCCACGACCAGGATGCACCTGGCCTGCCCAGCCTTTGAGAAACAAACTTCATCTCCTGGGCATATAGCAGTAACCAGGATCAGGCTGCCCAAGGAGCAAAGCCCACCCAGGTCATTCCTACTTCACCCAACAGGCAAGGGTCATTTTGCCCTTAGTTTGCAGCTTCTGTCCACCAAAAAGCATAGGTGGGGTCTTCAGACCCGGGCCTTGTCAGCCCTGGCCAAGACGTTGAGGCCTCAGCCCAGAATCCTGGCTCTCCTGGGGGCCCAGTGAGGTCCGCTCCTGGCCTAGACCAGCAAGGCTGAAGATGACCACCAGGGGGCGCTCCAGCCCAGTCTTTGTACACTGGTCGCTTCTCCAAGGGCTGGCCCAGGTGTGTAGCGAATGTGTCATACCATTTGTTTCATATCATGCTATTTTTGCGCACTCTGCCTTATCCCTGGATGGCTCAGAATTGCTTTTTGAGGTTCTTTTGCCCCCTGCCTGCTCACTGAAGTTTGGTTTTCTGCCTGCTCCTGCCCATCTGAGGTCAGAGGAAGTCCAGTGTAGCCCAGGCCCACATGGTCAGACTGAAGAAGGGCCCGCCTCCCTCCCCTGCTTCCCAGCTTATCTCCCGAGGAGGCCCATGTTGCATTGGAAGCCACCCCCTCTTCCCTTGGGGAAGGAAAAGAGTTTTGTTGGAATTCTTCCTAGACAACAAGATAGGAGCAGGGAGAGGAGCAGGACTGAGATATAGACAATTACTGTGAGCAAAAAACTCAATGAAAGCATAAAGTCAGAAGGCACACCAGACTGAATGAGTTCAGCCTGATTCACGGCACATGCAGTGTGAGTGAATGAGGGTCACAAAGACCCCCAGCGTTAGCCATCAGCGCCCCCGATTCAGGCAGGACATGCAGGATGCACCCAGCCGACTCACGTGTAGGACTCAAAATCTCCATTGCTTATGGCTTCAATCAGCTGCTCTGTCACTTTTATGATCTCTTGTTTCCGCACTGGAAGGCAGGAGGGGACACAGAGAGATAATAGTGATCGTGACGGAGGTGTGGCGCCAGCCACCGGGTCCTGAGCCCTCGCCACGCACCAGCCCCCATCCTGAGGGCCTCACATTGTCTCAGCTGTCCTCACGCTGCCCCTGGGTGTCATCACTCCCGGTTCATGGAAGAAGAAACAGGCTCAGAAAGGTGGCAGGGTGTGAAAGTCCCCTCGACCACAAAGGGCAGAGCCTGTGTCTTAGTTGGCAGCCTCTGCTTCCAGACAGCGAGCATGGTTCTGGCTCTAGGTCTGATTTGAACCCAAGTCTTGACTCCAAAATACACCTTTTCCATCACCTTGTTTTGCCACCTGAATCCAAGCAAGGTTACCTGTGACGATCACCACCGGCAGCCAAAAACCAGAGGTTTCCCTGTGGTCCAAACCAGGGGCACTAAGGAAGGGCTTAGGGCTTATCTATCCCTTGGATCTGGGTGAGTTTGTATTCCATTTGCATACCTACAAGATTCAGGCATGAGCTTTCCAGTACTTTCCAGGCATAATGAATCCCAGTTACTGACACCTGGCCTCCCCTGTCTGCCACTGAAACACCACAAACAGCTGCTGTCTTTCCGGTAGAGGAGTAGATATCAGTTTTCTTATTAGGTGTGTGACGTTCTGTGCCCTAGCTTTCCCATCTGTAAAATGGGGATGCTATCACCTCTTATACACTCAGTGCTGAACAAGCAGCGTAAAGAACCCAGGCTTCAGTATCAGCAAGCCTTCATCTGAATCCCAGCCTGGGTCGTTATCAGCTGCTCAGCCGTGGGCCACAGGTTGTTTTCCCATCCATCATATGGAGACGATACTGCCCTCATCCCAGAGTTGTTATGACTACGGGATGAGATGCTATGCCTGAGACACTTGGATCAGAGCCTGGCACACAGTAGGTACACACCTATATCCTCCCAGATGCACCGTTGTATCTGCTCCTCACCCCCTGGGGGTGGGGGGAGGCAAGGCCAGTTTCCTCCTATTTGATACATGAAGAGACCAAGCCTCAGCAATGAAGGAACTGGAGTCACATGTCCCGGCTTCCAGGAGGGCTGTCCTGCCAGAAGCCTGACTCAGTTTCCCGGGTCCTCCTTCCCTTCTTCCCCAGGCTCAAGCTTGACCTCAAACCTGGTCAGTGAGCTGGAGGCAGCCTCAGGTGAGATGGAGGACATACTGCCCGTCTCTCGGGCCGGGAGCGCGGGAAGGAGGCTGCTCCCATCAGAGCCCTTGACCCGGCCTGCCCCTCTCCTTACCAACTGCAGGGGCCACCCTGGCCCACCTCACACGGGGAGCTCGCCTCAGGCCCAGAGGACACAGAATCACAGAGCACCCAAGCCGCAAGAACCTCGGCGACCACAGACTCAGCCTCCTTATCCAGCTATTGGGCAAACAGAAGCCTGGAAAGAGGTGCGGCCCGCTGAAGGACACAGAACATCCCGGGTGTGCAGTCTGGCTTCCAGCGCAGGGCCTTTCCCAGAACCTGGGAGCTCCAACATGTTCCCTGTCACGTTGGGCCCATGGCCTGTCTCTTCCCCAACTCAAATATTTAATATGAGCACTGCAAAGGCTCACTGGCCCCTGGAGCAGGCCTGGCTCCACAGACATTCCTTGCAGAACGAGGGAGCGTGCCAGAGTCAAGCCTCGAAGCTTGAAGCCTCCCAGCACAGCTTCCTACACTGCTCACTCCCCGTTCAGAGATGAGCTCCAGCCACACTGGAGGCGACAGGTGAAATCGTCTGCTCCGGTGTCTGTGCAGCAACAAAGCCATCATCACTGTCTCTGCCCCCCCGCACCCCCCCACCACGTGCCCCTCAGGGCAGGGCCCCATGCCCAGCACAGCTCTTGGCACGTGGTGAGTGCTCAGTAGACATCACCATCTTGGAAGTTACCATCTCCAGTGTCAGCCACCACAGTGAGCGACACAGTCTTTGTCTCCTGGCTCCTCTAAGAATCACCAGGACTGGGAATGAGTGTCTTAGACCAGGAGCTCTGCCGGGTGACCCTGTCTTGCCTGGCACTGAGACAGGCAGCATGAATGAATGGGTAGATAAACCAAATCAGGGTCTGGGGTTGCTGTCTTTGCCTTGTCCCCTGGAACTGCCCAAGTTGCCTAGTGGCCTCTGTCCCTTGGAGCCCAACAACCCAGTTTCCTGGTCAAGCTAGAGACTGAGGATGGAGAGAAACAAACTGCTATCAGGAGACACCTCATTCCAGCCGCTCCCACGTGGAATCACAGTGACCCCGCAGGGCCTGGGGCCCTGGCAGGCCCTGGGGCCCGAGCCACCCCCCTTGCTTTGTCTGCACGGCTTTACATGCCCTTCCCGCTTGACATTCCATGAGCTTCTGCTTAACACTCTGTCTCCTGTGGGCTGCTTCTCCCCAGAGTGTCAGAAAGACTAGCCAAGTGGTCAAGGGCACGGATTCTGGAGCCAGACCCCAGCTCTACTACTCAGTAACCATGTGCCCTTGGGCAAGCTATTTCCCCCTGCCTCAGTTTCCCATATGTATAATGGAGCTACTAATAGTACTTACCTCATAGGGTGGTTCTGAGGGTTGAGTTAAGAATATATCAACGAAAATAACTAACACACATATGGTCCTCACTCAGAACCAGCTACTGTTCCAAGCCCTTTATATCAAGTCATTTATGTAAATAATGATGCATTATGTAAAAGTGTTGAGAGCAGTGCCCGGTGCTCCATAACTGAAAGCTGTGATTATCCTCAGTGGAAAGCTCTGAATTGGAAGTTCCCCCTGAGGACAGCCTCTAGCCAGGCCGGGACACTTCCCAGCAGCCTGATATGTGATGCTTCAGTTTTGGTTGAAGCTTTGGGGCTTGCAGCCTGCCTAGGAGGCCACCACACTGCTGGAGAGCATCTTCCATTTGCACCCATATCCTTCTTTTACATTAAAATCTTCCCCTGAAAGCCCCTTAGTTTCTGGGGCCCTACACTGTGTACCTGATATCCCAGACTTTATGCCTTCCACCTGCCAGCCTTTTCTTCTCAGGGCTGAAAGCCTCCAGCGTGTGGTTTGCAGGATCTCACTCAAGCTGTCTATCTACTCTTCTGGGGTACTTAGGCTATTAGATGCTTCTGTGAGTGTGAGCACACAGTCCTTGACGTAGCTTGAATATTGCAGAATTTCAGGCCTAGGGTAGCACTCTGTATCCCCTCCCCAATTCTGGACACTATACCTCTATTAATGCAGCCTGAGACAGTGCCTAACTTGGCCTTCAGCCACGTAGGATACCAAGTTTGCCAATGGTTAAAGCCTGGCAGGCGGGAATCTCCCTCGCTTCACTCTCTGAGACCAAAGATCTGGGACTCCAATGCTCCTTAGATCTGGAGAAATTCACTCTTGCTCTGAGCCCCTCTCATGTCCTCAGCAGATCCACTGCTCTATGAAAGATTCCTCCAGCAGCTGCTCAGTAGCAACTCTGGCATTTTTAATCTTCTAGGCATTCACCCAGACAACCAAGAGTGTTCCCTCATAGCTGGGAAAGCTGAAGCCCCAGAGAGGTTAAGACACTCTCTCAAGGTCACACAGCACATGGCGGCTGAGATGAGATCAGCATTCCCGGCTGAAATTTCCCAGAATGTCTCTGCCCAGATTCGGAGGCAGCTCTTTGGAAAAGTTTTTAAGAAGCTGACCAGGAGAAGGAGGGCGGTGGGGAGGAAGCCTAGCAGAGTCCTGTGCAGCTCAGAGGGTGAGAGGCCTGTGTATTATCCTGAGGGGCTCTGAAATATTCATGTCCCCTTCTTTGCTCAGGGGGAAATGTTCCCTGGAGGATGACATTTCTAATTAACTTTAATGTTAGGTCAGAATCCACCCTACCAGCTGCTATTCTCACTTAGTAAGAAGACTTAACAAATTAACACAAGAAAATGGTTCTCTGGAAATTTTTTCTGAGGCCTGAAGAACCTGGGGGAGGCACAGGGCTCCTCTCTCCTGCCAAACAGCAGGAGAAGCTCCTGGTTGGGCCAGCATCTTTTCCAGCAGACATGGCCCTTTACATGTATGGAAACTGAGGCAGGAAATGGGCTCCAAGTCCTACATTAATAACACTGACATGCCCTATCTCTTCTCTGGGCTTCAGCCTCCCTCTTTTTATTTTATTTATTTATTTTTGGCCATGCAATAGGCATGTGAGATCTTAGTTCCCCAACCAGAGATCAAATCTATGCCCCCTGCAATGGAAGTGCGGAGTCTTAACCACTGGACCACCAGGGCAACTCATTCCTCCTCTCTTTAAAAGGGACATAAATGAACTAAAATTCAAGACTTCACAAATGTTCCCATCCTGATATCTCTAAAGCAGAGGATAATGATTGTAAATGTCAGGCCTTGGGGATACAACCCAGAGCCATTACTCCAGGTGGAAAATGTCTTTAACGGGTCTGCACATTGCGCATTATGTTAATAGTGCATACAAACTTTATATTCTGTTTCAAACATTTCTCTGTCTGTTTAACATATAAATATTTATCTTAAAATAATCTTTGAGTAAAACTGACGCTCCAGGAAAATGCTGTATGGCTTCCAGTCATTCAACCATAAGCTCCAGTTTGAAAGAAAAGAAATTAAGATTTATTAAACAGTGACCATATTTCAAGCACCGTGTAAGCACTTTAGACACAGCCTCTTGTTTCATCTGCACAGCAGTCCTCTGAGCTTGGTGCTATTATCGTCATCTCTTTATAGTTAAGGAAACAGAGGCTCAGAAAGGTTCAGTAAGTTGCCTAAAGTCACCCAGCAAATAGACTCCCGTGAACAATCATAGGGCCTGTTTGCCTCCACAGACCGTGTCTGCTCTGAGACCAGGATTATGAGGCCACAACCAGCTCCTCAAAACACCCAGCACCTAACTCTTACCACTGGGACAGGGAGCCTCAAATACAGCAAATGTCTCAGAAACACCCTCTATTGCCCCACCACAAACCTATGGAATCAGAATCCACAAGAGCAGGGCCAGGAATATGGTTATAAATCATACTTGAGGGGCTGAGAATGCTGGTCTGATCCCAAAGAATTTTTCAAGATAATGCGTTTTGAAGGCTGTCCCGAATGCCATGGTAGAAACTTGATTTGCTCTGGCACCAGGCAATGGTGATGCAGTGACCACCCCCAACCCCACCCCACTCCCAGCTGGGAATGCCCAGAGAGGAATACACGCAGGGTGGGCCTAGTCTTCCAAACATCCTGGTGGAGTCAGGAGGCAGCCTCACAGGGTTTGTTGTGTTAAAACTGCCTTAAATCAGCCTGAATTGCAGTGGTGCAGAATATGTATTACATAAGAAAATGCTCTTTTCCTCATGACTGTATTCTTTTAGAAGCAAGTCGTCTAAACTCCTGAAAATATCTCGACTGGTACCACTGTGATCTCTCCAGGTTGGTGCTGTTTTTCTAGGTCTCAGAGACTACCCAGGCATCTCAGATACATGCCCGAGTGTGAGAACCCCCAGCCTTGCTGGGTCTCCCTATCTTGGGGCAATAAGGAGGGCCGGGTACAGGCAGAACAGCAGGACATCACTGACTCATCCAAGGACTTGGTGCAGATGTCAGCACCCCACCCTCCCTCCTCTAAGCTCCAAGCACACTTGCCACCGGGCAAGGCCTCCCCAGCCAAGGTTACAGGGCAGGCCCTGAGGTGCGGTTCATGTCCTAACTGTACCATTTATGAGCTCTGGGACTTTGGGCAAATTTACTCAACCCCTCAGGTTCTGGGCTGTTGAATGGGGTTTATCACAGTACCTTCTTCCTAGGCTTGTTGTAAAGCTCAGGTGAATATCAAGCAGTTGAAACACGTCTCGCCCACTGCAAGTGCCCCATAAAAGCCATTCTTATTCCTGTTGCCATCCTATGATTTCCTCTCTTACTATCAAATCCCACTTATCTGGGGTCTTGCTCCCCCTTCCATCTGAGTGTGGTGAACACTATTAGTCACTGGCTACAGTAGCCCCTGCATTTTAGGTTGATCTTTTTTTTTTTCTGGCCATGCCAAGGGGTATGCAGAACTTCCCCAACCAGAGATCAAACCTGTGCCCCCTGCGTTGGAAGCGCAGAGTGCTAACCGCTGGACCACCATCGGAGTCCTTGGGCTGGTCCTAGGCAGTGTTTCCCATATTCCAGTTTGTTGAACTTTCTACATTTCTGCTTTCCCTTCCTTTACTTTGAATTTTAAAAATCAACTCTTTTGTTTTTAAATTTCTAAAACACTTCCAAAGGAAAATGTATACTACATTTATGACTTGACTATGTTAATTTTTTCACATTGAATTAATTTAATACTTGTTAAAGTCAACATGTATTGAAGTCAACATGTAAAGTCAACATGCCATAAGAAAAGTCTATCCAGGTACCACTAGTGGGCCAGGCACACCATACAGGGAAATGCTGCCCCACAATGTACCCAGCCTATAGGGAGCAAACTGAGGCTTTCTGTAGAGAAATGGGACACAAAGTTGGCCTAGGGGCCCCTCCAGGCAGGAGACTGTCAGTGAAGGGGGCCCACCAGGAGGCCTGGGAGCCCTGATGCTGAAGGCAAGGCCCCTCCTACCTTTGGTGTCTTCATCCTCAATGGTGGTATTGGTGCTCTCTGAAGATTCCTGCCAAAAAGAATACAGGAGGTGGTGAGGCACACTTTCTGAGCAGAAAGAGGTGGGGTCAGCGGGGAGCTGCCCCAGCTGCCTGATGCTGCGGCCCCGTTTCCGTAAGCCTCATCGGTTCCGCCGTCCAGGTGCTGCACTGAAAAATCCCATCAGCCTTCCGAGCCTAAGGAGGGGACGGGCCCAACTCAGCAGGCGGCTGGTGGCGGGAGCGGGGTGAGAAGGAAGGGGTGGATGCACGGAGAGCCCTGGCCTTTCTGGGAGGGCTGGGTGGGGCGGTTGGGGGGGCGGCTGTCCTGAGCCCTGTCTGCTGGAGGGAGCAGAGAGGGGGTGTGGAGGGCAGAGAGGCACACGCTGGCCACGGGGTGGGGAAGGAGCGCACACGCTGGCAGGGGAGGAAGAGAGAGACGGGGAGGCCCAGTGTGAGAGAGCCTGGGCTTTTCCGGGGGAGAAAAACCACACAGCTGAGGGAGACAGCAATGGAGTCAGAAGAAGAGGGGTGTGGGCCATGCCACCGCAGGAACCCCTAGACAGAGGCAGGGGCTGGTGGCTCCTCTGCCACCGGCAGGCCCTGGGTTGCCTCGCGGAAGCTCAACAAGGGCCTCCACGGCTTTGGCCAAACCAAGCCCCCCAGCGGCCACAACTGGCACAAACCAAGCCCTGAGCTGAGTTCCAGAGCCAGGGTGGGGAGAAGCGAGAAGCCACGGCTGGATGTGGGATGGGGTTCAAATCAACCTTTGCTTCCAAGGGAGTTCCCAGGTCTGCTGTCAGGCTGCTGGCCTGGGCCATGGAGTTGGAGGTGTCAACAGAAACACACCAACAACACGCACACACAACACACATATTGTCACACGAGGCACACGTACCAAGCACGCCCTGAGCCCCCTCTCCCCGCCCCGGGTTCCCATTGCAGCCTGCAGGAGGGAGGCAGGAGCGAGGGTTCGAGGCCCAGGATTTACCGGCGTTTGGGAGACGGCAGACACTCACCATTAACTGAACGCTGGAACTGGACTTTCTTTTCTGGAAAAACAAGGAGAAGAGATGGGACAGGAAAAGACACAGCGTGAAAACGGCAGGGAGCAGAGGAACGAACAACAGGGGAGGGTTGGAAGGAGGATGGGCCTTGGGGTCATTCTCTGTGGTCCCTTGCCAGCCACAGTGTCAGGACAAGGTCAGGGCCACCAGCAGCAGCTGACCCAGCAGGGACAGTCCTCTCCAGCCTGGAGTTCTGGAGCCTTATGCACAGCTGCCTGGGTCTCAACAACCCAACCACCAAGCTCCAGGCCAAGCCTCTTCTGGACCAGGGCTCCCCTTATGCCAAACTGGGATGTGGAAACAAATCCTGGGTCTCAGATACTAGTTGCCTAAGGCCTCCAGAATCCAAAGCTCTTGAGGGACAAAACATCTGGAGACCTTTTGTCTCAGCTCAGGTCTGGAGATGAGGCTCAATGTCTCCTCCTAGGCTTCCCCTGTGTCTCTGCTGAAAGGACCCCACTCCTGATTTGGTTGAGTGTCACACTCAGGAAGCTTGTCCAAAATACACATAACCAGGCCCCCGCTCAGGAGTTTGATAACTAGGTCTGCATCAGAGCCTGGGCATATTTATTTTAAATGGTGTTCCCAGGTGATTTCAAAGCAGAGACAGGGGTGGGAACCAGTCCCCTAAGTGACCTCAAAAGTCCTGAGGGTCCTCCCTTCAGCCTATTCTAACTTTGCAGGGATTTGTCATGTGACCTGTGGGAATCAAGGGAAGGAAAGAGGAACATGTAACTTATCTTCTCCCTCTTTCAGTTCTAAGCTTGGAGTCTTAAAGACTCACACTCATAGGAGGTTGCAGGTCAAGACTGACACGCATCGCACAGGCGGGAAACTGGGGCTCTGGTGGCTCTGATAGCAACTAGCAATGAAGAGGCTGGAACCCCCGATGCAGGCCCTCTGCCCTGTCTAGGTCTTCAGGTACCCACAGCCTGATGGCTCCTTATGGCTCATCCTGGGAGCACTTACATCCGAGAGGCCAGGAGGCTGCTCCCTGGGCTGCTCTGTGTGGGGGTCAGCGGGGAGACTTGAGATGCCCTCTGGGTAGGCCTTTGCCAGGGGAGACCCTGGGTATTCTCTGAGGGTCCTTGGGTCTGACTCTGGGCTTTCTGACTCCAAGATCCAGGAGCCTGAGATCCTTTCCTCTCCACCCAGGGCCTCTGCAGAGGTGGCCAGGGTGGCTCACTGGGCTTTCCCAGTGTTGGTGCTCACAGCCCCTGCCTCTGCCCCAGCTGGCCCGGGCGGTGTGACTTCCGCACCCGGCAGCCAGTCCTTCCTCCCCTCCCCTCTCATCTCTTCCCCTCTCCTTTCCTCCTACTCCTGGCTGGAGCCGGGCCAGGCACAGTGCGTGTCGGATGGGACAGGCCCACACAGCTCGGCTGTCAGCAGAAACCGGAGAATGGCGTAGGGGCTAGGAGGTTCCAGGCGGGACACGAGGGGGGGAACACAGAGCAGAGACTGCGTCAGATTCGGACATACAGTTACAGGATGGGACATGGAGGGGTGGGGTCATGACGCACGGATGGGACACCAACAGGGGCAGTGAGTGGGGTTGAGGGGTGGGAGCGGCAGCCCCTCTTCGTGGAAGTAGTGGCCTAGTAGTGGCTGGGACAAGGGGGCATTGCTTCCTGGTAATGGAAAGACTCAGTTTTTCTGAATCACAAAGATGATGATGATACTAGTAATAACCCCACACCAACCAGCATGTTAGTTTCATTTCAAAGGTGGGCTGTCACCAGAAGTAGTCACATCTCTTAGACCCACATGGAGAAGATGGTTCTAAGGTTGGCAAGGATAGTAGAAACGGACGATGGTCAAAATTAGCCTTGAAAAGCCCTTAAAAGCCTATAAAGTTCTGTATTGTGTCATATCTTGAACCAGCCAGTTTTTCCTCCAGCGTTGGAACCAGTCAGTGCTTCTTCAACTAAGCTCTGAGTGGAATCAGTGGTTTGTCTCTAAGGACTGAGCTGGAAGAGGAATGTGTGTTTCCCACTTTGGCTGAGCACGTGCTGGTTACCAGAAAGCACCATGGTGTGACTCCACCAGGCCCGCCCCAGTGGGAGACCCTCACCAGCTCCCCGAAAACAGCTCTTCTTTTGCACAGATGACAGAACTGATGACCCAGAGCCCCAGGGGAGGGAACAGTGGGGCCCATGCTCAAAACCCTGGCTTCTTGACTTGAGGTCCGGTTTCAGTCAGAGTAAAAACATGAATGGACCTCCCAGAACAACATCTTGTAAGCCAGCTCCTAGGCCAAGCCCCTTGGGTCACTCTCATCTTCCTGATAGACGTTCCCCCTCCTTCATCCCAAGCAGTGGGAGGAGGCTGAGCTGCAGAGAAAGGGTCGGGCCAGGAACAACCTTTGTGTGTCTCTTGTTCCACACCCAGGCCACCCTGAAGAGTCACCCAGGGTCTGTCCTGCTCTACAGGGAGCAGAGGCACGCTCTTCAGCGGTGCCCGCTGGAAGGTCCTGCAGTGGCCGGCCAGAGCCCTGCCATGCTATAGGATGTCCTTGCCCTCAGACAGCCTCTGCCTCCTGGCCACGACCGGAGAGGAGCCAGACTGGAGCTCCATTCCACAACCTGGCCTGAGGGAGGCCCTGACCAAGACTTTGCCAGAGTCATACCCGAGTACCAAGCAGACCTCGGCAGCCCTGTCTGGGCCCCTCCTCCCCCTCCTCCTACATGGGCCTCAGCCCATCATCACCTGTGGCCTCTGCCTCATATTCCCCAAATAGGATTTTTCCCATGGCACCCAGTGCCCCCAGTGTCTACACACAAGGGCCAGATTGAGCCCCAGCTGCTCCATGCCTGCCCCCCCCCACACGCTGCACAGCCCTCCATCACCCTTTCAAATCAGAAGGGGAGGGGGTGACTCATGGGTAACCCCAGCAAGTAAGCCAAACTCAATCCTGGATTCCATTACAGCATCTGGGACGGATGCGTGTCAACTTTGCAAATTAGGCTGGCTTTAGATCTGTGGTTTCCAAATATTTTTTTGAGCAAACTTCAGAAAAAATCTTACCCAAAAATCCAACACATAGAGCAGAAAAGATAACACCATTGACTAGCCTCTCATGCATGGGTCTCATACGCCAGGACTGTGCTAAGTTCTCAAAACACAGTATCTCAGTACATCCTCACAGACAGCTCTGGGAGGTGGAAGACCCTTTCTACCCGTTGCTTGAACAAAGAAAGACAGACTCAAGAGATTCAAATAATGGGCCATAAGCTCACCCAGGCTCTCTCAACCACTGTGATGGCTGGTCCATGGAGCTGTTCTGGCTGAAGTAGGTGAGCAAGGCCCAGCCCTCTCTGCTCAGTCTCCCACTGTTTAGTCCCTCCCCAGCTGCTGCCAGAGGTGCCTCCCAAGAAGCTTTGGGCTCGAAGGAGTTTCATTTGAAAATCATGGGCTTTGACTGATAACCAAATAATTACATATTCCTCCAGCACCCAAGATGAGAAGAGAAAATGATTTTTTGTTTGTTTTTAAAGCTGAAATCTTGGAAATCATGGAGTTCACATCGCCCAGCTTCCCCACTGTACTTATGGGGAAACTAAAGCCTTCAGAGGGCTAAGAGCAGAGAGAAGGCCCACATCCTGGCTTCAGGCAAACAGCCCAGTACCCTCCATGCAACCCCTGGCAGATCAAAGCCAGGGGCCTGAGACTCTACATGCCACTATGAACCAAGCCATGAAGCCACCAGACCACCTGGGTGGCTGTGTTTGGACAGCATCCCACACCTTCCAGTGTTCTGGGCATAGACCAGCCCTGGGGCCCTTGGCCAGGCAGGGCTCTGAGCCCAGAAAAAGGCAGGGTCTCAAGAGAGGAGAACCCACAAGGCGAGCCAGTGGCAGGGGAGGAGGGAGCTGCAGAGAGCAGGGGACCAGGCCCCAGAGAGCAGAGGGAGAAGAGAAAGGAGGGAGGGATGGGGAGTGGGGTGTGGAGGGAAGCAACTCGGGCATCAGGGGTGGGGACGGGCATCAGGGGTGGGGACGGGGCAGGCCTGGGTTGGGGGTGGGGTGTGGTGGGGGTATGGGAGGAGGGGATTCTTAGCACTGAACCAGCAGGCCTTGATGGGGGTGGGTACCTCTGGATGTCAAAGCCTAGAGGACTGGCTGTCCATCCCCTGCAGGCTTTGTAGGTTGGACTGGGGCATGCACTGGGTCAGGGGCCCATTCCAGCCAGCCCACACCTGGGAAGGAGGAGGTCACCCCTCATAACATCTCTGTCCCTTCTTTGTGCCCTCTCACTCACCAGTCCTCCAGAATCACAGAAATCTCCTTTAATTTACCCTTATGCCCACCCCAACCCCAAGCCACCTGCCTCTCCCACCCTCTTTCAACCCTCCCTTCCCCCACCTGCCCCCGTCCACGCTGGTGGAAGGGTGGGCACAGAAGCCCAGGTCTCTGGGTCTGGGGACCCCAGGCTGCACGGGTGAGCGCATCTGCCAAGAACCCCGTTGGCAAGCCTGGCTCTCACCCCAGCCCTGCAAGCCAGGCCCTGCAAGCCAGAGGCAGGCCCTGCTGAGCTGGCTGGGGCTTACCTTCACACCATCGTTCTTCTTGTTTCCCCCACTCTTCCCGCCTGCAGAGGAGAAAAAGTAGAGGGTTATCAATACCAGGCAGGGCACCAGGGCCCACAGTGCGAGGAAGAGCAACATCCACGGGCCGCGGAGGACACCAAGCCGCAGCAGCTATGTGAGGAGACCTCCTCCTCTTGCTCTTCTTCCTTGTGGGGTGGCCCGGGGACTGCCGGTGGCCCACCGCGTAGAGGTGGGCCTGGGCTCCCCTTGGTTCTCAGCAGTGTCAGGCGTGACCCTTTGGCTCCATGGGTTGAGGAGGTGCCCACTGTGCCCCAGACCGTGGGAGCGCTTTCAGTCTGGGGATTCCCTCCAGATCCCGGTCACCACTCGTGCTGGTGGCGGCCAACCCGGAGGCCCGGCTCCCCAGCCCGGGGCTGGACGCTCCCTCCCTGCCCCGGCCGGCTCTAATTTTAGCCCCATGCTGCTGCGGAGGTCATGTGTCAGCCCTGCCTACTCACTCTGGACAGCTGCGGGCTACATTTTGCTGGCGATAAGAAGCAGATGCCCCCCACCCCCCGACTCCCTGCTCCTCTGGTGCCCACCCCAGCCAGAGCACTCATTCCCTGAAGAGGCCTCCCCGTCCTCAGACTCTAGAGCTCTGCACTGGGGCTGGCCATCTCCCTGGTGGCCAGGAAAAGCAGAGCGACAACTCCCAAGAAGGCCTCACCTGGCTTTTCCCATTTCCTTCCTTCTCACTTGCTGGTCAGAGCCCTTGGAGAGGGCACCAGGCAGGACAAGGCATGGATGCCAAGCCCTGCGCAGCCTGACTTCTGGCAGCTCCAGATTTCAAGCAAATGGCTTTACGTTAAATGAGACACAGCACTTGACACGTATGCAATAGATGCTCAGTAAACAGTAGCCATGCTAAATCCTTCACCGGGTGACAGCAAACCGGGGAGGAGGGGCGGTACTGAACACTGATGCCCCGGAGGTTCGGAAGGATGGGACTCACAGCTGGTCCAGCCCGCCAGTCATCCTCACATTCCCACCGATGACCCCTCTCAGGCTCTTGTGCCTTTTCCCCCTCTTGCCAAGTTTCCACCTTGCAAAGAAAGTTGGGGGTGGGGTACCTCTGTATCCCAAAGCCGAGAGGAATAGCTGTTCCATCCTCCATGTACTCTGTGGGCTGGACCAGGATACACAGCAAGCAAAGGGAGGACTTGCCCCTCATGCCTCCAAGGGCCTCCCCCCTCACTCCAGCCCACTATGACAGGACTGGGGGTCCCCAGAGGCCACATATTCTAATTTTCAGGAGATTTTCTGTGAAATCTCCTGGTTTTTAAATGCTGGAAACTCTTGCCCACTGTCCGCCCCCCCAAAAAAAATTTTTTTTAAACACCACTGTCCCCCCAAGCACATGGAGAGAGAGGGAATAACTTATGCGCTCCATTTTGTGAGCTCTGGACTAGAGTGCCCAAGGGGCCCTTCAGTTGTTAAAAAAAGACTCTGACTGCCTGGGTGGCTCATCTTTCAGTTTAAGGAACTGCAGGATCCCTGTCTGGGGAGCGCGTGGGAAGGCAGATCTGGGTGGTGGGGAAAGCCCAAATCTGAAGTTCCAGGGCCTTCCCAGGCCTGGGTCTTATTCTGCCAGCTGGTTAAATGGGCAGGTGGGCCCTCTCAGAGAAGCCAGGCTGGCAGCTCCCAGAGCCAAGCCCTCGTGGTGGGGCTGGCCACCTGTCCACAGCAGCCCTCCCTGGCCGGGCCCGGCACCAGCCCCAGCCAGAGGGCCCCTCGGGTGAGCTTTGCTATATCTGCTCAGCTGCCCTGTCAGCCATCCTGGGCTCCCCAGGGAGACGCCTCTGGCGGGCGCTGGCCGCGGCACTCTCCAGCATGCCAAGGAGAGCATCTTGCTAAGCCCTGATGCTAATCCCTTCCCCTTCTCTCTTCGGGGCCACATGCCACAGTTCACTGGGCCTTCCCTCCCTTAACCAGCCTGGCTTTGACCAAGGCCAAAGGCTCCGACCCTGGACTCCTTGGTGACTCAGCCTAGTAAGAGCACATGCTCTGGACAGGTCACACCTGCCCTGAAAGTTCCCTTTAGCAGCGTGACCTGGGGTGTGTCAGAGTTGACCTCCCTGAGCATCTGCTTCCTCATTCAGAAAACAGGGGTGGCAATCGCCTTGTCACAAAGGCCACATGAGGGAAAGCATGGGAACTGCTTGGTAACTGTGGGGAACAGGAATGCCGCTCCTCCTGGGCCTGGCTCTGTCCCTCCCACATCTGGACCTGACATATGGGGAACCTCCCCACAGCTGGCCCAGCCTGAGAACCCAGCACCACTGTGAGGTAGGGAAGGTAAGGGTTAACTTCTAACTCTTCCTTGTGGGCCCTTGGCTTGATGATCTTTGACCTTTACCACTTCTGCAGGTGGTACCAGGTGAGCTAAGCCCTTAGTCACTGAATTCTCTACAGCCCCCATCTCCCCAGGCCTTTTGGCCTGAGGGCACTCAGATACCCCATCCGACAATGGCCCCACCTCCTGCAGGATGTATGTGAGGATGAATCCGAGGTCCTACCACCTACCAGAGAAGTTCCTGGTGGCCAGCATAGTGGTGAGGATGGCTCCCTGCAACAGAGAAGAGAAGGCAGTTTGGGGGAGAGGAGGCCAGAGGTGAGGGGAGAGGAGAGACAGAGATGGGAGGGGTGGGGAAGGAGAGGAAGGGGCTCCATTCAGACACAAAAACCTTCTGAAGCTCCTTGCCCTCCATTTCTCCCATCCCACAGCCCTGAGACCATCCCTGCCTCCCGGGAGAAGGGTGAGGCAGAGGTGAGCTAGGCCTTAACTGGCACTGCTTAGGGGATAGGGCCATCCAAGGAGCAGATATTAATAGATCCCACCGGCCTGGCCAGAGCTGGTGGATGTGCTCAGGCACGCTTGTCAGTGGAGGTTCCTAAAGGCCAAGGAAGTTTCCTGCTGGGGCAAGGACACTAGGCTCTGCACCCCTCAGCTCTCTCTGTCTCCGTCTCCTGCCTGGACACAAAGCTCCCCACTCTAGTACTGGCTCATCCCCCTCTCTGTAGTTCCTGGGCTCAGAACCTTGGAGGATTAATGAGGAAAAACCCTCCCCTATCAACAAGGGGGCTGGAGACCAATGGCCAGTTCAGATTCTCTGAGTCCAGCGGTCCATGATTTCAAGACTCCCTGATTGTGACATTTTGAGACTACATCTATGACAGCTCCCACTGGGGGTTGGGGGTGAGACTCAGTTCCTATGGCATCACGCTCACCACCACCCCCTTGGCCCATGTCCCTGTCCTGAGCCACCACACCAGGCCTGGGTGCAGCTGGTGAGGAAGTTTTGAAGGAGCCAGAGCCTCAGCATCTGTCACTCAGCATGCTGATGGCTTCTCTGTTCCAGCCAGCTGGGGGCCCCTCGGTCATCCTTCCTACCTGCTCACAGGGCCCCCGGCAAGGTCCAGGACAGGACCTGTCGCAGCCCGGAGAACACACAGACCTGCTGAGAGGCTGGCGGCTCAGGGCTCGCCTCGGGCACACTGTGACTTCCTCGGGGCACAGCCGTCAAGTCCCTTGGCCGTTCCTTTCCAGCGGTTGGCAGCTGGGGTCTCTCACCCCTACCATGGTCGCATATCTTTTCTGGAAACCTCTCCCTGCCCCACTGAAACACTTGCTGTCCCCATAAGGGGTCAAGCTCATGCTTCCAGACTTCTGCACAGGCTATTCTCCGTGTCTAGAACACCTGCCCCATCTGACTTTACACTGTTAATACCTGCTTATCCTTTGGGATCTCAGATCAAATGCCACTTGCCCAGAAAGACTTCTGGGATCCTTCCCTAGTCCATGCAGATCTGTTCCCCTCTCTGTCCCCTCTGGCAGGCGGTCACAGCACTCACCACTGCCCCGTAATGTCCTGGTCACTTGTCTGTCCTCGCCACGGCTCACTGCCCAGCCCAGACGGGCGGCAGTCAATAACGCTTGTTGACTCAGTGAAGGAAAGAACTAGTGAGCGGGTCTCTTGGCCTCTGTGCAGACCCAGGCCAGCCTATTCCCTTGTCTGCGGGGCATGGAGGACGAGGACCTGCTGTTACCTTCAGTTTTCTCCTGGCGTTGAACTTCTTCAGGCAGTCCACGGTCTCCTGTCTGTGCATGCAGGAGGCCACGGTGGACCGGTGCTGGAGGAAGTAGGGGAGAGGTCTGTGAGTGGAAGGCAGGCCCACCTGAGGTCCCCCCACTCCCAGAATATCCTGTGGATGGGGTGGGTATCTTGTGAAGAACAGTTCTCTGTTCTAGGGCATGGTATAAACATCCTGGCATGAGACATTTGAAGCCAATAGCTCCCCCCACCAGTCATGGTGCCAACTCAGAATGCCTCCCACTGCCACTCTCCACCTGAGAAACACAGCAAGGTCAGTCTCTTGGAATAAGCCCCCTCAGCCCCAAGCTGGGCCTTAGGGGCAGTGGGCAGGTCCAGGATTCTGTAAGGGCCTTGATCCTGAGGTCTGGAGGGATCCTCAGGAAGGGCTTTGCTGAGGAAGGCTCACCGAGATCCAGGGGTGCTTGAGGGCCTCAGCGGCTGTGATGCGTTTGGATGGGTTGATGGTCAGCATCTTATTGATCAGATCCTTGGCTTCCGGGGTAACGGTGTCCCATTCTGGTGATGGGAACTGGAAGGGGCAGAGGGGCCAAGTTTGCCCAGCCTACCCCAGGCCACCCCTGCGATCCCCCAGCCCCTGACTGGCAGGGGAGCAGGCAGGGGTCCTACTGCCCATCCATTCGGGCATCTACAACCAGGAGGAGTTGGGGCAAGGTCCCCTGACCCCGGGACAAATCAGAGCAATGGCTGGGGCAAAGGAGGCCTCCCTCTGCTCTTCTGAGGCCATGTCTTATCTGGAGAGCAGCAGGTCAGTGGTGACAGCCCAGACTTCAGAATCGGAAGGTTGGGTTCAAGTCCCAGCTCAGCCTCCTGGGCTGTGTGACCTTGGACAAGTCACCTTGGACATGTGACCCCTCAAGCTATCCCTAGAGATGTTGTAAAGATTAAATATGATGTAAAATGCACGGCACATGGCTCGATAGATATCAGCTGTGCAGAAAAGCAGTATACTTGGAGGGCAGAAGCATGGACGCCAAAGCCAGACTGCCTGGGCTCACTAAAGCCAGCTCTACCATTTCTTAGCTATGTGGTCTGGCCAGTTCTTTAACTTCTCTGTGCCTCAGCTTCCCTATCTGTAAAAAAGCAGTGATAACAGTACCTATGTCATGACTGGTATGAAGATTATAATAATAGAAAGCATTGAGAAGACTGCTATGTGTGTTAGCTATATAACTGTGTATAACTATGGAGAGATAATCTGGCTTCTGGGGCCTGCCCCCTCTATATCTCACCCTACTTTTGTTCTAATTCTGCCTTCTGGGGCCCCATGGACTAAATCTCCATCGCTTAGATGTTCCAGTCACTAGCATGGCCAGTTCATTGTCTGGCTCCAGTCAGCCCTCAGGCTCCACCTGCTGGTCACCCCCACCCCAAAGCTAGAGAGTGGCAGGAGGGCAGGAGGGAGGCGTCCTTGGGTCTCTGGCCTCACTGGCCCTTGACTCTCATTGGATGGGGCCCAGGGGCTGGCAAGGAGGCTGGAGACAGGAGCACCACTCACATCATAGGCGCCAGCTTTGATCTGCTGGTACAGGCGATGCTGGTCCTCATCCCAGAACGGGGGGTACCCCACCAGCAGGATGTACAGGATGACCCCTGGGGAGAGGACCAGGAGAACCTTGAGCCCCAGGAGTAGGAGGGATGGGGGGCACATGGAGGAGAGTGACGGGAAAGGAGGGAGAGGGCACCAGAGGGCAGGCAGCCAGGGGGACAGAGGGGCCTTCAGATGGACTCACCGCAGGCCCACAGGTCTACGGGCTTCCCGTATGGGTCCTTCCGCAGCACTTCTGGGGAGAGGTATCCGGGTGTCCCTGCGAACCCTGCTCCCCAGACACACAGACAGGCAGACACATACACAGAGGTTGGCACATAAGTAACTGGGAGCAAGGTCCTGCTGGAAGAGGGATAAGGCTTCCCTGGAGATGGGGAAAACACCCCCTGCCCCTAGAGCCAGCCAAGGGCTGGAAGCCCTGACCTGTTAAGACAGCAACACCTCTAGACCAGGGTGGACAAGGACACAGAGCCACTGATGCAACCCAGGGTCCTTCCCACCTGCCTTGAGGGCCTCATGGCAGAGTCACTGATGCATCCCAGGGTCCTTCCCACCTGCCTTGAGGGCCTCATGGCGGAGCCACTGATCCATCCATCCCAGGGTCCTTCCCACCTGCCTTGAGGGCCTCATGGCGGAGCCACTGATCCATCCATCCCAGGGTCCTTCCCATCTGCCTTGAGGGCCTCATGGCGGAGCCACTGATCCATCCATCCCAGGGTCCTTCCCATCTGCCTTGAGGGCCTCATGGCGGAGCCACTGATCCATCCATCCCAGGGTCCTTCCCACAGGGCCCTGCCTCAGAGTCACAGATGTCTGGCAGAATCCTCCTGAAGCCTCCACCAGTCAAGTCCTGGTGGTCCTCGAGGTGAAAGGTCCTGGCCTGTCAGCTCCAGGCTGAGCTGAACCCTCACCCTCTCCACTCCATCAGGATTTGGTCCTGGGGTGGCAGGAGGCCTATCCCTAACACTGGCTTTGCCCTAAGTCCCTTAGGTAGGTCCCTTTTCCTTTGGGGCCTCAGTTTCCTCATCTGTAAAATAAGGGATTAGGGATTTCTATCCTAAACACCTCCCAGCACTGTTGGGAGAACTATTTAAAATAATGGACACCCAAAATGTTTTGGTAAGTTATTTTGAGAATAGCTCCTATTAAGGAGTATGTATGCTAAGCAAGACTGAGAACTTTCTATGCCTGATCTCATTTAATCTTCACACAGTCCCAAGGAACATATTTTATTATCCCCATTTTACAGACGAGGAAATGAAGTCTCAGAGAAATGACTCACTCAAAGTCATACACCTTGTAAATAGCACAGTCAGGATATGAGCCCAGAGCTCAAGCTCTTAACCACTGATCAACATTGCTCACTAAAAAGTATTCCCAGATAGCTGAAAGGACTCAATTATGCCAAAATCTCAAGAGTACGCTGGGTCAACTGACTCCACCCCTTTTAATTTCCTGTAACCTGTTCTTAGTTTCTTAGCCTCTGTTCCTCCTGTAAAATCAAGATAATAATCTAGCACCCAGGCTGCTGGGGAACTCACAGAAGCCTCCAGCCGACAGTGTTGGATGCGCGTGTGAAGAAGTCATGTACTGTTTTAACGGAAACCCAAGTCCCAGGCCTGGACCCCAGGGAGCTAGGATGGGTGACAACCACTGATGCAAAGAGTCTGGGTAAGGAACCCTCTGCTCCCTGAGCCCTGGCTGGAGCAACAGCCACCTCCAATCAGCCCCCGCTTGGGCACAGCGTTCCTAGAGGCCCTTGTGTCAACTCCAGGCTGGCCGTCCACACCCCTGCCACCCCCTGCCCCCACTCACCAAACCATGCCTGCTGCTCGCCCTCTACCTCTATGGCCAGGCCAAAGTCCGCCAGCTTCACTGCAGCGCCCTTGAGCTTGGAGGCCAGCAACAGGTTCTCCGGCTTCCCAGGACCAGAGAGAAGAGGAAACGTGAGAGAGGAAGAAGTCAGGGGAAAGGGAGCAGATTCAGAATCTCACCTCCAGAGGTCTGGGTTTTCAGGAGGAGCAGCTGAGCGATCCAGAGGCTCCCTGCCCCTGCCTCCCTCCAGCCCCAACCACAGGACCCCTGCACTTCCCAGAGACGGGACTACTCCACTGCAGCCCTCCATCTGCTGCAAACGGAAGACCCTTCTTCAGCCTGCCAAGCCCTCCTTCAGCTTCCAGCAGGGTTTGGTTCTGGGGCTGAGGAGGAGTGGGGCAGTGCTTCTACTATACGCCAGTCACTGGGCTAAGGGTTTTGCATGCATCGTTCGATTTGTCTTCCCAACAATCCTTTAGGGCAAGCCCTCCCCTTCTCCAGTGGCCTTCTTACATCCTCAGAGACAGTCACTCTCGTTCCACCTCAGGGCCTTTGTACTTCCTGCTCCCCTTGCGTGATTTGCTCTCCCTCTGAGCTTCACAGGTGTGGCTCCTTCTCATCATCCAGCTTTCACCATGGCACCTCCTTCAAGAAGCCCTCCATGACTACTCTAACTAAAGGAGGAGTTCCCCAGTATCTTCTGTCTTAGCAGCTTGTTGTTACCTTCATAGATCTCATCACAATTTCTAAGTGTTTTCCCATCTGTCTATGTGCTTATTCATTATCTGTCACCTCTGTGCAATATGAGTTTCTGTCCACCAGTGTATCACTAGGACCTAAAACAGTGGGCAGCACATAGACGGCACTGAAGTATGAATAAAAATAAGGAAACGGGTTCAGAGAGGTTAAGTCACTTGACCGAGGTCACACAGCTGGTGATGATAGAACCAGATCAAGGCACAGTCTGACTAGAGATGTGCTCTGAGCCCCTCCAGGCTGGTTGCTGCAGGACCTCCTACGTGCCACCTGTCCTATGGAGGCATGAAGGCTGCCATCTTCTGCTGAGTCTGAGGACAGAAAATCCTTCTCCTCAGGACAGAGAGGTAGTAAGAGTGGGGACTTTCCATTTAGAAAGCCCTAGCTTCTGATCCCAGTGCTGCCGTTCTATGCTATGGAACTTGGGTAAATTCATTTCACTTCTCTGGCCTCAGTTTCTTCTACAAAAGTGGGAATAATACCTACTTCATGGGGTGGCATATGGATTAATTGCAATAAATCCCTGTAAAGCACTTCCCAGTGTCCTACAAGTGTTTGATAGGCATCAGTACTCATACTTTTCATTTGTAGATGGGGGGTGTGGGCTCCCAGTCTCTGCAGACAGCTGGTTTCCTCTGACCCGCTTTCCCACTAGAACTTAGGAGGGGTTCCACATCTGACCTTTCACTGCCCAAAGCTAGGCAGGACACAAACAAGTATAGCTTCATCTGCTCCTGGTTAAGGCCTCTTTGGTCCTCTGGGGACTGTGTTCCCAGCATGTCCTGGGTCTTGGTAGCTGTTCTGCCCTGATTTGATGAATGTGCCACTAATTAATCTACCCAGAGTGGCCTGAATTTGTGCTGCCTCTCTCCCTGTTCCTCCTCTCGGGTAGGGGCTGTGGTTATAATGGGAACAGGCCCCTGGGGAGAGCTGCCCTGCAATCTGGCTCGAGACCCTCTCTGCGTGCACACTTGCCTGCGGGTCTAGACTGAGACGCGAGGAGCTCACCTGGGCTCGGGTGCGAAGCCACATATGGCTCGTGACCGTCAGGGGTGAGCAGGGGTTCTGGTCAGAGCACTGAACCCCAGAGAGGGGTCTGGGCTGACAGGAGGAGGGCCAGGGAAGGGCTAGGACGAGGAAGGCTTGGGAATTCCATTGAGGGGAATGGAGAACAGCCTGCAGAAGCCGCAGGAGCTGCTGCAAAGCCACCCACGTGCCTCCAGGGCTGCTCTGTGCGGGGGGGCTTGACCTCTGTGTGGCCCCAAAGGGTAGAACTGGGGTTCACAGGTGAAGCCCCCACCATAGGGAAAGATTGGAGGAACATTTCCTAACAGTTCAAGGGGTTACCCCATAAAAAGTGAGTTCATAGTCACCGAAAGTCAAAAAGCAGACGGTTGATGGACACCCGGCAGGGTCACCTAGAAGGGACTGCTACAGAAGCAGGAGGCTCAGTCAGTGGCTTTTTAGCCCCAGCCCAGTGAGGGCAGGGGACCGGGGTCAGGAGGCCAGGGCTCCAGCCCTAGCTCAAGCACAACTGAACTGCATGTTCTCGGGGAAAACCCCTTGGACTCTTTGGGCCGTCGTTTCCTGCTCTGCAAAATGGAGATGATGCTAGGCAACTACCAGTCACTGATGCTGTGAGGCCCAAGACTCGGAAGGCCTCAAAGCCTGCTTTCCTACCCATCACTCCCTTCCAGAGACCGGAAGCAAGATTAACAACACCTCTACGTTCCAGGCACTGTGCTGTCTCCTTTGACATCCTCACTGACCCTGTACCGAGGTTGCTATGGCAACCCTCACTATAATGAAGCTGAGGCCCTGCAGCTAGAAGGTGGCCTTGCTGGAATCTGCACCCCCCCCCAGAGCCAGCCTTGGCAGTCTAGCCACCTCTCACCTGGCCTGGGACAAATCACCTGAGGCTGGGAGTCGGGAGACCTGGGTCCCGGGTCCAGGTGTTCTACCTCCCTGAGCTCAGTTTCCTCATCTGAAGAGTGGGGAAAATTTTTCCCACGCAGCCCAACTCAGGATAGCTAAAGGGGCTATGATCATAGCCCCGGCTCTGCAGGTTGAGGGAGGGGCTGGGATCACATGAGCCGGCCGCTGGGGTGGGGGTGGGGGTCACTCACCTTAAGGTCCCGGTGCACCACCCCCATCTGGTGGCAGTGCAGCACGGCCTCCAGGATCTGCTGGATGCAGTGACTGGGGAGAGAGCAAGAGGGGTGGGTGAGGGCAGGCCTCCCCGGGAGGCCCCAGGGCAGAGTGCCCTGCCCCCGGGCACCGCAGCCCGGCTGCACCTCTCACTCACCTGGCATCCGCCTCACTGTAATACTCCCGGGCCACAATGTCTTCAAACAGCTCCCCGCCGGTGACGCTGGGGAGACAGGCACAGAGTCACCCTCCCACAAAGGCCCCACGTGCCGCGTCTTTTGGAAATCTCCAGGAAGCTAAGGATGGGGCCCAAGGACCTCAGAACCTCAGCCCCAAACAGAGGGGCCCCAGAGGCCACTGGGATGTCCCCTGATATAACTCCCTTCCTGACTTCCAGTCCACCCTCCCCTCCATCAGTGCCAGGCTGAGGTCAGGACTAGGGGTGGGACACTCAGAACATGTCACTATGATTCATCAGGCTCTTGGAAATCCAAGGGCTGGAGCTTTTTGTTGCTGTTGTTTTTTAATAGACTTTTTAAAAGAGTAGCTCTAGGTTCCCATCAAACTGAGCCGAAGGTACAGAGATTTCCAATAGCCCCACTGCCCCCCGCCCAACTCCCCGACCCCAGCCATGCACAGCCTCCCCCACTGTCTCAAGTGCTGTTCTTTACAGATGAGGCCGAGAGCCACTGAGGCCTCTCAGTTCGTGATTGCTTTTCATTCAATTGCCTGGCTTTAAAAACTTTAAATTTATTCTGAAAGGAAACTTCATAGCACCACTAGAAATGGAAAACCAGCATCACTGTCCACAAATAGAAGCAAAACTAAATATATGATGATGAAAGTTAAAAGTGTTTGTTGGTGTGTCAGGAAAGCCAGCCTGCACTGCTTGGGTGGCAGGCCTACCACATTTTGGGAAACTCTCTCAGAAGAGAGAATTCAGCCCAATCTGGGGGCTATGGGGACACTTCAAACCAAGGGACCCAGTGAAGTCACCCCTGCCAGGGCTGTCCCCATCCCCACTGGACACCCCAGGGTGAAGCCAGACTTACAGGTCAAAGATCAGGTAATGGTGTCCCTCTTCAGAGATGCTGTCGTGGAGCCGGACTGCAGGAGGGGCCAAGGTAGCTGGTTATGCAGGACACAGGGCTCCCCACTCACCCCCTCTCACCCCTCAGATAGCCAACATTCCAATTTCTCTGAAAGTCACTGAGCTCAAGCTGGTTACCAGGTGCTTTGACAAAGCATGAACCAAGGCTCACCTTTGTTGTTGTTTAGTCGCTCAGTCACATCTGACTCTTTTCGACCCCATGGACTATAGCCCGCCAGGGTCTTCTGTCCAAGGGATTCTCCAGGCAAAAATACTGGAGTGGGTTGCCATTTCCTACTCCAGGGGATCCTCCCAACCCAGGGACTGAACCCGCATCTCCTGCATTAGCAGGTGGATTCTTTACTGCCTTAGCTACCAGGGAAGCCTTCACTGATCTCAGGCATCACCCAAAGAAGCCTGAGCATAAAGACAAAAGACCCCAGCTTTGGTCAGAGTTTAGACCCCTTCCCTCTTCAACCTTCAGTTTCCCTGCTGGGAAGGCCAGGGTCATGGGAAGAGCCTATGACTCAAATCTCTGCCACTTGCTAGCTGTGCATCTTTGACCAAGTTGCTATACCTTTCTGAGCCTCTTTCCTTGCTTGGAGGGCTTCCCTGGTGGCTCAAATGGTAAAGCGTCTGCTTGCAATGCGGGAGACCCAGGTTGGATCCCTAGGTTGGAAAGATCCCCTGGAGAAGGAAATGGCAACCCACTCCAGTACTCTGGCCTGGAAAATTCTATGGACAGAGGAGCCTGGTAGGCTACAGTCCATGGGGTCACAAAGAGTCAGACATGACTTCATTTTCCTTGCTTGGACAATGAGAATGAAACTCCTGGAATGGGAGGCTTGTTGTGAGAATTCCATGAGGCACATAATCCATGTTGACTCAGTGCTGGCCCTGCGCTAATAGCCCTCCTCCACTTCCCGGTCTGAGGAGATAACAGAGCTGGTGGACGAGGGAATGACAGCAATCCCAGAGTTCTGGCCTGCTGAGAAATTGTCATCTTTTCATACCTCATTTACCAAGAACAGAGGCAAAGCTCCCAGGAGCCCAGAGCTTCCAAAATTACCCCCTAAGCTTCATTCAAAAAAAAAAAAAAAAGGAGGGAGAGCCCAAGGCCTGGGGCTGAGTCTAGGGGGCCTGTACCCTGTCAGCCAAGGGCAAGTTCTCCCAGGTCAAGTTCATGTCCTTCCCTGTACCACAACCTAAACAGGTCCATGGGCAGCAGGGAGGGTGGGCTCAAAGAGTTACGGTACATCACACAATGGAAAATGTTAAAATAATGCAGCATTCTTTATTCACTAGTTTGGAATCATATCTAAATTTTGTTGTTTGGTGAAAGAGCAAAGCAGTATTCACAGTCCTTTCTAAAAAGGAGGCTGCATTTCAGCTTGGGTATGGCATTTGTCTCTCTGGAATGATCCAGTGATGTGGGCACTGAGGTGGCCTTGGGGAAGGGAATTAGAACAGCTGGAGTTGTGGGCGGGTAAGAATTTTCACTGTGAGCCCCAGGGCCATCTGAATTTCTGCCACACACAATATTGAGTCCCTTAAAGCATATGGCTCTCATGTCGCTGTTCAGTTGCTCAGTCGTGTCCAACTCTTTGTGACCCCATGAACTGCAGCACGCCAGGTTTCTCTGTCCTTCACTATCTCCCGGAGTTTGCTCAAACTTGTGTCCATCGAGTTGGTGATGCCATCCAACTATCTCATCCCATGTCATCCCCTTCTCCTCCTGCCTTCGATCTTTTCCAATGAGTCAGCTCTTCACATCAGGTAGCCAAAGTATTCTCTGCATAAAGTTTGGAGAGTGGGTGCCTCCACAGATGGGGACCCGAGATGGAAGATGAAGGGATACAAATTTAAATAAAATGTTTTTTAAAATCTTAAATAGAATATATTTACAAATAATGACTGAAAGATGTTTTTAAACTATTTTAAAGCAAAACTAACAAAAAAGATCTTCATGACCCGGATAATCACGATGGTGTGATCACTCATCTAGAGCCAGACATCCTGGAATGTGAAGTCAAGTGGGCCTTAGAAAGCATCACTACAAACAAAGCTAGTGGAGGTGATGGGATTCCAGTGGAGCTATTTCAAATCCTGAAAGATGATGCTGTGAAAGTGCTGCACTCAATATGCCAGCAAATTTGGAAAACTCAGCAGTGGCCACAGGACTGGAAAAGGTCAGTTTTCATTCCAATCCCAAAAAAAGGCAATGCCAAAGAATGCTCAAACTACCACACAATTGCACCCATCTCACACGCTAGTAAAGTAATGCTCAAAATTCTCCAAGCCAGGCTTCAATAATATGTGAACTGTGAACTTCCTGATGCTCAAGCTGGTTTTAGAAAAGGCAGAGGAACCAGAGATCAAATTGCCAACATCTGCTGGATCATGGAAAAAGCAACAGAATTCCAGAAAAACATCTATTTCTGCTTTATTGACTATGCCAAAGCCTTTGACTGTGTGGATCTCAATAAACTGTGGAAAATTCTGAAAGAGATGGGAATACCAGACCACCTGACCTGCCTCTTGAGAAATCTGTATGCAGGTCAGGAAGCAACAGTTAGAACTAGACATGGAACAACAGACTGGTTCCAAATGGGAAAAGGAGTACGTCAAGGCTGTATATTGTCACCCTGCTTATTTAACTTATATGCAGAGTACATCATGAGAAACGCTGGACTGGAAGAAACACAAGCTGGAATCAAGATTGCTGGGAGAAATATCAATAACCTCAGATATGCAGATGACACCACCCTTATGGCAGAAAGTGAAGAGGAACTAAAAAGCCTCTTGATAAAAGTGAAAGTGGAGAGCGAAAAAGTTGGCTTAAAGCTCAACATTCAGAAAATGAAGGTCATGGCATCCGGTCCCATCACTTCATGGGAAATAGATGGGGAAACAGTGGAAACAGTGTCAGACTTTATTTTTTGGGGCTCCAAAAGCACTGCAGATGGTGATTGCAGCCATGAAATTAAAAGATGCTTACTCCTTGGGAGAAAAGTTATGACCAACCCTAGATAGCATATTCAAAAGCAGAGACATTACTTTGCCGACTAAGGTCCGTCTAGTCAAGGCTATGGTTTTTCCAGTAGTCATGTATGGATGTTGAGAGTTGGACTGTGAAGAAGGCTGAGCGCCGAAGAATTGATGCTTTTGAACTGTGGTGTTGGAGAAGACTCTTGAGAGTCCCTTGGACTGCAAGGAGATCCAACCAGTCCATTCTGAAGGAGATCAACCCTGGGATTTCTTTGGAAGGACTGATGCTAAAGCTGAAACTCCAGTACTTTGGCCACCTCATGCGACGAGTTGACTCATTGGAAAAGACTCTGATGCTGGGAGGGATTGGGGGTAGGAGGAGAAGGGGACGACAGAGGATGAGATGGCTGGATGGCATCACTGACTCGATGGACGTGAGTCTGAGTGAACTCCGGGAGTTGGTGATGGACAGGGAGGCCTGACGTGCTGCGATTCATGGGGTCTCAAAGAGTCGGACACGACTGAGCGACTGAACTGAGCTGAACTGAAAAACTAAGTAGCCTGAGTACGTATAATTTAATCCTGCTTTAATTTTTTAATCAACATTTTATAATAAAAAATTTCAAAATACAGTCAAGTGAATACCTATGTACATACCACCTAGATTCTATTACCAGTGTTTTCTCATATGTGTGTGCATGCTCAATCTCTCAGTCATGTCTCACTCAGTGACTTCATGGACTGTAGCTCGCCAGGGTCCTCTGTCTGTGGGGTTTCCCAAGCAAGGTTACTGGAGTGGGTTGTCATTTCCTACTCCATTTCTTCTATATGCCTTACTATATTTCTATCCATCCCTTCATCCTTCAATCTATTTCAACTTTTAAATGCATTTCAAAGCAAAAATAGACTTTCGAAATGTCTGTGTGTTTTGAACTGAGTGTCTTATATTTTGTGTGTGCAGAATCTGAAAGCCCTATTTTGGTTCCCTGCTCAGACCTCCTGTAGGAAGGTGGTGCCGCCATCCTGCAGCTGCTGGGGGGTTGGCTAACCATGCGCAGGTGCCCTCCTTCTCTGGAGAACTGCCCACTGCTGATGGAACTGCCCACTTTGCCCACAAGATTGCCGACAGCCTTCAGGCAATGATGAACTAATGTGGGGAGGCAGAGGCCATGCAAAGGGCCAGTCTGCCTTAAAGGAGGGACAGCTCCAAGACAGGGCTTATGTTCCCGAGGCCTCCCCACTGCACCCTTCACCTGGGGTCAGGTCAGAGTTAGACTTGACCTGAAGCCACATCTCTGCTCGGTTCCTTTCCCCTTCCTCCATCCTGCTTCTCGCTATGCTTACAGGTCTCCCCTGAGAGCACGCCCTCATGTTCCCACACACACCTGAATCCTGGCCTCAGGCTCTGCTTGTAGGAAACCTGACCTGATATGTTTAGATGTACTTAGGAAGCTACAGACATCAGATACCACATGGCAGTATATATTATCAATATTAGCTCCATATGCTGAGATTATAGGAAATACTTTAAAATTATTTGTCTTATCATTTATCTACCGTAAACTTGCTTTAATGGTGTAACAAGGTAAAGTTTTGAGAAAGACCCTTTATTCCCAAAGGATTCTTCAGGAGCAAACTCCTTCTCCTCTACTCTGCTCAGGTGTTTGAGGTTTTAACTCCTTTTTTTTTTTTTTCTTTTTGTGATTGTGAGAATCTCTGAGAAGCCAAGCTGCGTCCAGAAGCATCTCAAGTAAGGGCTTTTAGAACCAGGTCAACAGCCATTTGGGAGGAGCTCCAAGAAGACTAGGGTTCCCTCTGGCCAGAAGCCTCAGCCTCTCTTAGAGAAGGTCCTTGGGGCTCAGGGAAATGGACAGAATGGGAGAGGGTGTCTCCAGAGCTTCCTCTAGCTCCGATGGTGCCTTTGTGCTGATTTTGAAGGCTGGCCCTCTGAGCAGGGGGATATGGGCTGGATTCCAGTCCCCACCTGCGGGATGATCCTGGAGTTGGCTTCAGTCCCCAAGAGGTGGCTAAATCTTGGCTCAGAGCACAGGAGACAGGATTCCTCATTTCAGTGCTGTTTTCATGCATAAAACCTCTCTTCCTGTGGTTGGAGGCCGCCCTGAGGAAAAACTCAGCCTAGAGCCCAAGAGAGGCAAGGATCCCAAGGCTATGGCCTGTGTGGTGGCGCCACTACCTGGTGGGGAGACTGGCATGTCTGTGCCCATGGGCATTTGTGCTGCCCCTGCCACAGAACAAACAAATCTGGAGCCTAGTTTTCATTTGTGTAGCTGGATTCATGAACTTCTGACATTCTGTCCTGTTTCCAACAGTTACCATTTCTTTCTCAGAAATTGAAGGGTCATACTTGTTCCTCTGGCCACTGCCCCCCAATAAGACACCCCTGATGGTCACAGAAGGACTGAGAACATGGGCTCTGCAGTCAGACTCTCTGACTTTGCTTACCAGCTCCACCTCTTAGAAGCTGTGTGACTTTGGGCAAATTATGTAACCTCTCTGAGCCTCCTTTCCTAGCAGCAGAGCCAATACCACTACACTGGACTGGTGTCAGGAGTTAACTCAAAGATGCTAGTAAGGCGCTCAACACAGTGCTTGGCACTAGGAAAAACTTAATAAATGAAGACATCGCCATCTTCCTCACTAACCTCACTTCCCTCTGCCACCCCATATCACCTGCTAAACTCTCAGGTTATCTCCTCCTGCTCCTTGGGTGGTTTTTAAGGTGGGGGTGGGGGTCCACTTCATCAGCAGGTGCTAATGGTACAGAGAGCAGAGTGCTGTCCTCCCCGAAGCAAGATCTAGGAGGGAAATGCTTTGTGTATGGTACAGCTTGTTCACCCTGTGCTGAGCCAGCGACCTCCCTGACTTAGTCCCTTAGGGCTGGGCTGTGGCCACACACGGGCAGAGAGCAGTGAGCTTGGCTGGGATCACTAAGCAGGTGGAATAGTCCAGTTTCTTTGGGCACAGACCCACTTCTCAGGTTCTATAGCCACATCTGGACTGATCTGCTCTCTTTTAGACAGATTACAACTACTTTGAACTGAGGTGCTTGGAGGCTCAGAAAGTGATCCCCTCCAAGGACCCTTCCAGCCTTGACAATAGCTTTAGGTTCTTCTAAGCGTCTTCTCGTTCTGGATCTCAGCCCCGCTCTCTACTGCCCTGTCCATTGGCTACCCCACTCCTCTCCCACCCTCATTTCTTCCACACGTCCTCAGAGACTAGCAGAGGCCTTGGCACATGGTGGGGTCTCAGATGTCCTTGACATCAGGTCAATGAATGAAGGAGTCATAACTCAAGTGATGATGATAATGAAGATGATGGCTGCCATTTCTGAGATTCTACCACCTGCCAGGCTTATGCTAAGTACTTTACTTGCAATATATCACTTAACCCTCACAACAGTTCTAGAAAGTGGGTACCATGACTATCCTTATTTCACACTGGAAAGTACTAAGTCTGAGAAGTTCATAGCCTGCCCAAGCTCAGATACCAAATAAAGGGTAGAACTGGGATTTGAACCCAGGTGTGTCTGACTTAAAATTCCATTTTCTTAACCAGCATATTATATATAGTGCCCCAAACCAATGATTCAAAATCTTGATGGCTCAGAGGAATGAGAATCATACAAAGATTCAGACGAAAGGTAAGTCTTTCGGTAAGGTTGTTCTGTTGGAGGGTGTAGATTGAGAAAAGGTGGAGCAGCTAAATGATCCAGAGCCCTTCCCTGGGGCCTCTCATTGTGCTATGCTTTGTTTGATCATCATAAGCCTACAAGGTATCTATCATTCCCATTTTCCAGATGAGAAAACTGAACTTCAGAGCAGTTAAGCAACATGTCCTGGGTTACACAGCAATTAAGCAGCAAACCCAGGATCTGACTGTAGTCTGTCAGCCCCAGAGCCCATAACTTACTGCTCCCTACTAGAGCTGGGAGTGAGCGACTGAAGGATGGGGAAGTGTTGACCGCAGACAACTGCAATTGCGCAGTGGCACAAACACACAACCATCTCCCTCTTCCAGGATTAAAGGGCTTTCTAAGAACCGTGGGATTCTAGTCAAAGACCACTCATGACTCCCTCCATTGTACAGCTGGGGAGCTGGAGGCAGGCCCAGATTGGACAGGAATTGCCCATGGTCATAAGCAGGTCAGGGGCCAACCAGGGTAGCTCCCCGCCAGTCGCCTTGCTGCCCCTTCTCCAACTCTAGCCCCAAGCTTCCAGCTGCTGTCTGTGCAGCTCTGCTCCTTTCCCCAGGCACGGGAAGGGGAGGTGCTTTCTGGGTATAAATAGAAGATGGAGATGCTACTCTTTGCAGAGGAGTTAACTGTTGGGGCCCTGGACACAGAGAGATGCTCCCCTCCTGAGGGAGAAGGCATGGTAGCTGTCGGAGTTGGAATGTTCCTTACAGAGCACCTAGATCTTGCTGCTCAAGTGTGACTGGTGAGCCAGCAGCTTTGGTGTCACTTCACAGTGTGTTAGGAATGCAGACCCTCACGCCCCATCCGGACCCACTCAACTAGAATCTACCTTTTAACAAGATGCCCAGCTGGTCCAGACAGCCCTCTCCTTGCAAAGATGGGAGAAAGCGGCTCAGAGAGGGTAGTGCTCCTACCCAAGGTCACACAGCCATTCCCTGACAGAACTATATCTAGAATCTGCACTCCCTCCCCATCATGACTCAGAGCCCTGCCACGCAGTGAGACAGCCCCTCAGCTGTGCAGGGACGGGGGAAGGGAGGTCAGGCAGCCAGGTGCTATTTCAGAGCCATCCTGCCTGCCCTGGGCACAGCCACTCCATGCAGCCTGCGTTCAGTCCACTCTGGGGCAGGGGCCACCTTGGGGCTGGCTTGGAGAGACCGGCACTGCAGGTCCCTGCAGGTGGGAAGGGCCATGGTGCCAGGCTGACTCAGCATGGGGGTGGGCTTGGGGAGTGGGCTACACTGGTCAAGGCTAAGCCTGGCCTATTTTCGTCTCTCAGAGCTTCGGAAGTTTTCCTGAAACAGCTTTTCTGAAGGAGGCTGCCGGCAGCGTGGGCTGGGAGGAAGGGCCCCTTCTTCACCTTCCCCCCAACCAAGCTGCTCGCGGAGGAGTATGGATACCATGAAAGACACCCCCTTTCCCACCTCTATTTGCTGCCGTCCCCAAGAAGAGAGCAGCTGCCCCCTTCCCTCAACAAACACCCACCAGGGCGGGCAGGGGAGCTGGGCCAGGTCCCACCCACACCCCTCGCCCATCCCCCATGCTCACCAATATTGGGGTGCTTCAGCAGGCGGCAAATGCGGGCTTCACGCTCCAGCTTCTGGTGGTCTGAAACACACAGATGCCCAGATGAGTCCAGGGGAGGGAGGCATCTCCACCCACCCCATCTCTCCCTCCTCACAGCCTCTAATGACCTCTCCCTCCCAGGGCCTGGGCAAGGTCGCCTGGGCAGAGCCTCTGGCTTCTCCAAGAAGGCAGTGAGATGCAGCGGAAGAGAGAGACCCAGGCTGCAGTGAGGCAGAAGTCCCTTCCCCACTCTGGGTCTCGGTTTTCAGGGTTCTCAACCGAGGGGCATCTCTTGCCTGTATCAGAGCCAAACTCCAGGCAGCTTGGAACACACCCACCCCACATCAGGCTCCAACTGCCATCCCCCAGCCCTGCCCCTCCCACTGCACCTTCTCCGGTGGAACTGCTGAACCTCAGCTCTCCAGGCACGCCCTGCCCAGCCCTCTCACTCTGGGACCTTCGCACATGCGATTCTCTCAGCTTGGAAAGCTCCCTCTCAGCCTCCCACCCGCTCTGCACTGGCCGTCACTCACTCTTAGCCATCCTTGGATGTCACTCTCTCTGGCAGCCCACCCTGATTGCCAGCGGCTGGGGGCTCCGCCTCTGCATTCCCAGGGCCCCTAGACAGCACATGCCGCTCTGTCTCAGGGATGTCGCTGTCCCTGAGGGCAAGGACTTAGTCTCTGTTGTACCCCTGGCATCTACCTAAATCCCTGGCCCATGGAAGATGCTCAAGAAATAAATGAATGGGCTTCCCTGGTGACTCAGCGGTAAAGAATCCGCCTGCCAATGCACGAGACGCGGGTTCGATCCCTGAAGCAGGAAGATCCCACATGGCCTCAGAGCAGCTAAGCCCCTGTGCCGCAACTATTGAGCCTGTGCTCTGGAGGCTGGGAGCCACGACCGATGAAGCCCAAGGGCCCCAGGCCCACGCTCCGCCACAAGAGAAGCCACTCAATGAGAAGCCCTCACACCACAATTAGAGAACAGCCCCCGCTCTCTGAAGCTAGAGAAAGCCCGCTCAGTGATAAGACCCAGCACAGCCAAAAGTAAATAAATAAATACAATTTTTAAAATACATAAATAAAGAGATGACTAAAGCTAAACCTTAAAAAAAGAAGAAATAACTAAATGAAAGAACAAATCATTGAATAAATGAATCTTCCTAAGGGAGTAGGTATTCTCTGCAGGAGAAGGGTTGGATTAATTTATAGAAGATGCCTACTGTGGGAGAAGTCAGCACCAAGGACACAGAGAGCCCCAAAGAATCTGCAGGGTAGTGGGGGCTTACCCAGAGATCTCCCACCTGCTTCCTGGGACTTCTGTCCAAACCCCCTAGATTTCGCTGCCCACCTGGGAGAGAGGCCTTGTTCAGGATCTGCACCCATGATCTCTGACTCTGAGACTGCTGAACACAATCATACCCGTGACCCCATTCAGTCCTCCTGATAAGCCCGGGCTGTGGGCATCACTGTCCCTGTTTTGATCAGTTTTCAATTTCCTTTGTGGTGCTTTTCTCACAATTTGGTATTTAATGCCTTAATTAAAAAAAAAAAAAACCAACAGTATAATAGGAGCCAGTCACAAATACAGAATATCTACTATGTGTCAGGTATTGTGCAGAGCACTTTATATACATCTCAAGCCCTCCCAATAATCCTCTGAGGATAACATTACCATTGTGCTGGCCTTACAGAGGAGGAAACAGAGGTTCAGAAAGGTTAAGTATCTGACTCAAAGTCACACTGCAGTGAGCAATGGAGCCACGCTTTGTATCCAGGTAGTCAGACTCCATGGGTGAGCAGTAAAACCCTGTCGGGGAGTTCCCCGGTGGCCAAGTGGTTAGGACTCTAGGCTTTCATTGCCACAGCTCAGCTTCATCCCTTGGTAGGGGAACTGAGATCCTGCAGGCCACGTGGCACAGCAAAAAAAAAAAAAAACCACTCAAAAAATAAATAAATAAAAATAAAACTCAAAACCCAATGCTGTCCTATTCTCCACACCCTGACTCATCACTATCATCTCCATCTGCCTCCTATTCCCGAGTGGGAAAATTCAGGCCCACAGGAGGGAACTCACACAGACACTCAGTGGTGGAGTCAGGACTAGAACCCTGCTCTCTGAATGGCCCCTCCAGGGAAGATGGGCACCAGGGATGGTGATGAGGAGGAAGAAAATCCCAGCCCTGTCCCTAGGCTGCCCAGCTCCCCTGTCCCCTCCCCTCTCTGTTAGTGGAATCACCAGCTGTCCTCCAAGGGCTGCAGAAACCAAGATCAATACTGAAATGTGGCTTTTCCATCAGCAAAGCAATAAAGTCCAATCCTCTTTCAGTAGAGTATAAGCTCCACTCCCCAGCTGAAGGCAGCTGCAGGCTAGAGGGGGATGGCTGGCCCAGCTGGGGGCATCCTCGTTTCTCCTCCCTCTCTGTCTCCTTCCAAATCCTTCAGGGTAGGGAGGTGGAGGGGAAGGAAGGCTGATTCCCAGGCAAAAGAGGGGGATCCCCATCCAGAGCTGGCCAAGAGCCCTCAGTAAGCAGAGGATGACTGAACACTCCCCAGCTCCAGACCCTGCCCCCCACCCACCATCCCCAGCAGAACCAAAAACCAGGCAACTCAAAGTGGGTCCTATCAGAGGGGATGAGGGGACTCCTGGCTCAGGCTACACATTCAGGGGACAAAGGACCTAAATCCAGAATTCTGATGTTTTTCTCCATGTAAGGTCACCTGGGAGCAGAGTTACACTAACAGGATTGAAAGAAGAAAACGCTGGTCACACAGCTTTAAACATGTGACTGGTTACAAGACGTCACTGCTGGAAATGCTAGGAACTGTTTTCATAAATCTTGTAATCATCTTGTGCATAGTACAATTACACTGCATTGCAACCTTCAGTGCTAAAAGCATTAATTTGTTGAATGTAAACATATGCTTTATATAATAATTTTTGTAACTCTGAAATGTTTTCATTATCTAATATGCAGGGAACCTCAAGAAATATAGGCGCTGAGTTCCTCTTGACCTTTGAGGCTTGCTCCATTAAGCAGTCTCTTGACAAAATCAAGGTAATCATCAGTGTGGTCAAGCCTTGTTACAACTCAGAACTTTGAGGAACCACTCTTAAAGGCTCCCCCCAGCCCCCCAGTCAATAGTTAAGAGGGTAGACAAGGACTCCTTATTAAAATATAAATGAGATCCTGCCTTCAAACTTTCCAACAGCTTCCTAAAGTACTTATAATACAATCCGAAGTCCTCAAAAACATCCAGAAAGACCCTGCAGGGTGCCGAGTTCTGCCTCATCTTGGCCTTGAAGCTCCCCCCCAACACTAGCCTCCTTTGTGGCCTCAGGCACTGCAAACTCCTTCCCACCTCAGGGCCTTTGCACCTGCTGTGCCCTCTGCCTGAAATACTCTTGGGTCTTCTCATGGCTGCCTCTTTCTCCTCAAGCAGGTCCCAGCACCATGTCACCTCCTTAACTTCCCCAGCTGCCTTTTCCTCCAGCCCCATGACACCCCCATAACCCTGTCTTATTTTCTTTGTTAACACTGATCACTACTTGAAAATACCCAGCTTACTGGTGTGTTTAATGTTCTTTTCAGTCTCCCTGCCTAGAAAACAGGTGTGATGACAGCAAGACCCTTGACTGCCAGTTTCTGCTATGTTCCAAGGACCCACAGTCATAAGCAGCTTGTCCAAATTCCCATACCCAAGAAGTAGCAAAGTTGGGATTTCAGCCTATGTTCATAATTACTGTACTGTATTGCCTCCTATTTTCATAATTGAGAAATCAATCCATCCAGTTCAGTGCAGTCCCATGATGGTGAGAGATCTGAGAGAAGCTAGTCTGCAGCCTCCTGCTTGGTCACCAGGAAGCCTTGCTCCCAACACGCATTGTGATAGATGCTTTGTGAATTTTCTCCCTCCCTTCCTGGGGGCAGACTTCCAGGGTGTTGGGGTTAAGGGGGCCAAGTCTGCCCAGAGCTCGGCAGGCGGTGGGTGGGTGGGAACTCTGGGGAGAGGTTTCTGGGGCCAGACAGGACCAGCAGGGCATGACAGGGCAGAGCAGAACCTGGGGAAGCCTGAGGGCTCTGCCAGCAGAGTGAGTGGGCTCCAGCAGGTATGTGGGCAGCGGGGTTCTGGCTAGAGGAACAGGAGCCAGGGCAGAAAATAGACCTCTAGTCTCAGAACAGGAAATGTCCCCTCCCTCCACAGGACTTCAAAAAGCCTCCAGATCCTGGGCAGTTGGAGAAATAATCTGGAGGACCAAGAATGGGGAAGGGGTGGGGAAGTAGATGAGAAAGACAAGAAAGATGCATCTCACTGCCTCCTTGCACGCTCCCTTGCATAAACATGAAGCTCAGGGACAGCTGAATGAGCTCATCCCATGCTTTCCACCTGGTGTCCTGGGACTGGTCATTAGGGAGCCGAGGAAGTAACCCCTCAGTGTTCAGGTGGACAGTGAGGCTTGTGGAGGTTGCTGGACGGGGGCCAGTCACCTCTGGCAGCACTAGCTAGGTCCATGTGCCCACCATCCCCTAAAATGTTGATGAATTCTTTCTGTTTGTCTGCCTGGTGAGGCTGTGGCTAGGAAGCTTCCAGAGCCCCTGGCAGGGAGTTAGCGCTGAGCATCTCCCGGCTGTTGTCACTGCCGACAGGACTTTGTAAAGGCATGAACTGGGGGGCCTCACCTATTGAATCCCCCACCCTCAGGGGTGGAACTGGGGCAGCTGTAGCTTTCAAAAGGCTCCCAGGGGGATTTGGCAGGGATTGGGACAGGGAAACATTTTTACCTTTCATTTCATGTCTTTATGGCTTCTTGGAATTGTTTATAGTACGAGCATTTTACATAAAAAGAGTAGTTTAAAAATACACACAAAAATCATCTCCCGGGTTTGGGAGCTGCTCAATAAAAGAGGCTGGCCCCATGGGAAAGGGGAAGCCATAGCTCCCGGGGTGGGGGTGGAGGAAGCTCCGGGGGGCATGGCCCCTGCTGGGAACTGCCAGAGTCACCCAGGAGTGCCAGCAGGAGAAGCTTGGAGTGTGTTGCCAAACATCCAGCATTAAAACACTCCCCGCCACAGGCCGCAGGAGGAACGAACAAAGAAACCTGCTAAAGGAAGCTGGGAGAAGAGCATCGCAGTTGGCAGGCTCCTTTGGGAAGGTTCTGAGACCCTCCCCCCAGCCCCTCACACTCACCAAGGCCTGGGCACCTTCCTCCCAGGAGGTCAGAGCTTTCTTAAATCACCAGAGAGGGGGCTTGGCAGTTACTGCACAGACCAGAGTCTACACTCCCCCAAACCCTTAGTTACCTTCCAGAAAAGAGGCGATGCTCCTTCCATCCCCCCACATGTGTTTCTTTCTGTCTCGTGCTTGTGTGGATGTGGCTCTGAGACTGTGCTGAACAGGCTCAAGATTCCCCAGCATCCAGGGAGGACCCTAGTTCTTGATTCTCCCTCCCTGCGGGGGGGTGGCAACCCATCCTGTCACCCCAAGCCACGGCTCTAGCCCTGCCCCTGCTGTATCTCAGGGATTGGGACATCTCCCTTGACCATCTGTGATATAAAACTCAGAGAGGGCACTGGACAGCCACTAGTCACCCAGCAACGGCCGGGCGAGTCCCGGCATCTGCGTGTGAGGCAGTGCCCCTGCTGGCCTTGTTGCCTGCCCTGGCTTCCCACCCCAGGCTCTGGCCCTGGACCTTCCGCAGGGCTCGCCCTTCCGCACGAGCATTCACACAGGCTGTGTGCCACGGCAGGCCCCAGTCTTCAGAGGACTGCCGCCACCCCAGCCTCTTTTCCCTGCAGGATGTTGATCTGTCTACGGGGGAGTTCGGTAACTGGAAAGTGCCAGGCTCCCAGCAACGCTGAGCCAGAGACATGAAAGGCAGCAGCACACGGTGAAACACGGAGCCTGCTGGGAGGCCCGTGGGGCCCAATGTGAACATCCTGTACCGGCCTCTGCGAAACCCACACCTGCTGGGCCCTGGCCCAGACAGCTGCCACTATGCCAGACAAACACCTGGACACTCTGCCAGCCCGTTCCATGCTGTGCAAGCCGTGGCTGCACAGCCCCCTCCTGACCTGCCTCACCCGCCAGAATGCCCCCCACAGCTTAGGGTCCCTAAGGCAGCTCAGACCCACTCTTCAGGGTGGACATCTTCGAAGACAACCTTTGCCACTGTGGTCACCACCATCACCACCCTAACCACATGCTAAGGGCAAGAACATAGCTTCAGAGCAGGCCCTCCAAAGGTTAAAGTCCATACAAATTACCGGTATCTTGTCAAATTGCAGATTCGGATCCCTTACATCTGGAATTATGAATTTGCATTCCTAACAATCTCCTAATGATGCTGATGCTGCGGGTTTAGAACCACGTCCAAATTAGAATTACCTGGGGATCATTTCCAAAAACCCAAGTCACAGCCCAGACTAATTAAATTACACCCTTGGGATGTGGGATCCAGGCACGAGGAATGTCTGAAGCTCTCCAGGGGATTCCAGGCTGGGAAGCCACTGTCCAAGGGAGTATTCAGGAAGCAGAAGGTGGACTGGTGCGGTCGAGGCACAGCGCACCTGGTGTTCATAGGACGCTGATTGAGCACCCGGATATGTCAGGCGCTGTCCCGGGTGCTGGGCACGTACAGGGAATGAGACCCAGCCCCACCTTCTTGGTGCTTATGGTCATAAAAGAAGATGAATAGTAAACAAGGTACCAAACCAGTAAATGGGATACTTTCTCCACATTGGGAGAAAGCCACAAAGATAGTAAACAGTAACAAGAGACATAAAACGGGGAGGTCACCCTCAGATCTGGGGGGCAGGGAAGTCTCTCAAAGGATGTGACATTGAACTGAGACCTGAAGGCTGACAAAGGGCCAGCCTTGTAAGGAGCCAGGTGAGAGCATCTAGGCAGAGAGAGAGGCAGGCGCAGAGGCCTGGCAGTGAGAATGCAGGTGAATGGCAGAACAGCAGGGAAAGGAGGGCCTGCCTGGCAGCTTAGTCTTTAGCCGGGTGGGTGGATGAGGGGTAGAGAGCCTGGCCTGTGAGAGGCTACGGCATCCAGTCTAGATCCCCTAAGGAAGAAATGTGGAGGAGTCTATTCTCATAGTACCCACAGGAAGAAGAGCCCCCACCTCTGACAGCAGCGTCACCCAGGAGAGACCCAGGTCCTGGCTCTAACCCAAGACATAGAAGGAAGGATGAAGGGAGGAGGGCGGGCCAGGCATGGATCTGGCACCTACCTCTGGCCGAGAGCTTCTTCGTGTTGATAATCTTGGCAGCATATTCCTGGCCGGCCAGCACCTTCACACACCTGCGCACCACTGAGAAGGCTCCCCTAGGACAGAGGAGGCAAAGAGGGTGAGTGAGGGCCCAAGGGCTGTGTTCCCAGGAGACACCACAGTTCACGCAGCTGCTCTGTGCTGGGAGGGAGCCTTCCCTCAGGGCTGCTCGAGCTCGTAGGGGCTGCTAGTGGCATACCTTGGGGACAGAGCAGGCCTGGAGACCCATGGGAACCACTGGTAGTAAATTGTTAGGAACTTGGCCTCGTGGGAGTTGAGCTTTGTCCAGTCATATTAAATTAGGCTCGACAAATACTAAAGCACTAAAATCATGCAATGTTAGAATCACAGAATCTAGGTCTCTGGAAAGGGAACCCACTCCAGTGTTCTTGCCTGGAGAATCCCAGAGACGGAGGAGCCTGGTGGGCTGCCGTCTATGGGGTCGCACAGAGTCGGAAACGACTGAAGCGACTTAGCAGCAGCAGCAGCAGCAGTAGGTCCCTGGAAGTTTTCAGTGTTTTATTCTTTGCGTAGTTAACACATTGACATGGTTCAAAGTTCAAAAGATGCAAAAGTGTGGATAGTTAAGTGACTCCTTCCCATCCCTATACCCCAGACTCCAAGGTCCCCTGCGCAGAGGTGGTCAGTGTTACCAGAGCATCTTTCCACAGATACCTTCCCCTCCCCCATGCAAATACTGGACGCTGCGTGCTGCTCTGTACCCTCTTCTTCTTCAGAAATCTTTTTACAGATCCTCCTCCTATATCATCACATAAAGAGTTCTCATTTAATCATGTGGCTGTCCTATAATTTACCTAGCCAGTCCCCTATCGACAGGCAATTAGGTTAGTCCCAGTCTATAGCGATGACAAACGGTGCTGCAATGCCTAACCTCATGTATGTGCCTTAGAATTACATTTCCCATAACTTCCCTGGTGGCTCAGATGGTAAAGCGTCTGCCTACAATGCAGGAGACCCAGGTTCAATCCCTGGGTTGGGAAGATCCCCTGGAGAAGGAAATGGCACCCCACTCCACTACTCTTGCCTAGAAAATCCCATGGACGGAGGAGCCTGGTGGGCTACAGTCCATGGGGTTGCAAAGAGTTGGACATGACTGAGTGACTTCACTTTCGCTTTTCATGTATACAAGTGTCTGCAAATAGACTTCTAGAACAGGTATTATTTGGTCAAGGGTAGCTGTTGTTTTCCCCTGGAGAAGGGAATGGCAAGCCACTCCAGTATTCTTGCCTGGGAAATCCCATGGACAGGAGCCTGGCAGGCTACAGTCCATATGGTCGAAAAAGAGTCAGACATGACTTAGTGACAAAACAATACAAAGGTGTTGTAGGGCATTTCTGAAAGATAACGAGAAACGATCCATCTTAGAGATGTACCAACGTTCATGCTAATATGTGAGGGGACCATTTCCCTCGGCCTTTGTCAATACAATGTGTGATCAAACTTTTATATCTTTACTAGTGAGACGAGCACGGCGACTCAATGTAGATTTAATCTGGAATTCTTATATTAAGAGTGAAGCTGAGCATTTTTTTCATGTGTTTTTAGAGGCTCCTGGGTTTTTATCTTCAAAATATTTGTGGCTGGAAGAACTTGAAGCAAGGGCTGTGGGTTTCCCAGCTCATAGGAGACATTGTTGCCATGTGGAACGTGCCCATTTTCCACATTATTTGATTTTTCAAGAAAAACTAGAAACTGGATATTTTAGTGACATTTCCCAAATTTTAAATACTGGTTGATGCTGCTGCTGCTGCTAAGTCGCTTCAGTCGTGTCCGACTCTGTGCAACCCCATAGACGGCAGCCCACCAGGCTCCCCTGTCCCTGGGAGTCTCCAGGCAAGAACACTGGAGTGGGTTGCCATTTCCTTCTCCAATGCATGAAAGTGGAAAGTGAAAATGAAAGTGAAGTCGCTCAGTTGTGTCCGGCTCCTAGCAACCCCATGGACTGCAGCCTACCAGGCTCCTCCTTCCATGGGATTTTCCAGGCAAGAGTACTGGAGTGGGGTGCCATTGCCTTCTCCGTTAAATACTGCCATCTTATTCCAAAAAGTTTAGCTCCCTGGGTCACACAGGAAATTTCCAAATCTAATGCTCTGTGACAACCTAGAGGGGTGGAATGGAGTGGGAAGTTCAAGATGGAGGGGACATATCTACACCTGTGGCCTGATTCATGCTGATAGATGGCAGAAGCCAACACAACTGTAAAGCAATTATCCTCCAATTAAAAATAAATAAATCAAAACAAATCTAAACGTAATATTTTGCCAAACAAAACTAGTTTGAGGGCTAGATCTGGCATCTAGGTGCCATGTTATATCTTCTACTACAAACATCATCTGGTGCAACCCCTTCACATCACAAAGGAGGATCCTAAGGGGCCAGACACTGCCCATGGTCTATTATCGCCCTAACCACAGGCTAATGGCAAGGAACAAGTCTCCTGTGCAGCCTTCTCCAGTTTTAATGTGCATATGAATTACCCAGGCATCTTGTTAAAAGGCAGATTCTGATTCCTTAAGTCTGAGGCAGAGCCCAAGACTCTGAGCTTCCCCGTAGCTCAGGGGAGATTGCTCAAGGTCACACAGGCGAGCTGTGTTTTGAACTCAGATATTTGCAGCCCCAGATTTTTGGCTTCTCCACCCAGTAAGCCTGCTGCTTGCGGGCCTGCACACCCAGGTTCCTGACATGGCCATGCCCCACCATATCTTCCAAACTTTGATCCCCTCTCCCAAGCACACAGGCAGGTCCCAGCTACACAGATGCAGCTGATGGGAGCAGGGGCGGACGCTGGCAGGCACCGAGGAAGCCTGCAGGCTGGCAGAGATGCCTGTTCTCACAGGCCCCAGGGCGTTCTGTCACTGGCTTCGTGTCTGAGCAGCATGAAGGGAATGGGTGGGAAACTGGAGAAGGATGAGGAAGGAAGATCTGGGATGTGGGCTAGAGGCCAGGAAATATGACCTTGTAGGAAAGCTGGTGAAGGCCAGAACTCATGGGCATAGCTACAGACCATCGTCTGGCTGGGGGGCTCTGCCTGTCCTCCACGTGGAGGGAGCAGCCCAGCGGGTCTCCCGCCCTGAGAAGCTCCCTCCCCGTGACACAGCACACCACACCTCCCCCGCTAGCCCAGGACCACGGCTGCTCGTCCATCCACTAGACAGAGTTCCTAAGGACCAACAGGGCCTCCATAAATGTTACTATAGGAACAGGAGGTAGATTTAAGTGAGAGGGACTGAACTTAGGCAGGGAGAGGGCGTCAGGCTGGGGTGTTAGAAACAGGAACAGGTACTTGAGGAAGGTGCCCACCCTACTCAGACCGGGACGTTCAGGTTCCTGCCCAGTGGGAGGCCATGATTCTCAGAAGCCCCAGAGAAGAGAGCATGTTTCAAATGGCCCCTTCTGGCAAAGATTCTGAGGATTCCAGGGAGAAGAGGGGCAGGAAAGGAGGGTTTGTCTCATTCACCGCCAGGTAGCACATGCATGGGGCTCTGTGCAGAGGCTTAACAGGCTCCACGAACCTAGGCTCTACCCCAGGAACTGAGGACCTGAGAGCCACGTCTATCAAATAAGAGAAGTCATGCTTGCTGAACTTCCTCCTCACAACCCAGTGTCAAGCTTTTGTGTAAATCCCAGGTTCTAACCCAGGTGGCTCTGTGGCAAAGAATCCACCTGCCAAAGCAGGAGATGCCAAAGACGCAGGTTCGATCCCTAGGTTAAGATCCCCTGGAAGAGGAAATGGCAACCCAATCCAGTATTCTTGCCTGACGAATCCCATTGACAGAGAAGCCTGATGGGCTGCACTCCACTGGGTTTCAAAGAGCCGGACACAACTGGGCACACACGCACGTAGAAGGAGGGGTTCATCCAAACCAATTCAGAGAACACCAGGCTCGCGCAAACCCAGAAGGCATACTCCCTTCTGATGCACCTTCACCACTAAGCTCCTTGGTCCTCACAACAACCCTGCAAAGTTGTGATTTCGATCCCCCATTTTTTCAGGACATGAAACTGAAGGGAGCAGGCATATTCCTCCCGAGGCTGTGACAAGAATCCAGGTTGCCTGTTCTTGTTCTCCTGACTCCACCAAAGGCAAGACAGTGTGACCTCCAAAAGCAGGGGTTCTGGGCTCACAAAGCCCTGTGATCTGATCGTGACTGACCCCCAGCTGTGTGATACTGAACTTGGCACTTCAGCTCTGTTTCCTCCTATAAAATGGGGGCAATAATAATACTTTTGTCCTGGGTTTTGGGGGGAGATTAAGTGAGGCAGCACACGCGAAACCCTGGGCACAGTGCCAGGGCACACTGATCACTGATGGGGCGAGGAAATGGTCTGGGCCAGGGAGCCTGTTTTCTACCTATGAGGCCTCAGGTCTTCATCCACGAGTGGAAAGGCTCTTCCCTGCCAGTTCTGGTGCTGGGGATCAGGGCTGGGGTGGGGGGGCAGAGGAGATTCTGTAGCAAAAATGAGAGTGTGGGCAGCAAGATCGCAGCCCTAACTTCCTCTCTTTTTAATCTTTTGTTTTAAAAAAGGCATGTTTCTGCATTCTCGTCCTGTGGGAGCAAGTGGCCGCAGCCCAGCAGCTTTGGCAAAAGGAAGAGCCAGCCCACCCCTCCCACGGCCCTGAGTTGAGCAGGTGGCCAGTGGGTGGGTGGGCAGAGCCTGGAAACAGGACAGGGCCGAAAAGGGGAGGAGGCCAGGATGGGGAGGGCAGAGTGGGAGAGAGTGACCAGGGGTCCAGGGAGGAAGGGATGAAGCTTGCATAGGAGGGCCCTGGCAGGTGGGGGATGTCCTCGGGTGGATCCTGGGTACAAAGGTTTCAGGGGCACATGTCTGCCCACAAGTGTGTGTCAGCAGCCTGTCAATGCCCTCATGTATGTGGTGACACGTGCCGTCACCCTGGGTATGTACACGTGTTAGGAGAGGGTCACAGAATCTGGGCAGGGAGGAGTGTGTGCGAGATAGACAGACACTGGAGGGACAAAATCTCAGATCTCAGCCCTGCTGGGAGGTCTTGGGGAGGGGTGTGCCCCAGTGTGGGCCTCATGGGTTTCGTGGGGATTGGTGTGGGCATGAGGCTAAAAAGTATAGAGACCTTTCCACCTTCAATATTCTTCATTTTTTTGGTTGTGCAACATGGCTCGTGGGACCTTAGTTCCCCAACCAGGGATTGAACCCAGGCCACCCAGTCCTAACCACTAGACCACCAGGGGATTCCCTCCACCTTCAATATTCTATACTAGAGCTGTCCAACAGAACTTTCTACGATGATGGAAATACTGTCCATCGTGACAGACACTAGCCTCCTATGGCTATAGAGTATTTGAAATGTGGTTAGTAGGACCGAAGAAACGAATTTTTCATTTTATTTCATTTCCATCATTATAAGTGGCTAGTGACCACCAGGTTGGATTGTGAAGTTCTATGTGGGTAAGAACTGGCAGTCCTGAACCAGACCAACCAGAGTGCACATTGTGGTCCAGCCGCTTACTAGCAATTTATTTAACCTCAGTAAGACTATTTTCCTCCCCTGTAAAATGTAGGTAAAGACTAGTACCCACCCTGAGCAGTTGTTTCAAGGATTCAATATGAGACTAAGGTATGCAGTGGCTTTAGCCCAATCCTTGGAGTGTAGTAAATGCTCAGGAAACAACGCCTTTTATAGACATCATTATCGCCGAAGTGATGAGAACAGCTGGCATCATCAGAAGCAAAATGGACCTTGTTTGCCAAGCTCAGGAAAGAAGCAAGCCAGGGAAGGAGGTATGTGGGGACCATCGTGAGGGGATGGGGTGCTTCCCCAGGCCCAAGCAACCTGCCCTTGGGTGTAAGCAGGCAGGGAGGCAGCACCTGGTTCAACAGACAGACGGGAAGAGCGAGAGCACGCTGATAGTGGGTCCATCGTGGCTGAAAATGTGGGAACATGCTAATGGGCCGTGAAAAGCAAGATTTACACTGGGAAATTGCTTTTCTGGCTGCCTGGCAGGCACAGTGTCCTGGGAGTTGCTGGCTGCCTGCCCACAGGAGGCTCATCACCCTTTCTGGCCCGAAATACCCCAAAATGCTGACTCGCTGTAATTCCAAACACCTGGGGTCCTCACTCAGCTTGGCTATCAGCTTGTTTATCCTTCCACTTGAAAGATGGACACAAGGAGCTGCAGCCCCACTTCCTCCTGGGCCATTTGTGAGAAGTATCTGCTACGCAGGGATGGGAAAAGGTCCCTGAGACCCAAGATCAGTTACCACCATCTTGCCCTCAAGGCAACTTCCCCACCTTCACTCCAGAGCCCGGGGCATGCCTATGGGTATCAGCAGATGGGGACGGACACAGCTTATGACGGCACAGTCCCGGAGCCAGACATGGCTTACGATGGCACAGTCCCAGAGCCACTCTGCACTCCTCAGGGGTCTGACTATCAGGAATGTCGTCTGTCTCTAGGGTTTTCCTTTCATTGGCTGCTTCCCCAAACACACCCAGGACTCCCTCATTCTGGAGAAATAAACAACCATCCTTCCCCAAACTTGAAAAGCTGAAAAACCAGGAGCCTTTCTCTCGACCCACAAGCCTTGGCCACTTCCTTCCTCCTCCTTCCTCTGCTGCCAAACTTCCAGAGCAAGTGTCCGACGTTCGCCGCCTCCTCTTCCCACCTCCCACCCTTCATGAACCCACCACAATCTGGTTCCCACCCCCGGCTCCCTGGAAGAAAAGTTGTGCCAGCCCCGCCCACCCAGTGGCCCCCACCCCCGCCCCTGCAGTCCCCTGTGGGCCTGATCTGCCTAGCCTGCCCCACGACAGGTGACATTTGGCCCCAGTGGCTACCCAGTTTGAGGCCCATCTTCTCTCTCATTTCTGGGTCACCGCATTCTCCTTGGCAGGCCCCCCCAACTTATTATCACTTCTTCATCCCCCTCCCATCCCCTTCGGAACATCTCTACTCCTTGTTCTCTCTCCACCCATCCTTACCTCTTCCCCTGCCATCCCTTCTACCCAGGACCATTAAGCTGGGATCTCTGTGGAGGCTCTGAGCATTTGTGAACATCCCTAAAATTTTAACTAAATTATTCTGGGTCTGTGCATTGTTCTGTAGAGAGGACGCATAGTTTTCATTAGCTTCACAAGGGATTCTCTGACCACCACCACTGCCCCCGCCCACCTCCCCCCAACCCCGCAAAATGATGAAAGCCACTGAGCGTCACCCAAGGGTGAAATCTGCTTCTACACAGCCATTCCTCGCTTCAGAATTCTAGTCCCAAATTTCTAGCTACTCACTAGAAATACTATGTGATCGGCACCTCTTAATCAAAGTGCAGTTTTCTCTCTCCAAATCGCACCACTCCGGGTTAATATCCCTAAGCATTCTACCTCTCTGAGATGAGCTGGGGTGATTTCAGAAAGTGTCTGCTCAAAGGTAGACAGACCTGTTACCTGTGAGAGGATTAACTTGCAATACTTCCTGGTGGTCAGTAACTCACAGTCCAGGTTAGCTGGTCTGATCACTTGGCACAGAGCAAGGCCTGGGGGCATGGGACCCGCAGCAGATGGGGTTTGAATGTCTGGGGGAAGGCGCAGAGCTGGGGTTGGTCGCTGGAGCAGCCCCAGTCGAGGGGCCGGAGGGTGGGCTGCAAGGAGCTGCAGCCGACACTGCAGTAATATCTTGCCATTGAGGTCTGCTCTCTCCCCATTCTACAGTTAAAGAAACTTGAAGAAAGAAATTTGAGGCCAAGACCGTGAACCCAGGAGTCCTGAATCATCATCCTTTGCTCTTTTCAATACCCTAACCTCTCAGACTCCCCTAACTTGGGGTCCACAGATGGGCATTAGGGTGGGGGGTTTGTGGGAAATGATATGCAACATCCTGGGAGTTGGAATGAGTGTGCTTTGGGGGGTGACTGTGGCTCATGCGAGATCCTCTGAGAGCTTCTAGATTCCTCAGTTAAAAAGCTGGGGTCAGATTTGTTCAGAAATGAAAGGAACATCCTGTTTGCACAACGTGTGTGTGCGCGTGTGCTAAGTCACTTCAGTCACGTCCGACTCTTTGCGACCCTATGGACTGCAAAGGCTCCTTTGTCCGTGGGATTCTCCAGGCAAGAATACTGGAGTGGGTTGCTATGCCCTCCTCTAGGGGATCTTCCCAACCTAGGGGTCGAACCCATGTCTCTTATGTCTCCTGCATTGGCAGGTGGGTTCTTTACCACTAGAGCCACCTGGGAAGCCCCTGTTTCCATAACACCCACCTCTATATACTTGAAGCAAATCCCTTCACTTTGTGGGGGCTTCAGTTTATCCATCTGTGAAATCAACTGTTGATCATTTGTAAGCCTTCTCTTTTTTTTTTCTTTTTAAGCAATAGTATCCTTTCTTAATAAGAAACAAACACAGCTATTCAGGTCCCCAAATGGCAAACAGAGCAGAGGCAGCAGGGGCTGGGGGCTCAGAATCCCCACTGCTTGGTTTTCTCTCTTTCTTCTCCCCAGCTCAGCATAGCAGCTCTTCCCCAAGCTCCACAAACTAGCATTTGAGAGCCAGGAAATCCTAGGACCTTTTCCTGAAACCACACATCCCTCCTCCTCTCCACCCAGCTGCCGCCGCCCACTTCCAGACTCCAGCCGTCCCGCACTCCCAGGCCTGCCCCACGCCAACCCAGCAGAAGCCTTGCTGGGGACACAGAAGGCCTGGGAACCCGAAGAGTCTGTTTGCTGCAGGGAACATTGAACCAACAGAAGTTCCAACATGTTCCTTATTTGGGCTGTGCCTAGGTTTTCTTGAATGGGTTACAAAAAGGAAAATTAAAAAATATATATCCACAGAGCTTGGTGACAGGATCATAGCAGGCAAAACAGGGGGAAATGGTGAGGGGCTGCTTTCTCCCAGCTTCAGGGAGCCTCCTGGCCTGGCTCCAATCACATGTACACCCCAAAGACTTTCAGAGAGAAAGGCTCCAAGGGGTGAAAAGCCAAGAATTGAAATGGAAAGAGGCTGAAGGGCCCAGATCTCATGTGTCACTGACTTGTGTGACCTCAGGCAAGCCCCTGACCCTCTCTGGACCTTATTTCCCCATCCCTAAGACAAGGGAGCACTCTTCATTCTGATATTCGTATGCAACTGAGGCTATTCTGACCCCTAAACCATCTCCCACTTTGTGCTTCTAGCAAAGCATCTTACCAGACAAGGACAGGGATGCAGGCAAGGAGGGAAACAAGACCCAGCAGTGAGAAGAGGGCTTCCACATGTGTATCTGCTGGAACAGGGCTCAATATTTCCCAAGACCATGTTCATCTGCGGGTAGAGGGTCAGTTCTGACAATGAGAAAGTTCTTTAGGTTGAACTGAAATCTACCTCCCTGTTACTCTAGACATGTGGCCCTGCTCTGCCCTCCAGAGCCATACAGAGCAGTCTTGTCTCATCTCTGGGGCTCAAGATGTCCCTGCAGGGATAAGGGGAGAGAATATACCCCTGAGGGGTCTCTTTTCCCTGCTAAAGTCCCCAGCTTCTTGGCCCACTCTCAGCTGATTTGACTTCCAGACCTTGGCCACCTGGCCCACCTTCCACCCCTTCTAGACATGCTACAGGTTTCTAATATTCCTTCTAGCCCCTAGGTGTCCAAAAGTCGAAGGCAAGGATTTCCTGGCTGGTCCAGTGGCTAAAATTCCACGCTTCCACTTCAGGGAGCGCAGGTTCAATCCCTAGTCAGGAAACTAAGATCCTGCATGCCCCATGGTGCCGCCAAAAAAATGAAAGTTGAAAGCAACAGAGAATGCCTAAGAAGAGTAAGACCACCAACCCCCTGGAGCTGACACGCTCCATCAAAATACACATCACAGAGACGTTGCCTGTGCTGTTCCCACTGTGAGAAACACTCTTCCACCCTCTTCCCTCTGACCAGCTCTTACTCAGCTTTCACTCCCCAATGTCACTGCCTCAGGGGAGCCTTCCCTGATTCCTCCATCACCCCAACCAGTTGAGGTCTCTTTGTAGCTTATAACCCCATGTTTGTGCTCATAGCCTTTATCCAGTTGCATTTAAATAACAATATCTGAAGTGATTTAGTTAATGTCAGATTTCCACTAGATCGTGAGCCCCAGATGGGCAGAGATGACATAAGTCTGGCATGTGGTACCTGCTGGGCTCAGTCCGAGGCCAAGAACAGAGTCTATGCTCAGGAAATAGTTGTTGAGTGGATGCAAGGGTCACAGACTTGTTCCTCCTTCTATATGATGCTGAGACATCAAGGCCGTCAGTGTTTTCTAGCACAGAAGGTACCACCAGCCTCACAGCCCCACCTGACATCTTGGTGGGCAGCCAAGTCCTCTAGGGACCTAGATCTAGTGCCTGGGCTGGGTCTCAGCAGCCTGTGACATGCTGGGTGGTGGGGCAGAGGTTGCGCCAGGTTGGCCTGGGCTGGGAAGCTCCCTACCACACCACAGAGAGGCTCGGAAGAGACCATGACACATCAACGTGTGTGTAGGAGGGGTGGACGGTGGCCAAGGGACCAGCGCACAAAAGAGGGAAGGAGAGAGAGAAACAGGGACCAGAGAGATGCAGGGAAGGACAGAGAGAGAAAGACGGCAAGAGCAAGAGAGCAAGAGCAAGGGAGAATGAGAGGTGGTGGTGGCGGCAGGGGGACAACCCAGACGCCTACCAGCATCATCTTGCTGTCCCTGCACTGGGAGGTAAGGCTCTTGCTTGACGCCTTGTTGGAGCCAGTGTGTCGGCACACACATCCATATGCACCCGTGTGTGTGTGTGTGTGTGTGTGTGTGCACGCGTGCACTAGCAACAGGATGCAGGCACTGCGTTCCAAGGCTGTGCCCTTACCCTCTGGGGGGGCCGGGGCCGCAGACTGCAGGGATGCTGGCAGCAGTCACTGCGTGCCTGTGCAGGGAGGCAGGCAGGCGGGAGCAGGGCTCAGCAGTGTCAGTGTGTCTCAGCCTGTGTGGGGGCGGCCGCGTGGGGGCGGAGGGCTGCGGCAAGCACCAGAACATGTGCGTGCCTTCCGCTCTGGTGGCTTGGAGGAAGAGTGGGGGAAGGCTGTCCCCCTCCCTTGTCCCACTTGCCCCCAACTTCCCATCCTTAGCTGCTGGCCCCTGAACATCACCTGGCCCCCAACCCTGGCTGCCGTTGCCACAGGCTCTTCCTGCGGCCTCGGGCAAACTGCGTCTCTCTGGGTATTGGCTCCACCATTGGTGCTGTGAGGAGACAACGTCTATGGTCCTCCCAGCTCTGGTGTTCGGGAAGCCTGAAATTTCCCACAGGTGCCTTTCACAGGCAGAGGCTAAAGAGGGTAGCAACTCTAACGGTGCCTTCCAGCATCTGCAGAAGTGCTCTGATCCCCAATTTACAGATAGTAAAGCTGAGGTACACCAGGGACAAGGAATCTGGTGCAGTCAATTAGAGGCAGAATCATGATGGGAAAATAAGTGACAGTTCAGAGTTCCCTCATCCGCAAGGGCACACCCTTCTTCCCTGGAAGTGTTCCCCAGGCAGGGCACCACGAGGGGGCCCCCTTAGTCTTCTCTCCATATGAGCGGTGATGGGGACCTACACGCAAGCCTGAGTGCTGCCACCACTCCCCTGAGCCAGGTCATTTCACCTTCTCAAGCCTCAGTCTGCTCATCTGTAAAATGGGAGAGTGAGTCCTCTCCCTCCCTCAGGGATGAGCTAGTGGGTGGAGAAGTGCCACACTGGCCCCAAAGCGCTGTGAAGGTGACAGGTTGTCAGAAGCAAAATTAAACACAGTCCCGTCTTTGCAGGGGATAGTGCCTCATGGCACAGGTATTTTCACTTCTCCAGTATTACACCTAGGATCCTCCTAACAGCCCTGCCAGGAAGAGAGTGGGATTGAGAAACGCATCCTGCAGATGTCAGAGCTTGTGTCCAAGAGCGAAGGAACCTAAGCACCCAGGACCCTTGGCTTACCCCCATCCACCCCACCCCGGAACAGGGAGCTGCCTCTGGTCTCCAGTGTCCCCCACTGATCAGCCCAGCCTGAGCCTTGTTCATGATACAAAGCCAGGGGGGCTCCAAAGCCAGCTCTCCCCTCTCCCTCAGGCAATCTTGCTGGCCTCTGCAGCCCTTCCCCCAGCTCCAACATCACCCTTGAGTCAATTTCAGATCCTTTTCTAGAGAGAAAAGACTGGGTTGCTGTTCTCTCTGGCCTCCCTCCCTTCTCCCTCCCCTTCTCAAGTAAAATCTCCTTCCCAGGCTCTCTCTGTACAGCCCAGTGATTACACAGGCTGCAGGGTAATTCTGCCTCCCTAACTAACCTCTCCTGGGACTGGGATTCAAAGCCCGGAGAATGTCAAGGGCTAGAAGAGGCATCCTCCTTCTCTATCTCCTGGAATTCACCCCTTCCTCCCCCTGCTGCCCTACCCACCCCGGGTCCTGGTCTTCCAGAAGGTTGGGTCTGCAGGGAGCTCTGACCCTAGCCCCCAGGCCCACTCTGACCCTGGAGCTGGGGGTGCTGCAACCTGCCTCCTGCCTCCAAATAAGCCTCTGTGCTCCTAAGGTCTGGGCTTCTGTTTCCCTCTCCCATGGGAGGAAGGAGGACCGGAGGGGTCAAGGAAGGAGGAAGTGAGCTAGTCTCTGGGTTCCCAGAGACAGCCCCACCCCAACCCTCTAGGGAAACTGGAATCAAGTTCCTGGCTTATGTGAATCGTATGCTGCAGTGGGACCTCCATCCAGGAGCATCAAGAGGCCCCAGAGCACTAATTCTGACCCCGACCCCTCAACCCCCTCAGCTGGCTGCCCCCTAGGCGGGACAGGAGCCCCTCCTCTGACATCCTCAGCTAGCCCTACCCTGGGGTCCTCAAAGGCCTGCAGTCAGGAGCCAGGCCTCACTGGGCAGGGTGCCAGGAATCCCTCAAGAGGCTCGTGTCCTCCTCCTGTCCTTCTCTGCAGCTAGGAGGCCAGGGCCCTGCAAAAGGAGGTCAAAGGCCCCCATGGCCCCTTGGAGGGCCAGCCTAGCTGCCTCTGGCAATCATCATGCTGGTGATCTGAAATGGGCTCCTGGAAATGGGAGCGCAGCTTCCAGGTGGTAACAACTGTATCCTGGCTGGCCGGGGCCTTGGGTCACCCCTTGAAGGGTGGTCTCCGTAGGCATCTGCGCTGCTCATCCCGACAGAAGAGGAGCCTGTCCCATCCCAGCCAGCCCGGTGGGTGAGGGGCAGGGCTTGGTCAACCCCTTCTGCCAAGCTGGGCAAACTCCTGTTAAAAAGCAGCCCTGGCAGGTGCCAGCCCCCATTTGAGGGCAGTGGAGATCTCAGGGTGCTACAAGTGTCACTGTGTCTTCACAAGAACCATCTCACTTCATCCTCCCAGTCCCTCTTTGTCTCCCGGTTACAGGTTGTGGGAAACAGGTGCCATAGTCTGTCCAGTGGTAAGGTCTGGGCCTTGCGCCCTGTGCTGAGTGCTGCCACTACCTGGTCATTTGGATTGAAGCTTCAAGTGAATCAGGAAAGCCCTGCCTCCCCAGTGATGCACCCTGGCCTTTTAAACCCAGGCATCAGAGACGTAGCGCCTCATCTTTTTTTCCAATACAAGCATCCTCAGGCCCCATCCTTAGGCTTCCTGACGTCTGGCGAGTCCTGACCTTGCCCACACCATTTCGTAGGTTCGAGCATTTTTCTAGGGAAGATAGACTTTCATCAGATTCCTGGAGGAATATGTGACCTTAAAAATGTTAAGGGCACTGGTAATTGTGGAAGGAAATTGATCAGATTAGGCCTGGCCTTGCCTGCCACCCTCAGTCTTTCTGCCACGGTCACAAAAGGGCTCCAGAAATTCTGCCCATGCCCTGATCCCTGCAAGAGCCCTGGCAGACCGTGGGGCCAAGAAGGCTCAAGAAGGCTCTCCCTGCCAAGTCACCACCAGACCACCCAGTCTTCATGATAGCCATCTCCACTTAGGGCAAAACAGCAGCTTTATAAGCGCCTGAGTCACATCTCAACTCCATTCCACTGCACTCTGTGACGCAGTCCTCCCAGAACTGAGCCTTGGTCTCACCCTGAAAGGCAGCGCCCAGCTGATCAGGGAATCCTTGGCTCCAGTGGATGCCGGAACCCAGCTGAGAAGGGGTCCCTGCACAAGTGTGGTAGACAGCCTGGGTCCTCCAGAGCAGCCCCAAACATTTCATTCCTGCTGTCCACACCCCACCCTCAGGATAAAAACACACTCAGAAAGACAGGAAGTCTGAAGACAGGATTGAACACACGTCTGCACATGGGTATGTGTCTGTACAAGGGTCTGGTGTGTGCCTATTGGTGTCAGGATAGCCTGGTGTGCAAGTGTGTGTGTGCATGTGTGTGTGCAGGCAGCCTACTTGTACACAGTCACGGGCCCACCTCCCACACACATGCAGACACCAGCCTGAGCTCGCACATGCCTTCAGCAGCCACACTCCCACCCAAGCCCATGGGCCCAGGCCTCAGACACACACACATAAACCTTCCCAGGGGTATGGCCCCCAGTCCGCACAGATGTCCATATCCAGACCTCACAGGGACATCAGCCAGCCCAAGTCCCACCTACGCATCCTTACACAGACATATATTTACATACAGCTGATGTGCACACAGCTCCAACCATGTGTACATAAGTGACGCATGTATGCACCTTCGTTCTCATGCAAATCAGCCAACGGACCTCCTTGTGCCACTTGCATCCATCCACCCCTGCAGGGCACACTTGCATTTTCAGGACCTCCACATAAAGCACACACCAGTACCTTCCCCCAGGGCACGTACACATGAACACTTGCACACCTTTTCAGTGCACGCAAGTGTACCACAGAGTCAGTGCTTACACAACAACACACATCAAAATGCACCCTTGCATGTGCATATTCAGACCTTACAGCAGCACATATCTGCCTACAGGGTGACTCTCCCCTGCACTCCTGCTACTATACCAGCGGCCACCCAGGGCACTGGAGCTGCATTGCCCATAGGGCAAACTCCGCCTCCAAACTGTACCCCTGCTGTGGCTCTATCTCCAGATGCTTCACAAACATAGCTGGCGGCACCTGGGAGTGCTCCCCAGACACTCCACAGTCCATGGGGCTATCCCAAGGGGCTCTCCTCTCCCCCCCCCACCTCCTCCCATCTTTCTCTCCACATCAGTCATCAAAGGCAGGAAATGAGCTCTGAGGCTGGACAACTTTGACGAGGGACCAGAGCTGGTGCACCCTCACATCACTAGCCCCTGCATCAGCAGAATCCCCCCTCCCACAGCTCACTGACTGTCTCTCCCCTCCTCCCAACACCCAAGAAGTCTCAACAGGGGCTCATTTATTAACCCCTGCTGTACCATTGCTCTCACCCTTGGCAGAGCTGTCAGGGGGAAGAAGGGGAGGGGCTGTGCTTATAAGGAGAAGTCGGCCACTCCGCACAGCTGCTGTAGGTGCCTAAAGGCAGGAGGAACTACCCAGGAAATGATGAGCTCTCTGTCACCAGAAGTAACCAAGTTGAGGCCAGATGGCCACCTCCAGAAAAAAACTCAACAGGGGATTCCAGCCTTGGACTCAGCTGACTGGGAAGAACCCTTTTAAATCCTGAATTTCTGCCAATCTTTGTGTGCCCAGGTCATGTGCCGTCGTGTGTGTATGTACGTGTTTGCATGCACAGACACGGCCACACACTGTCAACCCTTCCCCTCTACACACACACTCACGCAGCTAGCCTTGGCACAGCTTGGCAAACATGCCTGTGCCCAACTCTAGGCACTCTGCACATGCAAGCACCTCCAAGCACATTCAGTCTCCCTGTGTGTGCACGGAAAGCAGTGCAGGTGCCCCCCACCCATGATGCTGAGCCCCCTGAGCCCTCCAGGACTCTCTGAGCTGCAACTCACTTTCCTAGTTCCTCGAAGAGCTGGTACTCTTCCGTGAAGCGGGTGCAGGTGATGGTGGCCATCCTGGCGCCGGGCGGGCAGGCGAGGCTTGGGGCTGTAGGACCGGGACCGGAGCGCTGCTGCTCCCAGAACTAGGGGCCACTCGCCTGCCCGTGCTGCCAAGTGCAAACTGAGAACCGGCTTGACTGACGAGCCCCGGGCTTCTGAGCAGAGCACTGTGGCTGCTCACAGCCTCGCGAGCCTTCGTCAGCATCCAGGTCCCCATGGCAACCACCTCCGAAACGCCCTGTTCCCGTTGCCCCGGTAACTGCCTCCCCAACACCTGCCTGCCTACCACTGCAAAACCTGCTCCGGACGCCCTGGCCCTACCACACACAATACTGCAGGCCTGTGTGGGCCCAGGGGTGGGTGGACCCAGCACCCCCAAGGTGATGGACTTAGGGAGGGGCTGGCAGAAGGGGAAGAGAACAAACTTAGTCCACAAGTGATCTTCAGTCTTCCCACCACCCCCACTTCTAACTGTGGGGCCCTTGTAACAGACAGGATGGGATTAAGTGGGGCAAAAAGGCAGTTACCATGGTAACGGCCAGTGGGTGCCATGTTCCGGATGGTCCCCAGAAAAGACAGGAAGCAGTTACCCTGGCAACTTCATCTCCTCTGGAGAGACAGGTATTGCCCCGTTGCCCTGGCAACTGCCAGGTTCTAAGGTTTACAGGGAAACGATGGCTAATTCATTGGGATCTCTCTCTCTCAGTAGATCACTATAGCCTCTTTAACTATCTCTCTGCTCCCTTCTAATTTCTTTTGCCTCTGCCTCTGTCTTTCTTATTTTGCTCTCCCTCTCTCTGTTCTTTGCCACCTTGCCCATCACACTGGCACTCTAGCTAGGGGCAGAAGTGCAGAGGAGCTATCGGGGTTCTGGAGGGAACATCCCTGGCAGCCCACTCATCCCAGCCCCTCTCAGCTATGACAGTCAGCTGTCCCTCAGGTCCCCTCCGGAGGTCTCTGACTTAGCCACGCTCTTAGCCCAGGCCCCCGGAGGGGCCATGCAGATCTGGTCTCCCGGGGCTCATGTCCCAGTTTCTGCTCGTGCTCCACGTCAAGGTGAAAGAGGCGGAAGCAGCAGTGGGGAGGGGAGCATGGCCTGGCTTGGAGGGGAGTGGCCATGGACCTGCCCTAAAATTCTCATTCCCAAATTCTGAGGGCACGTTCCCTGCCAACTTCAACTCTTCAGGGCGGTAACCATCTCTATGGCCCCAAGATCTCACCCCAAGACCTGGGGGGTTAAGAAGAAAAAGAACTGGCATTTAAAGATCTGAGTTCAATTCCAGTCTTAACATATATTGACTGTGTGACGCTGGGTAAGTCACAGCCCCTCTCTGAGCCTCTCGCTCCTTTTAGCTGCCACTGGAAAGGAAGGCTGTGAAGATAGAGTAGGCTGAGAGCTGTGGAGGCCTTTATGAAGTACGTAAACATGAGGCCTCTTTTTAGTTTCTAGAAGCGGCAAAAAGAAGATCTAAAGTGAGACAATGACTACTTCCATCACTGCAGCTTGAACTCAGAGTCTCGGACCCTCACACCCACCTCCTCCATTCAAGCTCCCTTTGCAGCCCTCCATGCCAGCACTTGCCCACAATGACCACACAATAAAAGGATCCAGGATCCCAACTCTCTTGGGTTTCTAGCCCAGCCCTCCCTCAGAATCTCTAAATCGCCTCACTGGTCACCTCACTTAGTAGATACATTATCTGCTTGTTGGTAATCCCCAACCCCAGCAGATCCCTGACTATACAACCCTAGGTCCCCTAGGGCCCCTGGGGAAATCTGGGTACTCTCCAGTTCTGTCCCTCTTCCTGGGCGAGTCGGGAGTGGGAGCGAATGATGGAGTTGACTCTGATGCAGCCACTTCTTCCCAGGAGAGAAACAGGAGGGAGGCAGAGAGGAAGGAGGGGAGGAGAGTCAGGGAGGAGGGGGTAAATGGCTTAGCCACTAATTGCACCATTACCACCTTCAGAAAAAGGAAAAACCACTCAGTTTTGTTTCTGTGCACAATATGCTTCCCGCTTTGCCGCCAACGTTGCAATTCAGAGGCAGAGAAGAGAGGCCTTTGCTCAGGGGCTGCACAGCTGGTGGGTAGCGGGCAGGGCACAGAATATACATCTAAAGGCTAGAAGCAATCGCAGGTGAGCTGAAGAAAGGCTGCACTGCCACCCCCGTACCCCAGACCTGCTAGCCTGTCCCCAGGAGGAGACTGCTTCCACACATGAAAGCACTGGAACCACCCTTAGCGACCACCGAGGGCACCTGAGTCATTGCCCAGAGGAGAGGAGAGGCAGCGTTGGGCAGTGGTTAGAGTGACTCCATGACCTACAGGCTGTGATTGGGGATGAGTAGCCCAGCTTCTCTGTGCCTTGATTTCTTAATCTGCAAAATAGAGCTAACATTCCCTAACTCCAAGGCTGTTCTAAGGATTAAATGAGATGAGCACAGTGTCTGACATGCTGTAAATGCTCAAAAGATGGGAAATGATTCTTAGGAAGAAATTCAAAAGTCACTCCCTCTTTATACTGCTCCCTCTGAATCATGGAAGGACACACCACACATTACTCCAGGTGCCATTCTCTGAGTTCCCACTGGAACTGAGCTCAGGTTTGGACATCACCTTTCCTGTCCTGGTTTGCAGCATTCCTGCAGAACAAAGGACTGGGGCAGGAGAACAGGCCCAGCATGTCAGGTACTAACTAACTTAAACGCTGCTTTAGAAATTAACAAACAGGACAAAAGGGAATTGTGCCCCGAGGTTGTATTAATGGGGGTCTAATGTTCTGAATAAAGGAGATGATAGTCCAGCTTGGCTTGGAGCTGGCTTGAGCCTTTCCCCTCTCCTCAATCCTTCCTTGCTCCCCTTGACCCCTTCCTTCTCAGATATCCCCGTCTTTCCTCTTCCTTTTTATCCCTTTTCCAAGTTTCTGTCTCCCTTCCTCTCTTTCGGTCAGTTTCATTCGTTTTCTTCCTCCCCGTGCTGGCCTGGACCCTGTGCACACGGTCCTAGGGGGTGGGCAGGACCCAGGCTGTAGGGTCCTGATGTTGCAGAGATGACTGGAGAGGATGAAGAAGGAGCAGGAAAACAGAGAAGAGGAAAAGGTCTCCTTGGCAACTCCTTGTTATACACACACACACACACACACACACACACACACCTCCGAACTTTCAAAGGCCTCAAACATGGGTGTGGGCACTGCCTCAGACAGGCAACCCCCATCCTGACTGTAACTGGCACTCTGCCGAGGAGGCACGACTGCTAATTCACTGCTTCCCCTGTGCCCAAGAGGCTGGTAGCTGTGCCCAGTGGTGGCGGACAGTGAGGAGCCAGCCCTGCCTGCGTGGTGCTGAGAGCACAAGACTCTGATTGCATCAGGGGGACTGTTTCTGCCAAACTCCCCATTCCCCAGGGAAGCGGCAGGCAGGAGAACCCGCATGTGCACCCCCCCAGCTGCAACTTGCATGCAGTACACAAGAGCAGGCCTGCTTGCCACAGCCTGGTGGCCAGGAGTGGATGCTTTGGAGGGTGCTGAGCTTGGCTCCTACACGCTAGGACAGGGAACAGGAACACAGGCTGTGCACGGGGAGCAGGGCCAAATTCCTGGGTCACAGCAGTGGGTGACAGCTGACTCCCCTACACGAGCTCACATGCACATGCCCGAGTGCCTCAGGGTCCTGCAGGGCCTGGGCGGGCACCATAGAAAACGTGCCATCCACACGGTCCCCGTGAGGCCTGTCCCATTAAGGGCAGTGAGCATGGGGGCAGAATCAGTGGAAAGTGGGCCAAGAGAGCAAAGAGCCTACAGAGGGTCTGGGTGGAGAGTGATCTGGTTCGTTAACTGCAGTGAGTAATGCCAGCCTCGCACTCAGAAGGGAAAGGAGGCAGGGGTCAGGCCCTGTGCCTTGAGGTATCCCACAGAGGTAGCACCAGCTACTGGGCCCAGGTTTGCACAGCCCAACCTGCGGCTTGCGGACCCAAGTTCTAGTCCTGCCGTTGGCAGTGAGTGCTTATGGCAGTTCTTCTTTCCCACTGAGACCTCCGTTTCTTCCTGAGAAATGTAAAGACAAGATGTTCCTTCACTGACTCCAAGGACATGAAAAATAGTTCTTTCCACTTTAGAGCCAAGCCCTGTGCTAAGCACTTTACATATTGCACTATTTTTATACCTCACAACAAATGTCCGTGAGATTGGTACAATCATCGCCTGCTTTGCAGAGATGTGGCAAGACCTACTAGTCGAAAATCTGTTTGACTTCAGCACCCCTGCCCTGTTTGTAGGACTTCACTAGAGCTGGACAGGCCCAGAGTCAGCCCCATCCCCTTACAGACAGGGGACTAAGGCCCAGAGAGAGGAAGCTGCCTTCATGCAGTCGCTGAAGTCAGGAGCTGTCAGGATGACAATCCAGAACACCTGACTCCCACCACAGTGCTCCTTCCCTTATCTTCCTCTGCCCTCCTCTTTCCTGCAGTCAGGGCTACTTGCCTAGGTCCCAAGGTGCCCAATAGGCACCAACAGAAAGGAGGACATGGTGCCAAGGCCCAGCAGGAGATGTGCCCAGAGCTCTGCTCCTCCAGCCAGGTTGGGGTTCTCCCCTGGATCCCAGGGGCCTGGTCACCTAACCCACCTTGCTGGCAGCTCTGTGGCTGTTTGGTCCAGTCAAGGGGAAAAGAGGGGAACTGTCTAGCCTCTCCGGGCCCCACTCCCCCCAGATCTATGACAAGGGAACTGAGCTGCCCCTGGTCTGCCCACCCTCTACCCCTCCCCGCCACAGGTGCTGCAAGCATCTGCCTGGGAATGCCATCCAGAGACCTGACACAGAGTCCAGACCCAGGTGCCCTGGCCGCAGGGGAAGGTAGGAGCCATAAGCGGTAGGAGCAAGGGGACCGGGCAACATGTTCCTCACTGGGCAGAGCAGAAGCCATGGCAAGCAGGCTGAGCCTCTCATCACATTGCCCTGAGCCCTGAGTTGCTCCTTATCCTGAGACCCTCCACCAGTCCTAGACCCCAGTCAGCTGCCAGCACCCTGGTGAGGTAGGCTTGGGGTCTGCTGTGCCATGGACAGGGTCACAGGCTGAACTTGAGCAGGGCTCCTGGCCTGTTTGCTGCTTTCTGGGTTGGGCAGGAGACTGAGGCTGATGAGCTCTAGGCTGGGTTGAAGATAAGATCAGGCCTCCTCAGGGCAGCAGGAGCGGGCACCAGCCCCAAGCCCCCGTCCCAGGTGGGCTCTACATGTTTAGGGCCCAGTGGGCCACAGAGGGGATGCCTTGGTGCCTAGGAACAAGTAGAAATAGGCTTTTTATGGTCCTGCACTTGTGGCCACCAAAGGCAGAGAAGTAGGGCTGGCTGAAGCTGGAGGCGGGGCTGCTCAGACAGAGCCAACTCAGCACACACGAGAGGCCTCTGCTCAGCTGGTGTGAGCCTGGGGCAGCAAAGGAGAGTCCTGGCTCCATACCACTCTGGAAGGGCCCAGCCTGCATGACTGGGACGAGGGTCCTGCAGGGCCGCGATATCTCAGGTAAGTGGCAGACCATAGATGAGCCAGCCCTGGGGTATGCTGGACCTGGGACTGCAGAGTTCCCCTCCAGAACAGGCGGAAACGCTGAGGGTGGCTGGAACCCAGAGGCCTCAGCTGGTTGTGGCCCCTGAGTAATCACAACCCAGGCATTGACATTCTGGAGACAGAGAAGGGTTCTGGTTGAGGGAAGCCAGAATAGGGAAACGAGAGCAGGGTTGGGGGGAAGGGGCCCAGAACATGGAGGTCACCTCCACTGTGCAGCCCCAGCTGGACTGTCACTCCTGGGCTCAGCCACACTCTGCAGTAGGCCTGTCACTCTGCCACCAAGTCTTGAACCCCTCTCACTGCACCACACCCACCCCACCCCACCCCACCCCACCCCACCCGTCCCGCTCATCCACATGCTGACGAGTCCTAACAGGCCTCCTTTGCCAGAGACAAAAATAACTATTTTCAAAATTCACAGCAGGGCTTTCGCCTACACACGCTGCACGGACTGGAAGCTGAAGGGAGATATGTAGAACGCAGTGTGCAGATAGAGGCCGCTACCCAGCCAGCGAGCCCTGAAACCCCCACGCCCTCCTCCCCACCGCCCAGCCCATGTCCCCCAATACACACACGCCCAGTGGTGCCCAGAACACCTAGGGGGTGGGTTCTCAGTTCATTCACTGTACACTGGGACAGTGAGGTCCAGAGGGAGCCCGAGGCCACACAGAGGATCTGGGGTAGGACTGGGCCAGAACCCACATGTTCTGTCCCCTGGACCATACTCAGGACCAATGGTGAGCTCACACCTGGCCCAGGACACACGTGCACACACCCACACCAGCTCACAGCACTGCAGCCCTCGCTTCTGTGTTCCTGCGTTTTAATCAAGTTCACGGGTTCCTCTACAACCATTACTGCGGCCGGTTCTCTACAGGCCTGTGAGGTAGGCAGAGCCAGGGCTACCATCCCCTTGTGCAGATGTGGAATTCGAGGCCCAGGAAAGAGGACTGGGCCCTAGGTCAGAGCAGAACCCAGATGCTCTGATGGTTGGCGCGGGGCTCTTTGCACAGTTGCTTCCACTACTTTAGATCCTGCAGCAGCTAACAGCCAGGCCCAGTCCTCCTCTTCCCTCCCAGGAAGGGGAGCTCACCACCACCAGTCTGTCCCCAGGACTGGCCCAGGTCTCATGAGGAGCCAGGAAGGTCCCAGGTCCCTGCACCTCCAACCTCAGTACTCAGGGCATGGCTTCAGACAGAGGTCATCGTCATGCCTCAGCTCGGGTCCAGGCCTGGAGCTGCCTCCGGTGGCCCCTCACCCAGGAAGTACCACAAAGGTTCAGGGTTCAAGAGCAAGGCCTTAAGTGAGCTAGGCGGTGACAAAGTTGGTGGAAACTTCACTGTGGTCCCAGGCACCAGATCCACGCCACAGAGCGATGAAGTCATTAGAGCTCATTCTCCAGATGAGGGAAATGAGGCTCAGAGAGCTCGTGCAGGTCACCAAAGGTCATAGAGCAAGTCAACAGAGGCAGGACTGGGACCCCGGGCATCCCAGTCTTGTTTATTCTCCCCCAAGCCCCAAACCAAGCTACCCACCCTTCAGCTGAGAGACTGTATGGCCCCCATTTCCCTGAAGAGGAGGACTTGACTGGAAGCCCCTCCCTGGTGAGGAACAGGGCCAGCTTGCATGGGAAAGTATCTCAGGCCCACCCATCAGATCCGATGGGACATCAGTCTGGTGTTGAGTTTACGGAAAAAGGATCTCAGCTTGCAAATCTTGCATTTTTTCTTGCGTCGCCCCCTGGACTGGCTTCGAGCCCTGCCTTCCTCCTCTTCTTCATCTTCTTCCTCATCACTGGCCCAAGGCCCCCATGCACCCCCATTAAAGTCAGGATGGGCCCGGGGATTCTCAGCTGGGTATCGCACAGGGATAGCTGTGCGGTTATAGTCCACCAAGCGGGCCAGCAGGGCTCGGACCACATCTGGCCGCTGGCCAGCGAGGTCCTCCCGTTCGTAGGGGTCAGCACTGATGTTGAACAGCCACACGGCCTGGCGGGCACTGGCCATCCTCTCCAGGTTCCACCAACTGCCAGGGAAGGCGGCCAGCGTCTGGGGTGGGATCCAGTCGCCATAGCCGGGGTCTCCCGTCAGCAGCTTCCACTCGCCCACGCGGATGGCGGCCTGCACGGCGGTATTCCAGATGCCGAAGCCGCCCTCCAGGGAGCCGTGCCGGGCATGGTTGTAGAGTGGGTCAATGTTGTGCAGAATCTCTGTGCGTGGTGAGGCCCGGCCCTCACTGATGGCTGGCCACACATCATAACCGTCCAGCCCATCAGCTGCCGAGGCAGTGCCCCCTGCCAGAGCCACCAGGGTCGGGTACCAGTCAGTGATGTGCACCAGTGCCCGGCTTGTCTGTCGCTTTCTCTTGAGCAGGGGGCTATGGACAAAGCCCAGGCCCCGCACACCCCCTTCCCAGTAAGTGCCCTTGCGTCCTCGCAGCGGCCAGTTGCTGCCCCCCGAGAAGGTCTGGCCGCCGTTGTCACTGGAGAAGATGATGACACTGTTGTTGTAGAAACCATGGCGCTTGAGAGCCCAGGTGATGTTGCGCACGGCCTCATCCATGCAGGTCACCATGGCCGCGTACTTCCTCCGCGCCACATTGCCCATGGTGCGGTAGCGGTACAGGTACTCGCGCGGGGACTGCAGAGGCGTGTGGACCGCCTGGAAGGCCACATAGAGAAAGAGGGGCTGCCGGGGGCTATGGCTGGCTAGGATGTGGCTGACGCGCTGGGCGTAGAGGAGAGTGGAGTATTGGCCGCTGAGCCCCCAGGCCACATTCTCACCCTCGTGCAGGTCGAAGCCGCACACCCCTGGGCCATCACAGTTGTCATAGGTGTAGTAGTCCACGTTGCCTGTGAGCGAGCCCAGGAAGGTGTCAAAGCCCCGGCGCGTGGGCAGGCACTCCTTCCGGTAGAAGCCCAGGTGCCACTTGCCCACCATATGGGTAGAGTAGCCCAGCTCCTGAAGCTTCTGGGGCAGTGTCACCTGGTCCAGGGGCAGGCAGTTGGGCTGCCGAGGGCGGATGATGGAGTGCTGAAGTCCTGTGTGGATCTGGTATCTGGCAGGAAGAGGGGAGGACACAGAAATCACTGGTAAGGCAGAAAGCACTGTTCTGGCTCCCCAGCCTCCAACACTCACTCCGAGGTGAGCTCAGGTCCCAGCACTACCGGCAAGAAAAGCAAAGTAACTAGTGCTGTGTGTGCTTAGTCGCTCAGTCAGGTCTGGCTCTTTGCAACCCATGGACTGTAGCCCGCCAGGCTCCTCTGTCCATGGGGATTCTCCAGGCAAGAATACCGGGATGGGTTGCCATGCCCTCCTCCAGGGGATCTTCCCAGCCCAGGAATCGAACCCAGGTCTCTTGCATTGCAGGAGGATTCTTTACCAGATGAGCTACCAGGAAAGCCCAGTAGGTATTATCAAATGTGCCCAGCACTTCAAATGCATTAGCTCACTGAACCCTCAAAATCAACTGCAGCAGGTATTTGTCATCTTACAGAGGAGGAGGTTGGAGCCCAAAGTGGTTAAGTCACTCAAGCAGTATCACACAGCTAGGAAGTTGGGGAGTTAAGAGTGGAATCCAAGCTAATCATGACAACAACAATAACAAAGGCTGGTGCCAGCCACTTGTATGCTCAGTACTACGGTGCTATGCCCTTTATAGGAATTATTTCACTAAATCCTCACTTTAACCTGAGGGGGGGGGGTGCCTATCGTTATTATTATTCCCATCTCCCAAATAAGAAAATGGAGGCTCAGTAAATTAAATCATTTAACCAGCGAGTCACACAATTAGTAATTAGAATTGGGATTTGTATCCCCAACAGTTTGACTCCAGATTTCAGGGTCCCTACATTCTAAGGCACTAACTAGTCATGGGGTCCAGAGCAAGTCCTCCTCTCATAGATCAGTTCAGTTCAGTCACTCAGTCATGTCCGACTCTTTGAAACCCCATGAATTGCAGCACGCCAGGCCTCCCTGTCCATCACCAACTCCAGGAGTGCACTCAGACTCACGTCCATCGAGTCAGTGATGCCATCCAGCCATCTCATCCTCTGTCGTCCCCTTCTCCTCCTACCCCCAATCCCTCCCACTATCAGAGTCTTTTCCAATGAGTCAACTCTTCGCATGAGGTGGCCAAAGTACTGGAGTTTCAGCTTCAGCATCATTCCCTCCAAAGAAATCCCAGGGCTGATCTCCTTCAGAATGGACTGGTTGGATCTCCTTGCAGTCCAAGGGACTCTCAAGAGTCTTCTCCAACACCACAGTTCAAAAGCATCAATTCTTCGGCGCTCAGCCTTCTTCACAGTCCAACTCTCACATCCACACAGGACCACAGGAAAAACCATAGCCTTGACTAGACGGACCTTAGTCGGCAAAGTAATGTCTCTGCTTTTGAATATGCTATCTAGGTTGGTCATAACTTTTCTCCCAAGGAGTAAGCACCTTTTAATTTCATGGCTGCAGTCACCATCTGCAGTGATTTTGGAGCCCAAAAAAATAAAGTCTGACACTGTTTCTACTGTTTCCCCATCTATTTCCCATGAAGTGACCAGATGCCATGATCTTCATTTTCTGAATGTTAAGCTTTAAGCCAACTTTTTCGCTCTCCACTTTCACTTTCATCAAGAGGCTTTTTAGTTCCTCTTCACTTTCTGCCATAAGGGTGGTGTCATCTGCATATCTGAGGTTATTGATATTTCTCCTCTCCTATTCACTCTTAATGGAGAAGGCAATGGCACCCCACTCCAGTACTCTTGCCTGGAAAATCCCATGGACGCAGGAGCCTGGTGGGCTGCAGTCCATGGGGTCACTAAGAGTCGGACACGACTGAGGACTTCACTTTCACTTTTCACTTTCATGCATTGGAGAAGGAAATGGCAACCGACTCCAGTGTCCTTGCTTGGAGAATCCCAGGGACGGGGGAGCCTGGTGGGCTGCTTTCTGTGGGGTCGCACAGAGTCGGACGTGACTGAAGCGACTTAGCGGCAGCAGCATTCCCTCTTAAAAGTCCAGCCCAAATGTTACCATCACTATAAAGTTTCTCACTCAAAGAATGAGCCACTTTTGCTTCTGGGTTCTTACAGCATTAAGTACAAACCTTCACTGGTCCCACTTAGCCACAGGATTCTACTTGGCTGTACATACATGTTCTTGGGCCCAATGATATTTAATGAGACTGCCCCTTACTCCTCTTTGTATTCCTAGTGCTCTGGAGATGTTTCAAGGACACTCAATTACTTATGAAATGAATAAATGAAGAATGACACTCAAAGGATTTTAGAATCAGAAGGAACTCAAATCATTTTCTAGTTTATTCATCTCAACTTAAAAAGAAATTAAGGTTCAGAGGAAGGGAAAGATTGTTTAAGTTCACTCAGTGGTCAGGAGCAGAGCCAGGACCTGAACATAAAGCCAATCAGAGTCCCCAAACACAGGCCCTTTTCTGGTAGATTAGGCTGCCACTTCTTTCCCCCATGGAGGCCCCAGTTAGCTCATGTGAGGAGTGAGCTGGTTGGAATGGGACACATGTAAAAACCGTCCAGCTCGCAGATGTTATGAGACCAGTTCTCAGGTGCCTGCCTGCAAGTTTATGTGGCCCTGAGATCCAGGTCACTCACACAGGCTAACACCCTGAGGTAGGAGCAAATGGTGAGCAGAACTCTTCATTCCCCATTTATTCATTTCTATCCCATTTCTTCTTCTGTGTTCAAGGGGCCCATGTTATCTGCTTAGAGTGTCGCCGTCACTCAAGCTTACAAACCCCAGACTAAGTAAGAAGCCTGGAACTTCACAATTGTATTAGAACCCCACACCTTTTTCTCACTCCCAGGCATCCGAGTTAAGCCAGTCATGACCTAAATTCCTGATACCTTTAAGCTGGTCACTGGGGTGCATTTTTCTGTTTTGGTTTCCTTATCTTAAAGCTGTTTTGGTTGTCAGCTATCATTAGCTACTACTGCCATTTTTAACACTATAGGCTGCACACACTATTTCACTTACTTTGCCTAAGTAACCTACAGTGAAGACTGTTATTACCTCCATTCCACTGATGATAAAACTGACGCTCCCAAGAGTGCAGCAACAGGCCCAAGTTCAAGATGGCTGGCAAGCAGGAGCACTGAGCTTTGAGCCCAGGTCTCAGTAACTCACACTCAAAATCTATCAGTGATGTGGCCTCTGCAGACCCTGGGTTAAGCTAATGAACGATTAGATTTGATACAAGAAGTACCCAAGGGCCCCGAGCGGCAGTAGGCCTCTTTTTCGCAGAGGCTGGACACCATAGAACCCTGCTTGGTAAAGTGGGTGGGCCAGCTAAGAGTCACTAGTCTGTCTGCAAGTGAGTAACATGGGAAACTGGCTCTCTCCAGCTTTACCAAACACGACTGGATGCACTAACAAACACTAATGAGAGTAGTCAGCATCAGTCAGATGGAGCCAGCTAGCTGCAGGGGGCAGAGGGCAGACACTGCCCGGCCACACTCAGCTAACTCTGCAGATGAGGGGGTGGGGAGGTGGCAGGGCTGGAACGCTGCCCTGCATGCTGCTCATTCCCCTGCTTAAACCAAGAGTCATCTCTAGGAGAGAAATGCTAACTTGTGCACCACTCTTGGGAATGCAGATTCCTCCTCCCTCTTCTGGAAGCCGGCTCACATTGGATCTTTACTGTCAGCCCTCACCCCCAACTCATACACTTGAGCCCCTTCCTCTTTCTGATTCTCTCTCTCAGTTCCTAGAGCTAAATGCTAAGTGCCAGGTTGAAGAAAGAAAAGGCAACTATTTGATTCCCAGCTCCAGGGCCCCTCTAAGCACCTGGCTTCTCAGACTTCTCTCCTACCCATCCCGAAGCTGGGCACAGGCACCGAGTTTGGCCCTCCCTGACTCTGTGACTCAGTTTCTCCCATCCAGGAAACAGGAAGACTATGGCTCTGGTTTCTGAGATCACACTAGTGGCTTCTGGCTGGAATTTGGGAGAAAGCACGCCTTGGACCCCATCCAAGGAGGATTAGCTTCAGCCTTGCCAAAGGATTTTCTCCTAAGTGGCCAGAGTTTGCCTTCCACACACCCACCTCCTGTTTCCCTGCTCTATTAATCCTGTAATCCTACCACCTTGCCTGTGGACAACTCCTTACAGAGAAAGCAGCACGTCTCCTTGGGGCTTCCAGCCAACTTGGGAGGATTTTGCAGATGGAAAAACAGAGGCTTTGAGAAATGAAGTAACTAGCCTAAGGCTACACAGGTCAGGCATCCTGTGTGTGCCTTTCTCCTCCACCTATCCATTCCTTGGCTTCTTCCCAATGTCATCATTAAACAATTTGGAGGCCCTAATCCTTCCAGTAACATTGTGGCTGCCATTTATTGATAACCAAGCAGCCTATATGCAACTGGTTCCATCCTCATCACTCTCTTTCAAGATTAAAAACTGTTCTTCACCCCATTTTATGGACAAGAAAACTGAGGCTTAGAGAAGTTACACACCCTGCTCAGGGCCTCAGGGTATGTAAATATTAACAGAAGCAACATTCAAACCTAGATGTCAGAGGCTTCCATGTTCCTCTAACAAAGAGATGATCAGATATCTCCTTCACATGGTATGGAGTCTAAATGTCCTAGAACATCAGAGGGATTAGATCCCCAAAGATGATCCAACCCATTCAGTGTACAGGTAGGGAAACCGAGTCCCGTAAAGGGCAAAGGTCTTTACTAATGATCACACAGTCAGCTGGAGACAGAATTGGCTGTGAGCCGGGGCTTCCCAGCTCCCAGTGGTGTTAATGTCAGTACAAAGTGAAAACTACAGCTGGGTTTATTTGGGGCTTGGACAGGCATCAGTGGATTGGTCATGCTTACCTGCCGGTGAGAAGTTGGCTCCGTGAAGGCGTGCAGATGGGCTGGATATAATAATTCTCCAACTTGACACCCTCGGCTGCCAGGCGGTCCAGAGTGGGGGTTTCGATATCTGAGCCATGGTAGCCCACGTCGTGGTAGCCCTGGTCGTCGGTGAGGATGAATATGATGTGGGGAGGCTGCGGTGGAGCAACCGAGGGGTGCTCCACGCCAGCCTCCGCGGGCGCGTCGGCCACCAGGCTCGGCTTGGCCCAGTCCCAGGACAGGTAGCCGAAGCCGAGCAGGCTAACTAGAGAGAAGCCGGTAAGGGCGTGCATCGCCATGCCGGCCCGTGCGTCCCGGCGCGCAGCGCTCCCAGGGCCTCACCGCCTCGCGCGCCCAGGGCGCACGGCCCGCACGCCCGCCGGCCGACTAGCCCGGACGCTGCTAGAGCGCTCAGCGTCCCCGGGGGGCGACCCAGCGGTCGGTCCGGGACTGGCTGGACGATGAGGCCGAACCTGCGCGGCCGCAGCGGGGCGCTCTGAGGAGGTCAGGCCCGCGCAGTCTCCCGCCGCCCCAGAGCCCGCCCTGCGCCGCTCGTGTCCCTCTCCCCTAGTTCAGCCAGGCCAGCCTGAGACACGGTGTGGCGGCTTCCAAAAAGTGCTCTCGACCATCCTCTGACTCCCCTCTTCGTTCTAGCCCTTAATTTCTCCCGCCTCCTAATTTCTCTCGCCTCTGCTTTCCCTTTCTCCTCCTCCCGACCCTCCAGCCCCCGGCCCGGCCTCTCGCCCCGCCCGGAGTCGGGAGAACTGTCGGCTCCCCTTAGGGAGGTGGGCAGGACCCCAGAAGAGAAGAGGGGAGGGACGCACGGGTTGGGCGGGTCTGTGGGGGACACCGCGGGAGAGAATGAGAAAAAGTTGTAACATCTGCCGGGGCCGAGCCCCAGGTGGAGGGGCGGGGCGTCCAGCGGCGGCTCCGCCCCCCGGGCGGGAAGCCCAGGCCGACTGGGCCCTCCGGCTCCAGCCTCCGCCCTAGCCCAGACTGGGGAAAGGAGGAAGGGGGGCTGCTTGGAATTCGATGGAATGGCTCTGGAATGGTCTGGTCAGACATTCCTCGATCATGGAGTCTTAGCTTATCCGAGCGCCGGTCCTGGAAGGGATGTGCATCATTTTCTATTCCAACCGGGTCAGTCCGCCACTGGAGACACTGAGGCCTGGACGTGGCCAGAAACTCGTCTAAATCACAAACAAATTGGTGGCTTCTTCCCCGGGGCTCACAGTGGCTGTCTGAAGTAGCAGTAGAGACAGCAGTGGAGAATAGGGAAGGCTGTGCCACTTGGCTTACCTCTCTCCTCAACCTCTCTCCCTCCTCATTCTTCAGTTGACAGCTAGACTGGCAGCACTAGTATCCAGAGGACAGGAGCTGTTGTACACATCTCATTATCCCCAGGCTCCAGAAGCTCCATCAGTACGGGTATCGCTGGGATGAACAGATGAACGGGCCTCGAGGGTCACCCAGGCTAACACCCACTCAAAATCTCTGTACCAGGGAAGGCAAGCTTGGGGGACTCCTGGGCCAGGCAAATATCACACATGAATCAAGCAGAGAGGCTGCTGTGTTGCCAGAGGAAGGCAGCAGGCGCATGGGGCAAAGGACCTCAGCCTTGAGTCCAGCTGACCTTCGTTATGCAAGAATGTGGACCAGTGTTTGCAGATCTTCTGATTTTCCAAGAACACCCAAATCTAGATTGTTATGAGAAATATTCCGATTGTTAAGAGCTAGTAATTCGTTTAAAGCCAAATCAAAGCACTGTACAGGCCAAATCAAACCTATCAGGAGGGACTGCCCTGGTGGTCCAGTGGTTGGGAGCCTGGCTGCCAATGCAGGGGACATGGGTTCAATCCCTCGCCCAGGAACTAAGATCCCACACGCTGTAGGAAAATTAAGCCCTTGTGCCACAACTAATGAGCCCGTGTGCTAGAGCCCACAAGCTGCAAGAAGAGAAGCCTCCACAATGAGAAGCCCAGGCACCACAAAAAAGAATAGCACCTGCTCTCTACAGCTGGAGAAAACCTGGGAATAGCAGCAAAAAGAGTCAGAAATAATTAATTATTTATTTAAATAAGAGAAAGAGAAGATTTGCATACTGCTGTCTAAAGCTACTTCCAGCTTTTCAAGGACTGGCTCCCATCAGTTTAAAAAAAAAAGTATAGGGAATATTTTAGGCCATTGGGTGCCTGTTTGCAGCTTCCGCTCTGCATCATTGTTTTCTAGATTTTAACGAGGCTCTATTTTTTAATGGGAGAACTGAATTAAACAAAACTAGTTAGTGTTTTTTTTTTTTCCTTGTTTTTTACTACCGGAACTTCAGTCTTTAATATGCTGATCTCCAAAAGCTGTTTTTCCCAATTTTATGTAACCAAGGACCCTCTTTTTCACAGAGCTCCTCTAAGAGCCAGTGTTTTAGGAACTTTGACATACAAAGACTGCCCAGGTGGGTCTTCTCTCCCAGCATCTTTCCCCTGCCAATATTCTGCTGTGATCCCTTCTCTTTTCTTTAAAACCACTGTGTGTGGGGAAAGAAACCAGACCTCCAAAATAGCAGCCCAAAGTGAATCTGCATTTCGAAATGAGGGCTGCGTGGGGCTGGCCACTCCTGTTTGCTCAAAGCCCCATATTTAGGATGACCAGATTTATCAGAAGGGAAAACTGAGCCTGTTGTTCTGGCAGAAGAAATGTTGAGGACAGACAGGAAAAATACAGCGTCCTGAGGGGAATGCTGCTAAAATGGTGCTTCCGGAGGCTTCGGCCTGAGGCTGTCCAGGATGTCAAAGTGGGACAGGTCACAGGAGGTCAGATGGACTTGGGTTTTGCATTTTTTGCATTGTCTGTCCCAGACCTGGGTTCTTGGTTCCTGAACTGACCAAGTTCCTCCTGAGAAATGGCACAAGGAGAAACAGCAAGGGGGATGGGGTGGGGATGCAACCTTGAAGATACAAATCCAAGGAGGCCAGCTCACAGGCTGCAGATTTCTGTGGGGTTGCCATAGGGACAAGACAAGCAGAATTTCTGAGAGTTCAAGACCATGGACTCTGATATCATGCTGCTTGAGTTCAAATCCTGTCACTTATTTGGGGTTAGGCCTTGGGCAAATTACTTGGCCTCCCTCAGCCTCAATTTCTTCATCTGTAAAATGGCATGATAATATAAACGCAATACAACACTGTGCTTAGTAAATGCCTAGCTCGCAGTAAGCACTCGATGAATGTCAGTGGTTCTGATGATTGTTATCTGTGCTTCTGAGAGAAAAGATTGAGTCCTGTGGGTGCAAGTTACTGGAAAACAGATTTCAGGCCAATTTAAGGGATTACTTTTGTAGGAAATCTGGCAGCTTGCTTAATAAAAGGATGGCAGTGATGGGTGAATCACCATGTGAAGAGGAGTGGGTGGACTCTTGTTCCCCAATATTCACATTTCTTTTAAGAGTCCCTTAGTAATCACTGGAACCCACAGTGGCTTCAGAGGGTTCCATCCTTGCCTCTGATATTCTAGAGAAATAAACCCTGACCCTCAAACTCTTCCTTTAATGCCATTATACAACTGGGTCAGGGTGCAACATTGAAACTACACATTTATAAAGGCTCAGGGATGACAAGGGGGGAGCTTAATACACAGAGTAATGTGAATCCAGGTCATGTCGCTTTCAGAAGGTGGCTCACTCTTCTCTTTGTGTTCTCTACCATGCGCCTACCTGCCCTCTTCCCTAGAACAATGTCCATCAGCGCTACCCCCATCCAGGCAGACTCTCAAGAACTCCAAGATGTCTCAAGTTCAGACCCAAGAAGTAAGGCTCAGAGAAACAGAAATTCCCTCTCCAGCTAAACCAGCCTTTGCAGTTTCTAGTTGAGAAGATGATTGACAGCAGAAATATTCACAGGGGAAATCTGCTCCCCTATTCCTATAGGAGCACACCTACCCCATCAACCCCAAAAGACAGCTATCTGAAAACCCTACCAGAAGCCTAACACCCGCACATGAAATGCAGATCAGATGTGGCAGGCGTGTAGTGGCATTACTTGTGTCGGAGATTTCCATTGATAAAATCAGACTTCAAAAAGCTCTGAGCTCCTCATTATTGGAACCACGCAACAGGGGGGGAAGGTGCCCATCTGTCCAGGAGGTAATAGGAAAGATTCCTGAACTAAAATGGGGACCAAAACTGAAGGACTTTAGAAGTTCTTTCCAATTGGAAATTGTTATACTTCTAACTCTTTGTCTCCAGAAAATTTAGGATGTTAAGATATAAAGGTGAAAAACAGGTCAGTCTTTTTTTGTGGCTTTGTCTTTCATTGCTGTGCGTGATATATGTGTGTGTGCATTTGTGTAGGGGTGTGTGTATGTGCGTAGGTGTGTGTGTGTATTACTGTAGGGGGGATGTGTGCATGTGTGTAGGTGTGTATGTTATGTTTAGCCATCTTTGAACTAAAATTACCTTAGTACAGATATTATTTCCTTCTGATTTAATTGACCTTGGCAAAGATCTTATGCACAGATTATGCATGCTGTCATCCTCTGCAACTCAGTTTGTCTATGCTGGACCAAATCAAGGATCTAAAAGAAAACATAGAAGGCCTCTGGATAGACAAAAATGTCACAGAGTTCAATCCTTTAACTTGGAGCAGAGCTCCCCAGGCCTTCCTCACTCCAAGCCTGCTGACTCTTACTTCACACACAATTCTTACAAAGCTAATGATTTCATTTGTTAGCCCAAGTATATTGGGAGCAGCTCGGAGGGAATACATAAGAAGGTGGCAAGAGGCACCTGCCTGTTTCATAGTAATACAGTTTCATAGTGAAAACATTAAGGAGAAATAAAGAAATACACATAAAATCAGCCTGATAAATTCCACAAGCCTGAGAGTTTGGAGCCATCTGATGCAGAAACAAAGAGCCATATCCACCCAAACAGAATCAAGGGCATCACCAAATCACAGCTGAGCACAGAAGTAATGATGGGTTGTCCTCCAGAGTGTCAATCCTGTTCAGGATCCTCTTTTTAAGAAAGCTAGGGAAGGCATCAACTATTTTTTCCCATCCAAAATGGTTACTATGACAAGTTCATGGTGTAAGCTCAGCTTCAGCTTGTAGAGGATCCTCCCGGAAGTTGCAGGCTCAGGAGGCACTGCCTTCTGTAGTAGTTCCATGGTGATGAGGGTGTGCACAGCTGTGATACTGGAGGTCAGGCTCAGCAACCAGGGGCCAGTATAGCTCATCCGCCTCCTGCTTCCTCCTCACATCTCTCAGATGCCAGCATTATGATCCCTGCACGTCAAGCCCCATAAGCCTCTGCAGCTTGAGAGGGTGTGTGGTACTCGTCCAAGAAGCCGGTGGGAGCATGGAATTCCACTCCAGGGGCTGTTTCTGATAGTTTGCATTGTTCAGTGACCACTGGTTCTTGCTTTAACCCCTATGCTGTCAACTAGTGCATCATTAGCTATAATTCATTAGTGTTAATGGTAAGGTCAGAGGTGTCTAAGAAAGCCAAGCTGGCTACCATAGGAAAATGTATTGCCAGGGCCCCAGTGAAGTGTGTGTAAGGAGTTCAGGTAAAGACTAGCCTGCCCACATGAGCCAGTCTCCCTGGTGGGCAGGCTGAGGGGCAGCTGAGGCCCGGTTCTTGCTGGATATTACTGTACTGGGGCAAAATGGTTCTGGGAGGAAAAGTGCTTTCCTCCTTCATGCTAGGTCACCCCCTTTAGCATTTCCGGGGGAGATACATTCCCCCAACTCCTGCTTCCAGGACCTCCTGGTGGTCTAGCTGAGCGCCCCTTGCCTGTCAAGATCCTGTGTTAGACATCTGAGCCTGGAGTGGCAAGAGCCCATGCACCCAAAGCCCCTTGCTTTTAACTCTTCACAGGGCCCCAGCCTGGGGCATTTCAATGGCTCCTTTCTCTGGCACTCAATGAAACATTCTTCCGAGCAGATTATTGAAAGCAGAGCTCTGGGTACACAATGGGCGCTCTGTGCTCACAGTTGCTGCCCAATCTGTTTGCCCAGCCCGACTGTGGCCTTGCCTCTCCGCACACTCCCCACCCTCCACCCACCCGACCCCGGCCCCACCTCGAGGCCAGCTCAAAGGGAGGCCATATGAAAGGACTTGTTCTCCGCCTTCTCAGAAGTTCCCGCCGTGGCATCTGCCAGCCTGGGGAGAAGTTAGTCTAACGGGTCCCAGGACTGCCTCCAGCCTATCCGTCCATCTATCTATCTGGGGTTCCTCTCACTTTGATGTCCAGAGGCTTCTGTCTTCACTGATCAGCTGAAGTTTCTCTTTCTCTCACATATACACGCAGATATGCACACGTGCACACACATATGCACACACCAGATGGGGCTTTCCAAGAAAGAGGTGAAGTCTCAGACAATCAGATAGAGAGTGGGGGCCACTGAAACCCAGTCAAATTGGGGGGTTCCTGAAACAGAGGATGCCAGGCTGCCCACCAGCACTGCCGCCCCCTCCTCCCAGCCCAGGGCTCCACGTTCCTTGCAAGTTCAGGAAAGGCAAGAGCATTCGGGTTAAAGGTAAGATGCCAGAGCCAGACTGCCTGTGTTACAGCCCATCCCTTCCATTTGCTAGCTGTGTGACTTAGTTATCTGAGTTAACCTCTCAGCACCCCAGTTTTCTTATGTGTAAAATGGAAATAATAATAGTACCCACCTCAGAAGGCTATTGTCAGGATTATAACAGACAAGGCAAGGGAAACTCTTAGCACAGTGCCTGGTGCATAATAAGCTCTTGAGAATGGATGGGTATTGTTATTATTGTTACTATACTTAGATTCTATTGTCATTATATTTAGAGTCTATTCCTACAAGTGTACAGCCTCAGGGACAAAAATCCACATTCCCTCTAAGTCAAGTCATTCCTCTCCTCCAAAACATTCAATGGCTATCCACTGACTGCAGTTAAAAAAAAAAAGAATCCAGGCCCCTTGGTCCAGCACTTAGGGGGAGAACTTTGATCTCCCCCTACATCATAGTCACTGGATACATGGAAGGTAAATGAGTACCATCACCATATTTCAGTTGTCATCATCTATTGTACTACTTGGAGAAACTGGCTTTTAGCCCAAATTTATAAGGAGACTCTGCCTGGGGGGGAAAAATCCCTAAATGATTACCAGTTTGAAGTTCAGAAGTTAGAATAATAATATCTTGTGTTTATTAAACATCTACTATGTGCCTGGTACCATGCATGACACTTTACATCCATTATCTCATGCAGTCCTAAGTGAAGTGAAGTGAAGTCGCTCAGTCGTGTGAGCCGGACATGACTGGGTGACTAAGTACAGCACAGCACAAGTCTTTTGCTCAGGGTCACACAGCTGGGGAGTGTCAGGATTTGAAGCTAGGTCTAAAATCTAATGACTGCTGTCCATTCCCCCTCCCGTTAAAGACACCAGGTCCATCTATAGTATCTTCACTACCATTTTCCCCTTTGCACGTGAGTGGTCAAACGCCAACTCTCCCAGTGTACTGGAATGCTCTGGTGGCACCAAGGGCTCTGGGAGGTCTGAATGGGCCTGGAAATGTCACAGATACATACTCTAGGAGGCTCCCTCACACCAGCATCCTAGGTGGGTCTGGCTCCTGAGGGTTTTCACCCCTCAGGCCTCGAGGGGGAAGGGAACCACCCGGCAAGCCTGCTCTCAAGCCTGTTCCCTGCCCTCAAACCCCCGTCTTTGAGGCCCCACTGCCAGCTCCAGTTAGCTTCAGGATGTCCCAAAGCCCTTCAAGGCACAGGCTTCCCCTGGCTGTCTATCTTCTCAGACCCAGATGTCACCTGTCAGCTCTGCTTCCCTGTGAAACAAGAGTCAGCCTCTCAGGGCAGCAATCTTGCTGGGCTTTTTCTTTCTGGGGACAGCACAGCACAGCCCCCGCTGCCTCCTGGCCTTGGCTAGACAGCTCTAAGGCAGGAATGCGCACTAATGACAGGGACAAGGCTTGCCTCTGTTCCCATGGCAACTGCTGCGCTCTACTTAGTCAATCACTTTTTGAAGCTCCTGCTGGTGTGAAGTTATTTTGCAAAGAAATGCTTAACTCTTATCCAGGAACTCTGCTTTGGGTCTTCAGATCCTTCCAGGTCCCTTATAAAGTTGATTTTCTCTTTCCTCCCTTTGTTGGAGTCCTTTCATCTTTAAAGCTCAGCTTCAAATCCCACCTCTTCTAAGAGACCTTTCCAGATCCCCACACCCCTCCCTTCCCCATGTGGAGTCAATCTCTTGCTCCCCACACTCCCCTGGGGCGTGTTTATGGCTTTATTAGATCACAGCCTGCCTGTTTCACAGTTATTTATGTGTCTCCTTCTGAGCCCCTGGTGAGTGATCAGCCCATAGTAGGTGCTAAACAAACATTTGTTTGAATTTATTTGAATTTCCCTTTCAGGGTTTTTAAAAAATTACTATTATTAACAGTACAGGCCATTACTAATAATCCCTTATGCTTGTAAAATTATTTACAGTTTATATATAGCTTCATGCTTGAGGGCACTGCTTTAAACCCCAGCCCCACCCTTGCTAGCTAGCTGTGTGACAGCATACAAGCCTTGGAACAGCTTTCAACTATCAGTAAAATGGATTGTTGTAAATAAAGTAAATGTGTAAAAGATTTACTTAGCACAGGGCCTAGTGATGCCTCAATAAATGTTAGCTATTATTATTTTTGTGGTCTCATTTGGACCCCACAAAAGCACTAGGAAGGACACACAAAAAGACTGAGGCTCAGAGAGGGAAAGAGTTGCCCAAATGTTCAGACATCAGTCGAGTTCTATGGTGGGCACCTGCTGGCTGCCTTGGAGCCATTTTCCCCTCTCCTGGAGCCAGAACCCAGATTTCCTTTGCACAAATGCTTCCCAAAAAAGAAAAATTATTTATTTTTTTAAAAAGATTATTTCCTTGGTGGTCCAGTGGTTAAGAATCTTTCTTCCAGTGCAGGGGACTCAGGTTCAATCTCTGATCGAGGACCTAAGATCCCACATGCCATGGTACAACTAAGCCCGTACTTAGTTGCCATAACTACAGAGCCTGTGGGCTCTAAAGCCCCGGGGCCACAACTGGAAAGAAGCCCATGCAACACAATGAAGATCCCACGTGTGGCAACTAAGACCCTACACAGCATCTCTTCCCCCTCTGCAAAAAATTGTAAGTTAAAAAAAAAAAAGAACTACTCTTCCCCACTGGTGGGTAAACTCCAGGGGCAGGCTTGGATAATCGGAGCATCAGATGTCCCCCTGCCACAGGGATGGACAAGGGATCCAAGTCTGTCCAGCGAGACTTGATTCTTAGATTTTCATTTGAATTTTTGATAAGATAGTCTCTTTTCTACTGGACTGTAAGCCTGGACCTGCCTGGGGCTAAGCCTAACAGAGAGGAAAGCAAAGCGCAGAGGCAGACAGATCCATAATAACAGCATCTGAGCATCTGAATCCTGAAGCCAGAACCACCCTTGGGCGTGAGTGATGTGAACCCATACGGTCTTCCTGGTGCCAGTTTGCGTTGATGTCTGTCACTTGCATCTGAACAAGTACCAGCTACTGCTCCTCCACACAGAAGTCAAGGATCTCTTCATCCCATTCATTCACTTGAACACTTATTGAGCACCAACTGTGTGCCCTTCACTCAGTTGGCCTGAGGCTACAGGGGTGGACAGGACAAATGCCCTGGCCCTCTGGGTGTAAATAGTCTACTGCCTTCCCACTTCACATATGACTGAGGCTCAGAGAGGGGGATGCCCCAGAGTATGTGCTGTTCACGGTGATTTAGGGGATCAGGGTCCTGGGTGAAGCTGGGCAGGGGCTGAGGCAGGCAGCTGGGACCTGTCAGTTACCAGCAGGACTGGTTTAGGAAGTCATGACTTTCTGCTCATCCTGGGTCAAAGCAGGAAGGTTCTGGGCCGGACCTTAAGTTGAATGTAGAGGCTGAAATTCTAGTCCCCTGTGTTCAGAGATCCGGGCAGGGGACAGTTTCCTGGGAGTAGTGTGGCTCTGAGGTCTGAGTTGGGGGGATTTGACTCCCACGCTCTTGGTTTAATGGATAACCTCTCCTTTTGAGCTGGAACTCTGATTGTTAAAGGCAGTCCAGCATCAAGATTATCTTGGTAGGATAAATCTGGGAGAAGGCTTCTTCTCCCAGGAGTTTTCAGCACACTTTTCAAAGGGAAGGGCCCCGATTTCCAGCCGAAGCTGAGGCTAGTTTTTCTACTTTATTTGATGACTCACGCCTGGGAAAACCCAGTCTCTCCAGGGCTGGGCCCCTCGGGGAGGCTTCGATGTCTAGATGCTTAATTTGCACTCAGTTTGTTTTATCTGTCTCTGGCTCATCTGTGTCTGACACAGGGTCTGGCACACAGTAGGTGAATAAGTTTTCCTCAAATGAATGTTTGTGGGGGTTTTTTAAGACTGAGAGAGTGCCTGTTCTGAGGCAGATGGACCATAAAACTAGTACAGCATAAGCTTCAGGATCCCTTGCTGGCATGAGCCCTTCCCTAATCCCCAGGAGGAGCCCTGGCCGTGTGTTCACATGGTCATGTGCTTCCGTGAAATTTGCACAAGTCATTTTAACTGCAGTGGGCTGAGATCACTGACTCCACTCTGACCTCCTTCCTCACTGTCATATTTTCCTTGTGTCAGGATGGCCATGGCATTTTGGGGTCTGGCTAAAGGGAAGGTGAATTGGGGAAATATTTAGTCTGCGTCAACTGACTGTGTAGGTTCCATGTACAGGTAAGTCAGCTGTGTATTGAAATATCTTTGGGACCCTCTTTCTGTCCCTGGAGGCCATTCACCTGTCCAGATGTACAGGCTCAGACCTCACACAGTGATGTGAACGTGTCCCCCCATATCTGGCCACAAAAGTATGTCTTAGAGAAGAGAAACAGTTTGAAATCTAAAGGGCCAGAAACTAGGCTATGGAAAATTCTTCCAATTACCAGGCCTGCCTGGCCAATTGTAAGCAGAGGATTTAGTGCTCAGAGATACTTAGACACAATGGAAATTATTTCTTGTCAGGAATATTCTTTGTCATACAGTTTATACAATTAGAAATGTACCATAAACTTTTATTTCCTTTTTAAAAAAATTTTATTGGAGCATAGTTGTTTTACAAGGTTGTGTCAGTTTCCGCTGTACAGCAAAGTGAATTAGCAATAGGCATACACATTTCCTCTTTTTTTGGATTTCTTTCCCATTTAGGCCACCACGGGACACTGAGTAGAGTTCCCTGTGCTAATACAGCAGGTTCTCATATGAAGAACAGTATGGATGTTCCTTAAAGAACGAAAACTAGAACTGCCATATGACCCAGCAATCCCACTCCTGGGCATACACCCAGCTGCTGCTGCTACTAAGTCGCTTCAGTTGTGTCTGACTCTGTGCGACCCCCCACCAGGCTCCCCCGTCCCTGGGATTCTCCAGGCAAGAACACTGGAGTGGGTTGCCATTTCCTTCTCCAATGCATGAAAGTGAAAAGTGAAAGTGAAGTCGCTCAGTCGTGTCCAACTCTTAGCGACCCCATGGACTGCAGCCCACCAGGCTCCTCGGTCCATGGGATTTTCCAGGCAAGAGCACTGGAGTGGGGTGCCATTGCCTTCTCCGGGGCATACACCCAGAGAAAACCACAATTCCAAAAGACATGCACCCCAGTGTTTATTGCAGCCTTGTTTACAATAGCAAGGACATGAAAGCAACCTAAAAGTCCATGAACAGAGGAACAGATGAGGACGATGTGGCGCATACATACAATGGAATTTTACTCGGCCATGAATAAAAAGGAATGAAATTGTGCCATTTGCAGAGATGTGGATGGACCTTTTATTTCCTTTTGATGATTATCCTGTTGTCAATGAGTCGAGTGGTGTCCCTCCGAAAGGACATGTTGAAGCCCTAACCCCCAGTACCTCAGAATGTCACCTAGTTTGGAAAAGGGGTCTTTATAGGGGTTCTCGAATTAAAATTAGGTCAGTAGGCTGGGACCTACCCCAGCGTGACCAGTGTTCTTACACAAAGGGGAAGTTGGATACAGAGACACAAGCAAAGGGAAGACCCCGTGGAAAGATGAAGGCAGAGATGGAGTGAGGCATCTGCAGGACAGCGCACACGGAAGATCATCAGCAGAGCACCAGGGGCCAAGGGGGAGGCCGGGGCAGACTCTCCTTTGTGGCCCTCAGCAGGGCCAGCCCTGATGACACCTTGATTCGGACTTCTGGCCTCCAGAAACGGGAGGCAGTAACACACCTCTGGCATTTAAGCCACCCAGCTTGTGGCGCTCTGTTATGGCAGCGCATGTGTCACGCGAACTAAGACACGCATGGAATAGGATTGGACAGAAGACCTGTGTCTCTAGGCCACCAACCTGGAGCAGTACCACAGTCAGTGAGTCCATCCTGTGTGAAGTCCTGTGTTTTATGCATTCCAACTATCAGAAATTAAAAAGTATGGGGGACTTCCCTGGTGATCCAGTGGTTAAGAATCCACCTTCCACTGCAGGAGATGCAGGCTTGATCCCTGGTGGAGAGTTAAGATCCCACAGGCCAAGGGGCAACTAAGCCCACGTGCCACAATTACTGAGCCAGAATTACAGGGCCACTCTTTCTTGGTTCAAATTAAAAAGTCTTGGAGACTTCGTGGCTATATTATGAATGGGAATGTAAAACAGTGCAGCAACTGTAGAAAACAAAGAGCAATGAAAGATCCCACATGACGAAACCAGGACCCAACACAGCCAAATAAGTAAATATTTAAAAAGAAGCAGAAAGAAAAATGCAACTAACCATGAAAGAGGAAAGAGTGATTACCTTTCCATTTTCTCTATAGAAAACGGTGACAAAGTCATTTTCCTAAGATTACCTAAGTAATTTCCTAAGTTTACCTAAGATTGCCCCTGTGGCCTGCCCTCATCCCCTAAATACTACACCACTCAAGCCATCCAGAACATTTTCCCATTGTCCACAACTAGGACATACCCCAGAGGCCCTCTTCCTGGGGCCAGCGTGTGTTCCCCAGATCCTATTTAGAAAAGCAAGCAGGTGGGTTCTGTTCCCAGATCACAGATTTGAGACTCTTGAGAATGAAGGGGTCTGAATGGCATGGATCCTACCTCCAAAACCACCTTTCCCCATCACTCTTCATCCCTTTTCCCCACCCAAAAAAACAAAATCAGAGTTATTACTCTTAGAACCTGAAGGAACATTACCTTCATGTTTGGCCATGGACCCACTGTCTCAATTACCCTGTGAAAGGCCATCTAAACATTGGCAATTCTGGGTTTTTCTTTCCACCTTTCCCTCCTCCTACCACCCCCACCCCGCACTGCCCCCCCCACCCCTGGTCTGGCCTCCAGCCTGCCTTCAGTTTTCCCAGCTTGTCAGTGTCCTCAGGAGAACCCCCGCCCGCTTCTCCCCTCTAATCCACCTCCCACCCGCCCTTACCACCAGCCTTCATCGCTGACTCTCGTTATAGGACCAGCCAGGGTCACGTTTACTTCGGGTCTGTCTGGGCTCTTGGCTGAAGACCTGGGGAGCAGCAGAAGGAGACTTTGGTTGAGCTGTTTGGCTTCAGGGTTCAGGTGGTATGTAGTGTCTCCCCGTGTAGAGGGCTAGGTCTGGGGCACCCTCAGCCCCAGGGTCTGGGGCTTGATGTCTCATCAAGATTCTGAATGCAGCACTGAGAAGAGGGGATCCGTCAGGACATTTGGGGGCACAGAAACCCAACCTGCCAGTGCAGGCAAGGCTTGTGTAACCGTGAGAATGGAGGTGGGACAGAAGGAAGCTTTGGGGATGACTTGCAGTCTTTCCATCTTCTACCTTTCCCCTTCTGTGGGTGTCATTTTCATATCCCCAGACTCACCAGGAAGAGACTCAGAGCTGCTCTTTCTTGGTTCAAGTTAAAAAAATCCTGGAGACTTTGTGGCTATGTCATGAATGGGAGTGTAAAATGGTTCAGCCACTGTGGAAATCAAAAAGTTAAACAGAATTACCATATGACCTAGCCATCTCATTCCTAGTTTTATACTCAAAAAAAAACTAAAAACAGGAACTCAAACATATATTTGTACATAAATATTCATAGCAGCACTATTCACAGTAGCCAAAAGGTGGAAACAGCCCAAATAGCCTTCAAGGGATGAATGGATAAACAAATTGTAGTAAATACGTACAATGAAATAGTACTCAGCTGTTAAAAGGAAGGGAGTTCTGATACATGGTACAATGTGGATGAACCTCAAAACTAATATGCCAAGTGAAAGAATCCAGACACAAAATTTCACATATTATATGACCCCATCTATGTGAAATATCTAGGAGAGGTAAATCCATAGACAGAATGTAGATTAGTGGTGGTTAGGGGAATTGGAAGGGGGAAATCAGAAGTAATTGCTTAACTGGTATAGGGTTTCCTTTGGCTGTGATAAAAGGGTTTTGGGTAGATAGAGGTGGTGGTTGTACAACATTGAATTGAATTGTTGACTCTTATAATTTTACCACAGTGAAATTTAAAAGTCCCAGAGAAGAGCTCTGATTGGCTTAGCTTGGAATAGGTGCCCACCCTGGCCAATCAACAGGGACTAGGGATAGATCTGCTGAAAGAGGGCAACTCCCATTGCTTGTCACATGGTTGCAGTCTGGAGAAGTTACACTTCCTGAAGAGGTGGGAGGCAGGGTGCTCTTCTGAGAAAATGATACTTTAGTTTAATGAATAAAAGAACCCTTAAAGATTAGGGCTAAAAGAGAATTGGAGAGAAGCTTAAAGTCTGTTTATAAAAGTAACACGCTCGTTGCATATACTTTTGAAAACCCTGAAAAATATTAAGAAAAAATAAATATCACCATAATTGTCATGACTCAGAGATTATCACGGTTAACATTTTATATATATACATATAGATAAATATGTATAGATATAGATATCCTCCAGACCTTTTTTTAATGCATTTCTAGCTATAAACACACATATATAGATAAAAATGTCTTTAATGCTTTTTATTCTGTCTCCTGTTTTTTTTTCACTTAATCTATTTTGGACTTTTTAAAATGTCATCAAATGTAGATTCATGCCATCATTTCCCATCATTTTAATATCTGTGAGCCATGACTTTTGAGTGGGTTTCTGAAAGGCTCCTTTGATGAAGTGGCATTTGAACAGGCCATTGAATGATCAGGAGGCAGACACAGCAGCCAGGGCTTTCTCAGCAGAGGGAACCGTATGGACAAATTCAAGTCCGTGACCATCCACTCTGCCCACTAGAAGCAGGCCTTTGATGAGGGAGACAGAGCGGGGAGGCAGTTTTACCAAGGTCATGCAATGAGTTGGTGTGAAGAGGCCAACAAACCCAGGACTCCCAGCTCCCAGCTCAGGGCTCTGGCCTCTGTCCAGTCCTGTCCAGCCTCCTCACACCGACACTCAAGGCCCCACACCACCTGGCTCTCATGCACTTTCATTATCTTCACGGCAGGTGACCACGGGTCATGGATCATGCTTTGCTTTTTGCACAGACAAGGAAGTTCAAGGCCCACTGAGGCTAGGGCTGACTGAGGTCACGGAACTGGAGGGTATCAGGCTAATAGCCCTCGTGGCATGTCAGTCCCGGGACTGGGGCTTGGCGTGCCCTCCACCTGGAGACCCTGCCTCCTCCTCTTGGAGCCATGCCTGTACCGCCCCTGAGTCACAGCAGCCAGCCCGCCGGCCATGAGTCAGCAGCATTCTTCAGGGCTGAGCGCACGGCAGCACAGCCACAGGCCCTCCCCTGTAACTCGGGGCGAGCCTCGCGCATCCTCTGGCTAGCCCGGGTGTGAGAGCTAGCCAGGTGAGTGGCCTTGGGTCACAGCCTGACGGCCTGGGAGCTGACCTGTAGGGGGGCCTCAGGGATTCGGATGACTCAGAGAAACCTCAGCTGCCTCTGCTGCCCGGATGCTAGACACTGACCCTGTGTGCTCTCAGGGAAGGGGCCTGGCTGGGAGACGAAGTGGGAGGCAGTGAGAAGATTCTCTGACGCCCCCTCCACTCCTCTTTGGTCAGGTCACTCCCCACCTCTGGGTGCAGGGGGAGTGAGGGATGTTAAGAGCACAGAATTTGCCATTAGACAAACCCGGTTTGCAGCTAGAGCTGCAATTCTGCCTCTTTTTCACATGTGACCCAGGCAAGTCCCTTAACCTCTCTGGGCCTCTGAAAATGGGAAGACCAGTACCCACCTCATAGAGCTGCAACAGGACTAAATGAAATACTGTATATAATACACTCAACGCAGTGCAGGGCAGAGAGAAAGCACTTAGGAACTGAATGCTATTATTAAAAGGATTGCAAATATTATCCAACCTGTTTTCTGGCATTCTTCTTTTATTCATTCACCCATTCACATAACCAATATTTATTGAATACTTACAGAGCTGAGAACAGGGCTTTCCAGAGACTAGAAGTCATCTTGTTGCTGATTTTCATGGTTGAGACCTTGGCTGAACAAAGAAAACGCAGATGTGACAGTAGGCGTGGTCTCCACCATCATGGAACTTACATTCTAATGGGGGAAAAGTGACATCGTAAGTAGGCAAACAGATAATAAATAAGAAAGTGATAGATATGGTTGAGGGTGATTTAGGGAGGCCACTTAGATGGAGTGACCAGGGGCGACCTCTCTAAGGGGGTGACGTTTACCTAGATGAGAAGGTTGAACTGTGAGGGGCCAGCTTTTTCAAGAGGTAGGAGGGGGAGCGCTTCCACCAGGGTGAAAGCAAGGGTGAGCCCCAGCACCCGCTGACGGTCTGCTGGGGCAGGAAGGGCAAGGAGGTGGATGAAGCTGCCAGCGTGGCAGGACCTTTCACGCTGTGTTAAAACATGTTCTTTTCTTTCTAAACGCAATTCGATGACTGTGGGCTAGGGTTCCAGGGCAAGACTCCTGAATGCCTGAATCAGAACTCAGCTGGGAGGGCTTGTCCTTTTTCCCCAGGGGACAGCCTGTGTCCTGTCCAGGATGCTATGACCCTCAGCCCTCCCAGCACCAGCCGGGGCCTCCCTGGAGCAGGGAGACCACAGCAAAGCTGCCCAGCGCTGACTATTTCTGGCGGGGGAGGGGGCCGCCTGGGCCCTGCAGCTGCATTCCTGGAGCAGATCTGCCCGAATGGTTGGGCCTGAGGAATGCAGAACCACCCCTACCCCAGACACAAGGAGCCTTTTCTCGCACAGGCCCCTGGAATGAGGCTTTCCAGGGGCTGGAGGTCACTGGATTTCTGCTGTTTATGGTTAAGACCTTTGCCGAGCAGAGAAAATACAGCTGTCAGCCAGAGGCCCAGCACAACACCTGCAGGGAGGGACCCAGGCTAGAGAGGGGAGGGGGCTGCCAGACTCGCCTACCGCGTTGAGTCTCACTGGCATCTATGTGACTGTCCTTAGCAGGGATGACAGCCTGCTGTAGATACTCCCCTGAACCCACTTTAGAGACAGGGAAGCTGAGGCCACTCAGCTGGATCATAATTGCTCATGTCGAGAACTTATTATGGGCCCGCATTGTGATAAGAGCTTGACCAACATTTCCCAACAGCCCTGTGACGTGGTGTCTCCTATTGCTGACATTTCACAGATGGGGAAACCGAGCCTTAGAGGGATTCCATTACATGCCTGATGTCAAGGGACTGTTAAGTGGAGGAATCTGGAGCTGAATCTAGGCCTTCTGACTCTAAAGCTCCCTCTGGGACTTTTTTTTTCTTTCTTTTTTTCCTGATCTTGTTTTATTTACTTAAATTAATCTTTTTTTCTCCAAGGAAGCTTCTTATTACTACTATTAATGAAAAACCCATCTCAGGCAAAGGTAAAAAATGCAATGAGAGCCTTCCCTGGCCCCAGTGGCTTAAACTCCATGCTTCCATTGCAGGGGGCATGGGTTCGATCCCTGGTCAGGGAACTAGGATTCTACATGCTCTGTGGCATGGCCAGAAATTAAAATAAATAAAGAAAGAAAAATAAATGCAACGAAAATTGAATAATATGCGGGGACTTCCCTGGTGGTCCAGTGGCTAAGACTCTGCACACCCAATGCAGGGGGCCTGGGTTAGATCCCTGGTCAGGGAACTAGATCCCACATACCACAACTAAGAGTCCACATGCCGCAACTAAAGATCCCATGTGCTGCACTCGACACAGCTTAAATAAATAAATTAAATATTAAGAAAAGCAAATAATGTGAGGAAAGTCTAACTAAATACTGTTGCAGTCCAAAGATCTGAGCCTGAGAGTTGCTCTCAAATGATGAGAAGGAGAGATTAACACGTGTCGGGTAGGTGTCTGTGACACACTGGCGCTGAACGGAGGCTTTCTCCTTGAAAGAATCTGAAAGCTAAAATGAGAGGGAAAAGGAAGTCTGTTTTTCCCGGTGTGCGACCCAGTCCTTTAATGCAGCTTGGCTATGTGCTCCTCATTAGTGCCATTCACCAAACATTTCTGGATTTTTGCCCTCCAGGTTCAAGGAAGGATGACATCTTCTGGTTGCATTGTGGTTGGATGGGGCCACATGGCCAGTTCTGGTCCTGAACTGTACATTATTTGAGGCTGGAACATTTATTTGCTGATTAAATGATCCTCCAATACTCTCTTTTCCAGAAAGTGGTTGCCTCACAGCCTAGGTTCCTGAGTAAGGACCAAACCAAGGAAAGTGAACACCTGGCGAACCACAGTGAATAGATAACATAGGCAAGAAACAAGCCATTGAGGCTTTCAGGTTGTTTATTTAACACAGCACCACCTAACTCTCCTGACTAATACAGCGTGTTGCCCAGAAGCACGCTGAAGATGCAGTGGGGGCTTCTTTTCAGAGCCCACAGCCTTAATCCCCGTGCGGTACTGACACTACCACGCCTTGGTCTTCCTTATGGAAGGCTCTTACCCTCATCAGGCCTCCCTCCCTGGGCTCACTGCTTTAGGAGACTAGTGAAAACAGACTTCGGTCCAAAGTGCCCTGGACTCTCCTCCTCCCAGGACTTTGCTTGTCTGTCTGTCTCTGGCAGGAATAATACACACCTCCACCTCTGCCCCGGTCAGTGTCATGGCAAAGAGACAGACTGCCTATATCTGGATCCAGGCTTTGCTGATTGTCAGCTGTGCGGTCTACACTCATCACTTCACCTCCCTGGGGATGTTTCCGCATCTATAGCATAGAGATGGCAACAGAACTCTTCTATTTGCATAACTGTTGTGAGGATTCAAAGTGGTAATATATGTAAAACACAAAGAACAATGCCTGGTACATAAGAAGATATTTATAAGCATCAAGCTATCAGTATGTTCCCTCTTCATTGGAATCCTGCCCTGGCCTTGCTTCTGGCTTGTGCATGAAAGGCCTGGGGACCCTCCCCCTTATTCCTGAGGGTTCTTTTGAATACTAGGTGGAAAGACTGGACACCAAGCACAAGAGTTTGCCAAGGCTCTCATAACAAAGTACCACAAACTGAGGTGGCTTAAAGCAACAGAAACTTATTCTCACACGGTTCTGGAGACTAGATATTCAAAATCAAGGTGTCCACAGGGCCATGTTCCTTCTGAGACTCTGGGTAAGAATCCTTACCTCTTCCTAGCTTCTGATGTGGCCATCGGACCTTGGCCTTTCTTCGAGAGCAGGAGTGTCACGCTAATCTCTGCCTCTGTTCTGGCACAGGGCATTCTCCTTGTGAGTTGTATCTCCACAGGGTGTTCTCCATGTGCTTGTCTCTCCTTTTCTCATAGAGGACACCAGTCCTGTTGGATTAGCCTACCCTCCCAAACCAATATGACCTCATTTTCATTTGATTTCATCTGCAAGAATATTTCCAAACCAGGCCACTTTCACAGGTACTGAGGTCAGGACGTCAACATATCTTTTGGGGAACGTGATTCAACCAGAAATGCCAGGAGTCGGGAGACATGGCTTCTTGACCTCTGACTTCCCCCATGGGACCACAGGAACTGGGACGCAGGTGAGCGGGGAGCTTTGGCTGGGGCGTGAGGACACCTGCTTCGGCTCCCAGTGTGACCCTGGGCACTCCCCTTCCTGGCCTCGTTCTTCTTCGTGGTCAGACAAGGAAAAGCACCCAACCAGGTTCTTGTGAGACCTGAATAAGGTAGGAGGTAGCCTGAAGGGGCCTTCCCACCTGAAACCCCATGCGCAGATCAGATTTCCTGACTGCTCTCCCATCTCCTCCCAGGAGCTGGGCAGACTTACCGCAGTGACAGCTTTTCTACTGACTCTGCTATTTAGACATGCCCTAGTCAGCCCCCCAACCCTCTCCATCTCCAAGGTTCTCTCATGAATTCACCCTTTCTCCTCTTCCTTAGTTCAGTTACTTGGCTCCCTAAGTCTCAGTTTCCTTCCCTGTAAAGTAGGAGGATTAGTTGCCACCTCGTATGCTAATTGCAAGGATTAAATTTAGAGGCAATGCAGTTAAGTCAGCACAGTGCCTGACACATGGTAAATTGAATAAACATTCATTAATATTGATTTGATCATCACCACAGGGAACCAGCGCATACAACATAGAGACAGTGCATCCAAGTCATTGCATCTCCCCTTAGCCCTGGGCCCTCATTCATGCCTTCATCTGCAGCCTTCGATGCGGCCCCCTACTCAGTGTCTTGCTAGGCTTCTAAGAGGATGCATCTGGTGTTTGGAAATCGTGCTGGCTGGGCTTTCTGAGAGGCCTGGGGAACGACTCCCGTCTCTCTGGTTCTCAGTCTTCTCACCTGCACAATGAGGGTTTGAGGCTGTGCAGGCTCTGGGAGACCCCACCTGCTTTCCTGTTGGGTGATTCCAGCCTGAAGTGGTCCTTGAGGGTACTGACACTGACCAGGAGCAGTTGAGGATGGGCACAGCAGCAGGGGTTCAAAGGCCGGGACTCCTGCTTCTGCTTCCTGCCCTGCCACTGGCATGCTGGGGCAATGCCTTCCCCTCTTTGAGGGTCTTTCCTCCTTCATCACAGATGAGGCTGGCTGGGATGGAAGCCCTTTAAGTCTGTCTTTCTACAGCTTAACAACCAACCACTTTGGAATATGCCAAAGTTGTCCTTGCCACCCAGCCTTAATACCTGCCATGCCCGCCACCAGTAGCTCCATTCCCCCATGTAAGTGTGACACACCACTTCACTTCATTCCCATCTCCAGGAGTCAGCAAAGTGTCTCCTTCCCAGCCTAAGACCACATGCGTACACACTGCCCTGACAGTTGTTCCCTAAAACATTTATCCTTACCAGACATTGTACCCTTACTTGTAGCTTGCTGTTTCCCCAGTTCCCCCTCTAGAATACAAGCCTTATAATGACAGAGACCTTCTCCATTGCATTCGACACCGCACCCCAGGGCCTAACATAGCACTATGCACATTGTAGCTGCTTGATATATGGTGGAAGGAAGAGAGGGAGGGGTAGTCAAGACCACCGAAGAAACCTTTTCTTCCTCACCATTGCTGTTGCTAAGCAATATTTTTTAGCTTGTTTTTATCTGTTCAACCAATATTTACTGCCGGCTGACTATGCCCAAAGCGTGGAGCCGAGCCCAGGGGATATGGAGGTGAACTTGATGCTCCAGGGCGTCCACTCCCAGATCGTACATGCTGTGAGGAAGAGCCAAACAATAAACTCGGCTTGCAGTCAGTGCGAAAGCAGAGAACAGAGCGCCAGGCGACAGAGGACTGAGGTCAGGCGTGGGGCAGAGGGGAGCCAGAGAGAAGCTTCTCAGAGAAAGGGACTTGGGACCCGCCTGGTCACACAGGGGATGGGGAGGAAGGCCGGGGGCTGGGTCCCCCGTGCGGACCATGGCATCCAGGGACAGTGCTCAGCCGTCCCAGCCTGGGCCTCCTCTACCTGTGTTCCTGAGAATCCTGTCTCCCTGGCTGCCTGATTGGACCTTCCTGCCCCGCAACCAAGACCAGGCCCTCTCTCTACTCTGCACACACGGTGGCCAGGTCCTTTCTGAGCTGTTCCTGTCTCATGGTGGACTGGCAGCTGCCTGACCCGCCCCCACTCCATGGAGCGCTTCCTCCTCTCTCTCATTTGACACACAGGGGGTTCAGGCTCTAGACCCTCTCCCTGACCTCGGCACTGCTACAGCTTTCAGACTGGGCCCCTCTCTCTCCAGCTTCACCTCTGGGGTGTCATCTCTCTGATTCCTTTCTGCTCTTTTCTCTCCTTACTCATCTCTTCCCTTCCCCTGAGTCTCAGGTGCAGGCCCACGTTTCTTCCCAGAGTCTAGACCTGACCGGCCCCAGGTTATGTTGAAGGATATATAAGGAGGCCATTGCATGCAGGAAAAAGAGGAAGAAGAAGGCAAAGATGGAACAGGAAAAGAAGGAGACAGACAGGAAGAGGAAGAGAGGGGCTGCCCTGGTGGCTCAGTGGTAAAGAATCCTCCTGCCAATGCAGGAAGCACAGGTTCGATCCCTGATCCGGGAAGATGCCAGGGAGCAACTAAGGCTGTGGGCCACAACTACTGCGCCTGTGCTCTAGAGCCCGGCAGCTGCAGCTACTGAAACCCAAGCACCCTAGAGCCCATGCTCCGAAACAAGAAAAGCCCATGCACCACAGCGAGGCAGTGGCGCCTGCTCCCGCAGCTAGAGGGAAGCCCAGGCAGCAGTGAAAATCCAGCACAGCCACAGCAAGCAAACAGGCCAAAAATTGAATGAATAGGTAAAAAGTGTTTAAAGAAGAGGAAGAGGAGAAGCGCTCCCCTGCACCCTGTCCAAGCATCATCTCACTGCATCTCACAAGAGCTCTCTTGGCAGTCCCATTGTACAGACGAAGGCCTGCAACATTGGCCTTACCTTAGTAGGTGGTTGAGCAGGGGCTCTAAGCCATGGTGCCGGCACCCAAGTCCTCTGTGCCACCTTTCCCTCGTGCCTTTCAGAAGGGCAGAGTCCACCCAATCTGCACCCCCATGGTGGGGCTTGCCTGACCTGCCAAGTGAGCCAAGGGCCTGAAGCTTCTCCAGGGAATCGAGCTGTTTCCCCTGATGAGGGAGTGGGATAAGGCTGAAAGGTGAACAGAACCATAGAACTAGTCAAGTTTGGGTAAAACCTCTGGGAAGGGAATTAGGCGGCCAGCCCGCTCTCTGGACATTTTCATGAATAACACTTACAACAGCTACCATGTATCTAGGGCAGGCACTACCCTAAGCAATTACACATGCATCATCTGGCTTGATTGTCACAAAAACGACTATCCCAGGACTTCCCTGGTGGTTCAGTGTCTAAGACTCCACCCTCCCAACACAGGGGGCCCAGGTTCAATCACTGGTCAGGAACTAGATCCCACACGCTGCAACTAAAGAGTTTGTATGCTGCAACTAAAGACCTGGAGCAACCAAGTAAATAAATATTGAAAAAAAAAAATTATTACTGCCACTTTGCAAATGAAGAAACCGAGGAGAGAAAAAGTTTTATCCACACAGCTATTAAGTGATTGTGTTGTAAGTAAAACTAAGAGGCTCCAGAGTCGAATTCTTAGCTCAACTGATAGTATTTCTCAGGCACCAACGTGGCCCTTGCACACAGAATCTCCTAGGCTCATCCCCACTCCACACTGAAACACACGAGGGTAGAGGGACCAGTCATCACAGCACAGACACCTCCAGGCCTTGTCCTCAGCCTTCTGATCGTTTGTCCTCCAGACCAGAGGCTGTTTTCTCTGTGATGGGTCTGGATGCCTTTTAGAAGGAAAACACAGTTTTCTTTTCCACTCAACAAGCCCGTGTTTCTCTCCCTTACCTCTAGCCCCACTGTTTATTTCAGCAAGGAAATGGCCTTTGAAGTCCTTACTTCTTGAAAGCTGACAGGGAGAGGGACGCACTCCAAACATTTAAAAGCATGTCCACATTTGGGTTGGAACATGGTATTTTTTAAGGGATTAATGACAGTTTTTGGAATCCACAAACCCTGCTGCTCCTTCAAAGTGAATAAATAAATAAATAAATAACCTCTTGAATATCTCAGCTGTCAGGGTCTGGGGGAAAACCCCGCTGGGACAGAGAGCAGTGCCAAGTATGTTTTTAGGCAGAATGAGGCAGAATCTGATGAAGAACGGCTCCAAATCTGGTCCCAGGGGAAGATGTCATAGGTCTACAGCAAAATGAGAGTAAGAACAATGTAGTTTTCCCTAAAGCTTCAGTCACTCAATTTAAAGAATTGTCTTTTATTCAGGAGTTATGCTCTTCCTGCTTTGTCTGGTATCAAAAAGTTCTTTGTGGAAATCATGGCTATCTTAAACGATAGTCTTCTAATAGTGTATTTTGTAAAAGAAAATAGCTGGCAATCCTATTTCAGTCTCTTTTTTTTTTTTAAAAAAAAAAGCTTTTTGTGTGTGTTTTTAAAATTATTTTTATTAAAGGACAATTGCTTTACAGAATTTTGTTGTTTTCTGTCAAATCTTAACTTGAATCAGCCATGAAAGTGAAAGTGAAGTTGCTCAGTCATGTCCAACTCTTTGCAACCCCATGGATTGTAGCCCACCAGGCTCCTCCGTCCATGGGATTTTCCAAGCAAGAATACTGGAGTGGGTTGCCATTTCCTTCTCCAGGGGATCTTCCCGACCCAGGTTCCCTCCCTTTTTAACCTCCTTCCCATCTCCCTCCCCATCCCACCCCTCTAGGTTGGTACAGAACCCCAGTTTGAGTTTTAAAAGCTTTTTATTTTGTATCAGGGTGTAGCCGATCAACAATGTTGTGATAGTTTCAAGCGAACCGTGAAGGGACTCAGCCTCCCAGTTTTTAATTAAAAATGTTTTTTGAAATGTGTCTGGTCTATGAAATCCTAGGTCTGAGGAGAGAGGAAGATCTGGAAGCAAGCAGTCACAGTATGAAGTGTAAACCTCTTAGGGACCTCTGTGATGGTCCAGTGGTTCAGACTCTGAGCTTCCAATGCAGGGGGCGTGGGTTGGATTCCGGTTGAGGAATTAGGATCCCACGTGCCACGAGGCCAAAAAGAGAGAAAAAAGAGCAACAGAAAAAACGTTTGTGAGACCCTGGAAACAGAGACCTCACAAGACACTGGCCAAGTGTTGAGGAGGTTCAGGGGAGGTCTCTCCAGATGTAGATTCTAGGGAAGGCTTCTTGGAGGAGTGGACACTGGCCTAGGCCAGGAAGGGCAGGGACCACCACACACTCAGGGCCGAGAGAGGGCACAGAAGGACCAGAACCACAGAGGAAGGAGCAGAAAGGCCCTGAGAGGACACCTGCCCAGCCACGGGCCCCCCAAGTAGCTGACCTTGTGTACTCCTCACGACAAGCCTGCCAGCTGGGTACTCCAGGTATCCTCATCTGACCCCTCAGGAAAGGAAGGCACAGCAAGGTTAAGGTCACATGCAAGGTGGCCTGAGAGTCTAGCTCTTTCCTTGCTATGCTTTTGCTTTCTATTCCATGGTGGAGTTAAGAGAAAGCAAAATTCAGATCTACAGTATACCAAATTGTTCATCAATGATTTACCTGGGAGATGACACCATAGGTTCTGTATAACTCTTTTTAAAAATGATAATAATAATAATGACATGTGAACAGCTTTAATTATAGTAAATTTTAATTTTTTTTTAAGGTTTTTATTCTGTGCAGCACGTGGGATCTTACATCCTTGACCAGGGATCAAACCCATGCCCCCTGCAATGGAAGCGCAGAGTCTTAACCACTGGCCCACCAGGGAAGTCCCATAGCTCATTTTTAATATAAGTGTGAATTTCTTTAAAATAGAAAAGAGGTGGGTGCTTTGCTTCACTGTTTTGGTGGTTTTACCAGTAGGACAAGAAGGTTTATGGAGTTTCCTGGCCATTCTCTGAGCTTCCCTTCCAGGATAGCTTGGCTCCTCTTTGTCTGTCCTTCCCTCTGGCTCCAGACCCTTTCCAGCCCCCTTACAGGGCCCCAGCCTGGCCCTGGCGTATGATTAGCCATCAGGACCACAGTTGTGTTGTGATAAAGCAGAACCTGTAGACCAGTGGGGAGACCGCAGTTCTAGGACAGGAACTAGGTCTACTTCCTGCTCTGCCGGGAATGTGCTGTGTTGCCTAGGACAAGCCCCTTTCCCTCTCTGGTTCTGATGTTACAGTGGGGCCCTTTCATACAGAGTGGCCTACAGCAGAATTAGTGCAATGGTCAGGGAGGCAACCCCACCCACCAGATCCTGTCCTGAGTTTCCTTCTTTTCCACCAAGAGCAGAGAGGGAATGATGCAGGGCAGTCTGGGGAAAGGCAGTGGGGTACAGCAGGAGGAATGCTGGGCTTGCCTTCTGGAATTCTAAGTTGGAGGTTCTCCATGTGGATAGAATCTAGAGTATTCTACTCCAGATTCTCTGTGGCTTCCAACTGCCCTGAGAATAAACCCCTAGTTCCTCGCCATGTTCCTGCATGACCCATCTCACTCGCCTCCTCTGCTCCCACTTCTGCTCACTGGCCCCTGCCTTTCCACCAAGCTCCTATACCCTCAGGGCCTTTGAGCTGGCTATTTCCTCTGCCCAGAACACTTTTCCTTATACCTTCACATGGCTGCCTCCTTGAATCTACAACCCCAAATGACATGCCACTTCTCAGAGAGCGTTCCCCAAACTCCAGCCCCATCCTATCAGCCCATGTCTGCATCCCTCCCCTTCTCCCTCCCCATGACAATCAGCACTGAGCCAAGAGAGACCTTCTGTCTGATTCCAACTGTGGCCTCAGTGCTTAGACAGCCAATAAATATTTGATGAATGGGTGGATGATCAACTAGAATGGGCCTCGATTTTCCTATCAACATAATGGGAGGGTAGGTATATCTCAGGAGTTCTGGCCACAGACGTCTTTTCGAACATAACGCAGCTTAGGGATCCTCTCCCCAAGAAAGCGCATTCACAATAATTTGCAACAGCTTTGGGGAGAGGGGTCCTCAGTATCTCTGATAGCTACCCCAGACTCCCTGATCTTGCTGAGGTTTTCAGTTTGGGAAGAGAAAATAATGAAGATCAAACAGCTCTTCCTCTGGTTGCAAAAGGCATTCAGGATTTGGTGCTTGCCTTCTATGGGGTTTTTATTTCCTCATTTGGAGGCGAAAGTGCCCCTCAGTGTCCCCTCTCTTGCCTCCACCTCCTGGCAGTGCGGGCTCATTATGCTTGCTCTTTGGTTGGCCTCCCTGGTTCCTTCTGGCCCTTTCGTCTCCTCTTCCTGCCGCGAGGATCTTAAGGCAGCAGGCTCAGGGCCAGCACCCACCCACCTACCCCCCCCCCCGCCCCTCCCGGAGAAATAGTCTCCCTTAACGCCAATATGGTCCCCCATCTATAAAAACCTTTTAACTTCATAAACTCGTAACTGCAGAAATCTGTCCAAACATTCTGGGGCGGTTGTAACTATTGGTGTTGGCTTGAAGACCTGAGCTGAGCTGCCAGGTCTTTAATGGGGAAATACTTAACAGTCCCAACTCAGGGTAACGGCCAGAGAGGGCGGGGACCCTGCTGCTGGGTGCCAAGGAGCCTGAACTGGCCTCCATGGGACAGTGGACAAGACAGGCTATGGAAGGATTTCTCGGCAGAGTGAAGTTGACTTAATCCTGTTACCTTTTGCGGGTGTGGTTGAAAGAGCCTGAGAGGGGTCAGGGGCGGCGGGACGGCTGTCAAGAGTGAGAGCTTAGCCAGAGCTGAACTTTCATGTCGAGACCCATGTAGCCAGACAGATGAAAAAGGCACTTTTTCTCTCCGGGGCTGGGGCATGCTGTCTTTTCCATGATTAATGTAGGGAGAATGGCTTAGATACTCCTGAGGGCCGACGGTGAGGAGAAGTGGTCCTTTTTTCCTCCTCTTCAGGCGCCTGTCTGGAAGACGGTGGAGGCCAGAAAGGCTCAGGCGTGTCGCTGGGGGCTGCTACTGGGTCACCTGGAACTTGGGCAGGAATCCACATCACGGAACACCCAGGGCACCTGGCCCCCAGGAGGTGGGCTGCGGGCCACCTCAGGAAGAAGAGATGCTGCAGCCCCAGTCGGGCAGCTACAGAGAAGCAACTGCCCATGGCATTTCCCCTCCCACGAGCCACATGAAACAGTTCCCGGGGAGAGGGAGAGAGAACGTACTTCAGAAGTGGGTGTGAAAATGTAGGGCTGGCAGATGAGGTGCCCCCCATGAGAAGGGGGCAGCACTGTGGCCTTGGATCTCCTGGAAATTAGCCTGAAGGAGTTCCCTGCAGTCTGGTCATCAGGAGAAAAGGGCTCATTGGCTGTATGGTTAGAGGAAACGGCTGCCTCCATTATCCCTACCAGAGACCCTCCTCTCCCTACTGTGTGAGGAAGGGCTGGGACCTGGATGACACCGCACTTAGTGCCCATGGCTCAGTAGGCAATTCTAAAAGCAGGGCACCCAGAGGCACTAGGTTGAGTCATCACGTCTGACCTCCCATGTGGTCCAGCCTGTTGCTGTAGCTTGAAGCCCCAGTTTTCAGGGCAGTTGGCCCCAAGCCAAGGAGAGCCCATAAATTTCCAGTCCTGGGAGAAAGGAAGGTCACTCTGGCAGAAGCTGGGGTGTAGGGGTCTTTCTCAACAAAGTGATGAATCACAGCTCTCAAGATCTTGCTTTGTTGACATCCTGGTTCCCACTGAGATCCTCCAAGACACCCTTGTGATGGAGCCCTTCCTTTTCCAGATAAGACCCTGGGAACTATGCTTGCAGCTCTGGGCATCAGGAAGAGTGTTGGTTGGTTTCCTAACTATTGGGCAGAAGAAGAAATTGAGGCCCCAGAAAAAAGCTGAGCTAGAATCATAAAATGGATTTTCCCTTGGCAGGCATTTGGCAGCATTCTGGTCTGGCAGGTGAGGCCTCTGCAGCTCAGAGAATGGAGAGGACTAAATATGCCCCGATTCCCCCACCTACACCCCACTGCACTGCATGGGATCCCTGAACATGGCCTCCCTTTCCTCTGCTCCCACCTCTGAAGGGGTACCAGCACCCCAGCCCTGTGCAGATGTCCCCCCAGCTCCCAGCAGAAGCCGGGCCTGGGCCAGTGGAGCCTCAAGAAATTCATCATAAGACTTCCCTAGTGGCACAGTGTTTAAGAATCCCCCTGCCAATGCAGGGGACATGGGTTCGATCCCTGGGCCAGGGAGATTCCACATGCTGCAGAGCAGCTAAGCCCAAATGCCGTGGCTAATGAGCTCCCATGCTGCAGCTACTGAAGCGCACGCGCCCTAGAGCCTGTGCTCTGAGACAAGAGAAGCCCCCGCAGTGAGAAGCTTGAGCACCGCGAGTGGAGAAAGCCTGTATGCAGCAATGAAGACCCAGCAAAGTCAAAACCAAGCAAACAAATAAATATAGAAGTGCTTATATGTAAAAAATAAAATGTAAATTTAAAGAGAAAGAAATTCGTCATAGCTGAGAAGGAAAAGAAAGTCCCAGATGCAGGGGCAGGAGTTAAGAGAGCTGATTTCAATCCCAGTTCCCTGCTAGAAAGTCCTATGACTTTAGGGGACCCTTTTCCAAATATTCTTAATGTTTGAAGAACATGTTGTGTTTTACAAGGCTCTTTCACATATGTTATTTCATTCTATCCTTAATCTCTAGGGACCTCAGTTTCCCCACATCAAAATGAGGGAATTGAACCAACAGATGGCTTCAAGGCTCTCTCCTCCACATGCAAAGATTTTGTGAGAGACTATGTTTTATAGTATCTCATATACTATATTATTCATTTTAGGGTTTATGGTTCTAAGATTCTGTGTCCTGGGATTCTATAATCCTGGGCTTCTAAAATTCAATGGTCTTTGATTCTGAGAATATGTGACTTCTTTTCCACGATTTCATGAGTCAGTATTTCCCAAATTTCATGGATACCCATACCACCTTGACTATGTAGGTTATGTCTGCAAGCCACCTGTATTATTATTCATTTAGTATTTTTCTTTAAATAGGCTCTTTTTAACTTAAATGTCTTTAAAATGGAAACTTTAGATCACTACTGCAAATGGAAAACCAGTCTCACCTGCCATAAATAGGAGCTAAAAGTAAAAATAAATACCATAAAAACAATGTTATTAAATTCTAACTAGATACTGTTGCCTGCCAAAGGCTCCAAGCCCAAGGCCTGCTTTAAAAAAAAAAAAAAAGATTTTAGTATGTGTATACACACACACACACACACACACACACACACACACAGAGAGGCTAGCAAAGCTTAGAGAGGTATTAAAGACATGTTAGCATCAAATTAAAATGGTATAATGAGAAGGCCTGAAAATATAATGGAATTTTTCATTTCATTCTCATTAAGGGATTCAGTGTGCAGCACCGTCTCTGGACATCACCTCTGTTCATCGCAGGAGTGAGTCCCTTTACTGTTCAGATCTCCTGGCCCTGCTCTGTGGATGAAGATACTGGGAACCCTCATCTCCCTGGCCACACACATATATCATCTGGAGATAATTGCCCTCACTTTTCCTGTTGGTTTCTTTATGAGCTTTATGCGAGGTCCCCTCTACATTACTGCAAAACCAGGCCCTCAGCTTTAGGCCTGGGGCTTTCTCTGCTCGTCTCCCTCTGGCTAAGTAGGGGGAGACCAGAAACCCTCAAAGTGAGCTACCTGGAGACTGCTTGAGACGTCTGTGGCCCCGAAACTGGTGGCAGGACTCAGCCAAGCAGAAGTGTGCCAGCTTCAGTACAGGGCTGAAGACAGCTGGCCAGGCTTGTGGGTAATGACTTTGCCAAGAGGGTGCAGGGAGGGCAGGCACTGACCCAGTAGGGCTGCACCCCCAGAGTCAGGGAGGGTGAGGGGCTGTGGGAACTGCCTGGCCTGTTCAAGCCTGTGCTCCCCTTCCCTGAGGCTGTCTGCAGAGCTAGGGGCATCAGGCCAGACCCTGACCTCTAGGACTGCACACATGCTCAGTGGCTCAGTAGTGTCAGACTCTTTGAGCCCGCTAGGCTCCTCTGTCCATGAGATTCTCTAGGCAAGAATGCTAGCGTGGGTAGCCATTCCCTTCTCCAGGGGATCTTCCCAATCCAGAGATCAAACCCACGTCTCTTGTGTCTCCTACATAAGCAGGCAAATTCTTTACCACTGCGCCACCTGGCAAGTCCTGACCTCTGGGGAGGACCGCAGTGGGACCTTGAGCAAATCTCTCCTCCTCAGTGGAGTCACTTCCGCCTTGTAAAATCAGGATGGATACACTGCCTCTGACCATTGTGTCTGGCTGCTTGCTGGCTCCCAGCTGTTTGCATCTCAAGTAAATGGCTCCTGACATTACTGCTATAACAATAATGATTATTTGATCCTCTTGATTCTTTGGGGAAGAATTCTTTGGGTTGAGCAGCAACTTTCTCATTGAAAAGGTCAATGTGCTGAAACATATAAATGTTCTGGTACAGGGAAGTGCTTCATAAATTTGGTAACAATTATGCTTTCCTGCTGGGCCCCCTGGTTCCTGAGGACAGCATCTGTCTCTGAACTGGGCTCGGCTTCTGCAGCTGGCAGCATGACAAGTTCTCTGTGATGGTGACCTTGACCTCACATCCAAAGCAACCTCTCTCCAACTTCAGAGCAATAAATGAAAAGCCAGGGTGGCCTTCCTCCCCGCTCCCTTCACCCTGTGTGTGTTCCCGCCTCTGGTCCCCTGCCTTTGCTCGTGCCTTTACCCTCGTCTCTGCCCCTGGCTTAATCCAGCCCTCAGGACCAGTCACCGAGACTAACATAAGGGTCCTGGGTGGACACCTGACTCTCTGATTACCTTAGGGAAGTCCCATGGCTGCTCTGGGCCTCAGTGTCCCCATATGAAGCAAAGCATTGAGCTCAGTGTTCTCTAGGTCCCTTTTGGTCATGCACAGGGAGTTGGAATATGCAGCAGTGCCCACCACAAGAAGAAAGTGATCCTGGCTACTCTTACCCCCTTGGATCAACGAAGATCTATCAGACTTGCAATCAGGAGAATGGGGACAATCAACTCTATGGCCTCCAAAGGTTTGTAGCCATCACCTCTGCAGGCATCCAGAGGACATGGCCGTGCCTGTATTTACCCTCACATCCTCAGCCCAGAACAGTGTTGTTGTGCTGAGCCCAATACATAAAAATTGTTTTGTGAATAATAGTCAAATGAATGCATGTATGCTTGAAAAGTGGCATAAGGTTATTATTAGAAACTGCAGTTGGAGTCAAATGAAATCAAGTTAGGGCTCCTTAACTTTAAGTTCCAAGGAGAGAAGCCCCTCATTCCTTCTGGCTTTTCCTCTAGGCTCAAACTGCTACATCAGCCCACTCCAGGCATCTGTTGTGTTGGGGGGGGGGGCAGGTTGTGGAGGGTGCGGCGAGGAGGGTAGAAGGGAGGGAGAGAAAGACTATTAACTTATTTTAGCTAAGTAGAGAAGACTCACTTCCCAGGTGCCTTAGACGGTAAAGAATCTGCCTGCAATGCAAGAGACCTGGGTTCGATCCCTGCGTCAGGAAGATCCCGTGGAGTAGGGAATGGCAACCCACTCCAGTATTCTTGCCTGGAAGAGTTCCATGGACAGAGCAGCCTGGCAGGCTACAAGCCATGGGCCTGCAAAGAGTTGGACATGACTGAGTGACTAACATACAGAGAAAATCAGATCTACAGGCCTCCTTATCCTGCTCACTATTCATTCATCTATTTCACAAAGATTTCTTGAGAATGTCTGTGTAGTTGGAGCTATGCAAACCTCAGTGGAGGACAGATGTGGAGTTCGGTAAGTCAGAACACTTGATTCTTAGTCCCAGCTCTGACAGGCACTCTGACCATAAGCTGGTAGTTTCTCCTCTTAGTAACCTGAGTGTTCTTATCTGTAAAATGGTGATGGGGGGGGGAGGGGCGGATTAGACTTGATAATCGGAGAAGGCAATAGCAACCCACTCCAGTACTCTTACCTGGAAAACCCCATGGAGGGAGGAACCTGGTAGGCTGCAGTCCACGGGGTTGCTAAGAGTCAGACACGACTGAGCGACTTCTCTTTCACTTTTCACTTTCATGCATTGGAGAAAGAAATGGCAACCCACTCCAGTATTCTTGCCTGGAGAATCCCAGGGACGGAGGAGCTTAATGGGCTGCTGTCTATGGGGTTGCACAGAGTCGGACACGACGGAAGTGACTTAGCAGCAGCAGACTTGATAATAACTAAGACTCTTTCCTTTCTTATTATCTATAACCAAAGTCTCAACCTGTGAGCTACAGATTCCTTGGTGAGGAGGATGGGGAGGAGGGCAGAGTTTGTTTTTTTTTTTTAAAGAGATCTGGGAAGTCATCAGTGCATCAGGAATTGTCTGCAAACTAAACACATGAAGTTACAACTCCTTCACATGTGTTGGATTAAGGAGAAAAAGACACTTTGCAAAAGGGCTTCATATGTTAAAAGGTAGAACCTCTGATGTGAATGGCACAGGCTCTAGTCCTGACTCACATGAGATTTGCAGTTTTACATTAAAATAAACTCCAAGTCACTTGAGGACAAGGAGAGAAACAGACGCAGGTCCTGAAAGTCCAGAGACAGAGAGACCAGTGATCTTCTGGAAGCCACAGACCCCACTGGGAATCTGAGAAAAGTACTGACTCTTCCCCTGTGAAAATGCGTGCCAGCACCAAATTTCATACACAATTTCTTTTTTAAAAAACTGAGTTTGGCTGCACCGGTCTCAGCTGCAGTATGTGGACTCTTCACTGGGGCATGTGGGCTTTTTAGTTGTGGCTTGTGGGATCTAGTTCCCTGACCAGGGATCGAAACTGTGCCCCATGTATTGGGTGGGGGCGGGGGGGGGGGGTGGAGTCTTAATCACTGGCAGGGAAGTCCTCATATATAGTTTCTTGGTGATCAAGGGCCTCCTAGTTCATTTGACAGACCAGAGGATAAGAACTCTTGATTTAGATAAGCCTGTAAGCAGAAGGCAGGTGACTCTAGAGAAAATTCCTACATTGAATTCTGGAACAAGAGCAGCACAGGACTTATTGGAGAGGCTAGAGACGCATCAGGGACAATGGCTTAGGGACCTGAGGGGCCAGAGAGAAGGAAGGGGGAAGCCTGGGTGAAGTAAACCATGAGCCCTCTTCTCCTGTTCCTTTTGTTAGACAAAGCAATTCTGTCCGCTGTTTTGAAAGACCAAACTCACAAGCTTCAAAACATAAATGAGCAGAGCCTCTTAAATCACTGGGGAATTGTTTATGAACATAATTATTGGATTAAATTGTCTTCATAATAAACAGAGACTGGACTGAAAATCTACAGCCTCTGTGATTGGATATAGAACAGCAGAGTATCAAGAAGGGCCCCTGTCCAGACGAGACCCCCTGTTCAGAGGCAAGACCCCCAGCTGAAAAACTCTTTTTCCATTTTCATGAACATGGACCTCCAGGTGCTAGAATCTTGATGGGCATACAAGATTTAAAAGGTGAAAATATGCTTTTGATCCTTCAGTGGTAATCATTTTAAAAGTCATGTCCAAAGCTGCCAGCACTACTATTACACCCAGCAGTCTCGTGGCAAAGGACAAAGGACCCAATGGCCAAGTGCAGTTTGATTGAGGCTGTTTGGCAATCAAGGGCATAGACCCCCTGAGTGGCTCTGGGGGTGGGTTGGCTGGGGAGGAGGGAAGAAGTATGTACCACTGAGAACAGGTTTCTCACACTTCAGTTTGTATCTGAGTTGCCTGGGTACCTTGTTACAATGAAGATTCTGATTCAATAGACCTGGCATGCAACTGAGATTCTGCAATTCCATTAAGCTACCAGGTGATGCCACTGATGCTGGTTCTCAGGCCACATTTTGCTGGCGAGGTCTCAGGTAACAGCTGTGACTGCCAAGCATGCTAAGCCTGTGAACTTTGCAGTCAGACAAACCTAAATGCAAATTCTAACTTCTCCATCTCACTTAGCTGAGTAACCTTAGTTACTCAGCTTGTTTGAGATTCAGCTCTTTATCTGTGAAATACAGGTTATAAGGAGTATTTCCTTCATTCAACAAATATACATTTGGCAGCAGCTCTGTGTCAGGCTTGTGCTGGGCCCTGGGGACGCAGTGGTGAGATAATACAGGCTCAGTTCCTGCTCTCATGGAGCTGACAGCACTGGAGATGATGGATGTGAAGGACTCAGCATCGTGCCTGGTACATGGTAAGAGCTCAACAAATTACATCTATTTTTACCAGAGGAGAGGTATCATCAATTTCACGTGCCCAGGAAAGAGAACTCTTCTGTTAAATGCTCACTGCTTGAAAGGATTTGAGATTCATTCTGCTATCCTGGGGACAGAGATGTGAAGAGTACATGGTCTGTCTCCTTGAGGACTTCCTGGTTTAGTGGGAAGATAAGCATTTAGCCTGAGTGGCACCTGTAAGCCGCCCAACTCTGCCCAGCAGCGCAAGTTAGATAGAAGTGGGTTTACTCTGCTCATGTCCTTGGTCCTGAACCACCAGACTCCACTCAGTCCTCCAAGCTGGCCCTGGCTCTCTTGACTGTCCCACCCCCAACTTTAGTTTCCCTACTCTGCTTCCCATTTCTCTGTTCTTTGCTCACCTCTTTGACTTGAGAAATCCTATTTCGCCTCAGTAAGGATCCTGACTTCACTCTTGCTGTGCCAGCCAGACAGCCTGAGAGCTCCCATTTGGAGCCAGGCACCCCCCACATGGACCTCCCTGTCAATCTAGACACCAGTGTTGCAGGGTTCGGAGCGGGGAAAGTACAAAGATTCAGAATGCTCTGGAAATCTGCATGCTATCCTCAGGGGAAGGCCCAGCAGAGCCAGATAGGCCTAACCAAGAGGTTGGAGTTCAGGTAGGTAATGAAAGAATGACAGCCACATCCAGGGGGCCTGGCTTTCAGGGCCCCACCCTGTGCCTTTTACCTGACACAGCCTTCACTACAGTGGGGTTGAGTCAAGGCCAGTGAGAAGACGCGGGGCAACTTCAAGGAGCAGCCAATGACAGGATAGCCAGAGGCAGCCTTAGCCTTTAAATGAACTGCAAATACAGGACAGAGGCTATTTAAGAAACCATCATGTGCAGCTCTGGGCCCTGAAGACACCATGAGGAGCATGGCTGAGTCCCTGCCCTGATGGAGCTTACAGTCTAGGGAAGAAAACCACCCAAATGGCCGGGCGTTTCAGTACAAGGCAGTGGGCCCCATCATGGGGGACACACAGAATTGGTGAATGACCAAAGCAGACCTTTAGTGGGGACTTCAAGGAGCAGGAAGGTGAGGCAGGGAAGGATGAAGGCAAAGAAACTTCCACGATGGGAAACAGCATAGGTAAGGGCTGGTCCATGTGCCTCTCATGAGGAGGGTGAGGAAGGGGGTGTGCTAAGGAATGGGGCCACGCACAGGCTGTGAAAGTTTGACCACTCTAAGGAGCCTGTCACTCTCCTGGGGGCAACGGGGAGTCAGCGGATGGTTCTGCAGTATGATCCAGCAGTACAGCTACCAGCCCCCTTTACAAATGCGGAAACCTAGCCCGTGAAGGTTGGTAGGTCACTGGCCTAAGGTCACACTACTAGAAAGTGAGGGGCCCAGCAGTCCAAGGCCTGAGCCTATACTTTCAAGCTCATTGCTAAGTACATCCGCAGATAGAAATGCACATATGTTAAAATTAACTAAAAAAAATTTTTTAAAACAACTGCACCCAGAGCGTAGGGCTCAGCCAGAGGCCGTACAGGCAAACCCTATTTAAACCCATTTAACAAGGAGCCTCTTAATGATCTCATTAGCCCAGACAAGACCCTTAGGAAACTTGAGGCGAGGCCCTGTTTTTAAATGGGGCTTCTTTGAAGTGGCCACCACCTGAAGCAGCCACCTGAGAGAGTGGGAACAAAGCCAGCCTGTGAGGCCTGCGCCCGCTCGGGCTGGCGCCATGGGGCTGCTCACACGGCAGGACTTGGCCTCTGTGTGGCCCAGGATGCCCTTCGGGTTTCCATTAGCTCGCTCCCAGCCGCCCTCTCCATAGGCTCATTCGGAGGGGCGACCTGGCTGGCCGCACATGAGGTCATGCATTACGATGGTGACAGCCAGAAGGGACCTGTGGCCTTCTCTGGGCCTCACCTTCTGAGGTCTGGACTTCCAGACTCCTCTGAACCCTGGCCCAGATTATGACAAGAGATGCCCTGAGAGTGGGCTCACTCTGACCCCTGGCTCAACCTCCACCTCCTGTATCCTCCAGTTCCTTTCATCAGTTCTCTCTTTCTCTCTCTCTCTTTTAATTCTTTTTCTTAAATTAAAAAAAAAAATGTATTTATTTGGCTGCACCTGTCCTAGCTGTGGCACGCCGGATCTTCGATCTTTGTTGCAGCCTGAGGAATCTTTGGTTGTGGCATGTGAATTTGTACTTTGGGTATGTGGGATCTAGTTCCCTGACCAGGAATCAAATCTGGGCCCCCTATATTGGGAGCATGGAGTCTTAACCACTGGACCACCAGGGAAATCCCCTCATCAGTTCTCTTGTTTCTAGGCTGACACCCCCCTTCCCTTCCAGCCGCCCCAACTCTGATTTCTCCACAACCCCCCTCCAGAACGGGTGCCTGATCTGCCACAAGAGCATCTGTGGAGACCCCAACCAGACATTCCCCCTTCCACATGGATGTCTGTTTCTTGGGTCAGCTCCAGGTTCTCGGGGCTCCCTCTCCCTCTAGTTGCATCCAATATGAAGCGAGGGGAAGGTCAGCATCCAAGCAGGGCCTGGCCACATGTGTTGGAGCTGCCCCAGCCAAATCTGAGGGTGACTGACCTTCCGAGAAGCGAGCACCCAGCCTATTGTTCCACCACGGGGTGCAAACTCCAGACAGGCAGAAGGAAGAGATTCACCTTTCCAGAACTGCATGCCGAGCCCTCCCAGCAGGCTGTGGCTGAGGCCCTGCCTATTAATAGTCAAGCAGCTGTTTGCCTCCCTGAATGAGACTCTTTATTGCAAGCTGCGTTGACAAAACAGATCCCGCTTCTTCCTGCCCAGAATATTTGGGGGTGGAGGGGCCGCAGGGAGATGTTCCTTCCTTCCAGGGAAGTTGAGAAGGTCAGCAGTGGAAAAGACCTTAACGGTGACCCCCTCTCAGCACTCGGGAGGCCAAAACCAAGCTCATTACCACCATTTCCTTTGCCCTCAGCCATGATCCCAGCTCCAGCCAGCAGACCACTGTTCCCCCAGTATTTCCTCAAATTCTCTCCCCTCCCTTGTCCCAGTCCCAATCTAGAAGCCTCCGAGTCAAGACCTCGAGTGACTGCCTCTGCTGACATCCAGGCTCTCACCTCCCAGGCCTAGGCCCCTTCAGTCCACTGTGTCTGTGAACCTCCATGCTCTGCCTCAGCTCCTGGCCTTTGCACATGCCATTTCTCCTGCCCTCTTCCCATGCTTAATGGTCCCTTAAGTCTTGGCCTAAAAAGAGACCACTTCAGGAAGACTTGTTTCCCCATACCCAACTCAGTATGCTTCGTGCTCTGCTAAATCTTTCTCCTTGTCTGAAGTTCTAAGGGGTAGAGTGGGTGGTTTGTTGTTGTTGTTGTTTTTCATTGTATTTCTCCACCACCCACCAGGACACTATATGACACTGAGCTGAATAAAAAAGAAGGAGGGGGGGCATGTGAATGCTTCCTTCCCCTTTCTCCCCCGACAATGTCACCCATCACCACACCCTGTTAATTCAACCTGATAGAGAACAAGAGATCTGGACATGGGCCACCTGGGTTTGAATCATGACTCTGCCGCTTACCAATTGAGAGACCTTGGGTACATCTAACCTTGCTAAGCCTTCGTTTCCTCATCGGTAAAATGCAGCCAGCCATAGGGCCTCAGAGTAATTGTAACAGGTCAATGAGAAAATGCTTGTAAAGTGCTGAACCCAGTGCCTGGTACGTTCAGCAAATGTTGTTAGCTGCAAAAATAACTGAACTCAATGCTCCATTCACCACAGAACCTTTCCTCCCCTCATTAACCACTGTCTATGATGGCGGGCTACAGCCCATGGGTTTGCAGTCAGACATGACCGAGCGAGTAATTGCCTATGATGGCTGGTGTTGCATAGCACACACATTGAGACGTGCCTGCCTTGGCTGACCCTCCTCCTGTTGAACAAGTGAGGGAGGAGAGGCCAGAAGGAGCAGAAGAAAGAGCTGTGACCCTCAGTGAGACGCAGGGGTGTGTCTGCATCTGAGTCTCAGCCTGCGCAGCCAAGTGCGTGGCCACCTGATGGCCCAGCAGCCTGTTCATCAACCCTCCCAGGTTAGCCCCAGGCCCCAGAGGGCCCACAGTCTTCACATTCGAGCAGCCTGAGCATGAGTTTGGATTCCCAAAGCCCCTTGGGGTACCTAAGGCATGTTTGTGCCAGGAGTTGAAGGGATTTGTTTCTTCTCTGCTTGATGGGGGTAGAGAGGTGCCTGGGGTGGGGTAGAGGCAAGAAGAAGGAAGGAGGCATTCATTCAAGCCTTGGAGCTAGCGCTCTCTGCTTCCAGGAGGCTGGCTGGTTGCTCCTGCTCTGCTGGGCTTCACAGCCTTCTTAAACCATCTTCAAAGAGGGAATGCATACGTATCCCTGCGTGGTGCAGGAGTTTTCAGTCCCCGAAGCACATTTACTTAGATGATCTCACTTGATCTCTCAGTTGCCCAAACTGTGAGCAGAATAAGGGTCTCCCCAACATGGCTGCAGAGAAGGCAATGGCACCCCACTCCGGTACTCTTGCCTGGAAAATCCCACGGATGGAGGAGCCTGGTAGGCTGCAGTCCATGGGGGTCGCTAAGAGTCAGACATGACTGAGAGACTTCACTTTCACTTTTCACTTTCATGCATTGGAGAAGGAAACGGCACTCCAGTGTTCTTGCCTGGAGAATCTCATGGACGGAGGAGCCTGGTAGGCTACAGTCCATGGGGTCGCACAGAGTCGGACATGACTGAAGTGACTTAGCAGCAGCAGCAACATGGCTGATGGTAAAATTGAGGCTCAGAAAAGGCAGCTACTTTGCCTAAGGTCACAGAGTGGGTGTGTGGCCATAGTGAGGCTGGAGCCTAGGTCTCCTGGCTTGCCACCCTATACTCTTACTATTCCACCTGGCTGTTGATCAAGGCAGGAAGCAGAATGTTCTCTGTGGTGTCACAGACCCAGGTCCTTTAAGCAAACAACTCTAGGCCCATAAACATATGAAAAGATATTTATCCTTATTAGGATTCAGAAAAATACAAATTGAGACCTTTATGAGATATAATTTTACATCCATTAGATTGGCAAAAAAAAAAAAAAAGGAACCCGACAATGCCAAATATTGGCAAGGATGGGGATCAACCTGATGCTTTCTGCTAGAAGAAATGTCTGTGGGGATAAGTGATTTGGAAAATGATCTGTTATTATATTTCATAAAGTTGAACAGTCACTTTCTCTACAACCTAGCAAGTCTACTCTTAGAGATATATACTCCCAGGTATTTATTCACCAATGCTTACCATTCTGACCCCACTGATTATTAAAATTTTGAAATAATTCCATGTTGCTATTAATAACCAACCAATATTGACTGATAAATAGCTACTACTCTGAGTCTCTCCCCAATCCCTTGACCACGTGATGCTCTGTGCACTGGCTACTCCAGCTCCTACCCTGGGGGACCCCACCCCCCCACCCCCGCCAACCTCTCCAGGATCCAGCAACTACCAGGGTAACACCTGGCCTCTCAGAACACCTCCAAGACCAGGTTCCAGGTCCATGGCATTCATCCTGATTACTCAATGCCCTTATTTTTCCAGTTGTTTATTATTATTATTATGTACACCCTAGAGAAACTCTTTTCCACATTCATCAAGAGAAACGCACAGTTTATTCATAGCTCAATGTTCTTAGTAGAAATAACAACCACAACAACCACAATAACAAATCAACTATAAATAACTTGATGCACACGGACAGGAGATGCCCATCAGAGCTTCTTCCTCCAGCTGGGTCAGAGAAGCTGCTGGGGGCTCAGGCAGAAAAAGGAGCTGGGCCCACGCTTAGTCGGGTCCAGGCCCCATCAGATGGCCATGCTGGATAGCAGGTGTGAAGCAATCTCTCTGGGCCAGGTGCTCTGTGCCTTTGGATTGTATCTTATTTACCAGCGGAGGAGGCAGTTACTAGTCTGCATCCCATTTTACAAGGAGGGAAACCAACATGTAGAGAAGAGGTAAGGTGCTTGTCCAAGGTCACACAGTGTGGAGCTGTGGTTTGTGCTCTTGTCTGTTTGATTCCAAAGCCCAAACTCTTCTTAAAAAAAAAAAAAAAAAAACCTTTTATTTATATTGGAGTATAGCCAATTAACAATGTTTTGATAGGGACTCAAAGAAGCTCAGCCATACATATACGGGTATCCATTCTCCCCCAAACTCCCCTCCTGTCCAGGCTGCCATGAAACACTGACCAGAGTCCCCTGTGCTGGACAGTAGGACCTTGAGCCCAAACTCTTCTTCACTATTGCGTGCTCATCACCGCAGACTGGAGGTTCCTGGGATGTAAGATATTCTCCACTGGGGATCCCTCGCATCCAGCCCAGAGCCTGACATATGGAATATACTCAGCACAGAGACTCAATATAATCAATCAATTGATCAATCAATCATCCTGTTGTGTCTGACCTCAGCCTCTGGGCTGGGCTTCACTCTTTGCTTACCACTTGCCGGGTCCCTCAAATTCAAGCCATTTCTGCCCTGACTCCTTTGCTTCCTGACCTCCTAGTTTTGAACAGGGAGTTGTGAGACATGTCTTCACTGAGATGCCTCTCTGAATCTTTTTTTTTTTTAATATATTTATTTATTTGGCTATGTCGAGTTTTAGTTGGGATGCGAGGGCTTAGTTGCTCCACAGCATGTGGGATCTTAGTTCCCTGTGAAGAAAAAAGTGAAAGTGTTAGTTGCTCAAGAATACTGACTGGAGTGGGTAGCCATTCCCTTCTCCAGGGAATCTTCCTGATCCAGAGATCGAACCCAGGTCTTCTGCATTGTAAACAGATTCTTCACCATCTGAGCCACCAGAGAAGCCCCTCAAACAGGTGTCCCCCTGCATCGGAAGGTGAATTCTTAACCACTGGACCACCAGGGAAGTCCCATACTTCCAAATCTTTAAAAACAAAGAATGTGATGCTAGCCACACATGCCTTCATTCTCAAAACACTGATTGAGCACCTACTGTATGCAAAGCCCTGAGCTGAGCTTGGAGGAAACAACAATGACTAGTCATGGTCCCTGATTTCTGAAGCTCAAAGCCTGCCCTGGATGACCCTGACCCTGAAACCACATCTCCCAGAGTAGCAGGTGCTGAAAATGAAACACACACCCAGCTCCGTGGCCCTTCACTGCAGCCAACTGGTAAATCAAAGTGTCAAGCACTACAGGGCTGGTTTGGGTGTTCTGTCTCCCGTCTGACCTTTTGCCTAAGGAAGAATTTGCTTTTGCTCCAGGAAGAGTAGTGTGGTTGTGGGGAGTTCAGTGTGCTCATTTATTTGTTTTGGTTTCCTTAATTCAATCTCTTTAACAAATAAAGATAAAGATAGTGTGTTTGCCCCAACAGTGGCAGGTCCCCTCTGAGATGTTATTATTACACTTTCCAGAATTAGAATCACACCATCACTGCTAATGGCCTAGGTGCCTGGGGCAATGGAGGAGAACCAGGTGAAGTTACGAGCCTGGGTTCCTGGCCTAGCTCTGCCAGTAATTGATGTTGAAAAAGTCATTTCACCTCCTCCCGCCTCATCTCCCTCCTTCATGAAATGAGAGGGCTGAACACGCTCATAAAGACTGAACTTTCACATTTACTCTCTCATTTTGCCTTTGTAATATCCTGTGAGGAAGGCATTTTGATCCCTGTTTTATTGATGGAGAAATTAAAACAGAAGAGACAGGAGAGTCCAGGTGACCTAATCAATCAGAGGCAGAGACAGGACTCACATCCAGGCTCCCAACCCTTGCCTGGCATCCTCTTTTCTTCACCAAGTTTCTGGTACTAGAGTAACGTCCAGATGCCTTTAAAGATCCTAAGAATATGTCAAGGGATCTTGACCGTGGGGCTCTGCAGACACAGAATATAAGAACCTGCTCAGTTTGATCTATATGAAATCCTTGTTTTATTCAGTGGGCTGTGGAATCCTTGATTCTCCCAGTGCCCATATGATCGTAAACACAAACACCAGCACGGGTATAGTCACATGGCCACGCAACATTACTGGACAGACAATCAGATGGTCCAAAAACATAATTTTTAATTGTTTTAGATTATCACTGGGATGAACATTTAAAAAGTCATGCAGAACTGGTGGAATGACCCACCCCAATTCGGAGATTTTGTCAGGCTGCCTCCACGTCACTGAAACACCCCTCCCGGTTCTAACATTCTTTGAGTCTCCCTGGTAACCATCTGCTGGTGGAAATGACAATTAAGCTGTTCAGCAGCCTTGTTCACTTAGTTCCCCCATTATGGCTCTGTGCCAGGGTCAAGAAGGCCTGAATTTATCCACCTGCAGCAACATGCCAAGGGAAGAGGAAACCTTCCAAAGGTAGGGATATATGTCTCAAAATACCGAGTACAAGAGGCCTAAACCTGGGTGGATATCATTCACTCATCCACCACCCTCCATTCACTAATCCATCATTCTTAGAACCTTCACTCCTGCCTGTTACATTCCAGGTCCTGAAATTTGGAGAGACAAGATAAGGTAGGAAAACAAAAAGAAGGTTTACCACTGTGTGTATAATGCGCCACTATCAATGTCATGTAAACACATATATGTATATACTCAGCAGTAATGTTGCTTCCTGCTAGGAATCTAAGGGAGGGGTGGGAAGCTGCGAGATTTACTTTTCCCTGCATCCTTTTTGCACCTTTACAATTTTGCATCATGAGTATATACTGCCTACTCCAGAAATCAGTTTCAAGGTAAAAAGTGTTCCTGACTGCCATCCCAGTGCTCTGGTCATCTCAGGCTGAAACCTCCATCCTTGGCGGTAATGGTGTCAGTGGTAGTGCTTCGGGGTCAGTAAGTAGGACGAATAAATAGGCATCTTCTGGCCTTGTTGACTACAGCTCTGTGGCCTCATCAAAGAGGCTGCTGACCTGAGAGGGCTCTGTCCACCCACTCCCAGCTTGATCCCACCCCCACAGGGTGCTGTACCCAGGATGGAGGTAACAGGGGTAACCCCTCTGCTGTGGCCTCAAGAGACCCATTTGTGTGGGCGTCATGTGGTCACATGTGAGTGAAAGTCACCCAGCCCGTGTGCCCCTTTTTTTCCCCAACAAATATTTCCCTTGGAACCATCAGATGCCCTCCCAAGTCTGCTGGCACGCTGAATGGGCTGCTTTCGGCCGGTGTGGTGTGCGTGCTCCCTCCTCTCCTGCCAGAACCAGGAATGCCACTCACTTGCGTCCCTGCCTCCAGAGCTGCTGAGCATGGCCCAGGGCCCAGGGGTGGTAGATCTGGATTCCCCATGGTCCAGTTCCTCCAAAGGTGCAGCCCCACTCTGAGATGTACCAGTACTTAGACTGGAGGAGACTGTGTTGATCCCTTTGGGCCAGACAAAGCAGGGGAAGACACACTGGATGGGTCTCAGGGGTCAACTTCTCCAGAGACTTTTCTCAGTGAGTCCTCCTTGGGGGCCTCAGTACTGCGTGCCACTGCCCTCCCCCCTACCACCTCCAAAGAACTGGAGACTGTCCTCATCCCTAGTTTGTTATTTATTTATTTATTTTTATTTTTGGCTGCCCTGTGAGTCTTGCAGGATCTCAGTTCCCCAACCAGGGATTGAACCCTGCCCATGGCAGTGAAAGTACCGAGTCCTAACCACTTGTTGTTGTTGTTCAGTCACTAAATTGTCCAACTCTTTGCAAGCCCGTGGACTGCAGCACGCCAGGCTTCCCTGTCCTTCGCTATCTCCCAGAGTTTGCTCAAACTCATGCCCATTGAGTCGGCGATGCACTCCAACCATGTCATCCTCTGTCACTCCCTTCTCCTCTTGCCTTCAATCTTTCCCAGCATCAGGATCTTTTCCAATGAGTAGGTTCTTCACTTCAGGTGGCCAGAGGATTGGAGCTTCAGCTTCAGCATCAGTCCTATGAATACTCAGGGTTGATTTTCTTTAGGATTGAATTCCCCTTCATCCCAGTTTTAAAAGTGAGGAAGCTGGAACCCAGAGGTAAAGTAACTTGCGCCCAAGTTCCCCTAGCCCATAAACCTCTCAGGGTGAATTCAGCCCAGGTCGGCCCAGCTGGAAAAGCCACCCACCTCTCACTCCACCACAAGGCCTCCCGAGGGAACACTACACTGGAGAAACAGGCTCGGCTTCTACAACCAACAGAAGCCCAGACCACAGAGGAAGAGATTGATCCTGCTGCTTATATTAAAATGTAAAACCCTCGTGCATCAGGACTCCATAAATAAAGCAAAAAACAAGCCACTGACTGGCATAAGACAGTGACAGCAGACCCAGGATTAGAGCCGTCACAGATCAATAAGAACGACACAAACAACCCAAGGAAACACAGCCTGGGATACAAAGGCAATTCACAGGAGAGGAAATCCAGAAGACCCATAAAACGATGAAAATCTTTCAGCTCCAATGATCAGAGACATACAAATTAAAAAATATAAAGGAGAGGCATTTGGCCCCTCTCAGACTGACATAAATTCCAAAGTCTGAAGATCGCAGTTTCAGCCTAGATGGGGCATGGGAGAAACTAGCCAGACTCTCAGATTCTAGGATGTCCACAGCCGTGTGGTTTGTACGGCCCAAAACTGGAAACAAATGCCCATCAGCCAAAAAAAAGATTACTAAATTGTGGTACCTAGAGTGAAAAGGATTAGAACAGTGATAATGTACTCTGCAGAGCTCTGCACATTAACGTGGATAAATTTCAAACAAAATGTTGAACAAAAACACATTGCAGAAGGCAAGTACAGTATTATATCATTTACAAAAACTTGAAAAATCTGCAAAGCAAAACTTTATGTGTTTTATGAATACATACATACATAGCATAAATATGAAAATGTGTACAGGAATGATTCACAGCAACCTCAGGGAATGCAGTGGTGACCCTCCGGGCTGAGGCGGTGGGCAGGGTTGGGGAAATGGGCTGGGAAGCCCCGGTTTATTTGTGATGTCATGCTTCACAATCTAGGTCCCTGGGAACATGGTATGTATTTGGCCCTGTATTTCTTCATGTTAAATGTTTTATAATAAAGAAAAACAGGGAGCTGGAAGTTGCTCCAGGGTCAACTGTCTCCCAGGTCACTAATTTCTGTTAGAAAATCCCATCTGAAATGTATCCTAGTCACTGCTCCTAATTCTGCTCCTTCAGGATCCCATGTGAAAACCCAACTATTGATGGCATCATCCAAATTGGCTCCTGCCCTCAGCAGGCTAATTGTGCAGGCTGGCAACTGCAGAGAGAAACCCGCATCTCCCAGCCACCCCTTCCATTGCCACCTTCCTCCACCCCTCATCAACCCTTCCAGCCCTCTCAGCAGATGGCTGCTCACACAGCATGTTCTTTTCTGTGGAAAATCCTTAAGAAGCCCAGAGGCAAAGGAGGCTCAAAAAAATTATGTTTGCCAGTGGCATTCTCTCTGCAGACTCTGGACCAGGCTCAGTAAGGGATACTGAGTGGGAGCAATGAGCTAGGAGTCATCAGGACATCTGTTGCTGAGTTGCTGTGTGACTCTGGGTAAGTGACACAACTTCTCTGAGCCTTGGTGTCTCCCCAGGTACACTGAGGGAGAAGCAAACCTAGGAGCTTCAGCAGGGACTGAGGAGCTTTGTAACACACGGACGCTGGGGCCCCAGAATCAGAAATGCCTAAGGTGGGGCCCTAGAATCGTCTTTCTGAAGAATTTTCCGGTGATGCTGATGCCTGGGCAAGTCTGGGAATCCTTAGATGGTCATTCCAGGTTGGACATCCACGTCTGTGAGCAAACGCTAACCACACCACCTTGCTTTTTCTCCCATCCCCAGTGCCTTCCCGCATCCTTGTTAATCATCACCCTGAATAGTTTATGCCAAAACAGGGTGCTGGGTGAGAATGAGGGAGCAGATGAGCTCTCAGAACACAGCCCCTCGCAGCCTCCCACTCCTTAGTAACTGCAGGGAAGCTGAGAAAGCAGGCGGGGAGGAGGGCAAGAACCCTACCCTCCCCGGGGAAAGGAAGGGCTGGTGGTGGGGACCCGGCCCATCTGCCGAATTCCTGCCCCTCCACTCCAAGACCCCGCACCCCAGCTCCTAGAGCAGCTCCTTCCTCTCTTCCCCGCCTCCACCCCCAGCGAGGACAGGAGTCACTGCAAATCACAGAATTCTAGAACATCAGAGGCAGACCAGTGTTTTCCCAATTGTAGCCATTCACCGTCATCTTACTACCTGTACTATTATTTAATTGATACCTTCTTTTGCATTGACTCACTGTTTTTTGTTTTTTTTTTTTACTTGAATGCCTACTTTAGCCCCACTTTAAGCAATAATATCTGTGAAATAACAGGTTTGATGTGCTAGTTATTTTTTTTGGTCTAATACACTTTAAAATAAATACATAATGATTTCCATTTTTAAATGTCCATTTATTTCTCTCCACTTTTCAGAAACATCAAACCAGTCCATCCCTGTTGTTTTACAGAGATGCAGGGAGACGCAGGGAGAGGTGGCGTTTGCCACTGTTCGCACCACCGGATGGAACCTCATATTCCTACAGGCATACACACTGGAGAGACTAAGGGGTACACCCCACAGTGGGGGATGGCACGGGCTCCAGGCACCCTGGTGACCTTGACCTTCAGAGAGACCTTCCTTTGGTTGTGCACTGCCCCCTCCTGGCCGGTCCTTCTGTGATGTGGCTCCACCTGGACGGAGCCACCTGGAGGGCGGGCCTAGCTGCATTTAACGATGCCAAGATGAGAAGCTGGGATAGTCAGGGAAGGCATCACTGAGGAGGTGGAATTTGCCTTTGGCTTTGAAGGCTGAACGGACTGGGATGAGCTTGAATGTCTATTAGGAAGCTGTGATAGGTCCCATGGTCAGCGGTTCATCTGGGGGAGGTTTGGTAAGCAGAGGAGTAGTGTCATGCCAAATGTGGTGTGAAGAACAGACAAGGAAGGGGAACTTCCCTGGTGGCACTGGTCTATGTTCCCAGTGCAAGGAGCCTGGGTTCAATCCCAGGTCAGGGAACTAGGTCCCCCATGCCATATCTGAGATCCCTGCTGCAGCCAAATAAATAAATATTGTTTTAAAAGATAAATAAAAGGAAAGGCAAGAAGAGAATGACAGGGGAGAAGAGCACGAGGGCAGAGACTGCCTGGAGGGAAGAACAGTGTAGCAGTGGTCCAAGCCAAGAGGGATGGGGCCTACCTCTGCCCCTATCCCACTGGGGACCCCTCCAAGTCGGTCCCTACCACTGGGCTTGTACTTTTATGGGCAAGAAGAGACAACTGGATTCCTTGCTCTCCAAGGACACTTTCAGCTCTGAGAAAGAAAATCACATAAAGAAGAAATTATGCCGATGAGACTGCGGTTTGTTACAAGCCTTTGGGCAGTTAATCTGGCTTTAGCTATTAAAATAAACCCATGCATCTCCTCTGGCCCACTTTTGATTCCATCCTACAAAAACTGAAGCTCCAGTCTGTACAAACGTATTTACTAGGCTGTTTTGAGTGGCACCGTTGTCTCAGCCAAACAACTAGAAGGCACTAAACTGTATCATGCTGTCTCCTGCCTCTGTCAATTGCCCCTCTGGGGGCTGGCTAGGGCACTCTGGCAGCCAGAGCCTGTCCAAGGCGTGCCACTCCCTGGCTGTGTGGCTGAGCCCTTGACCTCACTGAACCTCAGTTTTCTTACCTGAGGGCTGTTAGGGACTTCATTGGTGGTCTAGTGGTTAGGGCTCCATATTTCCACTGCAGGGGGTATGGGTTCGTTCCTTGGTCAGGGAACTAAGATCCTTCATGCTGTGCAGTGAACAAAACGAGAACAAAAAAGGGGCTGATAACTAGCTCTATGCTTCCTACGGTGCATCCCATAGGCTTCTGGTACCCACTCTACAAATGTGAGCTGCTACTATTACTCAAAAGCCCGTGGCCGAGCCAAGCATCTGGAGAAACAGCTCCGATATGTTATTAACTGAAAAAGCAAGTTGTGGATTTTGTGTTTAGCATGACCGCTTGTGTAAAACAAAAAAGAGAGAGTGGACTAGGGAACTGAAGCCAAGGATGCCTGGGTCTGTCTGCAAGGAAGTACATGAGGCCAGGCCCCTGAACTGGTTGAAGTGGGCTGAGTATAGCAAAAATTACTGAAAGCTCAGCCTCTCTGTACACTGGTGCCGAATCAAATCTCAGAGACAGCTTTGGGTGAAGCAGAAAAGGACAGCTTTATTGCTTTGCCAAGCAAAAGGAGACACACAGGTTTCTGCCTTGAAAGACTATGTGTTCCAACCCAGGAGGATTTTTTTTTTTTTGGCCGTGCCATCCAGCACGTGTAGTTCCGAGACCAGGGATCAAATTCACACCCCCTGCACTTGAAGCACAGAGTTTTAACCACTAGATGGCCAGGGAAGTCCCCAGCCTGGGAGGAAGTGATGAAGGTGATATACCAATGGTTCAAAGGTGAAGTCTCTGACATGTGAGCAGGGCTTAATCTGATCTGTTGGCCTCCAATCTTGATGAGATTCTCTGGTCCCTTGAACTTTGCTGCTCCTCTCTTAATTGGCAGCCATTCAATTCCCCCCTTTGGAACTCAGGGAAAGTCATGGAAGCTGGAGTCTGGTCTATAAGAAACAGGAGACAAAAGGGACTTTGTACCTGGGAGCCCCACAGGGCCTCACTTGGGTGTCAGGAAATGGGATGGGTCTATGGCCATACCATCCAAAAGGTGCCTGATTGTGTCTGATCTCAGAAGTTAAGCAGGGTCAGGCCTGGTTAGTACTTAGATGGGGGGAAGTGTGCTGGGAATGAATGAAAGAGAGAAGATTAACTCAGTCTTTATATATCTATGAACTGTTTGACTTGTTACTTCAGTAATAACTTTTCAATCTTTTATAAGCTTTAAAAACTCCAATGAGACTGAAGGAAAAAAGAAACAGAGAAACTGTCATCCTAGAAGAGAGAAGAAAGCTGTGGGAAACCAGCTGGCCCAAGTGTCTTGGCCTAGGGAGAACCCATGGTCACAGTGGATAAGGGGGCCAACTTTGGGTGCTGGAGGCAAAGGGAGCCTCTCTGGAGAGTGTTTGTGTTGGTTTTAGTCCAGTTTCTCCAAAGAAGAAAAGAAAATTTGAAGATCAGAGAGGGCAAGAGATTAGCCCAAGGTCACACAGCAGTGCCAGGTCAAAAAAAGCAGTTTCCTGACTCCTGGCCCAGGATCCTCTTCCTTATATTGAGCTACCTCCCACCTCTGTGCAGGAGCCACTTTTGCTGGGAAAATAAGGGAGTAGAGTCCTACCTGTTTAGCTTCCTTCCCTTCTATTAACATTCCTTCCTTCGCTCATTTCCTGAGTGCCCTGCTCAAGAAGTCAAGATAACCCAGGCATACTGCTTACCCTACCCAAGAGTCACTCACAGTTGAGTGGTCTGGAAGCTTCTGGCTTCTAACACTAAGAAAGACATCTTTTTCTAAGTGGAAGAAAAATGCTCTGAGGCCAGTTTTGTGTGTATTTTGTTTTTTTCTTTTTTTCTTTTCTTTTTAATGCACTGTTTTGTTTGTTGCTGCCTTAATTATTGCCATGTTATATTTTATCAGTTTAATGTTTTGATTTTATGCTTGGGCCCCCAAGGCAATTCAGTGAAGGGTATGATTTGGAAAATCAAGGAAATAAAGAAATTGTCCACAGATGAGGCAGCCTCCCAGGAGCCAAGGACAAAGCATAAGTGCCTAAAATGAATTTTATTAGGAACAAAACAAAAACAAACAACCTGTTGCCAGACAAAAGGTATTAGACTGTCTTGGTTTGGTTTTTATTTAATTTAATAACAATTCTCCATTTCTCCCAAGGTCATACAAGGACAGAAGACTCAGTTTCTTCTCCACTGACTTGTAGAAGCCTCCCACATTTCCGCTTCTCGGTCTATACTAATGTGTGCCCCATCTGCTCTGCCCTCCTCTCTTCCTCAGGAGGCAGGCTGTAACCACCCTCTCATTGGCCAGTATTTATAGATTAAGGTTGGGAATAATGCAGCCAAGGAGAGAACCACCAGTTTGCCTTCAAGAAGTTTACATTCTACTAAGGCAGGCATTCTTAACTGGGGCCATAATGCCCCAAGGGGCTGAAACTGGTTCTTGGAAGGGTTAAAAAAAAAAACGTTGATCTTCCTAATGATTTACATGTTTATCACCCTGTTTGCCATCTCAGTGAGAAGCCCCACCAGCCACCCAGTCAGTGGCCAGGGCATAGTCATCAGTTTGAGTTGCCAATCCTCTCTGAGCTCAGGCTCCTGGTAATTGACCTTGTGGCTGCCCAGTCCATGAAGGCTTCCACTCTTTCCCTGAAAATGGACTGTATCTGTCTTCACTTTCCACATTGCCCAGCCTAGACGCCAGGGCCCAAAGGTTAGGCATCTATTTTGCCAACATTTTAGACCCCTATGCCCTTTTCTCCACCCATCCGACACAGCCCTGGGCCTGGATAAACCTCACCCAGGACTTTCCCCTGCTTGTACGTGGGTTGGTGAGCCACAGTGGGGAAATCCCCCAGCCAACAGGACAGGACACACTGGGGTTGTCAACACTGTCAGGCATTTGAAATTTTGTGGGCAAGTTTGCTCTTCTGAATGCACACTCTCCTCCTTCCTTCAAACGTCTCACCACTTCTCTCCCTCGCTCTCAGCAGACCTTGCCTCCCACTTTGCAGAAAAAATAGAAGCTGAAGATGAAATCTCCCTTAACATCCCACTACAAACCTACATCTACATCTGCACCCATCCTCTCTTTGTTCCCTCTTTTGGTTTTAGAGAAGTCATCCCTCCTTCTTTCCAAGACCAGCCCTTCCACCTACGTGCCTGATCCCATCCCCTCGCGCATGCTTGTGAACATCGCTTACTGCTTGCCTCCCCTCTTTTCCACACCCTTAATTAATCTCTCCCCTCAATCTGCCATCAGCCTAAAAACAAACTCAGGTCTCTTCCACCTTCTGACATACTTCCCCTCCCCCAACACATGAGACTTCCCTGGTGGCTCAGACGGTAAAGCGTCTGTCTACAATGCGGGAGACCCGGGTTCGATCCCTGGGTTAGGAAGATCCCCTGGAGAAGGAAATGGCAATCCACTCCAGGACTATTGCCTGGAAAATCCCATGGACAGAGGAGCCCTAGGCTACAGTCGATGGGGTCACAAAGAGTCGGGCACGACTGAGCGACTTCACTTCACTTCCCCCAACACACACACACACACACACACACACACACACACGTACACACACATGGAGCCGTCAGAACCTCTCTCTCCTCCCCTTCACACAAATACTTCTCAAAAGACCCACTGCCTCCCTCACCCCTCCTTCACTCATCAGATCGGTGCCATCTGACCCTCTCCAGCACTTTGCACAAACAGTATTCCCTAAAACCACCACCAACAGTCCCCCATGACTGTCAGTAACTGAAGCCACTGGTCCCATCCTCATCCTTCTGACCTCTCAGAGCATTGCCCCTTGACTCTCCCCACTTTCCCAAAACTCTCAGCTTCCTTCCCTTGGCTTCCTTCCCTATGCCCACTCTCCTGGGTTTTCTCCCACCTCTTGGGCCCTCCTTCGCAGCCTCTGCAGGTACACCCTCATTTTCACAGCCACAACCTGTGGGTGTGCCTCACAGCTCCATCCTGGGGCAGCTTCTCTTCTCTCTGGCCAGTCTGGGCCTCACCCACAGCCACCTGATCATCTGTCTCCTGACAACTTCCCATCCTCGTGTGCTTCCAAACCCAGGCCTATTCAACATCTACCTCCAGGGTCCCAAAGGTCTTTCAAGCTCAACACGTCTCAAGTGGAACTTGCATTTTTCATGACCCCCTCCACAGCCTCCCATCATCACTCACCCAAGCAACTCCTCCCAGTTCACCTTCAGGTTTCCCCATCTCAGTGAAAAACCACTGCCTGTTTTCAAGGAAACCTCAGAGGTCATCCTGACACTCACTCTCCATCCCCTCCTTTCCCACACATCTCTATGATGATTTTACTTCCTGATACCTGGAACCTTCCACAGCCCTCCATCTGTACTGCCACCAGCACCACCCCTGTGATAGTCTCCCCGGATGCCTGCCTGCCCTCCTAACCCTAACCTGTCATCTTGCAGCTACTCACACACACACATACCCCATTCCACTCTCTGCCTACAGGGATCCCATTAAAATGCAAATGTCATCCTATCCTTCTTGGACCTACACTGTCAGTGGCTTCCTAAACCTCTGAGGATGAAGAGAAAGATCCTCAATACAGAACCTGCCTCTGCCCTCCTTCTAAACTCCCCAATTCCCCTGCGCTCCCTCTGGGCCCTGTCACGAAGGCATTTTCTCACCTCTTCTCTCAGTGGTACCTTCCACCTCAGGCCCTTTGCACAGGTCCGTTATTCTGCCTAGGATTCTTCCCGCTACCCCACTCTCCCCTGCACATAGTTCAGAGGTCCTCACAAAGATCACTTCCTCAGGGAATCCTTCCCTGACCCCCAAGCAGAGATAGATCCTGTCATCCTGTCAGATGATTTCATGGTGATGGCTAATGGACACACAAGTGCAGTACTATTCTTGGAAATTTTCTGTGCGTTTCTGCTTAGAACTCATTTACTCCTCATGGCAACCCTATCCGGTAGAAATTATAATTACCTCTATCTTATGAGTGAAGAAACTGAGGCACCAAGAAGTTATGTAACTTAGCGAAGGTCACCTAGTTAATAAGAGACAAAGCAGGAGTTTGAACCTGGGCAGAATGACTCCAGCATAGCTTTTAAATACTCCTCTTCCATAAGAAAAAAACTCTATCCTTTTCTTTTCTACACTTACTCACCACTTGTATCAATGTATTTGTATGTGTTTGTTTTTGTTAAATAACAAAAACATATAAATAACAAAATACATGTAACAAATTATATGTATTTGTTAGGTTACATCTCCCCGTTAGACTATAAGCTCCATTGGCATAGAGACAGTTTTATTTCCAACAGTAGTTGTTCAATAAATATTTGCTAAATAGCTGAATGTAGATTAGTCTGCCCCCTCTTCCTCACTTACCATATTCCATCAGTTACCTGGTCCTGTCCCTATTTCTTCCTGGAGCAATCGTTCCTAAGCCTAGGGTGGTCAGGTATGTGCTTACCCCGTATCCTAAAATTGGACGGAAAACGTTATGTGTCTGTACACCTTTAGGATTTTCTACAGCAAACGTTAGGTGCTTCTTGCTCTCTTCATTTTCTCGATGGACACATGAAGTTAAGAACGGCTGATTCAGGACTTCCTTGTTGGTCCAGTGGTTAAGAATCCAACTGCCAATGCAGGAGGCATGAATTCGATCCCTGTTTTGGGGGAGCAACTAAGCCCGTGTACCAACAGCTACGGAGCCCATGCTCTAGATCCCACATACCATAACCTCTGACGCCCTAGAGTGCCCTAGAGCCCCTGATCTGCAGGAAGAGAAGCTGTCGCCACAGTGAGAGGCCCAAGCACTACAACTAAAGAAAGGCTGCGGTAGCAATGATGGCCTAGCGCAGAAGACCAAATAAATAAGGAGACCCAAATAGATAAATAAATGAACAGCCAAATAAAAATTTTAAATATATGTTAAAAGAAAAAAAAAGAATAGCTGATTCAAATATTCCCCAGCCTAACTCACCCTCTCCCTGCCAATCTCCTCTCCACAACTGCAGCACCCTCTCATCCAGTTTTGTTCTCCACAAATCTATCCTCTATGCGTTGGTCATAGCAATCTTTTTTTTTTTTTTTTTGGCTGTGCTGGGTCTTTGTAGCACGAAGGATCGTCAATCTTCGTTGAGGCATGTGGACTATTTAGTTGTGGCATGCAGGTTCTAGTTCTCTGACCAGGAATCAAACCCAGCCCCCCTGCATTGGGAGTACAGAGTCTTAGCTGCTGGACCACCAGGGAAGTCCCCATTGCAATCTTTAAAAAACACAAACCCAAGTCACCCTCCTGCATAGACTGGCTATTGCCCTTGGAGCAAAGTGCAAACTCTGACCAGGTGGAGCGGGTGTTGAAGGCCCTGTTAACTTGTCCATCCTTCTGTGTCCACACTGGTTCCCTCAGCCCTCCAACTCAACAGTCCAGCGGCACAGACCGCGTTTTGTGTTTGGGTTTCCTGGCCTGTACCGGAGTGGTTTCTCCTGTCTATATTCATGCAGTGCCCTCTGCCTGGGATGCCAGCCCTCTCCTCTGCACCTAGAAACTCCTATTCTGTCTTTAAGCCTCAGCTTAGATACGCTGTTGGGGTTAGGGGCCCCTCCTTTCTCCCATAGGCTGTGCTTGCCCCAGACCATGTGCAGAAGACATTGAACCATAGTTGCTTGATTACCAGCCTCTCTCTTCCCTGTGAGCGTTGAGGGCAGCTGCCACATCTTATATACCCCGCAGGCCTAGCCTAAGCGCTTGCCGAAGGTACGGCGCTCAATAACTATTCAATGAATGAATGAACGATGACAAATAGCACCGGTTCATGTGTTCTAAAAAGATTTGTGAAATGATTAAATGAGTGGGTAAGTGGAAGTTCGAGTCTAGAGAGAGCTGGAGAATAGGATATTCAGAGATGAGTAAAATCCGATCACAGCTGTCACACAGCTAAGAGGAAGACAAATGCCTTCAAGGAGCGAGTCTGAAGGATTTAAGAGGGAGGCATTCTAATCTTAGGGGGCCCAGGGGGCGTGTCCGGATCCGACTCCCGCCCTCCCCGCCAATGGGCGGTCTCAGTGCCTCCCATGCCTCCTCCCTTTTCATCAGCGGAGGCGGGGCCGGCCACCTTTGAAGATAAGACTACGCTTCCCGGCGTGCCGCGCGGCGGGCGGAGGAGGAGCCGGAAGTGGGGGGCGCGAGGTCTAAGGGCACAAGGGAAGTGGCGGGCGGGGACTGAGGGGGGCGTGCAGGTGAACGGACAGGCCGGGGGTCGCGGGCATGGCTGAGGCCAGGAAGCGGCGGGAGCTCCTTCCCCTGATCTACCAGCATCTGCTGCAGGCGGGCTATGTGCGTGCGGCGCGGGAAGTGAAGGAGCAGAGCGGCCAGGTAAGCGTGCGCGGGCCGTGTCCAAGGGCCTCGTGCAAGATCTATGGAGAGGCGTCCCGCGCCTCTTCCTCTGGCGGCCTGCGGGCGCCGAGATCCCGGATCCCACTGTGCTTTGGGACGCGGCCCGGGGTGCTGAAGGGGCCGCAACCTCTGCCCCGCACCTCTGTGGCTCCCAGTTCCTCTGGGCCTCAGTTTCCTTATCTGTGGAGTGGGCGGGCCGGGAAGTGAGACCGAACGCTCTGGGCTTTATAATTCCCGCGCCCCTTACCTCCACTCCCTTCCGGGAGCGACAATTTAAAATTTCGAAGTATCGGGCCACGTGGCTCGGCGCGGCCCCCTAGGGCGAAAAGGTTGCTGCGAGTCTGAGGAGAGAATCGCTACCAGCCCTGAAAGAAGCGAAAGAGCGCCCGAGAAGGGGCCTGAAGCTACTTGACTGAGCTGGAGCTCAAGCCCCTAGCAGCTTTTCTGTACTGATTGGGAGTTGAACTCGTGGTGTAGTCGCTCTTACTTCATCCATCCCTCGAGCAGCTGTTAATCTGGCAGTGAGGGTGCTGGCGATAGAATAGCAAGGAGGGTCCCTTGGCTTACTAATTAAGAGTTTACAGGCTAAATCTGCTAGGGGAGATTGACATAAATCAAAGGACCACAAAAGTAACTGTGCACTCAGCACTGCATTAACTGCCAAGAATGAGAAGCATAGGGTGCTAAGACAGGAATGGCAGATCGCCTTAGTCAGGGATATCCAGAGCTGCTCTCCAGAGGAAGTGAATGCTGCTTTGAGATCTGAGAGAAGGAAGTGGATGTTCCAAGTAGGAATGCAAAGTGTTGCATATGTACTGGCCGCCAGAAAGTTTATTATGACTGAAGTATGGAGTACAAGGGTGACAGAGATCTCTGGGGAGACAGAGGCAGGAAGTGGGCTTCCTTTGGTTTTGGTAAAGTAGTGGTAAGCCACTGGAAGGTGTTAAGTTGGTGTGGTGTCTGTTGACTTGATTAGTCGGTGTCCCTCTGGCTATGGTGTAGGCTCTGGTCATGATACTTGCTCTCAGGACCTCTGGGAGAGACTAAAGGATGACAAATAAGACATCATCTGTGCTTTTCCCAATCTTTGGACCTCGGTAGCTTTTCTTACTTCAGTTATATCACTGAACTATATCACATCAGCTACAGGGAACAAAAGGGAGTACCTATCTTCTCTGGGGCATTTGCCTAGACGAAAGAATCCTGCCCTCATGAAGCATATATTCCAGCAGGAACAGACAAATGACTGAATTTTTTTTAAGTTAATGATACAGTGTATGGGGTGATGGTAGGTGCTAGGTGTAAAAATAAGGCAGGTAGAAGGGATAAGGAATATAGAGTTAAATTATCTATAGGGTGGTCATGAAACCCGAATGAGAAGGTGACTTTGGGGCGAGGACCTGAAGAAAGTGAAGGAGTGAGCCATATAGTTGGCAGGAGAGAGCATTCAAGACAGAAAGAACAGCCAGCCCCGATGGGGGCGGAGTCCCCTGACAGATTTGAGGGACAGTGAGGAGGCCAGTGTGCCTGGGGCCAAGGAAAGTGAAACTGACACTTTCAGTCACTGTCAGTTACAGTCTGAGTGTTACTGGCTGCTGTGCTGTGCAGTTACTATTGTAGACTGTCTCCTTAAGGCCTGAGAGCAGCATCTTAGATGGGTACTGCTGTTATCCCCATATAAAGAAAGAACCTGCAGCTTTAAAGAGCTGAAGACAGGTGACTATCTAGTTAACAAATTCTCTTTGCCTGACCCTAGATGCACCCTCCTGGCCACTCTGCTTAAATCCCTGGCCCTGCATTACTCAGCCTCCTTGGGGCACTTGACACTCCAGGTTCTTGACATTTGCAGAGAGTAGACTTCTGATCTTGGCTCCAGAGGGCTTTGCTTCTACCAAAGGATTGGCACCATTTGGTTCCAGTCTCTGCCCAGTGGGTGAGCAGACAGCGTGGGTGTCTAGTCTGTGGTTCGTACTGCCTGGGGAAATTGACCAGCCTGACTTTTGAAAGGTCAGGGGTGGAAAAAGCCCTGTCTTGTGGCACCTAAGCCTGGAGAGTGCCAGGGAGGCTGGGGGCTGGATAAATGCTAGCTTGGAATATTCCCACTCTACTCTGTCAAAGGTACTTCTCACCAGAATATTGTCTTAAAAGGTTTTAGTTGGAAGTACTTGCCCCGCGTGTCTCTGAAAGGTTTGGGTGGTCCTGGCAGGGCTGAGCAGACGTATTGCCCAGAGCAGAAAGACCCCCTTCTCAACCATCTCTCTGCGGATCATGATGTCATGAGAGTGGGGCCCAAGGAGGAACCTTGCTGTGCTCAGGAGGGTTAATTGCTGCTTTCTCTTTGCTTCTCTGCAGAAAATTTTCCTGAGTCAGCCTGTAACCCTTCTGGACATCTATACACACTGGCAACAGTAAGTCTAATGGGGCTGAGGGAGTGCAGGAAGGACACCCCAAGCTCTCAGCATGAAATCAGCTAGGATACTAATCTGGTCTAAAATCTGTCCCCATAACCCACTGTAGATACTTTTATCACCTCTGGGAAGCTACACCACAGATATGGGTGTCTCTCTGCTAGTAGAGAGGACACTGAGAACTGTGAGTAGTGTCTCTGAAGGACAAGAGCTTCTTGGCAGCTTGTTATTCATTCAGTCAGTGAGCATTTATTGAGTAACTACTGAATGCCAGGCTCTCAGTACAGAGATATTGTCATGAATGAGACATGCATGGTGGCTCCTTTCCTGGAGCTGACATTGGAGTCAGGGAGGTAAGCATGCCACAGAGAATGAGACAAATGAGTATAAAATTACAGTGCTGGTGAGGATTATGAAAGAGGTGCCTGGGGCCAAAACTGCCTGAATAGGTTAGCATCACCTCATTTGGGTGTGTAGGGGTGGCTTCCTTGAGGTGACCTTTGAGTTGAGAACTGCAGGAATGGGGAGGTGAACTCGGCAATAGGTGTGGAAAGGCTGATGGAGTGTAGCTGGCAGAGGGAGCTGCTGGTCTGAGGCTGTAACTGCTGTGCAGTGCAGACGAGACTAGACAATCGTCAGGGACCACCCCATGACAGGCCTGATCACCCATGAGGAGAAGTTGTGTCTTTGCCCTGAGAACCATGGACGGGTGAAGTGAAGAGTGGTGAGGTCACTGGCTCGACTGGGTAGGCTGTGGATTTCAGCCTCCAGACAAGAGCTGCTGGGGCTTGAGGCAGGAATAACATACGAGGGAGACAGTTTGCAGGAATACCAGAGGATGAGATGAGGGTCTGCAGATGGTTTGGAGAAGCAGTGTAGTCAGCTCCCAGGTGTCTGACTTGTACGCTTGAATGGAAGGAACCCAACATGGAGGGAAAGATTTCAAAGACATGTTGAATGTGAAATGTCTGTGAAACATGCAAAACAAGGAGAGGGGATAATCCAAGGACTTATCAACAGAGGAATGGATCGAAAATGAAGGAGGGGGTAATCGCTCCCTCAATGAACTGGCCTGACCACAGACAACTACGGGAGTGAAGGACCTGCAGTTGTGACCCATGAGGAATGATAGTGAACGCACAACTGTCTGGGTGGAAAAAAGATGGCAGAGGGGCAGTGGAGGGACCACTATCTGCACATGTTTGGAGACGAAGGGAGTGGGGTGTTCCCTAGGGCCTGAGAGAGAAGTGGGACCCATGTGAACCTGCTTTAGGAAGCCAAGTGTCAGCTTCTGAGTGAAAGCAGTTGGTCATCAGAGCTGTCCAAAACTGAGGTGGGCTACAGTAGAGTGGTGAGATCCCTGTCATCAGAGGTGTGTAAGCAAAGGCGGGCATGGTAGAGAAGGGATCCCAGCTTCCAGTAGAGAGCTAAGGTCTTTGCAAGCCCTGTCAGCCCTCAGTTCTTGGCTCTCCTCTGCTGCTAAGGCGAGCACAGGGTACACCCCCCACTTCCTCTTCCACGTGCCCAGGTGTCTGGCTATTTGTGCAGCACTTCCTTCCCCAGAGAAATGCTTCACTGAGCCGCGCCACACGCCCTCCCCTACCACCAGCCCCTTCTCTGGATGAGGGGTGCTGACTTGGACAAGGACCTCACACCCACCAGAGCCAGCCTAACCTGGTGGTTCAAACCCAGCTGTATGACCTTGGACACACTTGATCTCCCCAAGTCAGTCTCCTTCAGTAAAATGAAGATAATAATAGTGAATAAAGTGCTAAACCTGGCCAGTGGAGGCATTACTCCTCTACTCGCTTCTGTTTACCAAGCACCTACTTTGGGACAGAACTGTTCTTGATGTAGTTGGAAACACACTGGAAGAGAAAAATCTCTGCACCTGTGAAAGTTACGTTCTACGGGGAGAAGAGAGGCAGAGTGAACCTATACGTGTGATAAATGAAACATGTTTTTGTAGGAGATTTCCCAACAAGTGGCCTTCCTGGGAACAAGGGAGCCAGGCAGCACGTCCCAAACTGTGGCAGAGCGACATCTGTCCCACATGGAGAGTGTGGCACACAGACAGTGACCCCCTCAGGCAGGAGGCTGGGCTCAGAGGATGTGATGCTTGAAAATTCTGGCACCTCGGCCATCTGAGTGCTTGTCCTCCCCAGAGCCTCAGACTGTGACTCTGGGCAGGTCAGTTAGCCGTGAGACTTAGGCTAGGTACTCTAGGTACTGTAGTGAGCTGGAAAAGGTTCTGCCAGTCCTCCCCTCCCCGGGCATGCAGTAGGGGCATCAAGTAGGAAGTAAGTAAAACGATGGGAGAGAGAAAAGTGCTCTGAAGAAAATGAAACAGGGCAGAGAATATCTTAGAGGACAGTGGTGACTGGGGAAGGCCTTTCCGAGAAGGCTGTACTGCAGTTGAGGCCTGAGGGACAACAGAGACCTGGGCAGTCTTCCAAGAGGAGGTGACTGTGGGTGCCACAAGTCCTGAAGGAAGGACGGAGCCTAGATGATTCTGTGAAGTGTATACAGTGCTGGCGCTTAGAGCTCTGTGACTCTTAGCGGCTGTTAGAAAATACTGCCCACCCTTCCTGAGTGTTTGAAGATAAACTGTAAAAATACAATGAAATGAGTGAAGATGCACAACACGAAAGTGTTTTGCACTCTGTTTCATCACTGTTTAAAGTCTCTTTATACACTTTCCCTTTGGGGTCAGGGAGGACGTGGGAGGTCTTCCTTTTCAACTCTCCTAGGGTTGTCCTTGCCCCCTGGTTGAGCTTGCCAGTCACCCTTGTCCTGCAGAACTTCGGAGATTGGCCGGAAACGGAAAGCAGAGGAAGATGCGGCCTTGCAGGCCAAGAGGACCCGCGTGTCAGACCCCATCAGCAGCTCAGAGAGCTCGGAAGAGGAGGAGGAGGAGGAGGAGGCAGAAGCCAAAACCACCAAACCCAGTAAGAGCCCTGGGTGCTGAGAGGGCCCCCGTCTCTGAGCCGGGGGCTTGGTGCAGTACCCTGCACCTCTCGGGGACCGGCTGTTGTATATTGGATTGTTCCAAGGGAGAGTCCACCTCCAGCTTCACCTTCTGTGAGCCCTTGGAGGACCAGGTCCTTTTAAAGGGAAGGTTGTAAGAGCCCCACATACCTATTTTAGTCTTGATTTGAGCCCTTCCTCTGGGCCAGACATTGTGTCCCAGGTGCTAGGAATCCAGTGGTGAACAGAAACAGGAATGGGCTCTTAGAGTCTAGAGGCATGTAGAGAGTCAGCCTCTCCAGTCCAGGAACTGCATTTTTTTAAGCCTTCTAGATAAGTCTGGTAAAAACAGAAGAGCAGCTTTCATTTTCAGAAGAACTGCGAGAGAGATTTCAGAGACGGCAGCTGGCGGGCCCCTCTTCTGTGTGCTCAGGTGCTATTTCAGCAGTTGCCTCTCTGAAGGGAGCAGGTTTAGCACCTGTACGCTGTCCCAGGCACCCTGGTTCCAGTGCGTTGGCAGGGGCCACCCTGTGAGGCCTTCACAGCCCCCTCCTATCCCCGTTCTCCAGCTAGTTTGTGCTTTAACCAACAGTGGTCACAGCTCCACAGAAGAATTACCATTCTTTGCATTATTGATTTTTACTTACATAGAAGGTAACTTCTTAATTTTTAAATATATTTTCTCATTGTAAAAGAAATACAGGCTTCATTATATTCATTATAGAATATGTGAAAATGACTTTTTAGAGAGGTAGTGGAAAATTACCCATATTCTTGGCCACGTATAATTTGGCAAATTATTCTTCCATTTATTTTTCCTGAGCATGTTTTTTTCAAATATTGGTGATCATACTGAATATGTATGTTATACTTTGCTTAATCTTTGAAAATTATAATGCAAAACAAGTTCTCTGTGAACTCTACAAAACATACAGAAGAGAAGTGGGAGGTTTTCTGTTCCCCTTGCCTGCTCCCTTTCCTTTCCCTAAATGCATCTCCTGGAAGGTAGCCTGACAATGCTGACGGCGCTCCCCTTTGCATCTGCACTCAAACAGATAGACATTCGTACAGGCCTACATCCGTACTTACAAACTATTTGAAACAAAAGCTGTATAACTGCCTACTGACTGCTTACTCAATATTAATGAATTTTTTAAGCTGTAATAATGGAATTATAATTATACTTTTTAAGAGCCCTCATTGAGAGAAACCTGCTGAAATATTGTTGGGCAACATAATATGATGTCTGGTGTATTCTTCAGGATAATACTCACTGGGATGGATGAATGCGGGGTGCAGTTGAAATAAGATTCGCCACAAGTTGATAATGGTTGGGGTTGGGTGGCTTAGTCCTCTTCCTCAGTACTTATGAATGGGCCTAAAATGTTCCAGAATTAAAAATCAAGAAAGGGCTTCCCTGGTGGCTCAGTGGTAGAGACTGCCTGCCAGGGCAAAAAACGTGGGTTCAGTCCCTGGTCCAGGAAGATCCCGCGTGCCACGGAGCAGCTAAGCTCGTGCACCACGACTATTGGACCTGTGCTCTAGAGCGTGTGCTTTGCAACAAGAGAAGCCCCCACGCTGGGAAGCCCACGCACCACAACTGGAGAGTAGCCCTGCTCTCTGCAGCTAGAGAAAAACAACAGAGACCCAGCTCAGCCAATAAATTGGAAAAACAAAAAACAAAAATGAAGAGAGATGGAATTAAATGTCAGGAGAAGAATTAGATCATGTCATTCCTCTCAACAGCATCATATTTTTTAACCTAATCAACACTTGTTTTCTCTTGGCTTTATTTATTCATTTGTCTTTGGCTGTGGTGGGTCTTCCTTGCTGTGCTCGAGGTTTTCTCTAGTTGCAGTGAGGGGGTGGCTACTCTTGTTTGGTTGCACAGGCTCCTCGCGGCAGAGCACAGGCTCAGCAGTTGTGGTGCATAAGCCTAGGTGCTCCACAGCATGTGGGATCGTCTCGGACCAGGGACTGAACCTGTGTCCCGGCATCGGCAAGCGAATTCTTAATCACTGGACCACCAGGGAAGCCCCCAACAGCATCTTCTTTATTTCACAGCATACGTTAGAAACCTTTCCCTAACCTGAGCTCAAAGGAGACAGTATCCTGGTATCAAGGCAAAAAGGGTCTGGAAACTGACATCTAACAAGATTCCAGTCTTTTAGTTCAGCTCCCCACCCACTGGGACATGGTTTAAATTCGAGCAGCTTTCTCTGTGGACCTGGGGCTGCATGACCTGCCCCTGTCTTGCTAAGGGGCTGCAGTGTGGCAGGTGGCCTGTGGGAATGGCATCCCTGGAGTTGTTCTGGCCTCCAGGGTAGTATGCAGTAGGTCCGGGAGCCAATCCTGTTTCCTCTGGGGCCCTCGGTATCTCCAGCCTCCAGGGAGCTGGAACCCCATTGGGGATGTAGTCAGCTGACTTCCATGTCGCCACTCTCTCTTGCTCCTGGGGGATGTGGTTGAGCACCACCGAGCCCTTCCTCAGTCCAGGCTCAGCCTCAAATCTCATGCCAACACCAGGCAGCCATACAAATTGAATTGTTATGTGAGCTGAAACCTTTCTTCTTCCCTGAGAAAAGGCTGGTCTGGCTTACCCAATGGGTATTTGTGTCTTGCAGCCCCGAGATTAGCAGCTACCAACTCCTCAGTCACAGGGACAGTTTCGTCTTCAAATGTGAAAGAAAAAGCCAAGGTGAGTGGGACCATCTTCCAGGCTGTCACCCATGGGAGGTGAGGTGCCCTGTAGGACATGTTCCCTGGCATCAGAGAAGAACTGGGTTGTGGGTAATTGCCCAGCTTGGATTCAGATCTCAGTCACCAGCTGTGTGATCATGGTGTGTCCCGTGCACCTCTCCGGGCCTCGGGTTTTTATCTGTAAGATGGGGATGATGCCTACTGCTGTGAGCCATTGGGCACCTTACATACCTGGGGTAGACGGCTCCTGTCCTCTTCCGGCCCTGCATTCAGCTCTTCACTCAGAAAGTCATTACCAATACAGTTATGTTCCAGGGGCTACATGAGGCAATGGAGACACCATAGCAAACAAGACACCTGTGGCTTTGAAAGCTCAAGAAGCATTTTCTAGGCTGGAAACTACTTGGAAGGCAGAATATCGTTTTCCGGTCATCCACAAAGTGGTGTCTCAGACATGGAAAGGACTGTGTCCCAGATACTGACTCAAGCATTAGCAAAAAATATGTAGAAATAATCACGAGGCCATGATAACATCCACAATAAATTGCTACTTACCGCTTAGCGAAACTGCTGTGTCCTAAGAACTGTAATTCAGTTCACACCTCTGCGAGGGTAGGTACTGTTTTCAGCTCCCCCTTGACTGGCCACAGGTTGGTAATGAATCCATAACTTCAAAGATGAAGAAACAGAGGCTCAGGGAGGTCATGTGCCCAAGCTCACGGGTCTGGGAAGAGGCAGAGGTGGGAGCTGATGTGGTCTGTTCTCTTATCCACCTGACCATACCCAGTGGCTGTCACTCCTGTTCTCTGTAGGCAAAGACCACGAAAGCCAGCAAGACGGTGAACTCCACGACACACCCTGCCCCAGGAAAGGCAGTGGCCCACCTCCTCACTGGGAAGTCACCCCAGAAGACGACGGGGCCCTCGGCAAATGCTGTCTTGGTGTCAGAAACCGAGGAGGAGGGCAGCGTGTCAGCTCTCAGAACCGCCGCCACGCCTGGTAAGGAGCCCCAACCTCTAGGGCCAGGCGCCGGGACATTCTGGAACTTAGGTGGTTGTCTCCGTGACGGCGAGGACCACCGCCTCAGGCCACTTTCTCCTCCCCTGGGTGAGAGAGAATCTGCTACAGGGACACCTCAGGCTTTGCTGAGGGAGTGTGAGCAGCCGGGGTGGGATTGGAGCATTTTCTGGTTTATTGCTCTCAGGTGGGTGGGTACCAGTGCCTTCCACAGAGGCTTAGACGCTAAGCCGAGAGGCCTGGGTTTGCCTCTGTATCGCATGTAAAATAGGTATTTTCCCTGTGATAGGGGAAGGAGGTTTTCTAAGCCCCCAGGTGCTGGCGCTTGTGTGTCAGGACCTATTGTTACACCTCTTACCAGCCCTTCGGCTGTGCAGGAGTGGTGGGGGCGGGGGGCAGTGTGGTATGCCCCTCAGCTGTTCGTCTTCCATGGGTGCAGGAGCTTACACTCATACCTGGCCCTGAGTAATTGGCGTGGAGGGTGCCAACGAGAGGCAGGCGTGTCTATAAAGGGTTGGCCCTCAGTCCCCTCCTTGTTTATCCCTCAGGAATGGCATCCGCCGACCAGGCTGATAGCTCCAGTGAGGATACCACCAGCTCGAGCGATGAGACGGACTTGGAGGTAATTGCCACCCATCCTCAGAGCGGCCCTCTGCAAACCTCTAACCCTCCTGGGGCCTGGCCAGAGGCCTCACCTCCCAGGGGTACTGGTGTCACCTCTCCCTATTCAGTGGGTGTTTTGGGGTGACCAGGAGCTGGAAGGCTGAGCCTGGGCAGGTTGGGAGCCAGATTTTCACTGTGCTCTGGGCAGGAGGAGGGCCTGGAGTTGGTGGGGAGAGACACCATCCTCCCTGTGAGGCGGGGGCAGACTTTCTCAGAGAGACGGCACGGGACCAGGGCCTGACGCACAGGGGGCTGCACCGGGTGGGCATGTCGGGGTGTGAGTATTCGAGCAGGAAAAGCTGCACGAGCAAAGGCCATGGGGTCAGGAGTGTGGCTGTCTGGGGTCAGGCTGCTGAGGAGGTTCTGGGTCTGCTGGTGAGTGCTGGGTCTCAGCACTGCCTGAGGAAATCCGTGGCCTCGTCTCTTCCGTGAACCGTGGCCTGGAGTCTCTGCAGGTTATTCCTTAGTGTACACCTTCCAAGTGGCAGGCAGGTTCCTGCTGCCGTGGGGGAGTGAAAGGGACCCTCAGAAATTTAACTGCAGTGGTGATGGTTGGTATGAACAGAAAACGCAGAAAGCCGTGAGGGGCAGTAACAGGGATGCAGTGCGGGCGGAGGGGCAGCACGGCAGGGACGGACACAGCAGACTTGGTGCTTTGCAGGAACAGGGATCCACAGGTTCATGAAGGGGAGAGTGACGTAAGATGAAGTCGAGGGAGGCAGGGCCAGATTGGCGCCTGACCGTGAGGCCCACTGAGAGAAGTTTGGGTTTTGTCCTGGGGGCTGTGGGAAACCTTGCAGCCTTGCAGGCACACAGGTGAGATGGCCTGATTTATGGTTCCAAAACATCACTGGTTGTGGCCTGGGTTGGAGGACGGTGCTTCATAAGTGCAGTGAGATGGCTGAGAGGGCTGTTGGAGTAATGCTGGCAGGAGATGCTGAAGGCTGGCACCAGGGCACCCAGCGGAGAGATGGGGAGAGAGAACAATAGGATTCGGGGATCAAATTGACCTGGCACCCATGGGGCTTCCTACCTTACCTTCCCACCTCAACCAGTAACCCCTGAAGATGCAGACCTAACTGCGGGCTGCTTCTCACATTCCATCCCACCTTTGGGCCCTAGTTACAGCCAGCTATAAAGGCACCCTGGGCTTCCATGTCCAGGCTCTGTCGAGGGAAGGGACACTCACCTGGCCCTGGAAGCCAGCAGCCAAACACAGCTTCAGTGGGCCAGAGCCCAGAGAGGGGAGGGGGTGTGCCCCAGGAATCTCAGCAGGCTGGTGCCAAGACTAGAGTTCAGGCCCTGGCCTCTTGGCCCTTGTGGTAGCCACCGTGATCAGATACTGTGTTAATATTTGGAGGGGTAGACAAGTATGAGCTGTCCTGCTTGCGAGAGACTACCCCTCCACTGAGCCCTGTGTGCCAAGAGGTAGAGGAGTTTTGTGGTTGAGCATTCTGCCCCTTATTATCAGCGTTAGTGGTTTAACCTCTCTGAGCCTTTTGTCTTTTTCCCTCCTCAATGGCAGACAGGGTTATTCTCTGATCCCATGCTCTTGTTCCAGGTGAAAGCCGCAGTAAAACCACTGCAGGTCAGAGCCTCAGCCGCTGCAGTCAAGGAGTCTCCGAGAAAAAGTGCAGCCCCAACTCCAGGGAAGGCAGGGGTTGTGACACCCCAAGTCAAAGGCGGTGCTGTAACCCCAGCCAGCAGGGCCAAGAAGCCAGAAGAGGTCTCAGAGAGCAGCGAGGAGTCCGATGAGAGTGAGGAGGAGGCCCCGGTGAGGCCCAAGGGAGGCCTGCTCCTCCGGTTCCGGGGCAGCTGTGTAAAGAGCACCTCCGCTGCCAGAGGACACTGGCCCTGGAGTTTGGGGAGAGGGAGGCGGGGCTCTGGGAGGTGAAGGGCAAGGTCACCTGACTCTGCCTCAGCTGCTTCTGGAAATTGCCCTTCCTGCCCAAAGGGAAGAACCCCGCCCAGCACCCCCTTCCCCTCAGTTCCTCTGTCTAGAAAACAGGCTGCTGTCTTTGTCCCGGCTGGTCCTGCTGTGAAGGAACTTGAGAAGTTTTAGTTAGCTGGCCCTCTGGCTTCTCAGGCCAAATCATGGCTTGTTAGCAAACAGAAATCCAGCTCTATTCCATCTGCTCGGACCCCCTTCTTGCATGGGTGGCCAGAGCTGCAGCCGGGCATGTCCTGAGGGAAAAGCAGAGGCACTGGGAAACTGTTGGAATCAGAGAGCAGCAAGGATGCGGGGCAGACTGGTGGTGAAAGGCCCTTAGAGCCCTGAGCCTGCCCAGGTGAGGAGCCTGTCCACCCTGGCCATCACGGAAAACCAGTATAGGGAACTGCTACCTTACCTGGTACCCAGAGGATGAGGCATTGGTCAGGTGAGAGGGACGGGGTGTGAGGGCCCCGGGAATGAGGAGATACGGCCATCTGGCTGGTCAGTCATACTGGCTGGAGTGTCAGTCAAAGCGGGGAGTGGGGAGAGAAGCAAGGGGTCTCATGAGCCTCACTAAAGGCTCAGGCTTTATTCTTAAGACATCACAAGAGAGTTTTCAGAAAGAAATGAACAAACCGTGCTTTCTCTTTTACCAGGTGAAGGCCTTGGAGAAAACCACCCCAATCAGAGTTGCTCCTAGTCCTGCCAAGGGGACCCCTGGGAAAGGGGCCACCTCAGCAGCCCCTGGGAAGGCAGGGCCCTTAGGGAAGCCAGAGGAGGACTCGGAGAGCAGCAGCGAGGAGTCAGACAGCGAGGAGGAGACACAAGCTGTCAAGACCCCAGTGCAGGTGGGACCTGGAGAGAGGGCCCTGGAGCTGGCACCCACCCCAGGAGGCCTCCTGAGGGCTGATTCTCCCACTCCACGCGCCCTTGCCACGCACAGGGCGACGTGGAGTCTGTGGTGTCTTTGACCCCATCTGCTCTCCTGTTTCCTCGAGTCCACTGTCTGGGCTCTCTCCACTGATTCTGTTTCTCTCTCTTCAGGCAAAGCCCTCTGGGAAGATCCCCCAGGTTAAAGCTGCCTCCGCAGCACCCACCCAGGTGCTTTCCCCTAAGAAAGGGGCCCCTCCAGCACCCGCTGGCAAGGCAGGGCCTGCAGCCACCCAAGCCCAGCCCAGGAAGCAGGAGGAGGAGAGCAGCAGCAGCAGCAGCGAGGAATCAGACAGCGAGGGCGAGGCGCCCACGGCCACGCGGCAGACTACAAGCCTGGCTCAGGTGAGGCTAGAGGACGCCCAGCCCCGCCCTGGGAGTTACCTGCAGAGACCCTGTGGGCCTCTCGTTCTCTGTTCCAGAACCTCCATTCACCCTCCTCCCCTCCTGTCTCACCTCACACGTTCCCCGCTAAGCCTCCTGTCCTGTCCTCTGTCACTCCCAGGCAAAGCCCTTGGAGAAAAACTCTCAGGTCAGAGCTGCCTCAGCCATGGGTGCGGGACCCTCGGCGAAGGGCGCAGTCCCAGCGCCCCCTCAGAAGGCAAGGTCTGTGGCCGCCCAGGACGGGAAGCAGGAGGACTCGGAGAGCAGCAGTGAGGAGGAGTCGGACAGCGAGGAGGAGATGCAGAGGGCAGGGACCTCAGCCCAGGTGAGTCCTCTGCCTGTGAGGTTCATCTCTCCTGCTCAGTGCCGGAAGCCCCTCCCCTTCCCCCACCTCCACTCCCTGGACCGGGTGACCCTCTCCATCTCTGTGTCTCACTGTAGGCACAGTCCTCTGGGAAAGCCCTCCAGGTCAGACCTTCCTCAGGTCCCACCAAGGGGCCCCCTCAGAAGGCCGGGCCTGCAACCACCCAGGTCAAGGTCGAAAGGGCCGAGGAAGACTCGGAGAGCAGTGAGGAGGAATCAGACAGTGAGGACGAAGCACCTGTAGCCAAGACTCCAGCCCAGGTAGGGTCTCGGGAGGGGCGGCTGCATGGCCTGACCCTTAACTGCCCCCGCCGACCAGTCAGCTCTGCGGGGGCGGCTGTGGGGAAGAATGGCAGTGAGCTCCAGCCCTGAGGACATGGGTCCTCTGAGTCCAAGATCCTTCTCGAGCTTCTGAATTGTGTGTCCCCTCAGGCAAAATCAGCTGTGAAAACTTCTCAGATCAAGGCCTCCCCAAGGAAGGGCACCCCCATTACACCCACATCTGCCAGGGTCCCCCCAATGCAAGTCGGCACACCATCCCCCCGGACAGCAGCAACAGTGAGTACGCCCACCTGCGCGTCATCCCCAGCCATAGTCGGGCACACCCAGAAGCCAGGGGAGGACTCTTCAAGCAGCGAGGAGTCTGAGAGCGAGGAGGAGACAGCTCCTGCTGCAGCAGGGGGACAGGTGAGGCCAAGTTCATTTGGCTGGGTTGGGGCCAGCCCTCATGGGTCCTTTGGCCCCTGTGATAGGCCTCTCTCCTGTGTCATTCCAGATAAAGTCTGTAGGGAAGAGCCTCCCAGTGAAAGCTGCCTCAGCATCCACCAAGGGGCCCTCAGGAAAAGGGACCACCCCAGGGCCCCCTGGGAAGGCAGGACCCCCCATGGCACAGGTCAAGGCTGAGGTGCAGGAAGACTCAGAGAGCAGTGAGGAGTTGGACAGTGAGGAAGCGGCTGCAGCTCCCACACAGGTGAGACCTGGGATGGGGCTGAGGATGGGCTAACCCGGCTGCCTTTGCCCCAGGTGTGCAGAAGCCTGAGCGGCACCCTCAGCTCACTTTATTCCGCACTTTCCGCTCATCTCCTCTGCCCGTAAGAGCTGCAGGGTCGAGCTCCAGGGCCTCCTTTGTCGCCTTTTGAGCTCCCACTGAGATTTGTTTTTACGCCAGCACTGTTGAGTACCCTGTCTGCCAGGCTCCATCCTGTCTGGGGCTCCTTTGGCCCTGGCTCTCACAGTTCCCAGCCTAGATGGGGCACATGGATGTGTACACTGATTGTATCAGCATGTATGACAGGGTTGAGATGGAGGGTGTGTGCCTAGGCCAGCAGAGCATGGCAGAGGATGGTATCTAGGGCCTTTTCAGGAGAGAAGACCTCTTGGGTAAAGTGGCACCTAAACTGTGGGCGAAAGAGTTGGCCAGGTGGTGTGGAGTTTTCCAGGCAGAGAAACCAGCCTGTGTGAAAGCCAGGAGAGTGCCTGGCCTTTTGAGTTCCCCAAGCAGAGCATTCTGGTGGGATCACTAGGGAAGACCATGTGAATGGCAAGTGGTGGGAAGTTTGGAGCTGGGCTGCCTGGGTTCAAGTCCTAGCTCCACGTCTGTCTTTCTCTCACTGTTATCTTGTGGGACCTAAGGTCCTGTAATTCCTTTACTGAAATTTTAAGCTATTCTTGGCCTTCCCAGTCTCAGCTCAATAGGCTCCTATCCTGATTTTCCTAGCTACAGACACATTTGACCAGCGCCTTAAAAGTTTCAATGTGCTGATCACTTAAGCACATCACTTAGGTCTTCGCATTTGAGCCTTCCACCTGTCCCATGAGACAGTGTTCATTTGCTTTGGTTTCTGGATAAGGAAATTAGAGCATAGAGGATTTGTTTGGTAATTTGATCCAGCCCCACCAGCTCCTGACTCCAAAGCCTTTCCCACTTCCTTCTACTGAGGTTTTGTTTGTTTTGTTTTTTTGGCCAAGATGCATTGTGGGGTTTTAGTTCCCCAACCAGGGATCAAACTCATGCCGTTGGAGTGGAAGTGCAGTGTCTTAACCACTGGATCGCTAGGGAAGTCCCCTTCTGCTACATCTTTACCGCAACTTGTCCAGCCACAGAAATAGTCATATTTCGGGGCATCGTATTCTCTTGGGTTGAAAAAAAGAGCAGCCAATCCCTCTCCAGCGGCCTAGCCTTATAGCCTGGTGCTCTGTCAGATGAAACTGTCTTTCCTAACTTCAAGAGGTCTGACGAACCTCTACTAAAACAAGCAGGACTGATAAAAGGAGTCTTAATTGGCCAACTTCTTTTCCTCACCTTCATCCAAGGGATGAGGATAATAACTGCCTCTGTTGCGAGGTTATTATGAGGATTAAATGGGATAATACTTGTTCGGCCTTACCCTCAGTGCTATACATATTAACTGGTTTCTAATCAGTAGTTCTAATCAGTGTTCTCAGCATTGCTGAGGTCAGAAATTGATCTGCTCAGAGATACCCAGCCAGCTGAAAGTAAACCGTCCACTGAGGAAACTGAAGTTCAGACAAACAAATTAACAGTCAGAGGATGGGTTCTGGAAAACCAAATGTGCCAAAGACACAGGAAGGAGATGATTCATGATTTAAATGCCGTGAATAGAAAGGTAGCCCTGGTGTGAGAAAGGTAGGGGAAAGATGTTCAGTGTTTGATGAATGGCCAAATAAGTGGTGTGGTGCCTTCTGGGCCTGAATTTGTGATGTATACGATCTTATGTCCTGTGACATTGTTATACTTGATTATCGGTTCTAGTGACTTTTGTAGATTCCTTAGGATTTTCTATATATAGATCATGCCTTCAAATTAAGGACAGTTTTACTTTTTCCTGTCTAATCTAGGTAGCTTTTATTTTTCTTGCGTTATTGGACTGGCTAGAACTTCCAGTAAAATGTTGAATAGTAGTGGTGAGAGCAGACATCCTTGTCTTATTTTTAGTCTTAAAAGTAAAGCATTCTGTTGTGTGATGTTAGCTGTAAGTTTTTCATAGATGCTTCTGATCAGATTGAGGAAGTTTCCTTCTATTTCTAATTTGTTGAGAGTTCTTATCATGAATCAGAGTTAGATTTTTGTCAAGTGCTTTTTCTTTATGAAAGTGATTTTTTTTTCTTTTGTTAATATGTATGACATTAGTTGTTTTGGAGGTATTAAATCAACTGCAGATGGTGACTGCAGCCATGAAATTAAAAGACGCTTACTCCTTGGAAGAAAAGTTATGACCAACCTAGATAGTATATTCAAAAGCACAGACATTACTTTGCCAACTAAGGTCCATCTAGTCAAGGCCATGGTTTTTCCTGTGGTCATGTATGGATGTGAGAGTTGGACTGTGAAGAAGGCTGAGCGCCGAAGAATTGATGCTTTTGAACTGTGGTGTTGGAGAAGACTCTTGAGAGTCCCTTGGACTGCAAGGAGATCCAACCAATCCATTCTGAAGGAGATCACCCCTGGGATTTCTTTGGAAGGAATGATGCTAAAGCTGAAACTCCAGTACTTTGGCCACCTCATGTGAAGAGTTGACTCATTGGGAAAGACCTGATGCTGGGAGGGATTGGGGGCAGGAGGAGAAGGGGACGACCCAGGATGAGATGGCTGGATGGCATCACAGACTCGATGGCCGTGAGTCTGAGTGCACTCCTGGAGTTGGTGATGGACAGGGAGGCCTGGCGTGCTTGATTCATGGGGTCACAAAGAGTCGGACACGACTGAGTGACTGAACTGAACTGAAATCAATCTTTCGTTCTTGGAATAAATCCATCTTGGTCAGAGTGCATTCTCCTTTGTATTTGTTGCTGAGTTTGGTTTGCGAATCATTTGTGAGGATTTTTGTGTCTTGTGTTCACAAAGGATATCGGTCTATAGTTTCCTTGTGATATCTTTGCCTGGCTTTGGTATTGTGTGATCCTGCCTCGTAAAACCTCTCTTCTCAGAGTTTGTGTTGCACTGGTACTATTTCTTTTCTCAACGCAATTCAGATCCATAAGTAAAGCCGTCTGGCCCTGGCCTCTTTGTGTGTGTGGGTGAGGATTTCTGATGGCTCAGTCAGTTTCTCTAATTGATGTTGGTATGTTCATTTTTTCTTCTTGAATTAGTTTATATTTTGTACCTTTTAATACTCTGTGCACAGTTAATAATTGGTGCCATTCTAGAAACTTGTCCATTTTCATCTCAGTTGTGTAGTTGATTAGCTTAAATTTGTTCATAATATTCCTCTGTATCCTTAATATCCAGAGGATCTGTAGTGATGTCCTACTTTCTTTCATAATTTTTGGTAATTTGTGTCTTCTGTCCTATTACTTGATCACTTTAACTAAAGAATTACAAATTTCATTCTTTTCAAAGGAATAACTTTTGGCTTCATTGATTTTTTTTTCTCTTGTTTTCCTGTTTTCTATTTCATTAATTTCCGATGATCTTTATTATTTCTTTCCTTACTTTGAGTTTGATTTGCTCTTCCTTTTCTAGCCTTTTAAGATGGAATCTTATATTTTTTTCTTTTAATTTTAGATTTTTCTTTCTAATTGAAACATTTAACACAATAAATTTCCCTCTGAGGACTGTATTAGCTTTGTCCCATGAATTTTAAAGTACTGTATTTTTTATTCTTTGAGCCATGGATTATTAAGAAGTGGGTTGGGACTTCCCTGGTGGTCCAATGGCTGGACTCTACACTCCCAATGCAGGGGGCTTGGGTTCAGTCCTTGGACAAGGAACTAGATCCTCCATGCAGCAACTGAGATGCAGTGCAGCCAAGTAAATGTCTTCAAAAAGAGGTGGGTTGAGGGACTTCCCTGGCAGTCCAGTGGTTAAAACTGTGTGCTTCCACTGCAGGGAGGCTGGTTCAATCCCAGGTTAAGGAACTAAGATCTCACATGTTATGCAGCGTGGCCACACACCAGGAAAAAAAAAGGGGTGGGCTAATTTCTAAATGTATGGAATTAATACAGATTTGTTTTTGTTGATGATTTTTAGTTTAATTCTGTTGTGGCTATAGAATATATTTTGTGTGATTTCAATGCTTCTAAACTGACTTGTTAGGATAACTTAGACATGGTCTTTTGTTTTTGTAAGTCTATGTCAAAGACATTACTTCCCTCTGATAATTTGAGTTCTGTGCTGATTAGCCCCCTTTCTTCATCACACATAGGCTATGCTTTAGACTGGTTTCTTTGTTCAATTCAATAATGTTAATTTCACTTGGTCTTATGTAAATGAGGGAAGCTAAGTTATGGGGCATATCTCTGCTCAGATGACATCTCTGAATGAGGTGGTCCTTGAGATGCTGCCAGATCCTTCATCCTATTTCACATTAGCAAAGTTTCCTTTCACACTCTTATTAAGGATTTTGCTCTTTGTTGCTCTTGAGTTTCTAGGTCTGTATTTGCTGGAGACACTGATAAACTTTTAGGGGATTCCTTGGACATCAGTTAGGGTTAGGTTAAGCTGAAGAAAACCTCAGACAACAATGGTCTTCCATTTTGTTCTGCCATCTTGAGTACCTGGCTTCTACCTGATAGACTAAGATGGCTACTTGAGCTCCAGCTATTGCCTCAGTATTCCAGGCAGCAGGAAGGAAGAAGACACATCTACGTGTGTAAGAAAGTCAAACATACGCTTGACTTACATTCATTAGCTAATCGCATGGCCATCTAGCTGAAAGGGAGCCTGGAAACCGTTTGTTCAGGGTAGTCTTATGCTTAGCTGACTTGAAGAAAAAGTGCTCACAACAGTAATGAGTTTGAGCGCTTATTGTGTGCCAGCACTATGTTAAACACTATGATATCTCCCATTTCATCCTCACCCTTCCTCATTCCCATTTTACAGAGGAAGAAAGTGAGGCCCAGTGATGTCACATAATTTGCCCAGGTTCATACAGGTGTTATTGGAGGAGTCAGAATCCAGACTCCAGCATCTGACTCCAGAATCGGCATTCTTAGCTAACTGCTTGCATCCTTTACATAATTAATTCCCTTTTCTCCTTCCAGGTGAAGACTTCAGTGAAAACCCCTCAGACCAAAGCCAACCCTTCTGCCACCAGAGTGGCTTCAGCCAAAGCGGCAGCACCAGCTCCTGGAAAGGGGGGCCTTGCTGTTGCTCAAGCCAAAGTGGGGTCCCCAGCCAAGGCAAGTAGGACCAGAGCCAAAAGAGGTGCTGGGGTGGAGTGGAGGGGAGGACCAAGCAATGGCCCTAGCCTCGACAAGGGTCCTGCACAGGTGGGCGTGACCTCCCCAGAACCATGCCCTGGGTGGGGTTTCACCGTGCTTTCCTCTTCCTTCCTCAGTACCATTCCCTCCTCCCGATTCAGGTAACCCCAGCAGCGAGAGCCCCCCAGAGCAGCGCCATCTCTGGGAGCGGCCAGGTGTCCGTGCCGGCTGTGGGGAAAGCAGCGGCTGCAGCAGCCCAGGCCCAGTCGCGGCCTGTCGGGGGCTCACGGGAGGACTCGGAGAGCAGTGAGGAGGAGTCGGACAGTGAGGGAGAGGCACCTCCTCAGGTGAGGCCCCGGGGGCCGGAGAGCAGCCCCGTGCTTGTCCTCTGGACCAGGAGCCGCCCACAGCGCAGCTGCATGTGGCCCAGCCGTCTCCCATCCCCCCTTTCCTGATCCTGTTTCTCTCACTCCAGGCGAAGCCCTCAGGAAAGACCCCCCAGGTCAAAACTGCCTCAGCCCCCACCAAGGCGTCCCCCAAGAAAGGGGCTGCCCCGGTACCCCCTGGGAAGGCAGGACCCCCAGTCGCCCAGGCCAGGAGGCAGGAGGAGGACTCGGAGAGCAGCAGCGAGGAGTCGGACAGTGACGGGGACACGCCAGCAGCTGCACCTCCAGCCCAGGTGAGACCTCACGAGGAAGCAGCTGTGGTGCCAGGCCTCCAAGCTTCCGCCACCTACTCCGATGTCAAAACTTGGGTTCAGGGCCAGGTGAAGAAGCAAGACCAGATTTAAGCTCTGCCTCCAGGGACCTTTCCCCCAGAGGCTGTCCCCCATGTTTCCTTAGGTAAAACCTCCTGTAAACAACCCCTGCCTCGCGCCAAACCAGGGCCTCCCCAGTAAAAGGTGGCTTTGGTACTCCCATATCTGCCAAGGCCTCCACGATGCACATGGGCCCCACCCGCCCCGTGGGAGGCCAGGCCAGGCCCTCAAGGATGTCCCAGAGAACCAGGAGGGGGCTTTGATGTGGTGTAGGTACCATGAGGCCCTGGGGAGTGGGAGGAAGCCAAATCTCTCACCCTGTTGTCCTGTAGGCAATGGGGCCTGGGGCCTCCTGTTGTTATGTGTATCTCTCAGGGAGAGTTCTTCTAGCTCAGTGTGAAGCCTGGGGAGTGGGGAGAGAGAAGGAATGGTGACCCAACTTTTATCTGGATGATTTTTCCTCTGTGCTTGTAGGAGTGGCTACAACCTGTAGTTCAGGATGACAGACTCCAGGACTCACAGGGCTCAGACATGTGGTGGAAATGACTTGAGTGGTGCAGGCCTAGTGGAGGTGATAGATGGCAGCTGACATGAAGCCTTGGTGTCAGGAGAGACTGAGGGAGTGGTGGCAACAAGGGGAAACTAGAAAGATGGTCCCTCTCGGCTCCAGCCAGTTGTGACCTGATGGACATGTGTGGCTAGATCTTTCATTCCTTAAGGGAAGCTGGGAATCCCTGCTCCAGGCTGAGCTCTAATCCCTCCTAGATTTGTGTTTTCTTCACAAGTAAATAAGCACCAAGAGGTGTAAGTGCTCATAGCACTAACCTCTCTGCCTTCGGTGTAGCAGATCAACTACTGAGCATGCTGTCTTGTTGACAGAGATGAAGGCATGAAAGACGTTGGCCCTGCCCTCAGGGGACTTGTAGTCTGTAGGGTGAGACAAGGTGATGGGGTTACTGGAGCATGTTCTGGTAGTGCTCCTTCTGATGGAGCTGGGAAAATGAGTGTCTGAGAGGGTGGAGGAGGTGATTGAGCTGAGCTTGGAGGAAGACCTGGGGTTCGCTAGACACTAAAGTGGAGACAGGCTCCCCAGGGAGGAGATGGGAGAGTGTGGAAAGGAGGGGGGTTGTGAAGTCAGGTGGGCTCGGCAAAGGCCAGCTGTCCTGTAGGCAGCAGTCACTTTCAGTTGCTTGTTACCAATAATATCTATAGGAGCCTAAATGCCAGAGTGAGACACAAGGGTCCTAGCCATGTTTTGGACCGTGATGCTTTTTGAAAAGTTTTAATCAGGTTATTGTATCAGTCAGGACATCTTAATCTGCAAGAGAAAATAAGAACTAGTTCACAAGAGCTCAGATGGTTCTTAAGAGGGTCGGTTATCTCAGGGCATGAAGTTTCATGGTAGGGCTCCTGCGAAGGTGGTCCCTTCAGCTTAGCATCGTTGGTGACAGATTTCTTCTCTCTCCATGCCTCGTCTGCCTCATTGGAACAGGAGGGCTGCAGCATCTCCTAAAGAGAAAATCCCCCAGTTTACTTCCCCTCCACTTAGCTCCTTGACCAGATCTCAGGCATGTGTTCTACCTGTCCTCGGCCATCCCCTCCCCCTGCAAAAAAAAAAAAGCCACTCACTGATGCGGGACCTGCAGTTCCCGAGATTGGCTGGGACCAAAGGGCCACCCTCTCCAAAGCCTGTGGTGGGGGCCGCCAGAACAGAGATAGGGTTGTATTAACAAGGAAGACACGGGGACTTGGCTGTTGCAGTGTGCACTGTAGTTGACCCAGTGGAAAATTGGGAAGTACACGCCCAAATCAGGATCTTCTAGCTTTTCTTGAGAAATTGGAGGCTCCAGGGACTTCACTGGTGGTCTAGTGGCTAAGCCTCTGCACTCCCAGTGCTGGGGCCTGGGTTCAACCTGTGGTCAGGGAACTAGATCCCACATGCAGCAACTAAGACCTAGTATAGCCAAATAAATAATGGATTAATTCTGTGCGTGCTAAGTCGCTCAGTCGTGTCCGACTCTTTGCAACGCTATGGACTGTAGCCCCCAGGCTTCTCTGTCCATGGGATTCTCCAGGCAAGGATACCAGAGTGGGCTCCATGCCCTCCTCCAGCGGACCTTCCCGACCCAAGGATCAAACCCACGTCTCTTAAGTCTCCTGCATTGGCAGGTGGGTTCAAGAAGCTGGAGGCCCCAGCAGTGTGGGTCCTGCTTTTCTGAGTAATAAAAATTGGACCTTCACACCAGTAGGGAGGTGTAGAGCTGCCCTCTGCCCTGGCGGGGCTCCTCTCCGCCACCAGCACCTTTCAGTTTAGTCCCTGCTCTAGGTCCTCCTCTGGCCTGACTGCCGTCACCAGCCAGCCCCCCTTGTTTAGTCTTGGGCTGTTTAGTCAACTGCTGGTTGAACTGCTCTCAGCCGGCTCCTGCTTTTAGCTGGGGATGTGACAGCCAGATGTGAGCTGTGCTGGGGCCTCTGGCTCACCCCTGCCACCTTGTCCTGGGCGGCTGTCACCTCTCATTCAGACGCCTCGCGAGCAGCACGCTAGCCCTCGGGTTTTAGTAGTGCCTGACTCACACATCCCTTTCACGGTTGGAGTCAGCCCTGGAGGAAGGATATTCAGCGTGGAGGCCTGTGTTCCCGGTGTCTGTGGGGCATGCTGGCCACCCCGCCACACACACTGTGTGTCAAGGGGGTCATGCTATCTTCCTGGGAGAGTGAGATCGTTGCTCGGTGTCTCAGTTGTGCTTCCTCTCAGCTAACGAACGCCCCCTTGCCCACCATGTTCTTGTCCCCTCAGAAGGAGGGTAGCTCCAAAACTGCCACAAGCAAGACCCTGGCTCCAGCATCCCTGGAGAAGAAAGCAGAGGAGTCCTCAACCAGCAGTGATGAGGACCTGCCGTCGAACCAGGTAGGCCGGCCCTGTCCCTAAGGGCACTTAGGCTAAGAGCTGGGCAGATGCGCCTGGGAGATGGCAGGAGGAAGCGGCGGTGGGGGCATGGGGAGGGCAGGTCTGTCCCACTTACAGCGCTTCCCCATTTTCTGAGCTCTTTCTTTTTTTTTTTTTAACACTTTGATCTCCACAATAACCCTGGGAGGCAGGTAGCAGAGCCTGCCAATGGAGGGTCAGAGTTGGCTCCCACAGCCCCAAGGCGCAGGTACACAGCATGCCACCTGACAGGGAGGGCCTGTTACTATGGGAGGCACATGCTGTGTCAGGAATCAAGGCCCAACAAGCTGGAGTGATCTCCCCAAACTCTTATGACCCATAAGAAGCCCAGGAAGAGGCAGGCACTGGCCCCTGGTTCCATGTGTACCCCACTTCCTGTTGGGACTCTGTCAGAGCCCCGCGGGCCTGGTCCCAGACCTCGCTCAGGGAGCTACGGCCCGTCTCCACACACTGCCAGCCATCCTCCCCTGGCTCCACCCCTGAGGGTAGAACCAAGCCCCCCATCTCCCCAGCTCCAGAGGCTTGCTGGCGTTCACCTGGCAGGAGTCTGAGTTTCTGTGTGAGTCCCAGGACTTTCCCACAGCCGGCATTGCCCTCTGTCCTCCCCTAGCCCCAAGGTACTAGAAGCTTCTGCCAGGCCCTTCAGAGATGCCGGAGTTCCAACTGTCAGATGAGTGGGGTCTCCCTATCCAGCTCCCCTTAAATATCATATCATACACTGATTAGTCCATCAGTAGGGCCAGGTGTCATGCACACCCATGGTATTGGGGTGCTCACTGTCTTTCTCTCCTTTAATAGCCTAGATTAGAAGAGTAACTGTGAACAACTCCATCTACCGTTGGCCACTTCCTGAGTGCCAAGGACTATGCTAGTCCCCATGTTTTCAATTGTCTGTTTAATCCCCAGACCAGCCCTATGAGGAAAGGTGCTTCTTTTATTACCATTTTGAGGAGGAAGGAATAAGTCCGGAGAAGTTAGACAAGATGCCTGGCGTCACATGGCTGTCATAAGGGACAGACCTGGTGTCAGAACCCAGGCTGTCCGTACTCTGCTCGCTCCCTGGCCCTGCCCTGACACTCCCCTCCCTGTGGCAGGAAGACAGCGGGGCTTGGGCCCTGCCCTTCTGGGCTGTCCGTGGAGCCTTCTGGAGCCTGCCTCCTCTGTGCAGGATCTAAACAGCTGGGAAGGAGGGGGCCGCTTCTCCCTTCTCTGTGGGGGCGGACTAACACAATTAAAATGAACATCATGCTTAAACTGAACCATTTAATTGGTACGTTAGTCCTCAAGGTTTTGGAGTCCCTGTTAGAAAAGAAAAAGGAAAAAAAATCAGCACTTTGAGCATTCCCCAGAAGGATTCAGGGAAGCCGGCACAGCCCAGGGGAGCTGCAGCCTCCTCCCAACTTTGGGGTATTTTAGCTCCTTAATCCCCAGCTCTCTAATTATGATTATTATCATTATTATGCATTTATCAAGCACTTCTCTACTGATGAGTTTCACTGTTTTTATTATTAGCCCATCACTGAGAGTAAGGGATTGATACCAGGGTGGTGGGCAGAGCCCCAGGCTGGGAGGCAGAGAGGGGCTGTGGGTCCATTCCCAGGTCCCCTCACTGTGCCTCAGTCTCCCCCGCTGCAGGAGTTGGGCTTACCTCTCAAAGACAGATCAGGGGATGGTCCCTGCGTGGCTTAGCCCTGTTGTGTAGGCATTAATCCCAGGCCAGAGTCTGTGCCAGGGCCTAGGGTAGGTACCAAATTTTAACAGACAAGGCCTTGCCTTTAGAGTTCCAGGTTGAGCTGGAAAGAAAGAAGAGGCCTCTAAGAAGCTGAAATTAAGGTGTTAAAGATCTAAAGTCTAGCATGGCTGGTCCTCGGAGTCCCTGTCTGGTGCTTGGAGGACCAGCTTCCAGCCCTGGCTCTGACACCAGTTTGCTGGTTACCCTGGGTGAAACCACTGGCACTCTCAACCACTGGGGTGAGACTCCCTGAAGGCTGGTGAACCATGGAGGCTCTGGGCCACATGTCCAGGAGTGGGATTTTTCAGCTCCCTCAGGTGTGGGCCTAGGATGTGCTACCAGCTCCAGACAGTTCTGGGAGAGGCCTCAGAGAAGTGCTGCCATCCAGAGCTCGGGTCCCCTCGTGTTTGTGTCCCTTGTCCCCAGGGTCAGCAGTCTAGGCCAATCCACTCCCCCACCCCCCGCCCGACTGCCATGACCCGAATGAGGGCACTCTTGTGATGCACTCAGCTGTGACTTCCAGAAGGCCACTGGGTTTGGTCCTACAGGCACTGACCCCTGCAATAGAAAGAGATCCTGTGTGTTCCCTCTGGGCCCTCACTGCCCAGCACCTACAGGAGCGGAGTGGAGGTCCAGCCAGGTGTTGAGGCTGCTTCCGCTTCTAGTGAGTCTTTCCTGACCCACCCCAGAAAGAAGGTCCTTGTCACCCCATGTGTATCGTGCTTTGTGGTTTCCAAAGCAGACCAGAAGCTCTTTGGTGAGAGAGCCCAGACTGGGTTACTAAGAGCCCTTCCAGAAGGTGGGAGAGTGAGGCTCACGAATCTCAGGGGCTGGGCCACACGACGAGGTCGTGGCAGAGGTGGGGTCAGAAGTGTGTCCCATGTACCCCACCTTTGAACCTTCCTCTCCCATCCAGGGCTCCGTGGGCCCCGGCCCCCCCGCCCTGCCCCACCCAGCTCAGAGGCAGGGCGGGCAGCGTGGGCAGGTAGAGCAGGGCGGAGGCTTCTGCTGCGGAGCTGCTTTTAATATCCCAGACGCTATTGTTTGCCTCAGTGGGTTCGCTGCCTCTCTTCGTCCCCGACAATCTGTTCCTCTGTCTTCTCACATATATATAGATCCCCCCTCCCTCAACTGAAAGCCTTCTCCCACTTCCATCCTTCTCTCTTTCATCATGTGGGAAGGAAGTCTCTGGAAGTGGCAGATCAGAGCGGCTGTGGGGGAGGCTGTTTGGCAGGGGTAGGCAGGGCCCGGGCCCGGCAGAGCTTCCCCCTCGGGCGGGCCCCTTTCTGCTTTCCATTTCATGTTGCCTTTCCCGCAGCACCCTGGAGGACGCGGAGTCAGGCCCAGTGGGGTAGGCAGAGACCTGGGTTCCAGACCATGGCCATGGGCAGCTCCCTTCTGCTCTCCTGCTGCCCTCCGTCTCCCTGTGGGGTCAGGGGGTGGGGGCAGAACTCAGACCAGGTCAGCTCTCTGGGGACTGGAACGTAGGCTCACCGGGTGTCCTTCTAGGCGGTGGGCATGTTCACTGGAGCTGTGGTTCCCAGACATCTGCCAAGAGTCCACAAGGAGTGTTACTTTTTTCTCTTTTTTTTTCGGTGTCTTACTGGAAAATGCAGAGCATGCCCCAAGCTAGAACAGTGTAGAGTCGCCAGTCACCATCCCAGCTTTGGTAGTTCTGGACTTGTGACCAGTCTTGGTACATCTACATCTTCACTCTCTTCCCCAACACCACTGTTTTTGTTTTGTTTTGTTTTAAAGCACAATCACTAAAAAATTGGCCCATCTAGTCAGCGTCCCCATTTCCCCAGTTCCCTTATGACGTTTTCTGTATCTGGTCAAACAGGAATCTAGGTAAGGGCCACCAGCTGCACTGGGTCCCTTTGGTCTTAGTTGGTTTTCCCTGAGCAGTTTACTTGTTGAAGGTCCTGGGCCCGTGTAGTTTGGGCCACGTTCCTGTGTCCTGGCAAGAGGCAGCATCAGAGTCCTGGGCATGGGGGCAACTAGACTGTGAGCAGCCCCCTAGCGACCCGTCAGGCAGCTGGCAGGGCATTGCTCAGAGCGCCCCGCACAGTGGGTGTGTGTCTCTGAAGTCAGCGAGGGGAAGGAGGCTGACCTCCACATTCTGGGCCTAACTTGGCTTCAGGTAGGCTGTGTGACCTTGGGCAACTCTCCCTCCCCTCAGGACTTGTGGTTTTCCCATCTGTATGATGGAGCTGATACTGTTGATCTCAGGGGTTCCTCTGAGGGTCGGGTGGGCTCCTGTGAGCTCTGAGGAGCTGTGCAGTGTCTTGGCGGGTGCCTGGGCTGGGAGTGAGCTGGCAGAGCCTTGGGAGCTCTCTGGAACCCTTGCCTTGTAACACCCTCCCCTACCCACCTTCCCTTTCCCCTGGCCAAGCTGTTAATCACTGGGGGGGTGTGTTTTGTTTTTGTTTTTCAAGGTGATTAAAACCCCTCTGATTTTTGTCGACCCTAATCGTAGTCCAGCTAGCCCAGCTGCTACCCCCACCCAAGTGCAGGCTACAGGCACCCCAAGGAAGGCACAGGCCTTGGAGAGCACAGCCAGGAGCTCCTCTGAGAGCGAGGACGAGGACGTGATCCCCGCTACACAGTGCCCAACTCCTGGTGAGCACGGGCCACCCTGCAGGGCTGACTTCCCTGGCTGCAGCTGCCAGACGTGTGCACACACACATCCATTGAGGTGCCAAAGGGAGAAGACACTGGCTGAGTCTCAGCAAGTAGTTGGTCTGGAGGGGCTTAGGGCAAGGTTTTGACCCTATGTTGGCTCATCCCCATGAGGATCTGGCTTGAGCAATAACTGTGCCAGGGCCTCTCTGTGCGGGTTCCAAAAGGTAGAACCCAGACTAGAGACTCGAAGCTGCATTGACCAGGTTTGTAGTTCAGGAGGAGCCTTGTAACAGCTGGCTGACTAAACTTGGAGAGGGCTGCAGGGTAGTGAGCCTCTCATTCCTGGTGGCATGTGAAGGAGGTCAAGTAATCCCTAAACAGAGAGGTGTAGGGAGGAATTCCTGGAGACAGGACCAGATCTGGATTTTCTTTTGACTTTTGACAATCTGTGATTCTGACAGTGATAGCAAGAAAATGGGTAATTATTATCATTGTTGTTACCAGAACACTTTTTGATGATATTAATACCTGATCTTGGCAGGTTTATTAAGAAATGCAGATTAGCACAAAAGAAAAAGCATCACTTGTAATCCCACTGTCCAGAATAATCACTGTTAACATTTTACAGACATTAACTTTACAAAAACCAAAGGTACAGTGTGTATTTTTAGTGAGACCATACTGTACATATGCTCAGTAATCTTGACGTGTTGTGACGTTCCATAGTCACAGCGTGATCCCCACTGGCTACAGAGTGGTCACCTGGGAATCCTGCAGTTTTTTCAGCCAGTGTTGAGTTGGAGGAAGCTAAGGGTTTTATTTGGGGTGCTGGGCTGTTACAAACAGTGCTGCAGTGAACACATGTGATTGAGCCTCTGCACATGACCACGGCTTTTCTAAGAGAGAGGGTTTTAAATGCGCAGAGTCGTGTTTGGCTCCAGTGCTCTGCCTGTCATTCAGGAGGAGCAGCTTAGCCAGCGAGGGGGACTGCAGGTGGGGAGGGGCTGAGGAAGAGGCCTGGGGTGTTGCCCACAGCTGCCGTCTCATCTCCTTATAAAACATGGAGACAGAGGCCGCTCCTGCCTGGAAGGCTTGGGAGGGGGTTTAAGGGGCTTCTACCACATGGGCCCTGGGCACTGCACAAGGTTCCCAGGATGGGCTGATAGAGCGGGTTTTGCTGCTTGGGGGAGGCCACAGGGCTTCTGTGCCCTGACATACCCCCTCCCCCTCCATCTCAGCCACTAGGACCAGCGTGGTGACTGTGCCCACAGCACCTCCAAAGGCGGCCCTCAGAGCCAGTGTGGTGGGGGCTCCCAGCAGTGAGGACACAAGTCAGGGGTCTGAAGGCAAGAAGCAGGAGGCCTCAGCCACTCAGGTACCTGGTGGGCAAGGGGGCGCTGCTGGGCCAGTGGGCTGAGGGGCCCCTCCTCAACACCACTTCCCCTCAGGGTTGCTGGGTGGCACTGTAGTTGCTCTTACCCACCCTGTGGAAGCCAGGGCCTTTCCTGGCCTGGCCATAGCCCTGATCCGTGCCCCTGAAGGTCAGGAAGCGTCCTCTGGCACGTGGCCCGCTGGGCAGAACCAGCACGACTCCAGCAGCTTCTCCAATACCAGGCTTTTGATTTGATTTTTCTCTCACGGTTGCCGTGAACAAAAGTTGCCCTTAATGTTCATCATAGTGACCAGTAACGTTCTTCCTAGCCTTCACTATTTTCAGTGTATTTTTATTTCTTTGGTCCTTGCTGGAACCTAAAAGCCAAGCAGGGAAGAGTTAATGGCTCATTGTTCAAAGGATGGAGCTGAGCACCACGCCCTCAGCAAGAGGGTCAAGACGCGTCCAGGATCAGGCAGGGTCGGAACCCAGGGCTCCTAGATCCTAGTTCATTGTTTCTGGGGCCCATTGCTCGTGGGGCCATAGCCGTTTGTTTTTCCAAGCCCTTGCACCCGCCCCCTCTTTTCCTGAGATGGCAGGAGCGAGAGCTGGATAGGCCAAAGCAGGACTTGGGCACCTCCACTCATTGGGGCTCATCACGACCTCTAACCCAAAAAGAGCTTCCTGGGAGCTTGGTTGCTGAGTGGGTGGCTGGGTTGTGGTCACTGCGCCCACCAACCTGCATCCATTTGGCCTTTCAGCCAGCAGATGGTGCTGAGCATCTGTCCATGCTGGGAACTGGGGGTACAGCAGGAAGAAGACAGGGAGGGGCCCTGCCCTCATGGAATTCCCAAGGCGGGGGACAGCCATTAAGCAAGGAGACCAAGAGTTAAAGTACTCACCAACTGGTGGGTGCTTTGAAGGGAGCAGTATCGATGCAAGCGAGAAACAGTGGGATGACTTGCCTTAGAAAGGATAGGCCGGGGTGGCCTCTCAGAGGAGGCGATGCTGGGGCTGGAGAAGCAGCCAGGCCTGGGCAAGCTGAGGAGCCCTCCAGGCAGGGAGACCCAGGCACAGAAGCCTCTGGGGGAGCACTTGGGGGTATGAGAGCTGGGAGAAGGTGGGGGAGCAGGGGCAGAGGGGCCAGGCTTCACGGCCCATGGTGAGGGCTGAAGGGGGCCTGGGGGTTTTGGCGAGGGATCACACCCAGTCCTCGTTCCGTTCTCTCCTTGGCTGCTGGCAGATGTGGGAAACAGAAGCAGCCCCAGGGAGCCTGTTGAGGAGTCTGCTGCAGCCGCTGGTCTACAGGCTCAGACTCAGTGGTGGAGCCTCAGGGGGCCTGAGCCCCGCCCCTTCCCTGGGCTGGGAGCTGTCTGTGGATCCTCTGATAAGGATACTATTAGCTTATTTTCTGTCCAGTCAGTGGCAGTACCCCTTCGACCACCCCTCAGCCCTCCACTCCACCTGCAGGTTCCTCTGGCAGCTACAGGTCCCCTCCCACTCCAGCCAGGCAGGATGTGACCAGGGTGTGGCCTAGATGGCATGCCAAGAACCTGGGAGCCCCAGGCCAGGCTCTCACCCACCCATGCAGTCTTAGGCTGAGGCCAGCCCCTGGGTCTTGAGTCTGGGCCCATCCTCTTTCTGGGGGCCCTGGGCAGGGTCCTGTCTGCATGGAGCCAGGCTGGCTCCTCACCTTTGCCTTTCACAGGTGACCAAGAGGAACCTCCCGCTGACGCAGGCTGCCCTGAAGGTTCTTGCCCAGAAAGCCAGTGAGGCCCAGCCTCCTGCTGCCAAGACCCCGTCTTCAAGTGGGGTGAGCTGGGGAGTTGGGGGCCAGGCCTCACCCCAGAGGGGATAGTGTTCAGAGGCACAGGAGGTAGAAGGCAGGGTGCAGGCAGGGGCCCAAGTCCCAGCGCTGGCATTTAGCTACCCCGTGACCTCGGCATGCTCATTTACCTTCCCAGGCTTCTACTGTGCATGCTCCCCCACCAAAACTTTCTTTTTGAGGAATCTTAGTTCCTCAACCAGGGATTGAACCCAAGCCCTCAGCAGTGAAATCCTGGAGTCCTAATCACTGCCAGGGAGTCTCTAACTGCCCATCCTAGAGAGTGGTGGGAGAATTAAATGGGGCCTGTTTGCGAAGCCTCTAGTGGTGCCTGGCCCTTCCCTGAGGTATTCAGTAAGCACCAGATCTTATTTTCCCTTTCCATTCTCTCTCCTTTCCCCAAATCAGACTGACAGTGCTGTGGGAACACTCTCCACGGCGAGTCCGCAGAGCACCCCTACCCAGGTCAGAATGGCCAACAAGCTCAGAAAGCCTGAGGTTCCTGCAGCTCAGCGGGCCACAGCTACGCCCTCGGGGCACCCCACACCCAAGGCCCCTGCAACCTCAGATGACAGCAACAGCAGCTCTTCGGGAAGTGAGGACGAAGCCAAGGGGTCCCAGGCGGCCCCGTCAGCCCACAGGCCAGGTGAGGCTCCTGGGAGGGAAATGCTGGAGGGCCTGGTGAGACTGTTTGGCCATGCCAAACCTTTTGGGATCAGGCTTCCCTAACTGATCCCCAGATTCCCAGGACCATACCTCTCTTGGGGATTAGAAGGTTTGGGCATGCAGGTGTCTCACTGGAAATGCTGCGAATAGCAATAGATCATGGAAGGGATCAATGAGGGGCAATGATGCCTTAGATCAGAGGGTGAGGCACGTAAACAGGGACAGGCCACCTCAGGGCCCTCCTGCTCCCAGAGCGCTCTGGCCTGTCCAGCGGGCAGAAGAAACCTGGGGTTCCCAACAGTTACCTGTGCTTCTCCCGTAGGCTCAGCCCCCTCCAGGAGGGAGACCTTGGTGGAAGAGACCACAACAGAGTCCAGTGACGACGAGGTGGTGGCACCTTCCCAGGTAACTGCAAGGGAAGGGGCTGGCGGTCTCAGGAGCCTTGAGGTAGGAGCCCCAGGCCAGGCTCTCACCCACCATGCAGTTGTAGGCTGAGGCCATGCCCTGGGTCATGGGTCTGGGACCAGGCTCGTCCTCTTTCCAGGGGCCCTGGGCAGGGTCCTGTCTGCACAGCTCCTCTCCTGAGGTCCCATTTCAGCATAAAGCTGTGAGAAGCAGACTCTTGGAGTGTATAGAAAGGGTTTACCTTGATTTTAGGTGATTTCCGGATAAAAACATTCTCTAACAGATAACAGATGGGATTTCTTTTAAGGTTATCATCTTTATGTGGCAAGTGCTAGTGCTTTTCCGTTTGCATTAGTAATAAGTTTCCTTTTTAAATGAGGCTGTTTAAAATACGTATTCATTATAGTAGTGCAGGAGGTGCGCACACAGGGCCGATGTGCCCGCCGCCCAGCTGGCCTGAGGGTCCCGGGGCTGATCCCCTCCAGTGGGCCTGGCCTGAGGGTCCCGGGGCTGATCCCCTCCAGTGGGCCATGCACTGCTGGGCTTCTTCACACTGGGCTTCTTCAGTCTCTCCTCTCAGGTTTTGTGACTCCTGGGCTGACTCCAGCTGGTTCCAAGACTTCAAAGGCCACTCCCAAACCAGACACCAGCCCCTCTGTTTCCTCTACTCCGGCCGCCAGAGATGCCCCAGAAGGCAATCAGGAAGTGGAGCCCCAGCAAGCAGCAGGCACCATGTCCCCTAAAACAGGTGAGTCAAGGGCCACAGGAAGGACACAGCAGGATGTGGAAGAAAAAGGCAAGGAGCCCCTTTGCCTCCTCAGGAGCAGTCCCACCAACATGGTCCTGTCTGCCAGCAGGGCCTCCCCAAGTGAGGTCTGGTACTGCTACATCAGGCCTGGAGGTGCTCGTCAAAAGTGCAGGGGCCTGTGCCCTAGAGTCTGGCTCCCGTAGTCTAGAGCCGCCCAGAGGTCGGGTTATCCAGCCCTGCGGGATGCTGGTGCACCCTGTAGGCTGCTCCCTACCTTAGAGGAAGTGCACCTGGACTTTCAGGGTAGGCCTTGGCGCTCTCTAGCTGTTCCTGTTGACTTTTCTTCCTAGCAAGTGGGCTCCTGGTACAGAGTGTAGGTACCTGGGATAGCTCAGACAGAAGATGGGGTCACGTTTGAAGAAGTCTTCTGCACATGGTGAAGACCCCGGGCAAAGGACTGACATACTCTGAAGCCTCAGACAAGCCCATGGCAACTCTGGACCTCGGTGCCTTAACCGTACAGGGCAGGGGTTGGTGGGTCCATTGGTGGCACATACAGAACATGGCACATGTGGAGAAAGCCACGTGGTATTTGGAGGGCAAACTCGAGTGCTTAGGTCACCTGGCCTAGGGTGTCAGCCACTGCTGACTGTGCCAGCACTCTGGGACCGGTGTCTCAGAGGGTCTGCCTGGGCCAGCTCTCAAGGTTCCCTGGCCTTGGCATTCTAAGGTGTGTGGTAGACAGGAGGCAGAGAAGTGGGTTACTGAGGCACCCTGTGCTCTCCTTGGCTCCCTTCTCTAGCTGACTCCTGTTCTTGCCACGAAGCACCAGAGGACTGAAGGGGGCCTCCCTCTGCCCTGGGAGCCCCCTCTGCCTACCTCCTCAGCCCCTGGGGCTCTGGAGCCAGAGCTGCTGCAGGTCCCGCTGCACTCTGAAGGGAACAGCTTTATTCTCCCCGCATGGAGCCAGGGCCAAGCTCCCAGCACCTCCCAGAGCCCAGGGTGTCGCCACTCTTGTGCTGTGAGACCCCAAAGGGACCTGCGAGGCTGGGGCAGTGCCGGGACATATGCTCAGCTCCCAGTCCTGGGGCCTCTAGCTGCAGCTTGCCCAGTGCTGGGTCAGCAAGAGGAGTCATTGCTCATTTTCTTCCCCAGTGTTCTTCTCTTTGTGAGAGGCGGGTGTGACAAGGAGACATTTTAGAGGGGGCTGTGGAAGGTTTTTTTCACACGTGTAGTCAGCGCACAATTATCAAAGGAGAGCAGAGGCGTGGAAAATTCTAAACAAAGGCTGCAGCAGAAGTCGCTCTGGCAGGCAGTAAACCTGCTTAGTCAGCTGCCGTGTGCGTATTCCCTGCACCCCCCACCCCCAGGCCAAGCCACCTGGACCCCTGACCACAGAGGGCTGCAGGCCCCCAGCGTACAAGTGGGCATAGGTTGGATGGCCACATGACCTTGGCTTTTTTTTAAATGCATCTGTGGTTTAGAACAGTGAGGGGATTTGTTGTTCATCCAATGCCTCATTTTATAAACAGTTTGGTTTTCAGACTCAGGGCCCAGGCATCCTGTCTTCCTGCCCTGGGCTCCTGACTGGAAGGTGCCGTCTATCCTGTCCCATAGATTCTTTGATTTGATGGCGGATTACAAGCCCTTTTGGAGAAGGAAATAGCAACCCACTCCAGTATTCTTGCCTGGAGAACTCCATGGACAGAGAAGCCTGGTGGGCTACAGTCCATGGGGTCTCAAAGAGTTGGACACAACTTAGCAACTAATACTACAAGCCCTTTGATTAACATGCTGGAGTTAATTTCCATCCCCAGCCTGAACTTGAGTTTTCAGCGTGAGGAGACATGAAAAGAGCTCCAAGTTAGAAGCAGGAGGAGAGGTGTGGGCAGGAGACCCAGCGGGTTCCCATGCCCATCTGTACTGCATCAGAGAAGGTCAGGTCTATGCTGGACCCCTTTGGCTTTCATGCCACCGGAGGTCTAGTCCCCAATTCTCTCAGGTCCGTAACCCCAGGTCCTCTCTCCATAGGCAGAAAAGAGGCTGGTGCCACACCTCAGAAGCCCGGGAAGGGGCCTGGGAGTACCCCGGCCTCCATGCTGGCGCTGCAGAGCAACATCACCCAGCGCCTCCTGAGCGAGCCCTGGCCCCTGAGCGAGGCACAGGTGCAGGCCTCGGTGGCAAAAGTGCTGACAGAGCTGCTGGAGCAGGAGAGGAAGAAGGCCGTGGAGGCCAAGGAAGGCAACCGGAAGGGCCGCCTGGGCCACAAGCGGAAGCTGTCCGAAGACCAGACAGCCCCCAAGGCCCCCAAGAGCAAGAAAAAGAAGCAGCTGGCAGCTGCAGATGGTGGGGAGCATGTGGTCTCCTCAGAAAAGGCCCCCAGGACTGTCAAAGGGAAATCCAAGAAGGACAGAGCGAGTGGTGACGTCAAGGAGAAGAAGGAGAAGGAGTCTCCCGGTTCTCAGGGGGCCAAGGAGAAGCCAGTAGGGGAGCTGGGGACTCCGAAGGGTGACGGGGGAGACCACGGCAACCTTAAGATCAAGAAAGAGAAGAAGAAATCTGACAAGAGTAAGTGCCTGCTGCAGCCCAGACCCAGTCCTGCTGAGGGCTGCAGTCACCACTCGGGCGGTGGCCCTCAGCCAGCACAGAGAGGGCTGAGAATGTCTCGTCCGTCTTGGGAGCAGGATGGGCAAAGCCGGAACCAGGTCCTGGAGCAGCGGAGCCACCACCACCAGGATGGCGCTCGTAGCTCCAGGGCGTGTTCCGCTCACAGAGCCCTGCCCTCCCCCACGGCGGCCACAGCCACGTGCACTGGCAGCCGAGGCTCCTCGGGTCCAGGCTCCTGGATAGCAGCCGCCCCTTGCTGCATTCTGTGCTGGAGTCCTCGTGCAGCTGGGCCACGTTTAACCCCCATCCCAGCCCTGTCTGATGGGTGGTCACTCATTCCATTTTACAGGTTGAAAGTGTCTTTTTAAAATCAGTGTGTAGAAATTTTACAAAGTGAGTTAAAATGGTAACAGTCCAGGGCTTCCATGGGGGCAGAAATCATAAGACTTGTGCTTCGATAGCTCCCCAGGGTGTGGGGCATGGAGAGGAGAGAGCTGTTCTAGGGCCCCCGAAGACCTGCCCTGTCTGCCCACTTTGACCCCAACCCTTAAGATTAACATCTGTTGTTTAGCAATTTTACTTTCTTCCCTTAGAAAAAAAAGACAAGGAGAAAAAGGAAAAGAAGAAGAAAACAAAAAAGGCCTCAACCAAAGACCCTGGCTCACCATCACAGAAGAAAAAGAAGAGAAAGGTAGAGTGAGTCCCAAGGAGTCTTGGGCTAGAAAAGGGGACCCAGACCCAGTCCCCAGGTGAATGTGATCCGCCCCAGCCTCAGGGTAGGGGGTAGGGTAAGCCAGAGCCAGTCCCTGTGCCCCTACCATTCTCAGGGGCTTGTGTATTGTGAGACACTAGAGAAGAGCTAGGAGGTGGGCGCCACCCTGAGGGGCCCAAGGTCTGTGCATGTGGGAGCCGTGGAGCGGCCCTGTCTTACCTGTGAGGTAGGAGGCTGTTATGACAAGTGAAAAAAAGAGAAGCCCCCCTGGGGCCGGGAGACCAGCTAGGCTGTTGCAGGTTTCTGGGTGAGAGAAAAGGTTCCCTTGGATGTGTGTGCCCCAGCTGGCGGGGTATCCCCACGGCAGAAACACGGCCTGCCTCGTGCATGTCAAGGGCTGACCGCCTGACCCGGGGCCCTCAGCTCCTCATACCCAGATGCAGTTCTCAGCAGGGCCACAGCCGCGGTCAGAAAATCAGAGTGTCTGCTGCTGCAGAGTCCTGGGCTCCATCCTCCAGGGCTCGGGGGGCACCCTCCGCACCCTCAGGATCTGTGTGTCCCCAGTATCTGTTCTAGGGGAGCCACAGTGCCTCGGGAGGGAACTGTCATAGCCCCTCCTGGTGGGGGTGGCGTGGGTGGGGAGACACTTCAGGTCCAACAGCATCTCCTGCTTCTCTCTTCACAGAAGAAGATGGCAGAGCAGACTGTCTGAGGGACGCCGGGTGGCAGGTACACTCCTGGCCTGGGGACCCCTGCTGACCCTTTGCTCGCTGGGGAGGGCAGGTGGTCAGCTCCAGCACCCACAGTGGTCCTCAGGAGCGAGACTGGGCCTCGGGGGTGGGCCTGAGGGGAAGGGGTTTTGGAGAAAGAGGGTTCAGTTCCTCAAGGGCAGTGGGTGATGCCGGGAATCAGAGCTGCAGAGTCAGAAAGATCCAGGAGAGTCCAGACAGTGACCACCACTGAGTTGCTCAGGTCGGGGGAGGTGGGGGTTGCTGGGATGTGGTAGCGGAGGGGCACACTGGCATGCTTCCTCCTTGTACATGAGGGTAAGGCTTGAGGTTGGGGACAGCTCAGTCTCTCCTTCGCCACTGTCACTCCTTTTCTTCTAATTTTGTAATTCGAGGGCCTTTCCTCATGGGAAGGAACATGTTTTACTCAAAACAAGCCATTCTGATGGCTCTGTGCTTCCCAGGTGGTGGTGAAGGGGTGGAGTGCTCCGCCTAGCTGAGCGAGCCCCAGCCTGCTGTAAACAGGGTGATACAGGCCTGGGCAGGTGGTGAGGCTTCAATGAAGCTAAGCTCTGAAGCCCTTGTCCCAGTTCCTGGGACACAGTCAGCACCACCAGGTATCCACCATGGTTAGTTAATGCTCCTATCCTGCATGGGGAGAGCTTTTGATTTGATTTTGTTCTCCTTGGTGGAGAAAAAGTTGGGGAAGTCTTATATCTCCTTCTCCCAGGGATTTCTTAGCCAAGTGGTGGCCAGCCCCACGCTTCTTCCCTCTGCCCAGCGAGGGTGGGAATTGAATTTTTAACTTCCCCTCCCTCCCCAGAAGATGATGGCCAGCTGCGATGTCCATGCCGGCCAAACCAGTGAGCCCTGAAGAGAGGCTGGTCTGAGGAGGAAGAAGCCTGCCTGGCTCCATGACGTCTGCTCACTGAATTCTCTCCAACGCAGGATGCCTCGGATGGATGGACATGTACAGTATATATATATTTTTTTAAGTGACCTGCCCCTCCCTTCTCAGCTCCAACATGCCTAGAGGCCTCAAGACGTTCTGCCTCTGCTCTGTAGACCCAGTGAGGCTCAGTCTGTGGCTCCTTCGGGCCCTGGTCTCTGACTGATGCTGAGGCTTTGTCCTCCTTTTGTCAGTTTTTCCCTGTTTTGTTTGTATGGGTTTTTTTTTTTTTTTGTAAGAACTCAGAAAATAAAAGACTTGAAGGAAAGGTGCAAGTTCCCAGTGCTTCTGGGCAAACGTTCTACAATTGATTGATTCTTGGAAGGGAGAGTCTGACTGACACTGGGAGATGAACAGACCTCATCTGCTCAGGATTTATTCTTGACGGTGCATCAAGCCTCTGGGATACTGTGCTGAGTGACACCCTGTCTGCCAAAGGAGGAGACTCAGTGAAGGGCCCTGATGGAGTATGGAAGGCTATCTAAGCTAAGGGGGAGCTTGGGCACGGTCAGGCTAGGTTACGAAGGTTCTGCTATGATGAAGGCAAGAAGTGGAGGCACTCAAAAGATGTATCAGGGTGACATCCACAGGAGTTTGTGATGGCGGTGATGGTGGGGAGCCCACTTCCCTGGTCCCAGAGCAGTGTGAAGCATCTCTGGTCGTGAAGGTCCAAGGCTTTTAGCCTTCTGCTGGAGACAGCGAGAGTCCGTGCAGAAACAGCACTAAGCCTGGGGGTTCTGGGAGAGTCAGGGTGACAGCCAACTGTACCTTTAACTGGAGGCCCCTGGGCAAGGACCCCCTCCCAGGTCACCTCTCTTCCTCTAAGTGTGTTGGCTAGAACAGAGGCTGCAGAGCATTTTCCTGTTGGGTTCCTTTGACCCCTAGCAAGTCTTCAGACTTAGAAATGGAGAGATATTAATAAACTTTTTCATTTAGGGCTCCTCTTAGAAAGTCCAGAAATGTGACCACAGGGGCCTGTGCTCCTCCTGGCAACAAGCAGCTGGGGCTGCACAGCGGCCACCCCTTAAGTAGGACATTGGCCCCCAGTTCCACAGTCCCCACTCCCTGGTGGTCCCGACACAAGGGCCTGCGTTGTTGCCATCTGTCATTACACTTGTACTGTTCTTAGTATAGAAATGAAAACGGGGACAGGAGAAGCTGGACCCAGAAGAGCTGGTGCTTAAAGAATTATGGGCAAGAGCCTGTTTCTTCTTGGAAGTAAAGTATTCCTGTGTGTGAAACATGGAGAAGTGGTCTGTGTCCAAACACTGCAGCCCCCCAGCCCGGCATCTGTGTGTGGGCTCCCCAGGCTGTGACCTCCCTCCTCGACCACAGGATTCAAGGTCTTCAGTTCACCCCCTTGGGGTAGACAGACCATGCCCAACAGAACAGCTGAGAGCCGGGAGTGTTCTACTCACTACCTTTTATTCTCACAGGAGCCGTGGCCGTAGGGCTGATGACAAGCTTGGCTGTGCAGAGGGAACTAGGGGGTGGCAGGAAGTGAGGGGAGGGGCTGCAGTTTGGGGAGGCTGGTTCTTCCTGGGTGTATGATGCTGGGGACAGGGAAGGGGTGGCTCATGCCCCCAGTTAAAGGGCTGGAAAGCTGAAGCCTGGACAGGAGGGGACAGCAGAGGTGTCTGTCGTGGGACTTGGGACAGTGCCGTCCCTTCTCCCTGCACCTGCCCACCACTTCATGGGCCTCGATCTTGGAGTTCCATGACACTGTGGTGTCAGCAGTGGGGGTCAGCCACACTCATGGTCCATGTCCGTGGACCTTGCATTCCTGCTAGTGGATGGGAGTTTGGGCAGCAAGTGTACTGCTAATCTATGCCGTTCTGATATGATTGTTGTGTCCAAGGATGATGGAGAGGCAGAGTCTCATAGAATGAGGTGCAGGGTGGGAGACAGCAAGGGGAGGGGTGTGTAAGGGAAGGAGGGGGCTGGGGCAGGGAGGGAAGCTGTGGCCTTGCAGGGCTGTCTGGGTGCTGGCGTCTGCGTCTGCTGAGCTCACAGGGCGACTGCAGGGAGGGAAGCAGCAGGTTAGGGCTAGAGTCACTTGTCCCTGCCCCCTCCCAGCATCCTGTGGCCTCAGAGCAGTCGAGAGCCCTTCACTCTCCACTGCCTCCTGCTTGGATACAAGAATTGACCGCCATGGCCCCAGAACCCCCAGCCCTGGTCCTCATCTGTGAGAAGGAAGTTGGAGAATGGCCTGGGGTCATCATCCACAGGCGAGTTGGCCCCTCTGGGGATAAGCTGCTGGGGACCAGATGCCCTGCAAGGGTGCTTACCTGACTGAAATCCTGCTTACACCTCTAGCCCAGATGACGGATACTCCATCTCCATTGGGTCTGCAAAGGAACAGAGAATCCACTCGTTAGCTGCAGTCTGGCCTACTGTGCCCACTGGCAAGGGGCCTGGGTGGGCTAGTTCTTCCCAACTTTGCCACAAGCCTGGTGCTTGGTAGAACAGATGTGAATGGAAGGACGCTTGTTGGATGGCTGCAAGCAGCAATGAGATGTGGCTGGGGAACTGAATGAGCGAGGCCAAGGAGGGGGTGATGAAATCAGGTGGGTGGACCTGGAGGGCCCTGGATGCACACGTGGATGGGTAGAGTGGAAGGGTTGGAGGACAAATGAATTAAGTAGATGAGTGTGGACATAAGGAGAGAAATAACAGTACACAAATAAATAAGGAATGCACAGTGGGTAGATGCATGGCTGAGTGGCTGCTCCCCGGAGAGGGCACCTTGCGTGTCCTAGTGTGTGCTGGGGGGACAACCTGCCCCTCAGCCTTTCTGATCCTTCCTGCTCCTGGCATAGCGGCCACTGCTTACCACTGCAGTTATGGCGCCCGCGGCTCCTGGTGTGGGGGACCTCGGTGCCGTTGGGGAAGACGCACCAGCAGTAGCCGATGCTCCCATAGCACTGGAGCGGCATATAGTTGCCGTTCTCGTCGCAGTTGGGCTTGAACACGCCCGGGTGGATGGCAGGGATGCGGCTGACCTCTTCCTGGCACTGGGTCAGTACTGAAGCGACAGGCACGGTGAACACAGTGAGTGAGCGGGCTCTGGGCTGGGGTCTCCGCAGAACCAGAGGTCCACATACCACTGTGGTGTGCCTAATGCCTTCTGTCCAAGTGGCTGCACTTGCTCTACCAATTGCACAGATGGAGAAACTGAGGCCTGGACCAACCAGGTCCAGGAGCAGAGAGGAAGTGAATGGCTGTGTTGCTAATTCATCCCAGATCATGATGATTTCTTCTGACAGTCAGTGCCTACTAGAGTTTAGAATTGCACCTATGATTCTGGTTTCTAGAGAAAAGCAGTAGACTCCTTGCCAAGTCTGAGCTCCCATTACTGGCGGTATCCAAGTAGAAATGGGGGTTACCATGTGGTGAGGCTGTTATAGAGCGGATTTGAACATTAGCTGGAAGTCAAGATAACATGCAAAGTGCCCTCTCTGAATCCATGATGGAGAATCCTGGGGTTCAGGAAGGGTGGGCCCTTGATCTTCCACTTCTGAAACTGAAGCCCAGAGGGAAGAGACTTGCTCAAAGTCACATATCCAATTAGCACCAGGATGAGGACAGAGCACCCATAACGGCTTTCAGGCTGAAAACCCTGTTACACATTGCCCATGAGATGGAAGAACCCCAAGGCCCTCTTATCTAGCAGCCATGGCTGTGTGACCTGGGAGAGGTCCCTTGAAAGGGTGGGAATCATGAGCCCAGCCCTCTTCTGGGAGCCTGCAGGATGCAGTGCTGGGTGAGGAAGATCACTGCTACAACTCCTGCGATGTTTTGGGTGGTTTTTGCTCCAGGCCTCCTTGTGCAGTCCACAAGGGAGGTCACCTCCTGAAGGGACAGGATGGGGGCTGGGGGCAGACGAGCCCAGAAGAACAGGCAGGAGAAACAGGAGTGAGAGCTGAGAGGCTGGGAGAGCTCCGTGCTTGGATCAGAGAGCACCCAAGGCCCTATCCCTGAGGGAGCTCCCAGAAACCCCGCCTCCCCAAGATTCACGTTCCCTTTACCTTTTGGTGGAACCTCAAAGGGCTTCTCCTCCAGTGAGTTCTTGCTCATTTCAAACAAGAGCCACTGATGCAGCCAGTTCTCAAAGAGCTAATGGAGATAAAGGCAAAGAGTCAGGGTTAGTAGCCCACTCCCACCCTATTGACTATGCCCCTGGGAACAGAGACGTGGAGGGCCAGCGGGGACCTGGTTCCCCCTTAGACACCCCACAGGGTTTCGTCAAGGTGGTTCCTCGAGTTCAAGCATTCTCCCATGGTGGGAGCTTCTTAAGTGCTGGGAAGCTGCCTCCAGCTTCCTGAGAACGGCTTCCCTGCTCACGCCCCTCGTCCCAGGGCTGCTTTAGACAGGGAGGCAGGGTACCAGTGCAGGGAAGCTGCTGACCTTCCAGTCCAAGCCGTCCATGGAGTCCTTAAGGTGTTTCAGGTTTTCTGGCAGGCTCCCCTTCAGCTGCGGGTACACCTTCAGGGGGTCCGCCTTCTGCAGGGTAGCAAAGCAGGAAGGAAGGTTAAAAAGCTTCCAGGCAGGCTAGGTTTAATGTACAGCTCATGTTGCCCTGATCTTTGGTTCTGAGGTGTGGAGCCCAGACCTCAGCACACTGGAGCTAATGCGGAAGGGGATGTGTTAAAGTAATCCAGGGGCCCAGCTACAACACCCTGGGGCTGGGAGTCGGGAGACCCAGTTCCAGGCCCAGTTCTACCAACAGTCCTCAGTCTTCTGATCCTTGCAGACTCTTACTCATCTTCCAGGTCTCACCTCCTTCCGAGGGAACCCTCGACTTCATCCCAACACTCCCGCCCCAGTTAAGTCAGATCCTTGGCCTCTTTCTCTCAAAGCCCCCTACACATCCCTCATCACCTGGTCACTTGTCTGTCTCCCATGCTAGCCTGAGATCTCCACGGACTAGGATCTGATCTGACTGCTCCCCACTGTGGTTCCGGAGCCTTGCACAGTGCCTGGTGCTGAGTAGACATGCAGTAAAAATTTGGGAAGGAATAAAACAGGCATCTTCAGCAAGTCACTTCCAGACTCTGGGCCCTAGTTTCTCCACCTCAAATACAAAAAAGTGGGGAGCAGTGGGGCTGAACTTCATAGAACATTAAGGGCCACATTTGTGTTGCTTCACTAATCTGCGGAGCCCACGTTGAACGTCTGCTGTGAGCCGGGCCCGGGGCCTGTGGGGATGGGGTGGGAGGTGGGGGCTGCCTGGCCGGGCTCCACTCACCAGGAGCAGGTGCATCACGTGGTCCTGTGTCATGTTGCCGTACTTGGTGGCGTTCTTCGTGGGCTGTGGAAGGAAGGAAGGGAGGAGGAGTCCCCAGCGCTGGCACCTGGGGGTGGGGCCCAAAGCAGAGCCAGCAGCTGGGGTCAGGGTGAGAGTCTGGATTCCCAGATGCTCAACAAGTCCATCTCTACCACCTCCCACTGTGAGAGCTGGAGCAGGTTGTTGTCTTCCTGCCTCATTATCCTGTTCCTCTACTCTGCTTACGCTTTCCTGCCCAAGGCTTTGTGGACAGGAGATAGTTTTGTGAACAGAAACATCATCTATATATCAAGGGCTCTGAAAATAGGAGGGACTGTGAGATGCTCTGGGAAATGAGAAGCATTTTATAATCTGTGGAGGGCTAGGCCTTCCTCCAGAGAGGGCCCCAAGAGGCTCTTTCCTTCTTCACCCCTAGAATTCCTGTTCCTCCCCCAAACAGCCAGGACCGCCTCTCCAGCTGTGCATTTCCTGAGCCAGGTGTCATCCCCTGTCCCTTGACACTTGCCCTCTATCCAGGCGGGGTAAGCTTCCCTCTCCTACTGCCCTGGGGTTGGCCTTACCTCCGGGCCTGCCATGGGCAGCGCCCGCATCAGCATGGGAGTGGCCATCCGCATCTGGCTCAAAGGCTTGGCAGCTGTGGGGGCAGAAGGCACAGCATCAGTGTGGCCCCAGTGCCCAGGGAAGAGGGTACTCAGACCCAGGGACCGAGAGCTGAGACCCAGATGAGGGGCTGGAATTCCAGACCAGAGGGCAAGGACAGTGGGCCCAGCTGGGGCAGGAATGAGGGTTCTTTGAGGTGAGGGGCAGGGGGGTTGTCGGGACAGAGGCAGGGCACGCACGCTTGGGAAGCTTCATGCGCAGGTTCTCCAGCTGCAGGTTCTGGGAGGTGACCGTCAGCTTGTCCAGCCGGCCCTGCTGCTGGTACAGGAAGTAGGCAGTGGTGGCCTGGCCAGCCAGGAGCAGAGCCACCAAGACAGAAAAGCCCGTGTACAGGGCTCCACGACTGCACTTGCTGTGCGGGGAGGAGAGGGACATAGGTTAGAGAAGAGTCCACAGAAGTGGCTGTCTCGGGGACTGGCTGGGAATGGGGGAATGTGCCCCCACAGTTCCAGCCCTTGCCCTCAGCTGCCCCTAACAAACACATGCTTTAAGCACAAGTAAGTGCCTATGAACTTACAGCTTGACGATATTCCCCTGACCCCCTACCTCCAGCCACTGCTGCCCCTATAGCCCTCCCAGGCAGAAATCGTGGAGCTGCCCCTGTGTGGGGAAGAGCCAAGAACGAGGGCCTTGTCTTCTCGAGGGAACCAGCAAGGACAGCTGAGGAAACCCCAGGAAGACCCTGCTGCCTAGTAATTCATGACATCACAAACATGGCTCAGTCTCATTGCCTCTCTGCTCGCCAATCCTCTGTGATTTCTGGACCCAAGGCCCAGTCCAGGGATTACTCTGAAAGGAGAATGTAAAAATCCTGTGTGGAAAAAAGGAGAAAACCAGAAAGGAGGGGAAAACAAATCCTACTTTTTGGCCTTCCCAAGGAAAAGGGGCAGCCTGGCCTCTGATGTAGTGAAAAGTCCACCCACGCTTGGGTCTTCCTGAGTTTAAGTTCTATAACCTCACCTTTTCAGCAACCCCATACCCGAGTTGAGTCCCAGCTGTTCCTCCCACCTTCTCTTCTCTGAACCTCAGTTTCTCATAAGGTCTAAGATTCTAGAAAGTCATAATAAAGATGAGACCCTGTAACCTGGATTGCAATCCTGGTTCTGTCATTCCCTTAGCTCAGGGAACAGGGACAAGTCACTCAACCTCTCTTAGTAACTTGAGGTAAGAATATCTACTCAAAGAGTTGTTATATAAAATGAGATCAGGATAAAGCTCTTGACTCCATACCTAGCACACAGTTAGCAGTCTGTAACACTGAGCACTAATCTCAAGGGAGTTAATAATTAACTTTAGCATCTGGTTTCCTTCCTCTTCATGCATCTTGATGGCCTATCTCTTGGTTCTGGATGAGTGCCAACTCTTGTCACTTCCTCCTTTCTACTGCCTCTTTCTTGAATAAATAACTGGCCAAAGTCAGGAGCCAACCAGAACTAGGGGGAATCAAGGTACGAATGTTGCCAGGCAGAAGTGTTCACAAAAGGGTCCAAAACAGGCCAGGACAGTTTTTAGAAGCAGTGATTGAACTGAGGGAAAACCAGACAAGGATTTGACAAGGGGGTACCCTTTCTGCTCACTGAGCCCACGATGGCTCTGCAACTCACTGGGTGGCCTGTGCTCAGAGGCAACCCATTTCCCCTCCCTGCAAACTGTGCCTCTAGAAGGGGGTCGGATGGTAGACAAACTCAAATTTTAATATCAGACTAGTCCTGGGTTCAAATTCTGGCTCCAGGATTCACTAGCTGCAATAACTTTGGTGACTCACTTGTTAATACAAGTCTCAATTTTTTCTTATGTAAAAATGGGAATAATAAAAGTACCCAACTTAAAGAGTTAGTAAAAGAATTATGATTGAGTTTAGCATTTAGTTATATGCCCACCACAAAACTAATCATACTAATATTTAACAGGGACTGAGGATTGGTAACAAGTATACAGTGAATAGGAACTATTATCATAACCACTGTCATTATTATTGCTGCTGCTACTACTGAGACCCAGAGAGAAACTGTGATTCATACAAGTCATATACGACAGTTGCAGAACCTTGACCAGAATCCAGCCTTCACAAGAGTTGGCCCTCCTAGCCACGGGATTCCCCAAGGTTTTCACAGGCCAGGCACTAATGGTCTGTCTCTAGTTACATGTCCCACAGAATGAAGTTCCTCATGACATCTCTGAGAGTCTCTCCCAAACCCCTTTCTGCCTGGCAACTGCTGACATCACAACAAGTCCCTGTAATATGCAAATTATCTGGGAGCGGGGGCAGGGACATTGGGGTAGCTGTATTCTAATCATTCCCCATTTTTTTTCAGGGAAACAGATGGATAAGGATCTGGGAGAGGGTCCTCTGGATGGCTGTGCTGGCCCCTTACTGCAAGGGAGAGGGGCATGGGCAGGGCACCACCCACATCAACCCACAGCCCCTTCTGGAAATTTAGCCAGAGCCCCACACCTCACCCTTTTTTGACCCTCCTCCAACATCTCTCATTCCCTCCTGTGATAGCAAACATCTTCATCTACTCTACAGACACCTGCAACTATAATTCCCTCGATATAAACACATATACCAACTTATGATAACTAGGAGGAAACTCCTCAATGATGAGCTGCTTCTGCCATTCTCTCTTAGAAAATCTGCTTCTCCATCTAGGATCCATAATATTTTCAAAATTCTAATCTAGGGCTTGGCCCAGCTTCAAGGGACTCTGGGAAGCTCCTGATACTGTGGGAAACTGTAGGGAATGAGTACAGAGCTCTCTGATTTTCAGAAGTACGTGATGCAAAGAAAGTTAAAACCCCTGCCCTAGAGGAACGCGCTCATTTTACAGGCGGGAGAACTGAAGCCAGACGGCCAGAGACTTGCCCCAGACCACCCAGTTAGTGCTGGCGTCAGAGCCCAAGTTCACGCCTCGTCCGACTCGAGGTCTAGTGCTCCTTCTGTAGCCCTGTGCACGTACGTCTGTGCAGCCCAAGATTTGGCTGCTCTCTCCTACTGCTCACACATACCTCTCCTGGGCTCTGGGGCGCTGGCCCAGCATGGGCAGCTGCTCATGGTTGGAGATGAGGTCACGCTGGTCTTCCATGCTTCTGACCTCTGGTCTTTCCCCTCCTGCTGCTGCTGCTGCTGCTGCCTGCGTATCTGGGATGCTGAGCCCCGTGCTCACCTCTTGAAGTTGGGGCTGAGGAGGAATCTGATTCGTCCACAGGAGGCCACTCCGCCCACCCGGTACAAGTGGAAGTGAAAGCCACAAAGCTGGAAATACCCTCACTTCAGCAAGTTGCCTTTAATGGGACAGGATGAGTAGGGGGAGCCCCCACCGAGGCAGGTGAAAAGGCCAGCATGTTTCCATTGGCTGCCCAGGGCCCTCGTCACTTGTTTCTGGGCAGACCTGTGGATTCATAAGGCTCCTTGGAGGTTTCAAGAAACGGGCAAATGTTCACTCCCTAGATAGGAAATCACTTTGAAGCAAAAAAAAAAAAAAAAAAAAAGCCGAAAATTCTTTTTGTCTCCCCTCTCACCTGTAGATGAGTGGGTACATAAAGGGGCTGCCCCCCTTTTATGAACTTAGACAAATCCTTTCCTTCTCTCAGGGCCTCAGTTATGTCATCTCAAAGCCAGGGAAGGAAAGCTGGATTCAGTGTTCTCTCTGCTCTCTGCTAATACAAGCATTTTATGAATCTGAGTCCCTGGTTCTAAGGCTCTGGTACTAATATTTGCCAGCACTTACCCAGCCCTCCTTTGAGCTGGCACTGTGCTAATCATTTTGCATGCTTTGTTTCATTTAATCTTTACAGTGACCTTTTGAGGGTTGTTTTATTTTATTATCTCCATTTATAGATAGAGACACTGAGATTTTGAGAGGCTACATGTTTGCCCAGAATCATGCATCATCTCTTGATTTTAACCATTCCACCCTTCTGCTTCGTAATGCTCAAATTATATCATTCAAATTCATGACAGTGGAGGCCTCTACAGGGAGGGAAGGAAGAGGGTCTGGGAAAGGCTACCCAGGGGAGGTCTAACTGTTGGCATGGTTTCATTTCTCACTATCTGTATCTTATAGACCATATTTGTTTTATTAATCTTTATGTCTTTGTGTGTATGTTTAAATTTTCAGCAAATTTAAGGTCAATGAGCACATGAAAAGATGCTCCACATCATTAGTCATCAGGGAAATGCAGATTGAGGCCACAATGAGGTACCACTTCACATCCACTATGATGGCTGTAATCAAGAAGACAGATAATCACAAGTGTTGACAAGGATGTGAAGGAACTGGAACTCAGATATTGCTGGCAGGAATGTACTATGGTGCAGCTACTTTGGAAAACTATTTGGCAATTTCTCAAGAAGTTAAATATGGAGTTACATATGATCCAGTAATTCCACTCCTGGATATCTACACAAGAGAGATTAAAGCATGTATCTATAGAAAAACTTATACGCAAATGGTCATAGCACCATTATTCATAATAGCCCCAAAGCAAAAACAACCCAAATATTCATCAACTGATGAGTAAACAAAATGTGGTATATCCATACAATGGAACATTATTTAGCCATAAAGAAGAATTAATGTCTCAATACAAGTCTTATTTTAAAAAAAAAAGGAATGAAGTACTGATTCATGCCACATAATTAATTTTGAAACCATCATGCTAAGTGAATTTGACCAAACATCTGAAGAGACAAAGTTTGACAAAAGTTATTTTAGTAAATTCTGTTCTAAATCATCAAAGAGTGAGAAGTAATGATATGTAAATAAAATTTGCTTATCTATTTCAAGTGAAACTGAGATTAGAGGCTAAGTGTTTAAATTTGGATTGTATATACTTTAATAATGCCATTAAATTATCATGATATATATTTTAAAAAATCATGATAAGTGAAATAAAGCCAGACACAAAAGGCCACATATTGTACTATTCCATTTATATGAAGTGTCTAGACTAGGCAAGCCATAGAAACAGAAGGTAGATCAACAGTTGCCAGGGGAAAGGGGATGGGGAATGATTGCTGATGGGTATGGGATATCCTTTCAGGGTGATGAAAATATTCTGGAATTAGACAGTGGTGATGGTTGCACAACTTTGTGGATACATAGGAAGACCATTGATCTGTACCATTTTAAAAGCCTGAATATTATGGCATGGGAAATTGATAGTTCAATTTAAAAAAAGATTTCTTGGTAATGATGGTTAGAACACATTATATGTTTGCTTCCTCTTTCACTTGGCTTCTGTCACTAAAATGACAAAAAGTTTCTTTTTTTTTTTTTTTTAGTTTAATCTGTATGGACGGAGAAAAAAAGAAGAAAAGAGCAGAATTTTAGAAGCTGGAAAGCAAATGGATTAGGAGTAGTCATTAACAGACCCAAGAAGGTTAATTCTAAACCTGCAGCTAGAAAAGCTGAGAAGCCACCAGTTTATGTGGTAGAACAGGTTCAGAAATTGAGAACTAGACACACTGGGTAGGAGTACAGTTAGATATCCATGTCCTGTCCCTCCCCAACTACTCCTCCCTCCCTGAAAGAGGGCTGAAAGTTTATTCCCAGGCACAGGGCAGGGCATGGGCCCAGCTCTGAAGATGAGTCCCAGCCTTCTCTCCGACCCAGTTTCCAGAATGCCAGAAGCCAGACCTTCTTTTTCTGGGCAATAAATGAGAGAATCCTTCTCTGGAGAGCATGACCACAAGGAATGACCTAAAGATTCTGATACTGGGTTCAACGATGAAACAACCCAGCCAAATAACCTTACAGGGAAGACCTCAGCCAATAAGCCATTCATATCAGTCACAGCTTCCACCTGATTTTTTTAGACAATCAAGGCTCTTGGGACATCTGAAGAAAACCTCTAACACACAAGAGAGTGAAAAAACAAATAACCCAATCTCAAAAAGGAACCATGGAGGAAACAAATAGATATTAACAGCTTTAGGGAGATAAAGGAGATACTGCACCCATGAACAAGAAGAGGATGCTATAAAGATGAATGTACTGTTAGAACAATGACGACAACAGCAAAAATACCTTGAAGATTGAAAGTACAAGGGTAGGTATTAAACAGTCAGTAGGTAAAAGATAGTTTTTTAATCTCCCAGAAAGTAGACCACCAAGATAAAAAGGAATTGGGAGAAAAAATAAGAGAATTAAATACCAATCCAGGATGCCCAATAGCCAAATATCAGTGTTCCAGAAATAGGGAACAGAGAAAACAAAGGTGAAAAAAAAAAGCCAGTGAAAAAATTCAGTACAATGTCCAGAACTCAAAGACATAAATTCCCACATTGAAAGGACCTAGTGAATACCAGAGACAAAGCATGAAGATAATTTCACACCAAGGCACATCAAGTGAGGTTATAGAAAAACAAAGACAAATTTCACAGAAAGAAACAAGACAGATACCAAGGACCAGGAATCAGAATGACTTTGGACTTCTTAAGAGCAACCCTGGAAACCAGAAGATAATGGAGCAACACCTTCAAAATTCTATGAGAAAATTATTTCCATCCTAGAATATTTACTGAGCCAAATTATTAAGTAGATATGAAGGTATCACAAAGATATTTTCAGACATTCATTATCTCAAAAATTTTTCTTTCTCAGAAAGCTTCATGAACGTGTGCTTTACCAAAATGAAGGTCTTCACTAAAAATAAAGGAAGACTTGAAATATAGGATCGATCCCTGGGTTGGGAAGATCCCCCGGAGAAGGAAATGGCAACCCACTCCAGTATTCTTGCCTGGAGAATCCCATGGACGGAGGAGCCTGGTGGGCTACAGTCCACGGGGTCGCAAAGAGTCGGACACGACTGAGCAACTTCACTTTCACTTTGGAATATAGGAAGCTGAAATTCAACTCACAAAAGGGAATGGGGATTCCCCAGAACAGTGGCACAGAGAAATACCAAGAGAAAAGCAATAGATTCCTATTGGATCAGGTCCACAGGCTCTGAAAGACATTTCTTCAAGAAGATAAAATTGATAGACAGCTGATAGATCTGAATATACTGAGAGATGATTTAGATCATTTTCTGGAGAGTATGAGGTTAAGTTATGATAAATTTCACAGAAAATTAAGCAAATGAAAAAAAAACCAAGACAACTATTTTTTGTTGCTGTTGTTTAGTTGCTAAGTTGTATCAAGACAATTATTAATTTTGGGGAAAACAAAAGTTATATAGGAAATGAATAGTCATCACACCATACTACACAGCACAGCTATAAATGGCATTCACTGTCATAATATGGCAAACTTTGAATACTGATCTAACTAAACATACAGTAGAGGCATTTGGGGAGGATGAGAGGATAGGAAAAGTGACTTAGAAGAGAAGGAAAGAGGACTAAATCTTGGTCTTGTGTCCACAGTGAAAAGCCAACCAGATCATGTTTAAAACTGAAACAATCTGAAAGTAACAGTACCAGAAGTTATTGAGAGACATAGAGGCTAAAAACGTTTTAAAGTGGTGGGAAAAGGAAGGTAAAGGACTTCTGTTTTTTGCAGCCAGCTTTTTAGAAGGATTTGATTATTTAAATATGTGAATTTATAACTTTGATACGAAGTAAAACTCCATTTAACATCAAAGTCAGCTGATTCTGAGCTGACTGTGGTAACAAAATGGCAATCTTAAAAAAAGCCTCTTCCTTGTGAAGCAGCTTTCGGTCAAAGTTCAGGGTGACCCCAAAGGTCATCCTGTCCTCGCCCACAAGAGGCTGGAGATTCCAGCTAGAAGAGTGGACAGGATGATGGTTCCCTTCTCTTCCTCTAGTAGGGTAAGAGGTCTCAGGTGTCACACAGGCCCCACTGCCCAGTGGAGGAGTCCTGTCCTACCCATTCTCTCGATGGAGATGGAGACAGAATGACAGGAAGCAGGAAGGCTTGGTGTCTGCCACACCCTGAGAGGGACCCAGGGTTAAGGCAGGATTCGGCTCCCCCAATGTTCTTTTTTTTTTTTTTTTAATTTTAGAAGCCAGAACATTTATTGTGCGACTAATCGTTGAAATCCTTAAGATGAACTGGATGCTGCAACAGCCGCTCGCTTGGGTTTAGGTGTTGTTCCTTCATGGAATCCATGCCTGAATCTGCGGTATACAATTTTTAGGTGCCTCATTCGACCAGTCCTGGTGGTATTTCGTCTTTTAGCTTTAGCACTCCAATTATACTTTCTCTTTCGCTTGGCAGGGTAGCCACACTTGCCACAGGTCGACTTCTGAAGGTAGGCCTTAGAGCCACAGCGGCGGCACAGCGTGTGCGTCTTATTCTGACGCTTTCCAAACGATGACGTTCCCTTCGTCATCTTGCTTCTGCCGCCAAGACCAAAGAGTCCCCCACTGTTCATATGAAGAAAGTCTGACTCAGAAAGGGGAAAGGAACAGGCCCAAGGTCACACAGAGCTGGATCTGGTCTAAACAAAAGAGCTCTGAGGCTAACTTCTTCGAATAACATCCTAGTGCCAAAATGGTCAATCCCAGGGCTGAGGAAGGGAAACAGGTGAGTTGCAGACATCTTTTTTTTTTTTTTCCCCAGAAAGCAAAGAAGTGCTCAAGGACCACTGGTATTTGTCAGAAGGACCCCGAAGCCAACTTGAAGGAGCACCTGCCAGCCAAATATGAGACAATTCCAGCATCAATAAGAATAATTTGCCCTGCTTCTTCAAAAGGAACTATATAGTTCAATCCCAGTTGATAAGGAGTTTTTCTTTCTTTTCTTTTCTTTTTTCTTTCCAGAAGAATGCAAGCTAACGTAAAAGAGAAGACAGAATTAGAGAACCACCTGTTTGTAATCCCCAGTGTAACAGTTAACCACCAATGGATGCCAAAATCACGAGACAAAGGGCTGGGGGACACAGGATGCCCACCTCCCATGGCGTCTCTCCAGAGTCCTTGCTGGCTGTTTATAGGAAAAGCCACCCTACAATGGTGCAGTCCTGCAGTTGCCACCGCATGATCGGACTTTTAGCATCACCGACCGCAGAGCACTGTGACATTTTGTGTTTCCTAAAGAGGTAAGATACTCAGCATCAGTTGGGAAGTATCTTTGCTAAAAAAATTCATTAAACTGAATCTGCCATTAGACCTAAATTCTAATTTACCAGACACAGAACAAATTAAATAAAACTATGAATAAACAGAAGAATTCAGACAGTCTCCAAAGAACAACAGTACCCAAGGAAGAGTCAGTGTCATGAAAAAAGATGCCTGTGTGGGTGTGGAGAGGGTTCTGTGTTTTAAAAGATTAAAGAAACATAATAACCAAATGCAATTTGTATATTCTGACAAGATTTTGGTTGGGAAAAAAGCTGTAAGAGATATTTTTGTGAAGCTGGGGAAATTTGAATATAGACTGAACTTTAGCTGATACTTGGGGATTATTATTGCTTTTCTTAGGTACAATAATGCAATTTTAGTCTGCTAGAAAAATATATTTTTAGAGGCTAAAGACTGAATGAAGTACTTGGAGGTGATATGAAATGTGGTTTGCAAGTTATTTTCAAAATAGCTCAGGAAAAAAGATAATAGATAAAATTAACAATAGGTGAATCTAAGTGCAATGTATAAACATCTCTGTATGTTTGAAATTTTGAATAATAAATGGTTGGGAAAAAATTAAAAGCAATTGTGTACAAATCCAATCCCCTCCTGTATAAAAACTGTGCTAGCTGCTCAGAAGACACTATATTTCCACCACTGTTCCCTTGACACATTCTTACATTGACAGTGGGCTCTTCCACAGCATAAGCAAAAACTGTAAGTTGTAGTCCTCCTTGAAATTTCTCAGAAATTATCCAAAGTTTTGTATTGACTAGAAAAAAATTCCAAAGGATTTCCTCGGTGGTTCAGTCGTTGGCACTCTGTGCTTCCAATGCATGGGGCCTGGATTCGATCCCTGTCAGGAAATTAAATCCCACAGGCCACAGCTAAAGATCCCGGGGGCTGCAAGTAAGACTTGTCTTGGCAAAATAAATAAATATTTTTTTTAAATTCCAGCTCCACTACTACAGGATGTCAGGATGTGTCATTCTGAGCAAATGACTTAACTCCTCTGTGCCTCAGTTTCCTCATCTGTAAAATGGGCATACTAACAGAACTTAAACCACTGGCTTTTTGGGATGATTGAATGAATTGATATACATATGCCTGATGTAGAGATTAAGTGTGCAATAAGCATTAAGTAGTTCAGTGATGAATTTTTATCTGCAAACTTAAAAAAAAATTTTATTTATTTTTGGTTGCAGTGGGTCTTCATTGCTGCGTGGACTTTTCTCTAATTGCAGCAAGTGGGAGTAACATTGTGGTCCGTTGCGGTAACTTCTCTGGCTGCAGAGTGCTGGCATTAGGGCTTCAGCAGTTGCAGCACGTGGGCTCGCAGCTGTAGCTCCCGGGCTCTTGAGCACATCAGTAGTTGCAGTACATGAGCTTAGCTGCTTCACAGCATGTGGGATATCCCCATGTCTCCTGCATTGGCAGGTGGATTGTTTACCCCTGAACCACCAGGGAAGCCCCTCTGCAAACTTGCTGAATCTGAATCTGGGACTGTGCCCAGAGATCTGGAGCTGTACAACAAAGCCAGAGGGGCCCTTATCCCCACCCTCGGATTATAGGAGACTCCTATGGTGTCCCTGTTGAGCTGGTCTAGGTTGAGATGCCTGTTCTCCCTTGGTCTGGGCACTCTATTCCCCAGAGGTGTGAGTTCCTGCCAGTTCACTTGGGTGAGCCAGGAGGTGGAATCCCCCAGGACCTCTAACAATCTTGTGTTCCTTCTTGGTCCCCAAGTCCTGGGAGAGGAAAGAGCCACCCTAGGTGGTAGGCAGGCAGTGTAGGCCCAGCCCTGTCCACCACCCTACATGGCCAGGCCATCCTTTCTGTGTTGGGGCCCCTTGGATCCTAGCACATCTTGGCCATGAACAAGAGGCCAGAAAAGGTCCTCTCTATGGGGAAGGATCAGGCCCACGCTACAGTCCTGTACCTGTCACGCCTGGCCTGGGCAAGCCCCTTACTTCACTCCTCTCACTTACTCATTTACACATTTGACAATTATTTATTGCCCACCTACTCTGTGCCAGGTCCTTGGGCTATGTCAATGAATGAAGCAGACAGTATCCTTGCCCTTACAGAGTTTGCTTTCCAGTTGGAAACAAACAAGTACACTTGTTTGTTAAAGAGTAATGGCAGAGATGGGGAAACAAAAGGTATTACTACACTGCAGGGTGGGGCAAGTGGTAGTACTTTATAGGGGGCTGGGCTCAGCCTCACTGACAGGGTGAGGTTTGGGCACAGGCTTGAAGATGAGGTGGTTAACCTAGGCCATGTCTGAGGGAGGGATTCCCTGGACAGAAGGAACGGCCAGAACAAAGATCCCAGTGTGGGGTGCACCTGGCTGAGGAGCAGCAAGGAGGCCAGAGTAGCTGGAGTGGAGCCACTGAGGTGGGGCATGACAGGACGCGCAGTGAACAAGGTCTTGGGCCAGACCTTGTGGCCACGGTCACAACCTTGGCTTTCACTCTGAGTAAAATGAAGAGCTTTGGGAAGGCTTTGGGACTTACCTGGTGGTCTAGTGGTTAAGACTGTGCTTCCACTGAAGGGAGCGTGGGTTTGATCCCTGGATGGGGAACTAAGATCCTACATGCCAAAAAAAAAAAAAAAGAAAAGAAAGAAAAAAGCACCATGGGAAGGCTTTGAGCAAAAGGTGTCATTATCCAAACTGCGGTTTAAAAGAGTGGTTCAGGCTGTGCTGAAAGTCAGTACAACAGGGGCAGATAATCCCCACTACCTCTTGGGACTGCTGTGAAGGTCCAAGAAGGAGAGTGAGGAAACATTTTGTAACAAACGGCCTTGAATCCGCCTGAAATGTGGGAGACCTGGGTTTGATCCCTGGGTTGGGAAGATGCCTGGAGAACGGAATTGCTACCCACTCCAGTATTCTGGCCTGGAGAATTCCACAGACTGTATAGTCCATGGGGTCGCAAAGAACCAGACACGACTGAGCGACTTTCACTTCACTTCTGTTCACTTCACAGTGTTTCTGGGAGAAAGAGACTAGTTGCTCTGCTCCTTCCCATCGTACTGAAGGGACAATTGAGTGAGGAGAGGATTTGATTTGCCCTAGGTCAGATGTCCTACAACCGATTTAGGATCTGGGACTCCCCGACTCTTCTCCCAGCTGCTGTCTGGCAAGTAAGTTAATAGTATGGCCCTTGGACATGTGATCTCAGCTAGTACAACTGAGCAAGACTGATCAAGCCCTCTCCTAGGATTCATTCATCCAGCAAATATGTATCAAGCACCAGTTCTGCACCAGTCACCAGGACACGGAGCAAATGGAGACACCTGGTGACGAATGATCCTGGGCTACAGTGGCTGAGGCTGGGATTAGGGGTCAGGTCACAGCTGAGGCTGGAGGCAGGGAGATCAGTCAGGAGGCTGTGGTGAAAAGTCAAGCTGGAGAGGCAGGCCTGTTGGGGGCCATGGCTGGGAGCACTGCAGGAAAGGTAACAAAGAATAAAAACGTAAGGGGGAAAATCCACAGGACTCAGACCAAACTGAATATGGATAGAGGGGTGAGACCAAGATGCTGCTGAGCTTTTTGGCTTCGGTGACGGAGATGATGTCTTTTCCAGAAACAAGAAGTCCTTGGCACATTTGAGGAACAGAAAGAAGTGCAGTGCGTCTGAGCCTAGTGAGTGAGGGGGAGGGTGGTTTCGGATGCTGTTGAAGGGACAGGCTGGGCTGCAGCTTAGGTATTATTCCAAGGAAATGGGAAGCTGGTGGGGAGTGTCAAGCAGGGATGGGCTGGGGCTGGTTTATGTTTTTTAATGACGTATGGCATACAGATTTCCCAGGGGCAGGAGTGGGAGTGTGGAGATCAGTTAGGGGTAAAATCGTTTAAGTGAGAGACGGTGTGGAGACAAGGAGAAGCAGATGGGTTCGATAGCTGTTTTGAAAAGTAGAAATGTCAGGACTTGCTGTGGGAGTGAAGTCAAAGATGGTGTCCGGGTTTAGAGCTATGCAATGGATGGTGGCATTCACTGGGATGTAGGAGATGGGAGAACACATTCTGGGATAGGAAGACCCTAGAGTTTTGTTGTGGCTATAGTCTGTGTGACACCCATGTGGAGACATCATCGATGACTGACGGTGCCAGACTGAAACTTGAAGAGTGAGTATACATGTTTGTAAATGATCGGCTTGCAGACAGTTTTTACCGGGGGACGAGGGCTGAGCTCTAGAGACCCTTGATGTGTAGAGATCGGATGAGGAGCAGCTCTGAGCAGTGCAGAGGAGTGGTCAGCGAGCAGAAGGGAAATAGGGAGAGAGTGTGATCACAGATCCCAAGAGAGGAGTGAAGGAGTGTCAGCTGCGTCAAACACTGCTGAGGGAAAGGCCCACTGGACTGGGCCACCCGGAAGGCATGGGAGATCTTGACAAAAGCAGGTCTGAGAATTGGGTTGGGAGGTGACTGGGAGGGAAGAAGTGAAACCAGCACGGGAGGCGGAGCAGAGAGGTGAGGGTAGCCTCTGGAAGAGGATGCAGATCCTGGTGTCTGAACCTGCTGTCCAGAAGGGAACGCCGCGGGAGGGTGGCGGAGGGACCGGTGATGCTGCAGAGCAGGGGTTCTGCTGGGCTCCCGCACGGCAGGCCGCCGGCACTGCCACGGGGGCTCCCGCACAGCGGGCCACTGGCACTTCCACGGGGCCGCCCTGCACAGCACTGTCACTCGGCTGACCAGCCTCCCCCCCCGAGGCAGGAGTGGTCCTGGAGTGTTTCTCCTCCTAGGCACCAATTCCCTGCCGCCTCTCTTTTCCTGCTGTCCTCTCAGACCTGCCTCCTCAGCCTGGCAGCTCATTTTGCAAATGCTGCCACCATCAGTCCAGTCCACTGGGTTTGAGGGGAAAGTGAAGCTTTCTGAATTACACCAAGGCCTTGGCTCCTGACTTTCCTGCCTTGGCAGAGCTCGTCTCATCTCTGAGCATAAACTATTCTGTGTGTTTCCTCATTTTACTGTCACAATAGCCCTGTGAGTCTCAGGAAGATTAGATGAGATGTACAAATACTAGCTAAGTGCCAGCAAGTGGGAAACCCAAGATGTGAACCCAGGTTTAAGCTATCAACAGAGACCATTCTCTTAACTACTCTGCCATGCTGCTTCCCACAGACCCCTTACTCGCTGTGACCAATCTTAGTGACGGTCATGCCTCCTGTAGCCCGTTACCAAGGTGATGGATTAGAAAGGCAGGATTCCTTCCCAATCTTTGTGGGCAATTGTACTACCTCCGTTACTCTCCAGACAAGCTTCACTATCAGTTAGTTCACTAGCTCTGTCCTGCTCAGGCGTGATCCTTGTCTTGAGCATTTCCTCACATCTCTGAAGGTCTGTTGAAATGCCTCCAGAGACAGTGGGCTCAGCGCCTCCATGAGCAGCCCATTCTAGGCAGTAGGATGGTGTGGCAGTGCAGGGTGTCGACACTACTTGGCTGATCTCAACTCTGCTTCCTTCAAGCAGCGTGCGCCTCAGTTCCTTCACGTGTAAAATGGTGAAACAGTACCTACCTCCTAGTATGATGAGGGTTAAATAAGATGCTACATTTAAGTTGCTTAGTAAGTGCTTAATAAATTTAGCCACTGACACTGTCATTATTGTTATTTTTTTCTGAGGCAGAGTTACAACTTGCTCCCTATAACTTCCACACTTTGGGCCTAGCCCTGTCCCTTGAAATTCTACCCTCTCCCACACTCCCTGCAGGTTATTCCTGCATTTCTCAGTTTTCACTTTCTCCTGACACCAGATTTTTTTCGGGAGGGCAAGCTCAGTTATTCATTACACTGACATGCTCTTCCTAAGATCATGATTTCCTCTTGACAGTCACTGGCTGTTAGCTGGGCAAGCTCAACGCTGCCAAACACATAACTCAGGGTGGGAGAACGGTTAAGCTTCAAGGCCTCTCATCTACTGCCCTCACAGGCCTTCTTGTTGGCTCCCGGGCTTGCACTCCCTGGATTTGGTATCCCAGTCAGTGGGTCCCATTGACTGCATATCCTAAACATCTCCTACCAGGACAGGATTATGTCAAGATGAAGAGCCACACTCTGGCGCCAGAGAGAGCCAAGTTCAAATCCAGACTCTTCTGCTGACCTACTCTGTGATCTTGGCCAAAAAGCCTCCCTGAACCTCAGTTTCATTATCTACAAAATTAGACTGATAATAATCTTGCCTATTTCATAGGGTGTTACGAGGACTGAACAATGTATATAGATGGTATAGTGCATACCTCAATAAATATTTGTCATTAATATCCTAGGACTATGCTGTCTACCAGGGCAGCCACTAGCCACACGTGGCAGGTGAAGCCTTGAAACATGGCTAGTCTCAATTGAGACATGTGCTATTGAGTATAAAATATACACTGGATTTCAAGGTGTAGCTCAGAAAGAAAACAAACTATCTTGGTAATAACTTTCCATATTGATTATACATTGATATAATCACTAAATATATTGGGTTAAGTAAAATATAATTAATGTCACTTTTTATATTTATTAATAAGCTACTAGGAAATTTGAAATTATGTGGCTAAGTTTTGTGGCTTGCATATTTCTTCTGGACAGTGATAGTATAGTGGGGGTCTGCAGCGGTGGAGGGGGTTTGTCGGTGATGGAATTCTGGTTTGCGGGTATTTCTCAGTGTGGGAGAAGAGAAACAGTATATTTGGTTTGGGGGCATTTGACTTCCAGTGGCCACACCTGTCTCTTATAGATGGCATTTGAGCTGCAGGGGTTCCTTAGATATTACAGAGATCTAAGGTTCTATCTGGGCAGATGGGGAAACCACAGGCCATGAGAAGTGGGAGCTATCTGGGGTCACGAAAGCTCAGGGCAGCAGAACGCAGACCCCCATCCTGTATGCATGCCACTGCCACCTGGTGGCCACCAGTACACAGCGCCTGAGGACGCGGCAGCCGCCGGCTCCTTCAGGAGCCGGCCTGCTGCCTCCCACTCCCCAATCTTACGCAAGGACAGGCAGGGCCCTCCTCTTCCTCCCCCTCAACCAGACTGCACTGAGCTGGAGCCCACCAAGGGTGTGCCAGCACAGTAATTGAGGAGGGCGCACTCGGTGGTTTCAGACAAGCATAGGTTCAAATCTCTGCTCTGAACTTTTCTAGCTATGTGCCCCTGGACAACTCAATTTCTCTGACACTCAGGCTCTCTGCAGCTAAAATGTGGATAACAGTACTTGCCTTAAATTTATTTGAACGCGACATCTGCAAAATGAGTCCACAAACATGTAGAAAACACCACAACTTAACGTACTGCTCCTGGTGCTGGGACACAGCAGTGACCTAAACAGACACGTCCACTGGTTCTCCAAGTGTGCTCTCCAGACCACTGACATCAGCACTGCTTGGGGACTTGTTAGAAATACATGTCCTCAGGCCTCCATCCCAGATCTGCTGAGTGTGATGCACACTCAAGGTTGAGAACCACAGGACTCAAGAGGCACAGACTCCACACTACGGTTAAGTGCTATGAATGTGGCAGGTAAACAGCCTGAGAATGATGGCTAGAGGTGGGATGGGATAAGAAACATTAATTGATCTGTGATGATCAAGGAAGGACTGTTTGATAAGGTGACAAGTTCCAGCAAAGATCTGAAAGCAAGTATCTAGACATTATTTAAGACATTTTCTTATAAGACCTGGGGCTGTAATACACAGCCTGGTGACTATAGTTAGGAAAAGTGACTTCTATTCTGATCAACCATGCATCCAGCTAAACACTGAGGCTGCTACTGTTCATAACAGAAGACGAAGGAGCACTAGGACGCATTGATTCTGATTCGCTAGCCTTTGGGGGCCTGGCTCACGCTTGTATGCCTCCAATGATTAGGAAGCAGTTTTATTTCCTCTTAGCGGCTCTCTTTTAGAAAACGCTTCTTTAACTGATGCTTAAATCTCTCTACAACTCCTACCTACCCACTGGCCAAGTTCCACCACCTTAGGACTACATGCAACAAGACAGAACTTAACTTATTTGAAGTCCCTTATACATCTTCTCTTTGGACCACTTAAGGTCAGCAATGCTCCCCCTGAGGCCATGGTTTGCAAAAGGTTTCCCAGGTCTTTCATTAAGAGACTGAGAATTGCGTTGGTAGTATTCTCCTGGGCAAAAGGGAGCCATGACACCATCACCCAGGTCAATGGAGTTAACTGGAAGAAAAACCACTGTCAAGACCTCAATTGTAGGTGGCTTCCCTGGTGGCTCAGACAGTAAAGAATATGCCTGCCATGTTGGAGACCTGGGTTTGATCCCTGGGTCGGGAAGATCCCCTGGAGAAGGGAATGGCAACCCGCTCCAGTATCTTGCCTGGAGAATCCCATGGACAGAGGAGGCTGGCGGGTGGCGCCACAAGAGTCAGACACGACAGTGACCAACACTTTCACTTTCTCCAAAGAGGACTTGCTCTTCTACAAAGAGCCCAAAGACACTCCCACCTGTGACCACATCAGTTCTGAAATCTGAGGGTTACTGGGTTAATATGAAAGTTAAGTTCAGTTCCCTCACCTCGGGGCTGTGATTGGGGCTGAGAGCAGAGCCCTTGGGGGATTAAGCTCACTTAACCTCCTGGCACTAACTCCAGTATTTGCCCCAAGTGTTACCCCAGCTTTCTTTCCTATAGCTCTCAGCTCCCTAAAGCATTTTATCTTGATGTCCTTTTCCTTCCCATTTCTTCAATGCTCCTGGGAATTTCCTTCACTTTCTTAGAACCCAAGAATGCATGTTTGTTTCAACGTATCTAGAATCTATTAGAAAAGTCCTTCAACTGACTAAACTACAGAAGGTGAAGGCAACTCTTTCAATGATTCATTAAACAAGTCTTTATAGAGCCCCTGTTTTTGCAGACTGGGAGCTGGGCTGGCAGACACTGTATGACACTCTCTGCCCTCTCAGAGCTAGATTAGCAGGGCAACATGCTATTAGAGTAGAGGGAGACTAGTGGTACCACGAGGGGAGGGAGAGAGACGGGGGAACTGAGTGCAGAAGCACCTCGGGGGACATCCCAGGAGATAACTTTGACAGTGATGAAAACCTGATTCTAACAAGTGAGTGGTAGGTAGTGAGGCCAAGTTGGGGAGAGAAGATACTGAAGACTGAAGGCATGCAGAATTGGCAAAGAGAAAGGAACTAGGTTTGGTTTGGGCAGAGAGGGTGAAGGGTATGGCAGAGTTAGATAAAACACTGGAGATTCATGGAGACTGGATTCTAGACTGAAGATAAAAGAGTGAGGCATGGATAAAATAGCAGGGGTATGTGTGACAGGATCCAATTAATTTGAGATCACACAGCTGTAGTGTGGTCTGGGCATAGGCATGGGCCAGAGGGAAGACAGGGCTTCCTTGGTGGCTCAGTGGTAAGGAATCCATCTGCCCATGCAGGAGATGTGGGTTTGATCCCTGGGTGGAGAAGAGTCCCTAGAGAAGAAAATGGCAGCCCACTCCAGTATTCCTGCCTGGGAAATTCCATGGACAGAGGAGCCTGACCGGCCCCGGTCTATGGGGTCACAAAGAATTGGACATGACTTCAGTTCAGTTCAGTCGCTCAGTCGTGTCCAACTCTTTGTGACCCCATGAACCACAGCACACCAGCCCTCCCTGTCCATTACCAACTCCCAGAGTCCACCCAAACTCATGTCCATTAAGTCAGTAATGCCATCCAACCATCTCATCCTCTGTCATTCCCTTCTCCTCCTGCCCTCAATCTTTCTCAGCATCAGGGTCTTTTCAAATGAGTCAGCTCTTCGCATCAGGTGGCCAAAGTATTGGAGCTTCAGCTTTAACACCAGTCCTTCCAGTGAACACTCAAGACTCATCTCCTTTAGGATGGACTGGTTGGATCTCCTTGCAGTCCAAGGGATTCTCAAGAGTCTTCTCCAACACCACAGTTCAAAAGCATCAATTCTTTGGCACTCAGCTTGCTTTATAGTCCAACTCTCACATCCAGACATGATTACTGGAAAAACCATAGCCTTGACTAGACGGACTTTTGTTGACAAAGTAGTCTCTGCTTCACTTACGACTAAACAAAGAACAGAGGGAAGACAAGATCTGTTAGGAGAAAGACTGTTACAGGAGCTCAGGTAAGGGAAAGGAGTGAGAAGTAGGGACCATCTCTATGGCCCTGACTGAGGCTGCACTTAACAGTCAGTGGCTGGGCTTCCACCGTCTGCAGTCTCAGGTGGGCAACAGGCCAAGTCCTGCCCTGACTACCTCAGTGGCCAATAGGCCACTTACATTCCAACCTGGACTGCACCAACTAGCTCTTTGCAACTTGCAAACAAAACCTAGGAATGAACTGCTTCCAAAAATTCCTGATTACATCCCTGGTTACCAGGAAACAGCAGGACAAGTTGCAAAGTCCCATCACAGGAAATAAAAAGAACGCTTCAGTGAGCGCCAGCATCTTCCCACCAGGATTCCAGCCAGCTGTCATTCATGATGCCTGGCAGAACTGAACAGGCATTAAGAATAGGAGCAGTTTCTTCAGTGCCAGATTAAATGCTTCAATCTTTCTTGTGATGAACTATGAGGCTGCCATTATCACAGGAATTTTCACTAAAGGGCTGAGCGGTTATGTAACTTGCCCAAGGTTGAGTCCAAATCTGGGGAACTGGGATTTCCACCCTGGAATACCTGCCTCTTGCAGGTCTGTGTACCATGCCCTGCCTTTGAAACCAGAATGACAGTAGAAAAGCACCCTCACTTCCCCCGACGCCTGCAATGTTAATTTAGGGATACTTTTAGATTTACCAAAAAGTTGCAAGATACGACATTTCTGTATATCACTCATTTGGTTTCCTCTAATGCTAGTATCTTACATTTTTAACAATTCACTTGTCAAAACTAAGGAGCACAGGTACATTACTACTAACTGGACTCCAGATTCAGATTTTTTTTTGGCTGCACTGGCCTTCACTGTGGTGTGCAGGCTCTTCATTGCAGGGTGTTTGGCTTTCCTGTTGCAGAGCATGGGCTCTGGAGCACATGGGGTTTGTTGCCCTGCAGCATACAGGATCTTAGTTCCCTGAACCAGGATCAAATCTGCCTCCTCTGTTAAGAAGGCAGATTCTTAACCACTGGACCACAAGGGAAGTCCCTAGGTTAATATTTTATTAGTTTTTACACTAATGCCCTTTCAGGTCCAGCATCCAATGCTTTGTTATTCCACCTCCTTCAGCTCCTCTGGTCTTGAGTCCTTGTTTAACTTTTCACAATTTAAACGTTGATATGTTGTAGAATGCCCTCTAACTAGATTATGGGTTTCCAGAAATTGAAAATTCAGTTGAAGTATTCATCATCTTGTCAAGTCAGAGTACTAGTCAGATAAACATGATTTATCCAAGTGTTCAGCAACCTTAATAGTTCAGCCAGTTCAAACTTAATAGTTCATCTCCCCAAAGCTAACATCTTCCATGTTCTACTCTTTGGAAATTGAGTCACTAAGCCTAGCCCACAGGTAAGTTCACTTACTGGAAGGGGGATCAACTATTTTTAGTTTTTGTAAGATTTATGCCTTCATCTTAAAATCACCTGTATCAGCATGGACTCATTTTATACTTTGTGTTGTAATTACTCATTTTAAAGATGATAAACATCGACTCACTTATGGCTAATCCATCACACACAGTAAGTTGGCAGGAGCCATGGCAAGACTCACCTCTTCAAGGCTCTTCCAAGTGGGACGGGAGTCGTAAGTAGATGCATACCTGGGAAATGGGTGCTAAACAGCAATAAAAAGGAATGAAGTACTGAAACATGTCTGCTGGGATGAACCCTGAAAGCATCATGTCACTGTCTTGCCTCGGAGTAGAAGTCACCATCACAGGGCCCTGGGCTAATCCTCTGCAGAACACTCAGGACCATCTGGTGCCAATGGGTACTGGAGTTGGATGCAGGCTTCTGGAAAGCACAAACTTTTTTATCACTGATGAAAATAGGGCTTGGTGTGTATTGGTGGGTGACTGAATCTTTATGTACTTTATGTACTGATGTAGAACCTCCTCCTAGATCTGCCAAGTGAGAAAAGAAAGATACAAGACAGTGTACTCCCGTTTTTGCACAGAAGGTGTGGGGGGCGAGTACCCACCCACACGTGTTTATATATGGCTGTCTGGAAGGCTCTTCTGTTCAGGCTACACTGGGCTCAACAGTTTCCACTCCACTCCCGCTCTTTAAGAATTGGTCCATTTTTGGAATCACCATCTCCACTTTCAAAACAAGGTCTCCAAGGCCTTGGTCTCTTTAGATGACTGAGGCAACTAATGCCACAACCAGTAGTGTTGCGAAGACCCAACCGTAGCACCATAGCTTCACCTCTCCTTCAGCTCCTCCTCAGGAAACCAGTTCAGAGAACACAGGCTCTCCCTGTCCCAGGGCAGGGGCTGGATCAACACCTCGTGTTCCTCTCTGACAGGTTATACATATTCTCTGAAGTTAATCTATCTATTAATGGCTGCTGGTTTATCAATGCATCCGTGACCTCAAGACAGCCCCATACCCTGGTTAAATACAGACAGGAAGAAGGAATCAATGACCCCCAACCAGTGGCCCCTACATAAAGGAGAGACGACTGGAGTCAAAAACAGCTTACATCAAAGCAATTTATTAACAGAAAGCAATAATTTGAGGAGTCCTGTTCACAGACGGCGACCACGGCGACCCCCCTTCCTGCGGGTGCTGTCGGAGGGGATGGGGGTGACATCCTCTGTGGGGAGGAAGAGAACACATCGTTGTCTGGAGTTGGGTGGGACGGGGAGCAGGCTGCCCGAGGCCCGTGGTCAAGCAGATCAGCAGTGGATCCTACTGCTTCCCAAGAAGTCCTCAGTGTGCAGCAGACGGGTGCGGAGCTGCCTCCTCAAAACTCCTCACGCAGTCTGAACTCAACTTCCGTGAAGGGGAAACTGAGGCTCAGACAGAGCAGGCAACTTGAATAGGATGTCAGAGGCAGGTGGCAAATCCAGGTCTCTGATACCTAGCCTACTGACTCTAGTGGAAAAGTCCTCTCAAACTGAAGAATAGCTCCATTTTAATTAGGTAAAAGAGTGAAAATGTTTTGGAAAAAACCTCTAGAGAGATGGACCATCAGGTCGAGGGATCAGTACACACTGCCACAGAAATAGCAGAGAAGGGCTAACATTTTCTTCCTAAGAGCTATAAATGGTCAGATCACAGACACAAGGGTATAAACACTATGCAAGTAAAGAGAACTGCTGTGATTCTCAACCATGGGAGCCACTGCCCCCTCCACATATTTTTGTCACAATGACTGGGCAGCTCTACCAATACACAGTAGTCAGCCCCCCCAAATATTGAACACAACTCCCTTGAAAACACTGGAAAGGACAATTCATCTCCCATTAGTTCCACCAGCCACCATCAGGCACAGAAGTACAGAAATGACACGGTGCTGTTTCAACGCAGGACATTCATTCAGGTCAAGGTGGCGTGAGTGCTCAGGTAGAGAGTTTATATCACTGGGCACCTCTTGCACACCCCATTAACAAATCTAACTGCCAAGAGTTAGCAGACCAGGGCCTATATCCACTGCATAGGCCCTATATCCAGGGCCTATATCCACTGCTTTCTGGGGTCACACTTGAAAGGAAACTAAGCGTCAGCCAAGGAGGGGTACTCACCAATCCGCCCAATCTTCATCCCTGAGCGGGCGAGGGCTCTGAGCGCTGACTGGGCCCCTGGTCCAGGAGTCTTGGTCCTAGAAAACGAATACCGAAATTAAGAAAAGCCTTTGGCCAAGTCATTATTTGCTGCATACCTCCCCCGCACCAAGGGCCACAGTTTGGGCTCCCTTTCGTCACATGCTGTGATTCTAAGTCTTTTTGGTGATCTGTCCTTTCCCACCCTCCCAAAATCAATGGATCACTTAACAACTTCCTATTTGGTCTCTTCCCAACATAGCGGCCATCTTTAACAGACAAACCAACCTCAACCTCAAACCGTTACTATTAAAAAGTTTTCATGCCCAGAGATTTGCCAAGCTCATTTCCATTCCAAGACCATTGTCCCTGGCTGTAATACTCTCCTCTGTCCTTCCTTCACTGAACCAATTCCTAATATCACAACATTAGGTCTTCATTTAAACTTTATTATCAACCCGGCCCTGACACATTTCTGCTTCCCAACATTTACTGCAAAAAGGAACCATACGCTCCCCTTCTCTATTTTTTTAAAAGCCTGACTCTGCCAGCCTGAGAGCCACAGAGGATGGAAACAATACCTGTTTTCCCCCATCACTCTTTTCTAGTACTTAGAACATAGCACTTCACATGCTGTGTATGCGCAATTAACACAGTAAGTTGGGGCAGGGGTGTGTGCAGAAACCAAATACAGGCACACCTCACGTAATTGTGCTTCACAAATCACGCCTTTTAAAAAAAAGTCCCTGTTACATTTTCTTTAAAGCAATCAAGTATTTTTAAATTAAGGTATGCTGCATTTTTAAAAAAAAGACAGGATGCTACTGCACACACAATAGGCTACAGTATAGTGTAAACGTAACTTTTATACACACTGAGAAAACAGCGCTGCTCATTTTTACTGAGATATTGGTTTTACTGCAGTGGTGTCTGGAACCAAACCCACAGTATCTCTGAGGTATGCCCATATTAATCACATAGGTACCTATGATGCCTTGCCCAAGCTCAGGGACCTTCTTCTCCCTCGAGCCTTACCTATTCCCTCCTGTGGCCCGGAGTTTGATGTGGAGGGCAGTGATCCCCAGCTCCTTGCATCTCTGGGCTACATCCTGGGCAGCCAACATGGCAGCGTATGGAGAGGACTCGTCTCGGTCAGCCTTCACCTTCATCCCACCAGTGACACGGCAGATGGTTTCCCTGGGAACAAAAGCACAGGATCCTCTCTTTCTTACCCATCAAGGATTCAGAGTGCATATCACACCCTAAAGATAGAGAGCAGTACTGCCCAGGAAGGGCAGAGGATGAAGGTCAATCTGAACATCATCCTGATCCCACAAGACTGCCCTAGGATCAGCAGTGAAGGTGTTCACAGATCCCAGATTAACACTGCATCAACATTTTACTCTTAGCTTTAATCTTATTACTCGAGTAATAGGAGTAATTCCTCCTGATTTGACATAAGAAGTCCCCAGGCTGTAAAGGCACAAAGTGTACCTCCTTTTCTCTTAGAACTCCAGCATCTAGATTACAGTATCTGTGCACTAACCAACCAAGCACTTATCCTTACCTGAACATCTTTAATGAAAATATTTCCAGAGATCCCCTTAAAGTGCTACTCAGTTCCCCGGTCATTTCTAATCCCAGCCCTTGCTAACTGGGTCCTGTGCCTCCCCAAGGGGGTAACTCACTTGCCAGAAAGATCGGTGACATGCACAAAAGTGTCGTTGAAGGATGCAAAGATGTGGCACACACCAAATACATTCTCTCCTTCAGCCACCTGAGGGCCGAGGCTGATGACCTGTTCTTCCTTCTTTTCCTTCCCCTTGCGAGGTGCCATCTCTTAAGGAGAAAAAAACAAATTTCAACGTTAAGGACAAAACCCCAAATGTTTACACCTCTGGGAGTACTTCCTCCCCGAGAAAGGTGAGCAGGACACTGAAGAGCTCTGGCTCTCCCGCTCCAGGCCGGCGGGAGCAGAAATCAGGGTTCCCAGGGGACTCCCAACCCACCCTGCCAAGATCAGAGTGCCCCTCATCTCTGGCTTCAGGGGCAGCAGGCGCGTGATAGGTGTTCAGCAAACAACGATGTGCAATCCCTACCCTCAATTTCTGGCTCTGAGAGACCTGCACAGAAATTGCAATGTGCCCGACTTAGCAGTCACTCGGACTTAGGAAGCACCTAAGGAAAGGCCGTTTCCTCTGCATTCCCTTCTTGAATCCTCACTACATCCCCACGGGATTCACGAGACGATTATTCCTACTTTCCAGATTCGACAACTCCAGAGATCAGAGGCCCGGGATGAGACTGCCCAGGAAAAAACTGGTTAAGGTGGGAACTCCATTAGACCAACTTATTACCCAAACCTTCCCAACCACGGTGTGCTGCCGGTTAAGGTAGTGGTGGTCGTGGCGCCGGGCCTACGCCTTCAAGGCTAGATCCGAACTCACCCACACTTAACAGCTTTTTCCTAAACTAAGGCGGCCGCCTCCCGAGACAGGGCGCGAAACAGAGTCTGGGTCAGCCCGCCGTGCTCCTCTCGCCCGGCACGAGGTTTGTTTCCCGCAGAAAGACCTCAGCCCCAAGCCCTTGGCCCCGATGAGCCCCCGTGCTGCAGGATGCCAGCCGATTTTCCTTGTCCAGGGTTCCTACCTGCGCGTCTTCCCCAGACTTCGCCACCGGAAAGAGAGGGTGGAAGAGGGCGGGGCGACGGGTCACGCTCTTGTCCCGGAAGTGCACGTCTGAGGTCACGGGGCGAGGACAGCTCCCGGAAGACGCCGATTTTAGCGTTTCTAAGGAGATTAAAACGCCTGGAGAACACGGCTTACTGAAGGGAGCGCCTAAGGAGGTAAGGGCCTGGGTATCTTGACGAGCGGTCTGCTTCTAAGACTGAAAGAAGCAGCCACACCCCGTGGGTGTGGAAGGTCTGCGTTCTAAGATGGCGGTGACCGCGGCTAGACGAACTTCCACCACCCTGAGCCCGGAGCCTGCTTAGCCTGAGGGCGGCAGCTCCCCTCGCGGTGCGGAGGTAAATGACAACAGTATTTGTCTGTCGTCTCTGACTCTGCAATCCCTTCGACTCCAGGTTTCTCTGTCCATTCTCTCCTCCAGGCACGGATACTGGAGTGAGTTGCCTACCATTCTCTTCTCCAGGGGATCTTCCTGATCCAGGGTTCGAACCCCTGTCTCCTGCATTGCAGGCAGATTCTTTACAGTCTGAGCCACCAGGGAAGGCCTTTTAACTACTGAGTACTTGGCAAAATAAGAATAAATTATTCAATATTTGTTATTTTATACCAGCCTATATTCATACGCATTGCTTCATTTGATCGTCACCACGTTAACAGATAGATACTATTAAATAGATACTGTTTGACTTTTCTTTTAAAGAAAGAGATTTTTAAAAACATTTTATTGGAGTATAGATTTTGGGGTTTGGGGGGATATAGTTTATTTACAGTGTTGTGTTAGTTTCAGGTGTCCAGCAAAGTCATTCAGTTATACATATATTCATTCTTTTCCAAATTCTTTTCCTCATATCGGTTATCAGAATACTTAGTAGAGTTCCCTTTTCTATTCAGTAGGTCATTGTTTGTTTTTTACTTATATATAGTAGGGCCTGCAAGCTCTGTCAGTTCAGTGGTGTCCAACTCTTTTTCAGCCCCACTGCTCGTAGCTCACCAGGCTTCTCTGTCCATGTGATTTTCCCCTCAAGATTACTTGAGTGGGTTGCTATGCCGTCCTCCTATGTATTATTGTGTGTACCTTAATCGCAAGCCTCACTTATCTACCCCCCACCCCCAACCACGTTTTCCCTTTGGTGACCATAAGTTTGTTTTTTAAAAATAATCTTACTTATTTATTACTTATTTTTGGCCACACTGGGTCTTCCTTGTTGTATGAGGGCTATCTCTAGTTTCTGAAAGTGGGGGCCGCAGTTCCCTGCAGAGTGTGGGCTTCTCATTGCAGTGGTTGCTCTTCTTGAGGAGCACAGGCCCTAGAACTGGGGCTCAGTAGCTGTGGTGCACTGGCTTAGTTGCCTCTAGGAATGTGGAATCTTCCTGGATCAGGGATGGAACCTGCATCCCCTGCTTTAACAAGCAGGTGGATTCCTATCCACTGCGCCACCAGGAAGTCCCTATAAGTTTGTTTTTAATATCTGTAAGTCTGTTTCTGTTTTGTAAATAAGTTCATTTGTATCATTTCTTTGAAAAAATTAGGAACTTTCCCCAGTGGTTCATTGGTTAAGAATCTGCCTTTCAATGCAGGGGATTCAAGTTCCATCCCTTGTGGGGGAACTAAGATTCCACATGCTGCAGAGAAATAGTCTGAATGCCACAACTCCAGAGCTTCCCACAACTGGAGAGCCCGTGTGGCCCATGACCCAATGAAGAGCCTGCATACTGCTACTAAGACCTGACACAGCCAAATAAATAAATGTTTTTAAATAAAAGGAGTCTTAGCACCTTAAAAAAATTAGATTCCACATATGAATAATATCATATGATATTTGTCTTTGATTTACTTCAGTTCAGTTATCAGTCATGTCCAACTCTTTGCGACCCCATGAACCGCAACATGCCAGGCCTCCCTGTCCATCACCATCTCCTGGAGTCCACCCAAACCCATGTCTATTGAGTTGGTGATGCCATCCAACCATCTCATCCTCTGTCATCCTCTTCTCCTCCTGCCCTCAATCTTTCCCAGCATCAGGGTCTTTTCCAATGAGTCAGCTCTTTGCATCAGGTGGCCAAAGTATTGAAATTTCAGCTTCAGCATCAGTCCCTCCAATGAACACCCAGGACTGATCTCCTTTAGGATGGACTGGTTGGGTCTCCTTGCAGTCTAAGGGACTCTCAAGAGTCTTCTCCAACACCACAGTTCAAAAGCATCAATTCTTTGGTGCTCAGCCTTCTTTATGATCCAACTCTCATATCCATACATGACCAATGGAAAAACCATAGCCTTGACTAGATGGACCTTTGTTGGCAAAGTAATGTCTCTGCTTTTGAATATGCTGTCTAAGTTGGTCATAACTTTCCTTCCAAGGAGTAAGCGTCTTTTAATTTCATGGCTGTAGTCACCATCTGCAGTGATTTTGGAACCCAGAAAATTAAAGTCAGCTACTGTTTCCACTGTTTCCCCATCTATTTCCCATGAAGTGATGGGACCAGATGCCATGATCTTAGTTTTCTGAATGTTGAGCTTTAAGCCAACTTTTTCACTCTCCTCTTTCACTTTCATCAAGAGGCCCTTTAGTTCTTCTTCACTTTGTTCCATAAGGGTAATGTCATCTGCATATCTGAAATTATTGATATTTCTCCCAGAAATCTTGATTCCAGCTTGTGCTTCCTCCAGCCCAGCTTTTCTTGTGATATACTTTGCATATAAGTTAAATAAGCAGGGTGACAATATATAGCCTTGACATACTCCTTTTCCTATTTGGAACCAGTCTGTTGTTCCATATCCAGTTCTAACTGTTGCTTCCTGACCTGCATACAGGTTTCTCAAGAGACAGATGAGGTGGTCTGGTATTCCCATCTCTTTCAGAATTTTCCACAGTTTATTGTGATCCACACAGTCAGAGGCTTTGGCATAGTCAATAAAGCAGAAATATATGTTTTTCTGGAACTCTCTTGCTTTTTCCATGATCCAGCGGATGTTGGCAATTTGATCTCTGGTTCCTCTGCCTTTTCTAAAACCAGCTTGAACGTCTGGAAATTCACGGTTCACTTAGTATGATGATTTTAAGGTCATCCACGCAATCCATGCAGATGGCATTATTTCATTATTTTTCATGGTTGGGTAATACTCCATTGTATTTATTTACCACTTTTTCTTAAGATTATCATTTTAAAATAATTTTTACGTGTGTATTTGTGGCTGTGCTGGGTCTTTGTGGCGGTGCAGGCTTTTCTCTAGTTGTGTTGAGCGGGGGCTACTCTCTAGCTTTGGTGCTCGGGTTTCTCACTGTGGTGGCTTCTCTTGCTGTGGCATGTAGGCTCTAGGGCGCATGAGCCTCAGTAGACGCAGCTCCTGGGCTCTGGAGCGCAGGCGAAATAGTCGTGGCACATGGGCTTAGTTGCTTCGCGGCACATGGGCTCTTGCCGAATCAGGGATCCTATCAGTGTCTCCTGCATTGGCAGGCGGATTCTTTACCGCTGAGCCTCCAGGGAAGCCCTACCACTTCTTTATTCATTCCCCTGTCAATGGATGTTTAAGAGGCTTCCGCATCTTGGCTGTTGTAAACAGTGCTGCAGTGAACACTGAGCTGCATGCATCCTTTTGAATTCTAGCTTTCTCCAGATACATGCATAGGAGTGGAACTGCTGGGTCATATGATAGCTCTGGTTTTAGTTTTTTCATGAACCTCCATACTGTTCTCCATAGTGGCTGTACCAATTTATGTTACCACCAGCAGTGTAGGAGGGTTCCCTTTTCTCCACACCCTCTCCAGCATTTATTGTTTGCAGACTTTTTGATGATGGCCATTCTGACCAGTGTGAAGTGATACGTCATTATCACTGATTTGCATTTCTCTGATAATCAATTTGCATTTCTCTGATAATTAGTGATGTTGAGCATCTTTTTATGTGCTTTTTGGCCTTCTATATGGCTTCTTTGGGGAAATGTCTATTTAGATCTTCTGCCCATTTTTTGATTGGGTTGTGTGTTTTTTGACACAATTCCTTGTTGATTACTTCATTTGTAAGTGTTTTCTCCCATTGTGTCAGCTGTCTTCATTTTGTGAATGGTTTCTTTTGCTATGCAGAAGACTGAATTTAAGGAGTTGCCATTTTTTAATTTTTGTTTTTATTTTCATTATTCTAGGAGACAGATCCAAAAAGTATTGCTGTGATTTATGTCAGTGTTCTGCCTGTGTTTTCCTCTAAGAGCTTATAGTGTCCAGCCTTACATTTAAAGAAAGCAATTTTAACTGAAATTACACAGTTGTGGGCAATTTGGAATTCTGACTTCAAAGTCTGTGTTTAATAACTACTTCCATATATCCCTCTAATAACAGGATTGAAGGACCTTGAAGGATTGGAATGTATAGACATGAAGAAGGGACAAAAAGTAGGTCATGTGTTGTGCTCTGTGTGTGTATGTGTGTGTGTGTGTGTGTGTGTGTGTATGCAGAGGTGTGTGTATATTAATATATCAATACATACATGTACATATAAAGCCTACATAGTGAAATATATATATATAATTTTTTAACAAAATGAGCAATTATGTAACATAGCATGTAGCTCTTTGTGTACTGTAATTGATGCCATTGAACAACTTGGGCTTGATTTCAGGAAGAGCTTTTTTAAAATTCATCTATTTGTTTTTGGCTGCACTAGGTTTCCGTCGCTGCACGTGGGCTTTCTCTAGTTGCAGTGAGCGGGGGGCTGCTCTGTAGTTTTGGTGTGCGGGCTTCTCATTGCGGTGGCTTCTCTTCCTGAGGAGTGCAGGCCCTAGGGTGCTCGGCCTTCAGGAGTGGCGGTATACCGGCTCAGTTGCTCTGCTGCATGTGGGGTCTTCCTGCACCAGGGATCAAACCCGTATCCCCCGTATTGGCAGTTGTACTCTCAGCCACTGGAGGAAAACCCAGGGAAGAACGTCTTTTTAAAAATGTAATGCCCTCTTTCCCCTTTATGAAAAGTAATTAATTAAAGAAAACCCATAGAATAGAAATATTCAGAGTGGAGAACAAGAAGAAAAAAGAAACGAGTCTTACCCACCACTATTAATACCTTGGTGTGTGTTCTTTCCAAACACCATCTCTGCACACAGGTTGGCCAAAACATTAGTTCAGGTTTTTCAGTAAGATGTGGAAAAACCTGAACAAATGTTTTGGCCAATCCAAAGCATACAGAAGAGGCACATTTTTTAATTTTTTAATTGGGGTATAATTGATTAACACAATGTTGTGTTAGCTTCAGTGTACAGCAAACTGAATCTGTTACACAAATACAGATATCCACTCTTTTTTAGATTCTTTTCCCATAGAGCCCATTGCAGAGTATTGAGTAGACTCCACCGTGCCAGACAGTAGGTCCTTATTAGTTATCTATTTTATATATAGTAGTGTGTATGAAGGCACTTCTTTTTTAAAAGAAAATAACTTTACAACATTTTCCCCCGATGGTATTAAAAAAGTATGCTCATTATAAACAATCCTCACACTACAGAAAATAAATAGCAAAAAGTAAAAATCATCTCTAAATTCTTTCTTCTCGAGATACCACTATTATCAGATTGGAGCATCATTACAGAAATAATTTTGTTTACTTGTATGTATACCTATAATATTCAGTCTTATGTAAATGAAATTGTGTTCTGTATGCCACGTGGTGACTTTTTTTTCTCACTCAACATTGTGGACATCCTCCCAAAACAACTAATAGAGATCTACAACATTTTTTCACAGGTATTTAATATTTCATTTATTATTTTGAATATTAAGTGCATTCACACAAATTTAAAAATTAAACATACCAGAGCTCTTCCCCTGGCATTGCCCTCTCCACTCTGTCCTAGGGCCCGGGGTGCTAAGTTGTCCTGAAAACCTCAGACTATGTCCCTGCCCTCTGGTTCTGGTTAGAACTCAGAAGAGACTGGAAGGGAGATGCAGAGGGCAGACTTATGTCCCTGGTCTCTGTCAGCAAGCTGTCTGGGTCCCGTGACTTGGGCTTCTGTGGGATGCCCCTTCTCTGTCTTCAGGTCTAGAGATACTCCCTCCATTCTCGGGAGGTGACATTATCTGCTGTTAACGTCCCAGGGGCCTGTGGTTTCCCTGCATTCATGCTGCTACAACTTTATACCTAATTTGAATATTAAACTCTTCTCCCGTTGCTTAAAAAAGAAACCCTACTCCTCTCCTGTCCTCAGAAACCCAGTTCTCTTCTTTGCAAGCAACCAGGAATTGCTGCAGGTCTTCTCTGTAGCTCAGTTGGTAAAGAATCGCCCTGCAATGCAGGAGACCCTGGTTTGATTCCTGGGTCAGGAAGATCCCCTGGAGAAGGGATAGGTTTCCCACTCCAGTATTCTTGGGCTTCCCTCGTGGCTCAGCTGGTAAAGAATCCACCTGCAATGAGGGAGACCTTGGGAAGATCTCCTGGAGAAGGGAAAGGCTATCCACTCCAGTATTCTGGCCTGGAGAATTCCATGGACTGTATAGTTAATGAGGTCGCAAAGAGTCGGATACGACTGAGCGACTTTCACTTTCAGGAATCCCTGTATTGCATTATTTTTTTTTTACTACTATATGGTATTCCTCTCTATAGCTGTCTCACTGTTTATCTAACCAGTTCTGTATTGTAGGACATTTATTTCCAGAATTTTGAAATATAAACAGAAGTGTCACAAACACAGTTGTGATATTCTTTCGTTGGGGTAAATTGCCAGCAGTCAAAGGCAATATGTACTTTAAGTTTTGATATTTGTAGCTAAACTGCCCTCCAGAAAGTTATCAATTTTCACTTCTGTTAAACTGAGACTCTAAATCTACCTCCTTACTGTATTGTATTTCTTCTGTAATTAATAAAGTCAGACACGTCTTTATGGATTGTTTTGCACATTTGCATCTCTGTTGTGATTTGTCTGTTTCTATTCTTGGAAAGAAAGAACCATTTTGTTCTGTGGTATTGAGTTCCCCAGTGGAGAAGGTATGGTAGCAGAGACTGGAGCATTATGGAGTAAGTTTCTGCTTTGGATAGAGTTGTCTTAAGGATGTCCCTGGTGGTCCAGTGGCTAAGAATTTACCTTATAATGCAGGGGACATGGGTTCGATCACTGGTCAGGCAACTAAGATCCCACACGCTGGGGATCAACTACACTTGCGCAGCACAGCTACTGAGCTTTTGTGCCACGACTAGAAAGCTTGTGCCCTGCGACGCGAGATCCTGCACGCTGCAACTAAGACACGATGCAGCCAAATAGACAAATAAAAGAGTTGTACTGAACACACAGATCTCTAAACCTCAGTGAGGGAAGGCTTGATGGAGGGAGCACAGCTTCATCTTGTGGCTGGAGGCAGCCCACAGTCACCTCGGGACAAATCTTTCCATAGGAAAGTGCCAGAAGTCTTCAAAGTCACTGTTTTCAGATTCCACTGTCATTTTTTCTTTCTTTTTTTTTTGAAGTCACTCAGTCGTGTCCAACTCTTTGCAACCCTGTGGACTGTATAGCCCACAAGGCTCCTCAGTCCATGGGATTCTCCAGGAAAGGATACTGGAGTGGGTTGCCTTTTCCTTCTCCAGGGGATCTTCCCGACCCAGGGATCGAACCCAGGTCTCCCTCATTGCAGTCAGACGCTTTAACCTCTGAGCCACGAGGGAAGCCCTCCACTGTCATTTTCTAATCAACATGTTTATTATTTCAACAGAGAGTTATTGGTTGTGGGTCCTTGGGCAAAAACTGGAACCTCTCTGGGCTTCAGCTTTGTCATCTGTGGAGTGGGATAATTTTAAAGAAATGTATACTGAGACTTATGTTTTTACAGGGGGCTTAGTGCCAGGCTCTGAGACAAAGCAACAGTGGCTCCAGGGTAAGACTTGAGGGCAGTGCAGGAATTCCCTAAGTGAAGGCAGGAAGAACGGCCTGAGCATGGGCCCCAGTGTATGAAAAGGTCCCGGGCTGGGAAGGTGTTTGGAGGGTTGAAGGAATTAAAACCAGCTGGGCTGTTGTGTGTGAGGGCGGAGGGACGGGAGGTCAGGCTGGAGGAATGGCCGGAGCCACCGTCTGCGGGCTCTCACCTCCCTTCTGCTGTGTCTGTTTTCCCCATCCCAGCCCACCCCACGTGCCATCAATACTGTGAGCACAGGGGCTGTGTCTGCCAGCACCTCCCTTGATGATTCATGCCTTCGATGAATGCTTATTGATCACCTAGTATGTATCTGGTCCTGCTCTAGATAATGATCCATTCTATCTTGGAGTTCACCTTCTGGCAGGAAAGGCAGACACACTATTTAAGGTGATTTTCTGTTGTGTTAGAAGATAACCAGCACTATGAAAAAAGAAGTCCAGCAAGGGAAAGTGTGGCGAGGTGTCTGAGAAAAGGGGGCGGGGACAGGTAGGAAAGGGGATGGGGCATTTGCAGAATTAAATAGAGAGGCACTGACTTCCCAGGTGGTCCAGTGGCTAAATATTCCAGGCTCCCAACGCAGGGGCCCTGGGTTCAATCCCTGGTCAGGGAACTAGATCCCACATGCTGTGACTAAGACCTGGCACAGCTGAATAAGTAAATTAATTTTTAAAATATTTTTTTTTAAATGAGAGAGCAGAGTAACCTCGTTGAGAGATTTGAGCAGAGGCATGAAGGAGGACAGGGGGCAAGCCTTCCCTTTATCGTCAGTGAACTAAGGGAAGACCATTACTGGCAGAGGGAAGAGCGTGTACAAAGGCCCAGAGGTAGAAGCCTCAGTGACATATTGAAGGACGAGCAGGGCCAGCGTGGCTGGATTTGGAGTGAGTGAGTGAGGGGATGTGGAGATGTAACAATGTAATGATGAGGAAAAAAATGGTGGAGGGACATCCCAGGTGGTCCAGTAGGTAAGAATCCGCCTGCCGATGCAGGGGACATTGGTCCCCTGGTCCGGGAAGATTTCACATGCCATGGGGTGACAAAACCCACGCGCCACAACTAGTAAGTCCGCACGCTGCAACTACAGAAGCCCCCGCGCCTGGAACCCGTGCTCTTGCAACAAGAGAAGTCACTCAGTGAGCAGCCCCCACACCTCAACGAAGAGTAACCCCTCACTCACCACAACTAGAGAAATCCCTTGCACAGCTACGAAGACCCAGCACAGCCAAAAAAAAAAATTTAGAGAAAGAAAAGAGAATGTGTGCCAAGGGCAGATTGTATAGGCCTTTAGGTCATTGTAAGGATTTTGGCTTTTGCTCTGAGTAAAAGCATTGGAGGGTTTGGGGCAGAGAAGTGACGGAGTGTGACTCAGGTGTAATAGGATCAGCACGGATGCTCTGTGGAGGCTAGTCTCCCAGTGGGGGTGGTGTGAGGGGCTACAGTGGGAGCAGGGGTCGCGGTGAAGAGATGAAAGATGATTGGTCGGTGAGACCAAGGTGGCATTAGTTGAGATAGAAGGAAGTACTCAAAATTTGGTTATATTTTGAAAGGAAATCCAACAGGATTCCCTGGTAGATGAAACCCCGGCTGTGAGAGAAAGGGCTGGCAAAGCTGCCTCCGGCATTTAAGGCTGGAGGAACTGGAAGGACAGTCGCCCTTGGCTGCGATAGAGAGGCTGCATGCACACAAGCTCCGTGGCTCAGTAGTGTCCGACTCTCTGTGACCCCGTAGAGTGTAGCCCGCCAGACTCCTCCGTCCATGGGATTTTCCAGGCAAGAACACTGGATCCTTCTCCAGCGGATCTTCCTGACCCAGGGATGAAATCCACACCTCTTGCATCTCCTGCGTTGGCAGGTGGATTCTTTACCACTGCGCCACCTGGGAAGTCCCGGGAAGGCTGAGGGGGGAGTAAATTCTGGGAGGAAGATTAGGTGTTCAGTCTTAGGCCTGAGTTTGAGATGTTTGTTACATATCTTAAGTGGAGATGTCAAGAAAGTTTTGGGGGTAGATGAGTCTGGAATTGAGGCAAAGCTTTCAGCTGGAGGTGTACATTTGGGAGTCTCCTGCATCCTGATGAAATTTGAAATTTTGAGACTGCTTATGACCACTCAGGAGCTGAGTGTAGATAGAGAAGAGAGCCAGGAACAGAGCTTCAAAGCGTGGGGATGAGGGAAAGAGACAGCCAAGGAAGAAGCAGCAGGGAGCAGTGAGATGGGAGGAAAACCCAGCCAGGGGATGCCCAGGAAGCCGGGAGCAGGAAGGGAGGCCAGGAGGAGGGAGCGGGGGCTGTGTCCATGTGAAGAGAGGTCGAGGGAAACGTGGACTGAGAGTGACCACTGGTGTAGCAGCTCGGAGGCCACTGGGGACCTTGGCGAGAGGTCAGGGTGTGTGTGGCAGGGGCACGGGAGGGGAGTGCAAAAGCTTGAATGGAGTCGACTGAAGAAAGAAAGAGACGGAGGTACAGACGGTGCTTAAGCTTTACTGCGAAGGTGTGCCGAAGGGCAGGATGAACAGGCAGGATCAAGAGGTTCTTTTTCTTCTTCCTACTTTAATAAAACAGGAAAATATCAGTAACAGATATTTGGATGCCAGTGGGAATGGTCTAGTAGAAAGTGGAAAAAGCTGATGGAGCTGTGTCCCTGAGTAGGAAGAGGTGACCGACTCTAGTGCACAGATGGAGGTAGCAGCTTTAGAGAGGAGTGTGGATAGCCGATCTGTGCAAATGGGGAGAAGGGCGGGGCTGGAGGGTGAGCGCGTGGGAGTGGAGCTTGAGAACGTTCTAGTCAGGGAAGTGGGGTGAGAACAGCTGTGAGGCTGGGGGTGGGCGAATATTGAAGTTTGGAGGTGAGAGAAGGTTTGAAACTTCACCAAGAGCTAGAGGGAAGAGAGGGTGATTCCGGGCTGTGCTAAGGGTCCACTCAACGTTTTCTCAGCCATGTTCAGCTGCATGGATATAGGCACAGGGTCAGCAGAAGGTTGGATTTCACTGGGGTTGCAGTTTTGCCAAGAGAAGACAACTTGAGAGAGGAACGGGGGATTGGAAGGTGAATGTATCAGAACGTGATTGCCACTGAGCAGGTGCTAAAACTGGGGTGACTGGAGTAGAGAGCGCATCGGGGTGAGGGACAGCAGAACGATGGTGGGGATGATAGGTCTGAGGGCCCACCGGGGCGAGGGAGGGCTGAAGGCCAGGCACCAGCTGGTACTTTGCGATGAAGGTCAAGGATGGGGGTGCGGGGGGCATGAGATTAAGATAACGGCTTGGGGCGGAGTTTCAGACCTTGGTAGTGAGTGGTTGACATTGGGGTGGAGGGGACAAGATCCTCAGGGACAGGTCGAGGGACTGGAGGCCGGGGTGATGGGAGCAGTATCCCTGTGAATATCGGAGTAACCAGGAACTACAACAGGAACAAACCAGTTGAGAGTGATACCGCGGCCAGGGGCAAGCCCTCAGAGATGGGAGGCTGTGGCCCAGAGGGTGGAAGACGTCTGCGCCAAAGTGGAGGCCTGGGTGCTGCAGTGCGGAGACAGGATTCAAAACGGGCGTCCTTGAGGGAGGAGGGACAGAGAACGCTTGAAAAGGACAATGAAGAGCAGGGAGAACAGCCTGTGGTTTCTCCCTCCCCTCTTCCCTTTTTTCTCCTGTCCCCGGGCTGTGGAAGAAAAGGCCACTGGGAGGCCTGCAGGGGAACACAGCGTCCTCAGAGGAGAGCAGGTTCTGCTGCAGGAGTTCTGTTGACTGGAGGCGGGCGGGGGGGAGGGGATGCCGCTGAGGGACTGCCTAGGGCCCATAGGGACTAGAGTGCTGGGCCAAGGGAGGCCCTGGGTGCCAGGTGGAGGAGAGAGGCAGTGTGAGATCAGCGACCCAGCACTGCAGTTGTTCCATGAATAACGGTGCCACCAAGCCCTTCCATCAAAAACGCACTACAGTCAGACCCCGGTGACTTGCATGTATATTCTCATTTAATCCCCTCAATAGCTCTGCGAAGCAGCAATGTTTATCCCCTCATTTTACAGCTAAGGAAATGAGTTAGCAGCCAACAGCCATCAACAGTGGTGCAGGGATTGGAGCCCAGACAGTGTGACTCCAGAGCCCCAATACTTTTAATTTCAGATCCAGGCTTTTTTTTTTTAACGTATTTGTTGAGTGGATGAAAGAGGAACTGGGAATTAACCTTGAGAAATCCAAACCCATTCCTGCACCCTGAAGCACAACCTGGAAGGCCCCCATGCTTCCCTTCCTTAGCAACAGAGCATATTTTAATTTGCCCGTGGGCTTCATTCTCTGCAGGGAAGTTCTGCTGGAGGGAGCAAGGGGGATAGTGGAGAGAGGAAGCTGTGGCCCCGAGAGGGAGCGTTGGCTCACCAGAGAAACGCTGCCAGACGTCAGAGAGGAACTGCAGCTCAGTGGGAGCTGGGGCTCCAAGAAGGGGCCCAGCCGGAAGCAGCACCCTGAATCCTCCCTGGAAACCCTCGGTTTCCATCTTCCATCGGTTGTGACCCACCTGCTTTGGATTTTTACAGAACTCGCCCACAGGCTGAGCTTATGGGCCTGAATTCTCTCAGTACTTAGCATACAGAGGGGGGAGTTACAGGGTCTGCTATCATTGTCTTTTGTCTAGGACTTCCCAGGTGGTTCATTGGTTACGACTCTGTGATTCCACTGCAGGGGGCATGGGTTCCATCCCTAGTCAGAGAATTAAGATGCCCGCAGCATAGAAAAGAAATTGTACAAAACAAAATGCTAAAAAAAAAAAAAGGTCTGTCTAAGGAGAAATATGGATGTGAGAGCTGGACCATAAAGAAGGTTGAGCTCTGAAGAACTTACGCTTTTGAACTGTGGTGTTGGAGAAGACTCTTGAGACTCCTTTAGACAGCAAGGAAATCAAACCAGTTCATCCTAAAGGAAATCAATCCTGAATATTCATTGGCAGGACTGATGCTGAAGCTGAAACTCCAATACTGTGGCCACCTGATACGAAGAACTAACTCACTTGAAAAGACCATGATGCTGGGAAAAATTGAGGGCTGGAGGAGAAGGGGGCAACAGAGGATGAGATGGCTGGATGGCATCACTGACTCGATGGACATGAGTTTGAATGAGCTCCAAGAGTTGGTGATGGACAGGGGGGCCTGGCGTGCTGCAGTCCATGGGGTCGAAGGGTCGGACACGACTGAGCAACTGAACAGTAACAACAAAGGGTGAATACGGGCAAGAAACAACGGTGTGTGGGTCAGGCTTAGCAACAGGCGGCGAGGGGGCCTGTGGGGTCCCCGGGGGCAGCTCCGGCTTGGTCACGGGCCTCCAGTCAGGTGCCTAGAGTAGGGGTGCAGAGTAGGAGCAAGGGTCAGCCAAGACAGAGAGAAGAGGGTGGGGAGAGCTCCCAGGCTGAGGTAACAGCCTGTGGGAAGCTTGAAGTGTGGGGAGGCGGGCCCTCAGGGTTTCAGGGTTAGGCCTCTGTGCTGCTGGGGAGAGGCTGAGGGCCTTGATGGGCAATGAGCAGATCCTCCACTCCTAGGCCTAGCCATTTCTTCTGGGTGAGGCTGGTCCCAAAGAAAGGCAATGCCAAAGAATGCTCAGACTACCGCACAATTGCACTCATCTCACACGCTAGTAAAGTAATGCTCAAAATTCTCCAAGCCAGGCTTCAGCAATACGTGAACTGTGAACTTCCAGATGTTCAAGCTGGTTTTAGAAAAGGCAGAGGAACCAGAGGTCAAATTGCCAACATCTGCTGGATCATCGAAAAAGCAAGAGTTCCAGAAAAACATCTATTTCTGCTTTATTGACTATGCCAAAGCCTTTGACTGTGTGGATCACAATAAACTGTGGAAAATTCTGAAAGAGATGGGAATACCAGACCACCTGATCTGCCTCTTGAGAAATCTGTATGCAGATCAGGAAGCAAGAGTTAGAACTGGACATGGAAAAACAGACTGGTTCCAAATAGGAAAAGGAGTACGTCAAGGCTGTGTATTGTCACCCTGGTTATTTAACTTATATGCAGAGTACATCATGAGAAACGTTGGGCTGGAAGAAGCACTAGCTGGAATCAAGATTGCTGGGAGAAATATCAATAACCTCAGATATGCAGATGACACCACCCTTATGGCAGAAAGTGAAGAGGAGCTAAAAAGCCTCTTGATGAAAGTGAAAGAGGAGAGTGAAAAAGTTGGCTTAAAGCTCAACATTCAGAAAACGAAGATCATGCACCCGGTCCCATCACTTCATGGGAAATAGATGGGGAAACAGTGGAAACAGTGTCAGACTTTATTTTTTTGGGCTCTAAAATCACTGCAGATGGTGATTGCAGCCGTGAAATTAAAAGATGCTTACTCCTTGGAAGGAAAGTTATGACCAACCTAGATAGCATATTCGAAAGCAGAGACATTACTTTGCCAACAAAGGTCTGTCTAGTCAAGGCTATGGTTTTTCCAGTAGTCATGTATGGATGTGAGGGTTGGACTGTGAAGAAGGCTGAGTGCCAAAGAATTGATGCTTTTGAACTGTGGTGTTGGAGAGGACTCTTGAGAGTCTCTTGGACTGCAAGGAGATCCAACCAGTCGATTCTAAAGATCAGTCCTGGGTGTTCTTTGGAAGGAATGATGCTAAAGCTGAAACTCCAGTACTTTGGCCACCTCATGCGAAGAGCTGACTCACTGGAAAAGACTCTGATAGTGGGAGGGATTGGGGGCAGGAGGAGAAGGGGACGACCGAGGATGAGATGGCTGGATGGCATCACTGACTCGATGGACATGAGTTTGAGTGAACTCCGGGAGTTGGTGATGGACAGGGAGGCCTGACGTGCTGTGATTCATGGGGTCACAAAGAGTTGGACACGACTGAGCGACTGAACTGAACTGAACTGAGGATGGTCAGGGTGGGGTCCCAGGGAGCTGCCCCGCCCACCCCGCGGACTGCAGAAGGCTGGAATGCTGTCTTTCTCCTAGTTGTCCACTAGATGGCGCCCGATCACCAGGCCTCTGGGGGGACAGACAGGCTTTGGCTGGGGCTGGTACACTGGAGTGAGGATGGGGGCGGCGATAAGCTTTGTAATTTCCGAGCCCCGAGGTTGCTTGGGGAGTGTAAACGTAAGTCAGCGTGTGTGTAAATCTTCACTTTTGTCAGGACGTCTACTTGGGACATGGCTGTGATTTGGCTTTGGTGTACATTCTCCCTTAGGGCCTTGTCACACCCCAGGAGCTCAGACTATTAGTTTTCCAAAGTGGAACGCTGGGACAGGAGAAGGTTGGTGCCGTGCCCAAGGTCACTTGGCTGGTTCAAAGTGGAGTAAATAGTGATCACCACCAGGCGTCTTAGGACAGATCCCAGCCACGTGGCAGGACCCACTCGTGAAGGACTTGCTGAAGTCCTCTGAATGGAAGAGCAGAGCCCAGTGGGTTGGTGGTACTGGGATACGAATCCTGGGCATTTATCCATTTAGCATGTTTGTTGAGCACCTACTACTATGTGCCAGGCACCGTGCTAGGCATTGGTGAACGATAAAGCAACTGGTAACAGACATGCCCATGGACTGTACCCTACCAGGCTCCTCTGTCCATGGGATTTTCCAGGCAATAGTACTGGAATGGATTGCCATTTCCTCCTCCAGGGGATCTTCCCAAACCAGGGATTGAACCCTGGTCTTCCTCATTGTAGGCAGACATTTTACCGTCTGAGCCACCAGGGAAGTCCCTGAAGGCTGTCAGGGAGACAGCCAGAGTTAGCCAGCTGACAAGCAGACCCAAGAAGGTTAGGGGGTTGGTGAGGGAGCCTCAGTCTTAGAATGGCAGCGACAGAACTCCATGAGAAAGTGCAACCATGAGGCGGGCAGGAGAAACAGCGCTGAAGCAGAGGCTACAGCTCATGCAAAAACTGCCAAGGCGGGAAAGTGTTGAGGGGCTGCATAGGGATGGGGGGCTGGGGGAAGAGGGGAGGGAGGGGAGGTCATCCCTGGGGCGGAGTTGCGGGGGGAGAGGGTGTCTGACGGACCCTGGTGAGGGGTGTGTATTACCATCTACATACTGTAAGAAGGGGGAGGAGCTTTAGGCTGGGCTCGCACAGTGTGATTTGCATTTCAAAGTCCACTCTGGCTTTGTGAAGATGACCACACAGGTGAGAGACGATGGTGGCTCACAGCATGCTGGCAGCTGCGAAGGTGGAGGACAGTGTCTAGGTTTGAGAGGTGCTTTGGAAGTAGAATCAGCAGGATTTTCAGATGGATTGCATATAGGGGTGAGGATGATTCCAGGTTCCAAGCATGAGCAACGGGTGGACAGTGGGGCCATTTCCCAAGGTGGGAGAGCCTGGGGAGGGTGTGAGCTGGGTGGAAGATGGGAAACAAGGTCAGGCTCTGTTATTTTGAAGCCACCCCTGTGAAATCCTAGTAGAAAGATGGGGCAGCGGTTGGGGCTCCTTGGAAAGGTAGAGACCGCTGAAATAATCTCCAGAGCCTCTGTTGTTCATTGTTCAGTCGCTAAACAGCGTCCAACTCTTTGTGATCGCATGGACTGCAGCACACCAGGCTTCCCCATCCTTCAGTATCTCCAGGAGTTTGCTCAAAGCCATGTTCCTTGAATTAGTGATGCCATTCAACCATCTCATCCTGTCACCCCCTTCTCCTCCTCCTGCCTTCAATCTTTCCCGGCATCAGGGTCTTTTCCAGTGAGTCAGTCAGGAGTCTGTAGATTGTACTTATTACTTTTTAAATTTTTAGTATTTATTTCGCTGCACCAAGACTTAGTTGCAGCGCTTGGGACCTTCTCTCTTTGTTGCAGCGCTTGGGACCTTCTCTCTTTGTTGCAGCATGCACACTCTTAGTTGCAGCATGTGGGATCTAGCTCCCTGACCAGGAGTTGACCCTGGATCCCCTGCTTTGGGAGCATGGAGTCTTACACACTGGGGCACCAGGGAAGTCCCTAGGTTGAACTTAATGTCAAGGGCCTGGATGCGCTCACTCAGCCCAAAGGCCAGGCAGCTCAATAATGGGAGACTGTGAGGAGGGCCCCATGGCTGCAGGTGTGACAGGGAGCCTGCTGGAGGTGTCGATGACTGGTGGAGAGGGGCGGCCTCTGTGAGGGTGGTGCAAGGAAACAGCCCCTGAGGATGTGAAAGACCAGGACTCAGGTGGCCCTGGGGTCGCGTGGAGGAGCCGGACTTGCTGACTCTGCCTCTTTGTCTGCTGAGACCTTCCTTCGCAGGAGTGCTTCCCCCACCACCATCTGGCAGATGGCCCCAGGGACACAGACCCTGGTCCGGAGCTAGGGGGGAGGGCGGCCCCTGGCATGGGGCTGTAATTTCAGTTGGGGGCCGGGCTCCTGGGTTTCGGTGCCACCTGGTGTGAGGTTCCTCTTTCTGGCACCTCCCCCACGGCTGTCTCTGCTGACCGCCTCACCCCCCTGCTGCAGTTAGTGAGCCTCCCGCAAAGGAGGGGAGGCGGGCCAGGCCCAGGGAGTGCTCCCACCTGGAAGGGGCTGCCAAGTTTAATTAGTGCTTGTGAAGCCCTGGGACCTGCCTCTGAGAGCACCACCCCCTTCTCCCCGGACTTTCATCTTTGAAATTTCCCCACCAGCCTGGATGAAAGGGCCAGGGAGGGGCCAGGTATTAATAGTAATTATTAGTTTCACAAATAAAGAGGAGAAACGGGATTATCCCCAAGCCCAACCAACTCGTTCGCCCCTCTTTGTGTGCCTCCTCTCTCCTTCCTCTGGCTCCATTTCCTTTCTCTTTCCACTTTTCCTCCTCTTCCCCTCTCCTCCCTTCCTCCGGGGCTTGCCTCTTCTGTCTATCCCCATCTCAAGGCCTCAGGATCCGCCTGCCACCCCTCGGTCTCTCAGCTCTCTGTGTTGGGATATCCGGAGCACCAGGACATTCAGGGAGCACCCCTGTGCTTCTCTGGGGCGCGCAGGCAGAGGGGGTGGAAGGGTGTCTGTGTCCATTCATTTATTCACTCACTGTTTTCCAAACAGCTATTGAATATCTGCCATGGCCCAAGCACTGGACTGGGCCCTTAGGACTCAGTGTTGGACAGGACAGACACGGCCCTGCCCTGGGGATCTCCCAGGGAGGCTAGGTAGTAAACAGTAAGCTGACAGGTTACTCTTGAGGGCACAGATAGATGTCTGCTCAGTTCAGTTCAGTTCAGTTCAGTCACTCAGTTGTGTCCAACTCTTTGCGACCCCATGAATCGCAGCACCCCAGGCCTCCCTGTCCATCACCAACTCCCGGAGTTCACTCAGATTCACGTCCATCGAGTCAGTGATGCCATCCAGCCATCTCATCCTCGGTCGTCCCCTTCTCCTCCTGCCCCCAATCCCTCCCAGCATCAGAGTCTTTTCCAATGAGTCAATTCTTCACATGAGGTGGCCAAAATACTGGAGTTTCAGCTTCAGCATCATTCCTTCCAAAGAAATCTCAGGGCTGATCTCCTGCAGAATGGACTGGTTGGATCTCCTTGCAATCCAAGGGACTCTCAAGAGTCTTCTCCAACACCACAATTCAAAAGCATCAATTCTTCGGCGCTCAGCCTTCTTCACAGTCCAACTCTCACATCCATACATGACTACTGGAAAAACCATAGCCTTGACTAGACAGACCTTTGTTGGCAAAGTAATATCTCTGCTTTTGAATATACTATCTAGGTTGATCATAACTTTTCTCCCAAGGAGTAAACAGCAGCTGTGATGCAGAGCTAAGGGTGGGGCCCCCGTGAGGCTTGGGGATGAGGGAGGCATTCCCCCCGAGGAGGTATCCCCCCGAGGAGGTGGCGTTCCAGCTGAGAGCTGAACAATGAGAAGGACCTCAGGAGAGAATTGTTGAGAAGTGTTCAGGGCAGGGAGAACAGCCTTTGCAAAAGCCTGAGGTCAAGACTGTGGACCTTGTGAGAATGTGAAAGGAGGATGAGGTGGCAAGAGGTGGGGTCCAGAGAGCGAGGCCGAGGTGCACTGGGGCCGGTGGGCCCATAGCCGGGCCCCGGTGCACTCACCGGGGCCCTGTACCTCACTGAATGTCCTGCTGCCCCTGTGTTGGAATTCTTATTTATTTATTTGGCTTCATCAAGTCTTAACTGTAGCATGTGGAATCTTTCATGCTGGCTCATGGGCTCCAGAGTGCTCAGAGGCTCAGTAGTTGTGGCACAGGGACCTAGTTGCCCTGCAGTGTGTGGGACCTTAGGCCCCCGACAAGGGATCGAACCTGTGTCCCTTGCATTGGAAGGCAGATTCTTAACCACTGGACCACCAGGGAAGTCCCATTGGAGTTCTTCATTTTTAAGCAAGGGGTTCTTCTGCGTTTGCATTTTGTACTGGGTCTCATCAGTTATGTAGCTGTTCCCTGCTTGGGGATGGAGAAGGCGTTGGCACCCCACTCCAGTACTCTTGCTGGGAAAATCCCATGGATGGAGGAGCCTGGTAGGCTGCAGCCCATGGGGTCGCGAAGAGTCGGACATGACTGAGCAACTTCACTTTCACTTTTCACTTTCATGCATTGGAGAAGGAAATGGCAACCCACTCCAGTGTTCTTGCCTGGAGAATCCCAGGGACGGGGGAGCCTGGTGGGCTGCCGTCCATGGGGTCGCACAGAGTTGGACATGACTGAAGTGACTTAGCAGCAGCAGCAGCAGCTGCTTGGGGAGGTCAGCAAAAGAAGTGACTTAAAAAAAAAAGTAAATGTATATAGAAATATGAAGGCTGGTGGGTTGGTGTTTGGTGAATGAATGAAGGAATGGAGGAATTTGGGTGCACACATGTGTGAGCTCACCTATGAGGCTGTCACTGGGCCACGTAGGCCTGGCCAGGAATGCTACTCACACACAGACGTGGCCCTGACGTGCTCCTGAGTCCTGCAGCACCTGCTACATTTCTCAGGGCCGTCGCCAGAGAGGCTCCAGGGGATATGTGCGCCAAGCCCAAAGCAGCACCGTAAACAGGGGTAGTGTGGCCAGGCTTCTTTCAGGCCCCGTTTGGAGGCAGCCCTGTCTGCCCCAGCTGGAGGCAGCCCTGTCTTCCCTGTGAGACCCGAGACTTTGGAGCCAGAAATATTTGAGTTCAAACTGCCTTCACATCCTCACAAGTGGATATGTGGATGCAGATAACTGGACTTTGGGCAGGTGATTTGCTTCTTCAGTCCTCAGTTTCCTCATCTGTAAAATGGGGATCACTACTTAGAATTTCTGAGATGATTCAACGTGGGAATGAAAAGGAAGATTTTGGCAGAGTCAGAGCTTGGTAAATATTTGTAATAATAATAATAGTTTTTATACCCATACAGTCTCTGGAGACTTGGGTAAAGATTTGCTTCTGCCCCCAAATGTCTGCATAATCATGAACAAGTCTCTGAATCCTCCTGGTCCTCAGCTTCCTCTTGTGTTAAAATTGGAGTGATAACAAGCTAACTCGTCTCTAAGCAGGGTGATCAGGACAATCCCACACATTCACTGTGGAGCTTGTTTGAGAACTGATGTGCCCATATTACTTGTTGGCACGTTCCTGACCCCCACCTCCCCCATCTCGGGGCAGATTTTCTCCAAATACGCCCCTTCCTCGGAGAGAAAAGTGTCTGCCCCCCACACACCTCACCCAGTTCTTGGCAGTGCATGGAACCCAGTCCCTGGATTCCCAGCCCCGAGGGTGGTTGTCCTCAAGCTAGAAAGTCTGCCCGGGAGTGGCCCTTAAGGCCAGGGTCTGCAGTTGGGCAAGGAAGACGAAGGTCCCCAGCTGGGGCAGCGCTGGCGGGGGGGGCGGGGGCGGGGGGGTGAACTAAAGGGAAACAAAGGAGCTGGAGCCCCAGTCCCAGCGGCCTGGCTTCCTGCCTCCCTCTGGGCAGGAAGCAGCCAGAAAGCTGTGAGAATCAGTCTCTGACTAAGGGCCCAGGCGACAGTCTTGGAGTGGGTAGAGCCCCGACTTCATCTCCCACGTTCACCACCAAAAGCTGATTTTGGGAGCCTCCAGAACCCATGGGAAGCCCTGAGCAGCACCCAACACCAGCCTGGGAAGGGGAGCCCCTCCTGAGAGGTGCCCTGGCCAGAGGAGACAGGAAGGGAGAGCTACAGGGTCCTCGGCCACCCGCGAGTGGAGACCCGGTGGGCGGGGAGGCTGGGTCCGCGTCCAGAGGCTGCGGTGAGCCAGCAGTGTGACCACGGGGTCACTGAGCCTCTCTGTGCCACAGGCCCCTCGTTGGGAACGAGGGGGTAATAGTCACGCTTTCTCAGAGTGTTACTGGGAGAACTAAGTGCCCTAAGGTTCTTAACAAAGCCTGACACATAGTGAGTGCTTTGGAGAGGCTAGTTATTATTATGGGCTTTAAAAAAATGAGGCCATGCCGTGAGCCACGGCAGAATCTGTCAGATCTCTGGATGGACGAGTTTGGCGCCCTCCCCATTTAGTTCTCTGGATGGACGAGTTGGACGCCCTCCCCGTTTTGATGTTTATTTTTTGGATGTGCGAGGTCTTCCTTGTTGTGCACGGCTTTCTCTAGTTCTCTAGCTGTGAGTGGGGCTACTCTTTGTTCTGTAGGTGGGCGGGCTCCTTGTCGCAGTGGCTTCTCTTGGAGCACAGGCTGTAGGTGCCCAGACTCCAGAGCGCGTGGTCTTCACGGCCACTAGAGTTGTGGCGCGTGGACTTAGTTTCCTCGAGGCATGTGGAATCTCCCCCGACCAGGGATCAAACCCATGTCCCCTGCATTGGCAGGTGGATTCTTAACCACTGAACCAAGCGGGAAGTCCAGCCTTCCCCTATATTTTGCTCTGTGCTTGGCTGGCAACAGTCATTCATTCGGTTATTCAAGAAGTATTTATGGAGCATTTTTGTGGCAGCAAAGTGGTGGGGGATCCCAAAATGGATCGGTTCTTGGACGGGGCATTTGGGCTAGAACGAACTGTGGGCTTAGTTTCTGTATACTCAGATACCCACTGCCCTGGAGCTGTGTGTCAGCCAGTTCACAGAGCAGGGAGCCCAGGGGAAGTCACGGACACATGATCACACAGCTACTGACTAGCAGTAATGGAACCGAACCCTGGCCCACATCAGTCCAAAGCCAATGCCTTTCCAAATCAAGGTTCCAGGGCTGCCTCCCTGTGGCACTCTTTGACTGCCGCGTCTGCACCCCCACTTTGGCAAAGCCAGAGGTGACCCCCACTCCCTGGAGGCCAAAGGTTGGGCTGTTTTCTGCAGCCCTCTCCAGCAGGATTTTTGTCATTTCCTCCCTGGTTCTCCTGACCATGCAGAACAACCTTGGGGCTTTCCCCAGAGGGGAAACCCAGCCTGGAAGCAGCCCAGCCTGGAAAATGTGGCTGTGGGTAACTCCTCATCTCCTTAGTTGCAGAGCATCTGAGAGCCCGGGAGTGGAGCAGGACCAGGAGTGGGGTCGCGGTGGGGGGTGGGGGTGGGGTGCTCCCTGAATGGGTGCTGAGCCAGTGATTCCCCTCTGGCTCTGTAGCCTGAGATAGGTCACAGCCCGTCTCTGGGCCTCAGTTTCCCCACCTGTGAAAAGTGGAACAGTAACAAAGCTACAGCACCAGGCCATCTGCATGGCCTTTGTGCTGGGAGTTGACAGGCTGATGGCAAGTTCTCCCGCCCATCTTTCCTCTTGGGCTTTTGTGAGGATAAAGGAGACTGTGGCTACAAAAGGACTTTGAGACAGAGGACAGAACTGGATACCAGCTGATGCAGAAGTTGATGGCTGTTGATGGAGACCCTCCCCACCAGGTCCAGCTTCTGCCTCACCCAGACTCTGTCTATGCCCAAGCTCCCATTCCCCAGATCCCCTGTAGAATCTGGGGCAGGAGGAGCCTGGGAAGAGCCTGGTTGGAACCAGGAAATCCTGGACCTGGCACAAGCATCCCCAAGCTACGGGATCACTCATTTGGCTGCAGCCCCCGGTGGACGTTCCAGCAGCCTCACTGACACCCTGCCATGCCAACTTTGCACCTTGACTTTCCCACAGGTAGAGGTGGGGCAGGGAGAGCAGGAAGAGGAGGCCTGTGGCTAAGCAGGAGGCCACCTTCTGGCAGATCACCACACTCACCTTATGCCTGGGTGGGCCTCAGTTTTCCCATCTGCATTGTTCAAACATATATCACAGGACCTCACAGAGCCTTCTGAGGTACAGTGGGTGGGTCTCCAACTTCTGCCATCCTCAGACCTCCAGGCCCTAGCCTCAAACAGATGGAGACCAATTCCACCCTCGGCCTTCCATCTGGGATCTGAACCACAATCCCCAGCCCCATCTGCTTGCAGCAGCCTCCCAAATGCTCTCCAGAATGGCCGGAAACCAAGGGTGAGGAGGTAGGGGCACGCCCCCTCCCCAGGAGGACTCAGAGGCAGGAGTCTCACTGCCAGGCTTGTGCGCACGGATGGAGAGGTGACGAGCCGGAGGGATGGTGGGAGAGGCAGCGCCATGTGGAGAGGCCAGTGCCCTGGGCACACAGGCCCACCCAGCCCCGTTTCCTCCAGCTGGGCCAGATGGTAGGGGCGGCGAGGAGAGGGATCCTCGCTCCTCTCTTCCCCCACCCAGGGGCTCTGCAGGGGCCTGGATTTCTTTCCACACGAAAGACATGTGGGGAGGAGCCTTACCCACACGCAGATTTGGGGCAATACGTTAATCCGGTGGAATCACATTTGAAGCATTACAGAACCTGAGTATGCTGGAGAATTCTAGAATCTCAGAGGCACAGCATCTCAGAATTTTAGCAAAGTGAGTCATAGATTGTAGGTTTCTAAACTGTGCTGTGTCAACACTGTAGCCACTGGCCACGTGTGGTTATTGAGTCCTTGAAATGTAACTAGTCTGAATTGAGATGAGCTGTACATTTAAAATACATAGCAGATTTTGAAGATTTGGTACAAAAGAAAGACTTTCAAACATCTCATTAATAAGATATTAATTACATGTCAAAATGATAATATTTCGGATATAGTGGGTAAAATACAACGTATTACTAAAATGAATCTCACTTTTTTTCTTTTTTGCTTTTAAAACATGACTGCTAGAACATTTTAAATTTCATGTGTTTCATTTCAGAATTTTAAAGAGATGGAATTTCAGAACCAGGTTTCCAGATTTTTATATCACTAGCTGACTTTGAGCCTTAGATATTAACTCCCAGAGCCTAGGAGAATCTGAGAAGAATCCTGGTCCTCTCCCAGCGCAGGGATCCTCTGGCCCACCCTGACCAACACTGACCAGCCTTTGCCTACCCATTCCCTCCTCCAGTGGAGAACTCAACTGCCGCCATGGCTGCCGGGCTTTTAGAATGGCTAGAGTTTCCGGGTGTCGGCTCGCATCTACTCCCCACAGCTTTTTCCACCCTCATGGTTGGCTTCCAGAGCCTCTTCCAGGGCCTTCCAGGACAGGCCTGCATCCTTCTTCTCCGTGAAAAGGGTGGAATTTGAGTTCTGACCCCCCCCACCCTGCCCCCGCCCCAGGCCGCTGTCCTGCAGGCTGCAGGGTCTGCCTCGACCCCTGTTCCCCTACAGGTGAGCTTCAGGGAGTCTCAGCTCCTGATGCCTCCGTCTCTTAGCAGAACCTGGGACCCCAGTGATCAGGTGAGGGTCTTCCAGCCTCTCCCAGTCTATAGACTATCCTGTCTGTCTGTCTGGGGAACTGCCTGCCCTGTGCAGTCTCCAGGCCCTGCCCTGTTCCCAGCTCCAGAGGATGTATGACGGTGACTGCCGGTGCTGGGATGTGGGGGTGACACAGGAATCAGGGAATTGGGGAATGGATTCAGGGTGCCTCAGATCTGCCTGGAAAATGCTTTTTCCAATTTTAAGAGATGGTGGGGAGGAAGAAGGAAGAGGCTTTCTTACTGACAGACTCAGGAATTCCAAGGCAGTACTAATAGGTGACTCACTCAGCACCTGAGCAGTTCTGAGAAGGAAGATCGGAAGTCAGTCAGGGAAGGCGTCCTGGAGGAAGTGGGATTGGAGCTAGGACTTGAAGGAAAGGAAGGGGGTGTTAGAGTTGCGAAGAGGTGGAGGTGAGGGCATTCTCCTTGGCAGGAAGAATGCTGGGCACACGTGGCCGGGACCCAGGCCTTGAGGGTCCCAGGTTGCCTGGAGTAGAAGGGTCAGAGGGCAGTAGGGCTGTGAGGATGAGTCAGCTGGCTGAGGGCCTCTGGAGAGGTGTGTGTGTACAATAGAGAAAGGGGGAATCCCAGTTAGCTGTAGGAGTATGTTGGGTAAAATAACAGTAACAACTATAGCAGCTATGCCAGGCACGGTGCTAAGTGGTTTCCTAATATTTCATTTATTCTTATCAATAACCCTATGATGTAAGTACTGTTATTCCCATTCTACAAATAAACAATTGAAGCCATGGTAAGTGACAGTAAGTGTTGATTGACCTTGGATTTCCACACAGGATAGTCTGGCTTCAAAGCTCTTAAGCGTTGGATGAAGGGAGGTTGTGGGGAATGGAACTGGTGGGGTGAGTGGTGTGTGCAGCGGGTAAGTGAATGGGTGTGACCCTGTTGTAAGTAAATAAGGAGGGGTGATCCCCACTGCTTCCCTCCTGCTTCCCTCACCCAACCGCAGCTCTGTCTCAGGATAGACTCAGCCCAGACAGGTCTGTGTGAAGATGGGGCCTTGGAATGACAAGAATTTCCATGCCTGTTGGAACAGATAGCCCCAGACAAGAGTCTGGTCACCATGGCAGTTTTAGAGCCAATTTCCCACTGGGGTCAACACTGCCCTTCCCTCCCTTCCTTATATGCTGGCACCTCCTCCGGGTGTCCTGGCTTGGCTGCATCGCCGGTGATGGAGGCAGGCCCCTGTTCCTCTCTGGGCCTCAGTTTCTCTGTTTCTGTAAGCAAGCAGAGTGAATTAGTTCAGGAGTCATAAACTAAGGTGATAAGGTGGCCCAGGAGGAGAATGCAAACGAATGAGGTGAGGTGGGTAGGGGTGTGTATGTGTGTGGTAGGGGTTGAGGGGCCAGGAGGACTGGAGGCAACCTCCTGACCAGGTGACTCGGCCTGTCCTCCCTGCTTCATTTGGTGGAGCCCCCGGGACCCTGAGACACAGTTTCTTTAACTGGGAGTTGTGGTGCCTACCCCATGGGAGTGGTGAGAATGAACTGATGAGAATAATTGATAGGAATCTTGAGGAGAAATGCCCCCCAGCCTTTGATGAATATAATCTTTTTATTTGAATCATATTAAAAGTATTTATGTCTAAGCTCATATAGCTCAATTTCAAAAAACAATCCGACTAAAAGATGGGCAAAAGACCTAAATAGACGTTTCTTTCTCCAAAGATGATATACACATGACTGATAGGCACATGAAAAGATGCTCAGTGTCACTAATTTTTAGAGAAATGGAAATCAAAACCACAATGAGGTATCAGCTAACAATGGTCAGAATGGCCATCATCAAAAAGTCTATAAGTAATAAATTCTGGAGAGGGTGTGGAGAAAAGGGAAACTTCCTACACTCTTGTTGGGAATGTAAATTGGTGAAACCACTATGGAAAACTTCTCAGGGGGCTAAGATGGTAAAGAATCTTTTCTCAGTGCGGGAGATCCAGGTTCAATCCCTGGGTCAGGAAGATCTCCTGGAGAAGGAAATGGCTACCCACTGCAGTATTTTTGCGTGGACAGAGGAGCCTGGTGGACTACAGTCCATAGGGTCAGAAAGAATCAGATACGACAGAGCAACTAATACACACACACATGGAAAACAGTATAGATGTTCCTTAAAAAACTAAAAATAAAGTTTCCATATGATCCAGTGATCTCACTCCTAAGTGTACATCTGGAAAAAAATGAAAACTCTAAACTGAAAAAGGACATGCACACCAATGTTCGTAGCAGCACTATTTACAATAGCTAAGACATGGAAGCAGCCTGTGTCCATCAACAGATGCCTGGATAAAGAAAATGTATATATGAACTGTTGAACATTACTCAGCCATAAAAAAAGAATGAAATAATGCTATTTGCAGCAACATGGATGGACCTAGAGAGTGTCAGAAAGAGAAAGACAAATGCCATGTTATCATTTATATGTGAAATCTAAAAAAAAAAAATACAAATCTAAATAAAAAAACAGAAACAGACTCACAGATATAGAAAACAAATTTATGGTTACCAAAGAGTAAGGTGGGGGAGGAATAAACTAGGAGTATAGGATTAACAGATATTCGCTACTATACATAAAATATATGTTGTTGTTCAGTTACTCAGTCGTGTCCGACTCTGTGACCCCATGAACTGCAGCACGCCAGGCTTCCCTGTCCTTTACCATCTCCTGGAGCTTGCTCAAAGTCATGTCCATTGAGTCAGTGATGCCATCCAATTATCACATCCTCTGTCATCCCCTTCTCCTCTGGCCTTCAGTCTTTCCGAGCATCCTGGTCTTTTTTAAGGAGTCAGCTCTTCTCACAGGTGGCCAAAGTATTTCAGCTTCAGCTTCAGCATCTGTCCTTCCAGTGGATATTTAGGCCTGACTTCCTTTAGGGTTGACTGGTTTGATCTTGCAGTCCAAGGGGCTCTCAAGAGTCTTCTCCAACACCACAGTTCAAAAGCATCAATTCTTTGGTGCTCAGCCTTCTTTATGATCCAGCTCTCACATCCATACATGACTAGTGGAAAAACCATAACTTTGACTAGACAGACCTTTGTCGGCAAAGTAATGTCTCTGCTTTTTAATATGCTGTCTAGGTTTGGCCTAACTTTTCTCCCAAGGAGCAAATATCTTTTAATTTCGTGGCTGCAGTCACCATCTGCAGTGATTTTAGAGCCCCCCAAAATAAAATTTGTCACCGTTTCCATTCTTTACCCATCTGTTTGCCATGAAGTGATGGGACCGGATGCCATAACCTTTGTTTTTTGAATGTTGAGTTTTCAGCCAGCTTTTTCACTCTCCTCTTTTACTTTCATCAAGAGACTCTTTAGTTCTTCGCTTTCTGCCATAAGGGTGGTGTCATCTACATATCTGAGGTTATTGATATTTCTCCTGACAGTCTTGATTCCAGCTGTGCTTCATCCAGCTCGGCGTTTCGCATGATGTACTCTGAATATAAGTTAAATAAGCAGGGTGACAATATACAGCCTTGACGTACTCCTTTCCTACTTTGGAACCAATCTGTTGTTCCATGTCCAGTTCTAACTGTTGCTTCTTGACCTGCATACAGGTTTCTTAGGAGGCAGGTAGGGTGGTCTGGTGTTCCCATCTCTTTCATAATTTTCCAGTTTGTTGTGATCCATGCAGTCAAAGGCTTTAGCATAGTCAATGAAGCAGAAGTAGAAGTTTTCCTGGAATTCTCTTGCTTTTTCTATGATCCAACAGATGTTGACAATTTGATCTCTGGTTCCTCTACCTTTTCTAAATCCAGTTTGAACATCTGGAAGTCCTCAGTTCACGTATTGTTGAAGTCTGGCTTGGAGAATTTTGAAAAAATTTGAAAAATATATGTAGCAATAACAGTTTACAGCTCAGGGAATTGTATTCAATATCTTACAATAACCTACAATGGAATATAATCTGAGGAAATATATATAACAATCACTTTCTATACATCTGAAACTAACACAATATTGTAAATCAACTTTACTTCAATTAAAAAATGTATTTAGCACCTGGGGATCAAATGAAGAGAACTGAAGAATGTGGAAGCCAGATAGAGGAGGAATGGATGAGAAATGGCCTGGGGGTGAAGGCAAGACCAGTGCAGAGCCCCTCTGGAGAGGTTGGCCAAAGAACAGATTGCTTGCGACCCTTGGCTTCTGTCCCCAGATCGGCAGGCTGTAACTGGGCCCTGCCTCACCCTCAGAGGACTTTGAGCCTATTGCAGTTACCAATTTATTTACCAATTTATTGCAGTTTAGAGACCACAAGTGCTTGTGAATGTTTTTCTTTTGCCAGGTTGTAATTGGTGCATCACAATGAACACAGTAAAAAAGGGAAATTAACCGATTTACATTTGTTTGCAGAAGCCATTATCTTCTCTGTGTGAAGATTCTGAAGATCTTTCACCTTCCATCCCTGTTCTCTTGGTCAAGTTGAACCCTGTAAGGATTTGGAAGTCTGCGGTCCAGTGGCCTGAAATCCCGTTCAGCTGCAGCTCAGCTCTTTGAACAGCTGAGGGGATCTCCCACAGGTTGGCCAAACCTCCGTTTTCTCCTCTTTAAAATAGGGTGAAAAATCCTCCACTGTGAAAAACTCTCAGGACTACTGTGGGGTCACCAGAAACTGCTTTACAGAGTGGGAAAATGCTTTAGAAAACACGGGGAAAGTGCTGCACCTGCAGAGGACTGTGCTAGCCGGGTCCTCGGCCCAGGCTGCTCCTGGGAGTGAAGGATGCGCTGAGGAAAGCGGGACACACATGCGTGGGTGGGCTCTGCCTGAAACAGGAAACCTGGACCCAGGGTCAGGACTGCTTTGGAAACCAGCTACAGATGCTCTTCAGCAGCAGCAGCGTAGATGAAAGTGGAGGTGCAACAGGGAAGGGTTGGGAAAACCCTATGGAAGTGAGGAAGTAGGGCACGGAATCCAGGTGGTCCTGCACAGTTTGGGGACTCATTGTCCCTGGGCACTGAGGGGTGGGGTAAATGGTAAGAATGTAGCCTTTGAGTTGGGTGGACCTGGATTTGAAAACTCCTCTGCCACTCCTGTCAGGGAGACCATGGGGCAGTTTTCTTACCTCTTTGAGCTACAGCTCTCTGGGTGCTCAATAACAAATGGAAAGCAGGTAGCATGCAGCAGAGTAAATGGTTAAGTGCTGTTAATTGCTCCCGTCTCCCACCTCTGACCATCTTTTATTGCATTCCAGGACAGTTTATATCCATTTTCCATCTGATAACCCGCCCATTTCACAGATTTTTTTTCCTTCATTTGTTTAACAGAAAGCAAATGGTCCCCGTATTTGAAGAAGTGTGTGACTGTGTGTAGGAGAGAGAGAGAGAGAGACAGGAAACTCTTACAGCATGTGGTCAGTGCTGTAATTACGGTGACCATGTTCTCCAAACCACAAATCAGGTCACATGGTCAGACAGAGGCTATTTTCTGCCTCCACTGAAGTCCAAACATGAAATCACACGTAGTTCCACATTCATTGAATTACCTTTTACTCTTTTAGAGAAGCAAATGACATGAAATTTGGATTCTCTGTGACAAATCCCATCATTGTCCCAGAAAATCACTAGAGCTGTGACTAAGTCCCATACAGAGAGCCCTGGCAGGAGCAGGAAGACTTCTTGTAGGAGGTGCTGCTTAAGTGGGGTCTTGATGTTTGAATAGGAGGTCTCCAGGCAGAGAAAGATGGGGTGACCTTAGTGCCCTTGGGACAGGACCTACCCTTTCTGTTCTACAGAAAACCTTGTTAGAAACTGGGGGTGGAGGTAAGTAGGCAACAGTGTCTGTTTTTAGTTACTTTTCGCTTTCATGTTCCAAAGATCTCCTGGGAAATAGAGTTGTTACAGGCCAGCACAGCACAGTTAGAGCGCGGCATGGCTTGCGACGCATTTACATGCTTGTCTCTGCAGTGGACTGTAGATTCCTTGAGGACACGGGCCACATCTGTCTTGTTCATCTCTGTGTCCCTCTACTTCCTCCTCCCCACAGGATGGTGTGAGGAAAGCTCTAGGAGAGGTGCTGCTGCTGCTGCTAAGTTGACTCTGTGCGACCCCATAGACAGCAGCCCACCAGGCTCCCCCGTCCATGGGATTTTCCAGGCAAGAGTACTGGAGTGGGGTGCCATTGCCTTCTCCGAGGAGAGGTACTAATCAATGTCAAATGAAAAAAAAAAAATGTACAAAATGCTGTAAACGGGCATTTTGTAGGCAGACATTGTTCTTTGTTTTGTGATGAATCTGTTGACTTTTATTTTGTTTAGTTAGCAAATATGTGACGGTTGCCAGTCTGCCCTGTGCCTAGCACTGTGTGTGGGGGTTCAGAGCTCAGCTGGGTCTGAGACAAATGTGGTCCTGCCCCCGCACAGCTTGCACTCTAGAGAGAGGCAGCCCGCAAGTAACTTCAAGGGTGATGAAGAGGGACTATGACAGGCAGACCTGGAAGTGGTCTTAGTCAGGGGCACAGGGAAAGCCTCAGGAGGAAGTGAGATTTAACCTGATGTCCCCCAAATAAAAATTAACCATTTAGCTAACATTTTCAGTTCAGTTCAGTTCAGTCGCTCAGTCGTGTCCGACTCTTTGCGACCCCATGAACTGCAGCACTCCAGGCCTCCCTGTCCATCACCAACCCCCAGAGTCCACCCAGACTTAAGTCTTTTGAGTTGGTGATGCCATCTAACCATCTCATCCTCTGTCGTCCCCTTCTCCTTCTGCCTTCAATCTTTCCCAACATCAGGGTCTTTTCAAATGAGTCAGCTCTTCACATCAGGTGGCCAAAATATTGGAGTTTCAGCTTCAACATCAGTCCTTCCAGTGAACCCCCAGGACTGATTTCCTTTAGAATGGACTGGTTTAATAGAGCTTATTATGTGACAGGGGCTTCCCTGGTGGTTCAGTAATAAAGAATCCACCTGCCAATGTAGGAGACATAGGTTTGATCCCTGGGTCAGGAAGACCCCCTGGAGAAAGGAATGGCAACCCACTGCAGTACTCTTCTTGCCTGAGAAATCCCCCGGACAGAGCATCCTGGCGGGTTACAGCCCATGGGGTTGCAAAAGATGTCGGACACGACTTAGGGGCTAAGCAACAACTTCATGTGACAGGCACCATTCTGAGAGCTTCTTTACATGTTTAACTCATTCAATTCTCACAATGGCCCTATGAAGTGCAGACTACCATTATCTCCTTTTAGAGATGAATACAGAAAGTTTGAAAAACTGGCCCATGGGCACACAGCTTGTAGAGCCAGAATTCAAACCCAGTTAGTCCACACACTTAACAAGGAATCAGGTGAAGGGGAAGGCCAGGCATGTCATGTAGGACAAGAGATAAGGCTGGACAACAAGTTGGGGAATTTATCGTGAGAGCAGTGGGAAGCCATTGATGGCTTTAAGTAAGAAATGAGCATGGTGAAGTTACCTTAGAGGAGGCAAAGTGGGGGGAAGGGAGCTGTTAACATGGGCCAAGGCAGACAAGACGGTGACTTGGACTAGAGTGGTAGTGATAAAGAGAATGGGATCGGATTGGGTTAGAGAGACAACGGGAGGCAGAACCAATGGAACTGGCTCATGGATGGGATGCGGGGAGAAGAGGCTTGTGTCAGATTTCTGGGCTGGACATGTGAACTGGGCATGTCCATGGAGGAGGGGGAGAAGCAGGTTTGGAAGTTCAGCCTTGATTTATGGCGTTGGATAAAGGGGACCTTGGGACAACCAAGGAGCATGGTGAGTGGTCAGTGAGGGGAACAGTTGGACTGAGGAGAGGGTGTGGGCAGTGGGGGTTATCAGAACAAAGAAGGTCCCCAAAGGTCCGGGAGATGTGGGTGGGTCCTGAGGGGATGGAGGAGCAGGGCATCTCGACAGTCCTCCTCAGAACCCCCCAGGGTATGGTCAGAAATGGGAGTCCTCAGCTCCACCTTGACCCTAGGCCCAGGGAGGCCAGTTCCCTAGGTGGGGCCTGGGCGTGGCCTTTTTGCAGGCTTTCCGGGTGACACTAAGCAGGAGGGCCTTGGGCCCAGCTTGGTGAACAGTAACTCTGAGGACTTGAGAAGAGCCGGAAGAACTGTCAGGGATGGGGAGTTACCCCGGCTCACAGCCTCCCTCCCCCCAACCCCTCAGCTCCATTGATGAGATGCTGGCCTTGCCCAGCTTGGGCAGGAGGATAGCTGGTGGCCTGACCGGCCTCGTGTAGCCTGTCTCCTATCACCTCCTTCACCTGCGTACAGCCTGCTCACTCCAGCTGGCCCTCAGGATAACATCCCTTCCATTGGACCCCTCATAGCAGGTCACCCATAAGCTGCTCCCAATCCACCTCTCCAGCTTTCTTGCTCCTTCCTTCCTTCCTGTTTCCTCCCCCTTCCCCCTACCCCTGTCCATTCACACTCAGCTTTTCCTGAATGCTTTCCGTGTGGCCTGTAACAGGTCGTTCCTTATACCGGGAATGTCATCTCCTCACCCCAATCCCTTCTGGTTTCTCTGGATCCTGCTCAGAGGCTGCTCCCCTCTTACTGTGGGCCACAGCACTTGCCCTAGGTTTGAGGGGATGGAGGAGCAGGGCATCTTGACAGTGTCCCGCAGAACCTCCCAGGATATGGATTAGAAATGCGAGTTCTCAGTTCCACCCAGACCCAGAGAGGCCGATTTCCTGGGTGGGGCCTTTTTGCAGGCTTTCTGGGTGACAATGAGCTGGAGGGCCTTGGGCCCTCAGCTCAGGAAGCCTCTGGACACAGAGAGGGTCATGCAGATCATCTCCAAACACACTTCTTAAGAGTGCAGATCTGTGTCCTTTCAACCCTGCATCTGTTACTGAGAACACAGGCCCTGACACAGGGAAGACGCCTGCAGGACCTCATGTGGATGAAAACGGTTTTCTAAAGCAGATTTGAGCATAAGATTTTGGGGCTTGTTTAACCTGCCCAAGACCCAGACAGTATTGAGGGTTTTTAGATCGTTGACTGCAGGAACATGGATCATAAAAGAGAATTTGCTGGTGGATGCTGATTTCCCTGGCTAAACTGATGGCATGGCTGGAGTATGCCCTAGGAAGTCACAAGCCTATCTTTGGACAAGGCCTGCAGTTTGGGCCTGTGGTCACCAACCCTAGGCTAAGTCCAACTGACTGTGCTCCATCTAAAGCTGTCACATGGACATGACTGGTCTTGAGCCTGGTCCCACCCCTCAGCAGCATACCTTGCTCAGGCCTTTGAGTCTTTCCCTCTCTGAGACATGAGTGGGCTGGCTGAAATCCCTTCTCCCTCTCAACCCCTCCCCCCTCCCCACTGCAACCACAGGGAGGTTACTCTTTAGGGAAATTGGGGTGAGTCTGTCTTACTCTTTAAGTGACCGGCTTAACTTTTTTACCTTTCCTGGCTTTGCTATTTTTTTTTTTTTCACTTATATTTTTTGTTTTATTGCAAGATATTCACTTTACAGTATTGTGCTGGTTTCTGCCACACATCAACATGAATCAGCCACAGGTATATATTTGCCCCCTCCCTCCTGAACCTCCTTCCCATCTTCCACCCCATCCCACCTCTCTAGGTTGTCACAGAGCGCTGGGTTGAGCTCCTTATGTCACAAAGCAAATTCTCACTGGCTGTCTGTTTCACGTATGGTAATGGATATGCTTCCATGCTTCTCTCTGGATCCTTGCCACCCTGCCCCTCCCACACCATGTCCACAAGTCTGCTCTCTGTCTGTCTCTCCACTGCCGCCCTGCAGACAGGTTCATCAGTACCGTCTTTCTAGACTCCATACATGTGTGTTAATATACAATATTTGTCTTTCTCTTTGACTTACTTCACTCTGTAAAATAGACTCTAGGTTCATCTACCTCATTAGTACTGACTCAAATGCATTCTTTTTTAAAGCTGAGTAACATTCCATTGTATGTATGTACCACAGCTTCTGTATCCATTCATCTGTCAGTGGACACCTAGGCTGCTTCTATGTCCTAGCTACCGTAAGAAGTGTTGCAACGAATAATGGGGTGCATGTGTCTTTTCCAGGTATGGTTTTCTCAGGGTATATGCCCAGTAGTGGGATTGCTGGGTCATATGATAGTTTTATATATATATATATATATATATATATATATATATATATATATATTTTAAGCTTTGCTCCTATAGTAAGGTAATCTTGAGCCTCTGAAGGCCCTTAGGAAACCACCAATCTATTGCTTTCCAAATTTGCTCTAGTCTCACTCCAGGCCTATGAGTCAGACCTGTAGGGTAGGGTAGGGGCCTGGTGATCTACATCATTAAACAAACTCCTTATGGCTCCTAATCAACCAATCAACTAATGACCCAGCCCCTCATTTTACAGACAGGCTCATGAATGGCAAAAAGCCCCACCTGGAACAAATACATCTGTGTGCAGGCTGCGGCTCTCAGCCACTTAAGAAACTCCCAGAAATCATTTTGTCTTTCTGGGCCTCAAGGTTCTCATCTGTTTAATGAGGATGACCACTGTAATCCTGCCTAATTTGCAGGGTCCTTGAGATCCTTGAAATAACACTGGAGGTAGGAAACTGAGGCTCAGTGGGAGAAGAGACTTGCACAATGTCATCCATCTCTTCATCGGCCTGTTACGTGCCAGGCGCTGGGAATTCAGCTGGGAACAACTTGTTGGGGAAGATGACATTCTAGAAAACAATGAAACCAATAAATGAACAAGATAATCACGATAAAGGGAATAAAGGGGTTTTCGAGGGTAAGGGCAAAGGGGTAGGGGGTGCGGGGAAGAACTGCGCGCGCAGGAGGGGTCACTCCAGCAGAGACCTAGTTGTTTGGGAGCCGTCAGAGGAGGCCCTGGAGGGCTGTCACAAGCCTAGTGGCGGCAGAGCCACGAGGCCCCTTCGGGCCCGGCGGGCCGCTCCCAGGGCCCTTGGAAGCACGGCGGGCGCGGGTCTTTGTCTCCCTCGGTCTCTCTGCAGCGTCTCCGACCCCCCAGTGCTGTTCCCTCCTTGACCCCGAATAACTTGTTGGCTTCACTCGGGCTTTGTTTCCTCGAGGTCACCGCCTCCGGGACTCCCGGCAGCCGCCTCGGGCCCTCGTGGGTCCAGCATCTGACACCCCTCCCGCCCCCGCCCCCGCCCCCTACCCGCTCCGAGACTGGGGTCAAAGGCAGCCCGCGTCACGTGGTCGCCGAGCAGCACCGAATCGGCCGGGAGAGCCGAGGGAGAATCCGGGTGGAAGCCGAGAAATCCAGCCCCGATAGCAGCGCCCAGTCCCGCCCCGGCCCCCGCCCCGGGGTGCTCGCCGCACGCCCGCCGGCCGCTCGGGCCTCCGGCGCTGATCTCCGGCCGGCACCCACGCTCCATCGCGGGATCGAAACCCGCCTCCACCGCCGAGATTCGGGGAGGTAGGCGCCGGGCCGGAGGGTGTTAGGGGAGGCAGGTGGGGGGGTCCCTTGGCGCGCGGGTTCACCCCTCTGTGCTCCGCGGGCCCGCGCGGGGGCGAGGTGGCGCGCCCCAACTTCCAGCCTCCAGGGAGACCCCCCCCACCTCCCACCGCGGGATGAGGGGGAAGGCTGAGCGGTGCCCCAGCGCAGTGCCGGGGGCCGGGACTGGGGGCTGGGCACCGGGAGGGAGGGCCTAGGGGTGGAGAGCCTGCGGAAGGCGGGGCGGCGGCGGCGGCGGCGTGGAGCGGGGGTGGGAACGGCGGGAGGCGGCCGCGAAGGGGTTAACCCCGGCCCGGGCCAGTGCCCCACGGCGCGCGCTCGGCCCGGGGGACCCAGGCGTCCGGCGACTCGCCGGGAGCGCCGCCTCCCCCGGGTGGCGCCCTAGCCGAGGCAGGTAAGAGGCTGGGAGGGCCAGGGCCGGCCAGTCCTCTGTCGCCGAGCCGGCGGGGCCCGAGTCGAGCCGGGCGTGCAGGCCGCGCGGGGCCCGAGTGGCTGCCGGCTCAAGTTTGGTGCGGGCGGGCGCCGGCCGGGCTTGCAGCGTCCGCGGGGCCCCGCGCACGGGGGTGGGAGGACAAAGGGGTGGGGGACCGCGCGGGGGCCAGGGGCAGGCCGGGGTGCGGGCGAGGGCAGCGCGGCAGCTGTAGGTCACGGATAATGTCACTCACGAGGAATGCCCCCTCCCCCTCCCCACTCCCGAACAGGGGAAACTTTTGTCTAGCGAGGGAGGGGGTTAGAGGCCGGGTCCCCGCTTCGGGAAGGGTAAGGCAGCCGGACCGGTTTTCCCTGGGTAGTGATCCGTCTGGTCTCTTAACTCCTCTCCTCCCTCAGGTTCTCGGGAGCAAGGACACCCCCGCTTTGAACGCTGCCCTTTAACAACCTGGGACGAGGTAAGAAGGGGGCGTATGTGGACGCGAGGGCTCTGGGACAAACTGGGAAATTGGGCACTGGCCTCCTGGCTCTTTCCCAGACTCAGGCCCCGGTGGGTCAGCGAGGAGCCATGCCAAGCCCAGGGGATACAGAGCCCCACCATCACACCCAGCTGCTGTACCCACCCGCCCAGAGCATTTGGAATGGCCTGGGCATTATTTTCCCTGGTTTGAGGTTCAGATTGACCTGGGTGCCTGTCACTTCCCAGCTCTGTAAGCTTTGGCTGATTCCTTACCTTCCCCGAGCCTCAATTTTCTCACCTCTAAAATGGGCAAAGTGTAAGAATGGGCCAGGATAAGAATGAAATGAGAACCTGGGGTACCTTAGTAAACAGGAGCATGCTTATATTCAACAAGTATTTGTCCTGTGTGTATTACACGCCAGGCCCTGGGCTAATTGCCTTATATACTTCATCTAGTTTAATTCTACCATGTGACTATCAGCAAGATTTTACAGAGGGGCAAACTGAGGCACAGAAATCGGGAAGGTTACACAGGTGAGAAGCGGTGGAGCTTGGATTTGACTCCCCTCCCCCAGCCTGAGTCTGTACAGGGCTCTATAAAGTCCTGCTGTGACTGATCTCATTTTCCTCTGAAATTATCAGGACACCCTTGGCCTTTCCCTTACCCCCAGGTGTTGCTCCTTCTGCCCAGTCTCGTGAGGCCTGACATCTTGTGCCTTGGTTCTTATTATTGTGGGAGGCTGGAGCCTGGGCCTGGCGCTGGATAATGGTCCAAGTTCTGTTGCTGGCTGGGTCCATGGCGGCAACTAGCTTGTCGTGCGGGTGGTGCAGGGAGGTGCTCTGCCCAGGGACAGCTGGTGGCTGTCTCTTCCCAGTACCCAGGGAACCGAAGAGCTTTCCAACTCCATTCGGACCAGGTCACTTTCAGATCAGCAAGGGGCAGAGGTAGGGCCAGGAGCGGAGCCCTTGGGGTGATGAGAGACCTATGGCCAAGGGACTTACATTCCAGGTGTCCTCTGGTGTGACTCATTAGCAGGGTCCTCACTGCAAAAGTAGTGGGCTGCTTTGGTGCCCCAACCCCAAGCGTCCTTGAGGATAGTCATGAAGGGTGGATTTTGAGCCCATGTCTCGATTGCAGAATCCTCATGGAAAATGCGTGGGTTTCTGAGTCTAGAGGACACTGTAGGCCCTCAGTAAATAGCCCAGGAATGAATGTGGGGTGGCCTAGACTTTCACTTGCATAAGTGCTCTGTGCTAGCCCAGTCTTCTGGTGGCGGTACCATTCCATGACTATGTATCAGGCTCTGAGTAGGGACCTTGAGAAATTTATTTAAACATAGAAAACAAATTGCTGGTTAGTAAATGACATATTAAAACAATAGAGTGGGAGTAGACAATGAATAAAGTTTTGGGGAGAGGAAAGTTTGTGCATTACTGTTCTAACTGCTCCAAGGGGGCTGTTCCAGCACCGAGTCTGGGATTTGCAGTGTCCATAGGCTTTTCCTGGACCCTGAGAGTAGGGGGTCCCCTTGGACTGACAGTTCATTGCCAGTTTGTAGGAACAAAAGGGGAAATTCGACTACTTAGCTAGACTTTAAGGGCACTCAGAAATGTGGGGGATTGAAGAGTCCTGAGGGATGGGAATGACCCTTGGCGTGTGGTCAGACTCTCTTTGTCATGATCAGAGCAAGAGAATCAACAGGTGAAGGGAGGAGAAGCCAGCAAGGATGAAAAGATGGATGGTGAATCTCCGGCCACAGGAGTATGCAAAGACAGTTTTACAATCACAAATCGAGGATGTAGTTAAAGGTATGAAATCATAGGCTGGGGGTTGACCTAGGGGCCAACTGAGAAACCCTGCATGTGAGACACTTAGGAACTGACTCTGGTTTTCGCAGCTTAGAGCTTTCTCTGCCCTGGGCTCTGGACCTGCGTGACCCGTCCTCCAAACTTTGAGGTCAAAAACAGGCCTGTAAGTCCCTGGAGATTGGGCAGACTTCTGCTGGCTTGGGATTTGGTTTAGGATATGGCTTGAAATATCTGGACTGTTTGGAGAACTTGGACATTCTTTACTTGAAATGGAACGTTCGGGTAATTTGTTAAATATGTATGGAAAATGCCTGTGGACGGGGGTGACTGGGAAATGAAATGTGGTGAGGTGCTGCTGCTTTCTGACTGGAGAGTCTGCTAATCTGATGGAGGAGGGAAGGCAAGGATCAAGTGATGGTGAAGAGGCAGGATGTGATCAGTGATAGATGGGCTTTGGAAGGTCAGTGGAGGGGAAAAGCCCTTCTGGTTATTAATGTCGACAGGGCTTCCTGGGGGAGGAAGTGCTTGTGAGGGTGCAGGCAGCGGGAAGGGGGGCAGTGGGAGGCAAGATCAGGTCATGGGGAGCTTGCAGTATCCTGCTCAGGAGTTTGGATTTTATTCTGTGGCTGGTGGAGAGGACAGAGGGTTGTAAGCAGCTCATTGAGTTGGTGCCTGTTACTGTGTCTTGTGCCAGGCTCGTTACAGATGCTTCATTGAAATCTCACAATACCCCTGCAAAGTAGCTTTTTGCTGCTCACCCCCAACGCCACCCCATCTTCAGATGAGGAAATGGAGGCTCAGAGGGGTTGAGTCACTTGCAGACCTGTGTTTGAGCCCAGGCTTGAACTGTTTCTGCCCTCTTGTGCTGCTTCTCTTGGGGGTCATTTGGCAGGAGATGGTGGCAAGACTGGCAGGGTTGAGACCAGCTCAGAGATGATGCTAATTGTGGTCCAGCAAAAAGTTGACCGGCATCTGACTCAGGCCACAAGATGGACTGAGAGGGAAGGAGGGGGAGGCTACAGGACTTCGTAGGTGTCTTGGGGATGGCGTCATCACAGGTGGCTAAGGTTTGGGGAAGGACCCATAAGTGGCCGTGTCACTGCTTTCAGTTCCCTACAGGGCTAACAGTGACACTAACGGGCATAAACTGCCTGGGAAAACAGCAAAGTCCCATTGCTGACAGCACACAGAGACTCTGGAGAGGGTGCAGAAAGCATGTGCCAGGACGGTCAGGCCTGGGTGACTTCTCTCAGTTCCCTTTTCACCCGAGAATCTCGGCGTTTAGGGTGTGCTTGACCCACTTCCACTTCATTTTTCTCATAGCTTTTCAGAACTGCCCCTTCTGTGCGTTTCTAGAAGTTCCTCTGCGGTGCTCTCCCTGGGAGAGCCCTTGCCCCATGGAAACCCTCAGCCCAGCTGCCCTTTCAGAGGCCCCTCAGGATTTCTAGATCAGCCACCAAAGCCTGAATTGCCAGGGCCTGTGGTTTCACATAGGCCTGAAACCTGCTGCCTTCCTTTCTCAGTCTGTGAAATGGGTTCAGTCTGTCTTTCCTCAAATATGAGGAAATAAGGCTGAATCATGAATCAGGCTGACTCAGTTAGGGGTTGGTTTGAAAGTGAGGAATGGATGGGGTGGGATGTGTGTTGCGGGGGGGTGGGGGCAGGGGTATCTGCCTCTGTCCCCTCATTAGAGGTTAAAGTAGAGTCTCACCAGCCAAGGTACTTTCTTCTGCCTGTGGGCCTGTCACAAAGCTCTGTCAGCTTGAGCTTGGAGGTTGGGAGCTTGGAAGAAGGGGTGGAGGGGGTTGTCTTGGACTGTGTGGTGTTGGGGCTAAAGACAGTCTGTCAACAAAGGCATTACAGAGGTCCCCAGTGGCTCAGCGAGCGGTAAAGAATCTGCTTGCAATGCAGGAGATGCAGAGATTTGGGTTCGGTCCCTGGGTCGGGAAGATCCCCTGGAGGAGGGCATGGCAACTCACTCCAGTATTCTTGCCTGGAAAATCCCATGGACAGAGGAGCCTGGCAGGCTACAGTGCATGGGGTCACAAAAGAGTCAGACATGACTGAGCTTACACACACACACAGCCTAACGCTCTTATCTTGATGAAGAAAAGTTTGTGTCCAGTTGCCTCCTGGACCTTTTAATTCCTGCTTGTTTTATTTGTTGATACAGATTGGATTAGTCTAATTTTAAATGTGCACTTCAAATGAACACTTATTTGAGGGCCAGGCATGGGAGGTGGATGGCTTGCTATGTGACTACAGTGCTCTATCTCCCAGTCCCCCTTGGCCCTCACAAAGAAACTGTCCCCTTTCCCTCCCTGTGTGCCCAGTCCCTTCCTGTCTCCACATCTCTGCTCACAGAGAGGATGCTGCACCCTAGTCACTTCCGCTCACCCACCCCAGAGTCCCTCCCCAGCCAGTACCCAGCTCCAGCAGGACCTCTTTCTAAATCCACAAAGCTGGCACTACCTGCTCCCTGCTTTCCATGCACAGTCTGTTATCTGGGCCTCTACAGGGACCTTCATACACCTGGTTTTGAATTCTGGCTCCTTAAGAACATGTCTCATCTTCTCCAGGCTCCATGCTCTGGAGGCAGTGGCTGCAGGCAGCCCGTTTCTGTCCCACTGGATTTGGGCAGCTTTGCACAGTGGAGTCAGAAGTCCCAGGTTCACGTCCCAACTCTGTCATCGTTAGCTGTGGGATCTAGATCACACTACCTAAATCTCTCAGCATGGTTTTCCTCAACTGCAGAATGAGGATAGTAATAGTCCTGTTTTGCAGGGAGATGGAGTAGATCTCTGCCTGACCCAGTGTCAGAGCCCAGTAAGTGGGAGCTGTTCAGAGATAACAATGGTTATCATAATTATTGTTTGTACCTAGGAGGTGATCTCTCTTTCTAGAGATGAAGGGAGGAATCTCTGGGATTTCTAAGCTTTCTGTCTAAGTTACTTGAGGCTTGTATGGGTGAGGAAACTGAGACTGGAGAGAGGGCAATGTGCATGGGGAAGGCAGCTGCCCGTCTCATCCTGGAAGCCTGGCAGGATCTCTCTTGGTTACATCTGATTTTCCTTTTTTTAAACAAATTGTATTTGTTTTTACTGTCCTGGGTCTTCATTGCTGCACAGGCTTTTCTCTAGTTATGGAGAGAGGGGCTACTCTCTGGTTGTGGTGTGTTGGCTTCTCATTGTGCTGGCTTCTCTTGCTGTGAAGCCCAGGCACGAGGGCCTCAGTGGCTGCATCCAGGGGACTCAGTAACTGCAGTTCCTGGGCTCTGGGACACAGGCTCAGTCGTTGTGGTGCATGGGCTTTAGTTGTTCTATGACATATGGGATCTTCTCAGGGGATTGATCCTGTGTCTCCTGCATTGGCGGGGGATTCTTTATCACTGAGCCACCAGGGAAACCCGTTCTTCTCTTCTTTCCTGGTTAAGATGCTCAAGTTCTATAGTCCCAGCCTCCTCCTTGGTGGCCCTGTTGAGTGGTATCTAGAACTTGTGCCAGATAGATTGGCCCAGCTGGCAGGTCTCATGACTGCCCTCAAGACCAGGGACCCATACTGTAGACTGTGGGCAGCTGTGGAGGTTGCAGCCTCTATGGGCCTCCTGCCCAGCCTCCCTGTGCCCCAGGAAGGGGGAGAGGATGGTGGCAGGGAGAGGTGACCTGGGCTGGATCTCAGGGTGGGCTGATGGGGACACGCATTGAGAAGAGGCTAGGAACCAGGCTCTGGAGCAGGATAAGCTGGGTTCGCATCTCTGCAGGGCCACTTCCTACTTGGTGGGACCCTGGGCGAGCAGTTGTAGGTTCTCATCTGTACAAAGGGGATAACTGTCCTCATCTCACGGCATTTAGAAAGAAAACACAAGGAAGATGCTTAACTGCAAGCCCAGGCCAGAATAGATATGGTTATTGTTGTAGCTGATGATGTAGTTAATGACCAAGGACCCCATTTTCATTCTCCCAGCAACAGAAGGAGGTGGGCACTGTTATCACCCCCCTTTAGCAGATGTGGCGACTGAGGCCCAGCGAGGTGGATGACTTGGCCTGGAGAGGTTCAGACTTGGCAGGTCCGTCCTTGGTGTCTGGTGGTTTCTGAGGGAACTGCTCCGGTCAGACGAAGCTGACTTGCATGAGGCGCTGAGCTGGCCGAGATGGGAGGGGATGTGTCTGGATGGGTGTCTGGAGGTATGGAGCAGAATCCTGCTGTTCCTCGGTGGGAAGTGGTGGAGACCTGAGAGTTCTGGCTCCGTGAGGCGTAGCATGGATTCTGCTCACCTGCGGGCCGGCCAAGGATGGGCCTGTCAGGGCAGGTCTGGGGTGGCGGTCGGTGGAGGTTTGCTGTGGTTATTGCGCAGCCACCTCTGGTTTGTGCTGCCTGCCCAGGCAGAGGCCAGGTGAGGAGAAATGAAGGTCGTCTTCGTAGGGCCTTCTCTCTGGCTGCACCGTCTGCCCAGGTCCCCTTCCTCCTGCCCTTACACCGGGCAGCTCCTGCGTGTGTATTTACAGGACTGTTAGCACCACTTGTTCACAGACGCTCCCCCTTACTCACCTGCATGTTAAGTCAGTGGTTCTCAAAGTTGGTTTCTGGACCATTGGCATCAGCATTACCTGGGAACTTATTAGAAATGCAGATTATCCAGCCCCACCCCAGACTTACTGAATCTTAAACTGATGAGTTAGGGAGGGGAATCCAACAATGTAAGTTTCTCAGGTGATTCCGATGCATGCTCAACTTCCAAAAGTACTTGGTTGGGTAATTAAAAAAAGAATTGATGCTTCTCTGGACTCGGAACATATTCAGATACCAGCAAATGCAGGGGACCCAGAGGAAAGCCAGTTTCTCTCTAGCCTGACTTCAGAGAGTCTCCATCTTGTAACAGCTTCCTCTGCCTGGGAAACAGTCTTGTGCCACAGTGATGGGGTTCAAGAGAACCCCAACGCGCTTATAGGAGGCAGTGCCAGGGCCACTTGGGAGGTTGGGGAACTTGCAGGTGGCAGACTCTGTGGGTGGCAAGGATGGGTGCCAGGAATAGGCTGGCTGTATTCTAGCACTGGGGGCAGAGAGTGGTTCCTGCTGCAGAGAAGGGTGTATTCTGGGGTCGGGGGCACATGCATGCATGTGTGGTCACAGTGACCAGATGTGGTCCAGGAGGGCCACGGGGCCTTAGCTGTTACCACCAATGGTTTTAAAGCGTCTCAGTCATTTTAATGATGGTGATTGTATAATTGCCACTCACATTTGTGGAGAGCTTGTCAATGCTTGCTAGGCACATCCATGTAATCTTCTCTGGATTAATCCCCAGAGTAATCTTGTAAGGTTGGCATCATTATTGGCCCCATTTTACAGATGAAAATACTGAAGGCACACAGCCATAGCTGGTGGAAATCTAGGAATTTTATTGTGGGGGCCTTAGAAGCATGATCTCCTTGGAAGAGAGGCTGTGGAGGATTGTTTTGGTGTGTTTGTGTAGCAGGCTTTATAGAGTTGCATTCTGTCAAAGGAGTAAGTTGGGCTTTACTGAGGAGGAGTGATGGGATTGTGTGGGGGTGGTTAGGGCTCAAGCCTCCAAATCATGGCCTCCACTACAGACACTGTCACTCTCCCTGTCTCATGGATGGGCCATTTGAGGCTCAGAGAGGTGCTGAGCTGAGTTCCAGGCCCCACAGCTAGAGCAAGAAATAAAGTCAGAAAAAACCCGGGTCTCCTCCCGTTTTAGCAGGAGGGTTTGGGGAGTCGTGATCAGAGAGCCCAGTGTGCGCCCTGCTGTTCTCATCTGCCTCCGTGTCTTTGGGTGCAGTGCAGGAGCACCCCTGACACAGTATAAGAAGCCCTTCATCTCTCAGTGGGGAGCAGGGACCCACACAGGGCCACCCACCATGTCACGATTGGGACCAGACCTGCAGCGCGCTCTGTTCTGTCCAGGGGAGGCTTTGTTTCCTGAAAACTGTCTCTGCCCCCCACCCCTCCTTTGGCAGGCTGGGTAGCCATAGCCCTCAGGGTGGCCCAGACCAGTGCTGGGGGTAGAGAAGGGTGTGTCCGGAGGAGAAAGCTGCCAAGGAGGGTGGGGCGGCATCCAAGGGGAAGAACACCAAGAAGCCCAGACCCCAGACGGAAACCAAATGTATTTTCTAGGTCCTGAGAGGATATTTGAAACAATGGAAGTAGAATGGGGGAAGTCAGACTATAAAAAGGGCTTCTTGATATCCTTACAGGAAAAAAAAAAGTCTTTAGGTTTGACTTTTGTTTCTCCAAAGGATGTTTATGTAACTTCCTGAAAGCAGGATCCCAAGGCTTTGTCAAGTTTCGGTGCTGCTTTTTATAGATTTGGGGCTGTGGCGCTGGGTGGGACTTGATGCGTTGTCTTCCCAATTTATAGTTGGTGAAACTGAGGCTCTGACAGGTGGAGGTGCTGCCTGCGGTTGCACAGTGAGGCAGCAGGAGGCTTGGGATGGGAGCCTGGGTCTTGCGGTGCCTTGTAAGGGGCAGTTGTCGTCGCCTCTTGCTCCCATAGCGCCAGCTGGCCTGGAGCCCAGTGGAGACTGTGGAGGGTCCCTTCTTGGAAACAGAGCTGCTATAGTCTGGGTAAGGCCAGGTCTAACCTGTAGACAGGTGACCCATTGAATGGTGACTTGCAGGGTGGGGAAGCATGGTGCTAAGCTTGGCGATGCCACCCCTGTCCAGATGCTGGGGCCCAGCTGTGCACCGTCTGCCTAGCAGCTGGGAGCTGTGAGTCACTCCCAGTGGGTGCAGAGGCGGGGGCTATTGTATATCGTGATTCATTCTGTTCTCCCAGCCCTGAAGGGATGACTAGGCCCTGGGCCCTGATGCGTGCCCACGCCTGTGGACTAACGTGGCTGTCCATTTGGGCTCAAGTTCAGAGATGAGGGGGCCAGAGAGCCTCGGGGAGTCCCCTTCCTCCACCCCCCTCCAACTTTGGAGTATTCCATGCTTTGGATCCGCTTTGGTCCCCAGCACAGGGCTATGTGAGCCCCTCAGATCTCCTGCAATGTTTTGTAGGCATTTCTGTGGATTATTTTTCTGCAGAGAAAATCTGTAGGTTTCATCAGGTTGTCAGAGGACTCAGTGGCCCCCAAAGTGCTGACAGGAGGGCAGGGGGCTGCATGCATGCCCTATGGGCTTGAGAGAAGGAAGCTGAAAGGCAGTGTGGTTCTAGCAGAAAGTAGCCTAATGGCAGTGTAGTTTCGAGGTTCATTGTGTGGTCTTGGAGGCCACTGTTGGGTTCTGAAAACTGGCTCCTCCTCTGAGCCAGCTCCGGCATCACCTTGGGTAAGTTAGTATGTCTGTGCTTCAATTCCCCCATCTGTAAAGTGGGAAAAATGAGAGCAGTTATCTACAGGTGTTGTAGACTTTTTAAATAAGATAAAGATAATGTGTGTAAAGGATTTGCACTCTGCCTGGCACAAAGTAACCACTTGGTTAAAGTTTGCTGTTATTATCAGTTTCAGCTTTGTTGCTAATTTGCTGTGTGATCCTGTTAAGTGCCTTATCTTGGGGTCTTAGTCTCCACCCACAGCTCTGCTGGGCTTTTCAGGATCTGCAGGGCAGGGTTGAAAAGCAGCAGTGGGCAGGGGAAGGCCGGGGGAACCTTCTGCATCCTGGGTCTCCCCAGCCCAGGCCCTCACTGGTGCCTTGAGGCAGGATTATGTAACCAGTGGGGCCTGGCCAGGCAGGACTGGATTCTCAACCTCATTTTGTCCTCCATTGTCTCTTCCTCTCCCTTCCCCCGTGGGGCTGTTACATTAGCTGACCTGTTCCTCAGGCTCCAGGGATGAAATCGAACCCGTGGTATTCTGCCACCGACTGGTTTAGTTAGGAGGTTGCTGGGCAAGTGGCCCCTTCCCCGGCCACCTGGGGACAGACAGAGATGACGCCTCTGTACTTGCTTTGGGCATGGAGACCAGGATTCCTTTTTAGGGTGATGGGCAGGCTATAGGCTGGGGGGTGGTGCCCTTGACCCATGGCTTGAATTGGTACGCCACCTCCGCCCAACCCTGCCATGACTCGCTTTCCAGGAGTGACCTACCCATCCCTGCAGCCCAGCGCCAGGCCTCCTCTCCCAGGAAGCCTTCCCTGGTAGCTCGGCTACAGAGATCTATCTCTTCTCTTCTGAGCTTTGCATTCTGTTCTCTTTAAGAAAACAGAGGCCGCAGACTGGCAGGACACATCCACCCCAGGGGCAGATTTTACTTGGCCCACACCAGATATTGAGCTAGTTGCCAACAGGAGATTTTACGTAAGATCTCAACTTCTGGCTTTACTTCAAAAATGAGAAGATTGTAAAACTTTGAGCCTAGTTCTCCAGTGGCCACTACTGGAGATGAAGCACGTAAGCTCCACTTTGCCCCATCCCTCCCGAGCCACTTGGCACACTTACACAGTCTCTCTAGCCTCCTAGGCATCTGAGTTTTCAACCCTGTCCTGTAGGCACGGCTGGTTCTCTCGCCTGTGCTGTGTTATGGTGCCCTGTCTGTCAGCTTTGCGGGCTCTTTGAGGGTGGTTGGGGGTAGCTGACTCCTCTCTCTGTCCCTCGAAGCACTGTGCTCAAGCTCAGGACTGCATACACAGCAGGAGCATAATAAGTGTTTCCTTTATGAACGAAGGCAGGGCATTGCTGAACCTCACCAGCTGTGAAGATTCCACTTAATGGAAGCCTCTGGATCAGCCTGCCCCGTGGCCTGAGAATCCTCCTCCCAGATAAGCCGTGACTGCTTAGCCACTGACCCCGGCAGCTTCTTAAGCTGGGGATAAACAGTCACTCAGAGAGTCGTCCCCATGCTGCAGTATAAGCAAGGAGAGGGACGTTTCCCCTGCAGCTGTCTCCACCTTCCACTCTCCCCTGGGGCTTAGAGGAGCTTCAGGGCAGAGAGAGGCTGGGATCAGCAGCCTTTGGATGGCATCAAGTGCAAACCTCTGAATCCTGGGGAGATGGGAGATGGTGGGGGAGAGTCAGTTCAAGTGTTTACTGGACTGGGTTTCCCCTCCTTCAGGCCTTTCTCTGCTTTATTCTTCTAGAGAATGTGCTTTAACCCCCAGCTTCTTTGTTCAGCTATCTATCTATGCAAGGCTTATTTTACTCTTTTAATGGAAATCCTAACCTTCCCTGGGGACCAGCTAAGATGTCCCCTCTTGGAAGAGGTCTTAGCTGAGAGGTCACAGTTGTTCTGGGTACAAGAAAAATCTGGGAAGCTTTTTTTTTTTTTTAAAGAAGCATGCAGGTTTCTGGCCCTCATCTTTGATTCCTTCAGTCCAGAGTATAGTGTCCCCCTCCTAGAGGATTTAGACGCGAGGGTCTATAGACATGCCTTGAAGACCCTATCTTGGCTCGGGAGCCCAGGGCTAGAAGGGTGGACCTCTGGGTACGTTTGAGCTATGTGACATCTCGTGTCCCTTTCCCTCTCTGAGCTGCTTTTTCACCTTTTGTGCACTAACACGCTGGGTTCCTCTGGTGGTTGTGACTGAAAGTGTCTGGAGCGCCATCCTGGGAGAGGCTGACAGGGGCATCTGGGCAGGTATCAGAGTCTAGGCCAAGCCCAGAGGGATTTAACACTGCTCAGGTGACAGACAGCTCAGGAGAGGAGGGCCCTGATGGCAGGGGAGGAGGCAGGCTGGAAGCCTGGGTCCCAGTGGGCAGGGCTTGTGCCCAAGAAGGTTGGAGGACTGTCTTGGGCTGCCAGTGACCTGGCCACAGGCTCAGAGGCATCTGGGTGGTCTGGTGGCAGACAGGTTGAGGCTTCAAGCACGGGCCGGTGCAAGTCATTTACAGATGGGTACGTCGAGGTACACGGAGGGAGGGACATCCCCCGTGTCTCACGTGATTATGTGGAAAGCCAGGCTTGGACCCAGGTCTTCTGACTCCCAGGCAAGAATCCACTCTTCTGTCCTCACCTCCCTCCTCAGGGTCAGTGCCAGGCCCCCCGAGCTGGGACAATCGTCTGGTTGTCTGTGACAACCTCGAGGCTTGGCCTGGAAAAGCGAAGCCACCATCGTCATAGCCACCCTGGAGGCATGAAACTGGTTGGTTGTGCAAATTACCCCTCAAACATCCTCCATCCCATTTTTTTTCATTTTTCCTTAAACTGCCTCCAATGGGCCAGCTGCCTCTGTGCCCGTTTCCGCCTGGCACTGGGCTTCTTGCTCTTTATTCTGAGAACAAAGCTTCCTTCTGATGGCCCTCCTGCTGACAACAGGAAAAGGGCAGGCGTGGCACTGGGCCTCCCTCCTCCGCTTCCCCTGGCTGGGGGCGTGGGGCAGCCTTTGTCAGATGCCGGACCCCAGCAGCGCTGGTGGACTGGCGGGGGGAGCCCAGCTGCAGCCCAGTCCGTGTTCCCGCGGGGATGGGAGCTGCCCCGTGGGCCCAGCTGCCAGACCCAGAAGCAGCCAGAAGAGTGGGCACAGGCATCAGATAGGGACCAGTGGAAGTCCTGGTCAGGTCCAAGCAGTTACTTGTTCCAGGACTGTTCATGTGACAACCATCAAGACTCCAGCTGTTACAGGCAGAGTCTCACTTCACCTCCAGGCTCTCCTGGTCTCCTCGTGGCTGAAGAAACCAACAGATGCTCAGATGAGGGCAGCCATAGTCCTTCCGCCAGCACATTTTTATTGAGCATCTATTTTGTTCCGGGCACTGGAACATAGCAGTGAACAAAACAGCCCAGGTCCCTACTTTGGACTTGGGGGTGACATTCTAGTGGTGAGAGAGAGCCAACAAACTGATGAATAGTGGCTATTTGTCAGGTGGCCAGAGTGCCTGCCACAAAAATAAAGCTGTGTTGAGTGGTGGCTCTGCTGTGTTAGGGGTGGGGGTCATGGAAAATCTCTGGTGAGGGGACGGGAGACTCCAGGAGGGAGCTAGGGAGCCACAGGGTGTGTGGGGAAGAGCATTCCAGGCAGAGGGTGCGGCAGCACAAGGCTTCGCAGCAAGAGGGTTTGGCATGTGCTCCAGGAGCAGAAGACTAGCGTGGGCAGGGGCAGAGTGAGAGCGGCCCTAGGAGGAGAGGTGGCCAGCCAGGCTGGGGAGGACCGCCTAGGGCCTCTCGGGCCTTCTAGAGGACTTTGCTGTTGAGTCTGAGTTAAGGGGAAGCTGCCGAGGGGCTGGGGCCGAGGGCTGACTCACGTCTGCGGGCAGGGAGAAGTCAGGAGGGTGGAAGCAGGACATGGCCCGGCCGGGAGGGAGGGAGGGAGGTGTGGCGGTCACACAGGTGGCAGTACAGCTCAGCGTGGCAAGGGGTCGGGCTCCGGATGGGTTTCTCAGGATGCTGTGCTGAGGGATCAGATGGGCGGCGTGGGAGGAAGAAAGTGTCAGCGGCAAGGTTTCTGGTCTGAGGGACTGGAAGGACGTCTGTGGAGACAGGGAAGGCTGCAGGATGGCAGGTTTAGGGAGAGAAGTGGAGATTTCAGATCAGATGTGCTAGTTAGGGGCATACCCAGGGGAGGGGAGATGCGTGAGTAGAGGCTGGTCCTGGGCGTTCCTGTCGTGTCGTTGGAGGGGTGTGGGGGTGCCCTTGAGAACCTTCCAGACTCTTGAGAACCTGTCTGTAAGAGCAGCATTTCCTGGGCCTTTCATGTTCTTTTTCTTTCTTTGTAAACCTGCTCCTTTTTCCCCCTTCCTTCTGGACAGAGGAAGAAGGCAGACTCTGAAGACTCATTGTCTTGGCGGTGGTCCTGGCCTTTCTGCCTGGTGTGCTTCTTTGGGTGAGGGCTCCAGTCCTCGAAGAGGAAGCCAGAGGCCCCAGGCCTTTCCCTGGCTTGGTTACCAACAGAGAGAGAGGTTTTTCTCTGTGCCTTGGTTTCCCTTCCGGCATATGGAAGTGTTAAGCTGGCCCCAAGGTTCTGAGGGTGGCAGGGAGCACTTGAAGAGGCCAAACACAGAGGTTAAGAACCTGGCTTAAAGTCCAGTGTGGATGCGATTCCTTGTTCTGCCACCTGGCTGTGAGACTCTGGGCCACTGGCATAACCTCTCTGTGCCCCAGTTTTCTCATCTGTGAAAACAGGCCAACCATAGTACTTGCATCCTGCATCAGAGAGTTCCTGTGAGGGGTAAATGAGAAAATGCACATTGCCACGGCCTCGGCGCACACCACACGCAGTGGATGGAGGCTGTTAGTGACAGTGGCTGTGCAGTGGGTCAGGTTGAGGGGCTCTGCCCCGTGGGTGGTGGGAGCCACGGCAGGCTGTAGAATAGGAGACTGGTCCACACGTGCTCCGAGGAGGCAGCTGTGAGTTTGCCTGAACCCCGTCCACCTGCAGGAGTGACAACTGAGGGCCACCCCGATGGACTCTCTGCCCTCCCTTTAACTGGTGGTCTTCACTGACTTGGCGTGGGCAGCTTCTGCCTTCACACGTCCTGTGGGAATGGAGGTTGTCATTTTCCCTCAGATCTCCTACAGAACCCTTTGTCTCTACATCCCAGTGGCTGACCTTAGGGAATGTGAGTGTGGGGCTTTGAGGGGTGGGTGATGTTGAGTGTCCTCAGGTTGTCTGAACAGGATCAGGGCAGGCCTGGAGTGACATTCCACTGGGCACTTGGATGTGACCTCGGTTCCTGGTCTGGGTCCAGCCTGGGTGCTTACTCCACTGGAGCCATGGAGGGGTTGACAATGGGTGGAATGTGGCCTCCTTAGGACCCACACTTCAGTGGTGCCCAGGCATGCTGACCGAGCCTGTGCTTTTGCAAGCCTGTTACCCAGCAGTTGAATCGTGCCAGGACAGCCAAGGACATTTCAGATTCCCCTGTGGCTGGCAGCCAGGCTGTCACCAGGCATTGCTTGTTTTCCCAGGGTCCAAGAGTTTTTCAAGGTGGAGAGGGCTCTGGAGATATTCCAGGGACTTTTCTTAACAGCTGGGTAAATTGAGATCCAGAGAAAGCAAGGCACTTGACCAAGGTCTCACAAGGCCGCCTCCCTCCCATCTGTCACCTCCCTCTGTTCCCATGTCCCTTGCTCAGACTCCTGGCCTCCTGCCTGGACGTTTGTAACAGCCTGCATCTTCTGGGCTCTCCAAGAGCTTTGTTTGTCTTCCTGTTATCCTAATCTCGCCATAACCTGCAGGCACACATGCTGTTTGAGTGTGTCTGCTGTCCTTTCCCCTCTGGTCCCAGAGTGAGCACAGAGATTCCAAGTGCAGGCCTCAGAGCCAGACTGACCTCCGGTTGAATCTCTGCTCTGCCCCTTTCTAAAATGGTGAACTGGGGAAGAGATGCCATGTTTCTGAACTGCAGTGTCTCTGTGAAATGAGAACAGTGGCAGTAGTTTGTGAAGCTGTCTTGATGGTTAAATGAGATAACAACATGAAATGTGGGTGTAACACCAACTCAATGGACATGAGTTTGAGTAAACTCCGGGAATTGGTGATGGACAGAGAGGTCTGGCATACTGTAGTCCGTGGGGTCGCAAAGAGTCAGACACGACTGAGCGACTGAACTGAATACCTGCACAGAATGAGCTCTCAGAAACGTTTGTTAGTGGGAGCTCCTTGGTGGTCTAGTGGTTAGGAGTTAGTGCTTTTACTGCCGTGGCCCAAGTTCAATCCCTCATCAGGAAACTGAGATCTCACAAGCCATGCAGCATGGTCCAAAAAAAAAAAGTGTTTGTTATATAGGCCCATCAGTGCTGGTTGAACTGAAAAGTCAAGGGCATGGAGCAGTAGACAGCTCCAGACCTGGCCTCCAAATTCACTGCCAAACGTTGCCTCACTGTGTTCTTGGGAAGTCACTCTTCCTCCAGGAACCCCACTTTCCTCATAGCAGAAAGAGGGAAGAAATCCCTGCCATGATCTTAGAAGCTTGTCATGTGATGCCAGAGCAGCATCTGTGAAAAAGCTTTGCATCTGTGTGATGGTTTAAAAATGGCACAGTGGTGGCGGTGGTGTGCTTGTGGTGACGAGGACTTTGTGGCCACAGTAGTGGACAGCTGGCCGGGCCGGAGGCTGGTCAGTCTGCAGATGCTCAGCACCCACACAGGCTTCCCATGCCTGCCTCTGCTCCCGCCGCCTCCGGCGGCCCGCCTTTTGCATTAGCCTCAGCATTGCACCCTCAAAGACGTGGGAGGTGCAAAGACCCAGTAGCATCTTCTGAGCTGTAGTGAGTTCTGGGTTATCTGGCAGATCCCGTGGAATGTAGGATTACAGCGAGGCCCTGGTTCGAATCTCAGCTCAGCACTTCCCGACTGTAAGCTTGAGCCAGTTGCTTCACTCCCGCGAGCCTCATTTTCCACATTTGTGAAATGAGGGCTTAATGAAGCAGAGGCCAAGCATTTAGGAAAGGGCAGAGCACACAGTTACACAGAGGAGTTATACCATGTTTTCTGCCTGGAGCGTGGTGCCTGATGGGCTTCTGGATGGCGGGAGTGGGGGCCATTGTGCCCGTTCCTGGGGCTGAGCGTGGAGGTCGGTTATGCTCCCTGCAGAATCGCCCAGCTTGGAGTTAGGTTGGCCCTTGGAGTCATCTGGCACCATTCCATTTTACTGGTGAACACAGCAAGGAGGGAGTGCTTGGCTGGGCTCACTGGCAGGTTAGTGGGAGGCTGGGCCTAGGGTGAGGCGAGGGAGGCACTTAGAGGCAGACTGAGAGGAGCACTCAGGTGCCTCAGTGAGACTCCTGGTGCCGGGCAGGTGCCCGCCAGCACCTGAGAGTGGGCGCCTGCTGCCTGGATGCCTCATCCTGGCTCAGTGGAGGACTAGAACACCAGTCTCCCGACTCCAGAAATCAGCCCCTGAGCCTTGGGGGTGTGCGGACACCTGCAGGGTGCCTTGTAGAGCCTCATCCAGGCCCCTTGGCCTCTTTAAAAGGGGCCTTGGATAAGTAGTCACCGGCCTGCTGCTGTTTACTCTGTCTCTGCTCTCGAGCTGTCTGTGATCTAGAGAGAGCAAGGCCCTCCCCCTCCCCCTGCCTGCTGCCCCTTCCCCTGCCAGCTGCGCCTCCGTGTGAGCATCCGAGCCCTCACCCGGGCGGGGAGGCATGTTGGCAGCAGGCTCCTGTCGTGGTGACAAGCCCCAGCGAGTCTGGAGAGACGAGGGTGCTTTCATGCAGGCCCTGATGAAGCCTCCTTGGTATCAGCAGGCCTGGCTGGTACCCACCAGGCCTCCGGGAGATTAGGGGGCTTCTGGGGCTCCAAGTGCCTCAGGCTTTCCTTTCCTCCTTGTTGACCCCAGAGCTTCTGGCTTCCCTCCACTCTGGCCATGGGGCCCGGAGGCTTCTCAGCATCCCCCAGTCTTTCGTGCCTCTAGGCCAGGCTCCCTATCACTACCGCTGGGCCACAGGTGACTTGTTACGAGGTGGCCAAGGCTGTTAATCCCTGCAGGAGTTCCTGGGATCACTGCGGGCTGGCAGGAGCCTAGGCCACCCTCGTGATGTGATGTGAGTAGCCTTGGACAGTCAGCAGTGTCCATCCCCAGACCCTATACTTTCAAACGTGCCATTAACACCCCCCTGCCCAGCTGCTACTCTTGGGGCCTGAAACTCTGCCACTGAGCAGGTTGTCTTGTGTTCTCCTTAGCATCCTCTAAAAAGGCAGATACGTTTGCAGGTGGACGTTCTTACATGTTTACTGCTGAAGAGCAAACCCAGGCTGGCCTTAATCCAGCTGCCTATGTGACCACGGCCCAGTTGCCCCTCCTCTCTGGGCTTTGTTAAGGCCCTTTTCCTCTCTGGAACCTCTGCACTCTGGCAGTTACCCTTCTTTCTCCTCTGTTGGGGTTGGTGGGGGCAGTGACAAGGGCCTGGCAGCTGGGGTGGGGACCAAAACGAGGCGCTTTGACCACCTGCTGGCCCTGTAGGGGCTATCAGTCCTGCTTCCTCTTCGTCTCAGGACAGGTGGGGAAACTGAGATCTGGATTGGGGGACGGGCCCTGCTTTGGTCACATAGGAAGTCAGGCAGAGCTGCAGTCAGAGCTCAGTTACCCTTGCTGACGACAAGGGCTCATCCGCTCCAGGCTGCCACCCTTGAGAGGAACGCAAGGGCCATCGGCATGGGGTCAGGGACATACTTTCTCCTCTTCCGTGGAAGCCGCCTCTGTCAGGGCAGGGGTGAGGGCGCAGGGTCCCTGCCTGCTGTAGGGTCCCCAGGCGTGGGACGGAGTCGGACGAGACATCCTCTTCCTGAGGTTCAGGAGGGTAGGAATTGGTGGCCTCTGGCAGGGGACGCAGTATGGGGGAGGCCTGGAGGCTTCCCGGAACGTGGTTGGTGGCACGGGGTGCCCCTGGGCCACCCCCTCCCTCCCTCCCAGGGAGGGGACTGGGCTGACAGTAATGCCATTTGTCCTGGCTCTAGGATTAGGCGCGGCTGTGTTAAGTGAGGAGCAGGGAGCCATTACGAGGACGCGGCGACCTAAAGCGGAGCGGAGCTGAGTGGCTGCTGCCTAGAGCTCTGGTGGGTCCTGTCATTTTTCTCCCTGGCCTCCCTGCCCTGTCTGACCACGGCCTCGTGTTCCCTCCCTCCTGTGCAGTCCTCCCAGGTCTGTCTGATGTGTGTGTGCCCACAGTGTGTTCATGTTCATACCCACACAGGACGGGGCCTGGGGTGCAGGAGTGGCCCCCAAGCCTGGCCCTGGGGGTCCTGTCTGCATACAGGACCAGAAGCGGGTGCCTCAAGGATCTCCACCACCAGGACCGCCCCAGGGAGACAGCCTAGGGCCTACCTGGCAGACTCCTGACTGAGGAGAAGGAGACTGTGGCTGAGGGGTGGAAAGGACGGGCTCAGCTTCTCTCTGAGCTTCTCCTGACAGCTCAGCAAGTCCACAAATCCACCTGAGGCCAGCAGGTCTGGGAGTTAAAGATTTACCACAGGCCCTGGGGGAGCTGGTGTGGTGAGGTCCCAGGGTGCTCCGACGTTACCTTCGTGGCTTCAGTCCTGTCCAGATGGTGAGGATGTGGCTTGTCAAAGTCAAAAGGCTGCTGCAGACTTTCTGTGTGTGTTCTTTGTTTTGGCTGTGCCGGGTCTTCATTGGGGCATGTGGGATCTAGTTCCGTGACCAGAGATCGAACCTGGGCCCCCTGCATTGGGAGCATGGAGTCTTGGCCTCTAGACCACTAGGGAAGTCCCTCTATGTTCTTAACTTGACTTTTGGGGAGGGAGTTGTTCACAATCTCTGTGAGTTTGTATGGAATGTGGCATCTGTCTGCGAAGAGTCTGCTGACAGCCTTCATGAGATTCTCAAAGGGTGCCGTAACCCCCAGAGGTCACAAACTTCTGATCTAATCTGTACCCCCTTGTTGTCCAGTTGAGGAACAGGCTCAGAGAAGGGAAGGTATTGCCCAGAGGGAGCCGGTGGACACACTGGGATGCTGATGGTACTCCAGGCCCATGTGGAGTTTGCTTCTGCCTCCAGGAGTTGGAGGCCCCCACCCCATCCCGAGTACACATGTTTCTCAGGATCTGTCCAGGGGTCATATGGCAACCTGGGATGGGCAAGAGGTGGAGGGCAGGGGCTGGAGTTGGCCAGTGTTTCCCAGCTCCCCTGCAGGGCTGGCAGACGGGGAGGAATGAATAACGGTAAACTCGTGTGTACTTCTTGAAAGAAAACGACGAATAACTGAGATCACGGTTGGGCGCTGCTTGCCATAGTATCTGGTGTGTAGCAGACCTGTGAGTCATGCTGGTCCCCATGATCCTTCAAGTTGGCCTTGTTAACTTGGATCTCCTGCTTCTCAACCCTCACCACCTGGCTCTCCCCTTCCTCAACATGAGGCCTCTGCCTGGGGCATGGAGGCAGCCCCCCGTCTCATGTTGTGGCGTCTCTGCCTGTCTGGGATGGGGCAGGGGATGGTCAGCACCCTCAGGCTGAGGTTCTGCCTCTCTGGGGACCTGTGGTGCTTCATCTGTCCATGAAGGAATGCTTTCCTGTTGCTAGGGATGCCGATCAGCCTGCATTGAGGCAACTGGGGCCAGTCACCTGCAGGGAGCAGGAACCTACCCGTCCCTGGGTAGGTTCTGGGCTGCAGAACCTAGTTTAGGAATGGTGTGGAGTGCTGGGCAGCTGCACAGAGGCTGGGGCTCCAAGTGGGCCGGCTTGGGGTAGTCCTAGCTCTGTCCTTGCCCAGCTGTGTGACCTTGAGTCAGTTGCTTCATCCCCTCTCTGAGCATAGATTTCCCTTCTGTGAAGTGCACGTATCAGTGACACCACCTCTCAGGGTGTGAGGATTGGGTGTGATGAATCAAGGGAAGCCAGCATCTGGCTGGCAAGGTACCAGGAGTTCAGTCAGTGCCGGCTGCCATCAGAGAGGGAGGTTAGGATATTTGCAAAGAAATATCTTACTGTTTGGTCCCCACACCCCCAAGTGCCAGTGATCCAAGCCTGAGAGAAATAACTGGGAATGAATTTGACTGCATAGATGGATTTGGGCGTTGGGTAGAGAGAGCCCTATTTTGAGGAGTTCTGGGGGCTAATGAAGAGCTTGCTCTGTGAGGGTTCTGCCCGCCTTGGTTTGTTTGCCTGAGAGCTCCAGTGGGGCCAAAGGGCAGAGGTCCTGTGCCCTCTCACTCCCCACTTTGCCGCCCTGCCGTCTTGTTTGTTTGCTCAGTAAACCCCGCTTTCAGAGCTGGTGCAAAGGTACACTCTCAGCTCAGGCCTTGCTGGAAGAAAGACAAATTCTCAACAAGTAGGGAATGTCGGTTCTTGAGAGTTTTGTTGGGCATTCCCCTCCCGGGAACCCAGCACAGACCCCAGGTTGGGAGCCAGGGAGTGAACCAGTGCTTTATGGTCTGTTTGCTTGTTGATTGATGCTTGATTTGTGGGTCTGCTTGCAGGCAGGATCATGAGAGGCTGCTTTTGATGTTAAAACACACGTAAGATGCTTGAAAACTAAAACAGAAAGCTCAGCATTTGAAGGGAACAGAGGACGGGGTGTGCAGGCGCTGGCCTGTATCAGCTGTCCTGAGTGGACTTGGAGGGCGCATGCTGCTGAAGGATGGATGGGCTGGGGAGATTCCCAGTTACCACTTGTTAGCAAGCCCCAGACCGCTCTGGGCCTCGGTTTCCTCATCTGTCAAATGAAGGGAGTGTTGTTCGTAGTGGTGTGGTGAGGGGTAAATAATAGCATGTAGTACAGGCGTATCAGGTCTAATACATGGGAGTTCATGCTTTAATACGTTTAGCTTGGCAGTTCCTTGTAGCAGATTGAAAAAGGGAAAGGTCATTGGCAGGGGCACTTCACTCTTACGTACCTACCGTGAGTGGGTGATCACTTCGCCTTGGAAAGCTTTTGGTGAAGTTGGGGCCCAGTGTGCTAGTCTTGATTGCAGCTGACATCTCTGGCACGTCAGTCTGGCCCTGTGTGGTGGGGTACAGGGCAGGAGAGCTCATCCAGGACTTCTGAAATTCAGAGCTGGCGGAATCAACTCTCAGCTGAGGCTGGCCTTGGAGGAGGATGTGTAGGCTTTTTTTTGTGGATAAGAAAATGGGCCAAGGCAGGTGGGGGTGGGGCAGGCCTGGTAGTGCAACCCGAGGTGGTCCTTTCATCTCTCTGGGCCTCCTTGTCCCCGTGTGCTCACCGCAGGGTGGGCCATATACTCTGCAATCCTGAGACCCTTCTGCCAGACTGCCGACCGTCCCTTGGTGGCAGCTGTAGACTCCAGGGTGACGGATAGGCAGCCCTTTGGCCCCCAGCCAGGCGGCGCTGCGGGGCTGTGGGGGATGGGGCGGGCTGCAGATTCCAGCAGAGGAAGGGATTTGCTTCTGGTCCTGGCCTCCCAAGGGTGTGATTGCGCCAGAGAAACTCCTGCACAGCTGGGAAGCAAATGTGAAGGATTTTCTTTGCTATACATGTGGTGGGTGGGGCAGGCTGGGGCTGGGTAGCTGGTGGAGCAGGGTGACTGTGGGGTGCGGCTGGGTAATGGGTGGTTATGTGACTGTGCTGAGGGTGTGACAGGCTGGGAGGGGCCAAGTCAGCTGTGGGGAACGGCCCTGGGATTGCATGTGGGGCTCCCAGTGCCCAGCCGGCAGCCACTCCTCCTCCCTGAGGCTGAATGCCCATTCACACACTTTTGAGCCTGTTTGCAGGGCTCTCCCCACACTTCTTCTCAACTCCCCACCCCATCCTTGTGCCTGTGGTCTGGAGGCCTGTGTTGATCCATTTGAACATCTCAGCACCATGTAAGTTTGCTTGTCCATTCATGTGCCTGTGAGTGTGGAGGAAGTAGGGGGCATGGTCAGGAGTGACCCAGGCAGGAAATAAAATCTGGGCTGGGTGAGCATGTGGGGCTCTGGGTACCGGCCTCCATTCAGCCCACAGCAGCAGCACGCCAGAGACCTAGGACCTTGGAGCCCAAAGGCCTGCACCTTCAGTGCCCAGTGCCCTGCTTGGTACCTGGCGGGGCTCAGTAGGAACAGAATGAGGAAACAGGGGATGGGTCATCTGCTTGTTCCCGATTTCCAGTGTGCGCCCAAACCTGACCTCTCTTCCTGTTTCTGGATCCACTATCAATTTAATGTGTGGTCTTTGGCCAGTTCCTTCTTGAGTCTCAGTTTCCAAATCCATTAAGTGAATAATCATCTTGTTAGCCTGTAATCACCATGTGCCAGGCACTGAGCAGTTTTACATAGATCATCTCTCTCAGTCTTGGCAATAGCCCTGCAAGATAAATTAGTAGTATAAACCCCATTTTACGCTGGGGAAACTGAGACTCGGAGAGGTGGAGAGATTTGCACAGAGACCTTTAACAAGGATGCTAGCAGCTACTGCATCACTGCCCCTCAGATGTTTGGGATGACACAGCATGACGCATAGCGCTCTTCACGGGAGGCCTGCTGCATGTGGAGGCAGTGAGTGCCGGGGAGCTGGGTTGTTAGGTGCACTTCACCATGAAAGGCTCAGGGAGCTCTTGGTCTCACTCCAGAGCCCACCTGTCCGTCCAGGGCAGAGCTCGACCTCCTCCTCAGTCCTCCTCTCTAGACAGCTTGGTTTCTGAGAGGTTCCTTGTAGCCTCTGCCTCTTTTCTCTTTGGGTCCTAGAGAGGATTCTGGGGGCACCTGGGTGTTTTGGAATCGGGGGTGGGGTCATAAGTGACTTTCAACAGAGCAGTGGCCACAGTTACCGTGGTATTTCCCGAAAGTGCAGTGTTGCCATGGCATCTCCATGACAACCAGAGCATCTCATTCATTATCCCCAGCACCTTGGCAGGGAAAGCTGGGCCTAGGGCTGAAAGAGCACAGTGGAGGCTTGGTTGAGGGCTTGGTAGCTGAGGCCCCCTCATGCTCTCCCCTATCCCTGCCAAGATTCCCCTGTAGGCTCTGGAGCCATCACCATTTCATGGGGTTTGGGTTCAGATTTCATTTCTGCCACTGACTAGCTGTGTGGTTTAAGTGGCTTAACATCTCTGAGCCTTATTTTCTGCAACTGTAAAGGTGAATGACAGTATTAGTTGTAAGGATTAATTGAGATAAAGTATGTAAAAGTGCTTAGCACAGTGCCAGGCACAGGTCATAAGTTCCAGTCCTGCCCCCATCTGCAGGCTCCAGGGTACAGAGCCGTGTGTAGAAACACTCCAAGTCTGCTCCGCCTGGACTACACGCGCGGGTGTGCTCGGGTTGGTGTGTGTGTGTGTGTGCACTTAAGTGCTTAATTGCTCAGTTGTGTTCCACTTTTTGCAACCCTTTGTTGCTTTTTACTTTTTATTTATTATTTTATTTTTGGCTGTGCCTGATCTTTGTTGCTGTGTGTGTCTTTCTCTGGTTGTGGTATGAGGGCTTCTCATTGTAGTGATTTATCTTGCTGTGGAGCATGGGCTTTAGGGCTTGCAGGCTTCAGTAGCTGAGGCATGTTGGCTCAATTGTTGCGGCTCCCTGGCTCTAGAGCACAGGCTCAATAGTTGTGGCACACGGGCTTAGTTGCCCTGACTGTGGGATATTCCCAGATTAGGGATCGAACCTGTGTCTCCTCCATTGGCAGGTGGATTCTTTACCACTGAGCCACCAGAGACGCTCTCTTTGTGACCCAATGGACTGTAACCCACCAGGCTTCTCTGTCCATGGAATTTTCAGGCAAGAATACCGAGTAGATTACCATTTGCTTCTCTGGGGATCTTCCTGACCCAGGGATTGAGCTTGCATCTCCTGTGACTCCTGCATTGTAGGTAGATTCTTTACCTGTTGAGCCATCAGGGAGCTAAATGAGGGAGGGAGGTCAGCTATGAGACTGTTTACCCACCTGAGGCTGGAGCTTGAAGTATAAGCTACAAAGGTAGCCAGTGGGTGTGCATGCCCCGTGCTGAGTTCAGCCATTCAGTCATGTCCAACTCTTTGTGACTCCATGGACTGTAGCCCTGCAGGCTCCTCTGTCCATGGGATTTCCCAGGCAAGAGTACTGGAGTGGGTTGCCATTTCCACAGGCCTAGTGTCACTAAAATGTGTGTGTGTGTTTTTTTAATGGACTTTTTGTTTTTTATTTTGCCCCACCACACAGCATGTGGGATCTTAGCTCATCAACCAGGGATTGAAACTGTGCAGAGTCTTAATCACTGAACCGCCAGGGAAGTCCCTGAAATGTGCTCTTTTTCAAGAAGTTGGAAGTTCTTTTTTTTTTTGGTCAGTAAACAACTTAGGCTTCTATTTGCCTAAGGCCAGCTGTTGCAGGCACTGAGGCCCCAAGACTTCCAGAAGGGATAAGCGGGGGTGGCGAGCCACCCTGCCTCCCAGTTGCTGCCTGCCCCGTCCTGTTCCTGCGGGAGATGGGAGAGTAGATGAAGTGAACCCTTTCGCCATCAAGTATCTCCTCAGTTTTGTGTGTGTGTCAGTAGCTCAGTCGTGTCTGACTCTGCCACCCCATGGACCGAAGCCCATCAGGCTCCTCGGTCCGAGGGATCTCCAGGCACGAGTAGTGGAGTGGGTTGCCATTTCCTTCTCCAAGAAGTTGTGAGTTCTGACTTTTATATGAAATCTCCTGATTTTAAGATGCTGATAGCTAGTCTCAAAGAAGAATGCTGTCAAAGAATTTTGCATCCTGTTTTGGCTGGAGGGTCCTGGTTCTCAGCTTCTGTGCTATAGAGTAGGATGGGGCAGGAGCCCGAGGAATGGGATGTGGGGGCAGGAAAGGGGTTGGTGGGTGGAGATGACTTCAGAGACATGATGATATTGGAACTGGGGTCTTGAAGGATGAGTAAGTGTCCCAAGGGGTAGGGGAAGACATTCCAAGCAATGGGAACTTCATCAACAAAGGCTTAGATGCATGACCAAGACTGGTGACTGGTTGGGCGAGGCTGGAGTTTAGGAAGATGGCTGGTGATGTCGGCAAGGCCCAGGCAGGCCCAGGGCGGGAGGGAAGTGTTGAGGCCTTAGCCCCCAGATGTCCTTGAGGCCTGCGCGGCTCCACGGAAGTTTGAAACCTTTGTTTGGCATGCCTTGAGCCACAGGGGTGCAGGAATTCAGGCAGGTATGGAGGGCCTTGAATGGCTGGTGCTGGGCCCTTGAGGGGTTGCAGTAGGGGCGGCACTGGAGGTCCCCGTGGCCAGCTCGATGGTGGTCCACGATTTGCCAGCTACCCGGCCTTCTCTGGGGCCAGGGGCTAGTTGGTCACTCTCTTTCCCTCTTTACCCTCTCTTGGGCTTGAGCTTTGCATGGCCTTCTCTCTAGCCTTCTGGCTTCTATATGGCCTCTGCTCATCCATCCAGTTCCCCAGCAAGGCATGGCTTCTGAAAGTGGGGATTTGGGATTCCAAGGGCCGTTAGAGACTTAGAGAGTGCCCAGAGCTTGACGGTGCTTTGTGGGCTCAGGTGTTACCCACGTTATGAGTACGCTAAATAGGAATACATCGAAACAGCAGCTGGGCTTTCCTCAGGGTTGTGTGCCAGGCATGACACTTCCTATGTATCCACTCATTTAATTTTCACAACTTCGGAAAGTACGTCAAGTTTTCCAGTTTTACAGATTAGGAAACTGGGGGCACTTAAAGAATTTGCCCAAGATTACACAATTGCTAGGTGGTAGGGCTCAGGTTTGAACGAAGCTGCCTAGCTCTAGTCTGCCCGTGTAACCTTTAGGCTCTATTGACCTAGGGCTTTAGGGAGTTGGAGGCACTGGGTTTGGACTATGAAATTGTTACGTTTCCCAGTGTATGTGCATTTTTTTAAAAATAGGGAAATGTCTGATTCCCACAGGGGTCGGTGACCCCAAGACGCCTGAGACTGCTGGTTGTGTCATTAGCACACATGTTGAAAGGCTGTTAATGCAACAGGCTGAAGGCCGGTGACCAGAGCACCCAGGCCAGCAGGGGCAGTGGGGTTAGATGGCCTGAGTAGGCAGGTGCCTCCCCACCCACTGTGCTCCTGTCCTGGCCCTGGGCCAAGGGGTGGGGCTCGCTGTGGCCGCAGGGCAGAGGGCTGCCCTTGTCAAAGGGGAACGGGACTTGGGTACACCCCAGGAATAAGCTGGGCCAGTCGCCCCAGCTCTCTCGGCCGCACCTGGGAAGCCTGTCCCGCCTTGCCCTGCCCTCAGCTGGAATTGCAGGGACTCCCTGGAAAGCTCTGCCTGTTCCCTTACGCCTGCGCTGTGCTATGCATCCCTCTCTCTCCCTACCCTGGGCCAACCCTTGCTTGGCTTTCTGGCCAGTTCAGGCACCACTTCCTTCAAGGAGCCTTCCTTGATCCTCCCCCTTCCTCCCCAGGGAGATTAAGTGCCCCTCAGTTCTCTCAGATACCCTCCCTCCTCCCACTGCCGCACTCCCTGCATCATGGGTGCCGGTTTTCTTGGCTGCGTTGGGTTCCCTCTGATGCTGGTACATAGTAAGAGACTGAACTGTAGAATATCAGAGGTGGAAGAGTCCCCAGACATCATCTGGCCCAGGCCCCTCGCTGACCGACGAGAAGCCCAGAAAGGGGCAGAGTGTGCCTGAGGCCACACAGCACGTTATGGCAGAACTGGGAGCAGACCCAGCGGCTAAGACACGTCCTCATTTCATACCCCTGCCTCTTTGCTGAGCACATCTTTTAAAAATATTTGTTTTCACCTATTCACAAGATAACAAATGATTATTATACAAAATGTAGGAAACAAAGGAAAAGAAAAGTCAGAGATAATTGTTACTGTTTTTTGTTTTGATTTTTGGATTTAGTACCAGTTTCTGGCTTACGCGTAAAATTTTTCACAAAAGACAGTATGGTCTTACAAAGATGTTTTCTACTTTAACAGTATATATGGTAATTATATTTCTGTGTCAGTTAATGTCTTCCTTCAGCATACTGTAAATGGCTGCCTAGGATTCCATCACATGCTTGCATTATAATTGCTAAAGACAGCCCCCTATTGTTGGGCATTTGCTATTATAAACAACACTCTGTGCTATTATACAGAACGGGAATTCGTTTTCTTGTGGGGAAATCTTTGCACACTTCTGCAATTACTACCTCTAGGATGAGTTCCTAGAAGTACAGCTGTAGGGTCTCTGGTAGACTGTACTCACGCTGAGCAGACCATGTGGTCTGGGGGCTGGGAGCGGGTTTGAGGATCTTCATCCCTGCCTCTGGGTCTGAGACTCACATTCCCCTCCTGGCTGCGCCAGCCCAGTCCCTCACACCTCCTACCCTCCCATCCTGCAGGGGAGCTCTCCTGCCAGTTTTCAGCAGCTACCTCCACTCAGGTTTAAGGGAGACTAGAGCGCCGTGGTCGGGTTGCTGTTTGGGTGAGGATGTTGGGCGAGCTTGGGATCCTCAAGGCAGGGGGTTTGGTCGCGTGCTGTGCTGGGCTGGTGTATGCCACTGTGGGCTTGTGCCCTGAGGATGAGAGATGCCTGTTGTATTTGGGGCAGATAGCGACAGCTGCCGTTTCTTACGTGTGGCTTACGCCGTCCTCCTCCCGTAGGTTTCCTCAGTCACCCTCGGCCCCAGCCCGGTGCAGCAGGCCTGGTGATTTCACACGTGAGATCGCTGATGCTTGAGAGGGCCTTCTAGCACAGCCAAGCCGCTGATGCCTCACAGCCTAAGTCCGAATCCTAGTCTGAGCCTTAGGCTTTAATCTGTGAGATGGCACTGCTGGGCGCATTCCGAGAGAGAAATGGGTGGGAAGCACGCGGGTAAGGGAGTGGGGGAACGCGGCATTGGGTCGTGAGTTAGAATTCCACCTCTAGCTGCCAGGCCTTGAGAACGCTTATTGTCCCACTTCATTCTTCCTGCTTCTGGAGTCTTCTTGGTGCAGTCTTGGACTCTGGTAATCATGATAAACAGCATCTATCACTGTAGACACCACATGCAGGTAACTGCTCAGCGTGATGTATGTATCATGGGACGAAACCTCCCAGCCTCTGGTGAGGCAGGTACTGTAGTTAACACATGGAGAGACTGAGGCTCAGAGAGATGAAGAAGCTTGCCCCAAAGCATGCACCCAGGTCGAGCAGCAGTAGTTGAACTCGGGCCGGCCTAGATCAGGTCCTGTGGGTCCACAGTCAGTGGAGCCCCCCAGGGCCCACACTCTGGCTTTCCACCTTCTGATTCTCCTTCTCTCTCCACAGCCTTGGCCCCGGGGGCCCCACTGAGTGAGCGGCATGCGGCGCCCCCAGGCCTGTCCAGCATCCTACTGCACGCTGCCCAGCACCCCCAGGAGGCCCTGACGCCCTGGGGCACTTCTGCTGTGCACAGGACCACGTGGGGGTTTGCCATGGTGACATAAAGGGGTGCGGAGGAAGGAAGGAGCGCAACCAGCCGTGGACTGTGCCCCTGGCTGGGAGGAAGGGCCAGGGCCCGGATCCTCCTCTCCCCTGCCCACTGCGGGCCTCACTCACTGAGTCTCTGTGAATCTCTTGGCCGGTGGACAACTCGGGCGTCTCCTCCTGCGTGGGGCCTTGGGGCAGGCCGGGGCCCTGGTGGCCACGGTCTCGGGGGCCAGGATGCCCGCCCTGGCGCGCCTCCGCAGGTTGTGTCGGCACGTGTCCCCGCAGGCCGTCCTTTTCCTGCTGTTCGCCTTCTGCCTGTTCAGCGTTTTTGTCTCGGCCTACTACCTTTATGGCTGGAAGCGGGGCCTGGAGCCCTCCGCAGACGCCCCCGAGCCTGACTGTGGGGACCCTCCTCCCGTGGCCCCCAGCCGCCTGCTGCCGCTCAAGCCCATCCAGGCAGCCACCCCTTCCCGCACGGACCCGTTGGTGCTGGTGTTCGTGGAGAGCCTCTACTCGCAGCTGGGCCAGGAGGTGGTGGCCATCCTGGAGTCCAGCCGCTTCAAGTACCGCACGGAGATTGCACCGGGCAAGGGTGACATGCCCACACTCACCGACAAGGGCCGCGGCCGCTTCGCCCTCATCATCTATGAGAACATCCTTAAGTACGTCAACCTGGATGCCTGGAACCGGGAGCTGCTGGACAAGTACTGCGTGGCCTACGGCGTGGGCATCATTGGCTTCTTCAAGGTACGCGGGGAGCAGGTCCGAGCAGTGAGGGGCTCCAGCCGAGCTCGATTCTCATCCCACACTCGCTGGCTGAGTTCCTGACTTTCCCACCTGTACAGTGGGTGTAATGACAGCACCTCCTCCCAGCTTGTTGGTCGTGAAGGGTGAGCGGGTAAGTGTAGGTAAGGTGCTTGGGGTACATGGTGCCCTGTGTCTGATAGGGCCTTTTAAGTATTAGCTTTATTAGGAGCCTTGCCTGCCTTACACAGGCCTTGCATGCTGCTGGCCCATTCTTAAGAGTGGCCCTAGGGATGGGTGCAAAGGAGAAGAGCATGTGCTCTGCTGGGTCATTCAGAACCTGTCACGGCAGTTCTCCCAAGGGCGGGGCTATGTCCCTGTTTTGCAGATGGGCAAACCAAAGCTCAGGAGGGTAAAGTTAGGTTACAGGAGGCCATGCTGCCTGTAAGTGAGAGAGCCAGCCTCTGAGCCCAGACTCAGATGGTTGGGACTCTGGGTCCTATACCCTTTCCTCTTGGCTGTGGAGGGGTATATGGAGTTCATGCACCCCTTGAACCAGAGCCATTTTGCATTGGAAGAAGGAAGGGAAAGAAATCCCAGAGGACAGGTGAGCTGCTCTGGGCTTGGTGGGGTACCCGGAGCAACTGCTGGGACCACGGTCCTTTCTGAAATTGTCATGGAGAAGCTGTCCTTGGGGAGGAGGTTGGGGATAACAGGACAGGAGACCCAGAGGCTCTGGCCAGAGAACCCTGAACTGCAAGGTGGGTGACTGGGATTAGCTGGGTGCTTGGGGGTGTTTGTTCCTCCATTCAGCAAATATTTTCGGAGTGCCTAGCATGTTTAAGTTCTTCGGTGGGCACTGGGAACACAGTGGTGATCGAAGTGTGCAAAGTCCCTGCGGTTGTGCTGCTTACATTTCTGTGCAATGGGTGGGGTGGGTGACTAGACAGTGGGCAAATAAACATACCATGTGGCAGGTGGTGATAAGTAAAAAAAAAAATAAGCAGGAAAGGGCACGTGGATGATGGATATGGGCAGTGATGCTGGTTTTGATAGACTGGCCAGAGACGTTTTCTTTGATTAAGTGACTGGAAGGGCGTGAGAGGAGCCCATGACTCTGTGCAAAGGGCCTTCCAGGCAGAGGAGACAGTAAACACACAAGTCCCAAGGTCAGCCCTTGTGTGGCGTGAGTGGAGAGAGGAGCAGGAGATGGGTCAGAAGTAGCCTGTGTGCACCGGTGGCTGCTCGTTCGTGCCCAGGCATTGGTGGCACAGCCGCGCCCTGGTCCTGTGCCCTGTGCTGGGAGGACTGGTCTAGATGAGGGTGTTTCATGGTGTATTCTTTCACACACTAATGGAGTAGGATGCTCTGCCACTAGAAAAGGTTTTGTGGGCCGAGAAATTGAAGGCCCTTAGAAGTCCTGCAGTGGACCAACCTGGTGAGCTTTGTTCCCCAGCTGGCTTGATGACAAAACCCTTTATTTCATGTCTCAGCATCTGGGGAATGCTGGCCTGGTTTATGGCTGGGCAGTGGCGTAGCGTCAGACGGCTGCATTGTCTGCTTTCCCTTTGCTCCTGGACTCTGTTCCCTTTCCTGACATGAGCTTCATTATGCTCGATGCAGAGCCCCAGGCCTGAGAAAGGTCGGCGTGGCTGACAGCTACTGAGTGCTCAAGCACAGCCACACACATCTTATGCACTTTATGTGAACTAACACATTTGACACTCATAGACCATCCTCCAAACCAGGTGGACGTCATCTTGATTTGAGAGAGAAGGAAACTGAGGCACGGAGGGGCAAAGCAGTGTCCCCACACTCAACACCTCTAATGAGCATAGGTGTAGGATTTGAACCTAGGTGATCTGGTTCCACAGACTTTATTCCCAACACTGGGATGGGTCCAGGAGCATTGAAAACCACGTATTTAGTAGCATTTGCACCAGAGGCCACGCCCAGTGCCCAGAGCTCCCCTGGTTTCTGGGGACCAGTCAGTGGACTCTGGTCATTGGGCGCAGTGGGTACAACAGAGCTGGGATCCTCTCAGGCCCTGGTCCCTTGCTATACAGAAGGTGAACATTTGGCCCAGGGAGGGGCAGGGGTATGCTGAGTCTCCTGTGGGGCCTGTGGTCATTCCAGTTCTCCATGCTCTTTCCACCCTACTGTGTAAGACAAGACCCCCTCCTTGGTTTTCATCAGGGGCCGGTGACTTTCCATTCTGACTGGAGCCATCTGGTGGTCAAGCTGCGTGTTTCTGCTCTTCTGCAAGAAACATGTGCTGCAGGTCGGGGGTTGGGACTCCAGGGGTCTGGAAGCGCTCACTTTCCAATGCCCACAGCACTGGACTGCCTGGTCAGTGTGAGAGCAGGGGCTGGAGAGTCCAGACTGTGGGTCAGCTCTTTCTGTCAGTTATAGACAGAGTGACCTTGGGCAGGACATTCAGCTGGTCTATGAAATGGAGCCAGTCACAGCACCCGCCTTTGTTGTGCCACATTGAAGACAGGACAGTGGACAGAAAGCACTAGCACAGTGCTTGGTGGCCAGAGCCACCCAGGAAATGGCAGCTGGCTTGCCTTGTCATCTTACTCAGCACACACACCTGGGGGTGGCTCTCTGTCCTGTGGCTCAGCCAACATGTGCCCCTGAAGTCCCTGAGGGCAGAGTCGGTCTTCATCAGTAGCCCTGTTTCCTGGCTGAGCCTGGCAGCTCCAGGTTCCCCCAGGTTGAGCACATCCTGACAGAGGCCTGACAAGGGCCACTAATGCTTTCTGTGCACACTTGTGTGTGTGTGTGTGTGAGTTACCTCAGTCGTGTCTGACTCTTTGCGACCCCATGGACTGTAGCCTGCCAGGCTCCTCTGTCCATGGGGATTCTCCAGGTAAGAAGACTATAGTGGGTTGCCGCGTGCTCCTCCAGGGGACCTTCCAGACCCAGGGATCAAACCCCTACATTGGCAACTGGAGTCTTTGCCACTAGTGCCACCTGGGAAGCCCTGTTTGTACACTTACTCTGTGCCACACCCTCAGCTTATTGCCCTGCAGGCCTTGTTGTTCAGTTGCTCAGTCATGTCCAACTTTTTATGACCCTATGGACTGCAGCACTTAGCATTCCAGGCTTCCCTGTCATTCACCATCTCCCAGAGATTGCTCAAACTCATGTCCATTGAATCGGTGACGCCATTCAATCATCTCATCCTCTGTCACCCCCTTCTCCTCCTGCCCTCAATCTTTTCCAGCATCAGGGTCTTTTCCAAAGAGTCAGCTCTTCCCATCAGATGGCCAAAGTGTTGGAGCTTCAACCTAAGCGTCAGTCCTTCCAATGAATAATCAGGGTTGATTACCTTTAACATTGACTGGTTTGATTTTCTTGCAGTCCAAGGGACTCTCAAGAGTCTTCCCCAGCACCACAGTTCAAAAGCATGAATTCTTCAGCGTTCAGCTCTCTTTATGATCCAACACTCACATCCATACATGACTACTGGAAAAACCATAGCTTTGACTAGACGGACCTTTGTTGGCTAAGTAATGTCTGTGCTTTTGAATACCATGCCTAGATTTATCATAGCCTTATTTCCACGGAGCAAGCGTCTTTTAATCTCCTGGCTGCTGTCCCCATCCCCAGTGATTTGGGAGCCCAAGAAAATAAAGTCTGTCACTGTTTCTACTTTTTCCCTATCTATTTCCCATGAAGTGATGGGATGGATGCCGTGATGTTAGTTTTTTGAATGTTGAGTTTTAAGCCAGCTTTTTCACTCTTCTCTTTTACTTTCATCAAGAGGCTCTTGACTTCCTCTTCGCTTTCTGCCATTAAACTGGTATCATCTGCATATCTGAGGTTGTTGATGTTTCTCCTGGCAGTCTTGATTCCAGCTTGTGAGTCATCTAGGCCGGCTTTTCACAGGATGTACTACTCTGCTTACAAGTGAAATAAGCAGAGTGACAGTATACAACCTTGACGTACTCCTTTCCCAGTTTTGAGCCAGTCCATTGTTCCATGTTCAGTTCTGTTGATTCTTGTCCTGCCTACAGGTTTCTCAGGAGGCAGGAAAGGTGGTCTGGTATTCCCATCATTTTAAGAATTTTCCACAGTTTGTTGTGATCCACACAGTCAAAGGCTTTAGCATAGTCAATAAAGCAGAAGTAGATTTTTTTTTTTTTTAATTCCCTTGCTTTTTCTAAGATCCAACAGATGTTGGCAATTTGATCTCTGGTTCCTCTGTCTTTTTTGGATCCAGCTTGAACACCTGAAAATTCTTGGTTCACATACTGCTGAAGTCTATCTTGAAGAATTTTGAGCATAATCTTGCTAGCATGTGAAATGTGCAATTGTGTGGTAATTTGAACATTCTTTGGCGTTGCCCTTCTTTGGGATTGGAATGAAAACTGACCTTTTCCAGTCCTGTGGCCACTGCTGAGTCTTCCAAATTTGCTGACATATTGAGTGCAGCACTTTAACAGTATCATCTTTTAGGATTTGAAATAGCTCAGCTGGAATTCCATCACCTCCACTAGCTTTGTTCATAGTGAGTTTCATAAGACCCACCTGACTTCACATTCCAGGATATCTGGCTCTAGGTAAGTGATCACACCATCGTGGTTATTTGGGTCATTAAGACCTTTTTTGTACAGTTTCTCTGTGTATTCTTGCCCCCTCTTTTTCATCTCTTCTGCTTCTGTTAGGTCCTTGCTGTTTTTGTCCTTTATTGTGCCCATCTTTCCATGAAATGTTCCCTTGGTATCTCCAATTTTCTTGAGATCTCTAGTCTTTTTGTTGTTTTCCTCTATTTCTTTGCATTGTTCACTTATGAAGGCTTTCTTATCTCTCCTTGCTATTCTCTGGAACTTTGCATTCAGTTGAGTATATCTTTTCCTTTCTCCTTTCCTTTCTCTTCTCTTCTTTTCTCAGCTATTTGTAAGGCCTCCTCAGACAACCACTTTGCCTTCTTGCATTTCTTTTTCTTAGGTATGGTTTTGGTCAGTACCTCCTGTACAGTGTTACAAACCTCTGTCCATAGTTCTTCAGGCATTCTGTCTACCAGATCTAATCCCTTGAATCTATTCATCAACTCCACTGAATAATCAGAAGGGCTTTGATTTAGGTCAGACCTAAATGCTCTAGTGCTTTATCATATATAATTCTCATAGGTCTTGTGAAGTGAGTACTTTGTTTTCAGGTGAGGAATTGAGGCTCCAAAAGTAACATGGCTGTCTAGACTGACACAGCTCGTAAATCTGAGCCAAGATTCAGCCACCACACTCAGCTCTTTTAGCCCACTTTTAGGAGCAAACTGACCAATGGCTGTAAGACCTGAGGCCCTAAGAAGTAGTGCCTTGGCATTGAAACATGTATACTATCATGTAAGAATCGAATCACCAGTCTATGTCCGATGCAGGATACAGCATGCTTGGGGCTGGTGCACGGGGATGACCCAGAGGGATGTTATGGGGAGGGAGGTGGGAGGGGGGTTCATGTTTGGGATCGCATGTACACCCGTGGTGGATTCATGTCAATGTATGGCAAAACCAATACAGTATTGTAAAGTAAAATAAAGTAAAAATAAAAATTCAATGAAAAAAAAAAAAAGAAGTAGTGCCTTGGGAAGTAGCACCCTGAGGTTTCCAAGGTCATGCAACCAGTTACTCTCAGTCTGTGCTGCTGCTGCTGCTGCTAAGTCGCTTCAGTTGTGTCCGACTCTGTGTGACCCCATAGATGGCAGCCCACCAGGCTCCCCTGTCCCTGGGATTCTCCAGGCAAGAATACTGGAGTATTGCCATGTCCTTCTCCAATGCGTGAAAGAGAAAAGCGACTCTTCGCGACCCCATGGACTGAAGCCCACCAGGCTCCTCCGTCCATGGGATTTTCCAGGCAAGAGTACTGGAGTGGGGTGCCATGTACTAGGCCTCCCCATTCCCGGGTCAGGGCTGTTCCTTTCTCTGCCTGATGACCCCACTGGAAGACTTGGTGTCTCCTGTGTGGGTCCCCAGTGCTGAAGAACAGGAGGGATTCCTCTCCCTTGGGGCGAGGCTCACAGTGGGGATTCAGTCCCTGCTATGCTTATGGTTACTTTCCCTTCCCTTCCCAGACATTTGCTTTCACTGCAGGTTGGGGTGACAGTCAGTGACTTGGCTTTCTCCCTTCCTTGCTGCGTCCCAGCAGGCCAGCTGCCTGAGCTGCCAGCACCTGGCAGTCAGTTCAGGATCGGGGCTTTGAAATGGGATATCCCAGTGCCTGTGGTCCACTGTGGCCTCCCCGGCCACAGCAGGTGATGGACAGGGTCTGAGATGTCGCTCGCCCCCACTGCCTTTGTCCCCGGTGCTAGCTTAGTAGTCTTGGGGACTCTGGGGCTGGGGGAGGGGCCTCTCAGTTTGGGACTCTCAACACAAGGGTGGGGAGTTGGCACGTGTTCCTGGTGTGTGGAGAGTGGAACACAGGCCCCTTACCTCAGCTTGTGAGGCCAGGGCCCTCCAGAGCCTTACAGAAAAGCACTTGTGCGTGGAGGTTATTACTGAAAGGTGCCCTGGCACAAGGCTCGGCCCTCTCAAGTGTCCTTGCATGGCGCTCACAGGCCAGCTCTCCAGCATGGCCCAGCGCACCACCCTGCCTCCCCCTCCAACCATTTGGCACCCTTTGTCCACTCTTGCTTTGTCCCACCGCACTCATTCCTCACACAGTGGTCAGATGGACCTTTAAAATGCAAATAGGAACCTGTCATCCCTCTGTTTGGATCCCATCGGTGGCGTCTGGTGGCTTCCCAGTGCCACTTCCAGCCTCCAGGGTCCTGCAGGTCTGGCCCCAGCTGACCTTTCTGCCTCTTCTCCCTGTTGATTACTCTGCTGGCCTTTCCGTGTTCCTTGACTGTGCCGCACTCTCTCCAATCTCAGGACCTTTGCACTTGCTGTTCTTTGAACTTGGCTCCCACCTCTGCCCTAGTTGACACTTGCTCATTCTTTAAATCTTAGTTCAGAAGTGCGTTTCCTAGCGAAGCCTCTCTTGAGCTAGCTGACTATGCTCAGTTACCTACTCTTCTATAGCTCTGAACCTCTTCTGTGTAGTTGTGCCACACTGACATTTTATGTGTATTTCTGCTATTTTGATTTCTCTCTTCTCTGCTTGCCTTTATAGTTCATAAGGGCAGGAGCAGTGTCTGTTTTCTCACCACATGCCTGTTACTTAACACAGTGCCTGGAATAGTGAATAATTGTGGGTTAAACAAATGAAATGTGTAATGAACTGCTGTCATGTGCCAGGTATTTGGGATCTGTCTGTTCTTTTTAAAAATTCAGTTGCTCATCAAATATGCCTTTTCTCCCACTGGGTGTCAAGCCTGTGCTGGCACCAGGGATCCAAGGTGGAAATGACATCATCCCTGCCCTTGAGAGGGCGCAGACTGGCAGAGAGACTCTGAACAGATGGTGCTGCAGCTGAGGCTTTAATATGGTCCCAGGGATGAGAAGAGGGCAGATGCATTGGGTTTTGAAGGATGAGCAGGAGTTTGTCAGGCCAAGAAGACGCAAAGGAGCTGGCACAGGGACAAAGACAGATTGTACTACAACCAGAGGAAGGTGACTGGGAGGGTGAAGGACAAGGGGCAGGGGCTGTGGGTCTAGGGAGGAGGAAGGAGAGGGTGCTGTGGGTACTGTCTGAAGGTGCCCAGAGAGCTGGCAGCGGTGGATCCTGGGAGGAGACAGAGGCACAGGGAGCTGGACTCCTGCGGGGCGTGGCCTCGGGAGTGCTGGGGCGTCTAGGGGTTGGGAGCACTTTGCAGCGGAGTATCTCCTTCTGTACCCCCAGCAGTCTCCTGCGCTCTGATCTCTTCTCCGTGGGCATTCGCCCAGGCTTTCTCCTGAAGGAAAGATGGTGTAGCAGAAGCCAGCTTGGAAAGCCCAGGCAGGGAACCTGGTGGTCAGGTGGGCGGGCTCTGGGGTCAGCCATCTGGCTGTGCGGTGTGGCTCGTCCTGACCACTGTGTGACCCAGGACAGCACCGCGCTCAGAGCCTCGGTGTCCTTGCCTGTGAAGCGGGGTGACAGAGGCTGATGTGAGGACTGAAGGAGCGATGGTGATGCCGCCAGCCCTGTTCTGATCACTTTGCCAGGCTTAATGCTCACCCTCCTCCACCAGCCCTGAGGGACTTGCTGCCATTCTTGGCCATGTTTTATAGCAGAGGAAACTGAGGCGTGAGGAGGTTACATAACTTGCTCAAGGTCAGGCAGACTGGTGGCAGAATCCGTGCGCTCCACTGCTAGCTTTCCCATGTGTGATTCTGGACAGGTTACCCAGCCTTTCCGGACCTGGCCTCCTTGTCTGCATAACGGAGATGCCTCCATCGTGGGGCTGCTGGGAGGATTACAGGGCCCCTTCATGTGAAGTACGCGAGCCTGGCTCCTGGCTTTGGGAAGCCGTCCTGTGTGTTAGCTGGTGTAGTACTGAGATGGGCGGAGTGGGGTGTGCTACATTCACACAGGCTCAGGAGTGTGATGAGGCCTCTGGGAATGAGAGCGGGTACTGCTGACATTACTGTTCTCTGCCCATCTCAGTATTACACCTGAGATTCCATGGTCCCGGGGGGCTGTGGATCTGATGGCTGTCTTCCCCCTCCCCTCTCCTCCCCTCCCTGCTGCAGGCCAATGAGAATAGCCTGCTGAGCGCGCAGCTCAAAGGTTTCCCCCTGTTCCTGCACTCGAACCTGGGCCTGAAGGACTGCAGCATCAACCCCAAGTCCCCGCTGCTCTACGTGACCCGGCCCAGTGAGGTGGAGAAGGGCGTGCTGCCCGGCGAGGACTGGACTGTGTTCCAGTCGAACCACTCCACTTACGAGCCGGTGCTGCTGGCCAAGACGCGCTCGTCTGAGTCCATCCCGCACCTGGGCGCGGACGCCGGGCTGCACGCCGCGCTGCACGCCACGGTGGTCCAGGACCTGGGCCTGCACGACGGCATCCAGCGTGTCCTTTTTGGGAACAACCTCAACTTCTGGCTGCACAAACTCGTCTTCGTCGACGCCGTGGCCTTCCTCACGGGCAAGCGCCTCTCGCTGCCTCTGGACCGCTACATCCTGGTGGACATCGATGACATCTTCGTGGGCAAGGAGGGCACACGCATGAAGGTGGAGGACGTGAAGGTATGGCTGGCGGTGCCAGCGGGGGCCGGGGACGCCTCACCACCATCAGCGTCTGCTGTCCCCACTGTGACTTTGCTCTCTGTACCTCCTTTATGCTGTCTGTCCCCCTCCCTTGGCCATTTGGTTCTATTGTCTTCTTCGCAGCAGGTTGCCATTTAAAATTATTTGAAGTACTGAATATAGAGGAATTTTGCTTCTGGATATGTGGGGCTCAGGAACATAACTACTGAGAGATGGGAGCTGTGCAGAGTTGTTTACCTACCTCTTAATCCAGACATGAGTTTTAACTCTCAAAAACGTGTATGTCAGTATCAAAGCTCCTCCAGAACTCATAAAACAAGAATTAGAGCTTAAATTATACACAAGGCATACTTTAACTGAGCTCTGTATAGATGGTGGAAGGCATGTATTTAATTCAAAAAATGTTTATCTAACTTAACTAACTATATGTAAAAGCGTTTTGCAAGCCATGAAATTTTACACGTTTCACTGTAAAAGAGACACCCACAAATTAAGACCATTAAGCATTCTCTAAAAGACAGCTTCCATCTACTCACGGTTTTACTCAGGGTTATATGCAAAGGGAACAACATCACTTGTGTAAATGGGGAAATCAGTATCACATGCCATAAATAGAGGGCAGCCATAACAGTAGATCCAGTGAAAACAAAACAGGGGATTAAATTCTAGCGAAGTCCTGCTGCCTACTGACCGCCTGTCCTCTCTTATGTGAGATTAGTGAGAGTTAGAAATGTATTAGCACCAAACCAAGACTTTTTTTTTTGATGTTAGGAGGAGTGAAAGAGACTTTACAGGAATGCTTTCCTCCCGTGGGTGTTGTGTTGGGGTTCTCTGTAGGTCCTGAAAGGGCCATAGTGGGCAGGGCCCCCGGGGTGAGGGGCAGGGGGATGTGTGGACTCTTCCTTGGTCCAGAGTGAACTCTCTGCTCCTCCTTACACCTCCAGAGGAGAAGAGCAGAGCAGAGGCTGTTGGGGAGCAGGCAGTGTCTGGGGAGTCAAGACCTGGGTTCAAGTCCCAGTCTGCCCCTAAGTGGGTAACCTGAGTACACCCCTTCCTTTGTCTGAGCCTCAGCAGTGAAATGACAAGATGGGGTGGGTGGGAGGGCCCTGGATGGCTGGGGTGGGGGTGGGGTGTGTGTGCAGGTGCCAGGCTCTGAGCCCTCTGCCCCACTTTTAGGACAGGGCAGTATTGCTTTTTTACTTTTGCTTCTGAGATTTCACCTCCTCAAGGGCTCCTCTGTTGGAAGAAAGTTTTGTGACAACTCCTCGTGAGCCTTCCAGCTGAAGCTTCATACAATGCCACAACCCACCTCCCACAAAGTAGATTACTCTCTTTTCTACCTAGGTCATTCTTCCGGTGGCCCAGCCTTGCTCTCTCCTCTGCAACTTAGGTCTTTGCTCCCTGTCCAGGATGAGTCCTTGAGAGGTCCAAGGTTGGCCCCAGAAGGAAATCAGGCTGCCAGATTCACTGTGTCTCCCATGAACCCCAGACTTGGCTTCTTGGTTCTTATTTTCCCCATTTTTAGAGTGAGAAGAGTGCTAGCAGTTTGGAGCTGTTTCTGTAGAAGAGTACCAACAGAGATGCCTTCTTCCATGCACGCAGCTCAGTGGAGACTGCCGAGCCCTCCAGCAGCCGGGTCCCATTTGCCTTAAGCATCCTTTTTTGAGTCAGAATGGACAGCTTAAAAAATTTTTTTTCTTCAGTCCCAAGCACTGGCGACAACTGAGCTTTTCTTTCAGAAACATGAATGTTGCCTCATTAACTTGTACAGTACGGGCTGTCCAGTACAACTTAAGTAATACCAACAGCAGCTTTTATTCAAGGCTTGGCAAGCGCCAGGCTCTGTGTTCAGCCCTTTCTGTGTGTTGCCTCATCTGATCCTCACAGCAACTTTGTGAGATGGGTATTGTTTTAAATCCCGTTTTACAGAGGCAGACACTAAGATTCAGAAAGGTGAAGTGACTGGCCCAAGGCAACACAGCTAGGGAATGGCTATCCATGAGGTAGTGCATGGCCCCAGGAGAGACAGGACTTTCATTTGCAAAGTGTTCTGATAGCAGGCTCTTGCAGGTTTCCCAGCAGCCTTGCACATCATGCCTGGTAGGGATTTTTTGAGTCCCTACTCCAGAGGACAACTGTTTGTTTGACAAGGGTCAGCATCCCTTCGCTGACATGCAAAGCACTGGGTGTGCCGTGCATGGAAACGCTGCATTGCTGGACACACAGTACCTCTTTGGAAAAGTTGTGGTCCTTTGATATCAGCCTTTTAGTCACCAGTGAGGTGAAATCCCCCTCATTTGGCAGATGGAGACGCGAGGCTCACAGTGGCAGTGACTGCAGGCGTGGCGATGCCACCATTTTTCATCATTTGCCAAAATGCCAGGCTGTTTTACATGTAGTATCTCATTTAAGAGTCCCATGAGAGAGCTGTTGTTATCCCCATTTCACACCTAGGGAAACTGAGGCCTGGAGAAGTTGCTAAACTTTCTCAAGGACACAGCAGTACCAGGCTTAGGGTCTAGGCCTTGTCTGGCTGGAGGCCTGGTGGAGGTGGTGGCACAGGCCGGCTTCGTGGGAACGGGGCCTGCACGGTCACACAGGGCCCCATGCTTTGAAGACGCCCACACAAGGTGATCCTCTGGTGTTGCCTTCCTGACATTTTTAACAATTTTTGTGCAAACATCCCTATTCTTATTTTTCCCTGGGCCCTGCAGCCTTTGTAGCTGGTCCTGTTGGAGCCAGACCCTTGATGTGGGCCCTCATGGGAGGAGCAGGAGCTCCTGGCTTCCTCTCACCCCACTGTCCCCACTCTGCCTATCCTAGGCCCTGTTTGATACACAGAACGAACTACGGACACACATCCCAAACTTCACTTTCAACCTGGGCTACTCAGGGAAATTCTTCCACACAGGTAAGTGGGCCTGGCTCTGCCCCTACTCACAACTTCCACGGGCCCTCAGCATCCAGACCCTCGGAGTGCAGTGCCGTGGGGACAACAGGAGAGTGCATGGACCCACTGAGGGTCACATTTGACCTGACCCCTGTGGCCTCTCCCAGATCCACACAGCCCACAGAGCAGTCACAGCCCCAGGTAGAGGGCATTTGGGGGTAGCAGTGATGTGACGACAGCCCCCAGTTCATCCCCAGCCCTCAGGCTCTGCTGTCCTGGGGGTGGGCATCTTCTCCCTCTTGTCTGTCTCACTCCCACCTTTAATATTCTTTGTACTACTTCTGCCTTACAAAGGAATTGGTTGAATTTTAAGAACATTACAGAAATATATAGCAGAGAAAGTGAAAAGGCACTATAATTGTACCCACCCCAGAGATGAGCACTGTCATGAGTTTATTTTCTTTCTTTCTTTTTAAAATTTTATTGATGTATAGTTGATTTACAATGTTGTATTAGTTTCAGGTGTACAGAAAAGTGATTCAGTTATACATATATACGTATCCATTCATTTTTAGATTCTTTCCTCATATAGGTTATCCCAGAATATCGAGGAGAGTTCCCTGTGCTGTACGGCGGGTCCTCGTTGGCTCGCTCTCTCATTTATGGTCGTGTGTACATGTTAATCCCATACTGCTGATTATCCCTCCCCCTTCTTTGGTAACCATAAGTTTGTTTTCCGTATCTGTAACTGTTTCTGTTTTGTGACTAAGTTCATTTGTATCATTTTTTAGAAATCAGATTCCGCTTATGAGATATGATATTTACTTTGGCTTATTCAGTATGATAATCTGTAGTATCCATGTAGCTGCAAATGGCATTATTTCATTCTTTTTAATGGGTGAGTAGTAGGTACTGTCAGTTGCTCAGTCGTATCCGACTCTTTGCGATCCCATGGACTGTGCCCGCCAGGCTCCTCTGTCCGTGGCATTCTCCAGGTAAGAATACTGGAATGGATTGCCATTCCCTTCTCCAGAGGATCTTCCTGACCCAGGAATTGAACTTGGGTTTCCTGCATTGCAGGCAGATTCTTTACCGTTTGAGCTACTATATGTGCCGCCTCTTTATCCATTCCCCTATGGGTGGACATTTAGGTGGTTTCCTTGTCTTGGCTGTTGTAAATAATGCTGCAGCGAACATTATGGTGCATGTATCTTGTCAAATTATGGTTTTCTCTGAATATGTGCCCAGAACTGGGATTGCTGGATCATATGGTAGCTCTATTTTAGTTTTTTAGGAAACCTCCATAACATTCTCCCTAGTGGCTATACCAGTTTACCTTCCTGCCAACAGTGTAGGAGGATTCCCTTTTCTCCACACCCTCTTCAGCATTTACGGTTTGCATATTTTTTTGATTTTTTAATTGGAGAATTGTTTTACAGTGTTGTGGGGATCTCTGCCTTACATCAGTGCAAATCAGCCGTGATCACATATGTATATATATCCCCTCCCTCTAAGCCTCCCCAGCCCCCTGGCCTGCTCCACTCCTCTGCATCGTCACAGAGCACCGTGCAGAGCTCCCTGTCTATTGTTTGCATAGTTTTTGATGATGGCCATTCTGACTGGTGTGAAGTGATAGGTCACTGTATTTTGCTTTCCTTTTCTCTGATATTTAGTGATGTTGAGTATCTTTTCATGTGCTTTTTGGCCATCTGTATGTCTTCTTTGCAGAAACGTCTGATCTTCTGTCTGTTTTTTGATTGTGTTGTTTTTTCGACCTAGAGCTTCATGAACAGTTTTGTGTCTATTTTGGAGATTAATCCCTTGTCAGTCACTTTGTTTGCAAATATTTTCTCCTATTTTGTGGATTGTCTTTCTGTTTATGGTTTCCTTTGCTGTGCAGAAACTTTTGAGTTTGAGTCCCATTTGTTTATTTTTGTTTTTGTTTTCATTACTCTGGAAGGTTAATTCAAAAAGATCTTGCTGCGATTTATGTCAGAGTGTTCTGCCTGTGTTTTTCTCCAAGAGTTTTATAATGTCCAGCCTTACATTTAGTTTTTGATCCATTTTTAGTTTATTTTTGTGTCTGGTATTAGAGAATAATTTCATTCTTTTGCATGTAGCTGTCCAGTTTTCCTGGCACCGTTTATTGAAGAAGACTGTCTTTTCTCCAGTGTGTAGTCTTGCCTCCTTTGTCATAAGTTAATTGCGCGTAAGTGCGGGGTTATGTTTCTGGGCTTGCAGTCCTGTTCTGTTGACCTGTATTTCTGCTTTTGTACCAGTAGCATGCCTCTTGGTGACTGGGCTTTGTAGTGTAGTCTGAAGTCAGGGAGCCTGATCCCTCCGCCTGCATTTTCCTTTCTCAGCATTGCTTTGGCTATTCAGTCTTTTCGTGACTCTGTACAGAATTAAAATTTTTGTTCTAATTCAGTGAAAAATGCTATTGGTAATTCGATAGGGATTGCATTGAATCTGTAGATTGTCTTGGGTAGTATACTCATTTTTGACAGTATTGATGCTTCCAATCCAAAAGCGTGGTGTATCCCTCCATTTGTGTCATCTTCTGTTTCTTTTCATCAGTATCTTATAGTTTTCATAGTACAGATCTTTTGTCTTACATGGGTTTATTCCTAGGTATTTTATTCTTTTTGATGTGATGATAAATGGGATTGTTTTCCTAATTTCTGTTTCTGACCTTTATTGTTCGTGTGTAGGAAAGCAAGTGATTTCTTTGTATTAATTTTGTACCCTGCAACTTTACCAAATTGATCAATGAGCTGTAGTAGTTTACTAGTACCATCTTTAGGATTTTCTGTGTATAGTATCATGTCATCTGCAAACAGTGGCAATTTTACTTCTTTTCCAATTTAGATTCCTTTCATTTCTTTTTCTTCTTTGATTTCCATGGCTAGGACTTCTAAAACTATGTTGAATAAAAGTGGTGGCAGAGGACATCCTTGCCTTGTTCCTGATTTGTAGGGAATGGTTTCAGCTTTTCACTATTGAGAATGGTATTAGCTGTGAGTTTGTCGTATATGGCCTTTGTTATGTTGAGGTAAGTTCCCTTTATGCCCACTTTCTGCAGTGTTTTTTTTTTTTTTAATCATAAATGGGTGTTGCATTTTGTCAAAAGCTTTCTCTGCATCTATTGAGATGATCATATGGTTTTTGTTCTTCAGTTTGTTAATGTGGTGTGTCACTTTGATTTGTGGATATCGAAGAATTCTCACATCCTTGAGATAAATCCCACTTGATGGTGGTGTGTGATTTCAGTGTATCGTTGGATTCAGTTTGCTGCTATTTTGTTGAGTGTTTTGTGTCTCTGTTCAGTAGTTTCTTTTGTGTGTGTTGTATCTTTGGTTGGTGTCAGGGTGATGGTGGCCTCATAGAATGAGCTTGGGAATATTTCTTCTCTGCAGTTTTTGGGAAGAGTTTCAGAAGGATAGGCATTAACTTTCCTCTAAATGTTTGATAGAATTTGCCTGTGTAGCCCCCTGGTTATGGACTTTTGTTTTGGGAGTTTAAAATCACTGTTTCAGTTTCAGCACTTGTGACTGGTCTGTTCATATTTTCTGTTTCCTCCTGGTTCAGTCTTGGAAGGCTGTGTCTTTCTCAGAATTTGTCCATTTCTTCTAAGTTGTCCGTTTTTTTTTTTGCATATAGTTTTTGTGTGTATGTGTGTGTGGTCATCTTATGATCCTTTGTGTTTCTGTGGTGTTCATTGTGTAACTTTTTCATTTCTAATTTTATTGATTTGCACCCTTTGCCGCTTCTTTCTGAGAAGTTTGGCTAAAGGTTTATCAGTTTTATCTTTTCAAAGAACTGGGTTTTAGGTTCATTGATCTTTTCCATTGTTTTCTTCATCTCTATTTCACTGATTTTTTACTGTGATCTTTATGATTTCTTTTCTTTTACCAACTTTGGGTTTTGTTACTTCTTGTTCCACTGGTTGCTTTAAATGTAAAGTTAGGTTGTTTATTTGAGATTTTTATTGTGAGGTAAGATTGTATTTGCTGAGTCCCATAGGTTTGCTATTTTTTTATTTGTCACTTGTCTCTAGTTATTTTTTTATTACCTCTTTGATTCTTTCATTGATCCGTTGGTCGTTTAGTAACATATTGTACAGTCTCCACATATTTATGTGTTTTACATTTTTTCCCCAGTAATTGATTTCTAATCTTATAGTTTTGTGGTCAGAAAAGATGCTTGATGTGATTTCAATTTTCTTAAATTTACCAAAGCTTGATTTTGGCCTATGATGTGATCTGTCCTGGGGAATATTCCATGTGTACTATAGAAGGTGTTTCCTGTTTTCTATAAATATCAACTAAGTCTATTTGGTCTAATGTTTCTTTTAGGGCCCATGTTTCCTTGTTTATTTTTTTTGTCTGGCTGAAAAATCCCCCACTATTATGTGTCACTGTTTCTGCTTTTATGACCATTAGCATTTACTTTATATATTAAGGAGCTCCTATTTTGAGTGCTTATATATTTACAACTTAAAAAAAATGACAAGAAACAAGGAAGGACACAATGTAATGATCAAGGGATTAATCCAAAAACAATATATGACGATTGTTATATACACATACCCATTATCCTCTAAACTCTTTCCCATCCAGGCTGCCATATAGCATTGAGCACAGTTCCATATGCCATACAGTAGGATTTGATGCTTATCCATTTTAAATATAGCGGGTGTGTTCACATGTATCCCAGACTCCCTACAACCCCTTCTCCCTGCCCTTCACCCCTGGCAACCATAAGTCATTCTTAAGTCTGTGAGTCTATTTTGTTTTCCAAATAAGTTAGCTTGTATCCTTTCTTTTTAAGTTCCCCATACAGGGAATATTTTGTGGTATTTCTTCCATTTCTGTCTGATTTTCTTTACTCAATATGAAAATCTCTCTGTCCGTCCATGAGGCTGCAAATTGCATTATTTCATTCTTTTTAGTGGCTAAGTAATATCTCCTGAATAGGTGTTGCACTTTTTCTTTCTCCATTCCTCTGTCGATGGACATCTAGGTGGCTTCCAAGTCTTGGGAATTATAAACAGTGGTGCAGTGGACCCTGAGGTGCGGGTATCCTTTGGAATGCTAATTTCTTCTAGATGTATGCCTTGGAGTAGGATTGCTGGATCGTGGGGTAGTTCTGTATATAGTTTTATAAGGAACCTCGGTAGTGTTCTCTGTAATGCGTGTACCCATTTACACTCCCTCCAGCAGTTTAGGGGCTCCATTTTCTCCACACTCTCTTCCAGCATTTATTGTTTTTAGACTTTTTTTTGTAATGGCCATTCTCACCTATGTGCAGTGGTATCTCATTGTAGTTTTAATTTCCATTTGTTTAATGATTAGTGATGTTGAACATCTTTTCATGTTCTGTTGGCCATTTGTATGTCTTCTTTGAGATGTGTCTGTTTAGGTTTTGGGTCCAATTTTGCATTCTGTTGTTGGCATCTTTTATGTATTCTGAACACTAAACCCATAGGAGGCCTACGGTGTTCCAGCATTTTTGCCCTCGTCTAGGTTGTCTTTTCACTCGTGTGAGAATGTCCTGTGATGCGTGGAAGTTTCTTATTTTTTGTTTTTTTTTTTTTAAGGCCAGTGTCTGATTTTCATTGTTTTCTGTGCCTTAGGTGTCAAATTGAAGGTTCCAACACCAAATTGAAGGTCAGGGAGATATTCAGCCTTTTCTTCTTCTACAGTTCTATGGCTTAGTTCCAGCATTTTAGGCCTTGAGGCATTGTGCATTAAGTTTCGTGTATGGTATGAGGGAAGGTTCACTGTAAAGGTTTTGCACGTGAGGTCTGGGTTCTGCAGCGCCATTTGTGGGATCTGTTCTTGGCCCAGCGACCAGTCTTAGCACTTCTATCAGAAATCAAGTGAAATTAGAAGTGAAGGTTTGTTTCCTGGTTCTCAAGTCTATTCCATGGTCTGTATGTCTATGCTACTGCAGTAATACACATCTAGAATACTATTTGGCTTTTCAGTGTCCCTTGGAATTCCGTGAGAATATTATGATGTTTTTACCAATTCAGAAAAAAAAATCAGATTGAATAGGAATGAAATGAATCTCTATTTTTACTGAATAGTATTATTATTTGAACATTACTAGGCATTCTAATATATTTAAACATGTTGTTTTCCAATAATTTAGGTTTCTTTAAGCAGTGTTTTAGAGTTTTCAGGGTAGAAGCGTTTCACATCCTTGACTGAATTCTGAAATATTTTATATTATGTTTAATTTTTTTTTGAAGTATAGTTGTTGTTCAGTGTTGTGTTAGCTTCAGGCATACAGCAAATTGAATCAGTTGAATTATTCGTATATCCACTGTCACATAGGGGTTAATGCAGGGTACTAAATAGAGTTCCCTGTGCTGCACAGTAGGTTGTTACTAGTTATCTATTTTATATAGAGTAATGTGTGTATGTTGATCCCAGTCTTCTAATTTATCGCTTCCAGCCACCCCTCACTTTCCCTACTGGTAACCATAGGTTTGTTTTCTGTATCTGTGTTACCAATAATTGCATTTATGGCAACATTTCAGATTTTGGATATAAGTGGTATCATGTGATATTTGTCCTTTTCTGTCTGACTTACATCACTGGCTGTGAGAATCTCTGTGTCCATCCATGTTTCTGCAAAGAACATTATTTTGTTCATTTTTATGGCTACTAATACTCCATTGTATATATGTACCACTTCTTTACCCATTGTCTGCCGGTAGGTACCTGTGTGGCCTCCATGTCTTTGCTGTTGTAAACAGTGCTGCCATGATCCCTGGGGTGCATGTGTCTTTTTGAATAATAGTTTTCTCTGGATATATGCCCTGGAATGGGATTGCTGGATCTTATGGTATTAATAGTTCTGTTTATTGTTTTTTAAGGAACTTGTATGTTCTTCTTCATCATGGTTATACCCGTGTACATTATCACCATTTGTGTAGGAGAGTTCCCTTTTCTCATTACCCTCTCCAACATTTATTTATAGCTTTTTAAAAAAAACTTTTGTATGCATTTATTTTTTGCTGTGTTTACTCCTGTACTATCAATTTTTTTTTTCTTTACTTTCTTCTGGGATATCTTTTTCTTCTGCGCAACCTCGTCTTCTGGTTTAGGAACAATGTTTTCCTCCAGTTAGCATCATCTCAGTGTGGCAGGGAGGGCTCACTTGTGGGTCGATCTGACCATGAGTCTCTAAGTCCTGTGCTGCCTCCTGGGGTCTTTGTTCACCTGAATGTGCTCAGTGACCACAGAATCTATATCTTTGCCCTTAAGTTCAGCACTCTCTGCATTTCTGAGCATGTGCAGTAAAAATTCAGCAGTCTTTTCAGACCACTCTTTGGCCTGTGCACACCTACCAACTCCACGCTGGAATGATGGAATGGCACGCATTGCCTCTTTACGGTGACATCCTTCAGATATTGGTGGCTTTTCAGATATGCATACACTTAATGGTCTGGGTGGTTTCTCGAGTGTTCTTAAAGTGAACACGAAGATTTGAACCTCTTGATCTGTGTGATTTGTGGGGTTTTCTGGGTCAAGTGTGTTGTGCTCCATTTTTAGAGATAACGTCAGACCCTGTTGGTTTTATGATGATTGCCATTGTGACCTGTATGACAAGACATCTCATTGTAGTTCTGATTTCCATTTCTCTAGTAATCGGTGGTATTGAGCATCTTTTCGTTTGCTGTGGGCCATTTGTATGTCGTCTTAAGAGAAATATCTGTTCAGATTTTCGGATCACTTTTAAATTGTGTTGTTGGCATCTTAAACCCGTAGCAGGCCTCTGATTTGTAAATATTTCTGCCAACCTCTAGTTGTCCTTTCACTCTCATGAGAATGTCCTGTGACACATGGAAGTTCTTAACTTTTTTGATGAGCAGTATATCTAATTTTCATTGTTTTCTATGCCTTTGGTTTCACATTTTAGGACCCATAACCCAGGCCATTGTCATGGAGATGTGTCTGTTTTCATCTGTAGTTCTTAGCTTACACTGAGGGTTTCTTTCTGTGTTCCAAGTAGACTCGATGGTTTGTATGTCTATTTGAATGCAGTAACACACTTTTGCAAGGTAAATTTGGCTCTTGAGCATCCCTTGGAATTCCAAATAAATATTAGGAATTTTTCTCCCACTTCAGGGGGAAAAAAAAAATTTCTGAACAGGAATGAAATGAATCTGTATATTGGGCTGACTAATATTGTTATTTGAGCAAAAGTAAGCATTCTAATATTTAAACATGGGTTGCTTTCCAATTATTTAGGTCCTCCTTAAGCAATGTTTTTGAGTTTTCAAGGTAGAAGCTTTTCATTTCCTTGATTGAATTCTGAAATATGTTATATTATGTTTAAATTTTTATTAGAGTTTAGTTGGTATACAGTGTTGTATCAGTTTCTGGCATTCAGCAAAGTGAATTAGTTAGATCTATACCTGTATGCACTCGGTTATAGATCCTTTTCACATAGGAATTAATGCAGAATACTGAATAATAGAGTTCCCTGTGCTATATAGTGAGGCCTTATTGGTTATTTGTTTTATAGATATATAGATATAGTAGTGTGTATATGTTGATCCCAGTCTCCTAATTTATGCCTCTCAGCCACCCCTTACGTTCCCCTCTGGTAACTATAGGTTTATTTTCTATATCTATTTTATAAATAAGTTCATTTATACCAACTTTTTAGATTTTGCATATGAATGATATCACATGATATTTATCATTTTTTGTCTGACATATCACTGACTATGAGAATCTCCTGGTCCATCCATGTTGCTGTAAATGGTGGTATTTCGTTCATTTTTATGAACTCCATACTCCATTGTATATGTGTACTGCTTCTGCTTTACCCATTTGTCTGTCACTGGATACTTAAGTTACTTCCATATCTTGGCTATTGTAAACAGTGTTGCAGTGACCCTTTGCATCCATGTATCTTTTTGAATAATGGTTTTCTCTGGATATATGTCTTCGAGTGGGATTGCTGGCTCATATGGTAGTTCTGTATACAGATTTTTAAGGAACCTGAATATCCTTCTCCATCATGGTTGTGTCCATTTACATTCCCACCAGTAGTGTAGGAGAGTTCCCTTTACTCCTCACCCTCTCCAGCATTTATTGTTTGTAGATTTTTTGATGATGGTTGTTCTTTTTTCTTTTACCTTTTAATTTTGTATTGGAGGGTAGCTGGATACCAATGTGATAGTTTCAGGTGGCTAGCAGAGGGACTCAGCCATACATATAAATGTATGCATTCTCCCCAAACTCCCCTCCCATCCAGGCTGCCATATAGCACTGAGCAGAGTTCCATGTGCTACATTATAGGTCCTTGTTGGTTATCCATTTAAACTATAGCAGTGTGTACTTGTCTATCCCCAACTAATTATACCCTCTATCCTTCCCACCTGGGAGTTACAGGTTCATTCTCTTAAGTCTGTGATTCTGTTTCTGTTTTGTAAATGAATTCATTTGTATCATTTCTTTCTACATTCCACATACAACAGATGTTATGTGATATTTCTCCTGTGTGTTACTTACTGTATGACAGCCTCTAGTTCCATCCATGTTGCTGGAAATGGCATTGTTTCATTCTTTTTAATGGCTGAGTAGTATTTAATTGTACACATACCGCATCTTCTTTATCCTTTCCTCTGTGAGTGATCATTTAGGTGGCTTCCATGTCTGGGCTGTTGTAAACAGTGCTACCGTGAACGCTGCGGTGCATCTGTCTTTTAGAATACTGATTTTTCCCAATAAATGCCCTGGAGTGGGACTGCTGGATCGTATCATACATAGTTCCATACATAGTTTTTTAAGGAACCTCTATATTCTTCTTCGTCATGGTTGTACCCATTTACATTCCCACCTGTAGTGTAGGAAAGGTCTCTTTTCTCCGCAACCTCTCCAGCATCTATTGTTTGTAGATTTTTTGATGATGGCCATTCTGACCTGTGTGAGGTTGTATCTCATTATAGTTTTGATTTCCATCAGTCAGTTATATTCTGCATCTTTTATGTGCTCTGGGCCACTTGTATTTCTTTTCTAGAGAAAGTTTTTTTAGTTTTTTGCTAATTTTTAAATTGTGTTGTCGACATCTTTTACCTATTCTGGATATTAATCCCATAGTCAGTCTGGGGGTTTGCAAACATTTTTTGCCATTCTCTTGCTTATCTTTTCACTCTTTTGAGAATGTCCTGTGATGCATGAAGATTTATTTTTTTGAAAGCCAATGTATCTATTTTTCATTGTTTTCTATGCTTTTGGTATCATATTTAGTGAACTCTGAACAAAGCCAAGGTCATGGAGATGTTCACATATGTTTTTTCTACATAACTGTAGGTTCAGTTCAGTTCCGTTGCTCAGCTGTGTTCGACTCTTTGCAGCTCCATGAATTGCAGCATGCCAGGCCTCCCTGTCTATCACCAGCTCCCGGAGTTTACCCAAACACATGTTCATTGAGTTGGTGATGCCATCCAGCCATCTCATCCTCTGCTGTCCCCTTCTCCTCCTGCCCTCAGTCTTTCCCAGCATCAGGGTCTTTTCAAATGAGTCAGCTCTTCGCATGAGGTGGCCAAAGTACTGGAGTTTCAGCTTCAACATAGTCCTTCTAATGAACACCCAGGACTGATCCCCTTTAGGATGGACTGGTTGCATCTCCTTGCAGTCCAAGGGACTCTCAAGAGTCTTCTCCAACACCACAGTTCAAAAGCATCAATTCTTCGGCACTCAGCTTTCTTTATAGTCCAACTCTCACATCCATACATGATCACTGGAAAAACCATAGCCTTGACTAGATGGACCTTTATTGACAAAGTAATGTCTCTGCTTTCTAATATGCTGTCTAGGTTGGTCATAACTTTCCCTCCAAGGAGTAAGCGTCTTTTAATTTCATGGCTCCAGTCACCATCTGCAGTGATTTTGGAGCCCCCAAAAATAAAGTCAGCTACTATTTCCACTGTTTCCCCATCTATTTCTCATGAAGTGATGGGACCGGATGCCATGATCTTTGTTTTCTGAATGTTTGAGCTTTAAGCCAACGTTTTCACTCTCCTCTTCCACTTTCATCAAGTGGCTCTTTAGTTCCTGTTTGCTTTCTGCCATTAGGGTCATGTCATCTGTATATCTGAGGTTATTGGTATAGCTCCTGGCAGTCTTGATTCCAGCTTGTGCTTCATCCAGCCTGGTATTTCACATGATGTACTCTGCATATAAGTTAAATAACCAGAGTAATGATGTTCAGCCTTGTTGTACTCCCTTGCCAATTTGAACCAGTCTGTTGTTCCATGTTTGGTTCTGTTGCCTCTTCACCTGCACACAGGCTTCTCAGGAGGCAGGTAAGTTGGTCTGCTATTCCCATCTCTCTAAGTGTTTTCCATGATAGGTTTGTTTTCTATATCTGTGACTCTAATTCTGTTTGTAAATAAGTTCATTTGTACCAACTTCTTAGATTTTGCCTATAAAGTGATATCATATGGTACTTGTCATTTCTGTTTGATTTAATCACTGACTATAAGAATCTCTTGGTTTATTTATGTTGCTGCAAATGATATTATTTTGCTCATTTTTACTCCTGGGTAATACTCCATTGTATATATGTACCACTCCTTCTTTACCCATTGGTCTGTTGATAGATAAGTTGCTTCCATGTCTTGGCTATTGTAAACCTGCAGTGAACCCTGGGATGCATGTATCTTTTGAATAATGGTTTTCTCTGGAATATGCCCTGGAGTGTTATTGCTGGATCATGTGGTATTAATAATTCTGTATATAGTTTTTTAAGAAACCTCTGTATTCTTCTTCATCATGGTTGTACTCATTTATATTCCTGCCAATAGCCTTTATTTTTTGTAGATGTTTTGATGATGGCCATTCTGACCTTGTTGTTCCATTCCTCAGTTGTGTCCAACCCTTTGCGACCCATTGGACTGCAGCATACCAGGTTTCCCTGTACTTCACTGTCTGCTGGAGTTTGCTCAAACTCATGTCCATTGAGTCAATGATGCCATCCAACCATCTCATCTTCTGTTGCCCTCTTCTCTTCCTGCCCTCAGTCTTTCCCAGCATCAGGGTCTTCTCCAGTGAGTCAGCTGTTCACATCAGGTGGCCAAAGTACTCGAGCTTCAGCATCAGTCCTTCTGGGAAATAATGAAGGTTGATTTCCTTTAGGGTTGACTCATTTGATCTCCTTGCTGTCCAAGGGACTTTCAAGAGTCTTCTCCAGCACCATAGTTCGAATGCATCAATTCTTTGGCCCTCAGCTTTCTTTATGGTCTAAATCTCATATCTGTACATGACTACTGGAAAAACCATAGATTTGACCAGATGTACCTTTGTTGGTAAAGTGACGTCTGTGCTTTTTAATACAGTGTCTAGGTATCATAGCTTTTCTTCCAAGGAGCAGGCATCTTTTAATTCATGGCTGCAGTCAGCATCCACAGTGATTTTGGAGCCCACAAAAATAAAATCTATCATTATTTCCATTTCCCCCCATCTATTTGCCACAAAGTGATGGGACTGGATGCCATGTTCTTCGTTTCTTTTGGTCTTGAGTTTTAAGCCAGTTTTTCACATTCCTCTCTCACCTTCATCAAGAGGCTCTTTATTTAGTTCCTCCTTGCTTTCTGCCGTTAGGGTGGTGTCATCTGCATATCTGAAGTTATTGATATTTCTCCCGGCAATGTTGATTCCAACTTGTGCTTCATCCAGCCCAACATTTCACATAATGTACTCTGCATATAAGTTAAATAAACAGGGTGACAATATACAGCCTTGACGTATTTGAACTAGTCTGTTGTTCTATGTCCAGTTCTCACTGTTGCTTCGTGACCTGTATACAGGTTTCTCAGGAGGCAGGTAAGGTGGTCTGGCATTTCTGTCTCTTTTAGAATTTTCCACAGTTTGTTGTGACCCACACAGTCAGAGGGTTTACTGTAGTCAATGAAGCAGAAGTAGATGTTTTTCTGGAATTCTCTTTATTTTTCTATAATGGATATTTAAATTTGATCTCTGGTTTCTCTGCCTTTTCTAAATCCAGCTTGTACATCTGGAATTTCTTGGTTCACCTACTGTTGAAGCCTAGTTTGAAGGATTTTGAGCATTACCTTTTAGCATGTGAAATGAGTATAATTGTTTGGTAGTTTGAACATACTTTGGCATTGCCCTTCTTTGAGATTGGAATGAAAACTGACCTTTTCCAATCCTGTGACCTCTGCTGAATTTCCCAAATTTGTTGGCATATTGAGTGCAGCACTTTAACAGCATCATCTTTTAGGATTTTAAATAGTTTGCCTGGAATTCCATCACCTTCACTAGCTTTGTTTGTAGTAATGCTTCCTAAGACCCTTCCTAAAAGAGTTTGTTGTAAATAGCATATGTGTATATGGGTCTTATTTTTGTATCCATTCAGCCAATTTATGTCTTTTGGTTTGAGCATTTAATCCTTTTACATTTAAGGTAATTATCAATATGTATGCTTTTAATGCCATTTTGTTGTTAGATTTATTTCTAAAGATTTTTTTTTCTTCCTTTCTTCTTTTGTTCTTTTCTCTTGTGATTTAATGTCCATCTTTACTGTTGTATTTGGACTACTTTTCCTTTTTTGAGTCTGTATCTTTTGTAGATTTTGTGTGTGTGTGTGATTTCCCCGAGGTTTTGATATAGCAGTCTGCATATGCACAAGAGTGTTTTAAGTTGCCGGTCTCTTAATTTCCAATATCCCTCATTTGCACTCTCCTCTCTTCTAGGTTTATAGTTTGATATCAGCTTTGTATAGGAATGATTTCCTGCCTTTACTTTGTTTGCCTTTACAGTGAGCTTTCCCATTTTGTAATTTTCCTGATTCTCGTTGTCCGCCCTTTATTTTCTGCCTAAAGAAGTTCCTTTAAGATTTGTTGTAAGGCTGGTTTGGTGGTATTGAATTCTCTTAGCTTATGCTTGTCCGTAAAGCTTTTGATTTCTCCATTGAATTTGAACGAAAGCTTTGCTGGATAGAGTATTCTTGGCTCTAGATGTCTCCCTTTTATCACTTTAAATATATTGTGCCATCCCTTCTGGCCTCCAGAGTTTCTGCTGAAAAATCAGCTGATAACTCTGGGGGAGTTCCCTTGTATGTTATTTGTTGCCTTTTGTTTTTAATATTTTTTTGTCTTTAACTTTTGTCTGTTTTATTAATATATATTGGGGCGTTTTTGGTCCTCCTTGGGTTTATGTTGTATGGGATTCTTTCTGGACTTGGGTGATTATTTTCTCATGTTAGGAGACTTCTCAGCTATAATCTCTTCATATATTCTCAGTCCCTTTCTCTCTCTCCTCCTTTGGGACCCTATAAAGTGAATGTTGGTATATTTAATATTATCCCAGAGATTTCTGAAACTGTCTTCATTTCTTTATTTTTTTCTTTTTCTGTTCCATGGCTGTGATTTCTGTCATTCTGTCTTTCCGCTCACTTCTTCTGACTCAGTTATTCTGCTATTGATTTCTTACAGTGTATTTTTCATTCCAGTTAATGTATTGTTTTCATCTGTTTGTTCTTTAAATCTTCTAGCTCTTTGTTAAACATCTTTTGTATTTTAATGATCTATGCCTCCATTCTTTTTCCAAGATTTTGAATCGTACTTACTATCGTTACTCTAAATTCTTATGCCCTGGTGGCTCAGAGTAAAGTATCTGCCTACAATGGGGGAGACTTGGGTTTGATCTCGGGGTTGGGAAGATCCTCTGGAGAAGGAAATGAAAACCCACTCCAGAATTCTTGCCTGAAGAATTCCATGGACAGAGGAGCCTGACAGGCTACATACAGTCCATGGGGTCGCAAAGAGTCAGACAAGGTTGAGCAGCTCACACTTTAGCATCTTTAAATTCTTCTTCAGGTTGGTTGCCTATCTCCACTTCATTTAGTTGTTCTTGTGGGGTTTTATCCTGTTCTTTGCCTGGAGTGAGTTTATTTTCATGTCTTAAGGGTTGAGGTTGAAGGCTGAGGGCTCTCTGGTTCATATTTGCCCTCCTCTTGGTGACTTTCCCTCGTTCCTCACATGCTACCCTGCAGGACTGGGCAGGAGGGAAGAGCCCATGAGTGGTCATCTGTAGTGAGTATTCACTTGAGCTGCCACCTGCTTGGGCCACAGTGAGGACAGCCTCTCTTAAATTCTAGGCAAACTCTCCTGGTCTGCAGCTCTGGGAGGAAAGTCTGCAGCTTAGTGCCAAAGCCAAATAAGAGCAACATTGGGTTGTTTGTCAGTATTTTTATGTTCTTAACCCTTAACGGGGCTTCCCAGCTGGCACTAGTGGTATAGAATCTCCCTGCCAGTGCAGGAGACACAAGAGAGGCAGTTTCCACCCCTTGGAGTAGGAAATGGCAACCCGCTCTAGTATTCTTGACTGGAAAATTCCATGGAGAAAGGAGCCTGGCAGGCTGCAGTCCATTGGGTCGCAAACAGTCAGAGATGGCTGAGCCGCACACGCACAACCCTTAGCATATCAGAGGTAGTCGGGGTGATATACACAAGACAGCTTAAACATCCTGTATATATACAAGAAACATCTATAAGTTAATAAGTAAAAGACAACACAGAAAAACAGGAATAAAATCACAGCAAGCAAGTCAGAGCTAGAGGAAACCATTGAGATCATTGTATCTGAACTGCATATTGAAGAGACAGACCTCGAGGGCCCAAATATGGGGGAACTTGGCCAAAGTCATCCACTGACTCAAGGCCACATGGTTCCAGGACCTGGACTGGGGCTCTCTCTGTGCTGCCCTATGGTTCATAGAACTGCTCTGAGCAACTTTTGGGTGGGCAGTGGCCTTCCACGCCCATCCCTGGGCCTTGAGGCAGGTGGGCTGGGCTGAGCTGCCTGTGCTTGGGCTACAGGTACTGATGCTGAGGATGCGGGGGATGACCTGCTGCTGTCATACGTGAAGGAGTTCTGGTGGTTCCCCCACATGTGGAGCCACATGCAGCCCCACCTTTTCCACAACCAGTCTGTGCTGGCTGAGCAGATGGCCCTGAACAAGAAGTTCGCTGTCGTGAGTAAGATTCCCTACAGGGCAGAGCTGGGTGGGCTTGGGGCTGGACTGGGGGTCAGAACTGCTGGCCTCCCGCTGCTTTTGCAGTTCCATGTGACAGCTTTTTATTAACATCTTTATAGCCACTGTCTCATTGAAGACTCATTGATACCCAAGAGCCCGGTGTCTTGATAGCATCATTTTAGATAAGAAACCGAAGCTTGGGGAGGCCACCCCAGCTTATAAGAGGTCTAACCAGAACTTAAACGCAGGACTGTTGGCTTCCGGAGCCAAGCTCTTGTTTTGAGGCTAGACTAGGAGCCCTGGGCAGCTGGAGGAGGTTCCCAGCAAGGAGAGAATAAGGCCTGGTGCTAGTGCCCCCTGAGCTACCAGCCAGTCATAGAGACCATGAAGGTAGATGGGTGCCCATCCTTGCTTCTCACTCCTGGAGCAGGAGGAAGTGAACACTGGGCTGAGAGCTGAAGTCCCAGCTCAGCCGGTGCTTTCCTCCAAGACTCTGGGTCCCGAGCCTCAGCTTCCCCATGTGCACCTCAAGGTCTCGGACCTGCCGTCCTGCCATCCTAGTCTCTGACTCCTCTCCCTTGCCCTACAAAGGGGAAGTAAGGCCCAGAGGAGCAGGAACCCTGTGCTCACCCTGCCCTGGCCCTCCTCTCCCCAGGAGCATGGCATTCCCACAGACATGGGGTACGCGGTGGCACCCCACCACTCGGGCGTGTACCCTGTGCATGTGCAGCTCTACGAGGCTTGGAAGCAGGTGTGGAACATCCACGTGACCAGCACGGAGGAGTACCCCCACCTGAAGCCAGCCCGCTACCGTCGTGGTTTCATCCACAACGGCATCATGGTGAGTGCAGCCCGGAGCCTGAGAGGCAGGATTTGGGGGACCTGGTTAGGGGTTTCTGCTGTCCCCTCTGTCACCTGAGGCTCTCTATCTCAGGGAGGGAGGAGGCCAGTCTGCCTCTTTAGTGAGCGACTCTTATGCTTTTGTGACAGGATCAGGTGGCTGAACATTTTTTAAGAGGCCTCTGATGAGGCCCTGGGACAGGCCTTTGTCTCATCCATTTGTTGGCTTACGTGAAATGTGTCTGTCCCTTTTTTACACACTGGGAATACTGAAATCCACAAAGTCAACAGAAGTCCCCACCTTTGTAGACCTGACATTCTAGTGACAGGAGACAGTGCGTTCATGACTGTGTAAAGTATATAATGGTCAGATGGTATAAGTGCTGTGGAGAAGAGTCAAGCAGGGGGATGGAGAAAGGGTGGGCTCAGAAGGGGAGAGGGCTTCCCAGGTGGTGCTAACCTACCTGCCAGTGCAGGGAGACGTAAGAGGCTTTGATCCCTGGGTCGGGAAGATCCCTGGAGGAGGGCCTCGCAAGCCAGTCCAGTATTCTTGTCTGGATAATCCCATGGACAGAGGAGCCTGGAGGGCTATGGTCCATAGGAATTGCAGAGTTGGTCATGACTGAAACGACTTAGCATGCATGCGGGAAAAGAAGAAACTTAAACAAGATGGTTAGGGAGAGCCTTTTGGGGATGGAACCATGCTGCTACATGAGGAAGAGCATGTATGGCAGAGAAAACAAGCGCAAAGGCCGTGAGGCAGGCTTGTGCAGGTGGTTTTGAGGACCAACCAACAGGCGACTGTGGCTGGAAGACAAATTGGGAGGTGGCAGGTGATGAGGTCAGAAGGGTGATTGGTGGACCAGGTCATGTAGGGCAACTAACACCCCTGGATGGGCTTGAGCTTTAGTCTGTGGTGGGGGGGTTTTGAGTGGAGTGCTCTGATGACCTGACTCATAAATTAAAAGGATTTCCATCATTCTGGCTGCTAGGGGGTAAAGTGGGGAGCAGGTGGAGGCTGCTGCAGTCTTCCGGTTGAGGTGCAGTGGCCTGGCCCAGGGTGCAGTGCTGGAATGTGTTCAGATTCTGGACTTAGTTAGTAGTTAGAGCATACATGAACTGCTGATGAGTTGGACATAGCATATAAGAGAGAGAAAGATTACTCCCAGTTTTTGACCTCAGCCACTGGAGTGGCTAGATAGTTCTCATTAGTCCAGATGGGCAGCTATGGAAAGGCCAGAGTCACACCTCCATCCATCCGGCCACTGACCTCCTCCTTTCAGGCATTCCTACTGACCCTGGGGATGAAGGTGGTGACGGAGAGGGTGGATCACATAAGAAACAGCTAAATCAGTGCACAACCGAGAGTGCCATGAGGCAAGTGCTAAAGCCAGGAGAGGAGTCACAGAGCGTGCCTGGGCGTGCTGCTCTAGAGAGGGAAGGGGCCCTTGCTGGGCACACAGGCCAGGTTGCCAGAAAGATTCTCCCTTGCCAGTCCCTATTACCTTGGAGTCTGCTCACTTTGTACAGAGAAATGTGAAAAGTATTTACGTGTGTAAACTGGCAAGGCCAGGTGGGCTCACTTGGGGGACTGTCACAGGCTGCAGACGTTCTTTGGTGGGGAAGACCCCCAAGGGTGGGGGCTGTGTGGTCACATAGGAGGCTGCCTCTCTGGCAGGACTCTGCCTGCCACCATCTGGACCTGGAGAAGCCATAGCTCCTCTCCCGCCCCATCCCTAGGTCCTCCCGAGGCAGACCTGCGGCCTCTTCACACACACCATCTTCTACAACGAGTACCCGGGTGGCTCCAGTGAGCTGGACAAGATCATCAATGGGGGCGAGCTCTTCCTGACCGTGCTCCTGAACCCTGTGAGTGCTCCCCAGCCCTTGGCTGGGGTGAGGAGGGGCAGCTGGACCGCCATCCCTGGGGGAGGGTGGGAGCAGGTGTGCAGCTGGGAGTTAGAAAACCCGCATTCCAGCCCTGACCCTGTCCCCACCTGCTGTGTGACTTTGGCAGAGAATCTGAGCAGCCTTTGTTTCCTTTTATCATCTTACACTTCTGTACAATAGTGTTGGCACTTTTCTCCATGTTCTTTTTCCAATCCTTGTGTGTGTATAAATATATAAATATTGCATATTAAAATATATAATAAACTGAATATTTAAACTATATATCACTATCTGTATACATTTATATATATGTACTGATAGATAAAGTTTAAAAGGCACTCGCTATAGATGTAGAGTGCATTTTAAACTTTTCATCTCTTTTCCTGGGCCTCTCTTTCCTTATCTGTAAAATGGAAATAATCATCCATGCTTTGATAATGTTAGATAGGTATCAAGTGGTGGTGGTATCAGCTTTGTGGGGTAACCGTGTATTCCTATGGTTCATGTACTCCCTCACCTTCCTGCCAAAAAAGTACAAAAGAGCACCCACGTGTCTGCACAGGAGGTCAGCTTCCCTTTCGGGGCTGCTGTGCTTGGTGTCAGACTGGATTCACCTGGTGCACCTAGTCCAAGGTCACGTGGCAAGTTGACCGATGGCCCCGGTGAACCGTGGACTGGTCATCGAGTGGCACCATAAGCTTAAGCAAGGCCAGCGGGTCAGAAGTCGGGGTGAAGGTAGTGAAGGAGGCTCAGAGGCTGACAGCCCCTGCCTCCCATCTTCCTACCTGGAGCAGATCAGCATCTTCATGACACACCTGTCCAACTACGGGAATGACCGCCTGGGCCTGTACACCTTCAAGCACCTGGTGCGCTTCCTGTACTCCTGGACCAACCTCCGGCTGCAGACGCTGCCCCCGGTGCAGCTGGCCCAGAAGTACTTCCAGATCTTCTCCGAGGAGAAGGACCCGCTCTGGCAGGTGAGTGGGGTGGGTGGCCTGGATACCTCGCTGCAGGGAGGCAAGGCCCAGCACCCACAGGCCTGCGCTCCAGCCACAGGCTCAGGGACTCGGTCCTCAGGCCCGCATGCTCTCTCGAGTGTAAACTCAGCTGTACACTTGCTCACCAGCGGGGGCACTGTCACTTGTTTTTGTGCACATGAGACCTCCCATGCAGAACCTATGTGAATGCACACACACACAGCCTGTGAAAAACAGCGTCATGGGACTGCAGGTGGACATGGTAGAAATGAGTGTGGGAAGCAGCTGCTGGCCTGCCTGGATTCAGTCTGTTATGTCCCTTCTCACTCCAGTAGGTTCTGAGCCCGGGAAAGGGGGCCAGTCAGAGAGCTTAAGGGACAGTCCTTCAGGAAGTCCGCCCCAGTTGTTCAGTTGCTCATTCGTGTCCAACTCTTTGCAACCCCATGGACTGTGGCATGCCAAGCTTCCCTGTCCTTCGCTGTCTCCTGGAGTTTGCTCAAACTCACGTCCATTGAGTCAATGGATGATGCCTTCCAACCATCTCATCCTCTGTCGCCCCCTTCTCCTCCTGCCCTCAATCTTTCCCAGCATCAGGGTCTTTTCTGATGAATCTGCTCTTCACATCACATGGCCAAAGTATTTGAACTTCAGCATCAGTCATTCCAATGAGTATTCAAGACTGATTTCCTTTAGGATTGACTGGTTTGATCTCCTTGCAGTCCAAGGGACTCTCAAGAGTCTTTTCCAGGACCACAGTTCAAAAGCATCAATTCTTTGGCTCTCAGCCTTCTTTATGATCCAGCTGTCACATTCGTTCATGAGTACTGGAAAAACCATAGCTTTGACTGTATGGACCTTTGTTGGCAAAGTGATGTCTCTGTCTTTTAACACTCTGTTAGGTTTGTCATGATTTTCTCCCAAGGAGCAAGCATCTTAATTTCATGGCTGCAGTCACCATCCACAGTGATTTTAGACCCCAAGAAAATAAAGTCTGTTTCTGTTTCCATTTTTTCCCCTATCTATTTGCCATGAAGTGATGGGACTGGCCATGAAATTAAAAGACGCTTACGCCTTGGAAGAAAAGTTATAACCAACCTAGATAGCATATTCAAAAGCAGAGACATTACTTTGCCGACTAAGGTCCATCTAGTCAAGGCTATGGTTTTTCCAGTGGTCATGTATGGATGTGAGAGTTGGACTGTGAAGAAGGCTGAGTGCCGAAGAATTGATGCTTTTGAACTGTGGTGTTGGAGAAGACTCTTGAGAGTCCCTTGGACTGCAAGGAGATCAGCCCTAGGATTTCTTTGGAAGGAATGATGCTAAAGCTGAAACTCTAGTACTTTGGCCCCCTCATGCGAAGAGTTGACTCATTGGAAAAGACTCTGATGCTGGGAGGGATTGGGGGCAGGAGGAGAAGTGGACGACAGAGGATGAGATGGCTGGACGGCATCACTGACTCGATGGACGTGAATCTGAGTGCACTCCTGGAGTTGGTGATGGACAGGGAGGCCTGGCGTGCTGCGATTCATGGGGTCGCAAAGAGTCGGACGCGACTGAACTGAACTGAACTGAAGGGACTGGATGCCTTGATCATAATTTTTTGAATGTTGAGTTTTAGGTCAGCTTTTTCACTCTCCTCTTTTACCTTCATCAAGAGGCTTTTTAGTGCCTCTTTCCTTTCTGCTGTTAGGGTGGTGTCATCTGCATATCCCAGCGATCTTGATTCCAGCTTATGCTTCATCCAGCCCGGCATTTTGCGTGATATATCCTACATGTAAGTTAAATAAGCAGGGTGACAATATACAGCCTTGACGGACTCCTTTCCCAATTTTGAACCAGTCCATTGTTTCATGTCCAGTTCTAACTGTTGCTTGTTGACCTGCGTACAGGTTTCTCAGGAGGCAGGTTAGGTGGTCTGGTATTCCCATCTCTTTCAGAATTTTCCACAGTTTGTTGTGTTCCACACAGTCAAAGGCTTAGTGTAGTCAATAAAGCAGAAGTAGATGTTTTTCTGGTTTTTCCTTTTCTTTTTCTATGATCAACAAATGTTGGTAATATGATCTCTGGTTCCTCTCCTTTTCTAAATCCAGCTTGTACATCTGGAAGTTCTTGATTCATGTACTATTGAAGCCTAGCTTGAGGGATTTTGAGCATTGCATTGCTAGCCTGTGAAATGAATGCAATTGTGCGGGAGTTTGAACATTGTTTGGTATTGTGCTTCTTTGAGATTGGAATGGAAACCAACCTTTTCCAGTCGTGTGGCCCCTGCTGAGTTTTCCAAATTTGCTGGCATTTTGAGTGCAGGATTTTAACAGCATCATCTTTTAGGATTTAAAATAGCTCAGCTGGAATTCCAAGACCTCCACTAGCTTTGTTTATAGTAATGCTTCCTGAGGCCCACTTGACTTCACATTCCAGGATGTCTGGCTCTACATGGGTGATCACACCATTGTGGTTATTGGGTCATTAAGATCTTATTTGTACAGTTCTGCGTATTCTTGCCACCTCTTCTTAATATCTTTTGCTTCTATTAGGTCCGTACCATTTCTGTCCTTTATTGTGTCCATCTTTGCATGAAATGTTCCCTTGATATCTCTAATTTTCTTGAAGCGATCTCTAGTCTTTCCCATTCTATTGCTTTCCTCTATTTCTTTGCATTGTTCACTTAAGGATTTGTTATCTCTCCTTGCTATTCTTTGAAACTCTGCATTCAGGTGGGTGTATCTTTCCTTTTCTCCTTTGCCTTTCCCTTCTCTTCTTTTCTCAGCTATTTATAAGGCATCCTCAGACAACCATTTTGCCTTTTTGCATTTCTTTTCCTTGGGGATGGTTTTGATCACTCTCTCCTATACAGTGTTACAAGCCTCTATCCATCGTTCTTCAGGCACTCTGTCAAATCTAATCCCTTAAATCTATTTGTCACTTCCACTGTATAATCATAAGGGATTTGATTTAGGTTATATCTGAATGGCCTAGTGGTTTTCCGTACTTCTTCAACTTAAATCTGAATTTGTCAATAAGGAGTTCATGATCTGAGCCACAGTCAGCTCCTGGTCTTGTTTTTGCTGCCTGTATAGAGCGTCTCCATCTTTGGCTGCAAAGAATATAATCAATCTGATTTTGATATTGACTTCTGGTGATGTCCATGTGTAGAGTTGTCTCTTGTGTCGTTGGCAGAGGTTGTTGGCTATGACCAGTGTGTTGTCTTGGCAAAACTCTGTTAGCCTTTGCCCTGCTTCGTTTTGTACTCCAAGGCCAACCTTGCCTGTTACTTAAGGTGTCTCTTGACTTCCTGCTTTTGCATTACACTTCCCAGTGATGAAAAGGACATCTTTTTTTGGTGTTAGTTCTATAAGATCTTGTAGGTCTTCATAGAACTGTTCAAGTTCATCTTCTTCAGCATTAGTGGTTGGGGCGTAGGCTTGGATTACTGTGATGCTGAGTGGTTTGCCTTGGAAATGAACCGAGACCTTTCTGTTGTTTTTGAGACTGCACCTAAATACTGCATTTTAGACTCTTTCTTTGACTGTGAGGGCTACTCCATTTCTTCTAAGGGATTCTTGCCCACAGTAGTAGATATAATAATCATCTGAATTAAATTCGCCCATTCCCATCACTTTAGTTCACTGACTAAGATGTCGATGTTCACTCCTGCCATCTCCTGCTTGACCATGTGCAGTTTACCTTGATTCATGGACCTAATGTTCCAGGTTCCTGTGCAGTATTGTTCTTTACTGCATCAGACTTTAATGTTACCACCAGACACTTCTGCAGCTGAGCATCATTTCCACTTTGGCTGTCTGCCCCAGTGGGGACTGTCAAAAACTAGGAGCAGAAGCTTGAATTGATGGTCTCACAGTTCAGACCAGGTGTCCACAACCTAGCTTTTAAGTCGGTATGGCCTGGCCTGTGGTCTGTTTTTGTAAATAAAGTTTTATTGGAACATGGCCATGCTCATTCTTGTACATACTGTCTGTGACTACTTTCAAGCTCCAATAGCAGAGACCGGATAGTACCCAAGCCTAAAATATTTAATAAACATTTCAAAAGATTTACTATACTTCATAAAGTTTTCTGACCTCTTGCTGAGCTTTTAAATTCAACAGTAGGAGCCTGTGAGCTCCTGTTATGCGCCAAGTGCTGGGGTGAGCATTTTCTAAGGCTTTGTCTGGGAGTGGGAGACTGGCCGGAAATCATTGCTGCCTACCAGTAGCTCAGTGTCCTGAGGTGGGGTGTGACAAGGACACGTGTAGTTACGCTTGTCACTCAGGGCTGTAAGAGCCACACGTCCATGTGCAGTGGGAGTCTGGAATCCACTCACGGAGTCCATTCTCCCGCCCCGCCCTGACATCTCTTCCACCGTCATTTCAGGATCCCTGCGAAGACAAGCGCCATAAGGACATCTGGTCCAAGGAGAAGACGTGTGACCGCTTCCCAAAGCTCCTCATCATTGGCCCCCAGAAAACAGGCAGGTCTCTCCACTCTTGACCAGCTTCCCTTACTGTCCTGACAGCTTCCCCTGCTGTCCCAGCCACACAATTCTGGAGACCGTCGTGCCCTGGTCCCACTCTCCAGTAATCTACACACTCTTTCCTAGGAAGTGGGACCGAAGCTGGGGTGACCTTGAGTTGCCCATCAGTGTGGAGGTGGGAAGGGTAGAGGTTGGGCATTGAATTCTCCTGTTGTGAACCACAGCCTCAGGGAGCTCTCTTGGCGTCCTCTTGGGAGTTTGGGTCCAAGCAGAGAAGCCCAGATCAGATGCTTTGCAAGACTGAGCAGTGCTTGGCAAAACTGGGTCAGGGTAAAGAGACCGTGACAAGTTAGGACTGTTTGCAGTGGTGACATGCACACTACATGGTATGGATGGCTGTTCCCATGTTACAGACAAACACTCCTGGCTCACAGAACTTGTCACTTTCTCTAACACATTTAGTTAGAAGATGGCCTATCCAGGTCTGGAACTCTGGTCTCTGTGCCCCCAAAATATATACTCTGAACCACTGAACTCTGAGGTCTCTTCTCTTCTGAAACCTCTCATTAAAGCATGTTAACTGTAGATCCGTGTAGGAAAGGAATGGACCCTCTAAAGGGAGGGGGTCAGCCCTGTACTGTTGAATGGGGAGGGAGTGTGAGTGAAGGAAGGGAACTCAAAGAGGAGGCATCTGGGCCAGATTTCTTAGCCCTTCAGGAATTTCCCAGCAGGCTGGTGAGTCTGGAACTCCCTTGTCCTTGAGTTCCTCCCAAGTGCCAGAGAGGACTGAAGCCCAGGGCTTGAAGGGGCCAGCAGAAACCATCTTCTTCTGGGGTTTTGAGGGGACAGTAATCAAGTGGATGTGAATGCCGGAGTACAGTGCTGAGGATTCTGAGACCAAGTCTTTGTGATGAAGAGTGCTGTGATGGGCTAGTGATGTCTGCAGTGGATTCAAGAGTTGGGGCGCCCACCTGTAAGCTCTGTATTTGCCTGTCCTGAGTTTAGTGTGTTTCCCTCATGGTAGAGACGAAGAAACTAAACCCAGAGAAGAGAAGGGACTTTTCCAGTGTCTGCCAGTGAGTAACAGAGAGCCAGGACCAGAACTCAGGATTTCAGACTGTGTTTTCACTGGGGGCCTGGGCCCAGGTCTCACCCGCCTTCCTTCCCTGCAGGTACCACGGCCCTCTATCTGTTCCTGGGCATGCACCCTGACCTCAGCAGCAACTACCCCAGCTCTGAGACCTTTGAGGAGATCCAGTTTTTTAACGGCCACAACTATCACAAAGGCATCGACTGGTGAGTGGGTCTTTCTGTCAGCAGTGGGACAGGACGGCCGCCATGGAGGCTGCCAAGGAGGAGGTCTGCTGAGGCCACAGCAGGAAGCAGCTGGCGCTTGCTCACACGCAGCCAGTTCCTGTAAACAGGGACAGAGTGCGGTGACCCTTGAGTCATGATGTTGGAGCCTGCACACAGATGGGACACTTGATGAGGAAGCCCTTTGCCCCTTTGTATTATTGCCTGGACTCGGAATACTAGACGTTAGAGTCCCTCCCCTTCCTTGCCTTCACGAGTCCAAGAAGAGAAGAGGGACACGCCTGAGGCCCTGAGAGCTGAGGACAGAGCAGGGGTTAAAAATCCAGGTGTTCTGACCGGAAAGCTGGCCCTTTCCACTGCGTGTGACTGACCGTGTAGCAGGAGGCGTTCTTGTGAGCCCTTCAGAGGTGGCTTGTTAGGTCTTCAGGGAGTCTCCTGGGAGCGTGGCTGGAGTTGCAGATTCCTACCAGAAGCTGTCACCAGAGGCTACCCCAGGGTGTGGGTGCTGGGGGGGGATGCTTCCACACCGTGTTTCTTATGTTTGCCTCTCTCTTATTTGTCTTTTCTAACCTTATACGTGTATTGTTTATTATTATTTTTATGTCTGTGGTTTACCTGAGTAGAGGCCTCATGGGCATTATTCTGTTTTCTGGTATTTCTCTGTGTATTTCCAGCAGCCTCTTTCTGTTTCTTCCTTCCAATCATCTATCAGGCAATCTAGCTGACTTTTTCTCTCTCTGATACTGCCACAATCTCTTATCTAAAATCCATTGTAACCAGATGCATGATTGGAAGTCACCTCTTTCTGGATTTAGAGGGACATAGCATATTTAACAGCACCTTCACCAAGGTCTGGGGCAGCACCCATTAGCAAGTTTATTAATATATCTGTAGCAAAGTATGTGAACATTTATGCCAAGTAAGATTCTGAAGTCAGGGTTTGCTGCTGGATGGCTTTGCTACAGACTTAGCAAAAAAGCTTCTTTCTCAGAGCTTTCTCCCTTTAGGTATAACCAACAATGAACTGTGAACATAAAGGTGCTACTTTGTAAAGAAATTTTGGAAATGTGAGAGAACTAGCAATTTCTCAGCTCCACTCCAAATATTTTGTTTGTAGGGGTACAGAAATCCCCCAGGCCCCCGGGTAACTCTGAAATCTGATAAATGGGTCCCTGGGACCACCCAGGAGAAACCTCGCCTCACAGGATAGAGTAGGGATCCTATGCCCTTAACTAAGACGGGCTCTGTGGGCTTTGGTTCCCAGAAACTTCCGAAGCTGTAGCTCCGTCTTGCGTGAGTAGGTGCCCCTGGGAGGATCTGGAGTGTTTATTTTCTTTTCTGAGGGGCCCTCAACCTAGAGGTGATCTCAGAGGACTGGTGTGGACAGTCACTCTGGGCGGGATGTGGGAGGTTCATCTGGGAAGCTGTGAGGTTCACCCATATGAGGCAGGCGGAGTGTGGGGGGACAGATGGTAGGCAGTCAGTCGCCTCCCCTCCTTGTCTGCTGGTCTACAGTGACAGCTTAGAAAGTACCATCAGGTCAGGAAGGAAACCCTGCAGCCTGGAGGCAGCAGAGGGCGTCCTTCCCCTCAGTGCTGGGGTTCCCGGGTCAGAAGCGTTCCCGCTCGCCCCCTAGTGGCAGTAAGGGTTAGGGCTCTGTCAGTTTCACCCTGGGAGCATCCCATTTAAGAAGAAAAGACAGAACCCCTTCCCATGCATACACACCTCCTCCTGCCCCCAGCCCCGCCACACACATCACACCCACAAGTCTTTAGATCCTCTTGATCCCGAGGTCTCCCCGAAAAAGCAACTGATTCATAAGGAGTCTGCCAGTGGCCACTCTGCCTCGGATCCTGGCAAGTAAGTCCTCGTTAGACCCAGAGCAGCGTGCCTGCTTGCGTTCTCACGTTCCACCCCTCAGTGAGCCTGGCCCTCCCGGCTGCGTTCCCCAGGCCCCTTCTCCTAAATCTTGCCTGTGAGCCCTCTTCTGTGGGCTTCCTGCAGGTACATGGAATTCTTCCCTATCCCCTCCAACACCACCTCCGACTTCTACTTTGAGAAAAGCGCCAACTACTTTGATTCGGAAGTGGCTCCCCGGCGGGCAGCAGCCCTGTTACCCAAGGCCAAGGTCCTGACCATCCTCATCAACCCAGCGGACCGAGCCTACTCCTGGTACCAGGTGAGCTGGGGAGGGGCCCTGGGCAGTGGCACGGGCTGTGTCCTCCACTCAGCCACTAATAAATATCAGCGAACACTTTTCCTGCGTCGTCTTTGTGCTCACTCTCAGCTGGCTCCTGCAGTGCACTGGTGGGTAAGAACAGGGTCCCCTCTACTGTGCTCCCAGCCCAGAGGAGGAGCCGGGCAGAAATCCATGCCGAGTCCCAGCCAGGTTACCTGCTCCCCCTCCCAGCTTCATCTGGGGACCTGCTCTGACTCTGATTCTCCAAGTAGAGGTGGAGGCTGGTTTTGTCTTGCTGAAGCCAGGATTTGGTGAATAGTGATCCAGGCTTCATGCTATCTGTTGCCGCCTCACTGGGCTCTGGGTGGGGCTGGGAATTCAGAGAGGGACAGAACACAGGACCTGCCATTCCTAGTGGAGGATGCAAATGCCTGATCAGGGAAGGAAGTTACCTGGACTGTGGTTTGTGTGAGGGAACACAGCTTCTAGTTTCTACTTGATTGTGTAAGAACTAGAATTTCCTATAATATCAATGACCTGACTGAATTTTTTCTGAGCGCCTTTCCACTGGGCTTATAGGAAAGCTTAACCTCGGGTCTTTTGGGGGGTTTCCTCCCCTACCTGCCAGTCTTGCTGGAATTATGCTTATGCCAGTGTGGGGGGCTTCCTGCTCTAAAGCTGGTCCTACTGTAGGCCTGGCCACTCTCTGAGCTTCCTCTCTGGGGCTTCATTGTGACCACAGGCTGGTAGGAGTCTGGGTGCAGATCCCCCAACAGACCTCTCCCCTCCTCTCCCTCCCAAGCCTGGTTACCCTCCTTATCTGGTGTGCAACCCCACTCTTCCTCTCACTTATCTAGGACTTTCTGTCTATACCCCAATATTCTTTCCTCTGGGCTTTGATCCCGGGGGAACAGAAGCCGTTTCTCTTGCGTGCCCTGCTGCCCCCTACCCTGTGCCCCGGCAGTGAGCAGAGACCGACCATCTGTATTTATGGGGGGAGGAAAGAGGAAGGAGAGGGAGGCAGAGGGAAAGCAGCCCTGGGTGGAGGCATCCGGGTTCTGTCCTAATGCACCTCCTCCTCTAGAGGGCGGAGAGCTTTGTGTCTCCCTCACAGACAGGTTCATCAAGCCAGTGACTAGCTCAAGTTCATGCGCTGGCGTTTTGAACCCAGCTCCTCCAGGTCTAAGCCCCTGTTCTTTCTTCTGTCTGTGGCTGAGGCGGGATAAGGAGAAGCGGGGCTGATTCCTCCCAGGACGGTCCAGGGAGGTCCAAGGAAGGGAAGGGAAGGATGATGGCCTGCCTCAGAGGGGAGATCAGGAGGAAGGGGGCTGTCCCCCAATCCCTGGCCCAGGCTGTGTGTGATGCTCAGTGAGGGTGTGGGGGCTCCTGAGGGTCACCCCTGGTGAACAGGCTCGTGATCTGTGGACTTTGGCACTCTGCAGATGCCGACTGCATAATGCCGGGGCATTATTTCAGGTGCTTCAAACCTGGTGTTTTCCCCTTCCCAGTTCTTCCCCAGTCCTGGTTTAGTCTGCTTGGGCTGCCACAGCAAATATTCTAGATTGGGTGGCTTAAACAGCAGCACTTTTTTCTTGCAGTCCTGGAGCCTAGAAATCTCAAGTCCAAGACTGAGGTACCAGTTGGTCTGGCTCCTGGTGAGAGCTCCCTTCCTGGCTTTTAGACAGCCACCATGTCACTGTGTCACGGCAAACCACCTCTGTAGTGTCTCTTTGTACCAGGGCACCAATCCTATCACGGGCTCCGCCCGCCTGACTGCATCAAGGCTTGGAGCAGACATTTGTATCTGCCTGGTGTGTGAGCACATAGCTTTATTTTTATTGTATTTATGAACGATCACCTTTATTATCTTTATATACGACAGCTGGTTCTAGTTTTCTGTCTGTGAAGGCAGTATTGAGTTTTATTTTGAAATGCATTTATGAGAATAAGATATGTCCACATAAAGACAATCCTGTTGATTTGGCATGCACAGGTGGGCATGGCAGAGACCACAGAGACGGTGCAAGGGGACCAGCATTCAGAAGCTCTGACCTAGGCTGACCCCCATCTTGCAAAGATGGGGAAACTAGGGCTCCAGGGGGCTGTGACTTCCCTGAGGTCAAAGGGTAATGACAGGTAGAGCCAGATCTTGAGGCCAGGGCTCCTGGCTCCAGCTCGGTGTCCTGGCCACCTCCTAGTTACCACCCCACAGAAGCCTCTCCCTTTGGTGCCTCCATGTGACACACTGACCCTCTCTCCCTGCTTGTCTGCAGCACCAGCGAGCCCACGATGACCCGGTAGCCCTGAAGTACACTTTCCATGAGGTGATCACTGCTGGGCCCGACGCATCCTTGAAACTGCGCACCCTCCAGAACCGCTGCCTGGTCCCTGGCTGGTACGCCACCCACATCGAGCGCTGGCTCAGCGCCTTTCATGCCAACCAGGTAGGCCTATTCCTGACCCTCGGGAGGGCAGCCATAGCACTGACTTGGGGGAGTTAGCTGAGGGCCTCAAGATCTCTTTTACCAGTGACAGGGCCAGAAATGCAGTCGTTGGACACTTAGGTCTTTGGGATCGTCAAAGGTTTCAGTCTTGTTTATCCCAAGCCCTTGTCCCATCACAGCAGGCTCTGTAACCCTAAGGGGACCCAGAAAGCCCTGGAATAGGCCCTGGGAGGGAGGGGAGAGCCCAGTTGGAGAGGTAAAGAGCCAGGTTGCTAAGGCATTTTAAGGAAACCCTTGGAAGGTTTAGGCAAGAGAGTGACATGTAGTCCAGAAACTTGGAGAGAGGCAGAGAGGGTGGTATCTTAGGGGCAGGAGGGAATGACAGGGTCTTGGTGATGGATTAAATGCTGGGAGAGGATGGTGTCAGTCAGAAGACGGCAGGGAGCAAGACTGCCCAGGACTGAGGCACAAGGACGCCTCCTGTCTGAGGAGGAGGAGGAGGCACTCTACAGAGCGTAGGGTCCCCAACCCATAACTGTGGCTGCTGACCCAGAAGACTAGGGGCCTGTTGGCCACAGGAGTGAAAACAGGTTCAGATCACACACTTTTTTTTTCCAGATTCTGGTCTTGGATGGCAAATTGCTGCGAACAGAACCTGCCAAAGTGATGGACACAGTGCAAAAGTTCCTTGGGGTGACAAACACCATTGACTACCACAAAACGCTGGCGTGAGTGTTATCTTGGCCTTTCAGCAGGGGGATGTTCTAAACAGGCACATGGGCCCAAAAGCTGGAGGCTGGAATGATTAGGAGAGAGACACAGATTAAAGTCAGCAAGTATGAGGAAGTATGCGTGGCCCTGATGGCAGTTTAGCAGAAAAGTTAATATGACTTGAGTCATATAAACAAAGGTATTGACTCAAGAAAAAGGGAGGTGATGACTCTGTTCTCTTCTGGTAGTTCTTCCCCTAGGGTGTTCTTTTCAATCTGGACTGAACATTTTCAGAATGTTTAAGTTAGACCAGCAATGAGCAGCTCTAATACCCTTAAGGGTTTCTCAGCATTAATTTATGACTTAAATATAATTTAAGGAAAAAGATACTATAAATATTGTCAACAGTTAATAATTTTCATCACATAAAACCCAGTGCAAGGACACTGAGAATGCCCTCCCAAGGTGAATAAGTGCCAGCCTTTGTTGAGGGACTCAGGGCTGAGGAGGGGCTGTCTGAGGGTGAATCACAGACCCGTGACACACAGCTGGATGAGGGGGTCTCAGGAGGAGAAATAAAGTCTCCTTCCCCAGCTACCTTCTCTGGAAAGCCCTGCAGCAAGAATATCGCCATCTCCCTACTTTGGAGGATGAAGGTAGAGAAAGAAAGTCAGTCCTTTGCTCTGAGGGCAGAGAGGAGCAGCAGCTAAGGGCATAGCTGTGGGAGCAGAGATGCCTGGGTGAGGATTCCAGACCCATTACTACTTTAACTGTGGGACTTTGAACTTGTGTCTTAGTTCCTTCAAGCCTCACTTTCCTCCTCTATAGGTTGGGGGTACAGATAATAATAATTCCTATCTCCCGAGGGACACTATCTTGTGGAGCTCTTGGCTTAGTGCCCAGAATGTACTAATCTCAGTAAATGACAGCTGCCCTCAGCATCACCATGCCTGCCCTGTGACCCATTCAGAAACCCCCATCTCGCTCTCCTGCCAGAAGGAAACTCTGTTCTCCTGCTGTCCTAATGCCCAAGAATCTCCAGATAGTTGCTGATCTGGGACTGAATTCTGACATCACTATACCTCCCCTCCTGGTAACAGCACCTGCTCTCCCCAAAATACCCTGGAAGGCCCGCATGACTTCAGATTCTGAAGGCAGTCTTGCTTTGTCAGTTCTGGAGTTTACTAAACAACAGCAACTTTCCAGATATACACATGCTTAAACACAATTGTAGATAGAGCATTTCTTGATAAAGATTGAATTTATTAAAAAGCAAAAGAACCCCCACTAAACGTTCTTCTACTGGGTCTGGCCCCTGAGTTGGAGAGTGCCAGGAGGGTTTCCAGGCTGAGGAACGATGAAGGCTTTCCCCACCTCCACAGGTTTGATCCAAAGAAAGGATTCTGGTGCCAGCTGCTCGAAGGAGGAAAAACCAAGTGTCTAGGCAAAAGCAAGGGCCGGAAGTACCCGGAGATGGACTTGGATGTAAGTAGCAGACATGCCGCCTATGGCAGGGGAATAAATGATGGGGCCCCGTACTGGAGAGAAGCTTCTCTTTACCTGACACCCAGTGCTCAATGCATTGCCTTGACATTTCTTGAAAAGCTTTCTTAGGAGGAAACATGGGCTAGGATTTAACAACTCAGAGTTGATCTAGTTAAACAGTATTTCCTTTCACAAGGGCTGAATGCTATGGGGCTTTGAGAATGAATCAGACGTGTTCTTTGCCTTCAGGGAGTTCCTAGTCTAGGAGGAAAATGAGTGACACATGCCAGTAAGTACAGTACAAGGCAAGAAGCGCATTGTGTAGTTAGGTGTGCACATGTGCGATGGGACTTCAGAACAAGGACGCACCCTGTGAAGCTGGACGGGCAAAGGCTTCTCAGATGGGGTAGGGGCTGACTCTGGAGCTGGGCCTGGAAGGATGGGGGAGCATTTGGACCTATGGCATGGAAGGATGAGGCATTCTTGTAGGAGAGGACATCCTTTATAGTATAAATGTATGGTAAAACATACGAAACTGTGACTGTGGTTATGTTGCCCAGTTTTTTCATTATCCCTTGCTCATTTTTTAAAAATCCAAGTATAGTTGATTTACAATATTGTCTGTTTTAGGTACATAGCAAAGTGATTTAGTGTTTATATATATACATATACATATATAAATTTCTCAGATTATTTTCCCTTATAGGTTATTACAAGATATTGACTATTGTTCCCTATGTTATGCAGTAAATCCTCATTACTTATTTATTTTATATATAGCATTGTGTATCTGTTAATCCCATACTCCCAATTTGCCCCACCCCACTCCCTTTCCCTTTGGTAACAAGTAAGTTTGTCTTTTGAGTCTGTTTCTGTTTTGTAAATAGATTTACTTTTTAGATACCACATATTAAGTGATACCATACAGTGTTTGTCTTTTTCTGTCTGACTTCACTTAGTGTGATAATATCCTGTAGGTCCATCCACATTGCTGCAAAGGGCAATGGTTCATTCTTTTTAATTTCCTTGTGTATATATACGTGCCTCATCTTATCCATTCATCTGTTGATAGTCACATGGGTTGCTTCCACGTCTTGGCTATTGTAAACAGTACTGCTGTGAACGTGGGGTGCACACATCTTTCCAGTGCATGTATGTGAAAAGATACATGCACCCCAAGGAGTTACTTTCTTTCTGGATATAAGCCTAGGAGTTGGATTGCTGGATCATATTGTGGATCTGGTTTTAGTTTTTGTTTTTAATTGGAGGAAAATTGCTTTATGGAATCGTGTTGGTATCTGTCATATATCAGCATGAAGCAGCCATAGGTATACATATGTCCCCTCCGTCTTGAGCCTCCCTCCCAGTCCTCACCACATCCCGCCCCTCTCGGTTATCACAGCGCACCACACTGGGGTCCTGTGTCGCTCAGCAGCTCCCCACTAGCTGTCTGTTTAACACATGGTAACATTTGTGTTTTAATGTTACTCTGTATTTGTCTCACCCTCTTCTTCCCCCACTGTAACCACAAGTCTGACCTCTATGACTGTGTCTCTGTTCCTGCCCTGCAAATGGGTTCATCAGTACCATCCTTCTGGGTTCCATATATATGTGTTAACATACGATATTTGTTTTTCTCTGACTTCACTCTGTATAACACGCTCTAGGTTCATCCACCTCACTAGAACTGACTCAGATGCATGCCCTTTTATGGCTAATATTCCGTTATATATATGGACCACAGCTTCTTTATCCGTTCAGCTGTCAGTGGACATCTAGGTTGCTTCCATATCCTAGCTATTATAACTAATGCTGCAATGACTAGTTTTTATAAAGGAACCTATTGTTTGCCATAGTTCTCCAATTGGTACATCCCCACCAACAGTATAGGAGGGATCCCTTTTCTCCACATTCTCTCCAGCATTTATCTTCTGTAGGTCTTCGATGTTGTCCGTTCTCATCCTTGTGGAGTGCTCTCATTGTGGTTTTGATTTCTGTTTCTCCAGCACTTAGCCATGCTGACTGTCCCTTCACGTGCCTGTCAATCATCTGTATGTTCCCTTCAGAGAAGTGTCGGCTCAGCTCTGCTCTTTCAACCGAGTTGCTTTTTTGATACTGAGTCACATGAACTGCTTGTATGTTTTGGAAATTAACTCCTTGGCTGCATTGTTTGCACATATTTTCTCTTCTCATTTTGTCAGTGTTTTCTTTGCAGAAGCTTTTAAGTTTAGTTTGGTTCCATTTCTTTATTTTTGCTTTTATTTCTTTTGTCTTGGGAGACTGACCTAAGAAAACATTGCTATGATTTATGCCAGAATGTTTTGCCTGTGTTACTCTTCTGGGAGTTTTGTGGTATCATGCCTTACGTTTAGGTCTTTATATCATTTTGAGTTTATTTTCATATATGGTGTTAGGGAGTGTTCTGTTTCTTTTTCTAAATTTTTATTTCATATCGGAGTATAGTTGATAAACAATGTTGTGTTAGTTTTAGGTGTAAAGTGACTCATTTGTACATATGCACATACCTATTCTTTCTCAAATGCTTTTCCCGTTTAGGTTATTATAAAATATTAAGCATAGTTCCCTGTGCTATACAGTAAGTCTTGTTGGTTATCTGTTTTAAATATAGCAGTGTATATATATCAATCCCAAACTCCCAGTTTATTCTCCTCCCCCTTTAGTAACCATAAGCTTGTTTGCAAAATCTCTGAGTCTGTTTCTGTTTTGTAAATAAGTTCATAAATGCTGCAGTGACCCCTGGGGTGCACTTTTTTTTCTTCTCACTACTGTTTCCTTCAGTATATGCCTAGGACTGGGATTCCTGGATCACATGGTAGGTCTATTTTTAGTTTTCTAAGGCACTTCCATACTGTTTTCCACAGTGGTTGCACCAATTTACCCTCCCATCTACAGTGTAGGAGGGTTTCCTTTTCTCCACATCTGCTCCAGTATTAATTGTAGATTTTTTGATGATGGCCATTCTGACTGGCATGAGGTGATACCCCACTGTAGTTTTGATTTGCTTTTCTCTAGCAATCAGTGATATGGAGTATCTTTCCATGTGCTCTTTAAGCCATCTTTGCTTATGTCTTCCACCCATGTCTTGATTGGATTGTTTGCTTTTTGACATTGAGCTACATGCGCTGTCTGTATATTTTGGAGATTAATCCCTTGTTGCTTCATTTGCAAAGATTTTCTCCCGTTCTGAGGGTTCTTTTTGTTTTGTTTATGGTCCTGTTTGTTTATTTTTGTTTTTATTTTCATTACTCTAGGAGGTAGGTCAAATAAGATCTTGCGGTGATTTATGTCAAAGAATGTTCTGCCCATGTTTTCTTCTAAAGAGTTTTATAGTATCTGGCCTTACATCTAGGTATTTTATTCTTTTCAATGCATTGGTAAATAGGATTGTTTATTTCTGATATTTTGTTGTTAGTGTATAGAAATGCAGTAGATTTCTGTGTATTAATTTTGTATCCTGCAGCTTTACCAGATTCATTGATGAGCTCTGGTAGTTGTCTGGTAACATCTTTAGGATTTTCTTTGTATAGTGTGTCATTTGCAAACAGTGATGGTTTTACTGCTTTTCCAATTTGGATTCCTTTTCTTTCTTTTTTTTCCTTTCTGATTGCCGTGGCTAGACTCCCAAAGCTATGTTGAATAAAAGTGGCGAGAGTGGACATCCTTGTCTCGTTCCTGATTTTAGAGGAAATGCTTTCAGCTTTTCACCATTGAGAATGATGTTAGCTGTAGGTTTGTCATATATGGCCTTTGTTATATTGAGGTAGGTTTTCTCTATGCCCACTTTCTGGACAGTTTTTAATCATACATTGGTGTTGAGTTTTGTCAAAAGCTTTTTCTGCATCAATTGAGATGATCATATGGTTTTTATTCTTCAGTTTGTTGATGGGGTGTATCACACTAATTGACTTGAAGATACTGAAAACTCCTTGTATCCCTGAAATAAATCCCACTTAATCATGGTGTATGATCCTTTTACTATATTGTTGGATTAGAATTGCTAGTATTTTGTTGAGGATAAAGATCAGAGCAGAAATAAATGTAACAGTGATGAAGGAAACAGTAGAAAAGATCAATGAAACTAAAAGCTAGGTCTTTGAAAAGATAAACAAAGTTGATAAACCATTAGCCAGACTCATCAAGATAAAAAGGGGAAAGGGTGTAAATCAATAAAATTAGAAAGGAAAAAGGAAAAGCTGCAACTGACACCACAGAAATTCAAAGGACCGTTGGAAACTCCTCTCAGCACTTACCTGAACACCAGCAAAATAGACACCCTAGACGAAAGGGACAAATTCTTAGCAAGGTACAACCTGCCAAGACGGAACAAGGAAGAAATAGAAAATAGGAACACACCAATCACAAGTACTTAAGTGGAAATTGAAAATGTGATTTAAAAACTCCCAACAAACCAAAGTCCAGGGCCAGAGGGCTTTACAGATAAATTCTATCAAACATTTAGAGAAGAGTTAACACTTAACCTTCTGAAACTCTTCCAAAAAATTGCAGGGGAAGGAATACTCCCAAACTCATTCTGTGAGGCCACCATCACCCACCCTGATACCAAAACCAGATGAGGATACTACCACAGAAAAAATAAAATTATCAGCGAATATCACTGATGAACATGGATGCAAAAATCCTCAACAAAGTACTCTTGATTAATTCTCTCTCTTTTCTCCCAAACACGAGTTTTGACCTTGTGCACTACAGTTTGGTGCTTTACTATATGTTTTCTTTTGAAGGTTACCATTTTGAAGAAGGTTGTGAATAAATAATGGGAGTGGGCGATGATGGCAGCGGGGTGCTGGTTTTCCAGAGGCAGGGGCGGGGGTCACTCGAACCAGCACATGACCAGCGTCTGAGCTTCCCTTCCTGTTGCAGTCCCGTGCCTTCCTGAAGGACTATTACCGGGACCACAACGTCGAGCTTTCCAAGCTGCTGTACAAGATGGGCCAGACACTGCCAACCTGGCTCCGGGAGGAGCTGCAGAACACCAGGTAGCCGCGGCCCCCACCGCCGGACTGAATGTGACGGCAGGGATGTCCCGCCACACGCTGAGCCAGACTGACCTGCAGAGTGGGGAGTGGGACCCGGCTGGCCAAGCACTCACAGCAATACTCCGCCACGGCCCGGGCCAGCCAGGAGGAGAGCCCAGGCAGGTGCCCACGTGCCTCAGAGCATCCAGCACGCCGTCGGTGGCCTCTCGGACCTCCCTTGCCACCTGCGGTCCGTTCCGCTCACAGTCTTTCATGGGGAGGCCACTTCCTGTTGGTGGAAGGCCACAGGCTGGTAGGAAGGAGGCACAGGACTCTGTTCTCTGGCCCTCACTGTGTCCTACCCACCGTGCTCTCCCCATCCATTGCTCCCTGCCCCTGTAGGGCGTCCACTCAGTATTAGCTGCCACGTCGTCTCTGTCCTCCTGACAACAAGGACAAGGGTCCAGCTGGGGCCTCTGGCAAACCAGGGAGAGAAATTGGACATGTCACTGACGTTTCAAGCCAGGCTTTTCAGAGGGGTCAGCTGGAAACCCAGAGGCAGCCACAGGCGGGGTGTGAGGGTGGCTGCCTTGAGAGAATGCTGGACCTCCACACCCATTGCGGCCCATACCTTTGCATCTCATCTTCCCGCTTTGGGGATAGAGCCGCTGGTTCATACAGTACCCACCCGGTTCTCAAGGCCACCTTCAGGGCCCCAGGGGCACTGCCATGCCATTTGGACCCAGAGACCCAGTCCTCAACCCTGCCCCCTCTCTCCCCCTGGGATATGACATGCGTGGTGTTTCCTGTGGTAAGAGACTGAGGCGGTCGTGGGGCCGGCTGTATACATGCTCCAGTGTACATTTGTTGCCCCCAGGCCCCTGCCTTGACCCCAGGCAGATGCTGGACAGAGTTGGTGAGACCACCACCTCTTCCTGACGCCAGCTCCCTGGGGCCGAGGGTACCTAGAGCTCCCCTTAACCTCCCAAGTACTAAGAAGCTAAAGTATTTTAATTTTTTTTTTTTCTTGGTGCCAGAGTTTATACCCTGGGTGCTGGGGTTGCACTGTGTTACATATATATATATATAACTGTGTATATATATATATATATATATATATATATATTATATTTTTTTGGTTGGGTTTGTTTTTAATTCAGTCATATAGAATGGTGGCAAGCCCCAGTCCCAAAGGGTGTCCTATCTCAGTGCTAGAGCATGGGATGGGTTGGGGGGGCGGTATGTATCTTCACGTGTGGGGGCCTCAAGGACACAGAATGGATGTGCCCTTGGAAAGGTCAGGTGCCATGGCTGCCCGGCAGCTTCTCCAGGGGAACAGGGGTGGTAAGATGCAGAGGGAAGACCTGTTGTCTCCAGGAAGTCTGCCTTCGTGAGGTGCAGTGATCCCAGGGACTTCTGATCAAAGGAAACAGCCAGGCTGAGGTAGGAGACCCCGGGGCTGAATGCTGGCCTGTCCCCCTTCCCCTCACATGGTGCTAGGTGGGGAGCTGCCCTGGGAGCTTGGGGCCCCCCAGGACCCCCCCAGAGCTGTCTCCAGCCCCTCTGCAGACAAGCGGATCTCTGGGCTAGTTTCTGATGGGGGCCTGCCCCTACCCCCCTCTTAACAATGTGAAGTGACTAAGGCTGGGGTGCCTTTTCCCCAGTCCCTCCCACTGCCAGTTCAGCTTTGAACTGACACCTCGGAAATCCTTTCTAGAGAGCCTGGTCTTTGTTCATAGGATGCTGGGGCTGAGGAGTTCCTCAACGGGTGTGGACACAGCTCCAGAAAGTGGAGGTGGCCTCCTGGGCCGACGTCACAGAATTGACTGGGAGCAGGGCCAAGAAGCGAACTTGAGGCTCCCGCTTCCATGCCCAGAGCTCCTCTTCCAATGCCACACTGCCTCTGAGCCTGTCCTTGGGACCCTGCCCTGCCAGGTTGCTGTCCCTCCAGCGGTCACACCTTTGGTCATTCCAGGATATGGGGACAAACCACTCCTTCCCAGCCCGGTGCCTTCTCAGTCCCAGATCTGCATTCCTGTCGTGCTCGCCCCACCTCAGAAGGCCCTTCCCCAGCCTGGAAACCTGGATCTTGGTTCCCGGGGTCTCCGTGGAATGGAGAAGTGGAGTGTTCTGTGGAGCTGGCCGCATGTGGTTCTCCTGTCCCCCGAGGAAAGTGTTCCCATTATGCTTTTCACGGGGCCTTAGAACCTGGCACTGCCAGCCCGGCGGGGGCTGAGGAGCAGAGTGTCTGAGGACTGGGTGGCAAGCCTGCGTGCATGCTTGTGAGGACTTACTTGCACCAGGAACCAGACTCCCAGAGCTGGCAGTGGCTTCCGCAGTGCAGAGCCCAGCCTTCAGTGCAAGGCTTGTGTTCTGTGATGAGGACCTCACAGCTCCCACCGTCTGAGGTCTGTCCTTGAGGGGCGGGTGGGTCCGGTCCCCTTCTCCTCCAGCCTGAGGAAGAAACAGGCAGGTTTGAGACCCTGAGGAAGCAGAGGAAATCCTAGGGACTTGACCTGTCACGTGTTGTAAGTCTGTCTGGTCACTGCTACTTTTTCCCTTCCCACTAAAGGAATCTGTCTCAAGGACCCCCTGCCAGGACTTGGAGGTACTGGGGAGGGGAGAGAGCCCTAGGGGCTCTTTGGCTACTGAGTACACAGATCCCCCTGAGAGGGGAAGAAAACCAGAGGTCGGTGGTGCAGTGTCCTCTGCATCCTCCATGTCACTAAGTCACTGTCTGGCCTGCAAACAAGAGCAGAAACTGCCCCCCTTCTGCCATCTCCTCCACACACCTGTGCCCCAGGCTGGGAGCAGGTGTGCTGTGTCACCGGGGTTCTAGAGCTGCCCACGGCAGGCGCCTTGCACTTGGAGAAAGAGTCTGAGGTGTAAGGATGGGTCTCTTCTGCACCTCTCAATAGGAGCAGCCAGTGCCTCTGGGGCCCAGCGAGGGAGCAGTGGTCTGTTCCCAGCAGGAGGAAACTGCTGGGCTGACCTGCAGAGACCAGTTGGTCCCAACATGGAGCTGTCCCCACAGGTATGTTAGAAAGAGCAAGTAAATGTTGTACCCAGTATTCTATAACTAACTCCCACTACCCACGGTTTAGACTCACAGTGAACATTTTGCCACATTTTTTAATCTTTTTGTCTGTACACTTTTTCTGAACTAGTTTAAAAGTTGCAGTTATCATTAAGACTCCACCCCCAAATACTTCAGCCTGCATCTCCTAAGAGATAGGTCATTTTCCTTCAGTTGGCCCTCCATCACACCCAAGACAACAGTCATTTCCCAGTAACATCAGTCCCTATTTAAAGTTCCCCCAAATAATTTATGCCTGGTTTTAGAATTAGGAACTAGTTAAGGTACACAAGTTGCATCTTGGAAGTGTGTTTTCTAAAATCTCTTTCAAACCAGTGGAGTTTCCATTCTGCTCACTTTGGTTTTTTAAATGACGTTATTTCTGAGGCTCGACGTCCCGCAAGCTGATCTGTTTTTCAAGGGGTCTAGTTCCTCTAATCCTCGTACTGGCAAGGGTGATTTAGGCTATGGGGAGTGTTACCTTTTGTTGCTGACTTAAAAACTTCAGTCCCTTTGCTGTCAGGGCACTGTACCAAGTGCCAAATCAACAGAGGGGCAGGCCAGAGCTCCTGGAGAGGGCGGGGGAGGCAGCTTCACGACTGGGCTGGGAGAGTCTAGAAGGAAGAGGCTGCACACGTGGAGGCTGGGCCTGTTGGAAATGAGGCATCTTGGACTCATAAGGTCCTGTGTTCTTCTGATCCTAGAACTGGAAACAGGGCACCAAATAGTATCTCTTTCTCTCTGTTTTGCATCTCTGGGTTTTCGCTTCTTGGAGGCCCATGGTCTGTGTGCATGAGGGCAGAGCCGCAAGGATGCACCAAAGAAAGGGGAGGGTGCATTGCGCAGGCCGCGGTTAGGGAGAAAGAGCGCTGGGCTGAGGCAGGAGATGTGAAGTTTTGTCCAAGTTGTGTGCACCGAGTAGCTCAGTCACAGTTTTCCTCCCAGGGGCTTAATTTCCCCATCTAGAACAAGCAGATGGGGCTGCAGCATGGGCTTTTCAGACATCGAAGAAGGAAGGGGTCTGCTCTCGTTGAGGTGGGGATGGAGGCCCCCTGCTCTTCAGGCAGTGCTGGGCTTCCGGCTTGCTTGCCTGGCTGGGGCTGCCTGTCCCCATGGCTTCCCTTCGTCAGCTCCCACCAGGGAGAGCCGTGGGCCTCGTGTGCAGTCAGTGTCGAGGGCCCAGGGAAGACTGGCTGTGTTTCATCCTAATAAGTTCATCCCTCCCTCCCTCCTCTCTGTGACCCTTGAGGAGAATGAGGGCGGTGAGGGTTTTCTATGACTGTGCTAGCTTTTATTATCAGCAAGAGGGCTCCTTTTGTAATTTGTGCATGAAATTCATGTCATTTCCTGGGGAGAGAGGAGAGGGCTGACTGAGAGGGTGGGGGGCAGGTTAGGGGAACAGGCAGAGGTTTCCTTCCTTTGTGGGTGGGGAGGAGAGAGGAGGGTGCGTCCCCACTCAGCTGATCAGGGCTCTCAAACCAGCCGTTTTGGGTTGTGTTGAACGTGGGAACCTTCCTCCGTTAATGTACAATCTCGAACTAACTGCTAATAAAGTGGGGTTCTGTTTGTACACCTTGGTCACATCTGTCTGTCTGATCTTTTTTCAAGGCCCACAGGAGTGGTAGAGAGAAGGGTGTTCGCACGGTGGCCGCTGTGGCCACCCCTGTAATCACAGTGACTTTATCAGATCAAAGACCAATCCCACAGAGGATAAGCCGCAGCCGGTAGGGGCCTGTCCCAGGACAGCCAGATGGGGTCTCTCAGGTGACAGAGAGCTCTCAGGCACACTGGACAGTAAGTGCTGGAGTTCTGTGCTGCGAGGAGCCTCTGTCTAGAGAGAGTTCTGCCCTCAGCGTGTGATGTGATTGAAGATAAGTCACCCTTACGCTTGGATCTTCAGTTTCTCTCACCTCTTAGGGGCGTGGAAGGTGTTGGGCTCAGTGGCCACTCTGGAGAGCTTGATTCAAATGCAGATTCCCTTTCTGTGCCCCCAAGGATTCCTCCGTGGCAGATGCGTGTGTGACCCGAGCACCTGCATTTTAACAGCCTCTCTAGCACACTGAGGCGCCCCACTCAGGGAACCCTGGTTCAGATAGGTGGCTCCTGCAGGTTCTAATTAATGAATTCCAATTAATTCCTCCTACTGCCCAAGAAGTGAAAACTTTGGATGAAATGACTGACTTCCTAGTTCTCCCTGCTTGGTTGAGGTCAAGTTTGCCGGGGTGGGGCAGAGGTGGGGAGCAGAGAGGCAGAAGCCGCTCCCTCAGAGGCCGCTGGGGAACTTTACAAAATGCACATTCCCAGCCTCCCCTAGTCCTGTCCACTCAGAACCTCGGAGAGAGATCCAGAAATGTGGCTTTTAAACAGTCCCTGCCTCACAGGAAGGTGTGGGGACACTTGAGTCAAGCCACCAAGGGTCATCCTGAGAAGCTCCCCAGAATTGGGGACGGCTGCCTTGGGGTCTGCTGGGACACAGCAGGAAACATAAGTGCTGCCTCGGTGTGGACACTGCCTGTAACAGCAACTTGGCACTGATTATTCACAAGGCCTGCCGCCCCAGCTCTCAAGAAATATCCTGGGAGAGGTAATCAAAAAAGAATTCAAATCAGGACGACTCTCTGGAGGCCAATTTCAAGAGGTAAATATTAGTTTCACTATTATTTAAAAAAGAAAAAGCACAGGAAAAGATGGTTAACATGGCTAATGATTAGAGACAGGGGACTCAAAATTGCAACAAGGTAACACCTCCCACCAGTCAGAGTGATTATCTTTAAAACATCTACTAAGGATACAGGCTGAACAGGATGTGGGGGAAAGGGACACCTACATTAGAGATACAAAGGGAAAATTTCATGCAAAGATGGGCTCGATAAAGGACAGAAATGGTATGGACCGAACAGAAGCAGAAGATATTAAGAAGTGGTGGCAAGAATACACAGAAGAACTGTACGAAAAAGATCTTCATGACCCGGATAATCATGATGGTGTGATCACGCATCTAGAGCCAGACATCCTGGAATGTGAAGTCAAGTGGGCCTTAGGAAGCATCACTATGAACAAAGTTAGTGGAGGTGATGGAATTCCAGTTGAGCTGTTTCAAATCCTGAAAGATGATGCTGTGAAAGTGCTCCACTCAATATGCCAGCAAATTTGGAAAACTTGGCAGTGGCCACAGGACTGGAAAAGGTCAGTTTTCATTCCAATTCCAAAGAAAGGCAATGCCAAAGAATGCTCAAACTACTGCACAATTGCACTCATCTCACATGCTAGTAAAGTAATGCTCAAAATTCTCCAAGCCAGGCTTCAGCAATACGTGAACTGTGAACTTCCAGATATTCAAGCTGGTTTTAGAAAAGGCAGAGGAACCAGAGATCAAATTGCCAACATCCGCTGGATCATCGAAAAAGCAAGAGAGTTCCAGAAAAACATCTATTTCTGCTTTATGGACTATGCCAAAGCCTTTGACTGTGTGGATCACAATAAACTGTGGAAAATTCTGAGAGAGATGGGAATACCAGACCATGTGATCTGCCTCTTGAGAAATCTGTATGCAGGTCAGGAAGCAACAGTTCGAACTGGACATGGAACAACAGACTGGTTCCAAATAGGAAAAGGAGTACGTCAAGGCTGTATATTGTCACCCTGCTTATTTAACTTCTATGCAGAGTACATCATGAGAAACGCTGGACTGGAAGAAACACAAGCTGGAATCAAGATTGCCAGGAGATATATCAATAACCCTAGAAATGCAGATGACACCACCCTTATGGCAGAAAGTGAAGAGGAACTAAAAAGCCTCTTGATGAAAGTGAAAGAGGAGAGTGAAAAAATTGGCTTAAAGCTCAACATTCAGAAAATGAAGATCATGGCATCCGGTCCCATCACTTCATGGGAAATAGGTGGGGAAACAGTGGAAACAGTGTCAGACTTTATTTTTTGGGGCTCCAAAATCACTGCAGATGGTGACTGCAGCCATGAAATTACAAGATGCTTACTCCTCAGAAGGAAAGTTATGACCAACCTAGATAGCATATTGAAAAGCAGAGACATTACTTTGCCGACTAAGGTCTGTCTAGCCAAGGCTATGGTTTTTCCAGTAGTCATGTATGGATGTGAGAGTTGGACTGTGAAGAAGGCTGAGCGCCGAAGAATTGATGCTTTTGAACTGTGGTGTTGGAGAGGACTCTTGAGAGTCTCTTGGACTGCAGGGAGATCCAACCAGTCCATTCTGAAGATCAGCCCTGGGATTTCTTTGGAAGGAATGATGCTGAAGCTGAAACTCCAGTACTTTGGCCACCTCATGCGAAGAGTTGACTCATTGGAAAAGACTCTGATGCTGGGAGGGATTGGGGGCAGGAGGAGAAGGGGACGACAGAAGATGAGATGGCTGGATGGCATCACTGACTTGATGAACATGAATCTGAGTGAACTCTGGGAGTTGGTGATGGACAGGGAGGCCTGGCGTGCTGCAATTCATGGGGTCACAAAGAGTTGGACACGACTGAGCGACTGAACTGAACTGAACAGTGTCCTTGAATGTGAAGTGTAAAGAGTCCCCTGGAGAACAGCACCACAACTCCTCAAGAAACTGAAAATAGAGCTGCCAGTTGATCAGATATTCCCACACCTGGGGATGTATCTGGAGGAAAGACACAGGCACCCCAGCGTTCACCGCAGCACTATTTACAATAACCAAGACACCAGAGTGGCCAGAATGTCCGTGGACCAATGAATGGATAAGGAAGAATAGAGACAATGGAATCTTAGCCATAAAGAAGAAGATAAGACCCTTCTCAGCAACATGGATGGACCCAGAGATGATCATACTAAATAAAGCTAACCGTCATGTGATATCACTTAAAGGTGGAATCAAAAACTCTTTCCAGATGAACTAATTTGCAAAAAAAAAAATAGAGACTTGGACAAGAAACTTGCTTACCAAAGGGGAAAGGTGAGAGGAAAGGATAAATTAGGTGAAAGAAACCTATACACACTAATATATATATATATTATAATAATTATGATAGATCATCAACAAAGACCTACTCTATATCACAGAAAATTCTATTCAGCATGCTTTAATAACTTGTATGGGAACAGAGGCTGAAAAAAATTTGCCATGTATAGATGTATAACTGAATCCCTTTGCTGCACACCTGAAATAAAACGTAAATCAACCATACTCCTAGAAAAACTAAAAATAAGAAACACCACCTCCATGAGAATTCCCTGGTGGTGCAGTGTGCTTAGGACTCCATGTGTCAATGCTGAAGGCCTGGGTTTGATTCCTGGTTGGGGAACTAAGATCCCACAAGCTGCATGATGTGGCCAAAAATCCCCCCAAAGGACAGCAAAAACCACCTCTATGGCACAAGGGTGGCGCTTTCAGAAACTTCTTGGGGTTTGTCGGCTGGGAGCTTGGTAAAAGTCATGGCGCAACAATAAGAACACGGGTGGGAGGTTCCCTGGTGGTCCAGTAGCTAGGACCCCGCACTCCCAATGCAGGGGGCCGGGGTTCAATCACTGGTCAGGGAATTAGATCCCACATGCTGCAGTAAAAGATCAAAGATCTTGTGAGCCCCAGCTAAGACCTGGTGCAGCTAACAAATTCTATATATAAAGAGCATGGGTGTAGCATTAACAGGAGCAGTGAGGATGCACGGTCCAGATGGGATTCCTGGGCCAGGTAATCAGTCAAGCTGTAACAGAGAGTTTTGAAGTAAGAATTCTTTTTTTTAAAGAAACGTAATTGAAACCCAGGTAGAGGCAGAGACTTCTCACTGAATTTGGGGTGAGTATCAGGACTCGCCAGCGCATCTCCTCCGTGTCCCTGCACTGTTTTGGAACCCGAAGAATCCTTGAAACACCCCGGGGAAGCCCAGCCCAAGTATTCTCAGAGGTCCCAAGAGTGCTGCAGTTCCAACAGTCTGAACAAACGCATCGAAACCTCCTCATCTCCCACGTGAGGAGTCCTGACTCAGGGAGCATCATGCCCAAGGGGCAGTGTCAGATCCTGGAAATGGGTACTCCCTCAGAGAAGCCCTGGATCTGGTGCACGGGGCAGTGTGTTTCATCACAGCAAAGCCCTGGAAACAGCTTCGATGTCCATCCAGAGCATTGGCTAAATAGCCACTGCTATGGCCACATGCTGGAACATGGTGATGGAGGAGAGAATGAATAGCTCAGGCCCCAGGTCCCCATCCAGGGAAATTTGAAGAATGTGACCATCTGTGGAAAGAGGATGCCATAGAGCTAAGTACACGTACATGCTCTGCTGGCTCCGACTACTTACGCCATTCTGCACTGTTTTTCCTGGCAATGTAGCTAGCTCGCTCTCACACTGAGCTGATAACTGACTACTTCTGAGGGGGAAGCTTTCAAAGGGGACTTTAGCTTTGTCCCAAGTATTCTACTAAAAACAAGAGAGATGTATGTATCATTTGTGGAATGAAAATGTCATAAAGGTGACTTTAAGAAACAGAAATGGGCAAAGCAGAAAATGAAGTCCAGAGAGCAGGACTGTTGTGGGATGCTCACCGTAAAAACATCCCTGCTGCTCTTCCAGCCCACAGGCACCCAACATGCAGGGCCAGAGGTGGCCCTGGCTATGGGGGGAATTCTTGCCTTGCTGCAGGAATCCTGAGCACCTGTCAGGCTCCTGACCTGGGGATCCTGACTCGCTGTGTGACTGTGGGTGACTCGGCTCCACATGCTCACACGAGGGAGTTGGAGTGAACATCAGTGTTGGGACAAACCCAGCCTAGCACCTGTGAAATTCATAACATGAATCTACCCAAGAAGCAGCAGCTGCACATCCGTATTGAGGGACATTTTTGCAAAATAACTGGCCTGAACTCTCAAAATGGTTGAGGTCATGGAAGGTCAAGAAAGGCTAAGAAATGGTTCAAGGAGATTAAAGGATGCTAAAGATACTAAAGAGCCTTGGCAAATCAACCATCATTTATAATCCAGGAGAGTTCCTAGACTAGGAAAAGTTACTTGTAAAGAACACCATACTAACAGTTGGCAAAATGTGAATATTTTCTGTGTGGATTGGATAATACTATTTATTATACTGTTATATAAGAGTATATCATTGCTCTTAAGTAGTACATGCTGAAATATTGATGGGTAAAAGGGAAGAAATAAAGCTGAATTTTGACCCCTGCGTTTTCTCTAATGGGTCAAATTTATCTGGCACAGTTCAGACCATGTCCACCAGGGGACACTGTCGCCCCACCCTCTGACAAACTAGAGTTGACTTGAACCTCCTCTGGGAAGACTGGGCTGGTGATCAATGGTGGTGAGGTAATGAGACTATAAATAATTCAATAAAAGGATTAATTAAAAACTTTCTCACTCTGTCAGGGAGGCCTTCTGCTCATCAAGTGCTCTCTCTCTCAATCCTTGCCACAACCGTCTGAGGTAGGTATTATCCTACTCCCACTATGTAAATGAGGAGTCTGAGATTCGGAGAGGTTGAATAATTCTGCCAGGATCACAGAACTGGGAGTCCTTGGTCTGTGAGATTCCACTGCCTTGAGCCCCCCGGGTGGTCCTGCCTCCTATCATGAGTCAGACTGGGGAGAACGCACTGAGCCTGCCCCTGCCCGTCTATAGGCTGAGCACTTAAAAGTGTGTGTGTGTCCCACCCATGAGTATAAAGCAAGCACAACGCCGCCTACAGTGAGACCTAAGTCCAGCTCTAAACAGCAGCCCCACCCCCCTGACCTCTAACCCACCCCAGCCCGCACCTCTCCAAGGGAACGACTAACATCAGTGTCTCTGGATCTTTCCGGAAATTATTTTTCAAATATGACAGCTCAGTACACACACATCCTCTGCTGGCTTGCCCTGCTCATGCACGTTCTGCATGGTGCTTCTTCCCTGGTACTGGGCGCTGTGTGGCAGGTTTTGCTGCTTTCTCAGCAGTGGATGGAGATTCTGGTTTAGGCACTGAGGGGGCTCCACTCTATCAAACGTTTGGAGGAGGAGGGAGGGAGGGATAAGCTGGAGCTTAAGTTCTCTAGGAGCTGTTCCCCATTCTAGGGAGCTGTTGTTTGGGAAGGGAAGAGGCTGTGTAGCATAGTTGCTGAAATATGCACAGATAGCAGACCTGATTTCAAATAGGTCCACACTGGTTTTGTGACCTTGGGCAAGTACCTTATGTCGCTGAGGCTGTCTTATTGGTAAAATGGGAACAGTGATGGGTGGCAGGTGCCAGGGCTGCTGTGAGGAGTAAGGCCTGCTCCACACTGAGCACTCGGTAAAGCCTGACCCAGTTCTAGGCACCCAACTTTGGCAGCTCCCATGCCTTGGCCTGGGGCTGGCACTGCCACCTTTGTCCTGAGGCTGAGAAGGATGGGGCTGAAGAGCCAAGAGGAATCCCCAACAGGGAAACTCATCACGTATGGTTGTTCTCTCTGGGACCCCTGAAATCAAATCGGTTAGGTGATCTAGGACACTGAGAATGACCCCTCAAAATATACATCCCCTCAAGTACCAACTTCCCAGAAATGCAAAGGATCATAAAAGAATACTATGAACTGCATGTCAACAAATAGATGAAATGAGCCAATTCCTAGGAATACCCAAGCTACCAAAACTGACTCAAGAAGAAAGAGAAAATCCGGATAGAACTGCAGGTCTAGAGACTGGACTTCCCTGGCGGCCCAGTGGTTAAGAATCCGCCTGGCAATGCAGGGGACACGGGTTCAATCCCTGGTCCAGGAAGATTCCACATGCCGCAGGACAACTAAGCTCACGCACCACAACTAATAAGCCCACGGCCCCGGAGCCCACGCTCTGCAACCGGAGGAGCCCCCGCAGCGAGAAGCCTGCAACGAGCTTCTGGAAAACTGCAACATCCACTCATCATGAAAATCCTCCAGAAAGCTGGCGTTAGGGAACCTACCTAAACACAATAAAGGACGCTACCAAAAAGGCACAGCTAACAGCATTCTCAGTGGTGAAAAGCTGAGCGTTTCCTCTGAGATCAGGAACGAGACAAGGATGTCTTGCCACTCATACAGCATAGCTTTGGAAGTCCTCACCACAGCAGTCAGAGAAGAAAAATAAAAGGAATTCAAACTGTAAAAAAACTGTCCCTGTTTGCAGATGACAGGATATTATATGTAGAAAATCCTAAAGATAGTACCAGGAAACTGTTAGAGTATCATTAAAGTCAGTAAAGTTGCAGGATACAAAAGTAATACAGAAATCTCTTACATTCCTATACGCTAATGATGAAAGAACAGAGGGAGGGAGACATTAAGGAAACAATTTTGTTAACCATCACATCAAAAAGAATAAAATAATGCCATTTGCAGGAACATAAAAGGACTGAGAGATTCTCATACTAAGTGATGCAAGTCAAAGGAAGACAAATACGATATGGTATCGCTCATATGCGGAATCTAAAAAGATGGTACAAATGACCTTATTTACAAAACAAAAATAGTCACAGATGCAGAGAATGAACCTATGGTTACCAAAGGAAGAAGGAGGTTGGCAGAGAGTGATAAATTAGGAGACGTGTAGGGGGATCAACAAATACGCAATACAACATACGTAAAACATGACTAATAGGGACCTGCTGTAGAGCACAGGGAACTCGACTCAGTATTCTGTCTTAACCTGAATAAGAAAAGAATCTAAGAGTGGGTATACATATGCATATGAATAATTCACTTTGCTGTACGCCAGAACTTAACAAGATATTGTTTATCAACTAACTTCAATAAAAATTAAAAATATAAAATATTTCAGAATTTATAAAGTGAAAGGACTGTACCCTGAAGCCTCTAAAAACATTGCTTAAATTAAAAGGACCTAAATAAATAGAAAACAACACGTGTTTAAAGATTAGTATGCTTAATATTGGGCTTCCCTAGTAGCTCAGTTGGAGAAGGCAATGGCACCCCACTCCAGTACTCTTGCCTGGAAAATCCCATGGATGGAGGAGCCTGGTAGGCTGCAGTCCATGGAGTCGCTGAGAGTCGGACACGACTGAGCGACTTCAGTTTCACTTTTCACTTTCATGCATTGGAGAAGGAAATGGCGACCCGCTCCAGTGTTCTTGCCTGGAGAATCCCAGGGACGGGGGAGCCTGGTGGGCTGCCGTCTCGGGGGTCACACAGAGTCAGACATGACTGAAGTGACTTAGCAGCAGCAGCAGCAGCAGCAGCAGCAGCAGTAGTTCAGTTGGTAAAGAATCTGCCTGCAATGCAGGAGACCCCAGTTCAATTCCTGGGTTGGGAGATCCACTGGAGAAGGGATAGGGTACCCACTCCAGTATTCTTGGGCTTCCCTGTGGCTCAGCTGGTAAAGAATCCGTCTGCAATGCGGGAGACCTGGGTTCGATCCCTGCACTGGGAAGAACTCCTGGAGAAGGGAAAGACTACCCACTCCAGTATTCTGGCCTGGAGAATTCCACGGACTGTATAGCCCATGGGGTCACAAAGAGTCGGACACAACTGAGCGACTTTCACACACTCACTCATGCTTAATATTGTTCAAATATTGTTCACTCACGCTTAGTATTTCCCAGAATAACATATAGATTAAATCCAATCCCTGTTAAATCTAAGAGTTTCTCTATTTTCCAGTTTGTATTTAATTTTTAAAAACATTTTATGTTGGAGTATACTTTATTAACAATGTTGCAATAGATTTAGGTAGATAGCAAAGGGGCTCAGCCATACATATCCATGTATCCAGTCTCCCCCAAACTCCCCTCCCATCCAGGCCACCGCATAATATTGAGCAGGGTTCCATGTGCTATATTGTAGGTTTTTATTGGTTATCCGATTTTAATTATAGCAGTGTACATGTACATCCCAAACGCCATAACTATCCCTTCCCCCCATCCTTACCCTCCTCCCGGCAAAATTACCTTCCCTAAGTCTGAGTCTGTTTCTGTTTTGTAAGCTCATTTGTATCATTTCCTTTTAGATTCCACATATATGGTGTGTCATACAACATTTCCCCTTCTCTGCCTTACTCCACTCAGTATGACTATCTCTAGGTTCATCCATGTTGCTGCAAATGGCATTATTCCATTTTTTAAAAAAGACTTTGAGTAGTACTCCATTATATAATATACCACACCCTCTTTATCCATTCCATTGCCGATGGACATTTAGGTGAACTCCATGCCTTAGCTATTGGAAACAGTGCTGCAGTGAATATTGGGGTGAATGGATCCTTTTGGATCATGTTTTTCTCTGGATATATGCGTAGGAGTGAGACTGCCGGATCATATGACAGCTCTATTTTTAGTTTTTCAAAGAACCTCCATACTGTGCTCCATAGTTCAGAGTTACTTTTTTATTTTAAAAATGGGGGAAAATCCTAATATTCTTTGGAATTCCAAAGGACACCAAAGAGCAAAAAATCTTGCAAAACAGTGGTAATGTGTTATTAGAATAGAATTACAGACCATGGGACAGATACGAGAATCCACAAACAAAACCTCACTTCTGTTTTCACTTGATTTCTGATAGAAATGCTAAGACTGGTCCCTGGGCTAAGAACATTCCCAACAAATGACACTGCAAAACCTGGACCTCACGGGCAAAATCTTGAGGGTGGACCTGACCTCATACCATCCAGAGAAGTTAATACAGGATGAGTCACAGCCTAAATTTTGGAGCTAACCTATAGATATGTAGAAAAACATCCGTGAACATCTTCATGACCTGGGGTTGTTCATAGTTCATTAAAAATGATACCAAAGGCACAGGAAACAATGAAAAATAGATACACTTGCTTTCAAAAAAAAAAAAAAAGCAAAACTTCCATGTGTCATAGGACATTCTCGAGAGAGTGAAAAGGCAACCAAGAGAATGGCAGAAAATGTTTGCAACCCACAGTCTGCCTATGGGATTAATATCCAGGATATATAACAGATGTCGACAGCACAATTTAAAAATGCGAGGCAGCAAGAGACACAGAGATAAAGAACAGACTTTTGGACTCTGTGGGAGAAGGTGAGGGTGGGATGTTTTGAGAGAATAGCATTGAAACATGTATATTACCATACGTGAACTAGATTGCCAATCCAAGTTCAGTGCATGAGACAGGGCACTCAAGGCTGGTGCGCTGGGACAACCCTGAGGGATGGCATGGGGGGGAGGTGGGAGGGGGGTTCAGGATGGGGGGCACGTGTGCACCGTGGCTGATTTGTGTCGATGTGTGGTGAAAGCCACTACAATATTGTAAAGTAATTAGCCTCCAATTAAAATAAATAAAATTTTATAAAAAAGAACATTTAAAAAATGAGCCCAAACCTAAACATTTCTCAAAAAAAAAATGTACAAATGGCCAAGAGCACATAAAAGATGCAGGATATAACTGATTATTAAAGAAATGGAAATCAAAACTATGAGATACAACCTCACACAGGTCAGAATGGCCATCCTCAAAAAATCTACAAACAGTAAATGCTGGAGAGGATGTGGAGAAAAGAGAACTCTCCTACACTATTGGTGGGAATGTAGAATGGGTATAAGCGTGATGAAGAATATACAGATTTCTTTAAAAACCATATATAGAAATACCATATGAGCCAACAGTCCCACTCCCGGGCATATATGCAGAGAAAACCATTATTTGAAAATATACGTGCACCCCAGGGTTCACTGCAGCACTGTTTACAATAGCCAAGACATGGAAGCAACCTAAGTATCTACATAGACAGAGAAATGGCTAAAGACGAAGGGGTACGCATATACAATGGAGTACTACACAGCCATGAAAATGAGCGAAATGCTACCATTTGCAGCAACAAGGATGGACCAGGAGATTCTCACAGTCACTGATAGACAAAAATGATAAATATCATATGATATCACTCATATGCAAAAGCTAAAAAGTTGATATAAATGAACTTATTTATAAAATAGAAATAGAGTTACAGATATGGAAAATAAACCTACAGTTACCAGAGGGGAAAGGGAGGGGTGACCAGGAAGGATAAATTAGGAGCCTGGGATCAACATATACACACTACTCTATGTGTAATAGATAACCAATGAGACCTACTGTAGAACAGGGAACTCTATTCAGTATTCTGCATTAATCCCTATGTGAAAAGAATTTAAAACAGAGTGGCTATATGTATATGTTGAACTGATTCACTTTTCTCTATGCCTGAAACCGATAAACATTGTACACCAACTATACTCCAATAAAAATTTATAAATAACATAACATTTCAGAATTCAATCAAGGAAGTGAAAGGCTTCTACCCTGAAAACTCTAAAGCACTGCTTAAGGAGGACCTAAATAATTGGAATACAGTCCATGTTTAAATATTAGAACGCTTCAAATAACAATACTAGTCAGCCCAATATACAGATTCATTTCACTCCTATTCAATCTGAGAGCTCTCCCTCCTCCCCCAAATTGGGGGAAAAAATCCTAATATTCATATGGAATTCCAAAGGACACTGAAGAGCCAAATTTATCTTGCAAAAGTGTGTTACTGCATTCGAATAGACATACAGATCATGGAATAGACTTGGAACACAGAAACGAACCCTCAGCCTAAGCTAAGAGCACTGACGAAACACTGGCGAAACACTGACACACGGCTTCATGATCTTGGCTTGGGTTTTGGGTCCTAAAATATGACACCAGAGGCACAGAAAACAATGAAAGTTAGGTTCACTGGTCCTCAGAAAAATGAAAAACTTCTATTAGTCATGGAGCATTATCATGAGAGTGAAAGGACAACTAGGAAATGGTAGAAAATATTTGCAAACCATAGGCCTGTTATGGGTTTAAGATCCAGAATACATAGAGGATGCCAACAACACAATCAAGAGTGATCCAAAACCCTGAACAGCCATTGCTCCTAACAAGACATACGAATGGCCAACAGCATGTGAAAAGATGCTCAACACCACCAATTATTAGAGAAGTGAAAATTAGAACTACAGTGAGATATCACGTAGGTCAGAATGGCCATCATCATAAAATTTACAGGGTCTGAAGTGACCTCTAAAAACGGAGCACAATGCACTTGACCCAGAAAGCCCCACAAATGCAGATCAAGAGGTTCAAATCTCCGTGTTCACTTTAAGAACACTTGAGAAACCGCCCAGACCAGTAAGCGTATGCGTATCTGAAAAGCCACCAAGTGTCTGAAGTATGTCACTGTAAAGAAGCAATGTGCGCCATTCCATCATTCCAGCGTGGAGTTGGTAGGTGTGCACAGGCCAAACAGTGGGGGTGCACGCAGGGTCAGTGGCCTGAAAAAAATGCTGAATTTTACTGCACATGCTCAGAAATGCAGAGTGCTGAACTTAAGGGCTTAGATGTAGGTTCTCTGGTCATTGAGCACATTCAGGTGAACAAAGGCGCCAGGAGGCAGCACAGGACTTAGAGACTCATGGTCAGACCCACCCGCCCTGCCACACTGAGATGATGCTAACTGGAGAAGAACACTGTTCCTAAACCAGAAGAGGAGGTTGTGCAGAAGAAAAAGATACCCCAGAAGGAACTGAAGAAATAAAAACTGATGGCCCAGGAATAAACACCGCAAAAAATAAATGCATTTAAAAGTAAAAAAATCTATGAATAAATGTTGGAGAGGCTAATGAGGAAAGGGAACTCTCCTACACTAATGCTGGGAATGTAGGTAGGCACAACCATGACGGAGAAAAATATACAGTTTCCTTAAGAAAACAATATACAGAACTATTAATACATAAGATACCTCAATCCCACATCAGGGAATATATCCAGAGAAAATGGTTATTCAAAAAGATAGATGCACCCCAGGGTTCACTGCAGCACTGTTTACAATAGCCAAGACATGGAACCGCTCTAACTGTCACTCAGCAGACAAACGAGTGTAGAATGAGTGGTACATGAAGACAATGGAGTATTACTCAGTCATAAAAATGAACAAAATACTGTTATTTGCAGAAGCTTGGGTGGACGTAGAGATTCTCACAGCCAATGATGTAAGTCAGACAGAAAATGACAAATATCATATGATATCACTTATATGCAAAATCTAAATAAATGCAGTTATCAATAAAACAGAAATAGAAACACAGATATAGAAAACACACCTATGGTTACCAGAGGGGAAAGTGAGGGGTGGCCGGAAGGGATAAATTAGGAGACTGAGATCAACATACACGTATTATTCTATATAAAGTAGATAACTAATAACAACCTACTCTACAGCAGAGGGAACTCTATTCAGTATTCTGCATTAACCCCTGTGTGAAAAGAATCTAAAAGACAGTGGATATACGAATATATTTAACTGACTGACTTTGCTGTATACCTAAAGCTGATAAAACACTGAACACCAACGATACTCCAATAAAAATTTAAACATAATATAAAATATTTCAGAATTCAGTCCAAGAGGTGAAATGGCTCCACCCTGAAAACTCTAAAACACTGCTTAAAGAAAACTTAAATAACTGGAAAACAACTCATGTTTAAATATTAGAATGCTTAGTAATGTTCAAATAACAATACTATTCAGTAAAAATAGATATTCATTTCATTCCTATTAAATCTCAGAGTTTATCTTTTTCTGAATGGGGAAAAATACTCTAATATTCATATGGAATTTCAAGGAGGCCAAAGAGTCAAAATAGTCTTCCAGATGTGTGTTACTGCATTGGGAGAGACATACAGACCATGTAATAGACTTGAGAACCAAGAAACAAACCCTCTCTTCAATTTTTACTTGATTTCTGATAGAAGTGCTAAGTCTGGTCACTGGGCAAAGAACAGATCCAAAAACGGCACTGCAAAACCCTGACCTCACGTGCAGAATCTTGAGGGTGGACCTGACCTCACACCATACACAGAAGGTAATGCAAGATGAATCAAGGGCTAAATTTTGGAGCTAAGCTATAGAACAGGGCAGGGCAAAGGAGCAGGCAAAGGCTAATAGAGTTTTGCCAAGAGAATGCACTGGTCATAGCAAATACCACCTTCCAACAACACAACAGATGACTCTACACATGGATATCACCAGATGGTCAATACCAAAATCAGACTGATTTTATTCTCTGCAGCCTAAGATGAAGAAGCTCTATACAATCAGCAAAAACAAGACTGGAAGCTGACTGTGGCTCAGATCATGAACTCCTTATTGCAAAATTCAGACTTAAAGAAACTAGGGAAAACCACTAGCCCATTCAGGTATGACCTAAATCAAATCCCTTACAATTATCCAGTAGAACTGACAAATAGATTCAAGGGATTAGATCTGATAGCATGCTTAAAGAGCAACAAGCTGTGGAAAATTCTTAAAGAGATGGGAAAACCAGACTACCTTACCTGCCTCCTGAGAAATCTGTATGCAAGTCAAGAAGCAACAGTTAGAACTGTTGCTGGAACAGACTCATTCCAAATTGGGAAGGGAGTATGTCAAGGCTGTATATTGTCACCTTACTTATTTAACTTATATGCAGAATTCAGTTCAGTTGCTCAGTCATGTCCAACTCTTTGCGACGCCATGAACCGCAGCACGCCAGGCCTCCCTGTCCATCACCAACTCCCAGAGTCCACCCAAACTCATGTCCATTGAGTCGGTGATGCCATCCAACCATCTCATCCTCTGTCGTCCCCTTTTCCTCCTGCCCTCAATCTTTCCCAACATCAGGGTCTTTTCCAATGAGTCAGCTCAGGTCGCCAAATTATTGGAGCTTCAGCTTCAACATCAGTCCTTCCAGTGAACACCCAGGACTGATCTCCTTTAGGATGGACTGGTTGGATCTCCTTGCAGCCCAAGGGACTCCCAAGAGTCTTCTCCAACACCACAGTTCAAAAGCATCAATTCTTCACTGCTCAGCTTTCTTTATAGTCCAACTCTCACATCCATGCGTGACTACTGGAAAAACCATAGCCTTGACTAGATGGACCTTTGTTGGCAAAGTAATGTCTCTGCTTTTGAATATGCTGTCTAGGTTGGTCATAACTTTCCTTCCAAGGAGTAAGCGTCTTTTAATTTCATGGCTGCAATCACCATCTGCAGTGATTTTGGAGCCCAGTAAAATAAAGTCAGCCATTGTTTCCACTGTTTCCCCATCTATTTCCCATGAAGTGATGGGACCAGATGCCATGATCTTCGTTTTCTGAATGTTGAGCTTTAAGCCAACTTTTTCACTCTCCTCTTTCACTTTCATCAAGAGGCTCTTTAGCTCCTCTTCACTTTCTGCCATAAGGGTGGTGTCATCTGCATATCTGAGGTTATTGCTATTTCTCCTGGCAATCTTGATTCCAGCTTGTGCTTCCTCCAGCCCAGCATTTCTCATGATGTACTCTGCATAGAAGTTAAATAAGCAGGGTGACAATATACAGCCTTGACATACTCCTTTTCCTATTTGGAACCAGTCCGTTGTTCCATCTCCAGTTCGAACTGTTGCTTCCTGACCTGCATACAGATTTCTCAAGAGGCAGGTCAGGTGGTCTGGTATTCCCATCTCTTTCAGAATTTTCCACAGTTTATTGTGATCCACACAGTCAAAGGCTTTGGCATAGTCAATAAAACAGAAATAGATGTTTTTCTGGAACTCTTTTGCTTTTTCCATGATCCATAGGATGTTGGCAATTTGATCTCTGGTTCCTCTGCCTTTTCTAAAACCAGCTTGAATATCTGGAAGTTCATGGTTCACGTATTGCTGAAGCCTGGCTTGGAAAATTTTAAGCATTACTTTATTAGCCTGTGAGATGAGTGCAATTGTGAGGTAGTTTGAGCATTCTTTGGCATTGCCTTTCTTTGGGATTGGAATGAAAGTGAGAAATAGATTTAAGGGACTAGATCTGATAGACAGAGTGCCTGATGAACTATGGACGGAAGTTCGTGACACTGTACAGGAGACAGGAATCAAGACCATCCCCAAGAAAAAGAAATGCAAAAAAAAAAAAAAGGAAAAGAAATGCAGAGTACATCATGCAAAATTCTGGACTGTGTGAAGCACAAGCTGGAATCAAGACTGCAGGGAGAAGTATCAATAAACTCAGATATGTAGATGACACCACCCTTTTGGCAGAAAGCAAAGAGGAACTAAAGAGCCTCTTGATGAAAGTAAAAGAGGAGAGTGAAAAAGTTGGCTTAAAACTCAACATTCAAAAAACTAAGATCATGACATCTGGTCCCATCACTTCATGGGAAATGGGAAAATAATGGAAACAGTGACAGGCTTTTTTCCTTGGACTCCAAAATCACTGCAGATGGTGACTGCAGCCATGAAGTTAAAAGACACTTGCTCCTTGAAGAAAAGCTATGACCAACATAGACAGCATGTTAAAAAAGAGACATTACTTTGCCCACAAAGGTCCATTTAGTCAAAGCTACAGTTTTTCCAGTAGTCATGTATGGATGTGAGAGTTAGACCATAAAGAAAGCTGAGCACTGAAGAATTGATGCTTTTGAACTGTGGTGTTGGAGAAGACTCTTGAGAGTCCCTTGGACTGCAAGAAGATAAAACCAGTCAATTCTAAAGGAAATCAGTCCTGAATATACATTGGAAGGACTGATGTTGAAGCTGAAACTCCAGTACTGTGGCCACGTGATGCAAAGAACTGACTCATTGGAAAAGACGCTGATGCTGTGGAAGATTGAAGGTGGGAGAAAAAGGGAATGACAGAGGATGAGATGGTTGGATGACATCACCAACTCGATGGACATGAGTTTGAGTAAGCTCAGAGAGTTGGTGATGGACAGGGAAGCCTGGCATGCTGCAGTCCATGGAGTTGTAAAGAGTCAGACACGACTGAAGGACTGAACTGAATTGAACTGGTTTGGTGGTGCTGAATTCTCTTAACTTTTGCTTGGGTTGTGGGTCCAAAAGTATGACCAAAGGCATAGATAACAATGAAAATTAGATACATTGCCCCTCAAAAAATTAAAAACTTCATGTGTGAAAGGATGTTCACACAAGAGTGAGAGGACAACTGAGAGAATGGCAGAAATGTTTACAAACCATAGGCCTGCTATTGGTTTAAGATTCAGAATATATAAAGGATACCAACAACGCAATTCAAAGGTGGTCTGAAAACCCAAACAGACATTTCTCCTAAGAAGACATACAAATGGCCAACAGCACATGAAAAGATGGTCAACATCACCATTATCAGAGAAATAGAACTTAGAACCTCAATGAGATATCACATCACAAGTCAGAATGATCATCATCAAAAAATCTACAAACAATAAATGCAGGATAGTGTGCAGAGAAAAGGGAACTCTCCTACACTACCGGTGGGAATGTAAATGGGTACAACCATGATAGAGAAGAATATTGAGGTTCCTTAAAAAACTGTATACAGAACTACCATATGATCCAATGATCCCACTCACGTGCGTATATTCAGAGAAAACCATTATTTGAAAAGATACACGCACCCCACGGCTCACTGCAACACTATTCACAATAACCAAAACATGGAGGTCACCTAGGTTTTTGTCGGCAGACAAGTGAAGAAGAAGCAATACTCAACAGGAAAACTTGTGATCGCTTTTTAAAATCAAGACACAGAACAGAATTATCTTGGAATATTTTGAAAAATGCGAATGCTCAGGTAAAGCTATTTTTCTCCAAGGCAGTGTTTCTAATGGCAGCCGTGTTGAAAGGCTTCTGGACCGCATGCTGGCCATTCACCTTTATCTAGTTTGTTTCGCTTTTTCTATTTCATGTTCGGTGCTCCCATTTCATTTACTTTATGTTTCCCAATTTCTCTGTCTCTTTTTGTGTTGTTGCTTTTTCTCAAGCATTTATCAAGTGTAGTAGTAAAGCTTTTGTATACAAATACATATACAGTATGTATAATAAAATGGATATATATATACTTAAATGCATGAATTTTTGCCTAGCTAAAATTTTTTTGACATTTTGATTATACTTGTTTGACTCAACATGGCTAGAATGCTAGACTTTAATTTATATTCACTCAGAACCTTTATATAATTCCATGTATTTTGGCATCTAGTATTAGTGCTAAAAATTTATCTTAGCGATTTAAAAAAATTTGAATGAGACTTGAAATTTCTAATCTAGTTCTAAGAATATAAAGATATATGATGTTTAAAAAAAGGAAATAAGTGATACAGTATTATTAACTAAAGTACAGATTTTGTTCAAATATTACAAAGTTTTATGCCAGTATCCATTATATGTTTTAATCCTTATCAAGATTCCACATTGTATTTAGCTGCACCTTCAGCTGGATGCAACAAATTCTGATAAATTCTCTTTTCATTTTGATTTTATTAGAAATATTTTCTAATTTTCCTTGTTTTGGCTTCTTAGATACAGCTGTTATTCAAGATTGGACATTTAATTTCTAAATACATTGGATTTTGTTTAAAGTATCTTTAATATTAATTCACATTTTGATACTGATTTCTCATTTTAATGATTTCTTCTCTGCCATCACCCTCTGTTTTTCTCACTCTAACCTTATTGAGGCTTTGGATGGCTAAGTCAAAGGTCTCTCTGATAAATGTCATGTTTTATATGAAAATATGTGGGTTGCTTTCAAATATCTTTTGATATTCATTTCCAGCATAATTCTACAGTGATAAGAGAACATGCTCTTTACGAGTTCAGTACCTTTCAGACCATGAAATATTTACCCCTTGTGCTATGTCCCTGGATATGATCCAGTGTCTTGTAGTTTACAGTCTATAGGAACTTGAGTACAATTTATTATGCTGTTGTTTGAAAATTGGATAAACCTTAATTATGTTGAATTGGTGTGTAGCATTTCCCAGATCTACTCTATCCTTCTACTTCTCTGTATATTCACTGTATTAATTTTGGGGAGATTGACTTGAGACTCCAAATAAAAATATTAATCTACTTAAAAGATAATTGTAATAATGAGTTGAACTGTATATAAACTTGTTCTGCATTTTCCAAGTCTTTTATAAATGTGTTATCATACTTTCATAATTTAAAAATAAAAAACTTTTTAAAAAAAGAAAACACTGGTACATACATACAATGGGGTAATACTCAGCCAGAAAAATGAGTGAAAAACTACCATTTGCAGCTATATGGATGGCACTAGAGATTCTCATAGCCGGTGATCTAAGTCAGACAAAAAATGACAGATATCATACGATACTGCTTATATGCAAAATCTAAAAAGTTGGTACAGATGAACAAAAAAGAATTAGAGTCAGAGGTATAGAAAACAAATGTATAGTTACCAGAGTGGAAAGTGTGTGGTACTTGGAAGGATAAATTAGGAGATGGGGAATATATACACACTACTCTGTATGTAATAGGTAGCTAATAAGGACCTATTATACAGCGCAGGGAACTCTCTTCAGGATTCTGCTTTGACCCCTTTGTGAAAAGAATGTAAAACAGAGTAGATAGAGACGTACGTCTAATTGATTTACCTAGCTGTATGTCTGAAGCTGATACAATGCTGAACAACAATAAAATAAATAAACAATACAATAAAAACTTAAACATAACAAACTATTTCAGAGTTCATCAAGGAGGTGAACGTCTTCTACCCTGAAAACTCTAAAACATTGCTTACAGAAGACCTAAGTAATTGGAAAACAACCCATGTTTAAGTATTAGAATGCTTAGTATTGTTCAAGTAACAATACTAGTTAGCCCAATATACAGATTCATTTCATTCATATTCAATCTCAGAGTTTCTTTACTTTTTTTGACAAATTGACAAAAACATCCTAATATTCATATGGAATTCCAAGAGATGCTGAAGATTCAGAATGCTATCCCAGATGTGTGTTACTGCTTTAGAATAGGTATATAGTCCATTGATTAGACTTGAGAACCTGGAGACAAACCCTCACGTCTATTTTCACTTGATTTCTGATAGAAGTGCTAAGACTGGTCACTGGACAAAGAACAGATCCAACAAATGGCACTGCAGAACCCTGACCTCACATGCAGAATCTTGAGGGTACACCTGACCTCATACCATACACAGAAGGTAATTCAAGATGAATCAAGACCTAATATTTGCAGCTAAGCTATAGAACAGTAGAAGAAAAAACTGCACATCTCCATGACCTTGGATTTGGTGATGGTGCCTTAAATGTCAGACCAGAGGCACAGCATACAACAACAACCACAAAATATAGATACAGTGGCCTTCAAGGAAAAGATGAAAACTTTCATGCATCACAGGACATTCTCACGAGGGTGAAACCTGAATGGATTTACTCTGCAGAATATGTAAAAGACACTAACAACAATATAATTTGAAAATGGACCAAAAACCCAAACAGACATTTCTCAAAGGAGACATACAAATGGTCAAACGAACATGAAAAAATGCTGAACACCACTAATTATTAGAGAAATGGAAATTAAAACTACAGTGAGATACTACCACACAAGGGTCAGAATGGCCATCATCAAAAAATCTGCAAACAATAACTGCTAGAGAGGATGAAGAGAAAGAGGAGCTCCCCTACACTGCTGGAGGGAGTGTAAATGGGTACGCCATTTATGGAGAACTGTGTGGAGGTTCCTTAAAAAGGAAACTATTATATAGAGAACCTTAACAAGGAACCTATATAGAACCTCTATGTAGAATTACCGTATAATTCAGCAATCCTTCTACTAGGCATACATCTGGGGGGAAAGTCAGTAATTGAAAAAAATACTTTCATTGAAGTGTTCATTGCAGCATTGTTTACAATAACCAACATGAAAGCCATCTGTGTGTCCACTGACAGAGGAATGGATACAGAGAAAGTGGTCCATCTATGCAGTGGAATATTTCTCAACCATTAAACAGAATGTAATAATGCCATTTGCAGCAACATGGATGGACCTGGAGATTTTCATACTGAGTGACGGAAGTCCCACTGAGAAGGAGAAATATTGTATTACATCCCTGGTATGCAGAATCTAAAAAGAAAGGATACGAGCAAATTTATTTACAACACAGAAGCAGACTCACAGACTTATGGAACGAACCTATGGCTGCTTAGGGGAGAAGGACAGGGCAAAGGGATACTTAGGGAGTTTGGGATCGACATGTACACACTGCTATATTTAAAATGGATAACCAGCAAAAGTCCTACTGTATAGTATAGGGAATTCTGCTCAATGTTATGTGGCAGGCTGGAAAGGAAGGGAGTTTGGGAGAGGATGGATGCATGTATATTATGTATGGCTAAGTCCCTTTGCTGTCCACCTGAAACTATCACTACATTGTTAATCAGCTATACTCAGTATAACATAAAAAGTTTAAAACTAAAAACAATAAATAAATAAATTAGATACTACCATTTGCAACAACATGGATGGACCTAGAATTTCTTATAAAAGGAACATTAAGTCAGATAGAAAAGAGAAATATCATTTGAGATCTCTTACATGCAGAATCTAAAAAGATGATACAAATGAACTTATTTACAAAAGAGACAGGCATTTAGATAGAAAACAAATCTATGGCTATAAAGGGGAAAGTGAGAGGGTGGCAAGGAAGACTAAGTTAGAAGATTGGGATCAACATATATGGACTGCTGCTAAGCTGCTAAGTCGCTTCAGTCGTGTCCAACTCTGTACGACCCCATAGATGGCAGCCCACCAGGCTCCCCCGTCCCTGGGATTCTCCAGGCAAGAACACTGGAGTTGGTTGCCATTTCCTTCTCCAATATGTATGGACTACTATATATGTATTAGTAAGGTCCTACCATATAGCACAGGGAACTCTACTCAATTTTCTGTACTAACCTACAGGAGAAAAGAATTTAAACCAAGTGGATGTATGTATAACTGGTTTACTTATCAATGCTTACTCACTTATTCACTTCAGGTGCTGTATACCTGAAACTGATACAACATTGTTAATCAACTATACTCCAATAAAAGTTTAAAAATAATAAAAAGTATTTCAGATGCCAAACAAGGAGGCAAAGACTTCTACCCTGAAAACTTTAAAGCACTGCTTATATTAAAGAGGACCTAAATACCAGACCACCTAACCTGCCTCTTGAGGAATCTGTATGCAGGTCAGGAAGCAACAGTTAGAACTGGACATGGAACAACAGACTGGTTCCAAATAGGAAAAGAAGTACGTCAAGGCTGTATATTGTCACCCTGCTTATTTAACTTCTATGCAGAGTACATCATGAGAAACGCTGGGCTGGAAGAAACACAAGCTGGAATCAAGATTGCTGGGAGAAATATCAATAACCTCAAATATGCAGATGACACCACCCTTATGGCAGAAAGTGAAGAGGAGCTAAAAAGCCTCTTGATGAAAGTGAAAGAGGAGAGCGAAAAAGTTGGCTTAAAGCTCAACATTCAGAAAACGAAGATCATGGCATCTGATCCCATCACTTCATGGGAAATAGATGGGAAAACTGTAGAAACAGTGTCAGACTTTATTTTTTTGGGCTCCAAAATCACTGCAGATGGTGACTGCAGCCATGAAATTAAAAGACGCTTACTCCTTGGAAGAAAAGTTATGACCAACCTAGATAGTATATTCAAAAGCAGAGACATTACCGACTAAGGTCCGTCTAGTCAAGGCTATGGTTTTTCCTGTGGTCATTTATGGATGTGAGAGTTGGACTGTGAAGAAGGCTGAGCGCTGAAGAATTGATGCATTTGAACTGTGGTGTTGGAGAAGACTCTTGAGAGTCCCTTGGACTGCAAGGAGATACAACCAGTCCATTCTAAAGGAGATCAACCCTGGGATTTCTTTGGAAGGACTGATGTTGAAGCTGAAGCTCCAGTACTTTGGACACCTCATGCGAAGAATTGACTCATTGGAAAAGACTCTGATACTGGGAGGGATTGGGGGCAGGAGGAGAAGGGGACGACTGAGGATGAGATGGCTGGATGGCATCACGGACTCGATAGACGTGAGTCTGAGTGAACTCTGGGAGATGGTAATGGACAGGGAGGCCCGGCGTGCTGCGATTCATGGGGTCGCAAAGAGTCAGACATGACTGAGCGACTGAACTGAACTGAAATAAACAGAATACAGTCCATGTCTGAAGATTAGAACGCTTAACAGAGTCCAAAATAGCAATACTCACCAGAACAAATACAGATTTAATTTGATCCCTATTTAGCTCAGAGTTTCTGTTTTTTCCTGTTGTTTCTCAAATTGGGAATAAATTCTAATATTCATATGAAATTCCAAGGGGCACCGAAGAGCCAAAACTACCTTGCAAAAGTATGTTACTGCTTTCCCATAGACATACAAACCATGGAATAGACTTGGAACCCAGAAACTAACCCTAAAATTAAGCTGAAAATCACAGATGAAAACATAGACACACGTCTCCATGACATTGGCTTGGGTTATGGGTCCTAAAACATGACTCCAAAGGCATAGAAAACAATGAAAATTAGATACACTGGTCCTCAAAAGAATGAAAAACTTCCGTGCATCACAGGACATTATCAGGAGAGTGAAAGGACAACCTAGAGAGAGGCAGAAACTGTTTGCAAACCTTAGGCCTGCTGTGGGCTTAAAATCCAGGATGTGTAAAGGATGCCAACAAAGCTATTCACATGTGGTCAAAAAATCTGAACAGACAATTCTCCTAAAAAGACATAAAAGTGGCCAGAGGCACAATGAGAGATGCTCAGCATCACTAATTATTAGAGAAATGTAAACTAGAACAATAATGAGATACGATGTCACAGAGCTAAGAATGGTCATCATCTGAAAATCTCAAGACAATAAATGCTGGAGAGGGTGTGGAGAAAAGGGAACTCTCCTACACTATTGGTGGGAATGTAAATTTGTACAACCATGATGGAGAAGAATATGAAGATTCCTCAAAAAAAAAAAAACCATATATAAAAGTACCATATGGTACAGCAATCCCATTCCAGGGCATATATCCAGAGAAAATCATTATTTGAAAAGACACATGCATCCCAAGTTTCACTACTTCACTCTTTACAATAGCCAAGACATTGAAGCAACCTAATTATCTTTCAACAGACAAATGGGTAAAGAAGAAGCTGTACTCACTTATAGAAAAACTTGTAGTCAATTTTTAAAATAGCCAAAGCAATCTTGAGAATGAAGAATGGAACTGGAGAAATCAACCTGTCTGACTTCAGGCTCTACTACAAAGCCACAGTCATCAAGACAGTATGGTACTAGCACAAAGACAGAAATATAGATCAATGGAACAAAACAGAAAGCCCAGAGTTAAATCCATGCACCTATGGACACCTTATCTCTGACAAAGGAGGCAAGAATATACAATGGATTAAAGACAATCTCTTTAACAAATGGTGCTGGGAAAACTGGTCAACCATTTGTAAAAGAATGAAACTAGAACACCATACACAGAAATAAACTCAAAATGGATTAAAGATCTAAACGTAAGACCAGAAACTATAAAACTCCTAGAGGAGAACATAGGCAAAACACTCTCCAGCATAAATCACAGCAGGATCCTCTATGACCCACCTCCCAGAATACTGGAAATAAAAGCAAAAATAAACAAATGGGACCTAATTAAACTTAAAAGTTTCTGCACAACAAAGGAAACTATAAGCAAGGTGAAAAGACAGCCTTCAGAATGGGAGAAAATAATAGCAAATGAAGCAACTGACAAACAACTAGTCTCAAAAAAATACAAGCAACTCCTGCAGCTCAATTCCAGAAAAATAAACGACCCAGTCAAAAAATGGGCCAAAGAACTAAATAGACATTTCTCCAAAGAAGACATACAGATGGCTAACAAACACATGAAAAGATGCTCAACATCACTCATTATCAGAGAAATGGAAATCAAAACCACAATGAGGTACCATTTCACGCCAGTCAAAATGGCTGCGATCCAAAAGTCTACAAGCAATAAATGCTGGAGAGGGTGTGGAGAAAAGGGAACCCTCTTACACTGTTGGTGGGAATGCAAACTAGTACAGCCACTATGGAGAACAGTGTGGAGATTCCTTAAAAAACTGGAAATAGAACTGCCTTATGACCCAGCAATCCCACTGCTGGGCATACACACCGAGGAAACCAGAATTGAAAGAGACACGTGTACCCCAATGTTTATCACAGCACTATTTATAATAGCCAGGACATGGAAGCAACCTAGATGTCCACCAGCAGATGAATGGATAAGAAAGCTGTGGTACATATACACAATGGAGTATTACTCAGCCATTAAAAAGAACACATTTGAATCAGTTCTAATGAGGTGGATGACACTGGAGCCTATTATACAGAGTGAAGTAAGCCAGAAAGAAAAACACCAGTACAGTATACGAATGCATATATATGGAATTTAGAAAGATGGTAATGATAACCCTGTATGTGAGACAGCAAAAGAGACACAGATGTATAGAACAGTCTTTTGGACTCTGTGGGAGAGGGAGAGGGTGGGATGATTTGGGAGAATGGCATTGAAACATGTATAATATCATATATGAAATGAATCACCAGTCCAGGTTTGATGCATGATACTGGATGCTTGGGGCTGGTGCACTGGGATGACCCAGAGGGATGGTACGGGGAGGGAGGAGGGAGGGGGGTTAGGGATGGGGAACACGTGTACACCTGTGGTGGATTCATGTTGATGTATGGCAAAACCAATATAATATTGTAAAGTAATTAGCCTCCAATTAAAGTAAATAAATTTATATTAAAAAATAAAATAAAAAATTCAGATGCATTACAGAATTATCTTGGAATATTTTGGAAAATACAAATGCCCAGGTAATACTATTTTTTCTTGAAGCTTCAGATGTGTTTCTAATGAGCAGCCACGTTTAAAAACAACTGGACTATGTGATGATCTTTTACTTTTAACTAGTTCATTTCACTTTTTCTATTTCATATTCAGGACTCCTGTTTCATTTAGTTTGTTTTCCAATTTGTCTATTTTTGTTGTTGTTGTTCTTCCTGAGCCTTTATTAAATGTAGTAATAAAAGCATTTGAATACATATGTATAGTATGTATAATATATTTAGAAAATTTATGAATTTTTGCCTAATTATAAAAATTTATGACATTTTGTTCTACTTGTTTGATGTAGTGTGACTAGAATGTTAGATTTCTAGTTTATATGCCCTCAAAACTTTGATATAGTTCCATGCATTTTGGCATCTAGTATTACTGCTAAAAGTCTAGAATTTTTATTATCTTAGAAACTCAAAGTAAATTTGAATGAGGCTTGAAACTTCTAATCCAATTTGAGAATATAAAGAAATATTATGTTGTAAAGAAAAAAAACACACACACACACACCAGGAAATTAACAAGTGATACAGGATTATTAACTAAAAAGTACTGATTTTGTTCAAATTTCACAAAATTTTATGCCAGTGTCCACTATTTGTTTTCATACCTCACTCAAGACTCCACATTGTATTTAGTTGCACTGAGCAGCTTCAGTTGCATGTAACAACTATAACAAATTATCTTTTCATTTTTACTCTATTACAAATATTTTCTAATTTTCCTTGTTATGGCCTCTTAGATATACCCATCACTTAAAAATGGACATTTAATTTCTAACTGCATGGGATTTTGTTTAAAGTATCTTAATATTAATTACTTATTTTGCTGTTAATTTCTCACTTAAATGCTTTCTTCCCTGCAATTGCCCTCTGTGTATTTTTCAGTCTAACTTTATCGAGGCTTTCATTGGCTAAGTCAAAGATCTTTCTTGGTAAATGTCACGTTTTGCACTTGAAAATATGTGTGGGTTATTTTCAAATATCTTTTGACACTGATTTCTGATGTAATTCTACAGTGATAAGACAATAGACTCTGTATGATGTCAGTACTTTCAGACCATGCAATCTTTGCACCTTGTTTTATGTCCTGGATATGTTCCGGTGTCTCCTAGTTTCCAGTCGATGGGAACTTGAATAGAATTTGTCTCCTATATGCTGTGTGAAAATTGTATAAATGTTAATTATGTTGAAATGGTTCCTAATTGCTCCCAGGCCTACTATATCTTCAACTTCTCTGTATATACACATTCCACTAATTTCGGCGAGTATGACATTGAAACTCTAACTAAAGAATTTATCTAAGTAAGAAAATTATACAGTGAAACTATATATAACTTTGTCCTGAACTTTCTGTGTTTTGTAAATGTGTCATACTTTCATAATTTAAATAATGAATTACTCAGCCATAAGAATGAGTGAAATGCTATCATTGCAGCAACATGGCTGGATGGAGAGATTCTCATAGCCAGTTGTGTAAGTCAGACAAAAAATGACAAATATCATATGATATTGCTTATAGGCAAAATCTAAGAAGTTTATACAAATGAGCTTATTTACAAAAAGAATTAGAGTCATAGATATAAAAACAAACCTATAGTTGCCAGAGTACAAAGTGAGGGGTGGCTAGGAGGGATAATTTAGAAGAAGGGGATCAACATATAAACAATACTCTATGTATAATAGATAACTGGTAAGGACCTACTCTATAGTACAGGAAGCTCTGTTCGGTACTCTGCATTAACCCCTATATGATGAGAGTCTAAAACAGTGGATATCAGTATATGTCCAACTGATTGCTTTTGCTGTATGCCTGAAACTAATACAACATTGAACACGAACTACACTCCTATAAGAATGTAAAACTAATATAAAATATTTCAGAATTCAATCAAGGAGTTGAAAGGCTTCTACACTGAAAACTTTAAAACATTGCTTAAAGAGGACCTAAATAATTAGAAAACAACTCATGTATAAATATTAGAATGCTGAAGAATGTTCAAATAACAATACTCTTCAGATCAATATGGAGCTTCATTTCATTCCTATTTGGTCTCAGAGTTTCTTCTTTTCAGAATTGGGAAAAACATCCTAATATTCATATGGAAATTCAAGGGATGACAAATAGCCAAAACTGTCTTGGAAAATGTGTGTTACTGCATTAGTGTAGACATACAGACCATGGAATGAGAACTGGGAATGAGAACCCCAAAATAAACCCTCTCTTCTATTGTCACTTGATTTCTGATAGAAGTGCTAAGCCTAGGCACTGGGCAAAGAACAGATCCAACAAATGGCACTGCAGAACCTGGGCCGCATGTGCTGAACCTTGAGGGTGGACTCGACCTCATACAATAAACAGAAGGTAATGCAGGATCAATCAAGGCCTAAATTTTGGAGCTAAGCTACAGAACTGCAGAAGAAAAAACAGCTGCACATCAGATTCAGAGATGGTGCCTTAAATATCAGACCAGAGGCACAGAAAACAATTGAAAATAGACACACTGGCCTTCAAAAAAAAAGAAAAACTTCCATGCATCACTACAACAGAATCTTAGTTTGTCACTAAAAAGAATGAAATAACGCAATTTGCAGTAACACAGATGGGCCTAGAGATTTTCATATCGAGTGAAGGAAGTCAAACAGAGAGGAAGAAATACTGTATGGCATCCTCTGGATACAGAATCTAAAATGAAAGGATATGAGAGTATGATATTGAAACTCCAACTAAAAATCTTAATTTATCTAGATAAAAAACTATACTATATGGTGGCTTTATATAGAACCTTGTTCTGTATTTTCCAAGTCTCTTGTGAATGTATTATCATACTTTCATAATTTAAACAATAAAAAAATTTTTAAAAAGAAGAAAAAGTGGTAATACATACAATGGAGTATTACTCAGCCATAAGAATGAGTGAAATATTACCATTGCAACAACATGGTTGGACCTAGAGATTCTCATAGCCAGTGATGTAAGTCAGACCAAAAAATGACAAATATCATATGATAACGTTTACAGGCAAAATCTAAAAACTTGGTACAAATGAACTTATTTAAAAAAGAATTAGAGTCATAGATATACAAACAAACCTATAGTTACCAGAGTAGAAAGTGAGGGGAGGCTGGAAGGAATAAACTAGGAGACAGGAATCAACATATACCTACTACTCTCCATATAATAGATAATTAATAAGAACCTACTGTATAGCATAGGGAACTCCATTCAGTATTCTGTATTAACTCCCATGTGAAAAGAATCTAAAACAGAGTAAATGCATGTATATGTCTAACTGATTCACTTTGTTGCCTGAAGATGATACAACAGTGAACACCAACTATACTCTTAAAAAAATTAAGAATAATATAAAATATTTCAAAATTCAGTCAAGGAGGTGAAAGGTTTCTACCCTCAAAACTCTGAAACATTGCTTAAAGGAGACCTAAGTAATTGGAAAATAAGCCATGTTTAAATATTAGAATGTTTAGCATTGTTCAAGTAACAAAAATATTCAGACCAATATAGAGATTCATCATTCTTGTTAAATCTCATCATTTCTTTTTTTTTTCTGAATTAGGAAAAAGGTCCTATATTCATATGGAATTCAAGGGATGCTGAAGAGACAAAATTATCTTGCAAATGTGTGTTCCTGCAGTAGCAGAGACATACAGACCATGGAATAGACTTGAGAACTCAGTAACAAATTCTAACTTCTATTTTCACTTGATTGCTGATAGAAGTGCTAAGGCTGGTCACTGGGCCAAGAACAGATCCAACAAATGGCACTGCAGAACCCAGACCTCACGTGCAAAACCTTGAGGGTGGACCTAACTTCATACCATGCATGGAACTTAACACTAGGTGAATCAAGCCCGAAATTTTGGAGCTAAGCTATAGAACTGTAGAAGGAAAAACAGCTGCACATCTTCATGACCTTAGATTTGATGATGGTGCCTTAAGTATCAGACAAGAAGCACAGAAAATAATGAAAAATAGAGACATTGGCCTTCAAAAACAGTGAAAAAATTTCCATGCATCACTGAATCTTCTCATGGGATTGAAGATACAACCTAGCGAAGGGCAGAAGATGTTTCCAAACATTAGCCTGCTATGGTTTTAATATGCAGAATATGTAAAAGCCTCCAGCAACACAACTCAAAAATGGACCAGAAACCCAAACAGACATTTCTCAAAGGAAACATATAAAAATATCCAGCCGCTCATGAAAAGATGTTCAACATCACTAATTATTAGAAACGTAGAAATTAAAACTATAATGATATACCACCTCACATGGGTCGGCATGGCCATCATCAAAAAATCTACAAGCAATAACTCCTGGAGAGGATGCAGAGAAAAGGCAACCCTCCTATACTGCTGGAGGGAATGTAAAATGGGTATACCAAATACTGAGAACAGTATGAAGATTCCTTAAAAAAAACTATAGATAGGATGGCCATATAATTCAGCAGTTCCATAGCAAGGCATACATCTGGAAATAAAAATTAGTATTTAAAAAGATACATGCACCCCAAGGTTCACTGCTGAAGAGTTTACAATAGCCGAGATACGGAAGCTGCCTACAAGTCCATCAACAGAAGAATGCATAAAGAAACAGCGGTACATCTGCACAATGGAATATCACTCAGCCATTAAAAAGAATGAAATAACGCCATTTGCAGCAACATTGATGGGCCTAGAGGTTTCCATACTGAGTGAAAAAAGTCAGATAGAGAAGGAGAAATGTGGGGAGCCAGCGTGAGGAACTCCGCCCATGGCAAAGGTTATGAGGAAGGACGCTTCGGCATATGCAAGGGCGGGATTGAGCCTCAGGAAACCCCCTGTTCCTGAGCATCTACCCCCAAAACCAGAGTCTACCTACTTTACTGTTTCATGCTCTCACCTGCACCTCTGACTTTATGGGGGGCTATTCCCCACCGGTTCTCTTGGAGAAGGAGTAAACTTGCAGCTCCAGTCAATAAAAATTCCTTGGCATGACAAGGGTGTCTCAGGTCAAACCTCTCTGCTGGCAGACTAGCTTGTGTGACAGGATTATCCACGCTCCTGCCACTACGCACATGATTGTTTACTATCTCTCAACCATAAACAGCACAGAGAGTTTGGAGTATTTTGAAAATCTTAATTAGCATAGGGCTTTTCTCATTGTTGAGTCAATGATTGCCGCCAGGCCTCCATATCCTTAGGCACCTGGGAATATATTAATGTATTTGGAATATAGAAAAGAAAATATAGTAGTTTTTGATGTTAGCAATACTAGACTTGTTGAGTTAATGAATTTTCTCTTTTGTTATAGATCACTGTACTTTGTTATAAATCACTGTGTCCTTGCTATGCAAAAATGTAACTTTATCACTAACTTAAGACTAAATAGATCTTACGGGGAACATTGGTGAAGGGTTTTCATTTGTTGGGCTGATTTTTGCTGCTAAATCTCCATATTCCCTGCCCTTATAATGAATATAACTAGCATATAGGAGAAATAAGTATTAACCTTTAAGATTAATCATGTTAACCTTAGGTTAAATAAATTCCTTTCTTAGTTGTAACCCACTACACCCTCACCCTATAGGAATGCAACTTTATCTCATACCTTCAGAGGGTGGTGCCTGGTTTAAGAAAAAACACCCTTGGAAAAAATAAGTTTTTTGGTTATCAGAAAGAAAGGATCATAAAATGTCAGCAGGCCTCATGGCCCGAAGATGATGTAAAACCCCTAATACCTTTTTTTTATACATTTATGTGAAGCACCTGATTATGATAAAGGTCAGGACTGCTGACCCCTGCGTGACTTTAAAATTTCCATTTGTCTCTATGTGTAACAAAAGGTATATAAGCAAACCTAAAAAATAAAGAAATCGGATCAGTTTCTGGAAAGACTTATTCCCCCATGTTGTCCTTTCTTTCCCCTTCTGGCTGAATTCCCATCTGGAGCGTGGCTACTCGCCATGTCTACTTACTTGCCCTGGCTTTTAAGTTCCACGCGAGAAGGAGCCCAAGGAGGGGCACCTTCCGATATTCAAGTGGCGCCAGTGGCCCAACGTAGATGGTGCAAATTCCTTGTCTTGGAATTTTATTGGTATTCCATGTAAACCAAGTTATTCAGCCTCTTTTTCTCCACTAATTTTCCTACTACACTATCCGTTTCTAATGTCTCTATATATCTGTAATTAAATAAGTTTTTTCCTAGGTTGCCGATTCCGTCTCCCCTTCAAATTATCCTGGATCCACCGGGGCTGGACCCCAGCAGGTGGTGCCCCCTCCGAGCAACTAGGGTCATCAGCCCTGTTGTCCCCTTAGTACGGAGCAATTAGGGTCATCAGCCCTATCGAATGACCTCCCCTCTATGAGTAATCAAAAAAGAAGGCATATAAGTAAACTTATTTACAAAACAAAACACATTCACAGATGTAGAGAATGAACTTATGGTTGCCAGGGGTGAAGTATGGGGAGAACAGATAGGGAGTTTAGGATTGACATGTAGATACTGCTATGTTTAAAATGGATAGCCAGCAAGGTATAGTATAGGGAACTCTGCTCAATGTTTTGGGGCAGCCTGGATGGAAGGGGAGTGTGAGGAAGAACAGATACATGTATATATATGGCTGAGTCCCTTTGCTGACCACTTGAAACTATCACAACATTGTTAATTAGCTATACTCTAATAAGCAGTTCAAAGTAAAAATAAATAAATAAATGAAATAGAGCCATGTGCAGCAACATGGATAGACCTAGAGATTCTCATACAGAGGAACATTAGATAGAAAAGAGAAGTATCATTTGATATCTCATACGCAGAATCTAAAAAGATGATACAAATGAGCTTATTTACAAAAGAAAAATCGAGGCACAGATATAGAAAACATGGCTACTAATGGGACAATTGAGAGTGTGGAGAGAAGTGTCATGTGAGTGTATGTTCCTCGGTTCTTTGTCTCGTCACAACAAAGATTTGGAGCAACGGACAGAAGGAATAAACTAGGAAATTGGGATCAACATATATACACTATTATATATAATAAATAACTAACAAGTACCTACTGTAAAGCACAGGGAACTCTACCTCAATATTCTGTATTAACTTATATAGGAAAAGAATCTAAAACAGAGTGAATATATGTATATGTATAACTGATTCACCTATCGGTGTTTATTTACTTACTGACTTCAGCTGCTGTACACCTAAAATTTACAACAGTGTTAGTCAGTTATATGCTATTAAAAATTAAAAAATAATATAAAATATTTCAGAATTCAAACAAGGAGGTGAAAGACTTCTACTCTGAAAACTCTAAAGCATTGCTTAAGTGACAGAAGACCTATATAAATGAAATACAGCCCAAGTGTGAAGATTAGAACACTTAATATTGTTCAAATAACAGTACTATACAGAACAATATACACAATTCCCATTCAAGCTCAGAGTTTGCTTTCTTCTGTTGTTTTTTGAATTGGGAAAAAAATCCTATTATTTATATGAAAATATGAAATTCCAACAGATCCTAAACGGCCAAGATAATCTTGCAAAAATGTTACTGCATTCTCATAGGCATACATACCATGGAATTGACTTGGATACCAGAAACAAATCCTCAGGCTAAGCTAAGAACTACAGATGAAAACACAGACACACACACAAACACAGACACACACACAAACACAGACACAGATCTCCATGACCTTGGCTTTGGTCATGGGTCCTAAAATATGACACCAAAGGCATAGAAGACAAAATTAGATACACTGGTCCTCAAAAAAAAATAAAAAACTTTCTTGTGTCACAGGACATTCTCAGGAGAGTGAGATGACAACCTAGATAATGGCAGAAAATGTTTGCAAACCATAGACCTGCTTCGGGTTTAATATCCAGAATAGATAAAGGAAGCCAACAACACAATTCAACAGTGGTCCAAAAATCTGAACAGACATTTCTCCTAAGACATACAAATGGCCAACAGCACATGAAAAGATGCTCACCACCACTAATTATCAGAGAGATGGAAATTAGAACTACAATGAGATATTCATCACACAGGTCAGAATGGCCATCGTCAAAAAATCTACAAACAATAAATGCTGGAGAGGGTGTGGAGAAAAGGGAGCCCCCTATACTGTTGGAGGGAACATAAATGGGTATACCATTTATGGAGAACAGTATGGAGGGTCCTTAAAAATCTATAAATAGAACTACCGCATGATCCAGCAACACCACCAAGGCATACATCAGGAAGGAAAACCTGTATTCGAAAAGATGCAAGCACTCCCAGGTTCGTTGCAGCACTGTTTACAATAGCCCAGACATAGAAGCCTCCTAAATGTCCATCAACAAAAGAATGGATAAAGAAAATGGGGTACCTCTATACAATGGAATATTACTTGGCCATTAAAAAAGAATGAAATACTGCCATTTGCATTGACATAGATGGCCCTAGAGATTCTCATACAAAGGAACGTTAAGTTCAAAAAGAGAAATATCATTTGATATCTCTTATAAGTGAAGTCTCTGAGTCGTGTCCGACTCTTTGCAGCCCCTTGGACTGGAGCCTACCAGGCTTCTCCATCCATGGGATTTTCCAGGCAAGAGTACTGGAGTGGGGTGCCATTTCCTTCTCCAGGGGATCTTCCTAACCCAGGGTTCGAACCCAGGTCTCCTGCATTGCAGGCAGACGCTTTACCCACTGAGCCACCAGGGAAGCCCTTATATGCAAAATCTAAAAAGATGATAGGAATTAATCTATTTACAAAAGAGAACTAGAGGCTTATGGTTACTAAAGGGGAGAGTGAGAGGGTGGAGGGTTGGAATAAACTAGGAGACCGGGACAACATATATACATTAATACACATAATAGATACCTAAAAAGGACCTACCGTATAGCACAGGAATCTACTCAGTTTTCTGTATTAACCTATACAGGAAAAGAATCTAAAACAGAGTGGAAACAAGTATATGCATGACTGATTCACTTATCAGTGCTTATTCACTTATTTACTTCAGGGGCTGTACACTTGAAACTGATACAACACTGTTAATCAACTGTGATCTCATACAAATTAAAAAATAATGTAAAATATTTAAGAATTCAATCAAGAATATGAAAGGGCTTCTACCCTGAAAACTCACATTGCTTAAATGAAAGAGGACCTGAACAAACAGAAGGCAACCCAGGTACGGAAAAGAGAACACTCAGTGTTGTCTAAATAGCAACACTCTCCAGAACAATATAGAGGTTCAATTCGATCCATATTCAGTCTCAGGTTTCTTTTTTTTCTGTTGTTTTTTGAAATGGGAAAAAATTCTAATATTTTATGAAATTCCAAGACACTGAATGGCTGAAATAATCATGCAAAAATCTGCTACTGTATTAGCATAGACACACAGACCATGGAACAGACCTGGAACCCAGAAATAAACCCTCGAGGTAAGCTGAGAGCTACAGACAAAACATAGACACACATTTCCATGATCTTGGTTTTGGTTCCTAAAAATGACACTAAAGGCATAAGATACAATGAAATTTAGATACACTGGTCCTCAAAGAAATTAAAAACTTCCATGCATCACAGGACATTCTCATGATAGTAAAAGGACAACCTGGAGAACGGCAGAAAATGTTTGCAGACCATAGTCTGGCTACAAGTTTAATAATCTGAATATGTAAAGGGTGCTACTATCTGGGTGCCACTATCTGGTGTCACCATCCAGAAGATAATAAAGGACAAGGAAACCTGTGTGCTGCAGTCTAAGGGGGTCACAGAGTCAGACATGACTTAGCGAGTAAACAATATCAACACACAGAGGATGGCAACAACACAATTTAAAAGTGGTCCAAATATCTGAACAGACATTTCTCCTAAGAAGACATACAAATGGCCAACACTACATGAAAATAGGCTCAAAATCACTAATGATTAGAACAATGGAAATTAGAACTACAGTGAGATATCACATCATACAGTTCAGAATGGGCACTGTCAAAAAATATACAAACCGCAAATGCTGAAAAGGGTGTGGAGAAAAGAGAACTCTCCTATACTATTGGTGGGAATGTAAATGGGTACAACCACGACAGAGAAGATATGGAGGTTCCTCAAGCTATATGCAGAACTACCATATGAGTCAGCAATCCCATTGCAAAGCATATATTCAGACAAAACCACTATTCGAAAACATACTTGCACTCCAGGGTTCACTGCAGCACTGTTTACAATAGCCAAGACAGGGAAGCCACCTAAGTATCGACAGACAGATGGTTAGAGAAGCGGTACACATAACAATGGAATATGACTCAGCCACAGGAATGAACATAATCCTGCCATTTGCACATGGACCTAGAGATTATAGCTAGTGATATAAGTCAGACAGGAAATGACAAATATCACTTATATGCAAAATATAAAACATTGGTGCAAATGAACTTATTTACAAACAAGAAACAGAATCACAGATACAGAAAACAAACCTGTAATCACCAGAGGGGAAAGTGAGAGGTGTCCGAGGGAGATAAATTAGGAGACTGGAATCAACACACACACACTACTCAATGTATAATAGATAATAAGGCCCTACTATGCAGCGCAAGGGAACTCCTGTTCAGTGTTCTGCTTTAACCCCATATGAAAAAGATCCTAAACAGAGTGGATATAAGTATATGTATAACAGATGTACTTTAATGAATGCCAGAAAGTAACACAACATTGAACACCAGCTATACTCTGGTAAAAAGTAGGAAATAATGTGAAATATTTCAGACTTAATGAAACAGGTGAAACAAATACTTCTACCCTGAAAACTCTAAAAAATTGCTTAAAGAGGACCTAAATACATGGAAAACAATCCATGTTTAAAGATTAAAACACTTAATATTGTTCAAATAACCATACTATCTAGAACAATATACAGATTCAATTCAATCTATATTCAATCTCAGAGTCTCCTCTTTTCTTGATGTTTTTTGAATTGGGAGAAATTCTAATATTCAAATGAATTTCCAAGAGATGCTGAATGGTGGAAATAATCTTACGAAAGTGTATTACTGCATTAGCATAGACATACAGACCATGGGACAGACTTGGAACCTAGAAACAAATCCTCAAGCTAAGCAAAGAATTACAGACAGAAATACAGACACACATTTCCATGACCTTGATTTTAGTTATGGTTCCTAAAATATGATGCAAAAGGCATAGAAAACAATGAAAGTTAGAGGCACTGGACCTCAAAAAAAAATGTAAAACTTTCATGCATCACAGGATATTCTCACAGAAGTGAAAAGACAAGTTAGAGAATGGCAGAAAACATTTGCAAACCATAGGCCTGTTTTGGGTTTAAAGTCCAGAATATGTAAAGGATGCCAATGAAACAATTCAAAAATGGTCCAAGGGGCTTCTCAAGTGGTACCAGTGGTAAAGAACCCACTAGCCAATGCAAAGCTGGTCCAAGGCTTCCCAGTGGTAAAGAATCTGCTTGTTGGTGCAAAAGACACAGGTTCAATTCCTGATCTAGGAAGATCCCACATGCTGCAGGTCAACTAAGCCTGAGGGCCACAGCTGATGAGCCTGTGCTCTCAAGTCGGGGAAGTGCAACTACCTGGACCCAGATGTCACAACTGCTGAAGCCCACTTGCCCTAGAGCCTGCACTCAGCAACAAGAGAAGCCACTGCAGTGAGAAGGCCACGTGCCACAACTAGAGAGTAGCCAGCCCCTGATGGTCACCACAAGAGAAAACCCACCGCATCAACAAAGACCTAGCACAGCGAAAAAATAAATTAATTAAAAAAGAATTTTTTAGTGGTACACAAACCTGAGCAGACATTTCTAAGAAGACATACACATGGCCAACAGCACATGAGAAGATGTTCAACATCACTAATGATCAGGAAAATGGAAATCAGAGCTACAGTGAGATGTCAAGTTACATAGGTTAGAATGGGCTTCATCAAAAACACTAGAAAGAATCAGTGCCAAAGAGGATGTGGAGAAAAGGGAACTCTCCCATACTATTGGTGGGAATATAAATGGGTACAACCACGGTGGAGAAGCATACGGAGGTTCCTTAAAAAACTGTATGCAAAACTACCAAATACAGGAATAGACTTGAGAACCCAGAAATAAACCCTCACTTCTATTTTCACTTGATTGCTGATAGAAGTGCCAAGATTGGTCATTGGGCCAAGAACAGACCCAACAAATGGCACTGCAGAAGCCTGACCTCATGTGCAAAGCCTTGAGGGTGGACCTGACCTCGTACCAGTCACAGACTGTAATGCAAGATGGTAATGCAAGATCAAGGTAATGCAAGAAGGTATCAAGATGCAAGATGAATCAAGGCCTAAATTTTGGATCTAAGCTGTAGAACTATAGAAGAAAAAACAGCTGCACATCTCCATGACCTGAATTTGGTTTTGTTTCCTTAAATATGAGACCAGAAGCACAAAAACAATGAAGAATAGATACAGTAGCCTTCAGAAAAAAAAAAAGAAAAATTTCCAGTCATCACAGAACATTCTTAAGAGAGTGAAAAAATAAACTAGAGAAGAACAGAAAATGTTTGCATACCATAGGCCTGCTGTGGGTTTAATATGCAGAATATGTAAAAGATATCAACAACAGAATTCAAAAATGGACCAAAAACCTAAACAGATGGCCAATGGCACATGAAAAGATGCTCAATTTCACTCATTATTAGAGAAATGGAAATTAGAACTACAATGAGGTATCACATCACACAGGTCAGAATGACCATCAAAAAAATCTACAAAATATAAATCCTGGAAAGGGTGTGAAGAGGGAACTCTCCTGCACTATTAGTGGGAAGAAAATGTGCACAACCATGATGAAGAAGAATATGGAGTTTCCTTTAAAAACCTGTATACAGAACTACCATATGATCCCACAAACCCACTCCAAGGCATACATCTGTAAAAACCAGTATTCAAAAAGATACATTCACCCCAGGGTTCACTGCAGAAGAGTTTACAATAGCTAAGGCAGGGGTTGCAAAGAGTTGGACACAACTGAGCAACTGAACTGAACTGAACTGAACTGAAGGCAGGGAAGCCACCTAAATGTCCATCAACAGTGGACTGGATAAAGAAAATCTGATATATCTATACAGTTGAATAGTGCTGGGCCATTGAAAAGAAGGAAATAATGCCATTTGCAGCAAAATGGATGAACCTAGAGTTTTGCATACTGAGTGAAGGAAGTCAGAGAAGGAGAAATCTCATACGACATCCCCTGTATGTGCAATCTAAAAAGAAAGGATACAAGTAAACTTATTTACAACACAGAAAACAGACTTAGAGAACGAACTCATGGTTGCTGGGGCAAAGGACAGGGAGAAGAGATAGTCAGGGAGGCTGGGATCAACATGTACACACTACTATATTTAAAATGGATAACCAGCAAGGTCCTCCTGTATAGCATTGGGAACTCTGCTCAACGTTACATGGGAGCCTGGATGGGAGAGGAGTTTGGGAGCGATGGATCCGTGTATATGTATGAAAGAGTCCCTTTGTTGTCCACCTGAAACTATGACAATATTGTTAATCAACTATGCTCCAATATAAAATGAAAAGGTGTAAAGTAAATGCAAATGAATAAGTCACTGAAATGCTATTTGCCGTGAATGGATGGACTAGAGATTCTCATACAAAGGAGAGTCAGATAAAAAGAGAATCATTTGATATCTCTTATGTGAAGCATGTAAAAAGATGATTCAAATGAACTTCTTGAGAAAATATAGTTACTAAAGGGGAAAGTGAGAGGGTGGCAGAGAGGAATAAATCAGGAGGTTAGGATCAACATATATATACTACTATACATATAATAGATAACTAATAAGGACTTAGCTTGCAGCCCAGAGAACTCTACTCAATATTCTGTATTAACCTATATGGGAAAAGATCCAAAACAGAGTAGATCTATGTATATGTATAGCTCAGTGGGTGAAGAATCTGCCTGCAGTGCGGGAGACACAAGAGACACGGGTTCCATCCCTGGATCAGGAAGATCCTCTGGAGAAGGGCATGGCAACCCACTCCAGTATTCTTGTCTGGAGAATCCCATGGACAGAGGAGCCTGGTGGGGCTATAGTCTGTAGGGGTGCAAAGAGTCAGACATGACTAAGTGACTAAACACATAACTGACTCACTTATCAGTGCTTATTCATTGATTCTCTTCAGGTGCTATATACCAACCGATATAACATTGTTAATCAAGTGTTCTCCAGGAAAATAAAAAAATAATACAAGGGCACTTCTCTGGTGGTGCAGTGGGTAAGAATCTGCCTGCCAATGTAGGGGACACGGGTTATACCCCTTGTCCAGGAAGATTCCACAGGCCATGGAGCAATTAATTCTGTGCTGCGCAATTCCTGAGCCCATGTACAACAACTGCTGGAGCCTGTGAGCCTAGAGCCTGTGCCCTGCAGCAAGAGAAGCCCCTCAAGGAGAAGCCTGCTCACCACAGTGAAGGGTAGGCCCCCTTGCTGCAACAAGAGGAAGCCTGCCCAGAAGCAGAGACCTAGTGCAACCATAAACAAATGAATGGCTTACACATCATGTGCAGCATTTCAGAATTCAGTCAAGGAGGTGAAAGGCTTCTACCCTGAAAACTGTAAATAGCTGCTTAAAGAGGACCTAAATAAATGGAAAACAGTCCGTATTTGAAGATTAGAACCGTAAACAGTGTTCAAATAACAGTAGTATCAAGAAAAATACAGAGATTCAGTTCAATCCCGGAGTTTCCTAGTTTGTTGTTCTTTTTTGAATTGGGAAGAAAAAATCTAATATTCATATGAAATTCGAAGAGATGCTGAAATAATCTTACAAAAGTGTGCTACTTCATTCAGATACACAAATAGACCATGGAACAGACTTGGAACCCAGAAAAAAACCCTCAGGCTAAGCTAAGAACTATAGACGAAAACACAGACACAATGTCCATGCTCTTGGCTTCGCTAATGATTCCTTACATTTGACACCAAAGGCATCGAAAACAATGAAAACTAGATACACTGGTCCTCAAGAAAATGGAAGAAGTCCATGCATCATAGGATATTCTCACGAGAGTGAAGAGACAACCTAGAGAATGGCAGAAAATGTTTGCAAACCGTAGGCCTGCTATGGGTTTAAGATCTGGAATACCTAAAGGATGCCAACACCACCATTCAAAGTGGTCCAAAAATCTGAACAGACCTTTCTCTCAAGAAAACATACAAATGGCCAATGGCACGTGACAACATGCTCAACGTCACTCATTATTAGAGAAATGGAAATTAGAACTACAGTGAGATATCACGTCACACAGGTCAGAATGGCCATCATTTAAAAAATCTACAGTCAGTGCTGGAGACAGTGCAGAGACAAGGGAATCCTCCTGAACTATTGGTGAAAATGTAAATGGGCATAGCCATTATGGAGAAGAATATGGAGGAATATTAAAAAACCATATATGGGACTATATGCACCCCAGGGTTCATCTTAGCACTGTTTACAATAGCCAAGTAATGGAAGCCACCTACATGTCCAACAACAGAGAAATGGATAAAGAAAAAGCGGTACATCTACACAATGGACTATTACTTAGCCATCAAATAGAATGAAATAATGCAATTTGTAGCAACATGGATGAACCTGGAGATTTTTATACTGAATGCAGTAAGTCAGACACAGAAGGAGAAATCTTGAATGACATCTCCTGCGTGCAGAATCTAAAAAGAAAGAATACAAATGAATTTATTCACAAAACAGAAACAGGCTTACAAACTTAGAGAAAGAACTTGTGGTTGCCAGAAGGGAAGGACAGGAAGAAGAGATTGTCAAGGAGGTTGGGATGGACATGTACATAGTGCTATATTTAAAATGGATAACCAAAAAGATCTTACTATACAGCATGGGGAACTCTGTTCCATATTGTGTGACAGCCTGGATGGGAGGGAATTTGGTGAGGGGGAGAATCGATACATGTTTATGTATGGCTGAGTCCCTTTGCTGTCCACCTGAAACTGTCAAAACATTGTTAATTGGCTATGTGTGTGAAGTCACTCAGTCGTGTCTGACTCTTTACGACCCCGTGGACTGTAGTCCAGCAGGCTCCTCTGTCCATGGGATTCTCTGGCTTTAAAATAAAAAGTTTAAAAGTAAAAACAAGTAAATGAATACTGCTATTTGCAGCAACATGGATGCACTGAGAGATTCTCATACAAAGGAACATTAAGTCAGATACAAGACAGAAATATCATTCGTATCCCTTATATGCAGAATCTAAAATGATGGTACAAATGTACTTTTTCACCAAAGAAACAGGCACTAAGACATAGAAAACAAACCGATGGTTACTAAAGGGAAAAGATGACACCACCCTTATGGCAGAAAGTGAAGAAGAACTAAAGAGCTTCTTGATGAAAGTGAAAGAGGAGAATGAAAAGGTTGACTTAAAGCTCAACATTCAGAAAATGAAGATCATGGCATATAGATGGGGAAACAGTGGAAACAGTGGCTGACTTTATTTTTTGGGGCTCCAAAATCACTGCAGATGGTGACTGCAGCCATGAAATTAAAAGACGCTTACTCCTTGGAAGGAAAGTTATGACCAACCTAGATAGCATGTTCAAAAGCAGAGACATTACTTTGCCAACAAAGGTCCATCTAGTCAAGGCTATGGTTTTTCCAATAGTCACATATGGATGTGAGAGTTGGACTATAAAGAAAGCTGAACACCGAAGAATTGATGCTTTTGAACTGTGGTGTTGGAGAAGACTCTTGAGAGTCCCTTGGACTGCAAAGAGATCCAACCAGTCCATCCTCAAGGAAATCACTTCTGGGTATTCATCAGAAGGACTGATGTTGAAGCTGAAACCCCAATATTTTGGCCACCTGATGCAAAGAGCTGACTCATTGGAAAAGACCCTGATGTTGGGAAAGATTGAAGGCAGGAGGAGAACGGGACGACAGAGGATGAGATGGTTAGATGGCATCACCAACTCAATGGACATGAGTTTGGGTGGACTCCGGGAGTTGGTGATGGACAGGGAGGCCTGGCATGCTGCAGTTCACGGGGTCGCAAACAGTTGGACACGACTGAGTGACTGAACTGAACTGAGAGTGGCAGGGAGGAATAAACTAGGAGATTGGAATCCACGTATATACACTGCTGCTGCTAATAAGGACCTACTATACAGCACAGGGGCCTCTATTCAACATTTGGCATTAACCTATATTGGAAAAGAATCTAAAACAGAGTGGATGCATGTATATGTATAACTGATTCACTTATCACTCCTTATACACTCACTTCAGGCGCTGTACACATGAAACTGATACAATGTTGTTAATCAACTACACTCCAATAATAATTTTAAAATAATTTTTTAAATCTCAGAATTCAATCACAGAAATGAAAGGCTTCTACCCTGAAAACTCTAAAACATTGCCTAAATTAAAGAGGACCTAAATAAATGAAAAACAACCCATGTTTAAAGATTAGAACACTTCAGTTCAGTTCAGTCACTCAGTCATGTCCGACTCTGCGACCCCATGAATCGCAGGACGCCAGGCCTCCCTGTCCATCACCAACTCCCAGAGATAACTCAAACTCATGTCCATCGAGTCGGTGATGCCATCCAGCCATCTCATCCTCTGTCGTCCCCTTCTCCTCCTGCCCCCAATCCTTCCCAGCATCAGAGTCTTTTCCAGTGAGTCAACTCTTCGCATGAGGTGGCCAAAGTACTGGAGTTTCAGCTTTAGCATCATTCCTTCCAAAGAAATCCCAGGACTGATCTCCTTTAGGATGGACTGGTTGGATCTCTTTGCAGTCCAAGGGACTCTCAAGAGTCTTCTCCAACACCACAGTTCAAAAGCATCAATTCTTTGGCACTCAGCCTTCTTCACAGTCCAACTCTCACATCCATACAGGACCACAGGAAAAACCATAGCCTTGACTAGATGGACCTTAGTCGGCAAAGTAATGTCTCTGCTTTTGAACACGCTATCTAGGTTGGTCATAACTTTTCTTCCAAGGAGTAAGCGTCTTTTAATTTCATGGCTGCAGTCACCATCTGCTGTGATTTTGGAGCCCCCTAAAATAAAGTCTGACACGGTTTCCCCATCTATTAGCAGTGTTCAAATAACAATACTATCCAGAACAACACACAGATTCAGTTTGATCCCTATTCAATTCAGAGTTTTACTTTGTTGTTTTTTGAGTTGAGAAAAAAAAATCTAATATTCATATGAAACTTCAAGAGATGCTGAACAGACAATCTTGCAAAAGTGTGTTACTGTATTAGCCATAGATATACAGACCATGGAATGGACTTGGAACCCAGAAACAAATGCTTGAGCTAAGAATTACAGACAAAAACAGACGCACATCTCCATGACCTTGGCTTTGCTTATGATTCCTTAAATATGACATCAAAGGCATAGAAAAAAATGAAAATTAGATACACTGGTCCACATAAAAATGAAAAACTTCCATGGGTCACAGGACATTCTCTGAAGAGTGAAAAGACAACCTGGAGGATGGCAGAAAGTGTCTGCAAACTACAGGCCTGCCATGGGTTTAAGATCAGCAAAATGTAAAGGATGCCAAGAACACCATTCAAAAGTGGTCCAAAAACCTGAACAGACATTTCTCCTAAGAAGACGTACAAATGGCCAATGGCACATGACAGCATGCACAACAGTAGTCATTATTAAAACTGAAATGTTAGCCCCTTCAGTTCAGTCGCTCAGTCGTGTGCGACTCCTTGCGACCCCATGAATCGCAGCACGCCAGGCCTCCCTGTCCAACACCAACTCCTGGAGTTCACTCAGACTCATGTCCATCGAGTCAGTGATTACATCCAGCCATCTCATCCTCCGTCATCCCCTTCTCCTCCTGCCCCGAATCCCTCCCAGCATCAGGGTCTTCTCCAATGAGTCAACTCTTCATATGAGGTGGCCAAAGTATTGGAGTTTCAGCTTCAGCATCAGTCCTTCCAATGAACACCCAGGACTGATCTCCTTTAGGATGGAGTGGTTGGATCTCCTTGCAGTCCAATGGACTCTCAAGAGCCTTCTCCAACACCACAGTTCAAAAGCATCAATTCTTCGGTGCTCAGTTTTCTTCACCGTCCAACTCTCACATCCATACATGACCACAGGAAAAACCATAGCCTTGACTAGATGGACTTTTGCTGGAAAAGTAATATCTCTGCTTTTCAATATGCTATCTAGGTTGGTCATAGCTTTCCTTCCAAGGAGTAAGCGTCTTTTAATTTCATGGCTGCAATCACCATCTGCAGTGATTTTGGAGCCCCCAAAAATAGTCTGACACTGTTTCCACTGTTTCCCCATCTATTTCACATGAAGTGATGGGACCAGATGCCATGACCTTCGTTTTCTGAATGTTGAGCTTTAAGCCAACTTTTTCACTCTCCTCTTTCGCTTTCATCAAGAGGCTCTTTAGTTCCTCTTCACTTTCTGCCATAAGGGTGGTGTCATCTGCATATCTGAGGTGATTGATATTTCTCCCAGCAATCTTGATTCCAGCTTGTGCTTCTTCCAGCCCAGCATTTCTCATGATGTACTCTGCATATAAGTTAAATAAGCAGGGTGACAATATACATCCTTGACGTACTCCTTTTCCTATTTGGAACCAGTCTGTTGTTCCATGTCCAGTTCTAACTGTTGCTTCCTGACCTGCATACAAATTTCTCAAGAGGCAGGTCAGGTGGTCTGGTATTCCCATCTCTCTCAGAATTTTCCGCAGTTTATTGTGATCCACACAGTCAAAGGCTTTGGCATAGTCCATAAAGCAGAAATAGATGTTTTTCTGGAACTCTCTTGCTTTTTCGATGATCCAGCAGATGTTGGCAATTTGATCTCTGGTTCCTCTGCCTTTTCTAAAACCAGCTTGAACATCTGGAAGTTCACGGTTCACATACTACTGAAGCCTGGCTTGGAGAATTTTGAGCATTATTTTACTAGCGTGTGAGATGAGTGCAAATGTGTGGTAGTTTGAGCATTCTTTGGCATTGCCTTTCTTTGGGATTGGAATGAAAACTGACCTTTTCCAGTCCTGTGGCCACTGCTGAGTTTTCCAAACTTGCTGGCATATTGAGTGCAGCACTTTCACAGCATCATCTTTCAGGATTTGAGATAGCTCAACTGGAATTCCATCATCTCCACTAGCTTTGTTCGTAGTGATGCTTTCTAAGGCCCACTTGACTTCACATTCTAGGATGTCTGGCTCTAGATGAGTGATCACAACATCGTGATTATCTTGATTGTGAAGCTCTTTTTTTGTACAGTTCTTCTATGTATTCTTGCCACCTCTCTTAATATCTTCTGCTTCTGTTAGTCCATACCATTTCTGTCCTTTATCGAGCCCATCTTTGCATGAAATGTTCCCTTGTTATCTCTCATTTTCTTGAAGAGATCTCTAGTCTTTAGCCCCTTAGTTGTGTCCAACTCTTTGTGACCACATGGACTATAGCCCACCAGGCTCCTCTGCCCATGGAATTCTCCAAGCAAGAATACTGGAATGGGTTGCCATTCCTTTCTCCAGAGGATCTTCCCAATCCAGGGATGAACCCCAAGTCTCCCACATCGCAGGCAGAGTCTTTACTATCTGAGCCACCAGCAACGCCCTGATGGGTACAAGCATGATGGATAAAATATGGAGGGTCTTTAAAAAACTGTATATAGAAATACCATATGAGCTAGCAATCCCGCGCCAAATCATACATCTGGAAAAACCCATTATTCCAAAAGATACATGCACGCTGGGTTTCACTGCAGCACTGTTTATAATAGGCAAGACAGAGAAGCCACCAAAATCTATTGATAGACAAATGGGTAAAGAAGAAGTGGTACATATATACTAATGGAATGTTTTCCAGCCATAAAAATTAACAAAATACTGCCATTTGAGGCAAAATGAATGGACCTACAGATTCTCATAGCAAGTGATATAAGTCAGACAGAAAGTGACAAATATCCTATGATATTGCTTATATGCAAAATCGAAAAAGTTGGCACAAATGAACTTATTTACAAAACAGAAATACAGTCAGAGATACAGAAAACAAACCTATAGTTACCAGACTGTAAAGTTAGGGGTGGCCGGGAAGGATAAATTAGAAGACTGGCATCAACATACACACAGTACTATATATATAATAGGTTAACTAGTAAGGGCCTACTATATAGCACAAGCAACCCTATTAAGTATTATGCATTAACCCCTATGTGCAAAGAATCTAAAGCAGAATGGTTACATATATACATATATGTATATAACTAATTTAACAGTTCATGACCATCACCAGGGCAGATGTTTCCCTTTAATAACCTGGCAGTTGGAGCCACAGTGGCCTGAAGATTAGAAGAATCACTAGCTGGGGTGGGGGCGGCGGGCACAGGAGCAGGAGAACAGCCATCTTGAGTGGTTTGACCATACACTCCGCCCCTCTTTACCACGCACAACCTTTACCATCGTAGTCTGCCCCTCTTGTGCTCTGTCCCTGAGCTCAGGTATGTAGAGGGGTACTGCAGCCAAACAACACACGTGTCATACAGGCAACTGCAGACAGAGAGTGTCTAGAGTTCAAGAGGTGGGCAAACTTTGGAGCCAGGCACTTATCAGGTCAGTTTTTCTTGGAATTTGAGGACAACAATGGCATCTCAGTGCAGACCCAACAATGAAACTCATTTCACAGTGAGGCCTCCATTGTCCCCCAGGCCCCAAACAGATTCCCCCCTCATTGGACTACTGACTGTAACCAACTGAGCAGGACCAATGGGGCCTTCCTGGCACAGAGATTCCTCCGTGTCTACTTCCTATCTCTTTGTAGAAAAACTTGAGCCTCCAAGGCCTTCCTGAGCTCCGAAGAATAAATTTAACCTGAGAAGATGCAGAAACCGAAACAGTCAAGCAGGACAAAATAATAATTCAACCATTAAACAGTCAAGGGCCTTTAGCTCATCCTCAAGGGTTATAGATAATATTCTGAACCAAATCCTTTGAGCTGTTTGCAGATATTGAAACGGATGAAACGTAAGATGTTTAAGAGGTACAATACAGGGAAGGTCATGACCATTAAGCAAAATACAAGTAGTAAGAGCATTCTGAGATAATAGCACCCCTGCCTGAGGTTTTTTCCTGGCCTGCGGTACCACACCCTCTGTCCACTGTGTTCCCACAGCCAGTGCCCAGTACTGGAGAGGCAGTATAATAACAGACGATGGGTTAATATAATGTGAAAGTGTTAGCCGCTCAGTCATATCCGACTCTTTGGGACCCCATGGACTGTAGCCCATCAGGCTCCTCTGAACACAGAATTCTCCAAACAAGAAGACTGGAGTGAGTAGCCCTTCCCTTCTCCAGGGGATCTACTTGACCAAGGGATCAAACCCAGGTCTCCTGCATAGCAGGCAGATTCTTTACCATTTGAGCCACCAGGAAAGCCTAAAATATAATTTAATATAATATAAAGAAAGCTGAGCACTGAAGAATTGATGCATTTAAACTGTGGTGTTGGAGAACACTCTTGAGAGGAGATCAAACTACCCCATCCTAAAGGAAATCGATCTTGAATATTCATTGGAAGGACTGATGCTGAAGCTGAAAATCCAATATTTGGGCCATCTGATGTAAGGAACTGACTCATTGGAAAAGACCCTGATGCTGGGAAAGATTGAAGGCAGGAAGAGAAGGGGATAACAGAGGATGACATGGTTGGGTGGCATCACTGACTCGATGGACATGAGTTTGAGTAAGCTCTGGGAGTTGGTGAAGGACAGGGAGGCCTGGTGTGCTGCAGCCCATGGGGTCACAAAGAGTGGAACACGACTGAGTGACTGAACTGAACTGACTGAATATAATATAATAAATATAATATGTTTTTCTCCAGTGGGGGGCCCAGATTAGTTACTTTAGTAGTCTTAGGTGGGGCCAGGTAGAAGACAGGTGAAATCTGTAAGTCCCTTTCTAATCCTATTCCCCATAAGGTAGCAAACTCAAACCACCAGTAACCTGCAAGTTCCAAGGCCATTTTACAGTGTGTTCCTTTGGGGAAGCGAGTTATTGTCCTGACGAATAGTTGGCAGTGGTCTTCTGGTGGTCAAGAGTTGAACTTGGATTGTGTTGACTAGTTGCTGCTTGGTAACAGGGCAGAAGCACTGGGATGTGTCCATAAGTTGAGAAAGCCAGTTTCCTGTCTCTGTAGTTGTTTAAGTCCATTCAGAGCCCAGCAGCAGTGAAACTGCCGTTTGTATCAGCCCATTCTTAAACGTCATGGTTGGTAAAATGTGTTCCTTGGTTACTATCGATTTCCATGGAGGGCCTTATGTCATGCACAGCTGTTCTAGACCCTGAATAGCGGCCTTTTCCCATTATTTATCTTTTGTAGCATTGTTGATCACATGTGGCTACTCTTTCATTCACACTATATCATTGCTCTGCCCCTTTTCCTAGCTGGGACCAGAAGACCAAGAGTACTCATGTCATTTTTCCACTGCCACTGACCGCATCCAAATCGTTCCAGGTAACCAATACACAATCCTGTCCCTGAGTTAATATCCCTGAGACTTATGTCTGTAACTGTTTAATAGTGTCAGAGGTCTCCTTGTCTTTTTGACCAGTTAACATTCAAGTATTTGATAGATAATCCAGGTCCTTACATTTTGTCTGTACGCACTAGCTGTCCTCAGGCAGTCAGATGAGCCACGAGCTGCTACTTTTAAACTGAAAAGGCTCTGAGGTTAACAGGATAGCATCAGCTTTACGGAAGAGAAAGACATTTTTGTGGTAGTCAGCTGCACAGGGCTCCATTCAAGCGGCGGTCACCCTTACTCCCGCAGTTTTCCATTCCCTGGCCTTATTTCCTGACATCTCAGCGCTCCTAGGAGTTTCTTGGGCTGGCTTGTCAATTGTTGGGCTGTACCCCAACAAGTGTTGTAGTTGCCCAGCCTCAAGACTAAAGAAAGGCTCTGGAAGTAGTGACAGAGACATCAATGGTTTATTGGACAGGGGATTTAACACGTCCAAAACAAATGGGTCTGGAGCAACTCCCTCATTGTGAGTGGCAGCCGGCAGGCAGGACATGGCAAGTAATCTGAGCTACTATGAGGAAATGGAGGCCACCATTTACAGGGGGAATTGACGTCAGGTTGGTTCCTCAGTTACCATGGAAACCAGGAGCTGGGGCACCTCAGGTTCATGACCATCACAAGGGCAGATGTTTCCCTTTAATAACCCAGCAGTTGGAGACACTCTAGCCTGAGGATTAGAACAGTCACTAGCTGGGGCAGGGGGACAGCAGGCTCATGTGAGTAGGGCTAGGAGATGCAGGGCTGTGGATACAGCAGATACAGTAACAGGAGAACAGCCAGCTTGAGTGGCCTGACCATACAAGCAGACACACAAAAGGCCAAACATCGTATGGTTCCTCCAAACATCTAGAATGGAAAATTCACAGGTAGAGTAAACTAGAGGTTATCAGAGGTTGAAAGAAGAGGGAATGGGGAGTTTAATGGTCCAGGGTTCCCGCTTGGGGTGACAGAAAATATTAGAAATAGAGAGATGTTTGCACAACACTGGGAAGTTAATTAATGCTTGAAAGTGGTTAGAGTGGGGACTTCCCTGGTGGTCCAGTGGTTAGGACTTCATGCGTCCACTGCAGGGGGCATGGGTTCCATCCCTGGTCAGGGAACTAAAATCCCATGTGGCGTGGCCAAAAAAGAAAGTGGTTACAATTGCAAATTTTATGCTATATATTTTTTAGCACAATTAAAATACATACATGGCATTAAAGGGAACTCTAAAAAAATGAGATTAAAATTTACATTCCATAAAGTAATGCTTTTAAGTATACAACCAGTGGGTTTTAGTATATTCGCAAAAATACACTAAATTGGTGTATTTTCAGTCATCACCACTCTAATTCTAGAACATTTAATCACCTCAAAAAAAAAATAAAAAGGTTTATATCCATTAGCAGCTGTTCCTCATTCTTCCTTCTCCCCAGTCTCTGGCACACACTCAATTACTTTGTTTCTCTGGGTCACTTATTCTGAAGATTTCACATAAACAGAATCCTACAATATATGGCCTTTTGTGTCTGGTTTCTTTCACTAAAACATAATGTTTTCAAAGTTTATCCACATTGAAGCATGAATCAGTACTTCAAACTGTTTTCCATAGTGACCAAACCAGTTTGCATTCCTGCCAGCAATGTACAAGGGTTCCAGGTTTTCCACATCCTTGCCAAAACTTATTATTTTCCATTTTAAAAAATTGTATCTATCTGAGTGGGTGCACAGTGGTTTTTGATTTGCATTTCTCTGATAATTAATGATCTTGAGCATCTTTTCATGCATTTGTTGACCATTTGCATGTCTTTGGGGAAATGTCTATTCAAGACCTTTTGCCATTTAAAAAAATGTTTTAAAATTTATTATTTATCTTGGTACTTGGCTGCGCTGGGTCTTCATTGCTGCTTGAGGGCTTTTTCTGGTTGTGGTGAGCAGGGCCCACCCTCTAGTTGCAGCGCTCAGATTTCACATTGCAGTGACCTCTCTGGTTGTGGACCGCTGGCTCGAGGGCACATGGCTTCAGTACTTGCAGCACAAAGGCTCAGTACTTGCAGCTCCTGGGCTCCAGGGCACAGGCGCAATAACTGGCGCACAGGCCCAGCCACTCCATAGCATGTGGAATCTTCCGGACCAAGCATTGAACCCATGTCTCCTGCATTGGCGGGTGGATTTTTAACCACTTGACCACCAGGGAAGTCCTGTTCATGTTTGAATTGTCTTTTTTTTTCTCTTGAGTTGTAAGAGTTCTTGATACATTCTGGATAAATGAACCCTTCTCAGATAGGTCATTTAGTTCTTTGACCCATTTTGAGTTGATCTTTGTGTACTGTGTGCAGCTGGGGTTCAGCTTCATTCCTTTGCGTGAGGCTAGCCAGGCACAGAGGAGGATTAAGACTCATAAGTGTCACCCCCACCACGTTCTCTCCACAGACACTGAGAACTCTGGGCCAGCGGTTCCCAAACACCCACCTGTGCCAGTCACAGACACTTACGGCCTCAGAATCAATTGGGCAACTTCCAAAATTCAAATATTCAAACGCCCCAAATCCTGATTCAGGAACTCTAGGAAGGGCCCAAGAATCTGTGTTTTCCAGGTTCCCCAGGGGGTCTTTTGTGCATCCAGGTCTGGGGGCTGCTGGGGCTGGCAAGTCTTGATCACTGTAACCCAGTGTGCTTTCTTCCTGCCCTCTGCTGTACCAGGCTGTGTGCTTCTAGGGTGGCGTACAGACATGGATCCGTGTCCCAGATGACCCGTCCCAAAAGACCCGTAAAATCCCCTCTCTTTCAAGTCTCTTTCCTTCATCTCTTCCCTCCTTTCCTCTGCCTGCCATATTTACAGCCCTTAAATCTCTCTTCTTATAGGTAATCTTCCTGGCTAGCCTCTACATACTCTGATCACAGATATTCATAGTCATTTTGAAATTATAGAAAGAGAATTTCTATAAATTATAAAGAGTATGATACAGGACTTCCCTGTGGTACAGTGGGTGAGAATCTGCCAATGTAGGGGACAAGGGTTCAATCCCTGATTCTGGAATATTCCACGTGCCACGGAGCAGCCAAGCCCGTGCCCCACAACTACTGAGCCCACACTCCAGAGCCGTGTGCTGCAGCTACTGAAACCCTAGAGACTGTGCTCTGCAACAAGAGAAGCCTCTGCAGTGAAAAGCCTGCACCCCTCAGTGAAGAGCAGCCACCACTGCTCACAGCAGAGAAAGACTGTGCGTAGCAACGAAGACCCAGTGCAGCCAAAAAAATTAAAATAAAAAATTTTTTAAACCACTTTTATAAAAAAGTGTATGATACTATAATTTATAACAAATGGGTTACATTAGAGGTAATATTGTTATAGCATATGTTTACATTAGCATATACTTTTTTTTTATCATATTACAGACTTTTAATTGCAGGTATTTAGTCCCAGTGCATAGGTATATGAGTTAAGCACGATGTGGTAGAGCTGAGAAGGCCCATCTAGTCTCCTAGTTCCTCTCTGCTCCATTTTTCAGAAGGGGAAATTGAGGCCAAGGGGCATAGATAATAGGGCTCAAATGACTTTGAGGACCCTTGGCCCCCACACCCCTTGCTCACTTGGCTGTAAGCTCACCCAGGACTCACCCACCCAGTTCTCTAACTGCCTGACTCATAGCAGCCTGTGGCCTAAGTAGGGGAGGCTGAGGCCAGTCCTCAGCGGTCTGCCCAGCCCCCATCCAGCTTCCAGCCTTTACATGAGGGCCAGGGCCATCTACACAGCTGGAGTCAGTTATCCAGATGTTTATGGGTCTTTGCCTCTGGTGTTTATAGTTCCGCCTTTGGGTCTGTTTTGCATCCCACTCTAATTAGAACAATACCCCAGAAGGCGGTATGAGGGGGGAACCACTGGATGGGGAGCCGTGGGCTGGACCTGCGCCCTGGCTTCTGCCTAGCATCCATTTAACAAGGTCTTCGGGCCTCTTTCAAGGACGCAGGAAGGACAGCAAGATGGCGCCAATTAAAAGTGGATGAGGAAACAAGCACACAAGGAGGGGGAGAAAGGAGAGGCGAAAAAAAGGCTAACGATGCAGGCTGCCGTGATTCCGGCGCTTTGCACAGGCAAAGCCTTGGGCCAAACCTTAATCACAGAAGTCATAGATGTCTATTTGGAAAATTGAGAACATATAGACAAATCAGAAAAAAACAAAGCTGTCCGTACCTATGACTCTGGAATAATCACTGTTAATATTTTAGGACTTTTCCTTTCTGTTGTATAAATTCGTTTTGTAGAAATGAGAATAAACCAACATTCTATTTTGCTTTTCAATCATAATAAATTGTCAACATCTTTTTGTTGTTGTTTAGTCTCTCAGTTGTGTCCAACTCTTTGCTACCCCATGGACTGTAGCCTGCCAGGCTTTACTGTCCATGGGATTTCCCAGGCCAAAATACAGGAGTGGGTTGCCATTCTCTCTTTTAAAGGATCTTCCCAGACTCAGGGATCGAACCCATGTCTCCTGCTTTGACAGGTGAATTCTTTACCACTGAGCCATCAGGCAAACCTCAACATCTTTACATGTTATTAAATATTTTCCTACTATTAACATATCAAATTGTCTTCTTTCCATTTTCATCGAGAAACACGATTGTTGGAGAAAGAATAGTAGTCATCAGTGAAGTGCACAAAATCTAAAGCATAAGAGTCTCTCTTTTCTGGGTCCCTGGGCTAACACTTCTAACTCTTTGGTGGGCTTCCTTCACAAGCTCTCCTATGCACATTATAGAGCTGTATTATAGTTTATTTAAATGATCCCCTTGCATTGAACACTGAGGTTAGGCACCCGGCTGTGGCTTGAAGCCCATGGGCAGCCAGTATGGTCGGGGAATCTTCCTAGGCCCAAAAGCAGATGAGTTTCTCTCAGAAAATCCCATCAGTGTATCATAATGAATAATGTCCTCCGCACCATGCTGGCAGGAACCACAGAAACGAGTTCCGCTACTCTGTTTCCTTGGGAATTCATGTTTGCTTTTATTTTTCAAATTAATGCAAGTAATACACATTCAATTGCAGGGGAAAAAATGTAAATACAAGCACGCAAACCTAAGAAAACTGAAATGACTCATAATGCACTTTGTTGTCTGTAATCATAAAAGCTAGTGTTTACTGGATGCTTGCACTGTGCTGGTCACACTGTGCTAAGGGCCTGCACACATCACAGAGGCGGGGTCATTCATCTTGCAGAGCATGCAGCTTGGCTTTGAGGTTTGGTGCCTTGTCCATCATCTCCTGGCTACAGGGTGGCAGTTGTCTGCCTTTGGACCAGGCCTTGTAGCTTCCGAATCTACGCTCTTACCCCATACCTCCTGCTTCCGCTATGTGTCTGCCTTAAGGTTTTCTTCTGCTGCTTTATTTTTCTGACCATCTCCTGTATCATTAAATATTCTTGGAATTCAGTTTTCTGTGAATGTCCCACTCTTAATTGTTAACTGTGTTAAATCTTTAGTATCATAAACAAAGCCACTTGAACATTTTTGCAGCTTAACCCTCGAGCACATCTGCAGTTATGTCCACAGAGCTGTTTCCTCCAACTGCCCTCGCTGACCAATCACAGCAACGGGCATGGGGGTGAGGGTGAGGGGGGACACTAGTGAGATGTGAGCACCAGCTGTTGGCTCTGTCAGCTCACCTGGAGGGAGACGTCCTACTCTACGGAGCAGACAAAAGGGGCGGCTCGTCTTAAAACTGTCCTCCGGAAGTGGGTTCTCAGCAGAGCTCAGAGAACCACTGAAAGGCTAACAGCTAGAAATGACTCCCCTGTAGCCACATCAATACAGCCCCCTTGATTTCCCAGATGGTTGAGTCAGAAGAGGAACAGAGAAAACCGATCTAAGGGGAGGGGGTGGGCATCTTCAACAGAGGGGAAAGGAAGCTCTCATTTCTCTGGGGAGACTGATTCGGAGTTTGGAGCCCAGCCCATAGAACAGCTCACAAGGCTCCAAGGCTCTGTTCCCAACCCTCTGGAAAGTGAGAAGGGTGTGTCCCAGAGCCCAGTGGGGCAGATGGGGTATCTGGTCTACCTGGGTGCTTGGCTGAGTCTTGAAGGACTGGTCAACCCGGGTGGAAAAGGAGAGGTTCAAGGCAGGTGAAAACAGGAACGAAGACTGGAGGAGAAGGACAGAGAGCCGAGGACTGCCGAGGAGCTGAAGGCCTTAGTCTGGAGAGTGGGAGTGGGGGCGGGGGTGAGGGGAGAGGAGTGAGGAAGCTGGAGACTTTTGGCAGGTAGGTCCTTGGGGCCTCATCCAAGGTATAAGGAGTCTGCACTTTATCCCGACGGTGGCAGCACTGCCACCCTGGTTTGGTAGAAAGACACAAGGTTTGTGCCTCCCCTTGATACTTCCCCCTCCCCTCTGTTGTCAAATGCCCAGGAGCTGCTCCACCATGCCAGGTGCTGGGAGAGAGGTGGGGAGGAGGACCTGGGTCCTGGAGCCTCTAGACAGGGCCAGAGACCCTCAGGGAAGGCACTCTCAGCTCCCATGGCAGGTCGCCCCGTGCCAGCCGCCCTGTGGCAGGTGGTGTGGCAGCGGCAGCCTGGTCCCTGGAGCCTCGCGCCCAGCTCTGCCTCTCCCAGCGGCATGGCTGCAGCCTGGCTGCTTACCTTTCTGAATGAGTTTTGCTGCGTGTAAAATGGAAACATTAATAGGAGGAGGAGGAGAATCATGTAAGGCACAGAGCGCGGCACCCAGAAAGTGCGTAATGTGTGTTAGTCGTTCAGTTGTGTCCAACTCTTTGCAACCCTGTCCATGGCTCCACTGTCCGTGGGGTTCTCCAGGCAAGAGTACTGCAGTGGGTGGCCCTTTCCTTCTCCAGGGGACCTTCCCGACCCAGGGATCGAACCCAGGCCTCCTGCATTGCAGACAGATTCTCTATCATCTGAGCCACCTGGGAAGCGCTACGATCGTTATTCCCATCCTGTGCCATAGAGGAGGGAGGCCGGCCACCCCCTGCTTGCCTGCCTCCTTCATGAAGCTGAGGTCTGCTTCTCTAGCTCGCTTGGTGAGGCCTTTGCAAGTGTGAGGGGAGCGGATGGAACCATAGAGGTGGCTGTAGCCCTCCCCTGTTCACAAGGAAAGTCATGATGGAGACCAGTCCCCTTGCTCCAAGCCGGGGCCCTTTCCCTTCCCCATTAAATTGAGTATGTGAGCCCCCTGGTCCCCTGACAGGCTGGACTCTAGGAGCCAAGTGCACACCCTGTTCCAGGCCCTTTCTCCATGCTAAGCTCCATCTCACTGAAACCCCCGCAGGCCCGGGAAGGGACTCTGTTACTCCCCTCTACACGGAGGGTGGCGCCCGGCCCAGAGAGCTTCTGTGCATTACTCAGACTGAGCCTGTGGGTGGCAGGGCCAGGACGCCTCCCTTCTCTGTCTGACCACAGGCCCTGGCTCTTAACAGAGGTGCAGCCGGTCCCCCCAGCCCAACCCCCGCCCCGAGGTCCCCTCACACGCCTCCCTCCCTGAGGCTGCCCACCTGGCCCGGCCTGTGCGGAGGTGAGCCCTGCCGGGCTCTCAGAAGGCGCCATTCATCCAGGCAGGCTGCTGATGGAAACCATGTGTGGTGCGGCCGGCCAAGGTGGCGGCAGCTCCGGAAGCCGGGCCTGGCCGGGGGCCTGGGGGCCCTGGGAGGGTTGGGGGAGGAGGTCCAGCTGACCCACAGGCTGTCGGGATGCGGGAGCTCCGGGCGAGACTGACCTCCCCCTCCTAGGCACACACCAAGGGGACCCTGAGCTGGGGTCCTGATTCCTGCATCCCAACTGGGCATGTGGGGGGGGGCAGAGAGGCCCCCTTCAGGTACAGATGGGGAGCACCTTGGGGCCCTTCTAACTGGGCAGGGTTCTGTTACTGAGGATGGTGTGCTCGTGTGTGGCTGCCTGTGTGCTGGCACCCAAGGAGGGTGTCCTAAGCCCTCGGGCTCACGAGCACATCAGGCTTTCCATAAGCACATTGGTGCAGTGGTTAAGACCATGGGCTCTGAAAGCTCACAGGCCTGAGTCTGAATTCCACCTCTGCTGCTTACTGGCTGTGTGACTGGAGACAAGCTGCCCAGCCTCTCTGATCTCTCCTCCTCATTCGCCAAAGGAGGCCTGGGGGCTGGTCAGAGGGCCAGAGCAAAGACACACTGAGTGGGGGTGGTGTGGGGCTGGGGTTGGTTCTGGGCCCAAGCCCCCAGCCCCAGGGCCCCTGAAATCATTTTAGCCCTGACTCCTGACCTTACCTGTCTGGGAACTGGGAGGGCGCTAAGTGTGGGTGTCTGGGTCTCTTCTGAGGCCCAAGGTGCCAGATAGTGAGGGTGAGTGGGGAGCATTGGATCGCCAGCTGATGTGAAGTGTGGCTGAACTAGCCACCCCCTCCTGGGCCAAGAACAGAGCTGGGCATTGTTCACAGGGCCTCCTCCTTGGCACTGAGGCCCCCACAGGAAGGGGTGGGAGGGCCAGGCCACGGCCAGTGCTGACCGCAGGCTTGGCTGAGCCGGGACCCTTCAGGGCCTTGGTGTCCCAGAAGGCACCCTGGTTTCGCAAGGAATGCACGTTCCACGGGGCGCCTCAGGCCTCGCCCCGTCTGAGGTAGGGGGAGACAGACACTTTGAGAGCACTTGGTCCTGGCTGAGCGTCTCTCGTGGATACCCTTGAGACATCCCCAAGGATTAGACTTGGCCCGGAATACAGCACCCAGAGATAGGGGTCCCCAGACTCCACCCTCTCCTCCAAGGACAAACCTGGAAGGCCCTGTCCCCACTAACGCAGGACAATGCTGAGGCCAGGGAGGAGGGGCGCCCGTGTCACATGGTGCTCAGGGGTGGACGCCCAGCATTTTCCTTTGGGGTGGGGGCTGCGGTGAGGGGGAGTGAGCAGATGGCTGTTGTGAGGAGGAGGACCTGAGCTGATACGGAACATCCCTCCACTTCCTAGCTGAGAGTCTGGCGCAGCCACATACCCTCCTTAAAGCTCCAGTTGCTTCTATAGCAGAGAACAGGATGCACCACACAGGCTTGTATGAGTGCTTTTCTGATGCAGAAGCTGAGAGTAGTGGGACCACGTGCTGGAGGGAGCCTGGGTTCAAGCTCCCAGCTCCTCCTTCTCAGCTGTGTGAGCTTGGGCAAGTCATTTTCTTCTAGAATAAAAGAGTTTGAAAAATCTTCCGAATGGTTTTGTTAGAGAAGCAAACCAGCTGACTTGGACTTGGCATTACATCTGGCCCTGGTGGTCAGCTTTATGTGTCAACTAGGCTGGCTGCAGCCCCCCGTTATTCCGGAAGGGTATCTTGTAAATGCGATTAAAGTACATAATCAGTTGAGTTTAAGTAAGGGAGATCAGGGGGCTTCCCAGGTGGCATTAGTGGTAAAGAACCCGCCTGGCAATGCAGGAGACATAAGAGACGTGGGTTTGATCCCTGGGTCAGAAAGATCTCCTGGAGGAGGGCATGGCAGTATTCATGCTTGGAGAATGCATGGACAGAGGAGCTTGGTGGGCTACAGGCCATAGGGTTGCAAAGAGTTGGACTGAAGCAATTTAGCATGCAGGCAAGGGAGATTATTTTAGATAATCTGGGTGGTCCTGACTGGATCAGTTGGTAAGCCTTAGTAGCAGAGCTAAGGCTTCCTTGAAGAATATATTCTACTTGTGCCTGAGAATTCTAGCTTGCCCTTCCTGACAGACAACCTGTATTACGAAGGGTACTCCAGAGAAACAGAGCCAATAGAATGTATACATATGGATACCCACAAGTAGTGTTGGTACACTCAGGAGAGGTGATGGGATAGCTCCAGCTTGAGTCTAAACACCTGAGAACCAGGAGAGCCAATGTTTCAGTTTGAGCCCAAAGGCAGGAAAAAGTTAACATCTTAGTTCAAAGACTGTCAAGCAGAGAGAATTCTCCCTTACTCACTAGAGCATCAGTCTTTTTATTCAGACTTTCAACTGATTAGATGAAGCCCACCCACATTAGGGAGGGCTGTCTGCTTTACTTGGTCTACTGATAAAAATATCAACTTCATCCAAAATCATCGTCAGAGAAATGCTCAGAATAATGTTTGGCAAAATATCTAGACACCAGATCAAGTTGACCTGAAATTAACCATCACCTACGGATATCATGCTTGCCTAGCCAGCTTCTACAGTTGTGTAAGCCAGTTCCTTGCAGTAAATCTCTTAATATGTCCCTCCTACTGTGGTTCTGTTTCTCTGGTTGAACACTGACTCTAGCAAATAGTAAATTAAAATAAGAATATTAGTCATTATCATCAACATCTTTGACAATTCCCTAGCCATGGGCCTGCATAGTGTAGGCTCTTGGCAAATGTCATGGAGCCCTGTCTTAAAGGAAGCATAAGTCATGTCAGTTTCTTTCATGACTCGAAAGGAGCCCAAGCAGCAGGGACAAGTCCCTTCCCAAGCCCCCAGCAATGAGCAGCTTCACAGCCCCATTCCATAACTGGGCTGGCATCTATGGGTGCCAAGGCCACATACATAGCTCCACCAGGACCTCTACTAAACACTTCACTTATTAACTAATTTAATCCTCATAACAGCCCTGTGAAGCAGCCACTGTAATTCTCCCCATTTTACAGAAGGGAAAACTAAGTCACAGAGAAGCTCATGGTGTACACAAGATCCCAAAGCCAGGAAGTAAAGGATCAGGGGCCCAACCTAAATCACACTCTTCCCCCGCTGCTTTCATGACAGCGCAGGACCTGCCACCTCTAGAAACTAAAAGAGGTTTTGGAGTGACAGTGTCAGGCTACTTTTGTCTTCCCTCTTTAAAGATGCTAACATGGGTCTGCTTGAACTTTGACCTCAGTTTGAATCCCAGCTTTGACCCTTCAATGCCTGATTCATCTTTGGATCCTGAGTATTTGACGCAAGGAAATGGCAACCCACTCAAGTATTCTTGCCTAGGAAATTTTATGGACAGAGGAGCCTGGCGGGCTACAGTCCATGGGGTCACAGAGAGTTGGACACAACTTGAAGCAATGTAGCATGCATATACAGGTGTCCAGTAAATATTAATTATTACTTCTTTTTTCTGGACCTCAGTTTTCTCAGTTATACAGTGAGGTTCCTGATATATTCCTTGAGCTTTTAGCTGTCCAACTGATTTCCCTCTTTCTCATTTTACGTTTGTCACTTACTTATACCACATTATACCACCTGATGTGAAAAGCCAACTCACTGGGAAAGACCCTGATGCTGGGAAAGACTGAAGGCAAAAGAAGGGGGTGGCAGAGGATGAGATGGTTAGACAGCATTACCAACTCAACGGACATGAATGTAAGCAAACTCCAGGACATGAATTTAAGTGAAGGACAGGGAAGCTTGGCATGCTGCAGTCCATGGGGTCACAAAGAGTCAGACGCAACTGAGCGACTAAACAAGAACAACCACCTACTTACACATACATCCTCCTCTCCTGGTACACCTACCCTCACCGCTGATTGGTGGGGGGCGGGGAACAGAGGGAACGGCAGCCTGAAAAGGAAGGGGGGATGCGGCACACAGAGAAGAGAGGGGTCAAGGCCGGGACGTCTGCTCTAGCCTCTTCTCTCAGCATTGTACTGGAGATTCTAACAGGACAGCCACACAAGAAAAAGAAAGAAAAGGCATCCAGATGGGGAAGGAAGATGTAAAACATGTCATGTAAATGACACGATCTTGTATCTAGACTAGCCCCAAGAATCTACTACAAAACCATTAGAGCTAATGAAAGAGTTCAGCGAGTTTGCAGGACACAAGTCAATCTACCAAAATCAACTGTACTTCTACACATTTGTAATGAGCCATCTGAAAATGAAATTAAGAAAACAATTCCATTCACAATAGCATCTAAAAGAATAAAATACATATGAATAAATTTAACAAAAGAAATGTAAAATTTATGTCTGAGATAAAACATCGCTGAAATAAACTCAAGATTTCAAGAAATGGAAAAACATCACATATTTATGGGTTGGGAGATTCCATTAGCATTATTAAGATGGCAATACTGGGACTTCCCTGGTGGTCCAGTGGGTAAGATCCTGTGCTCCCAACACAGGGGGCTTGGGGTTGATCCCTCGTCAGGTAACTAGATCCCACATGCTGCAACTAAGACCTAGCTCAGGCAAATATATAAATAACAATACTTTTAAGAAGATGGCAATACTCCTCATTTTCATCTACAGATTTAATGCAATGCCTATCAGAATCCCAGCTGACTTCTTTGCATGAATTAATAAGCTGATGCTAAAGTTCAAGGGATCCAGAATAACCAAAACAACCCTGAAAAAGAAGACTAAAGCAGGAGGACTCACACTCCCAGATTTCAGAACTCACTACAGAGCAATGATAATCTAGATGGTATGGTATCAGCCCAAGGCTAGACACTCAGAGCAGTGGAATAGAAGTCACAGTCTCCTCTCGAGATAAATCCATATGTCTAAGTTTAACCGATTTTGACAGGGGTGCCAAGACCGTTCAATGAGGAAAGAGTAGTGTTTTCAAGACTACTTGAAAGAACAAGAAAAGAAAAGGCTTGGTTTGGGGATCAGGTAGCCTCCGCCATTGTCTTGCTGTGTGACTGAGCAAGTGAGTTAATCTCTCGGAGCCTGAGTTTTTTCATCTGTTAACATGAAGATAATGAGAAAGTGCCCTTCTCATAGCTACAGACATGCGAGATAACCTTATGTGAAGTGCGTAGCTTAGATCTGGCTCCTTGAGCAAACCCATGGGCAGGGTGGAGGACCCAGGGTGGGACACGCTGGTGAGGGTTAGGGTCTGGCACTTCTCCTAGGCCCCCCTGGGGAACCTCTTTCCCCAGGAAAAGGCAGGGCTGCTGAGGTCTGAATGTGCAGACTGTGCTTGGCAGAGCTCTGTGGGTTGGTAATAAATGGACAGGAAAGGAGATTCCATTACGCAGGAATGTCTGGGGTGGGGGTGGGGAAGGAGCCGGCTCCCTTCCCAGCATCAGCCAGCCCTGCAGCCTTGATTGATGTGCCTTGCATCACAGCAGCGATGGGGCCTGGCGGAAGGAGGCCCCTCCGCCACTCACCCCTCCTGGAGCAAGGCCAGCAGCCAGATGTTCCTGGACTTTGGGGAGCTGGGATGGGGGCAGGGAAGGCTGGCCAGGGGGCAGCCACCCGGACGTCGAGCTTCTGCCTCCTTCTCTTTGGCACTTGGACGCAGGTGGTGTTGGCTCTGCTGTTGACCTTTGGCCAATGGCCACATCTCCTTGGGACCTGACTGTTCAGAATTGGGGATGGTGGTCCTCCCCTGCCCTGTTCTGCTGGGAGAGGCACATAACTACCTAGGAAAGGGCTTTAAGCTCCGAAGAGGAAAATGTCCCAAGAGCCTGCCCAAAGCTTTTGTGTTACTCTGCCCAGAGCCACAGAGAGAGGTGTGACTGGGGCCTGAGCCCTCTATGAGGTTGGGGGATCCCAGTGAGGGCCCTGAATTTGTGATTTAGTGAATGGGTCTTAAGGCAGATTCTGGGCAAAAAGGTGGTTCCACCAGCACTAAGACAAGACCCAAGACTTATTGCCTCGTGCTCCTCCTGTCAAGCCCTGTGACTGTAGCTAAGACTTGCACAGCATCATTTCCAATCTGCTAATGATTTGTAGTATTAAAAATATAATAATTAGAGGAGAACAGGAAAAAACATAAGGAACAACAACAAAAAAGAGAATGTCACTCCAAGATTCACCATGCACGATAATTAACTGCTAACATGTTCATATAAATTCTTCTTTTACTTATATTCTAGACCTATTGATATAAATATTTAGTTAGGTATGCACATTTAGGGGCTTCCCTAGAGGTTTAGACTGTAAAGAATCTGCCTGCAATGCAGGAGACCTGGGTTCAATCCCTGGGTCAGGAAGATCCCCTGGAGCAGGGAATGACAACCCACTCCAGTATTCTTGCCTGGAGAATTCCATGGACAGAGGAGCCTGGTGGGCTACAGTCCATGGGTCACAAAGAGTCAGACACGACTGAGTGACTGTCCCTTTCACTACGCACATTTTTCCAAAAGGTGGGATCATCATATACATCAGCTTTGTAACCTGCCTTGCTTCCCACCAGCATGTGGTGGCCACCTGCCCTCTTCCAGGATTGGAGATCCCCACAGCCTTGTTGATGCCTTTCCTTTGTGTAGATACCCCATGTTCTTGGCTTTTGGGTGATATCCAAAATCTCCCCAATCTGGACAATGCAGCCCTGAATTGCTTTGTACCAGTACCTTGGTACACACATGGATGACTTCCTTAGGATAAATTCCAAGAAGTAAAATTGGTCAGTTGAAGAGTACATGATACATGGGGTTTGGGGGACACCTGATGAAACTGACTTCCTGAAGCTTGAGTCACTCTCACTCACACACACAGGTCCTGGTTCCCCCAACTTGGCTCACCTGCTTGTTCCCACACCTGCTCTCCATGTCCACCGAGCATGGGCCCCCACTTTGCAGGAAGGTGGTGGGCAGGGCCCACAGTGGCCAGCCAGGGTCTGTCTGTGGGCCCAGAAACACATCCTTCCCTGTTGTTCTCAGGAAGGCAGCAGGGGTTGGGGAGCCCCGGGTGGGAACCGAGGGGACCTTGGATAAGTCCTGTCTGGTCCTCACTTTGCCCATCTGCAGACTGGGGGAGCCAGTGTCACCGTTCTCTTCCAGCTCACAGGGCCTGTGAGCCCACCACATCACTGCAATGCTACCCAGCTGGCAGGGCTGTCTGTGACTCAGGCGGGGACAGTGGCAGCCACAAGGGCAGGACATCGTCTCCTGAGCACCCAGCCCAGGCCTGGGCCTGTGTGGTGACAGGCCTGCTCACCCCTGACAGACACGAAGACCAGGCTGGGTGAGCAGCCTAGCCCTCAGGTAAGCCGCCAAGGGAGGCCCCGCTGTCTCTCGGGGTCCTCAGGGAGAGGAGTATATGCCAACTCAGAGGAGCCGTGACCTCTCAGAGAAGCACCAGATGTGGGGGTGGCCTCCGAGGTGACTTCTCGAGGCGTCCTGGAACCCAAGAACCCCATGAACGGCGTGGAACCTGTGCCCTTCCTGACATCCCCATGTGCATTCAACATCAATTACTTCTGACAGTATTCCAAGTTTCCTTCATATGTGCACATGTGAGTGAGCATACGCATGTGCGCTGAAGCCTACACTTTCATTGTTCCCCACACTCTTGCTCGTGGCTTAGACGTACATTAATGATGATAATATACAGTAACAGTTTTACTAACAGTGATTGAGCATTGACTATGTGCCAGGCACTTCCCGGGCGCTGTCTGATCACCCCTAGAGCAGGCACCATCACTAGTTCCTTTGCATGGCTGAGGGGAATTCACCTGCCTGAGGTCACAGAGCTGGTAGGCAGAGGAACCCTGCCCTTGGCACGTACACACGCGCATACATACACACGCGCACACACACACGGCCCCTCTCCACCAGCTTAGACACACCCAGCCCACTCCTGCTCCCTGCCTGCTGTCTTCCTGCCCAGGCTGGGTCCTGGCCACACAAACCTTTCCACAAAGCCTCTCCCAGCGCTTGGTACACAGTGAACAGACTCGGTTTGTTCGGATTCAGGCAGCTGGAGGTGCAGTAAATCCAGGCTCTAAACCCCTTCTTGGCATCTTGTGTTTCCCCAGCCCTGAGCTGCGAACTGGAAAGAGGCCGCACCACCCTCGGCCCCAACAGGTCCCCGAGCCCTTTCCCTTGCCGCTCCCCCCTCCCCCTTCTCCTTTTCCCTCCTTCCCTCCTCTCCCCTCTTTTTCCCTCCTCTCCCCTCTTTTCCCCTCCTCTCCCCTCTTTTTCCCTCCTCTGCTCTCTCAAGCCAGTCTTGGGGACCTGCTTCCTGTGTGCCTGGCAGTGGGGCTGGGCTGCAGTGGGGAGGGGAGCCCCGGTTCCCCTCCTCAAGGGACTGACAGCTCCTCCAGTCATGAGGCCCAGAGGATGGGCTTGCTCAGGGTCACACAAGGAGGGAGCGGCAGTGGGGCAGAGCGGCGGTGGGGTCAGGCTCGGGCTATTGCAGAGACACAGCCTCTCCCGCCAGGAGATCTGAAGGGTGTGTGAGCCCTGTGGGAGATTAGAGCAGTGCTAACACTGACTGTAGCTCCAGTGTGTTGGGTGCTGCCGGGCGGCCATTCTTTTTATGCCTTCTCTCCTTTACTCCCCTAAAACCCACCACAGTGGAAACTAACATTACCATCTCGCCCCCATCTTACAGATAAGAAAAGCAAGGCTTACAGCCAGACAGGACTGAAACCTAGCAGTGTTGCTCCAGTCTCCAGGTTCTCACTAGGCTGCACTCACAGGCTTGAATGAGGAAGAGACCAGGGCATCAACCAGGTGAAAGCTTTGGGAAGCTGGGATTTGAGCAGCTTTTCAGAGGATAGGGGAAAGGATGGGAGGGGAGAGGGGCGCATTCTAGGAAGTGAGTGTGGCTTGAACCAAGGCATGGGGATGGAATGTCCCCATGAGCCCTACACCAACGAGGGGACAGATCAGCACACAGACTTCTGTCAGCCCTTGCTTGAAAGAGGGGTGACAGGCAAGCCTGGCTCTGGCATCCTATCTGGAGAGCTCTTAGGGACCCTGCCAGGGTTGGCCTTGAGCTGGGCAGAGGTGTCCCTGGTGTCACTAACCAGGACTCACAGAGGGAGGACCCAGGAGGCCCCTCGTGACTCTGCCACCCCCAGAGAGGGATGCTACCAGGCAGCGCAGGGACAGGGTCCTGAAGGTCCTTGGGACACATCAGCATCGAGCCCCTGGCACAGACCAGTGTTTCAGGCAACACAGCTGAGTGCCAGGCAGAGGCTGGAGATGGAGGAGGGAAAAGGCAAATGGCACCTCGCCAGTTGCTTCCATGTGAACCCTGCAGGAGATCAGGGTGCTGCCCCCAGGGCGGGGCAGCTGAGCCCAGCCCTGCGATGTGCTCAGCCAGATCCCCAAGTCACAGGGGTTAGAGTGGATCACGCTGCAGAAGCAGGGAATGATTCAGGCAGAAGCCCCTCAACCACAGCCTGAGGGGTCACACTCCACTCCTGCTTCCCGTCTCCTAGGTAGCACCTCCTCCTCTTTCAGGCCTCAGCTCAAGCGACCCCTCCTGGGGGAAGCCTGCCTGATACCTGCCTCCAAACCCCACCACACACTGGAGTGCAGCCAAATTCCCTCAGAATAGCATTCACAGAACGGGGGCTTCTCCTAGAATGGTAGGTAATTAAACTCTCATCTGTGGGATTGTTTGGTTGATATTGTATTCCTTCTAGCTGCAAGCTCTGGGAGGGCAGGAGATGTGTCTGTTGTGTTCACTGGTATACCCACCAGCCCTGGAAAATAGTAAAAACCTATATTTGTTGAGTGAATGGGTGGGTGGATGGGTAGATGAATGTCTGTATGTTTAGATGGATGGATGGGTAGATGGGTGGATGGATGGATGGTTGGAGGGATAGATGGATGGATGGGTAGACAGATGGATGGATAGGTGGATGAATGTGTCCTGGATTGGAAGGTAGATGAATTGGTAGGTGGACAGAAGCACAAGCAGAAAGATGGTTGGGTAGAACTATAAAACTCTAGACTGCTAAACTCAGATGCTTTTTATTTATTGTTTCATTAGAATAAAATAGCTCAGCATCATAATTAGAAGGTGCAATTACAGAACTCAATTTCCTCTTACAAGAGATGGACAGGTTCAGAAAGGTGAAGTTTTGTCTGAGATCACCCAGCAAATCTGGTGACCCTAAGTCCATTTTCTGTCATACAAAAACAGCCTCCAAAAATGGGGTTAAAATCGCTTGTTTCAGTCCTGTCTCTTCTCGGGGTTCCGTGTGATCTAAGGCAAGTCACTGGGCCTCCATTTTTCCCTTTTAAAAAAGAGGTTGCAAAATCTAGGGTTTCCTTTGCATTCTTGGGAAGGCCAGCCTCACCACTGGGTTTTGTCAGGCCTGGTACAGATGCCCTCCCACACCTTCCTCAAAGCCCGGTGGGGCTGTCAGGGTGGACTCCAAGGCCCTGGGAGTGTGGTGCATGAGGCCCCAGGTCTGGGGTGGGAGGACCAGCCAGCCTCTCCCTCTTGAGTCGGCCTGGCCATCAGCCGTGTCTCAGTGTACAATTTTCTAGTCAGGTGTACCCCCAGGGGGCTGCAGGTTGTGGAAGGTGCCCCCCCTCCATGAGTTTCTGGCTCCACATATCCTGCCTGGAACTTCCTCATGCTCATGGACACTTGCACTCGCAGCCCTAAAGCTGGGGAGCGGGAAGTGTGTTTTGTGGAGGGGAACACCCCTAGAGCCAGCCTTCGGCTGCCTGGCCCAGGCGCAGGCCAAGGTACAGCCCTGGGAAATAGTACAATCGAATGTTTAGTAAAAAGTAAACTTTCCTTCTCTGCCTCCAGTTCCCTCCCTAGAAGGCAAAGAAGGGGCCTTGTGGACTCAGAGGCCCCAGACGCAGGACTGTAGGAGTAAGGAGGAGGGGAGTGTGTGTGCACACGTGCATGAGTGTGTGTGTGTGTGTGTGTGCATGCATGTGTATGTGTGTGTGTGTGTGTGTCCCTAGACACAGGACTGTAGGAGTAAGGAGGAGGGGAGTGTGTGTGTGTGTGCACACGTGCATGTGTGTGTGTGTGCATGCATGTGTGTGTGCGTGTGTGTGTGTGTCCCTAGACACAGGACTGTAGGAGTAAGGAGGAGGGGAGTGTGTGTGTGTGCACATGTGCGTGTGTGTGTGCATGCATGTGTGTGTGTGCATGCATGTGTGTGTGTGTGTGTGTGTGTGTGTCCCTAGACACAGGACTGTAGGAGTAAGGAGGAGGGGAGTGTGTGTGTGTGTGCACACGTGCATGTGTGTGTGTGTGCATGCATGTGTGTGTGCGTGTGTGTGTGTGTCCCTAGACACAGGACTGTAGGAGTAAGGAGGAGGGGAGTGTGTGTGTGTGCACATGTGCGTGTGTGTGTGTGCATGCATGTGTGTGTGTGTGCATGCATGTGTGTGTGCGTGTGTGTGTGTGTGTCCCTAGACACAGGACTGTAGGAGTAAGGAGGAGGGGAGTGTGTGTGTGCACACGTGCATGCATGCATGTGTGTGTCTGCATGCATGTGTGCGTGTGCTTGTGTGTGTGTGTGTGCCTGTGTCCCCAGACACAGGACTTAGGAGTAAGGGGAGGAGGGGATCGTGTGTGTGTGTGTGTGTGTGTGTGTGTGTGCGTGCGTGTAAGAGAGAAAGAAAGAGGAGACAGCCACATGCCTCGTGGCAGAGGTGTGGGGTGGGATGCGGAGCCGAAAGGGTCTGAGGAGAGAACAGGGGGCTGGAGCAGCTGTCACAGGGGCTCCCGGGGCCATAAAGTCAGGCTGAGGCCTTTGGACTTTATCCCCTAGAGTAAGGAATCATTTTTTTAAAAGGCTTTCATGTGTTTTTTTGACACTAAAAAAGTTTAAGTCGCACATTCATTGTAAAATAAAAAAGGCAAATAGTACAATTAAATGTTAAATAAAAAATAAAAATAAATTTCTCTTCTCTGACACCAGTTCTCTCCCTAGAAGGCACCCTTACTGCCAGGTCTTTCATATCCTTGAAGAGAGATTCTAGGTGACATATGTCCAATGTATCCATCTCTCCTTTTTACACAGTGGAAACCTATCCTACCCACTCTGCTGGTTTGTATGTTTTACACATCATTTCTTAACACAGATCTGAGCACCACATGCCATCTGGCTACACGGACACTCTGTACTTTGGTAGCTAGTCCCTACTGATGGACAGTGACATGTTTTCTAACCTTTCACTTACACGAAGAGTCCCGCAATGAATATACCCTTGTGCCTCCCCCTTTGAGCACATGGGCTGGTTTATGTTGGATGAATTCCTAGCCATGGTACTGCTGGGTCAAAGGATACATGCATTCAACACTCAGGACACATCCCCAAGCTGTCTGCTTGAAAGGTCTCAAGCAGAGGGATGACAGCCCTCCACAGTCTGGTCAGTTGCTCCTGACACATTTGACAGGGATGGAAAATGCAAGGTATTGAATTATGAGCCACACAATCTCGAGGTCTGAGGTGGGCTAAAGGATCGTCAAATGAGGGTCCACTTGTGAGCTCCCAGCTCTCTGCTATCTGCCGTGCCTTCTGGAGGCTGAGAGAAAGGGGCCCCTGATGACATGTCCCTTTGCTGTGGGGGGCGGCTTCCAGCCCGGAGGTCGTACACTGGATCCACACCACCAGCACCCCCCCCAACCCCGTGGGATGGCTGCAAACAGCGTAGCGTGGAGAGGACAGGCTGCCGGCAGCTGTGAGGGGCGCGAGTTCAGCCAAAGCCCGAACAGAGGGCTGCCAAAAGCCTTTTCTTTTCATTTTTCCAAGCCTGCATTTTGGGCTGGGCACGCTGTCATCCTCATGTTTCCTATTACTTTACAAGGCTCCGCATCAAAGCGCCAGCGGCGCAGGCCCTTTGATGTCTGGGCCCAGCCTGCCTCCGCCTTTGGGAGAAGCATCTCTGCTGAGGATCAAGAGGGGAGTCAAGCTGAGATGGTCCCCGGCCCTCCCTGGCCAATGTGGTCCCCTGGATCCACGGACAGTGAGACCAAAGTCTCCTAGGGGAGGGAAGAGGGAACATCACAGCCTGCCTGAGGCTCCTGTCATTGAGTCCAGAGGGGACTCAGAGGCCCAGAGAGAGCAAGGGGCTACCCCAGGCCACATAGCCATTTGGTGAAGGTGGATCAGATGCTGGTGGAGGGGATTCCTATTGGATCAGGGGAGCCAGGCGGCCCCTCGGTTGTTGGTCTCTCAGTTTCCCACTTTGCTTCCTAGACACTTTCTGGTACTGATACCCTGCAGTTGAGGGAGGTAGCTCAGTGAAGGTGTCTATAGTCACCCTGCCTTGGCTCAAATCCTGGGCTCATTCCTTTCTGCTGTGTCACCTTGGTCAAGTTACTTAACTCTTCTGAGCCTCAACTTTCTCTTCTGTAAAATGGGATAAAGACGTTTCCTATCTCAGAGGGTCCTTGTGAGGGTGAAATGAGAAGATTTATGAAAGTACTTAGCTCAAATGCCTGACACAGAGTCTCCAAAACACACATACACACACACCAAACCTCTTATCACTTGATGAGAAAAAGATCGGGGAAGGGTTTTCTAAGGAGAGGGAGCTAGTGTGAAGCTGACTTGCTAATACAGGTCCCCAGTCCTGCCCAGTCGTGCTCTGAGGAAGAGCTGGGGCCATCAGTGACATCCGGGGAATTAAGTCCTTCCGCGCTCCTCTCCCAACTCCCCAGCTCCAACTCAAGGCTCTCTTCTGAGCCTCAGCTGGGGGTGTGGAGGATGGATTTGGACAGGGTGCCAGGCCCAGGGTGGGAGGTCTGGGGAAGGGGTATGTGGGAGGACACAGCCCTACAGCCCCTACTCCCAGCCCCAACTCCAAGAGACAGCCAGAGTGGGGAAGGAGGGGTAGTTTCCTGGCATAGCTGAAAAGGTTTGGATTTGACTTGGAAACATTGAGAAGTCCCTGGAGGCTGCCTCCACAGAAACAGCCTCTCTGAAGTGGAGCCCGGACTGGGGAGGCTGTTTTGTATAAAGGGGCTCCGGGGACCTCAGTGATGGAAGATGGGCTGAAACCTCTACCCCAGAATTTCGACACAGGGAGACCAAACCTCTGCACTTCGCAAGGGCCTGCCTGGGGGTGGGAGAATTCCATCCTCAAGCCTGTGCCAACAGGGGACTGAGGACTGAGCCCGGAAAGGAAGGTCCCTGCCCCTGGGAGCCCGCAGATGGGGGAGGAGGGATGCCCCTTCTCAGGCGGCCCCAGGACTTATCCCTGAGCTGCCACCTTCCTGGTTTGGGCCATATCTAAGTTTAGCCTGCGATTTTACTTATACAACTTTTTTCCTTTAAATTGACTCACCTTTAAAAAACTTGAATATAGTTCTTTTAAAAAGAACTTTATATATGCTACCATAAGTATCACTTGTCATACACAATAACCATATAAATAGAGTACAATAAACAATGTTAAATTCTAGCTAGAGCCTGAGACTTGTTCTTTCTTTGATTAAAAAATAAAAGGGAAGATTAACCAGTATGAGAACTGTTAAAAACGGGCTAACGCCCAACAAAGACGTTTTCCTGGATTAGCACTGCCAGATAAAATGCAAGATGCCCAGTTCCATTTAAATTTCAGACAATCACTAGTATTTTTAGTATACCTTAAATATTTTATAGGTCACACTTAGACTAAAAAAATTATTTGCCATTTAACTGCAGTTCACATTCAACTGGGCATTATGTATTTTTATTTGCTAAATCTGGCAACCCTATCCTCAATGAATGTAAGATATGCTTTTAAAAGAATAACTTTCTCAATGCTGAGAGATTAGATGTTTGCCCATGGTGTCCCTATGCCACAAAAAATAATCTTGAGAAGAACTGTTCTGATTCAAGGTGGAATTGGAGTGACAAAACATACTAGTGTGGGAACTTGGAGGTGGGGAAGACAGTTGCGGCTGGGAGAAATTCTGAAAGGCTCCCAGAGGAGAGGGAGGCATTTGGGCAGTACTCTAGGGGCCAGTGAGGGCATGGCAGCGATCTCGGGGTTCTGAGCACCGCCCCCCCCCCCCCAATGGCCCAGGGCTTGAGCGACAGAGGACACTCAGGAATAAAGCCTTGACTCTGCTCTCAGAGGACAGAGGGGCTTGTGTTGGCGTGACTGTGGCTTGTGAGTATGAGCGACTGTGTGTGTTTGCCCAAATCACACCCTCTTGGGGCACAAAAGGGCTTTTGAGAGCCTCTCCTCTCACACCACCCCCAACCCCTGCCCGCCCTATGTAGAAATCTGAAACTTGCTTGCATTTCTCCAGTGATGGGGCGCTCGCTACCTCGTAAGGAATTTCTCATCACTGGGCAGGGTTGACTGCGAGAAAGCTCTTCCTTCGCCCGAACAGCAATCTGCCTTCCTGTAGACTCCCTCTGTCCTGCGACAGTCCTTCAGACGTTTGTCATCCATGATGACAGCCGCTGGAGTCTGAACAGGCCCATTTCTTTGACCTGCACCCCTTACGGGTTAGTTTCTGACTTCCTCATTTGCAGGGAAACAGGCTTAGGGCCTGGGACTGGAGACACTGCCTGGACAAGGAGCAGTAAAAAGGTTGTGTGTGGGCAATGCTGGGAACTGAGGCAAGGACACACCAGCACACGGAGGGGAGTTCCTTTTCTGCAGATTCTCAGCCTTCGGGAGCTGCCCGAGAGCACTGGGCTCTGTGCCCTGTTCACCCCCCGACTTGCTGTGTGCCTTCAGGCAAGTGTCCTCTCCTTTCTGGGCCTTAGATCTCTGCCTCATGCCCTGTGCATGCACAGTTCTTACAGGTGAAAATATCTGTGTCCGCTCTGATTGACTGGTGCTGTGCTGGCTTGGATTTCTGAGATAAGAAGGATTCTGAGGCAGTGTCTGGGGCCAGAGGGAAATCGAGCCATGCACAGACAGTGCAATGGTGGCCCAGGAGCTGCATATGGCCAGTGGCGTCCTTGAGGGGGCTGCCAGCTCTGGCAGGGCACGACTCGGAAATGACGAAGCAGGACAAGCCGAGGTGCTCGGTGAACTCAGGTATGGGGCAGGGGCTGACCCCGTGAGGAGCAGGGAGGAACCCTGCACAATTTTGGTGGCCTTGGCCCTGTCTTTGCCCAGCCTACTGTGGACTCTCACACGTGTGCTGGCCCACACCCTGCCACCCAGAGGATCGGAGGACAGAGTTGCTCTGTGGAATCCTGTGAGCAGGCCAAGACTCGTGGCTGGAGGGCCGTGTGGAAGGCGGCAGGGGAGGCTGGCAGGGTGGGGCTCAGGGAGTGCAGATGAGGCTTCTCTGCCGGGGGCAGCTCTTTAGGGAACAGAAACAGGGGTCAGAGCTGGGGCTTGGTTTCTACACAAAGGGGCTTTCTGCCCATCCCTGCCCTGCAGGGCCGGGAGGCTGGAAGAGGGCAAAGCCCAGACTCTGAGTATCTCAGAGGGCTCAAATTGAATTTCCAAGCTGGGTAAAATCTCTTTTTTGTTCTTCAATTGCCAAGTCATGGTCCGACTCTTCATGACCCTATGGACTGCAGCACTCCAGGCTTCCCTGTTCCTCACCGTCTCCTGGAGTTTGCCCAATGAGTGCAACTGTCTGGTGGGCAAAATCTCTACAGATCAACAAGTCCTTACTCCAGTCTATGAACAGGCTTTCTGGACAGACGGCAACTCTTACTCCAAAGGTGGTAGAAGGGGGTTCCTCCATCTCCCTGTCTCTCTCCTCTTGCCCCTGGTTCATGACAACTTTGTCAAGTTCCTTCCCATTTCTCTGGGCCTGGCTTCCCCCAGTTGTATGAGAAAGGAGGGATGGTCTTTAAAAGGCCTGCCAGGTCTCACATTTACAGACTGCAGTTTCTCAGGCATGATGATGATGGTGATGAAGAGCTCTTAGGGTTTGCAGAGCACTCCCTCCTTCCCATTTAGTTTACCTCCTAACAGTGAGGCGGTTAGTGCAGTGAGCATGGTGAGTATTAGTCCCCTAACTTTTTTAAGATGACAAAACTGAGGCTCAGAGAGGGCAAAAGGGTCTTCCAGGGACTTCTCTGGTGGTCCAATGGGTAAGACACCACGCTCCCAACGCAGGGGACCTGGGGTCAATCCCTGGTCAGGCAGCTAGATCCCACATGTCACAACAAAGATCGGGCACAGCCAAATAAATAAAGAAAATAAATAACTAAGGGCCTTCCAAGTTCATACAACAATGTAGTGGCTGAACCAGGACTTCCCTGGCCGTGTCCAGACCTTGGTCCATTTGTAACACTGGTTTGCAGGCTCCCCGAGTGGGACAGATGGGGCCTGGGCCAGAAAAGCCACGGTGGCTTCACCTGTCTGTTTTCCATGTAGGAAATATTTTGAGGAGCAAATATTTGTGTCTTAAAAGAAATGAAAGCCTTGTGCTCTTCTGGGATTTCTCAGGTAGGAGCTGGGAAGGACCCACTTCTCAGCTGCACAGACTCTGGGTTGGGTAGCTTCGTCTGGGGTTTAGCTGAGAGCTTCATGTGTCTAATGGAAGTGAAAGGGATCTGCACAGTTTTTAGTATGTGATGGCATTTGGGTGAAAGCTGGAAGTTTTCACAACGTAGAGAACCCCGCGGTATGAAAATGCCAGTATCACAAAGTGTTAAAGCTGGAAGGATCTTTAGAACACATCTGGCTCATGCATCCCTCCCCACCCTTTACTGAGGGGAAACTGAGGCCCAAAGAAGGAAAGGGGTTTGGCCCAGGTCACACAGCATCAGAGACAGAGACAGGACGTGGGTACCCTGACTGCCCAGAGATTTTTGGCACAGACCACTTTCTGGGGCAGGGGAAGGAGAAGAGAAGCCGAGGGGGCTGCAGCCCTGGGATGGTCAGACGAGAGGTATGTGGGACCCAGCTGCCTGCTGATAAGAGACCCACAATGCCTTTCCAAAGGGATATTTTATCAAGATGTAATTTTTCTCGCCGCAGACACTATTTTCTTTCTTGCAGACCACGCTGGCCTTCGCGATAAGGCGCCCAGACATGTTCACACTGAGGCAGCCAAAACATGAGGCAGGAGGAAAAAATTCCCTTCTTAATCTATCCCCCCCCCACCCCCGCCACCGTAGCCCAATAGCCCCCCCATTTCCTCTCATTCTCTCCAAGTTCTCGTGCCCGCCGCCCCCCACTCCCCACCCACACCCCCACGGCTGGCTGGCCTCTTCCTGCCTTCCAGTAAGTCAGCCCGAAGGAGCCAGGAAGGTATGTGGCCTAAGGAGGTCAAAGGAGAGACAGGAGGGGTCTCCCCTGGGAGAGGAGGCCCAGACCACAGGCTCTCCGGCTGTGTGCAGGGGTGGGTGGTGCCGGCAGGGCTCCCCCTGGAGCCTCTGCCTGCCCTAATCCCCACAGATGCAACACACACCTCTCCCTGGTTTGGGGGTTTTAGCTGGAGGTGATCCCCAGATGCTTTACCTCCTGACCCCTACTTCTGACCTCCTAACTCAAGGGTTGATGGGAATTTCTGGGGAAGGGGCCACTCTGCCTACTTCTATGCCAAACCCCCCAGATTTAGGAGATCTGGGACCCACCAGTCATGGCTGAACCAGTCCCTTCTGTTCTCTAAGCTCTCAAGGCCTCAGTTTCCCCAACTGCCGGCTACAGGGGGCTGGATTCAGATGCCCTGGCCCCGAAATTCTCCTTCTGAACTTTTCAGAAGATGGAGTTGTATCCCAGGCCTCCCGGGTGCTTGACAAGTTGGCTGCATGCCCCTGTGTATCAGTACCCCGCCTCTGCTTTGCTCAGGAAGTCCACCCCGCCCTCCACATCTGGATGGAATTTACCCCCCAAAGCAACCCAATTACCGGTGATCTGATCAGGACGGATCATGTGTCAGAGGGGGCCCTGGTGAATGCTGCACTGCCAGAGATGAGGGTTCCTAGACCTGTGATCTACCCCTCAAACAGCCCAAGGGCCCTTCCTGGGGCCCCAAAGACACTGAGCCAGGTGGGCAGTGTTCTGCTGAACAGGAGACTCAGAAGGGGCTGCCACCCCCTTCTCTGTCCTAGGCCCCCTATTCAGTTAAGACCAAATCAGTGCATAAAAGCTTAAAGAGGAAGGAAGGAAGTAGCTGTATGAATTTTACATTTTTGATTCAGCCAAGTGTCCACTCAGTGGTGTTTGTGAGGGTAGCAAACCTCAGGCCTTCTCTTTACACTCTGATCCCTAACAGGGTGCCCTGGAAGGTAAAGGATGCCTGCAGCTCACATGCAGAGCTGCAGCAGCAAGGCCTGGGAACCCGGTCCTGGGTCTTGGCATAGCCTGTTTGGGAGAGCCCACTGTATAGCACAGGGGACTCGATGCTCTGTGATAACCTAAATGGGAAAAAAATCTAAAAAGAGGGGATACGTATGTACGTATAGCTGATTCACTTTGCTGTGCAACAGAAAGTAACACAATATTGTAAAGCAACGATACTCAAATACAAAAAAAGCAGGGATTTCCCTGGTGATCCAGCATCCAGTCGTTAAGAATCCACCTTCTGATGCAAGGGAAGCGGGTTCGCTCCCTAGTAGGGGAACTAAGATCCCACATGCCATGTGCTGCAATTGGAGAAAGCCTGCAAACCATAATGAAGAATCCTTGTCGCAACGAGGACCCAGCGCAACCCAAATAAAATAAAAAATAAAACTTCTGGCTTGAGCAACCAGAAAAAAAACAGAAAAGACAATCCCTGCTGTCTTCCTGAGGCTTCTGCTAAATGGGTGAATGAGGGACAGTGGACTTGGAGGTTTCCTATTTCTTCAGGTCTGCCTTCAAAACCCCTTATTCTGACCTCAAGAAATGTTTTCCTGGACATGAGGGCTCCCAGCCCCTCAGTATCCACATATGAAGGAGGGTCACTGAGCCCTCCTGTGCTCCAGGCACTAGTGCTCTGTGCCCATCTGTATAGTGACCTCCCGGGAGCAGGGAGCACCAGGCTGAACAGGCCTGGGTTGAAAGTCCAGTGGATCAAGACCCTCATGCTCAGCAGCCCCAGGATCACATGTGAGTGCCCACTGCCTTCCAGGTGACATGGCCCCACCACCCTCCGTGTGGGCTGGGCAGGCCTTGCCAGGCCGGAGAAGCAGGGCACATATGCACAGACACGCCACCTCCTTCCATCAGAAAATCAACAGCATCAGCCCAGCTAGTTGACTCACACTGGTTAAGAGCAAAGTGCTGAGCTCAATGCTAATGCAGGGAGGCTGAAGAGGCTGAGGCCAAATCTCACTCCTCTGGAGGTCCACACTATCAGTGGGATGGAAAACACTGACCCAAAGGCAGTGAGGAGCCCAGGCCGGCGCCAGCAGGCCCTGCATGAGTATGACTATGCCCCGTGCAGGCAGAGGGCTTCAGGCCAACAGGTTAGCCTCCCTACCTTCCTCTTGCCATTGTTAGGGTGTCAGGAGCGAGCAGATAATGCGTCTGAAACGCTAGCGAGTACCTGGCACAGAGTAAGTTCCCCATGAAATACAAAAGTTATTTTATTGTCCATCTTATGAAATAATGAGCATCGAGGCAACCACCTCTCACTTGCCTGGAAACCTTCCTACCTAAAAGAACACAGCCAAGAACTCGTTGGAAGCTCCCCTTCTAAAAACACCTCTGAGCTGTCACCAGTAAAGAGTAGCCAGCTTGTCCCCTGAAGTTCATGGACCTTCACATCAGTAAACTGATGATAGAAGCAGGAATGATGAGCAGGTGATGGGGGTGCTGATCACTTGGAGAAGGGAAAGCTTTCTGGAGGCCCAAGGATGCCAAGCCGATGTGGGTAGAGTGTCTGGGTTGGGAAGGAGAAGGGAGGCTCAGATTCAGACCAGGTTCCTAGAGGTCATGATTGCCCCTTTAACTCATTGACTGCTGTGGGGTCACTGTGGAGGTGACAAGATGAAGGGGCTTCTTCAGGAGGCTGATTCTGGGGGCTGATGTGGGTTCCAGCAAGGGGTACCTACTGGTAAGGAGGCCAGTCGGGGCATGTTGGAACCTAGACAGGACTGAATGCCAGGATCCATCCATGATGTAAAATTCCAGACAGGGAAATCACCATGTACATGGTAAATCCCCTCTCACATCCTTTATATCACATGATTTTCATGATTCATCTTCCCTCCTACTTTACAGAGGAGAGAAACCGTGTCCTTAGCAATGGGACCTCACACAGCTGTTAATGGCAGGGCAAGCCCAGGAAACTAGTGCTCCAGCTCCGGCATCAATGCTCCTCTTTTATGGAAGTTTTGGGGGTGCTCTGCCTGCCCGCTCCTATTACCTATAGAGATATTTAATAATAACACAATGATGGACAGTCTTGGGACCAGGACACGGCAAGTGATGAGTGAGCCCCTAGAGGGTAACAAGCATTGATTCTGGAGTCAGGAAATCCTGGTTGGAGGCCCAGCCCCGTTACCTACCACCAGCGTGGCCTGGGGAAGCATCTGAACCTCACTGAGTCTCACTTTCTCCCAACTGGGGAGAAGATGTCTGTAAAGGAGGCTCTTTCTCTTCCACGAGCCCTGGGAGGGTATGGGCTTGTCCCTTGTGCCTGGCATGGGGCTTGGGGCAGGGTAGAAATGCAGTCAATACCATCCTAATAAATTGTTCACATTTACCATGGGAATTTTTTTCCTGTGTCAAGCATTACATTAATTACTCAGCTAAATGGATGGTTAGATAGTTGATAAGAAGAGATTGGACTCTAAGAAGAATGGTGGGGGCTAGGGGGTGAATACACATCAGTGGGGGAAAGTGCAGACCTGGAGGACGGGGCCCTGTCCGGAGGGAGCTGAGGACAGAGTTTGAAAACACAGGTTCAATTTCTCACTCTGTCGTCATCTTGCTGTGTGACCTTGGTCAGGGACTGACCCTCTCTGGGCCTCTGTTTTTTTTCTCATAAGGGGACAGATGGAAGGCACAAGGGAGCTGGGAGCCAAGCTGTCAGGGAGGGAGGCTCCCTCACCTGAGGTCTCCAGGCCTGTTGGGATCTGCCAGCCTGAAGGGGATTTCCTGGGGCCGGCCCAGTTTCCAGCCCAACTGACGTCTCCCCTGGATGGGTGCCCAGACCAGCTCTCTAGTGGAAACGGCAGGTGGGCATTCTCCCAGCCCACACCTCAGCCCTTCCTCTGGGGTCTCCCCACCCCCAGTCCGACGTGGGGAAGTGGGGATCCCTCCTGATGAAAGAAGAAGGCACTGCCCCTTGGCTCAAGCTCCTGATTTGCTGTGTGACCTCAGGCAAGTCCCTGCCCTTTTCTGGGGGCCATGAGGAGGGCAAAGATTTCAAAGCTCTGTGGGGACTCTGACACTCTGGGTTCCTGCTGGGGGCTAGAGGGGCAGGCTGGGAAAGAGACTTGAGATGGGAGCTGGACCCCAGGGCCTTGCTCTTCTTGCTGCAGAGTGGACTGTGGAAGGAGGGCAGTGGGAGGCCCCCAGGTGACTGTGAGAGGGGGCAAGGCGAGCCTGGGGTTTGGGAAACATATTTACTTTTAAGTGTCTGGTGTCACCGGGGGTTTTTTCTTTGGGTTTTGAAATGCTCCAGAAGTCAGCGCTCTTCTTGTGCGTGTTTGCCGAGCAGAATATGGGCTGTATTTATTCATCCTTTAGCCCGAGCCCTTAAAAATATAGACGGCTAATGTCTTCAGTATGTATGAAATATCCCATATGCTCGGAAACAAAAGGGGCTCTGTTATTAAAGTTTCATTTCCACACGCCCCCTCCCCTCCCTCCCGCCCGCCCCCCGACACCCTGCCCTCCTCCCATCCCGCTCAGCCTGCTCGAGACAGAGCGGGAGTGAGGAGGCAGGCGGGCAGCCGTGGCTGGAGCCTGGGCACAGCGGTCCCCACGAGAGAGGGTGCGGATTCGGCTCCAGGTGAGGTGGAGACCATGGAGGACGAGAGCAGGGTCTTCCTGGGGAGAGGGGCCTCTGGGGCTGCTGGGATGGCCAGTGGAGGGATGGGGGCCAAGGTGGCCCCTCTTATGGGCGCCCTTGGGGCCAGGGCCTGGCAGGGCCCTGATGTCTGGGACGGAAATGCCCGCTCTGCTGCTAACTGAAACCACGTGTGTCTCCCAGGCAGCGGGACAGAGAAGCCGCCAGGCCTAGGCCTGGGGACCGGGGGGAGGAGAGATGCAGGCTGGCCCCCACTGTGTGCCCAGGGATGGCTGGGGGTAGGGAGGTTTGGGGTCATTTGCATGTGTACAAGAGTGTGCGCGATGCATGAGTTGTGTGTGTGTTCACGTTGCATGGGTGGGTGGGCGGGGTGTGTGTGTGTGTGTGTGCGTGTGTGTGTGTATGTGTAAGCATGTCTGCAGGTTGGTGGGGTGTCTGCTCGCAGGACCAAATGAGTCTCCCCCGCGGCCTCCTGTGGCCTGAGTCCTGGGCAGACTCCTACCTAACACTCAGTGCCTGGGACCCTGCTGGCTGCCCCCCAGGACCCTGCTGGCTGCACCCTGGCCAAGCTGGTGGTGGCCCTTCTCCACTGTACTCTGTAGCCACCATCCTCCTTCCTTTTGCCTCCAGCCCAGCTCAGTCCCCTCATACCTGCACCCTCTCTGCCCATTTCCCAGGGAGAAAGGCTGAGGCATAGAGCAAGGGGCTGACAACAGTCTCGTCTCCCTCGTCCACCTTCATCTTTTTCAGAGTGCTTGCCTCCAGGAACTTGTCATCTTCACTGTAGCCCTGGGAAATGAGGAAACCAAGCCCAAGATAGGGAGAGCTTGCTCATGGCACCAGGAGGACAGAATGGGGCTGCCCCAACCTGCAGGGGTCAGGGGATAACTGGGACAAGGGTTCCTTGGAGAACAGCTGCACCCAGATTCTGTGGCAAATAGGGGCAACCCTCTGCCGGGGGCCCTGTGACCTGAATCTTCTCTTCCAAAAGAGCAAGTCTTGGTGGGAGCTGGGCTCTGGGTTCTGGGGGTGACCCTGCCACTGCCTTGCTCTGGATGTTACATGGGCTTCCTCCTAACTCTGGGCTTCAGTTGCCCCATCCCCCCAGTAGCAAGTGTAGACCAAAATAGTATTTCCCAGAGTGTGGTGTGCACAGCATTGGCCACTTGGAGATGGTGCCATGGGGACTGCCAGTTTTCATGTTAACAAAGGTTGTGTGTTATTTATACCCGCCCCCCCGCCTCATTAGGGGAAAATATATAAAATCCAAACCAGAGAGTGGATTTAAAGAAAAATATAAACCACCCAAATGAATGAAGACTGAGGATTGCTGGGAGATCCCTGGGGTCCTGTCCATTTTGGCAACAGGCTGTCTTTATGTTTCTACCATTTTTAACATTCACGAGAGTGTGGGTTCTGGTTATCCAGGATCTAAAATGTGGTCTGCCAAGTAGATCATTTTTTGGCCTCCACAAATCAGCAGCCCTGAAATTCTGTGATTGGAGTAAAAAGCTCAGGTGTCACCTTGCAGGGGGTGGCAGGGCGGAGAGGAGAGAGATTGTGTGTGTGGTGTGTTGTGTTGTGTTGTGTTGTGTAGAAAGGGACCGCAAGTGGAATTGGAAGATCTGGAGAAAAGATCAGCCCATCTGAGGTTGAGGCTGTGTGCGCAAGGTCAGAGGCAGGGAGTTGGGGAAAGAGATTGTTCCCTGACTGACATTTTCAAGTGCTTTGTCTGGCCTCAGCCTTGCATTGAATCGTCAGGATGGGTGGGTAGGCAAGGGGCCGCCCTAGCTTCAGCCTTTCCTGCCATTCAGCCCCAGCTCCCCGGCCATTTGGCTGCAGTTTATGTGGCCACCCAGGCCTGGCCCAGGAGAGGTGCCCTGGAGGCCGTGGGGGTGTGGGCAGCCCCTTCCGTGGCAGGGCACCGCCACCTCTCCAGGCTGGGCTGGCTGCAGCTGGTATCGCTGAGGATGTACTCCCTCATCTCCACCCCCAGCCCCCGGAAGGCTCCCTGTTGCTGCTATTGTTGCTCACGATGATGCCTCCTTTTCCATGGATTTCCACTGGTGATCTGTCTCATCACAGCCCTCTAGGCTAGCACACAACACCCTGATGCAGGAAGCTCACCTCCCCAGACTGCCTGTTGTGTGTCATCCTGCAGTGGGAGGAGGGCATTCAGAGGGCTCATGGATGCGGATGGCATCCTTGTGGGGATGAGTGCATGGCCTCTTCTTGGGGAGGCAGCAGGTGCGGAGGAAGGAGCCCAGGGCAAGCGCCCTGACCATCTGGGGCCTTAGTGTTCCTACTGACCTCAAGAGGCTGAAGGAATTTTCTAGTTCTGCCCTGGGATGGGCCAACACCCATCTACCTCTAGAGGGTTCTTGCTCCTCTGCGTGCATGCCTGTGTGTGTGCGTGCTCAGGCACTTCAGGAACGTCTGACTCTCTGCAACCCCGTGGGCTATAGCCCACCAGGCTCCTCTGTCCATGGGATTTTCCTAGGCAAGAATACTGGAGTGGGTTACCATGCCCTCTTCCAGGGGATCTTCCCAACCCAGGGACTGAAGCCACATCCCCTGTGTCTCCTGCACTGCAGGTGGATTCTTTACTGCTGAGCCACTGAAGGAGCCCTCTTGTTCCTCTACAAAAGTGCTTTCCCAGGGAAGGTGGGGGACAAACCATGTGAGTTTGGCGAGGAGCTCCCTGAGCAAGGATGGACCGCATGTAGTCATCCACACTCCTTGGGCCCTTGGGGGCTGGACTAGCTATCTCAAACCCTGGGGAAGCACCTGGCCGGGGTCGTGGCCAAAGTTCCTGCTTGCAGACCTTATCACATTCTAAGTGACTTTCAGTGGCCTTCAGAATGACCAGCAGCTACGCCCAAGACCAAGGGCAAACGGAAACCTGGACAGTTTTATGGGCATCGTTACAGAGAGATCAGCCCGGCCTGGGAGTGGGAGGTGGCCCTGATTAGCAGGGAGGACATGGGCTTAAAGAGCAACTTCTTCCTAAGGAAACATTCTCATCTGGAAAATGAAACTGTTCATATGACCACTGTGTGCTTAGACATACTCCCATGGTGGACTCAGCCATGGATTCGAATGGAGGGAGAGGATTGTAGTTAAACTTGTTGTAGCGTATCCACCCATAGGGATGCCCAAGAGCTCTGCTTCCTTAGATTTCATCTGGTTTTTCCTGGGTTTGCTGCACACAGGGTATGAAGCAGTGACAAAGCAGTCAAACCCAGATCTACTGATAATATTGACGGGAGGCAAAAGAAAGCTGAAGTTTGTTCTTGGGTTAGGAAAAAAAGAAAGGGATCAGGTGACCCTGAGCTCTGCTTCTACCACAGCAGTGGGACCTTGCCAGGTCCCTGCATCTCTCTCAGCTTGACTTTCCTGATCTGTAAAATGGGCTGTCACGAAGACTCAGGAGGTGATGGCACAGAAGGCCTGGCACACACTGTATCCAGCACTCAATAAATGGCATCTCCAAGGTACCAGGTCTGACCTAGAGAGGGCGTGGCACTGCCACTTCACGGAGGGCAGGGGAGATGGGGCATGAGCAGTGAGACGAGGGAAGAGCACAGGCTCCCCCAGGCCTGGCTCCCTGGCTCTGCACCTTCCAGCACCTTCCTTCACTCTCTGTAAAACTGGGCCAGGGATAACACCTACCAACCTCGTGGGACAGCTGTGGTGATTAAACAGGCCAACCTAGAACTTCTAGTGAGTAGCAGGTGCCCAGAGAGCACTGCTCTAGCTGAGCAGGCACCTGGAGGCCTGAGGCCAGGTCCTGGGCTGACCCCAGGGGCCAGGCCCCTCAAATCTTCGCTTCAAATTGTCCCACTCATGCCTGGTCAGGGCCAAGGCACCGGGAGTAGGAAGGCCAGGGGGACAGAGGCCCCACAGCCCAGGGAGGGCATCCCCCTAGACTGGTTTCAGAACCTGCCACACACACCACCTCCTGGAGCTCTGACCCGTCCCCAGGCGGAGGGTGGGCAGCAACAGGGCTCCTGTCCCTGCCAGCAGGCCTGTGGGGCAGGCTTCCTACCTGAAGGGTCTCGAGAGAAAGGAGGAAACGGAAAAGTGAGGCTTCGAGAGGGAAAGGGGCCTGTGTGGGGTCCAAGTGGGGCCAAGGCAGGGACCGGAGGGGTGGAGGCGAGAGGGTGGAAACCCTGCGGGGAGAGGGAGGTGGGGAGGCCCCGTGCCGACCCTGCCAGGGCCTCCTTCCAGCTCTGCTCCCTGGAAGCGGGAACCGGTTGAAGGAGAACCGGAAAGGAGAGAAAGAAAGCAAACAGACTCAGAGAAAAGCCTGGAGCTCCGAGCGCTGGGGTTGTTTGGTCTGGCGGAGCCACCTCCTGGGCCACTCCCAGCCGTTCTGCAGACAGACTCCAACAACCCCCGCCACACGGGATGTGTGCACACTCACGCACAAACACACACATACACAGATACAGATATACAGGCATATAGACACACACATACACAGACATGTTTGTGTGTACAGACACACACACACTCACACGCATACATACAGACACAGTCACACACACATATTCACAAACACACACACAAGGCACGTAGACCCATGCACAGATACAGGGCACAGAAGGTCTGAGGGTGAGGGTGGGTGCTGGGGACAGAGGGTCTCCATAGCATCTTCCAGCTTAACCACCTCGCTCCTCTCACCCCACAACACACACAGCTCAGCCCCTCGCTGCAATTACAGTAACACCTCCCATGCACTTACCCTGAGCTCTAAGCTCCTTACTTGGATAAACTTGTTTAAGCCTCACAGCCACTCCACAAGGCGGGCACTGTAATTAGCCCTGGTGTGCAGATGGGAAAGTGGTCTCGGAGCAGCAGGGCCCGGAACATGGTGCCCCTCACTGACTCTGAGGGCACTAAAGCCCTGGCTCTGTGCCAGGCCCTGAGACCAGCACTCTCACCCCCACGGTCCACACCACGTGACTGGCAACATGCTGCTGCCCTTTTCTCAGGCCCCAGGAAGAGAGGGCACAGGAGAGTGGAGGCTCGGGGCTGGATGTCTGTGTGTGCAGAGCAAGGGTTAGCGGAGAGGAGAGGCAGGGAGTCGTGGCAACACAGACTCTCACACTACACTCAGGCTCCATGCCCTCGGGCCTCTTCTTCCAGCATCTCTGCCACAGCTCCATCCAGTCACCTGCCTGACCCCTGAGACTCAGTCTGCTCCTAGATCTTACCATCCCACGTCTCTCACCCTCACATGGTTCAGCCAGCCAGTCACTGCCTCAACAAGTGTGTCCTGAGCTTCTTAATGATAGCTCTAGATGCCTGTTGACAAAACATTCCATTATTTTATTTCATTTTTCGTGTGTGTGTGTGTGTGGGGGTGTGTGTGTGATGGGGGACTTATTATTTTCTTTCACCTTGGTTCCACCACTCACTGAGAATTCTTTCAGTCGAGAATTAAACTTATATATATATATATATATATCAGAGTCCTCCACTGGGCTCAAAATGCCAACTGCACAGGTCCAGGGTACGGGAGATGTGGCAGAAAAATAGCAGCTGCATAGTGATGTCTTTGTGAACCGTATGGACAATATAATCCAGCAGAGATATAGCTGTTGAAGGAGGGAAGTTAATCTGATGTTGTTCGGTTGCCAAGTTATGTCTGGCTCTGCGACCCTATGAACTATAGCCTGCCAGGCTCCTCTGTCCTTCAGTATCTCTTGGAGTCTGCTCAAATTCATGTCCATAGAGTCAGTGATGCTCTCTAACCATCTCATTCTCTACCGCTCCTTTCTCCTGTTAGGCATTAATAAAGATAAAATGCCCAGAATGAAGGAGGTAATGGTCTTGCCGTAATCTGTGCTGGTTTGATTTTCCGGTTTATCATGTTAGTTCTGGGAATCTGACAAATAGGCTGACAGTAGAGGAGGGTCAACAGGATGGAAGGGGTGAGAAATTCTTTCCTGTATGAAATAGTTGAAGGGACTGAATTTTAGCCTGAGGGAGAGAATAGAAAATACTCAGAGGATGGGGTTAAGCTCAGTAGGATAGAGTGCGGGGCGATTTCACCTCTCTGGAAAAGGGACACTAAGATGGAATGAATGAGCTGCCCCTCTAGAAAGTGAGGCCTCTGACACTGAAGATGTACAGGCCAAAGTTGGAGGCCTGAGTGAAAGAGGCCAAGATCAGTGTCTCCTGACTCCAGCTCTTTCAGTAGGTTGTGCTGAAGGGAAGGGGTCCCCAGGGAGTCCTGAGCACACCTGCTCCCTTGGTCTCTCCAGGGCCTCAACTCCTGTCCCCGCTCCATGGCCCACCAGGACGAGGACAGAGTCTCAGACAGGGTGATCCACAGGGAGGGAGGAACCCCTGGGCAGCACCCTTTAAGGAGGGGTGGGTGAATGGAGGCAATGGAGGAGAAAGGGTTTGCCCGAAGTCAGTGACTTGGACAAGGCAGCAGATCATAACCCCAGCTTGAACCCAGACCTCCAGCCCTGGTTGCTGCCTCCCCAGCCTGCGAGGTCATTGGTGGACCGACAGTCTGGTTCTCCCCCGGAAGGCCCCCAAGCAGAATCAGTCCACTCTTCCCTCACTCCACAGTGCCTCTCACTTGAGGTCTGCTCAATGTGCATTTATTGAGCACCCCTAGGTGCAGGCGTTACACTGGCACCTAGGCGTGCGATAGCGGCTGCGCTAGAGCAGGGGTGAACTTCCTCCCTCTGTCATCTACAGATCGCTTCTCGTTTTTGAAAATACTGGTTTATTTATTCATCTGATGGCTTACTGTCTGTCTTCCCTGTGCCACCCTGCCCTGCTCTCAACCTATCCAAGCCCCCACTGTACTCCTAAGATTTAACAGCAGTCCAGGCTCATAGGGTGTGTTTAAAACTGCTTGCCAGGGGCTTCCTTGTCAGTCCCAGTGCTTAGGACTCTGCAATTCTATTCAGGGGGAGCGAGTTCGATCCCTGGTCAGGGAACTAGGATTCCCTATGCCTTGTGGAGCAGCCAATTAAAAAACAAAAAACCCTGCTTCCTGAATAAATGAATGGGGACAAAACTCACATGATGCCAGCCCCTGTGGAGCCAGGGTAACAACCAACACTTCCCGAGCCTGTCCATGTGCCAGGCACAGGGTAAAGGGCTTCTCCTGCATCATCTCATTTCATCCTTACAACAGTGCCTAGAAGGTCGCACTATCATTGGTCCCATTTTACAGATGGGGAAACTGAGGCTCAGAGAGATTGAGGCCCTCATGACCCTTGTCACCTGCCACCTTGTATTATAGCTGTTCACACCCCCATCTCATGCCCTTCTGCCCACGCTAGACTTCTGAGTGGCAGGAACCACATTTGCTCTTCCTCTGATATCCCCAGTGTCCTGCACAGGGCTGGCTTTTCATGGCACATAAAAGCATTTAGTACATTCAGTTGGGTTGAGTGAAGATTTGTGAAAGGAAAGGAAGACATAGTGAGTAAGAGAGGGTGAACAGAGAGCATCAAGCAAGGGGCATGAGTGTGCACTCAGTCGCCTCCAACTCTTTGCGACTCTGTAGCCTGCCAGGCTCCTCTGTCCATGAGATTTCGCAGGCAAGCATACTGGAGTGGGCTGCCATTTCCTCCTCCAGGGAAGCAAGGGGCAGACATCAGCATGATGCGGTGTCAATGCTGGGAATCATCTTCAAAGATCTTTCCACCAGTGTCTCTCCTACCCACATTCAGCTTGGGGACTCCCTCAAGAGCAGCCTGCCAAGGAGTTTCCAGGCTCTGCTTGTTTACCACCAGTGACAGGGAGCTCAGCACCTATGAGGTAAGAGATGACCCAAGGGTATCACTTAGCCCAGGGTCAGGTAGTCCTCTGACAGCTCATTTCTACTGAGTACTTTCTCTGTGCCAGGCACATTAAATCCACAAGAGGTGGGTACTATTATTATCCTAGTTTGACAGATGAGGAAACCGAGGCATGGAGAGTTGTATAACTTGCCCAAGTTCTCACAGTTGGTAAGTGGTGGAACACAGAGTATAATTCAAAGCCCAGGAGTGTGGCCCTAGAGAGCCTGCCCTCCCAACCTGATACCAGTGCTGTCCATTGAAATAAATGCAAGCACATACGTAACGTTACATTTTCTAAAAGCCACACTAAAAAAGTAAAAAGAAACAGGTGGGGAAAAAGGAACCTGAGAAATTTATCTTAATAATACACCCACTTGAATCCAAAAGAGTATCATTTTAACATGTAATAAATCTAAAAAAGTCATCCATGAGACACTTTATATTCTTCTTTGGGTTCTAAGTCTTGCAAATTTGGTGAATACTAGAGTACAGCTTAATTTGAACTCATCGCATTTCAAAAGCTAAGCCGCCCTTGTGGCTAGCGGCCACCATATTGGACCTCACAGTCGAATACTAGACTGCCTTTCAAGGTGCTTGCTGTGCTATATCCTAGAGCACAGGAAGCAGCCAATAAATGTCAGGCACTATGATGATTATTTTTATCATTGGTTGTTGTTGGTGATGGTCCAGGGGGAAGCTGGGGTGAGGCCCCAAGCCCTTGGCATAAGCACTGATGTTTCTATTCTTAATGTGAGTCCTTCCAGCCAGCAGCTTGATGGCTCCCAGGCTAAGCCAAGCTGTGTGAGCCCTTGGCCTGTAGGTCGAGAAGAACCAGCCTCATTCACTCTAGGATGGGAGGGAAGATCCAGGCTGAGGTCTCCCATCTCCCCAGCTGAGAACCACATGAAGTGAGGCTTCCTTGGGGTTTGTAAGCCTGTGGTCCCTCTGCTGTGGTGTGTGGGGTGGCCAGGCTCACATCTGGAAGGGAGAGTGTGAAGGCCCCTCCTTCTGGGGTCCTTGGAAGGACCACACCTGCTGTAGCACCTCCTGTGTGTCTTAGGCAGACTAGGCCTCTACACAGAACAAACAAACAAATCCCCACCATTTTTAAAGTTTTTTTTTCCATGAGACCCCATGAGTTAATTGGAACAAGGATAAGGAGTCAGCATGGTCCCCATTCCTCTGAGGTCCCTGCATAGTTGCTGAGTACAGGCAGAGTGGTTCCCAAACCTAAATTTCAAAACCTACCAAGCCTCAAAGGTTATCATCAAATTGGCCTAGGGTGTGGCCAGGGCTCTGGGATGTGTAAAAGATCCTATCTGCCTGATCTATCAGGCAGACAAGTTTGGAAACTGTGCTAACCCTTTGGGGCACAAGCTCATCTAATTCTCGCAGTAGCTAGGGTGCAGGCGTGGTTATAGTTCCCACTTTACAGGTGGAAAGAGGCTCACAGAGGTAAAATAACCAGCCCAAGTACAGACAGCCAGCAAACAGGCATAAGTAGGGGTTTACTGGCAATGGTCTTAGCCAGTGGTGTGCAGTTAAATGTTTAACAAAATTATGTGGACAGTGACTGCAGCCACGAAACTAAAAGACACTTGCCTCCTTGAAAGAAAAGTTATGACAAACCTAGACAGTGTATTAAAAAGCAGAGACATTACTTTGCTTACAAAGGTCTGTATAGTCAAAACTATGATTTTTCCAGTAGTCACGTATGGATGAGAGAGTTGGACCATAAAGAAGGCTGAGCACTGAAAAACTGATGCTTTTGAACTATGGTGTTGGAAGAGACTCTTGAGAGTCTCTTGGACAGCAAGGAGATCAATCCAGTCAATCCTAAGGGAAATTAACCCTGAATACTCATTGGAAGGACTGATGCTGAAGCTCCAATACTTTGCCCACCTGATGTGAAGAGCCAACTTGCTGGAAAAGACCCTGATGCTGGGAAAGATGGAGGGCAGCAGGAGAAGGGGCGACAGAGGATGAGATGGTTGGATGGCATCACCACCCCAACGGGCATGAGTTTGATCAAACCCAGGGAGATAGTGAAGGACAAGGAAGCCGGGCGTGCTGCAGTCCATGGTGTCTAAGTCCATGGGACACAACTTAGAGACTGAACAACAGCTACTCTGGAGGGAAAAAGCCCTGATTCGTAGCATTCGCCTACATCCATGGAGTAATGACTCCCACCACAGCTCACCTCAAGCTACCGAAGCGATGTCGCTGAGCACAGAGCTGGGAAGTGCTTCACACAGCTGGCCTTTGTGTCAGTGCTGGGCTCCAGCACACGGCCAGGCCCGGGCGCATGGTGAAACGGGAGTCCTGCTGAGTGGGAGGCAGACATGGTAGTAATGTGCTGAATTTTTAGTCATGGAACACTTCCTCAAACGAAACGTTTGAAAGCCCCAACATTTCCAACACATAAAAAGCATATGTTATCAAAAGTAGAGATTTATTTTATGAACTTAAATGATAATATCTTGCTCTTGTTAAACTAGATGAGTCCCAGGGCAGGGTGAGGACCTGTGATCCTGGGCAGAGTAGAAGGGGTAAAGAGCAGCTTCTTCTCAGAATCAGGAGCCTTGTGGGCCAGGCCCACTGCTGACCTCACTGTCCATGTGGCCATGGGCACGTCCTTACCCCTCTGGGCCTCCATCTTCTTGTGTGTCCAGGAGGAGTCTGGACTGCCCACAGGACCCCTGGGGTGTGGCTTTCCAGGCTGGCATCGGCTCTGCCACACCCCCTGCCCAACCCCAGCCAGCCTTGCCCTGTATTTATAGCCATGACTTCAGGCTCTCCAGTTCCACTGAAGCTAGTTCCCAGGCCACATATTTAGAAACCCAGCAGGGCAGAAATAGACGTGACGCACAGAGAACTTGGCTGACTTGGTGAGCAGGCTGGATTTGGTGTGTCCGATGAAATGGACTCAAGCCCCCAGTATCCTGGGTACCAGGACACATGGGCAATTCAGAGCTGGAAGGGCACTTGGAGACGCCATGCCCAGCCCTGTGTGTGTGTGGCTGGGGGTCACTGAAACCCAGCAGTGAAGAATGTGTCTGGGGTACAGAGGGCATGGCAGAACCAGGCCCATTATGAAGAGATTTTTGCTTTGTGCAAAATGGCTCTCCTCGAACCCTGGGGGACCTTCCCCCATCAATGACCATACCAGGTAACTTTCAGGTGCCAGCTTGGTTTTTTTTCTGCTCTGGGACCATGAAAAGAGATTACCCTCTCTCAGCCTCTGTTCCCCCATCTGTTAAATGGGAATAGTAGTAGGTACCTATTTTATAAAGTTGTTGTAGGAAATAAACAAGAGCATACTTGATATCACATACCTGGATGGTGCCCAGCACACAGTGTTCAGTTAAATATGGCCCTTGTTCTAATTATATCCTCAGTCACCCCTTAACAAACTTAACAATTATAATGACAGCAGCTGCCTCTTCAAAAGCATCTGCTCATGTTACCTTATTCAGTCCTCACCACAGCCATAAGATATCCTTATTATTATCCTCAAAATCATGGAATAACACGTGTTTCACATACATGAGACCCTCTATCCACTTAATGAAGTTGGGAAAGAATTTTCTCAAAGAAATAAAGCTAATATGTAAAATCGCATTTTTCTATACTGGACCATAAAAATACTCAATCCTAAATGGTAAAACAGGTTCTTAGTGGGACATGAAGGTTCTAAAGTGATGAATGATTGAATAAATCAGAATGTTACCATAAGACATATCTCAGGGGCTTGCAGGATTTGTCTTCCTGAGTTTTCCATCTAATATGGATTTTATATATTTTTAATTGCATGTGAGAATTCAACATGATACGGAACTTGAGGGACTTCCCTGGCAGTTCAGTTCAAAACATAGTAAACTTGAAATACATATGCCATATAAACAGAAGACAGCACTACACGTGTTTGTGTGTGTGTATATACATATTATGATAGCACTACATATATATGCTTTTGCCACACCGCCACAGTATGTGGGATCTTAGTTTCCCAACTAGGGATCGAAGCCATGCGCTCTGCAAGGGAACCGCAGAGTCTTGACCACTGGGCCTCCAGGGACGTTCCAAGATAGCATCATATTAATGCCACTGTTTTTTCTGTCCTAATGATACACACACTCTCCAGTTCCCTTTTCTGCTTAATTATTTTTCCATCACACTTATCACCCTCTGACATATTTATTTATTTTTCTTCAATCCCAACTAACATGTGAGCTTCGCGTGGGCAGGGTGCTTTTCTCTCTCTCTCTCTCTCTCTCTCTTGCTCACTGTGTGCTGCCAGGACTTAAAATAGTGGATGGCGCAGAGCAGGCGTTCAGTAAATATGTGTCAAAGAATGAATGAGTAAGCGACTGTGTGCATCTCCATCCTACAAGAGGGCAACTGGAATTCAGTTCCAGTTCAGAGTGGCTGGCCCCCAATTACCCAGCTATCATGAGGCTTTACTGGGGCCTGGCTGACACTCCTCTCTCCTGAAACCAGCCAGTGCATCCGGCTCAGGAGTTCTTCCCAGCCCCTCACAGCCACCTCTTGTTAAGGGACAGTTTCCTGATGCTTCTGGAGCTCTCCCACAGGATGCTCGACCAACACTGGCTCCTCATGTCCCAGGAGTAGGAGGGGAACCCAGGGAGGAGGGAAATGGGGAGGAAGGAAGAGCAGTCAGAGGAGGCTGGGCAGCCAGAGTGGTGAGGGCTGCAGGTCAAGACAGGAAGAAAAGAGGCCGTGATTGGTCAATCTGTCCCACAGGTCTGGAGGGACAGGTCAGTAACGTGGGGTCACATTTGCACATCTCTTCGGGACTGACTCTGCCCATTGGAAGATGCCTGGAGAGGGCACACCCAGTGAGGATTTGGGGACGCCTTCAACCTTGCATACTACCATCCCCACCAACCACTCTGCCTTTTTCTGTTGGGAAAACTGAGGCTCATTGAAAGGAAGTTACCCTTCCAGAACACAGAGCAAGATAACTTCAATTTGCAGGCTTCCTCAATCTCACCAGTTCTGGGGGTTGGAGGGGTTTAAGATTCTCCCTTTGGAGTCAGTGGGGAAGAGATCCCACTCCAACCTTGGCTCCCACCCCCTCCTGGAGAGAGGATCACTAAGGCAGGAAGATACTCTCAGCTCAGACACCTGCGTCCCACAACAGCTCTCCTCCCAGTGGCAGAGAGAACTCAGCTCTGGACAGTCCAGACAGTAACCCCCACCTCAGCCCTAATGTGAGGTGCTGCCAGATGGGCGGGGCAGGTAGGTGCACCCTGAGCCGTCTGGATCAGTACTGGATTAACCCTTTCCCCAGGGTGACTCCATTTTCATCTCTAGGCTGTACAGTTAGCACCTCAGTCACACTCATTACCACACTTGATAAATATTTATTGAGTGATTCCTGTGTACCAGGCTATGTACCAGGCATTAGAGACAGTCTTTCCCTTCTCCCCCTTCCATCCTCCCATCCTTCCTTCTCATTCATCCATTTGTTTAGTAATTACTTTAACCATTAAAGCAGCACATTCTATGGATATGAGTGATATTTGGAGCTAGACTATCAGGATATGACCCCTGACTCAATCACTCACTAGCTGTGTGAGCTTGGCTAGTCACGTAAGTTCAATTTCCTTATCTGCAAAATGGGGATAATAATAGCATCTTCCTCACAGGGCTGTGATGAGGGTAACATGAGTTAACGCACACTAAGTGTCTGGAATAGCACCTGACGTAGTAAACACTTCATAAACTGCAGCTATCATCCTTGTCATTGTTATTATGTGCCTGGCCCTGTGCCAGGTGCAGAGGAAGTTCTTCCAAAATGCTGCTCTCACAGGGATGCCTGCACGCCAGCTCTAGTTCCAGCCTCCACCTTCTGCTCTGGCCTTGCTGCCTCCAGTTCCACCCCCAGAACAGGGCCTTGCACTGGCTCCCCCAGCCCAACAGGGCTACTGTCTCCATCACCTCTCAAAACAGCAGGAAAGAGTCCAGGCAACTGAAGTCTGTCACAGTTTGACCATGTTCTCTCACTTCTCTTGGCCCTGCCACACATGCCTTAGCCTGTACCTATCCAGGCCCTAGCAGTTCTCCAGGTTCATCCTCAAATGGTCCTGCTTTCTGGCCTTCACTGGGTCTTGATGGATGGAGTACTCTCCACTCATCAGAACACCAAGCACTTCCTGCCACAGTCCATCAAATTCAACTGAAACATCATCCTTCATCCCCAGGAAGCCCTCCTTCCTTCCCTTCAGCCAAGAATCACGAGATCTGCCTTTGAATCTGCATTTCCCTTTGTTTGCAACTTTTCTTTATCCCATGATCAATGGGGAGCCACAGGAGGTTCCTGAGCGGGTGAGCAGCACACTCAGAGATGCACTTTAGAAGAATGGACCAGATCCTACAGAGGATGGATGGAGACAGGGAGAGTTTGCAGATGGGGAAGCCAGGGATGGTCTTTCAGAGGAATAAGAGTTTAATCTTCCTAGACTCCTTCTCCCCTTTCTGCCTACTCTAGTCTCTTCCTTACAAAACCAGATCCTGTGATTTCCGCAGCATTGACTCAGTAAGTCAGAGGAAAAGCCAAAAGTAGAACCCCAGGCCTGAGCCTGCAATGCATCCACTTAAGCCCTGACCCTCTGCATCCCCTCACTCCGTTTACTTCCTCTGCAGCTGCAAAAGCAGGCTGGGGGCCCTGCAGATGATGGAGAGTCAGGGGAGGCCAGACTGGGCTTTCCATTCACCCAGCCTGTGAGCCAGGTATCCCTAGAGCCCCACAGGTGAGCAGCACACAGCCCTGGTCCCTCATCCTCTGCTGAGTGAAGAAGGAGCCTGTATTTCCCTCAGCAACCCTGGGAGGCTGGCTGTGTTTTAATCTGTTTTACAGAAGGGGAAACCAAAGCTCTCAAAGAGTCGGGCAGCCAACAAATGGAGGAGACAGAATTCAAACCCAGATCTGATTCCAAAGCCAGCGCCCTTCCCCCACAACACAAGGAACAGCAGAAGGGACTATGAGGCTCCAAGGCCATGTTCCCTGGGCCCACTCATGGCAGAAGCCATCCACAGAAGGAGCCCGGGGAGATCCCAGCAGCAGACCCTCTATAGCCTTGGACAGGGGCTGTAATCTGATGCTCAGCTGGGCTTCCAGTCCTGGGGGCCCTGTTTGCACTCATGGGAGGTCAGGGGAAGGAGGATGGGACCACTCAGGAGGCAGCAGGGGTTATGTGAGGGGCTGAAAGCAGGTGACTTGACACTTGGGCTCTAGCACCAAGCCTGCATCTAAACTTTCTCTACGACCTGGGTGATCCCTTCCCTGTTCTGGGCTCAAAACCCCCCTCTCCAAGGTAAGCACTGTGGGTATGCTGGACTGTCAGCTCTGTGCTAAGGCTGGATGGCCTAGAACCTCGGCCTGCATCCAGAGCAGGGCTGTGGCTTTTAGGGAAGCTGATATTAGAGGGCCTCCTCTTGTGTCTGCTGAGACTGGAGCGGGCTCTCTCCTGCCCATGGTGGAGCCCATACCGACGGTGTACTATGCCTGGGTGCAGCCTCAGGGGCCCTGTGGGGTGTTGCAAATGAGTCGGAATATGTGAGTAAGAAGACAGGGGCCCAGCAGCTCTGCCACTCACCGCCCTGTGACTCTGGATGCTGAAGGTACCTCTACGTGCCTCAGTTTCCCCCTCTGTAGACAGCACTCACGCGGCTGACCCACAGGAGCGTCAGGTCAAAGCCCTGGCCGAGCACCAGCAGACGCTCCGTAAGTGGTGGCTGCCATGATTGTTCTGGGTCCCGACACCCTGCCTTGGCCCCAGGCTCCTGAGTAGGGTGGGTGTTCCAGGGCTTGGGCCCACACGGGGCCTGCCCAGACCCCCCAGCTGGGTTGGGAGTCCTCCCTCCTTGGGAGGGAGACTTGAATTGGAGCGCTCCTGCCAACTCCTCCCCCCCGGCTTGGCAGTGTGAAGACAACGCCGGCCAAAAATATTTGTGTGGGTGGCGGAAAGTTAACTTTTCCGCCTCTCTTTTCTTTCCTGGAAACCGTGGCCACCGTCAAATAGAGCAAAACAGAAGCAGGCATAGAGTGAGGCGAGGCCCCGTGGGGCGTCAGAGGGAGCCCTGCCCCCCCACACCCACTCCCGCCTCCTGCCATCTGGCTCTCTCTCTGGTGGGGCGGTGGCAGTGCTGGTGGGGAGAGCCAAAGGCTTAGAATCATGGAATCCCACGATGCCAGGGTTGGATGGACTCTCCAGCATCATCTGGCTTAAGCCTGCCATGGTGCCTTTGGGCAAAATGACTCCAGAGGGCAGAAAGCACCTGCCCAAGGTCACACAGCCAGTTAGGTCTCAGAATTCTCCTGGCCCTGCATGAGATTCTAGATTCTTTGAAACTGTAGTGGCATAAATCTGGCAGCAGCTGGTGAGTGAGAAGGAATTTGGAGACGAATGAGACTCTGGAACCTCTATTCTCTGGGTCCATCACAGTCAAGGTGCCAGATCTAGGTTCAGAGATCAGCCTTACTAGTTGCTAGCTGTGTGACTTAGGCTGGAAGTCACTTGGCCTCTCTGATCCTCAATTTCCTCACCTCTGAAATGGGATAATAAAAACAGTACCTCCCTCACAGGGTGGCTCTGAGGATCTCTTTCGATAACCTAAGTGAATAACCCAGCGTAGGATAGGTGTTTAATATCATGAGTGCCCATTCTCCTCCAAGCAGAAGGCTGGCTTCTCTGTACTGATTTCCCTGCCACTGAGGCTGCTGTAACAGGTGTCTCTTATCTTTCTGACCGAGGTGCCTGTTGGCCTCCCCCTGGTTGGCACTGATGTGCCGTGGCACCTGGAAACATGCTTATCTTTCCTCTGGTCTACCGCACTCTGCCAGCACAGCTCCAGCCAGAAGCCAAGGCCTTGACCCAGCCTGCTGAGGTGGAGGATGCCTGGCCCTGCCTGTGGACAAAGGTGTGGCCTCCAGGCACTGCAGCAGCAGAGGTCAGCCCAGGCTCTGAGGTTGCCAATGTCCACGGTCTTTCATGATTCTCAGGATTCTCACCATCCATGGGGCTGCAAGGATTCTCTCCTCCCTGTTTTGCAGTAGGATAAGAGAGTTATAGAGAGTTCAGGTTCTCCCAAGTTCACACAGCTAAGCAGTAGTGGAATACGAGATCTGGTAGCCAATATCTGTAAACTTCAAGGTTTCCTCCCAATGCAACTGGTCATCGACCCTGTCGTAAGCTCTACCTGCCTGTCCTGGGCCATCCGGCCCATCCCTGCCTGGGGCCTTCACAAGTGATTTTCAAATTCTTGTCTCCAAACTGGAACTATCCCCAGCTCTTCAGGCCTCTGTGGAGCTGACTGTGTGCATCTCCCCCGGAAATCCCAAACTGAATTCCCTGCTCCCCTGAACACCTGCTCCTTCCCATTTATTCCTGATCTCTATTAACGAAATCACGCTGTCACCAGAGTGACGAACTGGGCTGCATCCTAGCCTCCTCCCTCTTCCTCCACACCCACTCTCCATCTGCCTCCCAGCCCAGCCAATTCTTCCGCCCAAGTTTCTCTCCCATCTCTCCTCCTTGCATCCCTATAGGAAGCCTCCATCCCCTCTCTCCTGGATTATTCTCACTTTTAACATTTCTAAATGATCATACTGTTATTATTATTGGCCCTGTTGTCATCCACAGCTCCCCCATCCACAGCTTCATGAGTCAGAGTACTATATCTTCTTTATCCCCATTGGGTTGCCAGGACTTTTTATGGTGTCTAAAATGTAAATAGGAGCTCAAATTTTTGTGTGTGTGGAATAAAAAGAATAATTGATATGTATTAAGTTATGACTCTGAAACAGTCTTAAACCCTTTGCAACACATTTCCTCACTTAATCCTCATTGCAACACTGAGATGGAAATATTACAGTGCCTGTCTTACAGATGTGGATGCTGAGGTTCACAAGGTCATGTGGCTTGTTGCCCACCATGCAGGTGGGATTCTAGCTCAAAGCCTGGGCACCACATCCTTGGTGCAGAGCCTCCTCAGGGGGTTGTGCCCCTTGTTTGTACCCTCTGCACCAGCATTCCTGTGATTCCTGTGGCACAGGTACCTTTGGGCCACATGAGAGAATTTTTTCTAGGAGGTGCCCAAATAAATATTTTTAAATAACTAGATATTTACTTAATGCATATTAAGGGGGGGAAATGACTTAGCACAACATAATTGTGGTTTTCTGCAATTACTGCTTAAGATAAGTCTAAAATAATAGAAGTTATTTAAAGTTGATTTATGGGAAGATAAAAAGCAAATAAAGTGTCAGGTGGCATAAGGGAATAGCAGAAATTGGGGATGTCGAATGACTAAAGCTTGGGACTTTCCTGCAGACACGTGAGACCCAAATCCCAGTTAGTTCTCAGGGTCCCCCTAAAGTGGACTCAGAAATTCTGCCTGTAACACCCAGTGAACCATCTCATGCAGTTTCTTTTCTCCCGTTGCAGATAGATCGTCTTGAAGGGGAGACCCCATAGACAAGAGACAGGTGAAGAAGGAAGCCTTGGGGGTCCACCACCACACCCCCAGCCAGGAAGGCTTGCAGTTGGACCCCCTTCCAGCTCTGTGAATTGGCTGAGGAAGGAAGGGCAGCCAGGAGCCAGAGAAGGCCCCAGGAAGAGCAGAGACCAACAATCACGCAAGCGTCTCTGGCCCCAGCCCCAGTGCAGGCGCCAGCTTCTTTGTGTCCGTGAGGAGAGGCTGAACCATGCTGGGCCCCCACCTCCCATCCCTACCACCGGCACCCAGCAAAGGCACGTCTACACCCTGCACCTTTGGGATCCCTGATGGCAGCTACAGGTATCTGGCCTTGGAGGCCGAGGAGAGTGGCGGTGAGGAGGGCCTGCAGGGAGAGGCAGGGCTCACAGACTTGGAGGAAGACCGAGTGGCCAGCAGGAGTGGGGACAAGGCCTGCAGAGCCACCCAAGGGCCACCACAGCTTCCCAGAGCCCTGGGCACCCGGCCACCCAGTTGCTCCAGGGAGGCACGAGGGGTTTCCCAGCTTGACAACAGAGCCAATCAGGCTGGGGACACCATGAAGTTCCAGCAGGCGATGACAGCCAGCCTTAGCCCCAGCCTGGGGCCCAGGATTGCCCAGAAACCAGGTAAGCTCATGGCCCTTTTCCCCTGAACTGCCAGAGTCATGGTGGACCCCACAGGGGCTCAACATGTACACACACCTCTGGCCATATTTTCCCATGGTACACAAGAGTCCATCTGAGTCTCATGGGCCTGCACAGACTAACAGTCATGGAGACACAGGGGAGGCTGTGCCATCCATGTCATTCCAGCTGGACTACATCTAAGTGCACTCTTGGCTCTGCCAAAGATGGCACGTGAGAAGGCAGTGAGAGAAAGCCACGTTATCATGCTTGGTTAAAAAAAGCCCATCGCTCACTCCTGTCTGCCTGTTAATCTTTCCTGGTAACAAATGACCTTGGAGTGGGAACAACTGATGGGGTGGGACCATCTCGCTGAACGCACTGAGGGCAGCTAGCTGAGGGTGCTGGGGACGCAGTACTGGGCCACACAGATGTGGTCCCTGCCCTCATGGAGCTTTTGAAGTAGAGACTGAGCCTCTGATCTAAACAGACCTCCTGATTTTACAGGTGGGAAACTGAGGCCCAAAGTGAGGAAGAGACAGCTCCTGGTCAGCCTGTGGGTGGTTGAGGTGAGCCCATATTCCTCATCCGGGCCTCAGTTTTCCATCTGTTAGAGGTGACAGAGGTACGTCACCGGGACTGCAGTGAGGGCCCAATGACTGTGTGTAGGGGAGAGCTTGGTGAATGTGGCATGAAGGAAGGAAGGAAGGGTGATCAATTTCCTATGGTGGCAGGAGACAGCTGAGCAGGGCGGGACAGGGAAACCCACACTGAATCACCTCCACTGCCAGGCCCATGGAAACGCTGAAGTGGGTCCAGATGGGGAGGACGTGAGCCGGACCATGCTCACTCAGGCATGAGATGCTGCCAGCAAATCCCAGGGCACAGGGCATGTGGGGGACCCAGGCCTGGGAGGGCTCGTGCGTCAGGAAACTGAAGGAGCACTTCACTTCTGTGCAGGCGTTGCTGACATCCAACCTGGCATCTCACCAGCCTCCCGCCCACTCTCTTTTCTGAAATAATTCTCCCCAGGGTCTGACCAACCCCCACGGCCACTGTTTCCTATTCCCTTACAACAGGGAGCAGGGAGGAGGGGACGTGCAACCAAGGAGAAGACTTCAATGCACCTAGCTCAGGAAGGGCAGAGGGTCCCAGGAGGGTCCAGCAGCCTTGAGCTTGGAGACAGGCCTCCAGGTCCCCTAGAGCTGGGAGCCCCCAGGATCTGCTCCCTCCCCTCTCACAGGCCATGGCTAGGGTCAGGAGACATGGGTGGCAGTTCTGGATCCCCTCAAATCCTTTCCCAGTTTCTTCATCCATGAAAATAAGAACATGAGCTCTATCTACCTCACAGAACTATCATGAGGTTGCAGGCTAATTTAGATAAGCATGTAAGGGATGCTGATAGCAACTAAAACGATCATCAGCTCAACAACACAAGAGCTATTATTTGTTGAGTCCTACCCCAACCAGTAATGCTGAAGAAACTGAAGTTGAACGGTTTTATGAAGACTGACAAGATCTTTTAGAACTAACACCCCCAAAAGATGTCCTTTTCATTATAGGGGACTGGAATGCAAAAGTAGGAAGTCAAGAAACACCTGGAGTAACAGGCAAATTTGGCCTTGAAATACAGAATGAAGCAGGGCAAAGACTAAGAGAGTTTTGCCAAGAAAATGCACTGGTCATAGCAAACACCCTCTTCCAACAACACAAGAGAAGACTCTACGCATGGACATCACCAGATGGTCAGCACCAAAATCAGATTGATTATATTCTTTGCAGCCAAAGATGGAGAAGCTCTATACAGTCAACAAAAACAAGACCAGGAGCTGACTGTGGCTCAGATCATGAACTCCTTATTGCCAAATTCAGACTTAAATTGAAGAAAGTAGGGAAAACCACTAGACCATTCAGGTATGACCTAAATCAAATCCCTTATGATTATACAGTGGAAGTGAGAAATAGATTTAAGGGACTAGATCTGATAGACAGAGTGACTGATGAACTATGGACTGAGGTTCGTGACACTGTACAGGAGACAGGGATCAAGACCATCCCCATGGAAAAGAAATGCAAAAAAGCAAAATGGCTGTCTGGGGAGGCCTTACAAATAGCTGTGAAAAGAAGAGAGGTGAAAAGCAAAGGAGAAAAGGAAAGATATAAGCTTCTGAATGCAGAGTTCCAGAGAATAGCAAGAAGAGATAAGAAAGCCTTCTTCAGCAATCAATGCAAAGAAATAGAGGAAAAGAACAGAATGGGAAAGACTAGAGATCTCTTCAAGAAAATGAGAGATACCAAGGGAACATTTCATGCAAAGATGGGCTTGATAAAGGACACAAATGGTCTGGACCGAACAGAAGAAGAAGATATTAAGAAGAGGTGGCAAGAATACACAGAAGAACTGTACAAAAAAGATCTTCACGACCCAGATAATCATGATGATGTGATCACTCACCTAGAGCCAGACATCTTAGAATGTGAAGTCAAGTGGGCCTTAGAAAGTATCACTACGAACAAAGCTAGTGGAGGTGATGGAATTCCAGTTGAGCTGTTTCAAATCTTGAAAGATGATGCTGTGAAAGTGCTACACTCAATATGCCAGCAAATTTGGAAAACTCAGCAGTGGCCACAGGACTGGAAAAGGTCAGTTTTCATTCCAATTCCAAAGAAAGGCAATGCCAAAGAATGCTCAAACTACCACACAATTGCACTCATCTCACATGCTAGTAAAGTAATGCTCAAAATTCTCCAAGCCAGGCTTCAGCAATACGTGAACCGTGAACTCCCTGATGTTCAAGCTGGTTTTAGAAAAGGCAGAGGAACCAGAGATCAAATTGCCAACATCTGCTGGATCATCGAAAAAGCAAGAGAGTTCCAGAAGAACATCTATTTCTGCTTTATTGACTATGCCAAAGCCTTTGACTGTGTGGATCACAATAAACTGTGGAAAATTCTGAGAGATGGGAATACCAGACCACGTGATCTGCCTCTTGAGAAATCTGTATGCAGGTCAGGAAGCAACAGTTAGAAGTGGACATGGAACAACAGATTGGTTCCAAATAGGAAAAGGAGTACATCACAGCTGTATATTGTCACCCTGCTTATTTAATTTCTATGCAGAGTACATCATGAGAAACGCTGGGCTGGAAGAAACACAAGCTGGAATCAAGATTGCTGGGAGAAATATCAATAACCTCAGATATGCAGATGACACCACCCTTATGGCAGAAAGTGAAGAGGAGCTAAAAAGCCTCTTGATGAAAGTGAAAGAGGAGAGTGAAAAAGTTGGCTTAAAGCTCAACATTCAGAAAACGAAGGTCATGGCATCTGGTCCCATCACTTCATGGGAAATAGATGGGGAAACAGTGGAAACAGTGTCAGACTTTATTTTTGGGGCCTCCAAAATCACTGCAGATGGTGATTGCAGCCATGAAATTAAAAGACGCTTACTCCTTGGAAGAAGAGTTATGACCAACCTAGATAGCATATTGAAAAGCAGAGACATTACTTTGCCGACTAAGGTCCGTCTAGTCAAGGCTATGGTTTTTCCAGTGGTCATGTATGGATGTGAGAGTTGGACTGTGAAGAAGGCTGAGCGCCGAAGAATGGATGCGTTTGAACTGTGGTGTTGGAGAAGACTCTTGAGGGTCCCTTGGACTGCAAGGAGATCCAGCCAGTCCATTCTGAAGGAGATCAGCCCTAGGATTTCTTTGGAAGGAATGATGCTAAAGCTGAAGCTCCAGTACTTTGGCCACCTCATGCGAAGAGTTGACTCATTGGAAAAGACTCTGATGCTGGGAGAGATTGGGGGCAGGAGGAGAAGGGGACGACCCAGGATGAGATGGCTGGATGGCATCACGGACTCGATGGACGTGAGTCTGAGTGAAATCCGGGAGATGGTGATGGACAGAGAGGCCTGGCGTGCTGCGATTCATGGGGTCGCAAAGAGTCGGACACGACTGAGCGACTGAACTGAACTGAACTGATGTGCCAATTCCACTGTGCTAAGAGCTTCACACATATCATTTCATTTAATTATAAAACAATTCCCTAAGGGACATACTGTTACCATCTCCATTATACAGACGAGAAGACTGAGGCCCAGAGACTATAAGTAACTCGTCCAAGACTCCCAGCTAGCAAGCTCCAAGGCCATAATTCAGTCACAGTGTTTGCATGTGGGCTTTGCTCTTGGCTACCACTGTGTTCTGGATCTATATGGGAGAGTGCTGGGCAGAGAGTTGTCTGCTGACACCTTGGAGGGGAAGAGACCGTGTATGCAGAGACAACCATTAATGGGTTCTGTTAGCTTCTCACACGGAGCTGGTTCATTTCATAGTATCTCATTCTTGTTGATCTTACTCTGGCCTTTCAAGGTAGGTTTTATTATCCCCACTGTACAGGTGAGGTAATTGAGGCTCAGAGACTTAAGCCCAAGGTCCTAGTCAGCACTGGAGCTGAGACTGTGATCTTTTTCTTCTTGCTCACAGTCTGGTTCATTCTTCTCTTTAACATCTAGCCAGATGGTTATCTAGTTATGTCCTGAACATTTCCTAGGACAGAAGAGGCAGGAGTGACCTCAGGAGGATGGAGTGGGCAGGGAAGACTTCTCAGAAGTAGAGGCAGAGAGGAAGCTGGTCTTGCAAGAGAGCAGAAACCTGGGTGGTCTTGGGTCGGAGCCTACACTAGCCTTTCTGCTCCCTTGGGAAAGGGAGTGGCCACAGTCTCTTCTCTCTGCCTGGAGATCCAGAGGGAAGAGGCCTGTGGAGCTGCCAGGTTATTAGTGGGTTAGGGCTTCCTTTTAAAGCTTCCTCCCATTACCGCCAAAGGATTATAAGCATCTTCAGACAATTACATCCATCCTTCCACAATTATACCTGCCTCTCTTGAGTGTTCCCTGAAAGTTTTAAGCATGGGCCAAGGCATCTTCTGCATTGGGCATTCAGCACTTGGGGTAGGTGGGATCCAGTGCCATTTCTCTAAGGCCTGGGTACCGACTGAGCAGGGTCGAATGGGGTCCTTAGCAGGCTGGAGGGTCAGGGGATGCAAAGAGATGAAGTGGGCAGCAGACTGCAGCTCAACTTTCTTGCCATCAACTGCTGCCAACTTGAGAGAAGAAACGTGGGAAGGAAAGTTACCTAGGGCTCCTCATAAGTGCTAGTCAGTCTATAGCTCACCAGAGAGCCCCCGCTGTCCTTTCCACAGTCTCAGCTGATCATAACTGGCAGGGCTTGCTGAAATTATCCTATAGTTAATCTTGTGGGGATTCTAAAGTCCAGAGATGGCAAGTAGCTTGTCCAAGGTCACACAGTAAGCTGGTGGCAAAGCCAGGGCGGGAACACAGGGTTTCTACCTCCCAGCTCAGCTGCCAGGCCCTGGGCTTAATGCTTTGTGTGGGCTATTTCGTCTCATCCTCTAAACAACCCTAAGAAGTGCACACTTTTCTTAACTGTTTCACAGATGAGGAAACTAAGGCATATCAAGTTTAAGTGACAAGTCAAAGTCTTAGGCTGGTGGGCGGAGGAGCTGACATTTGAACCCTGGGAGGTCTGGCCCATGCTTTCAGCCACCCTCTGTGCTGCGTTGTCTCCATGGAGACAAGGCAGCAGGCTGTGTTTTCCACCCACGGGGCTGGGGAAGGTTGGGCTCTGAGGGATGGTGGGGGATTCTGCCAACCCATATCCTCTCCTCCCAGGGAGACCAGGGATCCACTGCCAGTCCAGCGCCTTCTCTGCCCAGGGCTTTGGGAGACCCACCTTCCCTCCTCTCCAGGCCATTGTTTTTGGGGGCCTGGGGTATCGGGAGGATTTGGAGACCCTTCCAACTCTACTGGACATAGCTCCGAGCCTCTGGGGTGGAGATGGGGGTATGGATCTGGGTTGTCAGGGTAGCCCTGCCCCTGGCCACATCTATCCCGTTGAGGTAGAGGAGTCAGTGTCCATGATGAGAGCTGACAGTGGTCACTGGGCCAGGGACAAGGCCCCTGCTCCTCAGGCCCATGGAAGAGAGGCCAGAGGCAAGGTCCCACCTACTCCCCTTCCCTCCCTTCACCAAGGTGACCATAATAGGGGGTGATGGTATCGAGGCAGGGCTCACAGGTTCACATATACTTCACGCATGTACCCACACATACACGCTCACACCCACACATACACGCTCACACCCCCTGCAAGCATAGGTACAAGCAAATGATGTCTACACACCATGAAAGTGAAAGTGAAGTCGCTCAGTCGTGTCTGACTCTTTGCGACCCCATGGACTGTAGCCTACCAGGCTCCTCTGTCCATGGGATTTTCCAGGCAATAGTGCTGGAGTGGATTGCCATTTCCTTCTCCAGGGGATCTTCCTGACCCAGGGATCAAACCCAGGTCTCCCACATTGTAGACAGACGCTTTATCGTCTGAGCCACACCATGTTCTTACGCAAATACTCATGGGTATATATTCACATCTGCACACATGTGCATACACATACGTGCTCTCAGACACCAATACACCCGTGCATAGGGTAGGCATTGGCCACATACCCTCCCACAGACCTCTGCCTCACTCATGCAGGTCTAACTTTCACATGTGGGCACATCCATCAAATTTGTATACATAGCAGTCCCATCAGTAAACATACAACCACACACATTCCTTCCCTTAGATAGAGGTTAAAAGCATGTTCTTCTCTCCATTTTCCTGTGCTCACACACCTACACTGTGCAATCTCTCTTGCAGGCACACACGTTTTTTCTGCAGGCATATCCACTCTGCACACCCACTGTCACACGCCCACATACAGACCGAACCGATTTCTGTCCTTCCTTTTCTCCATCTTTTTCACTTTCATACCCACCCACGCAGTAATCCTAGCCTCCCTCCCTCTCTCTCTCTGTCTCCCACACAGTTTGTTTCCTGCTTTCTCACAGGCTGGGCTATAACGTATGCACTCACAGAGCAGGCAATATGCTGCCTGATGCCAATCCCCCAACCCCTTCAGGGCCCGCTCCCCCACCATGCCAACTGGGGCAGCCCTGGCACAAGAGCAGCCACTGGGTCAGAGGAACTCTCTGTGGCCAAGAAGCCAGGCAGAGGATCAGGAGAAGATGGGGAGGGCTTGTCCTGTCTGTGAACTGACCCCATGCACTCCAAGTCCATCTGCGGAGGAAAGGGGACATCTCAAACCAGGCCACTTGCGGCTCTGCCTTTCACAGAACCTCAGGTGGGTGGGCCTACGTCAGCACATTTCCAACTTCCTCTAGCAGAACTCGAAACACAGAACCCTGATAGAAAAACCATGCAAGTGGAATCATCCTGGTTAGGGGGGTGGGGCACTTGGAACCCAGGGAAACTTTGGTGAAAACCCAGGACAGCATTTTTCCAAGTGTGGTTTTGTTTCAGAATTGCTGGGGGAATGAAGAGTGCTTATTATTCCAAGCCCACTGCCAGCCTTTCCACCACTGGGAGGAGGCACCTGATGGTGGAAATCTCAACTTTCCACAGCGTCCCTGTTTGATTCTGATGCACAACGCCCCCTGCCATGGGCCTCTGAGCATCACTGCCTCTGTTGTTGCTGGCCCGCCAGTTAAGTCAGGGGATGGCCCCAGACAGCCTGGGAGGTGACAGTCTTCCTCAACCCCCCTTTGCCTAAGTCCTTGCGCAGTCCTGAACGGTTATTCCAGTTACCGCTGCTGAGGAGCGAGGGGATGGGCCTGAGAGGGTAGGCATCTGAGTCTGAAAGGAAACGGGCTGGTGAGACTGGAGGTGCTGTCAGTTATGGGGGACAGGATCACAAAGGCAGATTTAAAATGGAGTTAATGGGAAGGACAGAGGAAAGTGGGTGGGGGTGAATAGATGCGAGAGACAAGAAGAAACTGAGCGAGATAGCGGCAGAATTTAGGGACCGACCAAGAGAGGGAGAAGTTGAGGAAACAGAGAGACACTCAAGCAGCAGAGAGTGAGGCCAGGGAGAGGAAAGAGGGGAGGAGACCCACGGGGAGGCTGCAGGCTGGGCCCCAGGGGGAGGGAATCGCACCTCCGAGGGCTGGGCGGGGCGCGCGGGGCGGCGCTAGGGCCCCGGGGAGCGGGCGGCTGGAGCTCGGCTCGCCAGCCCGCCCAGCCCTCCCGGCTCCGGGTCCCCGCAGCCCGCTAGGCGGTGGTGGAGGGGGCCGTGGCGGAGGCTCCGAGGGGCCAACCGGCGTGGGGTGGGGGCGGCGGCGGGGGGTCTCGCTCAGGGTGGGGCGCGCTGATGGACGCGGCCAGGTGCGCGGAGGTGGCGGCGCTGGTGAGATCTGGGACGAGGCGCCGAGGCTGGAGGTGAGTGAGGGGTGCCGGCCGGGCAGGGGTGCCGGCGCCCAGCAAGCCTCTCCCCTTCCCACCTGTGTCGGTCCGGGCGCCGCCCAGGTGGAGGTGCAATCTGGGCTCCAGTCCCCACAGGCAGGGTGACCTTGGCCAAGTGGCTGCTACATGCTGGGCCTCAGTTTCCCCACCTGTACAGTGGGGAGGCAGAGGAGGGGGGCTGGGGAAATCTCGAAGCCTCGAAGCAGCTCAGCGGTGGAGGAGGGGGTTGCGGGGGAACACCCCCGACGCCGGGCACCTACTCCCCGAGGCTGCGTGGGAGATCCAGCCCTTGAGCCCCAATCCGCCAGCAGATCACGGCTGGAACAGCCCCGGGCTCGCAGGTGGGCGACAGCCGGAGGTGTGCGCACCCATACCAGTTCTGGGGAAGGGGGGAACGGCTGGACTCGCGAAAGCTGAAAGCGGCGGGTTGGGTTGGGCTCCTTGCTGGGTTGACCAACATGGGCGCCTGTGGGGCAGAGGGAACGGCGTGTGCTGGGCCCGCGCCCCCCCTCTTCCCGCGGGCGGGGCGCCCACCGCGCTGTGCTGGCTAGGCACGCAGGATCTGGGCCCCGCAAACCGCGCGGGGGGGCGGAGGGGCGGGTGACCTGCGCAAGCCCTACCTGGGGAAATTGAGGCCTCTCCTGAGTGCCTACGGGGGCGAGGTGGAACTGCCCTCCAGGCTCTACATCACATTCTCACAATTCGCCCTGTGTGCCAAGGTGATTGCCGAGGCCGGACAGCTGAAGGGTGGGGCTCCTATCTAACTTAACCACTGCACCGCCGCCTCAGCGGGCTCCGGGCTCCGTCCAGAGCCCTGACAGGACCTTTCTGAGAACTCAGAGGAGAACTTCTCCCTCCCTCCCCACCTCCACTCCAGGTTATAAGCTAATTCTGGACGGGGAAAGGACTTCCTGTGTTCCGTGGGTCTGGGTTGTTCACAAAGGACAAGAGCCAGCGGGGAAGCATCATGCAAACCGGTCCCCACCCTACCCCGAGTGGCAGGTGGCACAGGAATCCAGCATTTTGCTCTCTGATCTTGGGGCAAGCACCCTGCCCTCTCTGACTTCCAGAGAGAGGGTGGGCGGGTGGCCTCTGAGGGGCTACCTGCATTGAAGACAGCAGCCACTGGTAGACGCTTTAGCGGCAGTCAGAGATTACCCCACACTTGCCATGGTGCAAGGATTAGGATGAGATAGGATGCTGCTCAGAGGGACTAGAGTAGGCTAGGTAAGGGATTGGAAGCCTTGCAGGCGCCAGCCTGCCTGTCCCCAACCCCAGGCCTGGGCCCCATCCTGTCTTGGGGAACAGCACCACAGACAGCCTGATGCCCTCTTCCTCCTCCCAGACCTGTTGTGTTATGTCAGACAGTGGGGCGGCACCTTGAGGGAGATGGAAACACTGTGTCTGCGTGGGCGGGGAATCCCTGCCTCTGTCTCCCGGTGGGATCTTGCACTGGTTCCTCCTCTCTTCCTTATCTGTACAATGAGGGCAATGGACTCAGATCACCCTAGGTATTCAGAGAACTTCCCAAAAGCGAATTGTTTGCTGCTCTGCCAACCTTGGCTCCCAATCGCCACTTTGCAGGCTGGCCCTTGGGACCACCCCCCTTCTCTCCAGTCTAGTACCGAAATGAAACTGTGGTTGAAATCAGGATTTACATGGTTAAAATAAGGCCTTTAACTCCTTCCTTCCCTTGTTATCTGTTACTTTTCCCCTAAGGTGAGGAAAAAAAAAAAAAAACACTAAATAAATAAAGACAAAAAACCCTGCGGCATTTCTAGCCTGGCCTAATCCCAACTAATCCCTAGCCTCTTCAGTCAGCATTTTATCTAATCTCTCCATTTTAGAGCTGGGGAGACTGAGACCAGGGAGCGGAAGAGATTGGCTCGGGAGGTTCTGTGAGGAGAAGGCAACAGAGCCCCCTTTCCTTGGGACAGAGCAGCTCCTTGACAAGCAGGAGGGCCAGTGTGGCCAAGGAGCCTCTGGAGAGATGGGAGAAGTGCACGAAGAGCCCCCTCCACGTCTCCTCTCCAGCCCTAGTCATGCCTCATCTCCCTGGGTGACACTCGTTTCCCTGAGCCCACCCCACATCCCTGGGCACTGGGCTGGGCAGGGGTCAGCCCACTTTCTCCACCTGCCAGGACAGCCATGAGCCAGGCTGAACACACCTCCCGGCCTAGGGGCCTGGCCTGGGAGGCACCTTCTCCTTCAGGGCAGCTCCCAGACTCCCAGACATGAGCTCATCGGAGCTGCTGGTGCCAGGAAGGGAGGGACTGAGGGGGAAGCAGGCCACACTGCCCAGACTGGGACACTGAAGGCCCCTGGGGCAGTGGAGAGGCACAGCGGTCCAGGCCTGGCAGGCTCTGGCCCCACTGTAGTGTGAAGGCAAGGAAAAGACAGGTCAGCAGAGGGTTAGCTGGGGTGGGGATGGGGGCGGGCTTCGTGCTGCGGGGCCCCCAGTGCAGAGGTGCAGGCGCTAGGCTGACCTCTGCCACTTGCCTGCCACATGACCTTGGGTGAATCCCTGTACGGACCTCAGGGTCCCTGTCTAATTAGGGGGTGCAGGGTCCTTAGGCACTGGGGTTACAATAGTGATGATAGACAAGTCCCTGCCCTCAAATTGCATTTTAACTGGAGAGAGAGAGAAGAAAAAGGAAAGCAAAGAAATCAGCAGGACAGTTTTAGATAGATAAAAGTCGTATGAAAAACAACAAAAAGCCATATTGCAAATTTGGCGAGCACTTAGAGGGGCTTCTTCGTGCTGGTGGGTAGGGAAGGCCTCTCACCAGAGGGGACACCTGAGCGGAAACCTGAATCGTATTTGAAGGTGTGGTCATGGCAGGCTTTGTGGAGTTGGCTTGTCCAGAACTTGGGTCTAGAAGAATGGTGAGAATTTGGTTGGGAGGAAAGATGTTTCAGAGAATGGTAAATACTCTAAACGAAGAGCTGGGGGTGCAGAGTTGGGTGGGCATGGGCTGTGGGTTATGAAAATGCCTTCATCCCTCAGTGCTTCAGGCTGTGAACCCAAAGGAACCCAGGCCCGTGAGGGTCATGGGGTGGCTGGGCTCTGCTGAGTTAGGCCTGTGAGTGTGAGCTCAGAGTCTTTTGTGAACTGTCACTGGACACTGTGGCTCAATTGCTACCCAGTGCGGCCAGAGGAGGAGTCAGCATAGGGACAGCCTCCAAGCCCTGTAACTCCAGAGGTGCACAAAATCCCTCTCTCCGGAATGAAATCTTCACCAACTGGCTGCTGCCTGAAATTCCACCATCCTAGCTTCATCTTTTCCACTCAGTGAGGCAGTGTAGTATAGGGGTGTGTTGACCCGACCCTACCCTACCCAGCCCTCTAGGGCTGCTGCAGGTGAAGCAAAATTCTGTCTACTCCTGTGCTAGCCACTTTCTGCATGCCTGATATACAGACCCTGGGGCTGGACCCCTGGACTCTCTCTGGCTTTCTGGGAGATCTTGAGCATGTTATATAACCTCTCTCGGCTTATGTTTCCTTGTCTATTACCACAGAAACAATAGCAGACCCTATCCTGTACTGTTGTTCTAAAAATGTAATGCGAAGATGCAAATAACTATTACCTCTTAAATAGTATTACCGTGTTTTGATCTCTGTTAAAATAGCAAGCCCTGGAGAAGACGGACACTCGCTCAAGACTCGTATCTCAGTGTATGTTACTTTTTGACGTTTAGCCAGGAACAGGTTTTGATAGTGGGAGGATGGGCACAGTATAGTGGATAGGGCCTGGATTGAGCTTCAGGAATAGATACTTGAACCCCCTGCCTCAGCTAACAGGCTGGTGATCTTGGACAAATCATTTGCTCCCTCGGGGGCTCAGGCTTCGGTTCTGAGCTACTATGGAATGGACGAGGAAGGATGGAAGGGGATTGTGAGTGGGAAAGAGCTCGACAGACACGAAAACCACTGGGCTGGCAGGAGGGGCAGCCCCCAGGGTGGGGGAGGAGGGGACAGGTTAGATGCACCCCAGAGATAGGAGAGGGGGCTGACGTGAGACTGAATTACGTGAGACTGCATGTAATCCTCTGGAATAAAATCTCTTGGAGACTAAGTGTTTGACAGATAAAAGCCAAAGTTCTTGGGAAATAGTTATCTTTTAGGGTTACTGTGTGCCAGAGTTTTTTAAATTCTTTACATGTCAGCAACTCTATGAAGTAAGTACTAGTATAAGTACTATTATTATCAACAGTTTACAGATGTGAAACAGAGGCACAGAGAGGTTAAGTGAGCTTCCCAAGGTCACACAGCTGGTGACCGGCCACGTTCAAACCCAGGCCTTTGGCCCCAAAGCCTGTGTGTTTAACTCCTGTACAGCATGCTCTCTCCTGCCTTATGGAGTGCCAGAGGCTCAGAGGGGCCAAGCTACGTGCTTGAGAACATACCTCATTCCCCTCTGACCCTCATCATCCCTGCCCCCTAGGTGCTGGAAGGAGGAGCCTCCCTGGGTCTGGGGTTCTGAGGTGCACCCTTGAGCCAACTCAGCCTCTTGTCTTCCCCACTCTCCCTCCTCTGGGAGCAGGTTGAGGAGGATCGAGGGCACTGGGAGTGCTGTGGACACGGGAGGCTCTGCCAGGGCCTGATGAGCAGGTGTCCTTAGTGTCGGTCGTGACACCTGAGTGGATCCCAAAGCTGGAGCCCCCCACGGAGTCTGGCATGACTCCATCACTGGATGGATGGCAGAAACTGAGGTCGGAGAGTCCAGGGACAGGCCCCAGGCCCGAGTCTCCTCTCATGCTTTCCAGGCTGCTCAGGACTCGTGGGCTTCATGAGGATGTGAGACTTGGGGATCCTCCCACCGATGGCCAAGGTGGCCCCTGGTCTCAGCCAGGATGTGCTTCCTGACATGGCGCCTTTGAGGAAGGCACATGAAGTTGGGGGAGGGGGAGGGTGCTGATTAAAAAATAGACTGTCACGCGCATGAGGAACAGGCCTGCCACCGCCCAGCTCTCGCCAGTTGGCTCCCAACACCCAGCTGCCAGGCCCCACTCAGGGCTCCTCCAGGAGGCCCCGCCTACCCCAGCACTGGCTCTAGGCCTGAGGCTGGATGCTCCCAGCCGCCTCGCCTCTCCTCCTCCACCTCCAGGTGGATGGTGCCCTCACTGGGCCTGGGTGGGCCTGTTGGCTTTAAGCTGTGCAGGGGGTAGGGGGTGGGAGTCTGGCATCCCCACACACTGGCTGTGTGGCCTTGAATGCGGCCCTTTGCCACTCTGGCCTCAAACACGGAGGAGCAGTGTTACCAGCTAAAGCTCTTTCCTGCTTCCAGAGCCTTTTCTCAGATTCCCCTGCTCGTTTAGGCCTGACCACCAGCGCTCCTCGTTTAGAGAGGTGATGTGCCCTGTGAAGCCCACTCAGCTGGAGTGTAGCAGGGCAGAGGGTTAGAACCACATCATCTTCCAATCCTAGTTCCTTACAGCTTCTCCAGGGTAAGAAAAGGCGTTGAGAGCCACGGAGGTAGCTGTGAGCGCAGTTTTTATTCATTTATTCCCTCATTCAGTCAGCAAATGTTTATTCAGCCCAACTATGGCCTAGGCCATAAGACTGGAAAAGGTCGATTTTCATTCCAACCTCAAAAAGGCAATGCCAAAGAATATTCAAACCACTGTACAATTGCACTCATTTCACATGCTAGCAAGGTAATGCTCAAAATCCCTCAAGCTAGGCTTCAGCAGTACGTGAACCAAGAACTTCCAGATATACAAGCTGGATTTAGAAGAGGCAGAAGAACTAGAGACCAAATTGCCAGCATCCACTGGATCATAGAAAAAGCAAATAGAAAAAGTAATTCCAAAAAATATACCTACTTCTGTTTCATTGACTATGGTAAAGCCTTTGACTGTGTGGATCACAACAAACTGTGGAAAATTCTTAAAGAGATGGGAATGGCAGACCACCTTACCTACCTCCTGAGAAACCTGTGTGTGGGTCAAAAACAACAGATAGAACCAGACGTGGAACAATGGACTGGCTTAAAATTGGGAAAGGAGCACGTCAAGACAGTATGTTGTCACCCTGTTTATTTAACTTATATGCAGAGTACATCATGCAAAATGTTGGACTGGATGAAGCGCAAGCTGGAATCAAGATTTCTGGAAGAAATATTAATTACTTCAGATATGCAGATGATACCACTCTAATAGCAGAAAACAAAGAGAAATTAAAGAGACTCTTCATGAGGGTGAAAGAGGAGAGTGAAAAAGCTGGTTTAAAACTCAACATTCAAAAGCTCATATCATGGTATCTGGTCCCATCACTGCATGGCAAATAGATGGAGGGAAAGAGGAAACAGTGACAGATTTTATCTTCTTGGGCTCCAAAATCACTGTAGACGGTGACTGCAGCCATGAAATTAAGAGACATTTGCTCCTTGGAAGAAAAGCTATGACCAACCTAGACAGCATGTTAAAAAGCAGAGACATCACTTTGCCAACCAAAGTCCGCATAATCAAAACTATGGTTTTCTCAGTAGTCACATACAGATGCGAGAGTTGTACATAAAGAAGGCTGAGCACTGAAGAACTGATGCTTTCAAACTGTGGTGCTGAACCAGTTAATCCTAAAGGAAATCAACCCTGAATATTTACTTGTAGGACTGATGCGGAAGCTCCAATACTTCGGCCACCTGATGCAATGAGCCGACTCACTGGAAAAGACCCTGATGCTGGGAAGGATTGAGGGCAGGAGGAGAAGTGGGTAACGGAGGATGAGTTGGTTGGATGGCATCACCAACTCCATGGACATGAGTTTGAGCAAACTCTGGGCGATAGGTCAGGGAAGGTCAAGGAAGCCTGGCGTGCTGCAGTCCATGGGGTCACAAAGAGTGGAACACGACTTAGTGACTAAATAACAAAAAATGGCCTAGGCATGGGGGCAGGGATACAGAAGAGAAATGATTGTCTAGGCCCCTGCCCTGAAGGGGCTCCTGACCATGGGGCAGGACAGACTGACATTAAAACAAATACTGATGGAATTACAAATCTCATGAGAATTTGGAGGAGAGGTAGAAGGTGCTGTGGGAGGAATGTGACCTCCCAGGGCAGGTGCGTCCTCCCTGAGACCTGTCAACAGACCTCAAGGAGAGGTATAACCAGAAAAGGACAACTGAGGGGCATTGGGAGAAAGGGTTCTAGGGAGGAGTGGCAGCTAGTGTGAAGGCCCCGAGGTGCAAAGTGCTCGAAGGAAGGCCAGCATGGCTGGAGTGTAGGGAGGGCAGACACCATGAGAGGAGCTGCAGTGCAGCCTGGAGGGGCAGTGAGGCTCGTCTTGCGGGGCCTGGAGCCTGCAAAGGGGCTTCAGGCCGAGCCTAGAAGGGAGGAGCTGTTCCTAGTGCTGGTCTTAGAGGCTGGTCTTGCCTCCTTTCTTTTCTGTTTTCCCTCCCATTCCCATCCTGACTGCGCAGCAGACCCCACCCCACCCCCCACCCCCCACCCCCACGCCCCCGCCCCCTACGCTCCCCCAACCACTTCACAGGATGACAATGCAGAGTGCTCACACCTGACCTTCCTCTGCCTGGATCTTGTTTGCATTCTAATAGCCTGCAGTTTCATCCTGCCTCCCAGGAGGGTTCCAGTCCCTGAGGCCTTGAATGCAAGCTGATGAGGGCCAGATCTTGGGCTGGAGGCTACTGTCTTTCTAGCTGAATGCCTCTGTTCAGGTGGGAGCCTGTGGACCAGGAGGTTCAGCTTTTGGCTGAATGAAGGCCTGCCCCTGGACCGAAGCCCACTGCCTGAAACTGTGGCCTGTCCCCCATTCCACTCCAGGCATGTCCATTCAACCCCAAAGCCCCACTAAGCCCCAGCCCTAGGAGGAGTTAGGAGGCCTGCATTGTGAGCTGAGCTCTGCTGTACGCTTTCGGGCATATCTGTGTTCATTTCTGGACCTTGGTTTCTCCATACATTTTATAGGGAAATACTTGAACTTTCCTGCACTCATTGTGTGGCCATCATGGATGCAATATCAGCATCACCCAGAAGCTTCTTAGAGATGCAGACTCTGAGGCCGCACTCCAGACCTCATGAATTAGAATCTGCAATTTAACCACATCCCTGAGTAATTACTATGCACATTAAAGCATGAGAATCACTGTTCTAAGTCAGTCATTTTTAAACTTAAAAAATGTTTTAATTAAAAGCTATAGGATCTTCCTCCCTCTCCAAAGTCTGATAGATGAAATACATAAGAGGGGAACCACCCACTCTGTACTTATTCATCACATGAATGAGGGGGGGATCGTGCGGGGCTAGGCCTGGGGCACGGGCTTTATTGAGACGGCATCAGAAGGGAGGAGGAAGAGAGGCAATTCTGGTGGCAGAGGGTGGGTGGTGCCTGACTGCCCAGGCCACTCATGACCAGGTGCCCCTAGGAGCTCTTTCAGCTCTGACCTCCAGGGTCTTCAGACTTATTGGTTTGGATAAGTGGGCTTGAAGAAAGGACGCTTGACAGTCCACAGTCTAGCAATGCCTTCTCCGCTTGTCCCCATCTTGGTGTCCTACTCTGTTCCCTGAGAAATCCCTGAAAGGGTAGCTGGTGCTATTCTTAGCATGACAGGATGGTGAGGAGAGAACATGCTGGTGCATTGTTTATGCCTCTGAGTCAACAGGATTGCATTCAGGTCTCCCAGAACACGGCCCTCCCGGCAGCCTTCCTCACTGCCTTCCCAGGACCCAGGACCCAGGGCCCCTCCCACTCTGGCCCTGACCATCCCTGCTCCATGCCTCCAGCTCCCACACTGGGCAGTGGGTCATGAAAGACAACGGCGAGCTGGGAAACAGAAGTTAACGATATCATCTCATTTCTCACCCATTCGGTGCATATTAACCGAGCATACGGCACGTGGTAGGCGTGGGTTCCTGCCTTCCAGGAGCTCACACTTAGCCTGCGAGTTAATGGTGCTTTGTCATCACAAGAGCCTGTGTGCCAGGCCAGATGCTGCAAACTTCGCATGGAAGACCTTACCCTGCCAATCATCCAGCAGGATAGGAATTAGGAGACCCCTACACCGAGGAGGAAACTGAGGCTTAGCATATACTAGCTAGTGGTTGCTCGGCTGGGATCTGAACTCAGGTTGGCTGGAGCAGAAACACCATTCCAGATCAAATGGTAGCATGGAGCATTAGGGCTTTGGGAAACCCCTGCACTACCTGGTGAGAAGGGTGTTTCAGCTGGAAGGAGATTAACTGGCTGAGGTTGTCCCATTGTCAGTGAATCCTGAGTGACTGGAGAAGCACCTGGGGGGGAAGGACTGTGTTTGCTGTGTACACAATGCCCACTGTGGGCTGGAATGCAACGCCTTATGGGATGAGGTGACAAGGACACTGGCTGGGAGCCAAAGACCTGTGTTCTGTGAGATTCCAAACTTTCTCTGCCTCAGTTTTCTGGTCTGTAAAACAGCATCACAATCTCTGCTCTACTTCTTTCTCTGCTGATGTGAAGCTGCTAGGAAAGCTATAAAAGTGTGTGCAGGTTAAACGATAATTACTACATAGATTTATTTATATAAATATATTTTCTTAAATGTATTTTCTGTTGACATGGGGTCTATTTGCCAGACTCTGTTCCAAGCATTTTCCTATTTGTTAATTTACTTATAAACATTTTTATAAAATCATGAGCTCTAGGGACTTCCCTGGTGGTCCAGTAATTAAGACTTCATACTTCCACTGAAGGGGGTTCGGGTTCAGTCCCTGATTGGGGAATTAAGATCCCTCATGCCACAGCCAAAATGTTTAATTAAAAAATAAGATAAAATCATTAGCTCTAAAGCCCATTGAGTCCCCAACCTGGCAGTACTTCAGAACCCCTCAGGGAGACTGTTGGCATGAATAGTCTGTGGTCCTGGCTCTGGGGCACAGCCCAGGAATCAGCATTTTGGACACATACACCCCCCACCCCAAGAAATTCTGCAGCACATGTAGGTTTCTGATCTGGGCCACAGAGGTGAAAGGACTTGCCTGAGGCTTTACAGTGAGTTGGAGACCAGATTGAGACTAAAACTGAGGCCTGAAGTTCCTGGTCTGGCCCTTTCCTCCTACTCATCAGCTGCCCCTGAGCACCTTAAAGGGATGAAGCCAGGGATGCAGATGACTTTGATGAGCAATGATGCCAGAGCTGCTGATACCATTTACAGTGCTGTGCTAGGCATTTTACATGGCTTTTCCATTTAATTGCTGAAGGGATAGAAAGGGGGACATTTTCCACAGCAACACGATCCCTTAGGACATTTGAGCATCATGTGGCCGATTTTAATGTTGACCTGGAAATGGGAAACCGTGACTGAGGTGCAGAGATGCAGAGAAGGGAATTTGAAACCACACATCAGGTCATGTGCCCTCCAGGCAAGGGTGGTCTGGTGACTTGGTTACCTGGAGACAGGGCAGGCTGGCAAGAGGGAGACACGTGTGTCCACCCACAAGGTGTGTACCTGTTGTGTCTGTGTCTCCTGAGTGCCTGTGTGTCTCCACGTGCATGCGTGTGGTTGTTCTGTGTGCACACACTGGTGTGTAGGCTCTGCCACCTCTGTGGGTGCATGCGTGTGTGTGGAGGAGGATATGCTGTTGCTGGCTAGGCTCTCGCCAGCATTAAGGAGGTACTGAGAGCGTGAGTGTTGCGGGGTGTGTGTGTGCACACAAATAGTTGTAATGCAGGGGGGTCCCCAAGACCCTGCAGGGCAGAGGTAGAAAGGCCACTTGAGAAAATGTTTTCCTTATTCATGTTCCACCTCCACATTTCGTGCACCATCCTCAAACCTGCAGGGTGTGAGCCTGCCTCTGGACCTTAGCCCCAGCAGTTCCCTCTGCCTGTTCTCCCCCGACATGCACAAGCCTCGTTCCCTCACCTTCTTCACTACTTTGCTCAGACGTGACTTCCAGTGACGTCTACTTCGATTACCTTACGTACCTTTGCACAGCACTCTCCACCCCATGCCATCTGTGTTTCTCCCTCCCCTGCCTTATTCTTCTCTATAGAATTTAACATGTGACTTAGTTGTACAGTTACTCATACGTTTATTATTTGGCTCCCCTGCTAGAACGCAAGCAGGGATTTGTCTGTTTCTCTTCATAGCTATGAACAGTGCCTGACCCTTAGCTGGTGAGCAATAAGTATCAGTTGAATGAATGAGTTCATGCACCACCTGTACTTACTTGTTTCCTTTAAGTTGTCTAACTTTTGTTACTGAGATATCCACTTTTACCTCCCCCTAAGCAGTAATATACCTTTGATGTGTTTATTATACTCCTTTTCCAATACACGCGTGAAATTTGCATAACTAGTAAGATGTTGAGTATCAGGGTACCACTTAAATTCTTTTGCTCCCACTCAAGGTATGGAGGTACCACACTCTGGGGATCAGTGCTTTCCCAGTGAAGGGGGTAACTTCACCAGGAATCAGAGAAGTCTGATGTCTTCTCTGAAATGAATGAACAAAATGAAGCTCAAAGAGGATCAGGAACTAGTCCAACATCTCGTCCGTACTGTGACGGAACAGACACTAGAACCAAATTTTCTGATCTCCAGTCTGCTTTCCTTTTGCAGTGTGAGGGACAAGGCGAGGGTGGGGCTGGATGGTTCAGCCTCTCCTCTGGCTGGAGGGGAGCCGGGTACGCCCAGTAACTGGCGAATGGCATGGGAGGTACTGGTGGCCTTCTGCCCACTCAGGGCTGCAGGACTACATACTGAGTGGTGGGAGCCTCGGCCACACCTTCCCTCCCAGGAATCTTGGGTCTGGGGGGCCACTCCCAGGGGGCCTGGGCACCCAAATCCAGCAAGAAACAGACCTGGGATTCAAACCTGATTCTCCCCTGCCACAGCATGTTAGCTAGAGGTTGACACTAGAGCACCCTTGCTGAGAAGATGCTGGAGTGGGAGGGGTGTCCGGGGGAGGGAAAGGTTGCACTGTGCCTGATGGTGAACAGAAGAGGGAGACCAGACCCAGAGACAGCCGGAAGGGGGAAGGAGACACAGCAGCCTAGCCTGGGAGAGTTATGCAGAGGTAGGTTTGTGCAAAGGCTGAATTTAGATCCCCCTCAGGGACGGGGGAGCCTGGTGGGCTGCCGTCTATGGGGTCCACAAAGTCGGACACGACTAAAGCGACTTGGCAGCAGCAGCAGCAGGTTTGTGCAAAGGCTGAATTTAAATCTCCCTCAGGTGTGTACAGTGTTTTCATGTTATAGAAGTAATTTCTGCATTTCAATTGCTCAGCAGTGACTCTGCAAAGCAGATATAATCAGCTCTAGTTTCCTGATAAGGAAGCTGAGACCCAGAGGTGAAGTGACGTACTAAAGGCAACCCTCACAGGATGCTCTGTTGAGCAGGAAGGGAACAGGCTGCACCTCTGGTTGGATTTGGTAAAGGAGGGCTGTCTAAGGGAGGGCGGGCAGGCTGGATAGATACAGCAGTGAGAGGGTAGACCACTTAAGATTCCTAGCACCTTCCTCAGCAGATATGAGTGAATCTGAGACCAAAGTGAGTTGACAGGGCTAGGGGAGCTGCAGGCAGGTGAGCTGTCTATCCCAGGGCCTGCAGTGAGGATGCCTCCTAGGGAGAAGCAGCAGCGTGCCCACCCTCATCCCCAGGATGGGCTCTGCTCTACAGGGCGGGCAGGGCAGCGAGCTGGGACTGCTGCGTGCTGGGGCCGTCATTATCATTCCTCCAGAGTTTTTTCTTCTCGTTATTTATTTTTCTGTGAGGAAGGAATGTGGGGAATTTACCACAGGGCGCTGGCCTTGCTTTCGGCAGTGCGGTGGCCTCCTGTATGAGAGGGAAGCAGCACAGACAGATGGCTGGGGAGGTGGAGGCGGAGGAGGGTCCCGGCTGAATCTGTGGCCCCAGCAGTGGGGCGGTTATGTAACCCACCCGGAGGCCCAGGGAAGATACCACGGTGCTTCTGGGCTCCGAGCATGAGCCTGCTCATGTACATAGCTCCCTGGAACTCAACCTGGACCATCCCAGTCACCATCAGCCTCTGGGCAAGCCTAATGAGTTGGGTGTATCCCCTTGACAGAGGTGCTTTCCTCTCCAGCTGTCTTGACTGGGGTTATGAGTAGAGGGGAAGTCAGGTGGGGATTGTCTTGCGCTTTCCAGCCTCCACAAGGCTGCCCCAATGCTTGGAATGCTTCCACAACTCAATCTTTTCAGAAATAGGGCATATGCCACCTCCTCCAGGAAGACTTCCCAGATTGCTTCATCCTCATTCGTCTTTTAGACTCTATATTCTCCTGGCACTCAATGGAATATTTTGCCTCTTGGATCTAATACTGCCATTTGAGTTTCATCTCCCTTTTCACCCACAGGCTTGTTACTACCTCCCTCTTTCCTTTCCCTGCTTCCTCCAGAAACCACTCTCTAGATCTGGGATCTAGGATCTCAAGGAATCTGAGTCCTAGACAAATCTAGAATTCATCTCCTGGGATGCCTGGTGGAGTAAGATGGGAGGTGGATTTGGATTGTGGGAGCCCTCCTGCTTGATGACCTCTGCTGAGTCTGGAGAGGATGGGAACAGCTCTGGCCGCAGGCTGCCACAGAACCAAGAGGAAAGGCTATATCTCGGCTTTCCAGGTGGCATAAGTGGTAAAGAACCCTCCTGCCAATGCAGGCAGATGCAAGAGATGTGGGTTCGATCCCTGGGTTGGGAAGATCCCTTGAAAGAGGGCATGGCAACCCACTCCAGTATTCTTGCCTGGAGAATCCATGGACAGAGGAGCCTGGACAGCTTCAGTCCATGGGGTCACACAGAGTTGGACACACTGAAGCAACTTGGTACACCGGGGCTGGGTGCTGGGGACCCTGAGATAGACTAGACCCCGCTCTACTCGTGGGAGAGGCACAGGTTGGGGGGAGTTCTCTCTCCTCTGCCCTCACTCACCACTTTTTCGTCTCCTGGATCAAATGTTTTCTCTTGAAGGGTAGGGTGTGGTAGTCCTTTCTGTACACTCAAGGCTCCCTGATCTGGGAAGATGGAGGCTGCTGCAAGGAGAGGGCTTGGGGGTGGGGGCAGGCCTGGCTCAGCAGGGCTCGAATGGGAGGGGCAGCCTGGGTCTGAGCTTGGCCCCCTGGGAACCAACCCTTTCCAGTTTGCTGTGCATCTGGGGCTGAGCTTGCCTCTACTAGCTAGTAGAGTAGGTGGAGGAAGGTGGTGGCTCCTGGCCTTCAGCAGAGGAGAACCACACAGCATCAGCCAGCAGTGATCAGCGCCTGTGGCCTACCGGGTTAGCTGCTCACCAAGGCCCATGCCAATTTGACCTGGGGGCCCTCGACTTGGCCCACTCATCCTGTGCTGCCTGATCCCAACCCCCTGCCAGCAGGAGATACAGGAGTTGGACCAGTCCCAGCCTCTTTCTCTTTGGGCCTTGGTTCCTTGGCTTTCTCAGTCTGTTTGTTTCCTCTAAACCCCCTTCTCTTGGAGGCCCCTGGGCCAGGTGGAGCAGGGCAGGAGCATTGATCTAGGAGTCTGGATGGATTGATGGGAACTTCCTGGAGGAAGCAGCAATTGGGCTGGGCCTGGGACAGTAGGTGGGGAGAGTGTGCTTTGTGGGCAGAGCTCTTCAGAAGGAGGGGCCTGGGTGTGGAATCAGTCAGACTCCCGGGCTCCAGCTCCACTCTGCCTGTCCCTGGCTGGATGGGAGACCTGGGGTGAGTTTGCCGATTCTCTGGTCTTGTTTTTCTCATCCCTAAAACAGCTGTAAGGGGGCCTCCTTTATGAGTTGCCATGAGGATTCAATGAGAGCACACATGCTACACCTTTGGCTTGGCAGCGTTTGGAGCAACTCACTTGGCTATGGCATCCTCATCGATTTCATCATTTCTCCAAGCCCCCAAGAAATGTGCGAGGGACAAGGCAGAAGCAGCTGAGACCCTTGCCCCTAGGCTCTTGCTCTCTCTGGGGGAAATCAGACCCAGACCCTGACTGCTGCAAAGCAAGACATTGGGAAGAGGCAGCATGGCCCATGTGATGGGTCCTGGGCTGGGTGCTGGGCAACCCTAAGTTCAAATCCCACCTCTGGGCAACCCTAGGTTCAAATCCCACTAACCATGCCACCTTGAGCAAGTCACTTCACGCCTGAGTCCATTTCTTCTCTAATGCAGAGCTGAGGGGACCACTGTCCTCCTGGCCGCTGTAAATGAAGGAAAGGCCTAGCATGGGGCATGTGGTGAGCATGCCCTGGAGGAGAACTCTCACTCAAACGAATAATATGCAAAATATGAGGTTGTTAAGTGGTGCAGATAAAACCTGGATGATCCAAGGACTGAACCTATAGAAAGGACAGGAGACAGAGCAGTGTTCTGAGTGGAGGGGTCTGTGCAGACCCATAGCAGAGGCTGGAACTCACAGGGCAGGTGAGGGAAACACATGCCTTTGGATCCCCTCTGACCCTTGCTGAGGACGCAGGGAGCAGTGAGCAAGCTCTTGGGCAAGCCCTGACTGCCGGGATGAGGCCTGGGTGCTTGATGCCCCATGTTCTGGAGAGGAGGAGAGAGGCCCGACACAGTGGAGTCAGGAGGGAGAAAGATGAATCCGGCAGCACGGGGCGGGTAGATTGGCGGGGGAGAGACTGGAGGCGGAGAGGCCATTTAAAAGGCTGTTGCAAAATCGGTTTTCCTGATAAAGAGCTAGGCTGAGTCATCTGTGGAGGAGAGAAGTCACATCCAGCTCCTCTGTGTTGCCGTCAATGTAGGATTTTCCTCTTTGTCAGCTAGTCGATGGGCTGCCTTTCCAGGAGGCTTTCAGAATCGAGGCCGGCTCGGCATCCAGCGGGGCGCAGGGCAGCAGGGAGGACCCTGCCAGAGTGAGTACAGCGAGCCTCGGTGGCTTGGGGTATGTGACTCAGGGCACAGGGCACCCTTCTCCGGTCTCAGGTCCCCCCCCGGGGCATTAAGGGAGAGGCATGCAATGACCTGCCAGCCTGTTGATGGCAAGGCTGGAGCTAGGTCTGGGGCTCTCCACTTTCATTCCTATCATCTCCTGTTCTGGCAGTCCTTCTCACCTTAGTATGAATTATTCGCCTCTGAGAAGAGACCTGGCAGTCTGTTATGCTCACCAGGACTTTGGCGTGGATGGAGAACTCCCCAGGGAAAGGAGCCTGTGTCATTTCCTCCTTTCAGTAGGGAGGATGTGGGGCAGGGGCTGGCAAGGTAGCCAGGCCATTACTCAGTCCCAGTTCATCTTCCTGCCCCCAGCTGAGGCCGAAGCTGTGCAGCGGCCAGCCATTGGTTCCTTCCTGACCCCACAGGGGGGCAGTTTACCCAGCCTGTTTACCTGTCCCATTGCCAAGACTTCCAGGCAGCCACAATGGGCTGTCTCCAGCCAGTCTCTCTTCCTACCTCTGGCTCCCCGACCCTCTCCACCCTGCTCGGGGCCCGGGCACTCCCATTGACGGCAGCCGTGTGAAGAAGCATTTCCTTGAATTCTCTCCCTGTCCTGACCTTCTGCTCTGGCCTCCGTTCCCCTGCCCCGCCTCCCTCCTTTGGATCCTCGGTCAAGAGGCCTGATGGTCAGCAGAACAGACAGCTGCCAACAGAAGTGATGGGGTGAGAGAAAGGGCTTATCGCCGCCTGGGCACAACTCGAGTTCAGGTCTCCTGACTCCCCACAGTGCTCTTTCCACTCCACTAGGTTTTTATGTCCTAGCAGTCATTTTCCCCTTAGTAACAATGAGTTTATCAGCTCTTCTGCTGAGAGGAAGAAGGGGAAGAAAGCATCAGGCGCTCTAGGCAGCTGCATATGCAGAGGAGAGAACACCATGGTGGGTGCCGATTACCAGTTGTGGGAGCAGAGGGGCCCGCAGATCAGCACTCGGGAGCACTGGAGTCTCTGTCCATACTCCTCCCACCAGAGTCAGGGTCCGGAAGGCAAGGTGGTTAAGAACGGAGATTCAGCAACCAGGCTTGGGAGTTTTGAATCCCAGCTCTGCTATGTACAAGTCATATGACCCTGGGCAGGTTTCTCTGAGCTCTAGTTTCATTTGCAAACTGGGAAGAATAATAGTACTTATTCCTCGGGATTGTTGGGAGGATCGAATGAGATGATGGGTATAAAGTGCACGGCGCAGCACGTTATAGTGGGCCGTTGAGGGCTCAGTAATTATAGCAGCCACTGCGATCTTCACTCTAAGGGGGGTACTCAGGGCTTCTCATTCCCCTTCCCCACTTAGGGATTCAACCCTGTCGGACCCAGATCTCCAGACCCCAGGGCAGCTCTTCCTTGAGTCTGCCCTCATCCCTTCATCTCCTAAAGGCCTGTCTTCAGAACCCCCTTATCCAATGTCCAGGGTGGGTCTTTCAAGGACCACCACTGAAGAGGCTGGGAGAAGAGGGGGGTGTTACGACTTTTACCGGTGCAAGAAGATTGGGGGCTCAGCAAGGGGGCTGCCCCCTGTGGGCCACAGCCATCTCTTGTGTCTCTGACACTGGGGACCACAATCTTGAATCCAGCTGGCTGGGGCATCACCAGGGGTGGCAGTTCCCTAGTCTGGGGAATTTGGGGTGGAGCTGCCGCCCCTGATGCCCTGCACTAGGGGGATCTGAGGTGCTTATAGTTGGCCCAGCCCCCCATTCTCTCAGCTTTGTTTGTGCAGGGTGGCAAAAGTCGTCTGGATTGCTGGCTGGGTCTGGTCCAAGCCTCCTGCCAAATTCCTTTTCCATGGAGTCACTGCGGGCTGGGATGGGGGTACGGGAGCTCCCTCGGAGACAGGGCTGTCTCACCCCCTGGCCTTTTCTGCTGGGTTCCTCTGGTCTGGGAACAGTAGTGTGGGGGAGGGTCCCAGGCTGGCTGGAGGTCAGCAGACCAGGTCCTGGCCCATGGCCTTCTCTTTGACCCTCTCCCTCTCTAAAGCCTCCCAGGCCAGCTTATCCCTGAGGGCCCTTCATGCTCTGACACTGGAACATTTTCTAGCCCTGTGACCCTGAGAACCAGCCCTGGGATAGGACTGAAACAGAGAAGCGAAGAGAAAAACAAAACAGAAGCACAGAGGCTTTGGAAGATCTGAATTATGCGCACACTGAGGCCCTGTCTAGGAGCTTGGCACTGTGGAAGCTGCTGGCTGGAAGGACTGGTGCCCCCTGGAGTCCTGAAGAGCCAGGGGTGAGCCCGCCCCACCCCTGCTTTCTGGCTCTGTGACCTTGGGCATTATCTCTTAGCCTTGGTTTTCTCATCACTAAAAAGTGAATCACAGGGCTTCCCTGGTGGCTCAGTGGTAAAGAATCCGCCTGCCAGGGTAGGAGACACAGGTTTGATCCCTGATCTGGGAAGATCCCACATGCTGAGGAGTTACACGCGCTACAACCACCAAGTCTGTGCTCTAGAGCCTGGGAGCCACAGCTGCTGAGCCCAAATGCCACAGCTAGAGAGCAGCCCCCACTCCCCACAGCCAGAGAGCAGCCCCCACTCCCCACAGCTAGAGAGCAGCCCCCACTCCCCACAGCTAGAGAGCAGCCCCCACTCCCCACAGCTAGAGAGGAGCTCACGCAGCAACAAAGATCCAGCACAGCCAAAAGCAAATAAATAAAATGTTTTGGTTTTTTAAGTGAATGATAGTAATTTGTGCTTCACAGAATCATTTTGGGAATTAAATAGGATAGTATGTGTGAAGTCCATGTCTGGGTACACAGTAAGAGCCCAATCAGTATGTGCTCTGATGGCTGCAGCTGTGTCATAAGAGCCGCTGGTGGGCCCAGGGATGTTTATCCTTACCGTGCCCTGTGGTATGGGACCTGTGGCTGAAGTCTCTGCAGGGCTGTAAGTTGGAAAGAGAAAGCTCTTTATCTGTGTGGCGGTGGGGGGCAGAGTCATGTCAAGAGGTGGGAGTTAATATAAGGAGTGACTTTGGGGCTGAAGAATGTTAATTAGTAGAAGGCGCATCCTTAGGGTAGTGAGCAGTTGAGTGTGTAAGGCTTAGACACTTAGGGACGTGGTTGCAGGGGTGCAGGAATTGTGTGGGGCGCTGGACACGGTGACAGCCATCCCTGAGATTCTGAGGTTCTGTGACTTGGGGCAGCGATCCCTGCCTGCTGATCACTCTGGAATCCCCTGCTGTGTGACCGCTAGAGAGTCATATCCCCTCAGGACTATGATCTGTGGAATGAATCTCCTTTGCTAGAAGCAGCTCTGACCCCTTCCAGGGAGTCACGTGCGGTCACCAACTGCCAGCTCCATTCCAGGCAAGCACGAGGCCTCTGTCCTGTCTACTTGGGCTGAAAGACAATGACCCCCTTGACATCTGTGACCTCATCGTAGCCTCCAAACCCTAATGTCAGTGCTTTTATTACCTTCTTCTCAATTAAGGAAACTGGCTCCGAGAGGAGCAGTCACTTGCTAAGGTCACACAGCTAGCAAATAGCAGAGCCTGGATTTGGCCTGGGAGGTCTGGTTTCTAAGCAGAGCAGAGGAGAGGGACATCGCGTGAGCTGACCAACTCCTCCTGTGTGGCTGGCTTGCCCCTACCTAATTTCCCCGCCGGGAAGCAGCCTGGCTCAACCTTCAACGCTGTCACCTTTTATCGATGGGGTGATCCAGGCAGGAGAGGAGCCCTACCACGAGCAAAACAGGTATCAGGGGCACATGGGGCAGGCTGTGTTGTAGCTGTTCTGCACAGGTGGGCAGAGGTGTGTGTGTTGGGGAGCCAGGTGGTGATGGGAGGAGGGAAGGAGGAGGTTGGGGCCAGAGAGCCTGTGGCCCCTTGAATTGGCTGTTGGCAGTCACTGTGCTCTGTGTGGGCCTCCCCTGGTGTGAGCTCCACCTTGAGTCATCTCCAGACCTTGATTTCTTCATCTATAAAATGGGGGTGATAGTGAAAAAGCTCCTTTGTAAGAGCCCTTCGAGCTCTGAGAGTCCATGAATTCTGAGCCTTGCTGGCAAGATGCCTAGGAAAACTGTCCCGGGAGACCCACTCAGCATGTCACGGCCAGTGCTAATGAGGGCAAGGTAGGAGGGAGGGCAAGGTCAGATTCCTCAAGAACTAATTAGCTTCCTCGGTGGGGAGGGGTGACAAGGGGAGCAATTTTCCCAGCCGCCGACTGAGCTGCTAGCCCTGGCCACAGCCTGTGCCATCCATCTGTGCACAGGTCCATTTGTTCATGTGTCCATTTCTTCATTCCTTACTCAATAAACACAGAGTGAACACTGACTGTGTGCCAGCTGGGCACTGGCGATAGAAAGAGGAATGGTGGCCTGTGGTGAATTTACAGATTAATAGGGCCTGACCCCACCTGATCCCTGACCTCAGGCCCCAGACTGAACCCTGACTTCCACCAACTCTGTCCCCTGTAATTCCCAAAAGGGGCGTCTGGGACAAGCAGGCAGCTTGAGCATGTGCTGTGGCCCATATAGAGCTGGTTCTGACTCCAGCCTTGCCACCCTTTGCTGTGTGATCTTGGGTGAGTTACTTACAAGTCTCTGGACCTCATTTTCCATTTCTGTAAAATAGCGGTTTCTACGGTTCTTGTGAGGATAAGATGAGGTAACGTGCTGTTCTAGTATAGTCACTGCTGAAATTAGCTCAATTTATTACTTTTATAACATTAAAGTGTGAGAATTTTTACATGATTGTTTAAATGAAAATGGGAAGCAAATTTTCAAGGACTTAAAAGAAACCATTAACGGTTGCTACCTGATGTGTGATGTGGAGCACTTGGAGGCAGAGGAAATTTTTTATCACCATATACTTTTTAATGTTTTTAAGTTTTTTTAGTCCATGAAAATGCATCACCTATTCTAAAAAGGGAAAGCATTAGTATTAACAGATGACTATACTCTGAAAGTATAAAGGGCCCTAAGAGATACAGAGAAGATGTCCTGCCAGTTCATTCATGCAGATAGTAATGCTGACTGAGTGCTCACTTTTGCCAGGAACTATTCTAGGGGTCAGGGTTAAGGGATGAACAAATCAAGAAAGGTCATTTCCCCCTTAGAGCTTATGTTCTAGGCAGGGAGATGGATAATAGACAAGGAAACTTATAAAGAAGATAATACTGAATTGTGTTGATTGCTATGAAGAAAACAAAGAGATGGGTTAGGAAAGGGTAAGGCTGATTATAGAGGAAGACCTCCGCCCCCCCAGAGAGGTGAGTCCTGAGTGATAAGAAGGAACACGGAATGCCCCCTGGGAAAAGATCATTCCAAGTAGAGGGAACTGCAAGTGCAAAGGCCCTGGGCAGGAACAAACCTGTCATTTTCAAGGACCAGAATGTCAGCCTGGGCAGAGCCCAGTGAGAGAGAAGGGTGGCATAAGATGCGTCCAGGATGTAGTAGGGCCATGACTGCTGGGGTGAGGCGTTCTTGCTGAGTCTGGGAAAGTGCCTTGTCAACAACCTTCAGGCGGAATCCAAGCAAGGGGTTGGTGAATACTGAAAGGGTAATCCAGGAAGGTTTTACACGGGTGGTGGCATTTGAGTTGGGCCATGGTGGTTGGGTCAGGGATCTTTATGAGGAGAGGAGGTTCTAGGAAACGGTGAGTAAAGATCGAATTCCAGAGGAAAAGGTCACCTGTAGTTGGGGAGCACGGGTGACCATCTGTCTGTCTGTGTACCGCTGTGGCTCCGCAATCCCATGTGCTGACTGGCCCCCTGTCTCTCCCGCAGCGCTGGGCCGGAGTACTAGCCTCACCGAGAAGGATCTAAACGAGGCCAAGGCAAGGAGCCAGCAGATCGCAGCCCAGCTAACCACCCCTCCCAGCTCCAACTCCCGCGGAGTCCAGCTCTTCAACAGGCGCCGGCAGAGGGTGAACGAGTTCACCTTGGAGAGCCACGGCCAGAGGGGGCCGAAGTCTAGCCAGGAGCCCCTCAGAGTGCCCCCTGCAAGCCCCACAGGCCATGCCCCGGGGCTCCGCCTGAGTCCCACCTCGCTCCCTGAGCCAGGCCCTCCGAGAAACCCTGCCTGCCAGAGCGCTGACACAGGGGTCCCCAGTCACAGCATGGAGGGCTGCTCGGAGGAAGCCGGCCTGCTCCGGCACCTGGAGAAGATGGCCAGCGAGGAGGAGGAGGTGCCACTGGTGGTTTATCTAAAGGAGAATGCAGCCCTGCTGACGGCCAACGGGCTCCACCTGTCCCAGAACAGAGAAGCCCAGCAGAGTCCCCCAACCCCACCTCCGGAGGAGGTCCACAGCCCGGCTGCAGATGCCAACCAAAACCTTCCCTCAGCCGGCACCACACTTGTCACGCCAGCTTCTAATGGCAACCACAACCTGCCAGCCACAGATGTCAATCAGAACCTATCGGCAGCCATCACCCCACAGAGCCTGCCTCTCTCCAGCGTCCAACAGAATTCTTCCGAGGTGCAGCTTCCTCCAAATGATGCGGTGCCGGATTTCAAACCCAGCACCCCGTGTGCTGGCGGGCAACCCCAGGAGCCAGCTGTGGAGGTGAGATCCAGCACGCTCCTAATTGATAAGGTATCAGCTCCACCTACCACCACCAGCACCTTCTCTAGAGAAGTTACTCCCATCTCCAGCACCAGGCCCCTGGGCCCAGATTTCATGTCCAGCTCCCTGCTCATTGATGTCCAGCTTGGAGCCCCAGTGGTGTCCACAGAGCAAGAGATGTCCGGGCGGACAACCACCACCACGCCCACCAAACTGTACAGCGAGGTCCACCTCACACTGGCCAAGCCTCCATCCGTGGTCAATAGGACGGCCAGGCCCTTTGGGATCCAGGCGCCGGGCAGCACCGGTCAGATGGAGCGAAGCCCTATGGTAGAGAGACGACATCGTGGGGAGAAGGCCCCCGTCCCCCAGCCCCCCAGTGTGGCAGACAGGAGCCCCCGGCCACAGAGACACGTAATGTCCCACAGCCCCATGCTGGAGAGGAGGCCCGTGGCACAGCGAAGCCCCGCCTTGGAGAGACAACCCCTGGGAAACTTTACCCCACCACCGACCTATGCTGAGACCTTGTCCACAGCCCCCCTGACTTCCGGGGTTAGGTCTCCCCCATCTTATTCTGCCCTGTACCCCAGCTCTGACCCCAAGCCTTCTCATCTAAAGGGCCAGGCAGTCCCTGCCAGCAAGACGGGCATTTTGGAGGAATCGATGGCCCGCAGGGGCAGCCGGAAATCCATGTTCACCTTCGTGGAGAAGCCCAAGGTGACCCCGAATCCAGATCTGCTGGACCTGGTACAGACGGCTGATGAGAAGCGCAGGCAGAGGGACCAGGGGGAGGCGGGCCTGGAGGAGGAGCCCTTCGCCCTTGGGGCCGAGGCCTCCAACTTCCAGCAGGAGCCCGCACCCCGGGACAGGGCCAGCCCTGCCGACGCTGAGGAGACCGTCCCCGAGTGGGCCTCCTGCCTCAAGTCACCGCGCATCCAGGCCAAGCCGAAGCCCAAACCCAACCAGAACCTCTCGGAGGCCTCGGGGAAGGGGGCCGAGCTCTACGCCCGCCGCCAGTCCCGGATGGAGAAGTACGTCATCGAGTCTTCGGGCCACGCTGAGCTAGCCCGCTGCCCGTCTCCCACCATGTCCCTGCCTTCTTCCTGGAAGTACTCCACCAATGCACCTGGCGGCACCTTCCGAGTGGCCTCCCGGAGCCCGGCTCGGACCCCGCCTGCCTCGCTCTTCCATGGATACCTGCCTGAGAATGGGGTCCTGCGTCCAGAGCCCACCAAGCAGCCGCCCTACCAACTGCGGCCCTCCCTTTTCGTCCTCTCACCCATCAAAGAACCTGCCAAGGCCTCGCCTAGAGCCGCCTCGCCCGCCAAGCCCAGCTCCCTGGACCTGGTGCCCAGCCTGCCCAAGGCGGCTCTCCCACCGTCACCTGCCCTGCCTCGGCCCTCCCGCTCCTACACCACCACTGGCCAGGACGGCCTCCAGCCCACCACAGTGAGCCCCACCTACAGCAGTGATATCTCGCCTGTGTCACCCTCCAGGGCATGGTCTCCCCGAGCCAAGCAAGCCCCCAGGCCCTCCTTCTCCACCCGGAATGTGGGGATCGAGGCTCAGGTGTGGAAGCCATCCTTCTGCTTCAAGTAATGAACCCCGCAGGGATCCCACTGCCTGTCCAAGCCCCTGTCCGGGGACCGGACGGAGAGCAGAAAGTGGCACAGGGCTGAGTCAGGAGTACGGGGACTCAGGGCTGACGCTGCCACCAGCTAGGTTTGTGCCGTTTGGGCAAGTCACCTCCCCTCTCCGAGCTATCACTGCCCCTTCCCTCCCACAAGGTGGCTGGACTCCACGTCTGAGAGATCTGAAGTCTGCTACCAGTGGGGAGAAGGGTCACAGAGAGAGGACCACTTGGCCGGCCCTAGTGAGACTGGGGGCTTCTTCACCTGGCCTTTGTGAGCTGTAGGGCTGCCAGCGTCTTGCTGAGGAAAGGCCTAGAGGGGCCCTAACAGGGGCTTCTGCAGCACACAGAGCTTGCCCCTGTGGTGGGACTGTCCAGCCCAGGGCCTGCCGCCCCAGGGGGCTGTCCTCACCATGGGCCTGGCTTCGGCCTCTTTCTGCCTGTTGCTGGATTCTCACCTGCACGGGTCTGTCTCTTCCACCTCTGCCTTCCGGACACTGTTTGCTCTCCGCTGCTTCAGAGACCTCTGCCTCGGCCTCCACACTGTCTCCTCTCCCGGGTTCTGCTGGATGAGGACTCAGCCCACCACTGCTGGCTGACGCTTTTCTTCCTGCCCCTCTGCTCAGCTGCCTTCACGCCCTTTTCAAACATCTGGCTCTGCTTTCTAGACAGCTTATACAGTTCATCCCAGACCTCAGTCCTGGTTCCACCTGGCTTGCCCTCACTGTTCTGGGGTGTGGGAGGTCCCCGGGGATCCCCGAGAGAGAGCCCAGGAGAAGGCTTTGCAGAGGTGGGTGTGCAGCTGGGAGTTGGTTCCTAGAAATAGATCCATTGGCTGTTTTGGTTTCACCCTCAGCCCAGATCTGCATGGCTGAAAGAAACCATCTACGTGCCACAGAAAGGGGCCCCAAGGAGACAGGCATCTCAGCCCCCCATTTGCTGTGTGACTTTGGTTAAATCCCTTTCCCTTCCTGGGCCTCAGCTTTCTCATAAACACGATGACAGTCTGTGAGGAATGAGAGGACAGGACAGGCTGGTACTTTGGGAGAAAGGTCCTGTAAGTGACAAGAGAGTCCCCTGGGAAGAGAGGGGAAGGAAATTAGCACAAAGGTGTCCTAGGACAGATGGGAAGTAGATGTCTGTAAAGGCGTCCGAGGAGGGTGTGGCTGGAGAGGCCAGGAAATCAGAAGTTTAGGCTCAGGTTCAGGATTGCCTGGAGACAGACCGTGGGAGCACAGCAAGGACTGGGGCAGGAGCACGGCAGCCCGGGGAGGGGACAGAGGAGACCTTGAAGTCTGGAGGAAAAGGCTGGGACTTAGGAGATCTGGATTCTAAAATATGGCCTCCATGTGTATCTTTGGGTCTCGGTGTCCCCCTTCATACTGTGAAGGTTTTGAGTCAGGTAGCCTGAGATCCTTCCCATCTCTGACACCTTTGATGTGCTGCAGCCCCCCAAAACCACATTCTGTGGGGGCGAGAGAATATAGACACAAGAGGCAGAATTCAGATGGAAGCCTCCCAAGACCGGGGGCTGAGCACCACCCACCCTCTCTTTCCTAGGCCTATTTCTGGGCTCCCCAGCGGATCAAGGGGTGGTGGAGGCGGTGCCTGTGCTGGGCTGAGCCTGCAGTTTTCGTGAGCTCTCGGCTCATCTCCATGGGAACCGGGGGTGCCTTCCCAGTGAGTTCATTCTGCCCGGAACGTGGGGGCATGCGTGGGGGAGTCAGGAGTGAGCTCAGCTCCTTCATGCCAAGCCCCTCCCAGGACAGAGTGAAGGCCATGCTCCGGACCCCTGCTCCCTTCAACCCCCGAGGGCCAGCAAAGGAAGAGCCCACCCTCCATCCTGCAGTTCCTTCGGCCAGGCTGTCTGAGCTCTGCCCTCAACTTTGTTTCCTCTCCTGTTCTCAATACACTCTGCCTCAAATCTGTCTCGCTTCTTCTTTTCTTCCACGCTCACTGGCTGGTGGTCTGGGCCCCCACCCTCCTCCCCGATTCTGACCCGGGAAGTGGGGTGGGACTGTCCAGTTACTGTGTGTGAGCCTGTGGTGAGAGTCCGCGTGCTGCCTGCGTCTGCTGAGTGTCTGGATCTGCTGTGGGTACAGATGTGTGCTGGCGTGGAAGTAAGGGCTGCCTTCTCTCTTCCCCGGGTCAGCACTCAGGGAACCAGAATCCCTTGGAAGACACGTTCTGTTTTCTCCTTCCTTTGGAGTTTGGCCAAAAAGTCTGTAGATGGGAAAAACCCAAGCCCCTTATGGTCCAGATTTATTTGAATTCTTTATAAGTGCCTTTAGCCACAGCATATACACTTTTTTGCCCCTTAGTTTCCCTCAGCATCCCACTCTCCCATTATCTAAATCTGGGAGCTTCCCAGTCATCACTGCATACAATAAGTTTCTTCCCCTCATGGAGCCGAACAAACTGCCATCAGGAGCCAGAAAAAATGGGTTCCAGCCTCAGATCTGCACCTGACTCCTTGTGTGACCCCCTAGGCCCCAGGCTCCCCTTCCACACAAGGAGAGGATTACAGAAGCTGTGGGCTAGCTGGCTGTCTTTGGTCTCTGATAGTCCTCTTTGCTCCACACATGCCCTGCTTTGGGGCTGGTGCTGGGTTAAGTGGGTGCTCCTTTCTGAATTTTCACCCATGTGCATTTCCAGGAAGCTCTGAGGTATATGATGAATTGAGATCTTTTTCAGAAAGTGAATAATTCTGATTCCCTGCAGCATCTCTGTATTATGCACTCCCCCCATCCAGGGTGCACATGGGGACACACAGACACACACAGACACACACACACACACACAGACACACACACACACACAATCAGTACCCAGGACAGGGCAGTTCTGATGAGGTCAGGCCTTGGCCCAACGCCAAAAGATGAGAAGTTGCTCGCCACTGCCCCCAACATTCCAACCCACACATTCTGAGAAGTAAGTTCTGTTACTCCTTCCACTTACTGGCCCTAGCCTTTCCCTTGAAGCCACCAAAGGCAAAGGCAGTCCTTAGAGATGTCAGACAGTTAATCATAGCTCCTCCTGCCTCAGCCTGCTCTTCCCCTGGCTGAAAGCCCTGGTTCCTCTGCCTTAGTGCTTGTTGATAGGCTTGGATCATGAACTCTTGGCCCCACTTCCCACAGCCCAGATGATTGAAAGATTCCTGAGATGGCTCACAGACAGCAGCTCGCTACGTTTCTGGCTCATATATACACAACTGTGACCCTGGAGTAAAAGGGGCGGAGCCCATGCTGAGCTTTAACTTTCCTACTTGATGATTGGAGCCTTGGATGTCCCCAGGAGGTCCCTAACATTATCAATCCCATGAAAATGCTTTAGACTATGATACATTCCTCTTTAGGTTAAAAGTCTCCATTTCTGAGTCTGGGCCCATCTAGTAGCTGCTGCATTGTTTGGAAAAGATAAATAATTTATCACTTCTTTTTGATTGAGAGAAATGAGATTCTGACTAGATGAGAGGTTGACTGGTTAGGCTGTGAAAGTTTACTGATTGGATGAGAGAATGGAGCTTATGAGTGGTTCTAGATTTTGATTGGTCAGGAGACACTGAACAGACCAGCTAGTTCTGGACTCAGAGATGACTGCTGGTTAATTTGGATTGGATTGCAGACTGATTGGACTGACTTTTGCTGGAATCTGATTTGCTAAACAGATGGATGGTTTAGTACAGTAATCCTCAACCTTTTTGATACCAAGGATCGGTTTTATGGTTGACAATTTTTCCACCACGTGGGAAGGGGTGGGAGTGGGATATGGCTTTGTGATGATTCAAGGGAAGTAGGGTTCATGCTCTTATGAGAATCTAATGCTTCTGCTGATCTGACAGGAGGCAGATCTCAGGGGGTAATGTAAGCAGTAGGGGGCAGGGGGTGACTGTAAATACAGATGAGGCTGGCTCGCTGGCCACTCATCTGCTGTGTGGCCTACTTCCTAACAGGCCACAGACCAGTACCAGTCCATGACTCGGAGGTCAGGGACCCCTAATTTAGCAGATACATGCTGGACATGGGTCCCCAAGATCTGTACTCTCAAACCAGTTCAAACTACTTAAGCCTGCCTGCAGCCTTTGAGCAACAGTCAGTCACACACACATTTCCTGGTGGGACAGAACATACCAGATAGCTATTTACACCTCTGAACTTCATTTTCATCGCTGTAAAATGGCTTGTGATAACACTGGCTACCTCACCAGGCTGTTGTGAGGATCTGATGAGAGAGGAAGGATGAGAACAAACTTTGTAGACTGGAAAGTCCCTAAGGAGGTAGGAAGCAGGGATGATTGTGCAGAGCAGACCAGCGCTTTATAACTTCAAAGAGGGCCACCAACTTGGCCTCACCAAATCCACTCTCCCCTACCCCATGCTGGCAAGAGGTCCAGGGAACGGAGCAAAGACCCAACTTCCTTTTATGTTTTATCTGTCAGCAGGAACGTACATGATCAAGGATCCAAGGAGCTACTAGGAGGTGACCATGCCAACACAACAGGGGGATTGGGAGTGAGAAGGCCTTTCCCCAAGTCCAGTCTTAGTAATATGATCAATATGATAAATATTTTTGGTTTTAATTTTTTTAATAGATAGTATATCCATATGGTTCAAAACCTTAAACTTATATAAAAAGCAATACATTAAAAGTCTTATTCCCACCCCTGTGGCTGTGTACCCTGCCCAGTTCACCCTACTTCCCAACAGAGACCCACTCTGGTTAGTTTCATGTATATCCTTTCAGTGTGTCTTTATGGTAACTAACATCTGTTGCACACTTAACCTGTTCAAGCAAATCTTCTCATACTGTGATATTCTTTTACATAAGTTATCTCATTTACTGCTCACAACAACCCTCTAGGGTACAGGCTATTATACTCCCATTTCACAGAGGAGGAAACTGAAGCCCAGAGGCTTCCAGTTGCTTCTGTTGCTGGAGCAATTTGACGAAGTTCATTCATTAAACAAAGGGGTCTATCTCCAAAGTGAGCGATCTTAAACCACCCGGCTCTCTGTGACGCACAGGGGCAAGCAGCATGGGCTCTTTCAAGCATCTGAAACATGAAAGTTGAGGCACCTGCATTTTACTGCAGGCACTACTAACTTCAGTCCAAAACCCCGGTATAGAGGAGGCCAGCACTAACACCTGCCCCCAACCTCTCTGCTCTCTCCCCAGGACCGCCGGGAGAGCCTGCCCACCTCCCCACCCTGGACGCCCGGCGCATCCCGGCCCCCCAGCAGTCTGGACGGCTGGGTGAGCCCGGGGCCCTGGGAGCCGGGCCGTGGGGGCAGCATGAGCAGCCCCCCACCGCTGCCGCCGCCGCCGCCCATGTCCCCCTCTTGGAGCGAGCGCTCCGTATCCCCGCTGCGATCTGAGACGGAGGTGCGGCCCCCCAGCCGCCAGCTGCAGGCGCTTCTGGCTCGAAACATCATCAACGCGGCCCGGCGCAAGAGCGCCTCCCCGCGGCCAGCGGGCGCCGAGAGCCTCCGGCCCTTCTCCCCACCGAGGGCGCCGCCGCCGCCGCCGCCGCCGCCACGCATGCGCTCGCCGCAGCCTGCCCGTGCGGGTCCAGCCACGGCCCCCGGGGCCACGTTCGCTCCCATCCCCCGGAGCCCGTTGCCTGCACCACCTAGGCCCTTCCCCTACCGCCGCTCGCCCACGGACTCCGATGTGTCCCTCGACTCCGAGGACTCCGGGGCTAAATCACCCGGCATCCTCGGCTACAACATCTGTCCCCGCGGGTGGAACGGCAGCCTGAGGCTCAAGCGTGGCAGCCTCCCGACCGAGGCCTCCTGCACCACCTAAGCCTTCCCCGCCCGCACCCCATCCCTGCCCTGGGAGGGCCGAGCGGGCAAAAGTGTCATCGGGCTTGGGAGATCCCAGCACCATGTCCCCAAGAGGTCTGGCTACTTTGACAGCCCCAGAGATCAGGGGTCAGCGGGAGAGAGCTCTGGGCTTGGGGGTGGGGTGATGATCCAAGTTTGGGTTCTAGCCCTTGCTCTATCATTCAGTCATTGTGGAAAGATCTTTCCAATGCTCCTCAGCTTTCCCATCTGTTTAACAGAGCTTTGGCCGAGGCAATCTCAAACCTCTAAATTCCCCCTTCTATTAGTACACACAAGGCAGGGCATTGTATGTATGGCCCCTAAACTTGCTGCACTGCAGGATTCCATACTCCGCTCCCACCTTTCTGGCTCTGATCTCTAGGGCCTAGCAAATGAGGGGGTGTGTTCCGAGGATCCTATGCCTGAGTTGCCTGTCCAAGTCCTGGCTTGACCATCCGCCTCCCTGGCATCAAGTCCCAGGGAGCAGCTGTTTTCCATCTCTTCCCAGACAGGCTCTATTTTTACCATGATGACCTTTAGAGAGGGTCTCCCAGGCCAGCTCAAGGTGTCCGGCTGGCCTCTCTAGAGAGAAGAAGCAGGAAGATTCCTCCTCTCAGATCCCTCTCATGTTTTCTCCATCCCAGTTCAGACTGCCTGGGACATCTGTAGCCAGAGAAGAGAGTTGTAAGGCAATATTTCCCCCAGGCCCAGGACTTGGGCCTCCAGGAATGCTATAGGTGTCTGCAACTCATCTGTCCCTTCTGGGCCCTTTCATGGCAGACTCTGGGCTCAGAGCTGAGCTAGAGAGAAAACCGTCTGACCTGGAGCTATCTGTTATCCTTTGGCTTTACTTGATAGCCCTGAGTTTGAGGTTGCCCACTTGGAAAGAGGGAGGCAAAGAGCTGTTATGGGCAGTATGCAAGCCATGGCAAAGATGCATAAAGGAGATTCTAGTAGGGAATGAATTGGCCCAGACGACCTCTGAGGGCTCTTCCAGTCCTGAAACGCTTTCCATAGTATTAGGAAGGAAGGGAGAGTGAGTAGTACTGGAGGACTGGCTGGGCAGATGAGTTTGGGTAGGTGAGTGAGGGGTTAGACCAGAGTCTGCCTGTGCTTCTGGTTCCTTAGGAATTACCCCCACTCTTCAGTGTCAGGCTCAGCGTCTGTATTGTGCCCAGAGGAGTGGGCACTGTTCTGCCTCATCTCTTTCCTATCACACTCTGGGCTAGCCAGTGTCTGGTGCCCAGTAACACTGGGGAGCCTGGCTGCAGGCCCTAGCCTGTCCCTTAAGCTGTAGTGACTGGTTGGGAAGCCCAGAAGGGACACAGGGAGGAATGTGCCTCAGTCCTATAGTTTCCAGAGCTGGCTGGTGGTGCCCTCTAGAGGTTTAAAACATCAGTTTCAGGATCCTAAGGGTGGGGGTGGGGGTGGGGGTTGGAACTGGCTGAGGATCAGAGGCATATATGTAAGTGAAAGGATACCAGGATGTTGCTAAAGGTGAGGGACAGAGGGTGATTTGGGGGCTTAGGGGTAGACTTACCCCACCCCTCAGGTTATTAGACCTGGAACCCCTTAGTGAGGCTAGGGCAATCTGGGGTCAGGATGGGAGAGAGAATCAGGGTGAGGTGCTTTAGAATAAAGGACTGATCCCAGAGGATTCCTCAGGCCTCAAGACTGGGAACATAGGCTCTGGTGGTAGGAAGTTGAGAGGGTGCTCCAGCTTGTCAGTGATGAGTGATCACATTACTGAAGTCCCCTCCTGCTTCAGGGACCCTCGTAGCATGGGAGGCTGGAGCTAAGGGCCTTTTTCAGAGAAAAGACACCGTCAGGTTACCTATGGTTAATGCAATGACACAGAAAAAGCCACTTCTACCTGCATTTCCCACAAAGAGTCAGCAGGAGGCAGCCTCGGGAAGCTGCAGTTCTGTCTGGCTGTTCTCTCCCTGTCACCGCCTTCTCCCCTAGTCCTCTTCTCTAATCCACTAGAAAGTGCCTGGTCCTGCCTTTTGCCTCCTGTAGAATTCAGCTCTGGCCCTCAATAAATGCTTCTTGCATTCTTCTGTCCCTTGTGTCATTTTCAGCTATGTCTAAAGCTCTTCTCTTTCCCCAACCACGGAACAGCCCATGGGCTGTGGGGTGGATGAGAATGTTTGATACCCAAGGGATGGGCGCTTGGAAAGTAGCAACCCTGAGGAGAGATGGGGAACATAGATAACACTCTGGGCCACAGGCGAAGTCCCTGGGTTGAAGTTCTGGTCTTATCACCTACTAGCTGGGTGATCCTGGGTAAACCCACTCCTTCTCCAGGCCCCAGCATCCCTATCTGTATAATGAATGAATGGGGTGAGGGGATGTCTCAAGGTGGTATTGCCTGGGCCCTGACCACAAGACACTGTCACTGCAACAGGCTGCATCAGGGCCCAGCACTCTAGGGCTGCTTCCTGATGACGGGCTTCAGGCAGGAGGAGGAGCTCCTACAAGAGGTAACATCAGAGTCCAGGCAACCCTAGAGAGCTCAGGACCCACACCATTAGCAGGGATCCTCTTCTGATGGGGGTGTCCTTTGCCCAGAGAAGGGGATCATGGCTCTACTCACAGGTGAGGCCAAGCCTGCCCTAGAACATCCCTCACCTTCCTCTAGCAGAGACAGAGCAAAGGACTCTGAGGGTCAGGAAGCTAAGTTCAGGTGATCCACAGCAGAGTCCAGGCTTCTTAAGAGAGATGCCCTTGGACAATCTATCTGGCACACAGGTACAGGAGATCACTTCCCTGGACCCAGCACATCCCTGCCCGTCCCACCTTTCCCTGGCAGTGGTTAATGTACCTCTGACACAATCTTTATCTTCAGCAGATGCCTCTCCTGAGCACAGTGTCCCCCTGCCTACTGGTGATCCTGGTGCCCAGACACCTCAGACCAATTTCATTCCAAACCAATTTCATGCCAAAGTATCTGCCCCCCTGCCCCACCATTGTTTTCCTTGAACAACTCAAGCCAGAAATGGGAGTGGCTCTTTCCTCATCTCCTGCAGTCAGTCTCTCACCACAACCTGGTAATTCCCCAAACCCCTCAAGCCCCTCTCCTCTTCTCCATGCCCTTTGTCATCGACCCAGTCCAGCCACCCCCTGGCTCTCACTTGACCACAGTGAAATCCTCCTGCCTCCAGTCTTGCTCCCGCCAACCCACTTTCCACAGGGCAGCCAGATATATCTTTGGAAAATGCCATCTGACTACTCCATTCCATTGCTTTAAACTCCAACAGCCCTTTACAAAACTTTGCTTTTGAAAAGCCTGCTGTGATCCAGCCCCTGCCCACCTGTCTGGCCTCATCTCTCAGCACCACCCCAGCCCCCAGTCCTAGCTGGCCCCTAATATCCTTATACGTGACGCAGCCTCGGCCTGCAATTACCCGTGCCCCTCTCTGCCCCGTGAATTCCCACTCATGCCTCGAGGCCCAGCTCAAATGTCTCCTCCTCTGGGAGGACTTCCCCACCCCCAGGCTGAGCGGGTGGCACCCTCCCCTGGGGCCTTCCTAGAGCATTTCCCATGATGCGCTGCAGAAGCTGTTTACGGGGCTGACACAGGCCTGGCTGAGCTCCTTGAGGACAGAGCCCTGCCTTATTTATTTTCAGTCCATAGAGAGAAGCTCAGAGAATGTGAGAAGGTAGAGGGAGAGAGAGAAGGGAAGAAGGAAGCAGAAGGAAGAAAGGAAGGCAGGAAAGAAGGAAAGGAAAGAACAAGTCAAGCAAAGAAATTGGGGGATAATTCATTCATTCACCTACCCACCCATTCCATCGCTCATTCAACAAATATCCACCCAGTTCCTAGCAGGCCCCACTCCAGGCACTGAGGATACCGTTAGCAAGCTCAGGAGACGGTGATCACTCCCAGCATTTCCAGGTGACTTGGTGTGTGCATGTGTATGTGTGTTGAACATGTGCGTGCAAGGCCTTCTGTGTGCGAGGGCTTGCTGCCGGGGCACCTGTCCTCTCTGGGGCCTGGTGCTTTTAGCATCTGTCCCTGGATCCTATTGCAGCCCGAAATAAGGCTGTGAGCCACCACAAGGCAGGGGCGACTCTCGTCAGCTGAGGCCGGAGCTGGCTGCAAGGCACACCCAGCTCGCCGACTGCCTGCACAGACACTGACCACTCGACTCTCAGCTTCCCGACAGAGGTGTTAATCTGAGGGTCTGACACCCCCTCCTGCCCACTGTGCTTCCATCTCTCAGGTACCAGGATCCAAGGGGAGCTTGAGGGCTGTGGGGAGTGGGTGGTGGAGAGGAGTAATTCCAGAGCCCCTTCCCCCCACAGCAGAGCAAGGACCCTGCAGAAGGGCTGGGAGTGTGGGGCCTTGTGGAAGCCTGGATCCTGAATTGGGAAGGGAGAGATCCTAAGCTCTGGGTTAAATAGGGAGGGGTGGCTAGGATTCCGACTGGAGGGTAGGTTATGACTCTGCTCAGACATCAAGATCTTTCAGCAACAGAGGGAACAGGGTCCCTGTCTGTAAAATGAGGGGTCCTTCCCGATGTCTGTAAATTTCTGTAAGGAGAGTATTTGTCAAGAAACAGATCTAGGAACGGTGGAATCCTAAGCGGTCATAGCTGAGCATGCTTCACAAGCTCATGGGCCTCACCCCAATGGGTGCACGTGTGCTCCTGTTTGCATGCAGCTCTAGGTGGCACAGAGAGACTTGGAGCTGGAGCGCCGCTCGCTCACACTTACCGAGGGGGTCAGAGGGACCGACTAGAATCCAGGTTGCCAAGTGCAGCATCCAGTGACCTGGGGCCGGTTATGGGTATGGGAGGGGAGATAATGGATGGAGGCAGATTGTTTTTCTAAAAGAAGGAATATAGAAAAACCTGGCAGCAAAGCAGAGGGGCATAGAAGTGGGTAAGGCTGTCAGGAGGCTCAAGGGCTCTGCCTTCTCTCCTGAGGGCAAGATTGGGACCCTAGACTTGGGGCCTGCAGGGCTTCTCTGCTGCTTTGGACCTCATTTTATTTTAAATCACCTCCAAGATTCCTGGGACACGCCATAGATGCAAATGGGGGACTGGTGGAGGACGGAGAGAAACAGAGCACCATGGAAGTGAGCCGAAGGATGCGGGCTACGAAGGGGCTGATGGCTCTTTCAGCTTCCTTGCACCAGCCTGTGCCCTCAAGCTTCAGAGCTGAATACTGGGGACATGAGGGGCACATCTTGCAGACTCCAGTGCAGCCCCAGCCTAACCGGCCATGCTCCTCTCCCCCAGACTTCAACCTTCAACCTCTTTAAGCCTCTGAGTAGAGCTCACCTGAGTCAGTGGACAACAACAGTCAGACACCCCCACCTCCCCTTCTAATGTCCCAGAAACTACTCTCGATGAGCCTGTGCTTCCTTAGCAAACTGGAAGCAGGTCTGCATGACCTTGAGCATGTCCCTTGCCCTCCATGGACCTCAGCCTCCTCTTTCCCAGTTGGACAGCCCTTGCTCGAGACTGGGGTGAGCTATGGCTATGTGGGGTTGAGGCTGGGGACCAAGGGCTGAGAGGAACAGAGGCAGCTGGACCCATCTATAGAGGTGTCTCCTCCACAGGATGATCCCCAAGGAGCAGAAGGGACCAGTGATGACTACCACGGGGGACCTCACTGAACCAGGTAAGGCTGACCCAGCCCCTGGGCATTCCTCAGATCCCATCCTTTCTTGGTCCCAGGCTATAGCCACTCAGCCTGCTGGCCCCAGGCCTGGGCAAACAGGTGTGAGTTCCAGGCCAGCCTGTGGAATCTGCCGCCTGGGCTGGGAAGTTTCCCGAAGCATTGGGAGGGGCCTGGCCCTGATTTCGGGGCACACGAGAGCTGAGGTTGAGTGCCATAGACTGGGCCCTGGCCCCACCTGAGCCATTCCCTCAGCCCCAGATTGAGCTCTGAGGGTCCCAGATCGAACCCTACCAATGGCCCAAGCTTCCCACATAATTGCCTGTGTTTTAACTGGGGGTCCCACTGAGCAGCCACAGCACGAGACAAGGGGTCAGGGGAGAGTGGGGCAGCGGGGCAAGAGCAGGCTGCCCAATCTGAGTCAAACCATTTCACGTAAAAGCTGATTCAGCCAATGGATAAATCATCTAAAATACATATTTATCAACTTTATAAGACCTCTTCCAGAACTCTTGGCAAAATTTTGGAGTCTTTATTTGGCCTATTTAGAGCATTTTATGTATTTTAAAAACAAACTCAGCTAAGTCAGAAGTCTCACACTTTTCTGTGAATCATAGTGACATGGCGCTGTTGCTTAAAAGTACAGATTACTGAGGGAGCTCACAGTTACTGAGGGAGTCAGGGGGCCGATCAGAATCCAGGTTGCCCAGCTCAGCACCCACTGACCTGGGGCCAGGTATGGGAGGTACAGATGAAAGCAGGTTATTTATCTAAAGAAGGACTATAGAGAAACGTGGTGGCAAAGCAGAGGGGCATGGCAGTGGGTAAGGCTGTCAGGAGGCTCATCCCAATATCCCTACCCAGGAGTTCTGATCCAGGGGACCTAGGGCGGAGGCCAAGCATTAGCCACTTAAACAAGTACCCGGATGGTTCCCATGCAGGAGAGCAGTGAACCAAGCTCTGATAAATCCCTGCCTAAGGACTTTGCTGCAGTTTTGCCTCCTTCGGTGTTCTAAGAAGTGTTTCATCCTGTGGACAGCTTTATCTGTGAGGCATACTTTTAATCCATTTTGTGTGTTCTTGTCTCCTTTTGTTGGTTTCATTTTTTTTCATTCCATGATTTTCATGCTGAAATATGTAAGCTTTGTGAGATGTCGACACTCTAAATAGAAGAACCAGGCTATGCATTTTCTTTTCTCTTGTCTAATTAGTTACAGACCCCCCAGTGTTGACACGCATCATTTATGCCAGACTGGAAATAAGTTTTTTGTTGTTGTTGATTATTGCTAGAGTATTAATTAAGGACAATTTTGAAACTAAAGAAAAGTAGAAAGGTAAAAAATCGCATGAGCTCATCACCAAAAGACAGCCTTTGTAAAATAATAATAAAACACCATTCTTGTGCACTTACTATGTCTCAGATACAGTTCTAAGAGCATTTGAACTTTTTGTTAAATATATAACCCTCACAACAACTCTGTAAATTAGATACAATTATACCCACTTTTTAGATGAAAAAACAGAGACTCAGGAAAGCCAGGAAATCACATCCTCAGTAGGTACAGAACAGATTTGACCCCAGATCTTTTTGTCTCCAAAACTGCTCCTTTACCACATGGTTACATAAATAAAACATTCATGTTATAAAATATTCAGACAAAACAGATATGAATGACTTTGAAAGCGAAAGTTCCTCATAATGAAACCATCTGGAGATAACCATTGTTAACAGATTTGTGTATATCCTTCTTCTGTTCATATATAAACATTTATATAAGCCCATATACACGTGGGCTGAACACTATACACTGTGTTCATCATCTTAAATTTTTTTTCACTTTGCAGCACACATCTTAAATTTTTTTCACTCAGCTACATACCACATCTTAAATTTTTTTCACTTAGCAGCATACCACAGACTTCTTCCCGTCTTAGTATAATTTATCTCACCCCTCCCCTCCCCTCACTCCCCCAGCATATAAGATATTATATATATTTATACACCCTCCCCCGACAAGGAGGCCATGAAGGCTTGACTAAGTTTAGGGGTAGAGCCTGAGGATTCCTGAACAAGAGACTTGTTGAGATTGCACTCCTAGGAGAAGGGAAGTGACAAAAACAGGACTGGGCAGAGGAAACTGCTAAGGAAGGAAGTGGGTTCCAGAGCATAAATTAATTGCCCTATAGAAATCATCTCAGCTTTAGCAGGGCGGCTGTTGCAGCCTCTACTCACCGGGGCAGTTCTCTGCAGAGGTGGCCGTTGTGAGCTGTTAGTCACTGATAAAGGGTGTCCAGGCAGCATCCCGCATAAGACTGATTCCCCGTTTTCATAATCTGACACCTCACTGCAGCAAACATCCTCGTACGTATATCCTTGGAAGTATTTATTCAACTTTTCTCCCCAAGGATGAATGCCTAGAATTAGAATTGCTTAGTCAAAATAGGTTTCATCTATAGCTTTTTTTTTTTTTGTCTTTAAATATTGAGCTCAGTTGATCTGAACAGCACTTGAGAATATATGCCAGGGGACCTTTACCACATATTTAGGTATAAGTGGTCTTTCATCTGTTTAAGACAGAATGCATTGTCTCATTTGAAAAAAACAAAAACAAAACCAGTGCCAACAATCTCCAGCCGTCCTCCTTTGTAATCCCATAAATAGTCACTGCTCGTATTTGGCATGTCTCCTTGCAGATTCAATACGTGCATTAGCATATACTTATTTTTTAAACATATGAGTGGGATCTTAGAATACAAATTCTTCAGAAATTTGTTCCCCCCCCCCCACCTAATCTATAGTGGATTTCTTTCTGATTCTAATATATAGAAGTTTCTTTCTCTACATTTGCTGAAAGAATGAAAAAAACCATCAGCTTCCTTTTTCAAAAGGCCATTTCGGATTCCGCTGCGTGGGATGAAGCACTGCTCTTGCATGGCCCTCAGTGCTGACTGGCGACCACATCCGTCTCCCTGCCCCAGTCACTCTCTCTGCTGTTCTCTGGGACAGTTTCAGCAACCGTTCCTCTCAAACCTAAAGTACCTCCTCCCCCACTTCCATTCTCAGCTAGTGACCTTGCTTCTTATTTCACTGAGGAAAGGAGCCAAGAGAGACTTCTGCAGGCTCCCGCCTCCACATCTGTCCACTTGTCTGCCCCCGTGTTCTCTGTTTTCCCTCCTAGCGTGTTAGATGACCTCTCCGTGCACCTGTCCGAAGCCAGCGCTTCTTGCTGGGCGCCGGACACCCTCCCTGCCCTCTCCCCTGCTCTAGGACATTCCTTCAGTAATTCTCCTCTTTAAAAACAAGCAAGCAAACAAACAAATCCCTCTTGTTTCCATAGCTGCCTCCAGCTGTGGTCCTTCAGAGCACAGCTCCTCAAAGCTGCTGTCTTTACTTCCCTCCTCTCTCTCTTTTTAACATTTTTTTTTAAACTGTTGATCAAATCTAAATATTTTATTATATAGTTACACCCAATTGTGTTTTTGCTATATACTTTTAACTTGAGGACGTCTTTAAAACCAGTACATTAGATAAATCCTGAAATTCCACTAGCTATAAGCTATTTAAATGTTGCTTATACAAAATATTTGGGGGAGGGGGGGAGGTGGACAAAAGCTTATTTACAAAACAGGAATCAGATGCAGAAATCTTATGATTACCAGGGGATACGGGGGAGAAGGATACATTGGGAGACTGACACTGGCCATGTATATACTACTATACATAAAACAGATGACAGTAGGAAATGGCAACCCACTCCAGTATTCTTGCCTGGAGAATCCCATGGACAGAGGAGACTGGCGGGCTACAGTCCATGGGTTTGCAGAGTTGGATACGACTGAAGCAACTTAGCATACATGAAACATATAACTAAAAAACTGCTGTTATAGCGCGGGGAACTGTACTCAGTACTCTGTAATGGTCTACATGACCAAAGAATGAGTGGATATATATGCATAACTCATTCACTTTGCTATATACCTGAAACGAGCACAACACTGTAAATCAACTACACTCCAATCAAATTATAAAAAAGTATTAAAGGAAAACCAGCACCATATGAACAGCATACACTTAAATAAAAGATGAATGTTTAACATACAGAGTAATGTTTTTTATTCACTGATAGCCTAAAGGTCCATTTCAAGATGTTTCTTTTGTATGCTTAATTAGTTTTATTAGCAAGCAAAGCCCTATGAAGGATGGCATCATCTAGTCCTCAGACTCAGATTCATCTTCATCTTGACTAATCTGGAAGTAACGAAGCTCGTAAGTCTCCTTGTCAGATGCAACCACACGAAGCCAATCACGAAGACTGTTCTTTTTAAGGTATTTCTTGGTAAGGTACTTCAAATACCTTTTAGAGAACTGTTTCTCAGAAACGACTATGATTTTATTCTTGAAGCGTTCAATGTGAACGACATTCCCAAGATTTCCAGTTTTTCCATTCACTTTAACCTTTTCCCGCAGAAATTGTTCCTATTTTAAAACAGAAAATATGCCACACTAGGGAAGAAAACCCTAGATATTCACTAGGGAAGGTACCAACATTTCCAGAATCAAAAATTCCATCTTCTACTGGATGAGTAAGATCCAAATTAAACTTCCAGGTTGACTTCTTAGGCTTCTTGTCTTTCTTCGGCGGCATCTTGAAGGCTTTCCGCGCGATGAGAGCTCTTTTTAACATTTTATTTAACCAACTTACACACACCAAAGTAGAGAGTTCAAACCCCCAAGGTCCTCCTTTTATTCCTGAAGTCCAGAACAAATCCCAAGAAACATGTCATTCCACGCAACCCCCCCCACCACCCACTTCACAACGCATCAAAAGTAATAAAAAGCACATTTCCTTACAGGTAAAGGTATTAACACACTGAACAAAATGAGAAATACTGATATAATACTATCTAATAACCAGTCCTGTAGTCAACTTTCTCCAATTTTCTAGTTTGTTCACGGGTATCTAAATAAGAGCCACTTTGGATTCTAACATTATCTAGTTGCATGTATACAACATTATATTTCTACTTCTGTACACATTAGAGCATGAAAAGTGAAAGTGTTAGTCCTGTCCAACTATTTGAGACCCTGTGGGCTGTAGCCCACCAGGCTCCTCTGTCCACAGAAATCTCCAGGCGAGAATACTGAAGTTGGTAGCCATTCCCATCTCCAAGGGATCACCCCAACCCACGAATCAAACTCTGGTCTCCCGTATTGCAGGCAGATTCTTTACCATCTAAGTCACCAGGGACGCCCATACACTATAGCATGCTTACCACCAAAAGTATAGTTTCTACCCTTCACCACAGTTGACCCCTCTATTCATCTCGCCCTCCCTCTTGGCCCCATTCCCTTCTAGTAACCACTACTCTGTTCTCTGTATCTGCATGTTTGTTAATGTTTGGTTTGGTCATTCATGTTGGCTTTGGTTTATGTTTGTTTTTATATTCTGCCTGTGAGTGAAATCATATGGCATTTGTCTTTATCTGACTTATTTCACTTAGTGCAGCACCTTCAAGGGCCCTTGTTTTTATTTGGTAGCTATGTCTCTTAAATCTCCTTTAATCTAAATCATCGTCACCCCCTCCTTTTTTTTCCATGTCATTCACTCCTTTGAAGAAACTGGGCCAGATGCTCTGTACAAGCCCCACATCCTAGGTTTGGCTCATTGCTTCCTCGCGGTATGGTTAAACTGTTCCTCAGTCCCTTTTCTCTTGAACCTTTTCCAATAAGGCTTTCACACCCAAGTACACCACAGGGACTGCTTTTGTGGGGATTACCAATAATAACCCCGTGTTACTAAATATAATGGTCAATTTTCAGGCCTCCTCTGACTCGACACGTCAGCAACATTTGACTCTGTTGATCAGTTCATTGTCCCTGTAATGCTTTCATCCTTTGGTCCCAGGACACCACAGTCTTTAGATTCCTCTTGCTTCTCCCCAGGCCCAGGCTGTTTTTCATCTCCTTGATCTAAATGTTGGAGGCTCTGGGGCTCAGTGTGTAGATCTCTTATGCATCCTCATAACCTTGGTGATCTCAACCAGCCTCCAGGCTCAGAATGTCATTTAGAGAGCTGGAACATGAATCCACTTGGATCTGATTTCAGAGATGACAAACACCTCTGCCTGTGCTGACCATACGTATCCCTCTCCTGCCAGCGTCCTCATCACCTTTGACACTTCTATCTTCCGAAAGTCTCCCTTCGTTGGGCCAGTGTGAAATGTGCATTTTGCTGGTGGGGAAAGCACAAAGGGTATGGATAGGCCCCCAAACTACTGACAGTCATCAGCCCTGAAATCCTTCTACATGGCTGTAATGACTGGTCCTAACTATGAGGAAAGAAATCAACAGAAAATTTTTCACTAAAAAACAACGATAGCAAATACCATTTGTATACTCCCAATGTCCCAGTTTTTACATCCAAGTCAGTTTTCTCCCACAAACATTAGACTCATATATCCCTCAGCTCCCTCCTCAGCATCTCCACTGGGATGCCTACAAGACTCTTCAAACCTTATTCTCAGTTTTGGAGACCATTAGGGGAGTTTGAATATGGGTTAGGCATTGCATTGATATAAAACAAAAATTCACGCACTTGGAAAGGAAGAGAGCTTTGAATAAAAGCAAGTTACAAAAAAGCTATGTTATGATTTCATTTTGGTTAAAAAGTCACAAGGCTATATGGTCAGTTAAGAAGATAGGGGGGCTTCCCTCGTGGCTCAGTTGGTAAAGATCCACCTGCAATGCAGGAGACTTGGGTTCGATCCCTGGGTTGGGAAGATGCCCTGGAGAAGGGAAAGGCTCCCCACTCCAGTATTCTGGCCTGGAGAGTCCCATGGACAGAGGAACCTAGCAGGCTACAGTCCTGCTAGGACTATACTCTGGACTGTATAGTCCATGGGGTCGCAGAGTCGGACACGACTGAGTGACCTTCACTTCACAAAGACAGTAAAGGCATATACACTCACGGGTTAGGAGTGGTAATCTCTGGATGGTAGAAAACGGTGTTCTTCTTTCCTTTTGCTCTCATGTCTATATTTTCTAACTCTCTTCAATGTACACATATGCTGTTTTGGTGGCGCTAATGGTAAAGAACCCACCTGCCAGTGCAGGAGACGTAAGAAATGGGAATTCGATCCCTGGGTTGGGAAGATCCCCTGGAGGAGGGCATGGCAACCCAGTCTAGTATCCTTGCCTGGAGAATCCCATGGACAGAGGAGCCTAACAGGCTGCAGTCCATACAGTTGCAAAGAGTTGGACACTACTGAGCAACTTAGCATGCGCACACAGCACATGATGATAAAAGGCTATTTTAAAATGAAAAGCAGACATGTCTAGACCTGAATGCTTGGTCTTCCCCACACCTCCTCCTCCTCTAGCCTGCCCATCTCAGAGAGCGGGCCGCTGCATCCTCCCAGCGGCTCAGGCCAGAAACCCTGCCATCACCTCCACTCCTCTGTCTGTCTCTCACATCCCACCCCAAGGGCCTTCCTTCAGAAGATATCTAGAATCTGATCATTTCTCATCACCACCACCACTATGGGCACAGAGCTGCACAGGAGATTCGGGGACTAAATACACCTGGCCAAAGAGTATCTGAAATGATGCTTGATTTCAGCATCAAACACAGGTAATCACACTCAGAGGAGTCATCTCAGCCCACTGGCTGGGCAAAGAATCCACAGAATGACACCCAGGGTCAGCAAGCACAGGGAGAAACTGACATTCTTGCACATAACGGACGGTGCTGTGAAGAGGTCTCCTTAGAGTCAGCAGCCGGAGTACCCTGAAGGTTTGGTAGTAAGAGCTCTCTCTGTCCTCTCCCGCAGTTCCTTTGCTTGACCTGGGCAAGAAACTGAGCGTGCCCCAGGACTTGATGATGGAGGAGCTATCGCTGCGTAACAACAGAGGGTCCCTCCTCTTCCAGAAGAGACAGCGGCGTGTGCAGAAATTCACCTTTGAGTTTGCAGCCAGCCCTCGTGCTGTGAGTAAGCTCCCACTGTGCTCACAGGGAAACTGAGGCCCAGTCATCAGCCTAGAGCCAAACAATGAGCCAAGTGAGAATGTCTGGCCCCTACGGGGGCCCCTCAAGTCCAACGAGGGGATGACTGTGGTGTCGCCACCAGACTGACGCCTGCCCTGCTCTGCGATCTTAGAAAAGAGTGAGCTCTTCAGGCGTTTCTCCCCAGACACGAAACACAAAGTGGGTTGGACAGGGTGAGCCATGCCGTGCAGGGACCCTGGCTCCTACGGAAAGTGCCGAAGGGCAGTCAGGTGCTCCGGGCTGAATGCGCAGCAAGCAGGATTTAGATTAGACTTGAGCTTGATCTAAGATGGAAAATACAGAACACCTCTCTCTTCTTCCCACTGGAAGAAGGTACAGTCATCTAAAGAATGGGGCTTCCCTGGTGGCTCAGTGGAAAAGAGCCCGCCTGCCACGTAGGTGACGGTTCAATCTCTGGGTCAGGAAGATCCCTTGGAGAGGGAAATGGCATCCCATTCCAGTATTCTTGCCTGGGAAACTGCATGGACAGAGGAACCTGGCGGGCTACAGTCCATGGCTTGCAAGAGAGTCAAGACATGACTTAGTGACTAAACAACTGCAAAGAAAGGAAACAAGAATGACCTGCCCGTGGACTTCAGAGAGGCGGCAGGCAATCTCAAGTACTTCTGATGAACTCAGGGCCTGCCATCCTGCTCCACTTAATTTCTGGATGAAACAGGAGATGACGAGAGGGCACCATGTGGCAGAATAATAAAATGACAAAACATCTACTTTGCTATGTGTTTATGACAGTGCTAGCTAAGCAGTTTGCGTGTGTCATCTCATTTAATGATCAGAGAGTGACAGTATTATCATCACGTCCACTTTACAGAGAAGGAAACTGAGGCTCAGGGAGGTTAACAAAAGTCCAGGGGCAATACAACAATAGCCACTAACATATATTAAGAGCACTTCTCTGTTCCAGGGTCTAGCGCTCTACATTATGAACTCATCCCCCCAACATCCTTGGGAGGAGGGCTCTAGGATTATGCCCCTCCCCACCCCCTGCCTATTTCAGTGGAGGCAGAACCCTGGTGAGCCTACCTGTGGTTTACTTGCCACCCACCCCCCAACCCCACAGGTCGTGGCAGGAAGTGCAAAGGAGAAGGTGACTGGAACAGCAGAACCTGGGACGGTGAGTGTGGACAGAGACCCCTCCCCCCACGAGGAGGGAAAGCCCGGGGAAAGGGGCCAGGCAGCTCAGATTCTCTGAGCTTTCACTCCTGTGCCCAGGTTGCCAACAGCCATGAGGGGCAGAACTACCGCTCTGAGCTCCACATCTATCCCGCCTCGCACGGGGGCCCTGGGGATGCTGAGTCCATGGCCTCCCGGCCACAGCGCCACAACCCCAGCGCCCTGGCACCAGGTAAGTGGCCTCCCCACGTCCCAGGGCCAGGGCTGGAGGACCAGAACATGGGTGTGTTCCCTGATGGGGCAGGAAGAGCACCCAGAGAGTATCTAGTCCATCTCCTTACACACGCAGACCCCTCTCTGCAGACACAGCACAAGCCCGGAGAGCTGCAGCTGTGTCAGCCACAGAGCGCGCCAGAGATGAGCCAAGACGCGAGTCTCTGCCCCACCTTGCACTTCCCCTGCTCCATCCTCCCTGTTTCCAGGGATGAGGAAGCAAAGTCGCTCTTTGCTGGAGCGACTTTGGCATTACATTCCACCCTCTCCCTCGACTTCCCTTTCCTAGGTCCTTCCTTCCCATCCCCAAACAGTGTCCATGGGATGGGTGTGGGGGCCAAAGGAGACGGGAACCCAGGCAGCCTCCTTGCCTGCCTGCCACGTGTCATACTCCACCCCTAGGTTATGCTGAGCCACTGAAGGGCATCCCACCCGAGAAGTTCAACCACACAGCCATCCCCAAGGGCTACCGCTGCCCGTGGCAGGAGTTCATCAGCTACCGGGACTACCTGGGCGAGGGCGGAAGTCACACCCCCAGCCTGGCGGAGTATCGAAATTTCAACAAGTAAGACAAGGCGGGGCTGCTCAGGGAGAGACCTGGAAGGAGGAGGCCCTGGAGCCAGCCACAACCACAGCAGCAGCTGCATTTCCTGAGCATTTTCTACGTGCCAGGCTCTACCCCAATGCCTTGTATACATTTATTGAATTCCTGCTATAAAACAATAGAACTCTTGCTCCTAGCACATAGTAGGTGCTCAGTAAATGCACAGGGAATGAATGGGTGTGTGTGGCACACATCTTGTTGGATCCTGCTTCACAACAGGGTGGGGCAGGTGCTACAATTTTCCCCATTCTGCTGGAGAAGAGGATTATCAACAATCTGTCCAAAGCCACACGGCAAGAAAGCAATGGCAGGGCTGGGCTCCACATCTGGGTTTGTCGGACTCCAGATTCCAGTTTCTTGTTCTTCATCACTGCTGTGTGCCACCTCCTTGATGGATGTGGAAGTATGAGTCCTTCCCTGGGTGGGGGCCCCAGATCTCACCAGTCCTGGGCCAGTTCAGCCTTTCCCTTTCATCAGGAAGGGAAGAGGCCTAGAAAGTGACCTTGAGGTTGCGCCACTGTGGGAAGTGGCAGTGACATGTTGGACACCAGAGGTGAGAACAACAGATAAGTGGCTCGTAGTGTTTAGAGCGTGGGCTTCATCAAGGGCTTAATGCAATCTCTACCCCTGGCTGTGTGACCTTGGGCAAATGGCTTAACCTCTCTGGGTCTCCAATTCCCACTTGTAAAAGGAGACTCTTATACTATTAATACCTACTTCATAAAATGGTTGTGGGGATTGCATGAGAGGCCAGAGGCAAAGTTTCTGGCAAGTGAGAATCTCTCAAAAAATGGTAGCCTCTATTATTACTATTTACAGGTTATTATTATTTTCAGGGGAGAACTTGAAAGGGATAAATTTAATGTTCCACTCTAGGGGCCCGAAAACAAATCACAGCAGGCAGGACTGGAGCCTAGCACTGGAGGAAGGCATGGGGCTGGGGGATGCATTTCAACTGCAATTGGCTTCCTTAGTCTGCTGCTATTTGTGAGAAATTCTCTGCTGGCTTGGGCTGCATTAAGTGAGAAAGTGGAGGGTCCACAGAGAGGAGGCCACAGCCCAGCTCTTCTGGCACCTGCTCAGACCACATGTGGAGACTATCTGCCTGGCTTGGCCTGGAGAAGGGTTGAAGGAGCCGGGGTGATGGGCCTTGAGAAGAGAGTGCTCTGGAGGGATGTGACTGCCCTCAAATAGCTGAGAGCATGGGAGGACCATGATGGGAAGAACAGGGTCCAACAGGCATCGTGTGAACCACGAGCCATTGGCAGAGGAGTGGGGGTTTCTTGCCAGGAAGGACTGGGCTGCCTCTTCTCCCGGGGCCCTCCAGCCCTGCCTGTCTAGCTATTTAAAGCCCTCAGCAGACATCACTGCTAGCAGGCAGCTTCCGGGCTGGCCAGGGCAGGCTGTGGCCCCACTGATCTCACGCTATGACAGGCTGAAGCACCTAAAGAAGGGGGATTCTTAAGCAGCCTCAAGCCCAGACCCTTCCTGGCACAGAAGAGGCAACTGAGGTAGAGAGGGAAGGAACAGCAGTGTTGGCAGTCAAGCTGTGCTCAGCATCCCTGGCCTGACCGTGAGCTCTGCGCAGCTTGGAAGCAGCCTGGCCTGCTCCTGTGGGGCCCGGCTGTTGCCACCACCACTGGGGTGGTCCAGGCAGAAACGCTGGAACCTGGCTCCTGGCTCAGGAATGGTCCCAAGCTGCAGGGAAAACACTGCATGAGTAATGCTATTTGTTCTCTTAAAAGTAAAAAATAGTTTGAAAATCATATATTTGTATTATCTTAAAAAAAAACACACACACACACAACACACAATCCTGCTGCTGCTGCTGCTGCTGCTAAGTCGCTTCAGTCATGTCCGACTCTATGCGACCCCATAGACGGCAGCCCACCATGCTCCCCCATCCCTGGGATTCTCCCATCAAGAACACTGGAGTGGACTGGCATTTCCTTCTCCAATGCATGAAAGTGAAAAGTGAAAGGGAAGTCGCTCAGTCGTGTCTGACTCTTAGCGACCCCATGGACTGCAGCCCACCAGGCTCCTCCATCCATGGGATTTTCCAGGCAAGAGTACTGGAGCGGGGTGCCATTGCCTTCTCACACACAACCCTAGGCAACTACAAATGAAAGTAGGGCCCCTTTGTTCCCTATCCTCCAATCCCAGGTCTCTTCCCAGAAGTAACGCTGTTGTCGGGTTGGTGTGTGTTCTCAGAGCGTTCTCTACAAGCAGCTCCATATCTATGGGGAAGTAGCGTTGTTTGGTTTACATGTGTATGTGTGATTTCTGATATTTTGAATCTCATCCTATAACTTGCTTTTTTCACTCAACATTATGCTTTTGAAATCTCTTAATATCTATAGCTCTGTTCATTCCTTTTAAGCTGGTATATAGTACTCTGCCATGAATATACTGATCTTATCCATTGTTCTGCCAGTGGGCATATGGCTTGTCTCTGGTTGGTCACTAATCACTGCTCATGCCTGCTTCCTTGTACATGTGTGCATGTACTTCCTAAGCCATATACTTACAGGCAGAGTTGCTGGTTGACAGAATTTCCACATTCTCAGGTTTAAAGGATCCTGCCAAATTGCCCTGCAAGGTAGCAGCACCAGTTTACCCTCCAGCCAGCAGTATATGAGCGAGAACCTTTCCACCATTCACTAACTTTGGCCCATTACCAAATCATTTATTCTTGTCAGTATTGTGGGTGAGAAATGTAATCTGTACTCTCTGATTCTGAATGTTCTTTCTAACTCTCCTTTCTCTCTCCAGTTTGTGATATATTTTTGTAAGGGGAGATGTCAAGAGGGAGGAAAAACCAGATTCCAAGTCTTCCCGCTTCTGAACTTTGTTTAAGAGGAGCTGAGAGTTTTGCCAGGACAGGCCAATTTTCACTCTGAAAACATCATTCTTATTAATATTTCCAAACAACGAGCCATCCTGACTAGGGGTGGATTTGGGACTGGGGAAAGCTGGGGAAAGCTGGAGAAACCTGTTAAAGATAGTACAAAATCTTTGCTGAGTGACAGAGAAACGGAGGCCCAGAGAGGTGGGGAGGGGGCCACACGCAGTGACCCCCATGTCTGTTCTGCCACCCCGCTCCCACCCAGCCCGCCTCTCCTGCTGCTCTTGTCTCCCCAGGACCCCGGTGCCCTTTGGAGGAACCCTGATGGGAGAAACCCTTCCGAGGGCAGGCACCCCCTTCGTTCCGGAGCTCATCAGTGGCTTGGAACTCCTTCGCCTCAGGCCCAGCTTCAACAGAGTGGCCCAGGGCTGGGTCCGCAACCTCCCAGAGTCTGAGGAGCTGTAGCTCCAGCACCTTCACTTCCCTCATCTCAGAGTTCGAATAACACCTGGAGCCAAGATTTGTGGCCAGCACTTCACAGTTTATAAAGGGCCATTGCACACAAAACCTTACTGCAAATGGCCTCAAAGTCACAGAGTTCAGCAGTTCCCAATGTGGCAAGCTTCAAAATCACCTGGGGGTATTTTCCTACAGGTTTCTGACCTGCCCAAACCTGCAGCATCAGAATCCCCTGAGCAGAGGATCTCTATTAGCAACTCGCACTTCTAGCTGATTCTAAGAAAACTTGGCCCTGGTTTGTGTCTTTAGGAATCCAAGCCTCCAATGACTTCACCTCCAGCCTCCACTTCTGCTCCTGTATTCTAGCTGTCTCCCCCAGTGACAGGGAGCCCACTAGCTGCCTATTTACCTGTGAAGCACTCTGATAATTAGTTTTTCCTTTTACTGAGACACAGATGGTCTTTATCTATTCACGCTGCTAACATTTACTAAGCACCAACTGTGTGTTAGCTGCTGTGCCAGCCATAGGGAGAAGGTGGGGAATAAGCCCAGGCCCTAGCCTAGAAAGAGGGAGGAAAAGACAGTAGGGAAGACAGATTTGTAAAGCGGTAGATCACCTTCATGCTCCCTAAAGCACGCTGACAACTGAGGAACCATGGGAAGCAGAGGGGGGTCTCTAACCCTGGGTGTGGGGTGGGGACTCTGGGAGGTGTCTCAGAGAATTTGAGCAGGGCCTTGGAGGACTGAAGGGAGGGGGTGTGACAAGGAGGTTGTGGAGATGAAGGCATTTCTGGCAAGTGGGTGGTGAGTGCAAGGGTGCAGAATTGTCACGGGTGCAAGTGTGAAGAAGGGGGATGGCAGTGTCAGAGAAGGGGTGAGTCCTCAGCGGGGCAGAGTGGGGTGGGCTGCACTAAGGAGATGGGGAAGTTCTTAAGCTGGGGAGTGAGGGGTCTCGCTGGTTGCTGTGTGGGGCACAGACTGGAGAGGAGCAAGGCCAGATGCTGGGAACCCTTCAAGGAACGAGGCCTGGACTAGGGAGGCAGCCATGGGGTCAAAGGAAGGAGCATCCCTCAGCACCCTCCAGGGCAGGTGCAGAGTGGGGTGCTTCCAAGGACCACTCCCTGCCACCCGCTTCCACTCACCATTTGAGCAGACCCCGGGCTAGATCTCGTTCTAGTGCCCACCAGGCGTAGTTCGGCCCCTACGCAGGCTCCTTGGAAAGACGGGAAGGGAGCGCCTCCCTGCAGGTGCGGGTGGTGCTGCTGATGGCGGCTGCTTTTTATTGGGTGCCTCGGTGCTCGCGCTGGTAGCAGGTGTTCTACATCGCCCATTTCTGATTTTCAGTATAACCTTGAGACAAAGGTGTGGGCTCGCCTTACAGATGTGGCTATCCAGGCCTAAGAAGGGGAAGTGACTCGTCTGGAGACAAAGCCAAAGTGGGGACCTGTCCAATCCCAGTGAGTATTTCTTATCACTCCACTGGGTGGCCAAGTCAGTGCCCAGTGAGTCTGGAATCACCTAGTCCTGGTGTCATGCTTTTAGAGCTTAAGAGTGCAGTGGGGGTCAGACTGGATGGGGTGGGTTCTAGTGCCACCGCTAGCCGTGGGAACGAGCAAGTCATTTCTCACCATGGGCCTCTGTTTCTCCACTTTTGAGATGAGGACAAGAGTTTAAGACCCTGCAAGGGGTTTTGTGAGCATAGTGACGGACACACAGGTAATAAGCAGTCAGATTTTAGGCAACTACTGCTCTTGGCTGGATAAGATGTTCCTGCAGTGAATGCACCCTGAGAAGGAGGCTCATGGAATTGTCACTGGGGGTCAGTGAGGCTGAAACCTGAAGGAGAGCCTCCGATGACCACAGGGATCCCTTTGGACGTGGCTTACTCCTTCCCCACTGCCTCCTTCTGCCTCCTCCCTGACTCCCTCTCCTGGGGAGAGGAGAAGGCCACAAATCTAGCCGAGTCCCAGGTGTGCATGCTGGAAATCTAGCTGATTTCCAGAAGTAGAAAGAAAATGGCTGCATCTTCCTTTTGCTCCAGAGGAGTTTCACTGTGCCCCACCCAGCCTTAAGGGGCCAACAGCTGATTTAGATTTACTTGCAATTGATGTGCTGTCTTGAATGTGGGGGCTTCCATTTAAAGCTGTGTTTCTATGAACTGAAAACCAACCGTGAAAGTGTCCGAAACAAGGAAGAGAGGATATGGACTGTCTTGGGTTGGCTCTGCTGTGCTCTGAGGGTAATGTTAGCCAGCGGGTATGGAAAAGAAGCTTGCTGCACCCCAGAGTAAATCCTCATTCCTTCTTTTTTCTGAGGTGACTCTTACTGATGGTGTTAAAAAAAAAAAAGGAACGCTTATTGTAAAAGTAAATAAATAAATGAAGTAGTAAAATGTGAAGGTATCGGTCCATAGAGCTGCTCCCATACACATACGGAGCCCTTCCCTCCTTCCTGCATTCTGCCCCATTCCCATACATACACCAGAGGTAACCACTGCTAATTGTTTGGTCCCCCTAGGATTCTAGACTTAATTGAATAAAGATGTACATGTATATAGATACGTAAGTACAGAGACATGTCTTTCTTTTAATGGGATCAAACAGTATTTGTTGTTCTGTATTTTGCCTCTTTATTCAACAAGTACAATTTGGATCCTGAAAAAGCAAGCCATAAACCTTTCATGTAGTTTGGGAGCCTAGTATGCCCTTCCTATAAATTCTTGTACTTTTGCCTGCTTTTGTTCTTTACATGAATGAAATCATACAGTGATATGGAAATGATGGGCTGAGAATAACCCAAACGCTGGGACAACGGACAGTGGGTGCGGCAGCAGTGGCCTCAAATGAACCACAGCAACACACGACACGGAGGCATCCTAGGAACAAAATTGTGAGCAAAGGCAGGCAGGCGCACAAAACACGCTTACTGACGCAAGGAGGTGTTTAATATGCAATCAGGACTTTGGAGGAAAGAAAAGTTTGTGATTGTGAAGGGACATAATGCCCCTTCTGGGGAAAGCTGGACAGTTTCTATTTCCAGATATACGTGATTGCTATACAGATATCCACTTAGAATATTTAATTTAGTTGTGCATCTGTTGTTTACGCACCTTTTTGGTACATGAGTTACATTTTACCAAAACGATCCCTCCTTTTAAAAAAGTTAGTGGACACAGGAATTCCCTGACGGTCCAGTGTTAGGACTCAGCGCTGTCACTGCTGAGGGCCCAGGTTCCCTCCCTGGTCAGGGGACTAAGACCCCACAACTGTGAGGTGTGGCCAAAATAAATAAATGATAAAATAAATTAAAAAGTTAATGGGTAGATTGATTGTCCAGCGTTACTAACAAGAGTTCCAGAAGGAGTTTTGAATGACTTGGGATTCTCTGGACTTGATCAGAGACATAAACTCACATACTCTTCACCCTGTTATGAGAAGGATAAACTAAAGCCACACTTAGGAACCATGGCAGTGAACACTCACAGAACCCCGAAGTCACAAAGATACTTTGGAGGCTCCAGACAAAAAAGGTCACCCGACAGCAATAACGGAAAAACATCTTCAAGAAGCGAGAGCTGAGACTTCCCTGGTGGTTCAGTGGTTAGGACTCTGTGCTTCCACTGCGGGGGTGAGGGTTCGATCCCTGGTGGGGAACTAAGATCCTGCAAGCTGTGTGCCACAGCGGAAAAAAAAAAGTTAACTCTCAGACAAATAAATAGGAAGAGAGTATTCATTAATCTCCAAGTTAACTACAAAAGAACATTTTGGGGGCAAGATCCATAGACAAAGCATAGAATGTAAGGAGCAATGATGAGCAGAGAAATCAATTCAATAGACAGCAGGGAGAGTTAAAAAGAGAGCAAAGGCACATAAAGTGGTATAAATACATTTAAATATATCCGTTATCACAATGAATGCACACGGATAAGACTCACCAGTTTAAAGACAGAAACTCACAAATTGGATAAAAAGTAATTCTAGCTCTATGCTGTTCACAAAGCAGCACTCCTGAAAATATGACACAAAAGTAAAATAAATGGAAAAGGATAAGCCAGTTAAATATTATCCGAAAGAAATGTGCTCTAGCCATATTAACATCAGACAAAGGAGACTTCTGGCAAAAAAAAAAAAAAAGGATTATTGTGATAAATACCCTTATATAATACACTAAACCCATAATCACAGTGGAAGGTTTAACACATTTCTTTCAATTGCTAACTGCTTAGCAGACAAATAATGGATATGGATATAAAAATTTTGAACAATAAAATGAAAGTGTAGAATTCTGCCTCATCAAATTAGACAATACTCATTATTTTCAACTACCTATGAAACACTTTAAAAAGTGAATACACAAAATTAAAACTATTGTGCATCAAAAAACAGTTAAGAGAGTGAAGACAACCCATAGGAGATTATAACTGAAAGAATAAAGTAAATATTCATGAATTCAGTGATATAATTAAGTGACTGAATAAACAAATACATGAGGGGAAAGGACAGATCTTCCTTCCCCACAAAAGACTTATAAATAATACATATAAATAATGCATGTAGGTACCACCCCTTCCAGGAGGTGGAACTTATTTCCCCTCCTACTCATTACAGACCGGACTTACTGACTTGCTTCCAAAAGGCATAGGAAAGAAAAATAGTAACTTTACAAAGACACCACTTTAACCAACTGATCAAGGTTAACATCATCAGTGATATTCAACTTCCTGATGTAAACAGATGAGAAGGGCACCCCCACCTTGTGATATTTCCCCCAAATTCATAAGCCCAGTCTGAACAAACGCAAACTGAGAGACATTCTACAAAATACCTGACCAGTTAGTCCTCTTTAAATCTATCAAGATCATGAAAAACAAGGAAAGACTGAGAAATTGCCACTGCATTCTCTATTCGGGAGAAGGCATCTTTCCACCCAGTTTACTAAACCAGACACTTGACGGGTTAGTGGTGAGGGAAGAAGGGTCACCCTAGACTCCTCTGATTTCACCTCCATTTACTTCAGGTCCCCACGTGCCTTTGATTTGGCTTTCCAACATTCACTCTTTGCCCCATGGGCCATTACTGCCTTTGTCCAGCTGTCATGAGGCTATACCTTCTGAGCCTTCTCCAAGAGAGCAGGAGCTCAAAATACTACAGGCAGTGAGAATGGTTAGGAGGTAAGGCATTATGACAACTAGACAGAGGTCAAGTAGTATGCGAGCTGGGAGTGCTGAAGTGAGGATTTGAACTCAGGTAATCTGGCTCCAGAATCTGTTTAAATCACCATTACTCTCACCCAAGTCCTAACCAGGTCTTACCCTCCTTAGCTTCCAAGATAAGACGAGATCTGAGGCATTCAGGTGACATGGCTGTAGCAAGGTGGCAGGATACAAGATTAACATATAGAAATCAGTTGCATTTCTTTACACTTAACAATGAAATATCAGAAAGGGAATGTAAAAAGAATACCTTTTAAAATCACACCAAATAAAATACTTGGGAATAAATCTGACCAAGGAGGCAAAAGAGTTATATGCTGAGGACTTGCTTTTGAATTGGAAGAAGACTCTTGAGCGTCCTGTGGTCTGCAAGGAGATCAAACCAGTCAATCCTAAGGAAATCAACCCTGAATATTCATTGGAAGGACTGATGCCAAAGCTCCAATACTTTGACCACCTGATGCAAAGAGCCAACTCAGTGGAAAAGACCCTGAAGCTGGGAAAGACTGAGGGCAAAAGGAAAAGGGGGCTGCAGAGGATGAGATGGTTAGATAGGATCACTGACTCAATGGACATGAATTTGGGCAAATTCTGTGAGATAGTGAAGAACAGGGGAGCCTTGCTTGCTGCAGTCTGTGGGGTCACAAAAGTGGGATACGACTTAGTGACTGAGCAACAACAACAAATAAAATGTTAATAAAAGACATTAAAGAAGATTCAAACAAATGGAAAGACATCCCACGGTCTTGGATTAGAATATTGTTGAAATGGCCACACTACCCATAATGATCTACAGTAATGTGATCTGTATCAACTTACCCATGATATTTTTCACAGAACTAGAACAAATAATCCTAAAATGTATATGGAAACATAAAAGACTCAGAATTGTCTAGGCAATCCTGAGGAAAAAGAACAAAGCAGGAGGTAAAACCCTCCTAGAATTCAGACAATACTACAAAGCTACAGTAATCAAAACTGTGGTATTGGTAGAAAAAGAGACACACAGATCAGCACGACAGAATAGAGAACCCAGAAATAAACCCATACACCTACGAACAATTAACCTTCAACAAAGGAGGCAAGATATAAAATGGGAAAAAGGTCTCTTCAACAAGTGGTGCTGGGAAAATTGGACAGTTGAATGTAAATCAATGAAGTTAGAATACCTTCTCACACAATGCACAAAAATAAGCTCAAAATGGCTTAATAACTTACAAGCTTTCGCATAGCAAAGGAAACTATAAAAACAAACAAAATGAAAAGACAACCTACAGAATAGGGGAAAATATTGGCAAATGATGGGGCTGATAAGGGCTCAATTTCCAAAACAATGTTGAGCCCATACAACTCGACAACAAACAAATCCAACTGAAAAATGGGTAGAAGACCTAAATAGACCTTTCTCCAAAGAGGACATACAGATGGCCGATAGGCACATAAAAAGATGCTCAATATCACTAATTATTAGAGAAGTGCACATCAAAACTGCCATGGGGTACCACCTCACATCCGGCACAACGGCCATCACTAAAAAGTCTGCAAATAACAAATGCCGGGGAGGGTGTGGAGAAAAGAGAACTCTCTCATACTGTCAGTGGGCACGTAAGTTGGTACAGCCACTACTGGAAACAGTATGGAGGTTCCTCAGAAAACCAGAATTACCATTTGATCCAGCAATCCCACTCCTGAGCACATATCTGAACAAAACTGTAATTCAAAAATACACATGCGCCCCAATGTTAATAGCAGCCAAGACATGGAAACAACCTAAATGCTATCAACAGATAAATGGATAAGATGTGGTACATATATGCAATGGACTACTATTCACCCACAAGACAGAATGAACAATGCCGTTTGTAGCAACATGAATGCCACTAGAGGTTATTATACCAAGTGAAGTAAGTCAGAAAGACAAATATCACGTATCACTTACATGTGGAATCTAAAATATGGCACAAATCAACCTATCTATGAAACAGACTCACAGACATAAAGAACAGACTTGTGGTTACCAAATGGAGGGAGAGGGATAGACTGGGAGTCTGGGGTTGGTAGACGTAAACTATCACATACAGACTGGATAACAACAAAGTCCTACTGTAGAGCACAGGGAAATATAGTCAACATCCTGGGATAAACCATAATGGAAAAGAATATTAAAAAGTATGTATGCTGCTGCTGCTGCTTAGTCGCTTCAGTCGTGTCCAACTCTGTGCGACCCCATAGATGGCAGCCCACCAGGCTCCCCCGTCCCTGGGATTCTCCAGGCAAGAACACTGGAGTGGGTTGCCATTTCCTTCTCCAATGCATGAAAGTGAAAAGTGAAAGTGAAGTCACTCAGTCATGTCTGACCCTTTAGCGACCCCATGGACTGCAGCCTACCAGGCTCCTGCGTCCATGGGATTTTCCAGGCAAGAGTACTGGAGTGGAGTAGTATACATGTGTGTAACTGAGTCACTTTGCTGTACATTAGAAATTAACACACTGTAAATCAACTATGCTTCAATTTTGAAAAAAGTAAAAATCTCCATTACTCAGTGTAAATAAATAATGAGTTTATTTTTTTGTGATCAGACCTGATATCTTTTATGAGAACACTAGCTGCTGTTACAGATAGATCCTCAGGACTCAATGGCTTACTGTAACAAAAATTCCTCTTACAATGCTCTCCTTTTAGCAGTGATAGAGGAACCCAGCCTCCTCCCATTGTGTGACTGCTGTCTTCCAGAGATCATCCTCCTGTGCATTCAGCCAGCAAATGGGAAAGAGTTCATAGCTCTGAGTGGGTGAGACGTTTCTACAGCCGAGGTCTAGGAATGGCAGTTTACTTTTTTGCCAAGTGAACCCCTGGCTACGTTCCCTAGAGGAAAAAGAAATGGAGTTTGGTAAGCACCTCTGAGTTTTTGCCAAAATCTAATTGCTCATAATTCTGATTTACTTAAGGCTAATCAAGTACTTACTTTATACTTTGTTTGCTTATACTTTTTAAAAAACACTTATCCACAGCCAGCTAGTAAACAAACATTTAGAATGTTCTCAAAAAGGCAGGAATACACAATTGGACAGTCAAGATTACATATGTATATATGCATATACAGATATAGTTGAATTCGGAGATAAAAAGCACTGCTTCACATTACCAGACTGGCTAAAAATCTCTCACATGCTCAACAGTGACCTTCCCTCCACCATCACAAAAAACCCTAACAGAAGGGTGTCAGAATATTTGGAAGTATCCCTACATTGCTTCACATCTGGTACTACTAGAATTAAATTGTCTAAGTGCTTCTAGATTAATTTTAAAACGGGGTAAAAAGAGGTATATTCATTCTATAAGTAGATACTTTTGAGATAAAAGTGACATGGGAATTGGCTTCTAGAAAAATGGGCTTGTAGATCAATTTTTCCTGATTCCTTTTAAAACGACTTACATAATACTAAGATGACATTTTAAAGCTAGCATGTATCCACAACCACATGGCAGGCTGTGTTGAGTGCCCTCTGTGTATTATCTTATTTCAACCCCACAAGTAATCTTTGACATAAGTACTAAAAGGGCCTGGGTCTTTTAGACTAAAGATCAGAATCAAAACAAAAACATACCTAAAGCAAAAACATATCTTTATATATAACTTGTTTCTAACTCCCACTGACCTCAACTTCAGCTACCAAGGATAAAGAAAACAGAAATAAACCTATGACAACATTTGGAAAATTGACCTGTTTTAATTTTTTAAAACAAAAATACAACACAACATCAATTTTTCTTTTTTTGCCATCTACAATTCAATTATTTCCAAATATTCTAAGACCAAACAGAATCCCCGGCCCAGAGCAGGGAATTAAAATGAGACGCTGAAGTCACACAAAGGTGAATGCTGAAGATCGACATTCCAGCCGTAGGCCACAAGTCTTCCATTTAAACACACTCTTAATTCTTTTCCTTTCACAGTTTGTTGAAGTGTTTTACAGAAGTTCTTTAAAATAATTTCATCTCAAATACCAGGTTTCTTCAATGATACACAGCTCCATGAAATCTGTGTCTCCATCTGACTGACAGGAATGAAGGGTAATTTTTGTCTTTTTGGTAGCATGAAGAAATAAAACTATCAGCCAGATTCCTTTAGTAATAAATCAGGAGAGATAAAATCTGGGTTGTGCTGGGTGCTGTTTCTACTTGTCTTTCAAGAGTGTGACTTTAGAAGCATTAAATCACACTCTTGCCACTACAATGATTAGTACTAGTAATCTTTTTTAGATGATAAAAAGGAAAATATCCAATGGACATAAAAATGGTCAAAAATTGTTTGCTTGTTTTTCTTACTGCAGGTCACTTCCCACCCCCCACCCGCCAAAAGAAGATACAAAATGAACATATGGTTGGGATGGTAACTCCGCTGGACATTCCAATTCACCCAGTTGCTTGTTCCCCACACAGATGAGGGGAAGAGGCATTAAGTTTTATTAGTAATGTTATAGCAGTAACCAGATGTGTTAATGGCAGCTTATTTCAGGTCCATCAATCCTTTGAGAACACATAGAGGAAATCATGGCTGTTGTTCTCCAACTGCCCACATCTGAATACATTCCACTACCATGGGAACTACAAAGGAAGGAAAAATATATTTATTCCGGGATTCATTTACTAGGATTTTTAAGCGCCCTCTCTTCTGTAGAGCCCCAGAGTGGTGATGAGTGCTAGGGGCTGCTGTGTTTCCCAGCATGTGCTCCCATCCTCTGAGGGTCCTGAGAAGGATAGTGGATTGGTCCTGGAGCCCTCATGAAAGGAGGGGGTGGTCCCATGGGGTGGAACATGTGTGGCCCAAAACCTACAGATGAGAGAGAACAAATCTGTTAGGTGTGCTATTCTCTTGACAACCTTTCAAACTATGACTCTTTCTAAGGTCCAAACCAGCTACACATAAATCAAACTGACATGGTGCTTCAGAAAATGCTGGCTCACAAGACTCACTCAGGAATGTCTACCTGCATGACTTCTGTGGTTTTAGAAACCTTTCCCCTCAGGACGGCTAAAAACAACTCCATAGGTCTCAAGGTATTGCTAGTATGTCACCTGAGTCTTCGCTATCTCTCAAACATGCCAATCCTACCAGATAGGATTTGATCAGAATTTGGGAGGTGAGGGAGACATCAGGCAAGACCCTGTCATCATTAATCTCAATGCTTTATACTAGAATGAAGGTTGTTCAGAAACCAGGACCTACTCCAGCGAGTATGGGAACTCTGCCCAGGTGAACCAGTTACTTGTGATTTACTTACACAGCTCACGCTGGCACTGACAGTGCTGTACACAGTGCTGATCCCTGAACTGTTTACTACTTGTGACGAACAAGACAAAGAGCTGGAGTCAAACTGTAACTTCATTATACAATTAAGCACACTGTTTAGTTCATCTAACAATTTTTTTGTTAACATGACTTCCTTAGGAGCTTCCCTGGTGGTTTAGTGGCTAAGACTCCACACTCCCAATGCAGGGGGCCCAGGTTCCATCTTTGGTCAGGGAACTAGATCCCGCATGCCACAACTAAGAGTTCCATGCCATAGCTAAAGATCCTGCAAGCCACAAGTAAAGATCCCTCATACTGCAACAAAAACCTAAGATTCTGCTTGTGGCAACTAAGACCTGGTGCAGCCAAATAAATAAATAAAAAGATTAAGGAAAAAAAAAAAAAGACTTCCTTAATGAATTTACATTCTGGTGCAAAATCCTTATCTTGCTGCAAGCAGATGACACACAGCCTACCCTTTAAGCAATGATGTTCTAGGGCATCAGTTAGGATATAGAACAAACTGATGATGTTAAGTTGCTTTACAACTTAAGTTCAAGTTTAAACTTAAGTTTGTCCAACTCTTTGTTATGCTATGGACTGTACCCTGCCAGCCTCTTCTGTCCATGGGATTTCCCAGGCAACAATACTGGAGTGGGTTGCCATTTCCTCCTCCAGGGGATTTTCCTGGCCCAGGGATCCTCTTCATGTCTCTTGCATTGGCAGGCAGGTTCTTTACCACTAGTGCTACCTGGGAAGTCTTAAACTGATGACAGATCGTTGTAATCACAGTAACTCCCATTCTGATGATACATATACTTAGATCTTTAGAAAACTGGTGACTTCCTTCTTAGCAAGCCAGTAAAAAATGAAAATATTCGGAATGACAACAATCAGGTTTACTTGCAGACTTCTATGGAGCAGACCCGAAGGCTTAGGTACGTTAGACATGACGGTACAGGGTCTGGACAGAATTCAGGAGGAGGTCCCTGAGTTAAGCCTAACCCATTTCCCTACTTCCTAAGAAGTTACCTGGGGGTGGGGGCGGGGCAATACCAGGTGGGGGTGGCAGGGCAATGTTCACCACGGCCGGAGGACCACTTGGGGGCAGGTTGAAGTAGTTGGCGGAGGCTTCTTCTTCTGCGGCAGGAGGAGGAGGAAGAGCTAGAGAAGAGAAGACAGCTAGTTAGAGCAGAAGACCACGGTGCAGCAGTGTTTCCACTCCCGTGAAATCCTTAGGGGTCCTGCTGGAGAATACAGCTGCTGGGAGCAGAGGCTGGTCTCTTCCAACATTCCAGGATGGTCCGGGCAGTATGAGTATCTGAAGGTGGCGAGCTACTGGGTAGGCAGAATCTGCACTCACCTCCTGGGAGCCCTGGAACGGGCTCGAGCTTGATTCCGGAGTCTGTGGTTCCGTCCTTCTCCTTTTCTTTCCCTCTGGCTGCCTGGGACCTGGGAGACACAGACAGCCACGCTATCAGCACTTGGTTCCACCTTCTCTCGCACCTCTGTTTCTCACCTTTCCTGGTCCAACAGAGCTCCTTCATTCCTGCCTCCTCTTTAGCACTCACTTTTTCCTCATAAATGCCACAGGGCACAGTGGATAGGAGCAAAGATTTTGAAGACAGAAAGACTTGGTTTCAAAATTTGCTAGAATAGCTTTAGGGGACGCAGGAGGCAGCAACACTGTTGAGCCTAGTGTTCAGGAAGCACTCTATGAGGCCTGCTGCTGCTCTGAGAGGTCTCCCTGGTTCCAAGCCAAAAACTTGTTCCACTTTTGAACGTTCAGAGCATTTTACCTGTCTCTCTCTTATGCAATAAACACTTTCAGGCTTGAATTAGCTGTTCTTCTTTACTAAATAATTGGCCTTTAAGGACAGAATCCAGGTCTATTTAATTCATGTGTAAACTCGCATGCCCTAGTATTATCCTTGGCCTATAATATCTGGTCACAAAACACATGAACCTTCAAAGCATCAGATTACTACATGAAAACCTTGAATAAATTTCCAAAGTAATATCTTCCTGATATCCACAGGAACGAGCATCAGACATAATGAAAAATTCTTTTTAAATGTCCTACTGATTTAAGGCTGTTCACCAAAAGCTTATTAGCCCCCAGATAATGAAAATGTTTCTTGAAAATCTCAATAATGCTTTTTCTTTTTTGGTGTGGCACGCAGCATATGGGATCTTAGTTCCCTGACCAGGGATTGAACCCACACCACCTGCAGTGAAAGCAGAGTCTTAACCACTGGCCGGCCAGGGAAGTCCCAATGCTATTTTAATACAGTCTCATGCTCACCTTCCCCATTTCACGTTGAGCCTGCGGCCATTGACAATCAACTTATTAAAAGACTTCTCGGCAGCCACTTCTGCAGCCTGTCTTGTAGCAAACTGGATGAAAGCACACTGCTGTCTTTGCACAACAGTGATGGTCCGGATCTCTCCAAACTGGTAGAAGTGATTCCTGAAGAGATACAGGTGGAGAAAAATGAGAGCTGACAACACAGACATTCCCAGGAGGTTGAATATGGAGTATTAACTCTTTCACTGATTCACCATGAGGCAAGTGGCCTGTAGGTGGTCTCCCCTATGCCTACTGTGGTTGCCCCTACTGTGGGCACTGTGTACTGAGGAAGGGAAAGAAAAAAAATGAGTAAAGGCTATCAAACATCTCAGGGTTTTTCCTATGGAGGAAAGGGGGCTCCAGTAGGTTCCCTAAGGATGTTAAATCCTAGATAAGAGGTTAGCAAAGTATCATGCCCAGGGCTGATGAGCCAAGAATGTTTAAACAAAAAATGTTTTAAGATTGCAAAAAAGAAGAAGAGAAAGAGGAGGTGGAAGAAAGTCTGCCATCCCTGGGGAACTGTCTAGCTTACTTCGGTTTAATGTAGATAGGCTAACAAGGGCAGGTTCTACACCTGGAAGAGTTTCTTCTCCACACTCTTTGCAAGAAGTAATTTCCACCACTATCTGCCCAGATGTCTTATGTAACCAAGCAAAATATAAGAATAACACAAAATTACCAAGTACCAACCTCTTTAAAAAAAAATCAACAAGTTAAACCATCTATTTTTTTTTTTTAATAACTGCAAATCTTTCTCCTATGTAATTAATCATTCCTGGTTGTGTGCCATCTTTAGAAATTCTAATGGTTATTAGGTCAAATAGAATCTCATGTAATTATTACCCTAAGCAAGCATGGAATAAGCACTGTTGAAGACTATTATCTGTCATCATAAAGAACTTTATAAAAATTCCAGTCAGCATGATACTATACAGCAACTAAAAAAAAAATGTACTTGGTACAGAATTATCATGTTTTCTCAAGTTTTTGCCAAAAAATATTATTCCAGGGCAGGTGAAAGTACAGATAACTCATAAAATTATATTCACAAACCTTAGATCGGTCTCAGTAATGGTATCCCCCAGACCACCAACATACAGTGTGGTGATAGTCTTGTCCTCTGGTGGGTCTAGACGTGGCATTGTTGAAGCCCGCTTCAAGAGTTTATCTGCCACAGGGTCATTGATTCCATAATATCGGTCTTTAATGTTCTGATCAGCAAGGGGGTCATCCGGATCTGTTGGTTTTTCATGTCTATGGTTCAAGAAAGAACAATGCATAAAGATGAAACAAAGGAAAAAATTTTACAGGTACCAAACAACAGCAGCTATATAAAGACTCCTGAAATGTTTTTTGAACCAGATACCACAGCCATACCAAAACATAATTATTAAAACAGAGCTAGTATCAAGGAACAATATCAAGGAACTTACTGTATCACACAAGGAGGTGCTAGCCTCCTAAAAGTCACTTAAATGGCCATAGGATGGAGGTTTCCTTATAAACAAATGCTTTTTGGCCTTCTCTGGTGGTACAGTGGATGGGAGTCTGCCTGCCAATGTAGGGGACACAGGTTCAATCCCCGGTCGGGCAAGACTTCACATGCCGTGTAGCAACTAAGCTGGTACACCACAACTACTGGAGCTCACACGCTCTAGGGCCCTTGAGCCACAGTGAATGGGCCTGTGTGCCGCAACTACTGCAGCCCAAATACCTAGCGCCTGTGCTGTGCAATGAGAAGCCACCACAACGAGAAGCCTGTGCACCATAACAAAGAGTAGCTCCCACTCACTCCAAGTAAAGTTCACACACAGCAACAAAGACCCAGAGCAAGCAACAAACAAATAAATGTGAAAGAAATGCTTCTCGCACAATTCACTTCAAAACCAAAGGTAACCACAACATGGTTACCCCTCTCTAGGGCAACACTTAATGTATCTGAGGTCTTGCATTCCAATCCAGAGTCTGATTAATCTATGGACCCATCCCCAGAAATAGGGAGAGCTAATTTTTTGTCAGGGGTGGGGTTTACCAACTCCAAGGTAAAAACTCCTAATCCAGATGCCTGGCAGTCTTGACTCAAACATACTCACATTTTAGAAGTCTGGCTTTAATCTGATTTCAACTATACACTGAGATCCAAGCCAGTCGCACCATGAAAGCCAAGACTGACAGCGTAGGTAGGAACCTGAGGTCAACACTGCTATTTTACGGCAGAGCAATTTAGTCTCCCAAGGCTTGGTTATAGGTAAAAGTTCCATTATAAGTAAAAACAACAATTCAATCAATCTCTGCTCCTAAGATATAAGATACATGACACTAGCTGTATAAACTTTAACATTTTGAAGCATAAATAATTTAGTCTAGCACCTCCCCTTTCATAGATAACAAGTCATCTGAAAGCAAACACTGAAAAAGCACTTCAGCTCTTGCCTGTATGGACACTCCTCTCCTCTCTTACATTCTCCTTTCACCCAGAAGGAGCAAATGTGCGGTCGATTCCTTTTGTAGTAGGGTGTGGTCCGGGCCAGTTTGAGCAGCATGTCACTGGTGGATGTGGCTTTCCCCAACATGCCAACTGGCCGTGTTCCATCAGAGTTGGAAATCTACAGAGGAATGACACATTCTGAAGGTAAATTACCCAGACTATGTCAATCCCGTAGGATTCTTTCATCAAATATAAAACTATATCAAGCAAGTGGCAACACACCTCTCTCTCCATATTCTGTGTGTAGTACTCTTTGTTGACGTCGGACTTTGGCATGTCATCCTTAAAAGACAATCCTGCATCACGAACCTGGATGGGCAAACCTAGAACAAAGGAAAGGAAGAAAAAACTCAAGATAACATTAAAAACCATATCCAAACTGAGTATGTGGACAGAATAATAGAACATCATTCTTCCTTTCTCCACTTTATTTGGTAATAGAAGCTTTATTTTAATTTAGAATCTGTAGCACTGTCAAGCTAATACTACTACAGAGCATTCTAAGAAATTATCCAAATTCCTAAGTTTCCATGAAATGAATGTTTAAATATTTTATTTTAGATGGACAAGCTCTTACTGTAGTCAGATTTGACCTGCAATTAATAACGCATCTAGCTTTTACTATATCATGAGTTAAAACAAATGTAAAAAGTGTATTATTTTTAGCCCTGTCCCACAGATCCTCTGAATAGTCATAGCATGTAAGGATCACTGTACTGCAGAACTAGAACACTCTCTTAACAAACATACAAATAACATTAAACAGTATGTGACGAGGATTCTGATTAGCAGAGTTAATTTTCTGAACTTAATATAAATAAACTTAAATTTTCCTTTTTCATTTTATTGTATAGTAGAAACTTGCTGAAAGGATGTTTTTCTGAAAAACAGAAAGTCACCTGCAGTTAAAAAGTCACTCCCAAAAGCAGTTACTCTGAAACAGGAGCAATACAGTGTGTCAGTCCTAACAACACAGTTGATACAAAAACCCAAAGCAAATTAGCCTGAACTTTGGTAGGGATTGTGGAAAAAATGTTCTGGATCTAGACAGGAGTCCAAGGCAAAGAAATTACCTGTCACAGCAACAATGCTTCCAACTTACCTTGGCTACAAAGGTATACAGAAGGCCTTAAACCTCCCTTCTGTATAATACAGTATTTAGTATAGTTGGGTTGATTAATTACCAACCTTTCTTAAAATCACTATTGTTGTTCAGAACTCTAGAATAACCTAGTATGGTTCTTTCCTACTTGGGAAAAGCAGAGCACCACAGACATTTCAAAGTGGGTCAGAACCAGAGACAGGGTGAGAAGAAGGAGACAGGAAGACTGCTCTGCTGTTTAGAGCACTGGCACACTTTCAGAACTATGGGACAAGTCAAACATACCATATTCTAGATCTAAGAGGCAGGTCTGACAGACATTCTTCAATTTACTGCAGGTCTGGCATACTTCAGTCTTCTTGAAACGCATGCGGACCCCAGGGCACCAGCGAAACACTGTGAATGGCCTGGCACAGATCTGGAACACAAGATAAAGCCACAGAGTGTTAACGGTCCAGATCTGGACAATTAATCCAGGAGATTTAGTAACAGCAGGGGATTCAAAGAAAGGATCCCCAAATCTAGGGTTTAGAGGAGATCTTAGCAATCATCTAGGCTAAACAGGATCTGATGTTTCAATCCTTCACAACAGTCTTCTTCAGTAGTTTAAATACTCAAAAATCAAAGTCCTCCCACTCTAGAGGTCACCAGCATTAACAATGTAATTCTTAATCTTTCATGAGGTGAGTAGGGAGTGTCCTATGCTTCTTTAAAAATCTTATCTCTATGACCCTCCCCCTCAGCTTAAAATTGTTCATAGGCATAATCACAGAACATTTGGTATATGTAATCCCAGGGGGTTCAAAGACCAACCACAGACATCAAGTTAAGAATCCTTGCATTAAATGGCTCATTTTCTTACCCCTACCCTAAGTAGTTAACAGCCAAAGAGTACATAAATGATACTTGAATGCACAGTGTCACACTCACTTTTATAAAGAACTTCAAACCTCAGGGAGTTGAAGAAAAAAGGAAAATAAAACTAAATCATTACTCTTTAACACACTTACTTTGCATTCTTTCCCATACTTTTCTTTGGTCTGAAATAGAAAAAATAGAGGAGTTACAGACACAGGGGAAAAAAGCTGATGCCTGCTCCTTCTCTACATCAGTTGACTTCAGTTCAGTTCAGTCGCTCAGTCGTGTCCAACTCTTTGCGACCCCATGAATCGCAGCACGCCAGGCCACCCTGTCCATCACCAATTCCCCGAGTTCACTCAAACTCACGTCCGTCGAGTCAGTGATGCCATCCAGCCATCTCATCCTCTGTCGTCCTCTTTTCCTCCTGCCCCCAATCCCTCCCAGCATCAGAGTCTTTTTCACATAGGATCCAAGAAAAGTATCTGGAAATCCCTGGCATATTAAGGGGTAGGATAGGGAAATGGGACCCTACCCTTTTTGGGGAGGAGGGCAAGGAAGGGGCTGGGATATAATCTAATCACATACAAACTATGACCTCTTAAGAATTTTATGGATCTAACATGGAGTAAGTATGTACCCTTCCACAACCACAATTCTTAAGATTCACCTCTGGCTCCTAAGTTTTCTCCCAAGAACAATTTCCTAATGGTTTCCACAGTCCCTAAAGCACAGAGGATGCAGCCAGGGCCGGGCCATTTTCCAAAGTTTAGTCAGAGGTAACTACTATAGACTCATCCTGTGATGGTCCTCTGTATATAGTACATCAATATCTCTGAGATTGATCACAACACAGCCCCAATTATTAAATATAAACTGCTGATAATTTTACTCTTATTTATAAGGAGAGAAAGTACCTTACACTAAACACATTATAAGGTGTGGAGGCCAAAAGGTACTTGAGTTCAGTCCTGGTTCTCCTTCTAATTTGTTGAGGTCCCTAGAGTCAGAATATCTGAACTTAAATGCCAGCTCCACACCTTACTTGCTGTATTGAAAAGAAATAAACTTTCTTTGCCTCTGGTTAACAGACCTGCTGCTGCTGCCGCCAAGTCGCATCAGTCATGTCCGACTCTGTGTGACCCCATAGACGGCAGCCCACCAGGCTCCCCTGTCCCTGGGATTCTCCAGGCAAGAATACTGGAGTGGGTTGCCATTTCCTTCTCCAATGCATGAAAGTGAAAAGTGAAAGTGAAGTCGCTCAGTCGTGTCTGACTCTTAGCGACCCCATGGACTGCAGCCCACCAGGCTCCTCCATCCATGGGATTCTCCAGGCAAGAGTACTGGAGCGGGGTGCCATTGCCTTCTCCGATTAACTATTATAACGACTCCTAGATCACAGACTGTCGCCGAGTTCCAAAGTGAGAGAACATGACAGTCCTTTGCAAATTCTTCCTACACTTCGGGTTAGTAAAGAAGCATCATTACATCTCCGTGGCTAAGAGAAATACATGACCGACAGTGTGCGAGTACCAAAACATTGACAGAATACATACAGTAGGTCCCGTTTTACACTCACTCACTCACCATTCGGATATATGGGTTTTCTCCAAGACACGTCTGGCACAGAATAGGGAAGTCCTGGTGAAAATGGGAAAGCTGGTTGAACGCCAAGCTCCAAAGGCCTTGCCGTCTCAGCCACTGTCGTGCGGAGCGGGGGAGGGGGCGAGGAGGGAGGCTGGGGAACAGGGGGAACCCGTGGTCCAGCACGGGCCGGGTCGCGGGAGTGGGCGCTGTATGCACTTCCGGGAGGCGGCGGGAGTAAAGACCCGCTCGAAAAGAGTGGAGGCAGTAGGCACAGAAAGGGAGCTGGTCCCAGACCCTGGCTAAACCCCCTCCATCCAAGCCCTCAGGAGGGCCGCCCTCCAGCCTTCAGCCGTAGCTGAGTTAGGCCGCGGTGCTGGCTTCTTCTTGGAATTCCCTCGGCCGCACCGCAGCCACGTCCCTGCCCGCCCGCTGGAGGCCTGACTTCGCTGCCTCTTTCTGTTCTCCTCCGGCAGGCTCACTCACCGCATCCTCCCAATTCTGCCTGTTGTAGGTGTTGGAACCTAGAGAGGTCGCCATCTTGAGAGCGTCTGGAGGCAGGCGCAGCTTCCGAGTTGGGAGAGGACCGCCACAATCCCGTCAGGCCCCGCGGCTGCCTCTCGGCACGTCGACGTCTTATTTACGCGTCTTGCGCGCCCTTGAGGGCGACACCTTGTGTAATGGCATCGCTCGCTTGGAATTTCTTAACAATTGGCCTCTAGTTACTTCCTTCCAGTGGTGACAGCCAGGAATGAAGAGTCACAAGTTCAACTGGTTTATTTAAAAATTGAGTGAAAGAATAAAGGAACTAGAATGAACGAGGGCGTGGAATTAAAACAGCGTCGACCCCAATGAGCGCTTATTATGCCAAAAAGTGAGGGGAACGTCTTGCGGTGACTATCTCATTTAATTCCCACAGTAAGCCCGCTATAGGGTTGCCAGATGTAGCAAAAACACAGAACGTCTAGTAAAATTTGAATTTCAGATAAACAACGAGTTATTTTAGTATAAATTCGTTCCAAACATGCTTACACTGAGTAATGACTCGTTTTTCTGAAAGTGAAATTTAGGAGGATGTCCTGTACTTTTCTGGCAACCACTGCCCTCTAGGCAAGTGTGACTGTACCTCGTTTATAGAAGGAAACCGAGGTTTAGAGAGATTAACTTGCTTCTGATCGTGTAGCTAAAAAATGGTGAAGCCACAAATCCAAAGACAATAGTACTTTTTTCCAACTTCTTAAATGAAAAGCCTTATGGATCAACATGTGTATTGTTAAATCATTTTTGGAACAACTATTATTTTGGGTTTGACTTCTCTTGCAGATGGTGATTGCAGCCATGAAATTAAAAGACGCTTACTCCTTGGAAGGAAATTTATGACCAACCTAGACAGCATATTAAAAAGCAGAGACATTACTTTGTCAGCAAAGGTCTGTCTAGTCAAGGCTATGGGTTTTTCCAGTAGTCATGTATGGATGGAGAGTTGGACAGTAAGGCAAGCTGACCGCAGAAGAATTGATGCTTTTGAACTGTGGTGTTGGAGAAGACTCTTTGAGAGTTCCCTGGACTGCAAGGAGATCCAACCAGTCCATCCTAAAAGAGATCAGTCCTGGGTGTTCACTGGAAGGACTGATGTTGAAGCTGAAACTCCTATACTTTGGCGACCTGATGCGAAGAGCTGACTCATTTGAAAAAACCCTGATGCTGGGAAAGATTGAGGGCAGGAGGAGAAGGGAATGACAGAGGATGAGATGGTTGGATGGCATCACCGACTCAATGGACATGGGTTTGGGTGAACTCCGGGAGTTGGTGATGGACAGGGAGGCCTGGCATGCTGTGGTTCATGGGTCGCAAAGAGTTGTCCATGACTAACTGAACTGAACTTGGCATACTGTATTTGAAATTCATCCATATTGTTACATATACCAGTAATTTGTACCTTTTTATTGCCAAGAATTTCACTGTATGGATGTATTTGGGGTTAAAACACACACACATTTGCCAATTAATGAACATTTGAGTTATCCAGATTTCAGTGAATACAAATAAAGGCATTATAAACATTCACATACATGTTGTTGTACAGACGTAGGTTTTCATTTTGCATGTGGATTGGGATTGCTTGATCATATGGTCTATTTTTTCCTGTATAGGAAAGTGCTTGGGTTTATCTGAGCTTCACACATTTGTGATTTGTTGTCCTTCATTGTATTTTTAAAATTAACAGTTATTTCTTTAAATATTCTGCTCAGTTTTTTCTCCGTCTGGGACTCCAATGACATATTAGACTATATTATATCATCCCATAGACCTTGAGGGCTTCCCTGGTAGCTCAGACAGTAAAGAATCTGCCTGTAATGCAGAGGACCCAGGTTCAACCCCTGGATTGGAGAGATCCCCTGGAGAAGGGAATGATAACCCCCTCCAGTATTCTTGCCAGATAATTTCATGAACAGAAGAGGAGCCTGGTGGGCTACAGTCCATGGGCTCACAAACAGGCACAACTGAACAACTACTATATATTATTATTCATAGACCTTGAGTACTGTTTTCTTTTTGGGAGTTTCAGTTTGGATAATTTCTGTTGACCTGTTTCCAAGTTTCCTGATTATTTCCTCAGGTATGATAAGGTGTTCTGATGAGCCCAGAGAAGATATTCCTCACCTCTGATCTTGTGGTTTTCATTTGTTTGTCCCTTTCTTATAGTTTCTGTTTGCTGAAATCTGCTCATGTATATTATCCCAATTTTCAACTAGATCGTCAACATGTTAATCAGTTAAGTCCCTGACCAATAGTTCCAATATCTAGGTCATATGTGAATATAGTCTTATTGTTTTGTCTATCACAAATGGGTCAGTTTTTTTTCTTGCTTCTTTGTGTATCTCAAAATTTTTATTGAATGCCAGTTGTTACTTATGTATCAGTAGAGACTGAATTCAATAGTATTAACGTCTGGAAATAAGCAAGTCTCTTTTTCTGCCAGGCCATTGCCAGGTTTGGTCAATCTAGATAGGAACTGGGCTAGGTTTGCGCTTTGTTGTTGCTATGCTTGCCTTTAGTGTACCACAGATTTCATATCACTAATGTTATTTTGTCTTTTGGTTGGGACTGTAGAATTTTTCTCAAGTGTTCATACTTCATCCTTAGCTTTCAGCTGTTGTGCATACCTGCACCATAACGACAGGTCTCTATGCCCTTTGTCCATGCCCCCAGCAACTGCTCGCTGGGTTGGTAGAGAGAAGTCAGGGTTCTTTGTTCTAATTCAGCCTCAGTCTTTAGTAAGTCCTTTGTGCCCAGACCTTGGGAATGAGTCTCTTTTCAGCATTCTTGTCCCTCCTTTCTGTAGCAGCCAAACCCCGACTTGTATCTGTGGTTGGTCTGGAGGAGGAGTTTCCTGCCCATCTTGCATTTGCAGGAGGCCTTTAATGGTATTGATATAAAATCCTGGGGCTCAGGATTGAATCCTGTCCCTTTCAAGAGCAGAGGTTTTTTCTTACCTTGGCCCAGCAGCAATGAGTCTTTACCTGTGCCCTATGTAGACAGGGTTTTCTGCTCCCCCCTCTCCCCAGTGGCTTAGGCCTTTTTGCTCTTACTGAGGGAAGGACCTAGGCAGGGAAAAGCAAGGTTTCATGACTTTCCTATGCCTCCTTCCTTTGCATGCCTCCAAACCCAGGGGGGCTCTACAGAGGTCCAGCACCCCTACTCCTCCCAAGTCTTTCTCACGAACATGGGGTGGTTTTTGGAAAGGGCTGGTCCATGCATGCATGGTCCCTCTGTATCTCAGGCTCCCAGGGGTTTTATACTGTCATGTTAGCTTCAGTTTGGCCTTTAGCAACTCTTTAATATTTTAGTCGATTTTCTCTTATCTGCGTATATGGTGGTCAACACTTCTCCCTGCTCTGCTACAGGTGAGCAAGTCTACGTCCTGTCTCTCCTTGGAGGGGTTTGTCCATCCTTGAAATTCAGGCTAGTTGACTGCTGTGCCACATCGGCCATCTGACAGACCCAATAAAATGCATGATTTTGTCACCTATCCAGTTTTCTGTTTGAGTCAGGGTGATCACAGGCGTAAGTGGAACTTCTGAATCTCCTTTTACTTAATATATTCTAAGAGGAACACTTTTAAAATCACTTCGGTAATGTTAAATCCTATCACATGTGTAGACATAGCCTTAAGAACAAATACAGTGAAAATGAAACAGTACTTTTCAGTAAGCTACTGTTGTCTGGCAAAGGCTGAGCCAGAAGCCCCCCCTTTTTTTTTTTAAAAGAAAGTGTTACATAGGACTTCCCAGGGGGCGCAGTGGATAAGAATCTGCAAGCCAATGTAGAGAACATGGGTTCCATCCCTTGAACGGGAAGATTCCACATGCTGTGGAGCTGTGTGCCACAACTCCTGAAATCTGTGCGCTCTAGGGACCTCAACAAAGAGTAGCCCCCACTCTCCAAAACTAGAGAAAGCCCTGGAGCACCAATCAAGACTCAGCACAGCCATGAATAAATACATGTGTGTGTGTATATATATATATATAAGTGTTACATAAAAGAACTGATACTTTACCTTTGATATAACAGAAAGATGGGTGGGAGGGGAGCAAGGCATGAAAATGAAACAACTTTTTGACTGTTTGAGTCCATGTTGTTTAATGTTACTTTTGCTTCACTGTCTTGTGTAGGCAGTTTATATTGTGAAATAAATTTCATTATACATGTCCCTGACCACTAGAAAATGGGGATAAGTAAAGGCTGACCCTTGAACAACAGGTTTGAACTGCATGGGTCCACTCATACACACTCCCTGCCCCCTGTCCAATAAACACATACTACAGTACTACACAATCTGCAACTTGGTTAAATCCGTGAATACAGAACCTTGGATACAGAGGCCAACTATAAACTTACACACAGGTTTTTCCCCCAGTGTCAGTGTCCTTAACCCCTGCACTGTGCACTATTCAAGGATCAACAATATTGCAACTGAGCAAGCGACTTAGCTCTTGAGTTTTTTAATTTACTCCACACTACCCTTTGACTGGAATATACTGGGTTGGTCCAAAAGTTCGTTTGAGTTTTTCCTTAACAACTTATGGGAAAACCCTAACAAACTTTTTGGCTAATCCAGTAGAAAAAACATTACAAAAGGGCCTGGATTTGGCTCTGTAGGGGTGTGCAATACAGCAAAGCAGTGATACACACACAAAACCCAGTATAAGGAAGCAGTAAATGCCCTCGGAAGGTTAGGTACTAAAGATTAGGACCACATCTAAATGGGATGAAGACAGAGGTGAGAGTAGGAAATTAACTCTGGAGAAGGCACAGAGAGGAAAAAGTATCCTAGGCAGAGATGACACCAGCACAAGAGAGGTCAAAGCAAGTAAGATATTTGGCTTATGACAAAAAAAAAGCATATGATACATATTTTATATATGATACATATTATATATATATTTTAAAGATAAAAGGTCAACAGCTATATGCCAGGAGCCAGTGTGAGGAATCCCGCCAGTGGCAAAGGTCATGAGGAAGGAAGCCTGACATACGCAAAGACGTGATCTGGCTTCAGGGGTTCCCCCTGGATTTTTCTGAACATCTACCCCCCAAAACCAGAGTCTACCTGCCTTATTGTACTGTGCTTTCCACTCTCTGACATCAACAGGGGCTGTCCCCCCCAACCTTTCTCTGGAAAAAGTTAACTTAGAGCTCCAATTGTTCAATTGTCCAAACTGGTTCCAAATAGGAAAAGGAGTACGTCAAGGCTGTATATTGTCACCCTGCTTATTTAACTTTTATGCAGAGTACATCATGAGAAACGCTGGACTGGAAGAAACACAAGCTGGAATCAAGATTGCCAGGAGATATATCAATAACCTCAGATATGCAGATGACACCACCCTTACGGCAGAAAGTGAAGAGGAACTAAAAAGCCTCTTGATGAAAGTAAAAGAGGAGAGTGAAAAAGTTGGCTTAAAGCTCAACATTCAGAAAATGAAGATCATGGCATCCGGTCCCATCACTCCATGGGAAATAGATGGGGAAACAGTGGAAACAGTGTCAGACTTTATTTTGGGGGGCTCCAAAATCACTGCAGATGAAATTAAAAGACGCTTACTCCTTGGAAGAAGAGTTATGACCAACCTAGAGAGCATATTCAAAAGCAGAGACATTACTTTGCCAACTAAGGTCCGTCTAGTCAAGGCTATGGTTTTTCCAGTGGTCATGTATGGATGTGAGAGTTGGACTGTGAAGGCTGAGAGCCGAAGAATTGATGCTTTTGAACTGTGGTGTTGGAGAAGACTCTTGAGAGTCCCTTGGACTGCAAGGAGATCCAACCAGTCCATTCTGAAGGAGATCAGTCCCAGGTGTTCTTTGGAAGGAATGATGCTAAAGCTGAAGCTCCAGTACTTTGGACACCTAATGCGAAGAGTTGACTCACTGGAAAAGACTTTGATGCTGGGAGGGATTGGGGGCAGGAGAAGAAGGGGACAACCGAGGATGAGATGGCTGGATGGCATCACTGACTTGATGGATGCGAGTCTGAGTGAACTCCGGGAGTTGGTGATGTACAGGGAGGCCTGGCGTGCTGCGATTCATGGGGTCACAAGGAGTCAGACACGACTGAGCGACTGAACTGAACTGAACTGAGAGCTCCAATTAGTCTCCTGCATATGAAAAGAATGTTTCAGCTCAAATCCCTCTGACAGCTCTTTAACTTGCCTGACAGTTGGAGACTTTTACAACTTGTGATTGTTTACAGGCCCCCAACCACGAGAGGCACAAAGCTTAAAGCATCTTAAAGATATAGAGCCTTTTCTAAAAAGCTAAAAATTATATTGGTGATGGGTTTCACTGTCGAGTCAATGACTGCTGCCAGGCCTCCATATTCTTTATCTTTTAGGCACCTGGGAGGATATTAATCAATGTAATTGGGATATAGAAAAAGGAACATAGTAGTTTTGATGTTAGCAACACTAGACTTTTGAGTTAATGAATTTTCTCTTTGTTATAAATCACTGTACTCTTCTTTCTTTGTTATAAATTGTTGTGTCCTTGCTATGTAAGAGTGTAACTTTATTTAGTGCTTTCTGAGAGTGGTACCAGACTTTGGGAAGAACAACACTATTAAGACAAGTAAGTTCTCTGGGTGACAGATCCTTATCAGAAAAGGGCTGTAAAATGTTAATTGGCCTTCTGGCCTGAAGATGATGTAAATCACCTAAGATTTGTGTATACAGCTAGGTATGCAGAGAGAAAGCCTGATCTCGATAAGAGTCAGGGCTGCTAATGCTGCATAATTTTGTATTATCCGTTGATCTCTATGTACAACCAAAAGTATAAAAGGCTTTTCTGGACAATAAAGGATGCGCTAGTCACTGGAAAGATTGGTTTCCCCCGTGTCTTCTTTACTCTATTTTCTGGCTGAATTTCCATCTGGGGCATGGAGGCTCACCATATCTACTTACTTGCCCTGGCTTCTAAGACCCACGCGAGAGGGAGCCCAAGGCGGGACACCCTCTGCTATTCAAGCGGGTGCCAGCGGCCTAACGTAGATGGTGCAAACCTCTTGTCTTGAGGTTTTATTACCTCTCTGCGTAAACCAAGTTATTTAGCCTCTTTCTCTCCTCTATTCTCTTAACTGCAAACTCTTTCCTTATCTCTCTCTAAATCTATATATCTCTCTCGCCACGCTGTGCCCGCTTCGAATTACCCTGGATCCACCAGGGCTGGACCCTGGCAGCTATATAAACAAGAAAAAGGCAGATAGTATTATTTAACAAATACTAGTTGCCAGCTACTTGCCAGGCATTGCTCTGTGCTCTGCAGATCTATCAGTTAAAAAAAAGAAACACTATGGAGCTTATGTTCTAGTGCAAAGAATCAATAAAGTACATAGTGCTGGATGGTGATCAGTGCTATTGGGGAAAAAAAGCAGCAAAGAAGGGGGATATGTCTATTAGCGGAGGGCAGTTTACATGATTACCTAGAGAGAATATGGAAAGCCTAAGGAAGAAGCAATCAAACACAGATCTGACTGGCGGGGGTTTGGGTCGTACAGAAGTCTAGAAGAGTTCTCCAGGCAGAGGGAACAGCCAGTGCAAAGACCCTTAGAGGGTGCCTCCTGGGGTGACTCAGGAACAGGAGACCCCTGTGGCTGGGATGCACTGAACACAGGGAGGTACTTGATGAATTCAGGGAAACAGGGGGAGGCAGTGGGGTTCAGTTCCTATAGGTCCTCCTAAGTTATTCTAAGGACTTTGTTTTGCTCTTGAGCAAGCTAAGAAGCCTAAGGATTTTAAGCAGCAAAATGATTCTGGCTGCTATGCTGAGAACTGACTAAAGAGTGGGACAGGGACCAGGATGGCTTCAAGATCAATTTAGACCTTACTGGATTAATCATCTAGGGGTCTATGTAGATGACTCTGACTTAGCCCAGGATAGTTAACACTGCAGAGGCTGAGGAGTGGTCACAGTTTGAAGACAGAACTGAAAGGGGTTGTTGCTGACTTTCCGGATGTGGCACGTAAGAGCAGCACTGGTGACGTGCGATACTGTGAGCAACTGAAGGTATACAACTGCCACCTGCTCATTCGCTTCAGTCATGTCTGACTCTTTGCGACCCCATGGATGGTAGCTTGCCAGTCTCCTCTGTCCATGGGATTTTCCTGGCAAGAATACTGGCGTGGGTTGCCATTTCCTCCTCCAGGGGATCTTCCCCACCCAGGGATTGAATCGGTGTCTCCTGCATCGCAGGCAGATTCTTTACCACTGAGCCACCTACTGGAAGACATCTAGTTAGGGATAAATCTGCTGGAGAGGCAGATGTGGCAACAGAACATCCAGACTGTGGTTCTGGACTGTGGACCAGGGCTGGTATGTAAACTTGGGAATGGCTTGGAAAATGGATGAGGTCACTCACAGTGAGTATATGCTCCAAGGTTAGGAAGATGGGACAGAACTAGCAAAGGGCACAGAAGCAAAGCTGCCAGAAGGGCACAAGGAAAACCGGGAGAGCTGTGTTCCAGAAACCAAGAGAACTAATTCTTTCAGGCAGGGAGGCATCCACTGGTAGATGCTACCCAAGTGCTAAAGAGGTAAGACCGGAGAACTGACCGCTGTATTTAACGGTCTGGACTGCTGGGGACCTTCACAAGGACTGTTTTGGTGATGTGGAGGTGGTGGCAGCCTAAGTGGAATAGGCTCAGATGAAAATGGGAGGAGGAAGTGGAAGGTAAAGCTGGCAGCTTTGCTGAAAAGGGAATAGAAAAATGAAGTGGTGGTTGAAGAGGGGTGTTAGTCAATTTTTTTAAAGATACATCACAGCATGCCAATGGAAATGATGCAAGAGAAGGGGGGGTGGAGAAACTGCTGAAGTGCATTCCCTGAATAGGTAAGAAGGTGAGACTGAGCGCAGTAAGTGGTGGCACTGGCTTTAGACAAGAGGAACATGAACAATTCACTACAATAAGAGGAGGGAAAAGCTGAGTACAAGTGAAAGTGGATGAGTGGCTACTTGCACATTTAAAAGGTATCTTTGCAAGCAATGATCCAGGAGAAAAGTTGGTAGAGTCCTAACAATGTAACATTTACACAATAGTTCTGAGATAGGGAGCTTAAGCAACATCTATCTATACAATGTTACAGTGAACTAAGTTGAGGTTTTACCTTACTTAGTTCATTTTAAGAAATGAGAAGGGAGCACACCCCACTGACTCTGGTGCTAACTGCTGACTCCACCCTCCCAAGCACTGGCATGCTACTCCAGTCAGCCATCATGAAACCAAACAAAACACACTCAAGCTTTGTATGCTTTATTTCACTACATGAAGTTAAGCAATAAGGCAAAATAGTAACCTGTCATTCATAAAGACCAAGGAGCGCCTCTCATTCCCAAAATGGACCAAAAAGCATATTTCTTTACAAATATGCCTGACATTTAGCTCATTAAGTCTATAAACAGTCTGAACAAAAGAAAACTCTAGTGGGCCAATCAAATCACAAATTCAGATTAAGTTCCCCAAATTGCAGTTTCTAGTGCTAATGACATCTAATTTGCTTGCAGTAGTACACACTCACCATACTTGAAAAACCTTGCACCTGATCTAATATAAAAAATGAACAAATTAAAGTCCAAATTCACCAACTGCAGATACTGAACCATTTCTACTAACACGCAGAATTACCAGCCTGTACTGAAAACTGTCTTGAGGAAACAGTAAATTAAGAGCTCTGTTATTCTGCAAGCTAATTTGGCTTCTGAGGAAACAATTCTATGATCAAAAGTGTTTTTGTGTTTCTGTGTCACATGGGGGTGATGAGACCCGTTACTTCAACATTGTTATTTCTGGGAACAAACACCAGCTATATGCCATAAATGCATAACAGTGTGTAGTCTGTGCAAACATGTAAACACAGGACGTTATTCTCTACCTTGAGGCTCATCTCCTCCACTGGCAAATATGCAGCACTGGCGTCAGGGCAGGCTGTAGTGGGTAGTGAAATAGAAATTAATTTGACACTTTGTACGGTCACAAAAACTTAAACTATTTCTACGGTTTGCAAATTTGTCATTATATAACACACTGCCCCAACTTCTCAGAGACTAAGCCTTATTACTATCATAATATTAAGAGATATAAGTTCTTTTTTTCTTACACTGCAGCATATATATTACTCTGTGGAATAGTTTCATAATATTGATCTTAAGAGTACTATTTAGTGTCTTTCAAAGGTTTCCTAAATATCTCTACCTTACAAGGGGAGCCGAAAAGTTACTGTGTCCTATATTTTAAATTGCTATGTACATTTTTTTTTTAACTAAAGGCTTGAACTTAGAAACAAAACCAGGGTATAAACAGGAAATTTCTCTTTCCCCCAAAAGTCTGTTGGCCACTTGCTAACAATACATTTATGGAAATATGGTGCAGCTGGTGGTCTACTTGTCAAGTCTCATTTTAGAAAACATCACAGAAACTAAGGCTGGCAAGCCAACTCCAGGATACCAAGTGAAAACAGCATGTGTGTTGTTAGGCAAGTATTCTGGGCTGCTTGTTGAACTATTTTATGGTTTACGATCAAAATGGGCTTATTTGACAAACTGTACGATAAAAGTCATAAACTCAGGAAGGAGGAAGGTTTTTTCTTAATATCCAGTTTTGGATTCAAGAGATTACAAATGTTACTTTCCTCTTCAATCACTGGAAAGAACATTAGTTCAGATCATGATAAAAATCTAACCTTTAAGATATTTTCTGCATTCCAGAAGTGAACTTGCCCACCAAGTTTTCTTTGGGCTCTTTCCAGGTTCCAAATACTAAATAACTTACTGAGTTAAAGAGGCAGAGAGGAGAAGGGGTATGAAGTAAGACATATAAAGCATGCCTCCCCATGGCAGCATCAATCCCTGGATATTGTGGCAACAGTTAAAATGAATAGAATTTGCCACCCAGTGACATGACATGCAATTGCTTCCTTCTCAAATTTTCCCTAGGAGAAAAAAGTTCCATATTCTGCTGGGAAAAAAACTTTTAAAGCAACTAATACATAAGTATCCTACATTCACTTAAAGAAGTCAAATGAAGGTGCCTTAACTATTTCACAGGTCTTTCCAATCATTGCAAAACTAAAGACAACGTGACAATTCTATTTTCCTGTCAAATGGATGGAAGCCAGGAGGCAAGGGAACGGATATATATTTAGAGTGCTAGACTATATCCAGTGGAATGCAAAAAGCATTTGGTGCAACACTGAGACCAGTGCCAGGTCATCAATAGCAGGTCTAACTTTCAGTTATTTTACGTTTTCATCTGTGAGACTGATCCTTTATGACATCAGGTCGGGAGACAGTATGGACAGTTTCTCAAGTGGTCAATTGAATGCCACTCCAAGGAACAGCCACATCCTCTCTTGGGATGGAACTATGCTGTTGTGAGTCAACGTGCAGGGTTCAGTGAGGGAGACACAGACTTACGGGTGTGAACAGAGGAGAGAGCCAGAGGTACAGCAGTCGCTGTGTTCCTAACGCCTTGCCTATGCGCCCACCCTCCTAGGAACAGGACTCAGTAGTGCATGGTACATCATTATAAACAAGGTCTAACGAAGCAGCGGCTTCCACATTTTAACGCAGGTTCGTGGTGATACTGTCCTTGGGGATCTGCCCACCAATGGAACATTTTAAGGAAGAAGCGGGCCCAAGCTGAGTTCCACATGCTGGGTGAGCCAGATGACTTCTGTGCCCTGGTCAGTTTCTTCAATGGGGCGGATGGGAGTGGCCAGGTTTTTAAAATCATGCTTCATCTTAAAGCAAACGGTCACTTCTCCCTCCTCACGTTGCGGGGTCACTTTGATGAAAATACCCACTTTGTTGGCCTTTCTGAAGGCAATAATGCTATGGAAGGAAATAAGCACAGCATTAGGCAGGTCACCGGTCAGCCAAGCCAGTTAAACTCACAGTCATTTTATGGCCCACAGGAAATCTCTGACAACAAGATATGACCAGAATCCCGTTTGTCAACAATGAAAAGTTTCTTCAGCAAAATGCTGATCTCCTTATTACAAAAGTAAAATACAGTCATAAAACTTAGGACAGGAAAAAGTACATAAGTAAATCTCTCTTATTTTCTTCTTCAGTACACAGAGAAAAACTGTCAACAGCTTGGCTCTTAACCTACTACGTATTTTTCCATGCACTTACACTTTAATGCTTTTTAACCAATAGAAAAGGGACACACTATTCTGTAACAAGTTTTTTTCCCACTGTTTATCACAAACACCTGTCCATATTGGTATATACAGATCTTCTCCATTTTACTTAATGGGTGCATAGCAACCATAATTTGTTTACACTGATTTCCTGTCACAAACATATCTTCATATTAACTTTTATAAACATGTGGTAATATTTCTACAGGATACAGACTGATGCTAACTCAGAGCTTTAAACAATTTCTGGAATATCATAAATCAGTGTGTCTTGTAAACAGCCTCTGTGAATTAGGAATTTTTAGAATAGAAAAAAAATCTCTAGTTCAAGTTTCCATCTCAGTTTTCTGATATGCACTTGAAGTTTGTGTTTAAACAGTTTAGCTTTAAAAGAAAAAAAACAATGAAATAAACAGAACGTGATCTACTATCCAAATGATACTCAACTACTCTAAGAGAAGTTACTGAAACTAAACATTTTCATATTATCCACTATTATGTACTATTAATTTCCAGATATCTGGAAGTCCTAAAAAGCACAATAATGTGAAATACAAAAAAGCATTATACTAGCACAACCATTTTGAACCAACTAAATCTTTCATATTAGATTCATTTTAAAAATTCAATTAAAAATAGTTAAAAAAAAATTCTTTCTAGCCTTAATTTCCCAGGCAAACACTGATGCCTGGGAAGCTTTAAAAAAAAAAATTCAGATTCTTGGTGCCTACCTAGACCTGCTAAAGAGTAGCTGTGGGGACTGGTACTCTATACGAAATTAAAAAAAAAAAATTAAAACACCCAACCTGGTGCTTTCTGAAGTTAACCGAAGTGTTGCAATCACTGTACTAACCTCACCTTTGCAGTCACTTGGTTTTTCTCGTTTGTCCCATGTTATTATATTTGTTCTCTCCAGTATCTTGGTGAGGAAGCTTTTAATCATTTTGTTCAAAAGCCTTAAATATGCCCTATTCTAGTGTACTAAATGCTATTGCTTTTCAGCTCAAAGCACACTCTTTGTTTTCTTATTTTCTTGGCCGCACCACACACCTTGTGGGATCTTAGTTCCCTGAACAGGGATGGAACCTGGGCCCTCTGGAGTGGAGGTGTGGAGCCCTAACCACTGGACAGCCAGGGAATTCCCTCAGCCCACTTTCTGTATCTTGCTTTGTGACACAGGATTCTGCTAACCACACTCCTGCTTTTTAGGCTGGCTCCCTGTCAGGCTCCCTTCAGGGGCTCTAACAGAGACCAGCAGCCTGTGCGAAGAAGGGGCTGCTCCTCCGGGTGAGCCTCCTATCTCCGTGTAGCTCCAGCGGGCAGCACTCCAGCAATGCGTCTTGACTCAGGAAGTGGCATATCCAGGTGCATATTCCAACTGCATACCCAGCTTCAGCATGCCACCCCTCCTCTGCCAGCCTGCCATGTCAGCACTAGTCAGGCAGTGTCCCCTCCCTCCCCCACTTCCCAGAGGTCTGAGCTGCACCTCCGTGGGACTCCTCCTTCCTTCAAGGTTCTAAATTCTAATTATTTTAACCATTTCTCTTTATCCTCTTAGCCCTAGGCATGGTAACTGCTTCACTGAATTGCCATCTCTGGGATATTTCAGATTTCTTTTTAACTTTTACCCAGTTAACAAGTCTTCATATTAAATTTTCTCTGTTCAAATAACAGATGTGATTTCTGTTTTTTAGACTGAAAGCTAACCAAAGTATTCCTCATCTGGGAAAGGCTTGGCTTTTACTTCTCAGTTAATAACTGAAAAGTATTAGGTATGAGAGAGTAAAATCTATTAATCACTAATCACTCAAAGAGGGAAAGGTGGCAGGGAAGTCGATAAATCCAATGATAAACCTCTGGGGACAGAGTACTATACCCTGTACACAACCATTAACAAATACACACCTGAAAATTTTTTACCATGGGAAACACAGGTTAAAAAAACTGTGCTTACAGAATGATCCTAATTATGGAAATGTTACTGGTGTTTATCTCTGGTGGTGAGATTTTATTTTCTTCTTCATATATATGATTTACTGTATCATATAATAATGGGCCTCCCTTGTGGCTCAGCGGGTAAAGAATCTGCCTGCAATGTGGAAGACCTGGGTTTGATCCCTGGGTTGGGAAGATCCCCTGGAGAAGGGAAAGGCTACCCACTCCAGTATTCTGGCCTGGAGAATTCCATGGACTCTATAGTCCATGGGGTTGCAAAGAGTCGGACACGACTGAGCAACTTTCACTTTCACTTCACTAATATATCTTCATATATATCAGTTAGTAATAATAAATAGGAAGAAAAAATTACTTAAATTCAGGTAAGGTAAGATAAAGTCACTCAGTCGTGTCCGACTCTTTGCGACCCCATGGGCTGTAGCCTACCAGGCTCCTCTGTCCATGGGATTTTCCAGGCAATAATACTGGAGTGGATTGCCATTTCCTTCTCCAGGGGATCTTCCCGACGCAGGGATCGAACCCAGGTCTCCCACAGTGTAGACAGACCCTTAACCATCTGAGCTACCAGGGAAGTAAGAAAACTGAGATCTATCAGTGGGCCTCCTGCAAGCCAGCCAGCTGTGGTGTGTGGGTGGGTGGGTGGGGGCAAGTCCCAGGAAGATCACTTACTCAGGGTCGTCCTGAAAGTCCTGGGGCTCTGCCAGCTCGTCATACTCTGCTGCTGCATCCTTGCCAGCTAAGACGAGCTCTTTGGGGGGCACCACCACCTGGAGAGCAGCACACAGAGGCTGGCTCAGAAGTGGTCAGTGCACTGCACATTCATCCAACAGAATACAGCACAGCACTGCCCTGACCCAGACATGCTGAAGGGAGCAGCAAGTCTCAGGAAACATACAACATTACTTCACTTACAAAAAGTTTCAAAACATATTGTTTGGGAATACAGACATTTATGATAAAAGATTAAGAACAAAGAAATTTAAGGGAATGAAAAAGTCAAGAGAGTGCTTAGTTCACTGGGGTTGCCATGGGTAATTCAAGTGGGAGGACACGGGGGCTTCAACTGTGCCTTCAATGTTTTCTTTCTTTCGGGACTGGTGGAACATGGGTGTTTGTATATTGTTCTTTATACTCTGTGGTATAAAAAAAAGAAAAACAAAAAGGAGAAACACATAAAACATATGAAGAAGAAAAGTATAACATAAAACAAAGGAGAAACATAAAACATATAAAGGAGAAAAACATATAAAGGGGAAACTTAAAACTTCCAACAACGCAAGAGAAGACTCTACACATGGACATCACCAGATGGTCAATACTAACGTCAAACTGATTATAGTCTTTGCACCCAAAGATGGAGAAGGTCTATACAGTCAGCAAAAACAAGACCGGGAGCTGACTGTGGCTCAGATCATGAACTTCCTACTGCAAAATTAAGACATAAGTTGATGAAAGTAGGGAAAACCTCTAGACCATTCAGGTATGACCTAAATCAAATCCCTTTTGATTATACAGTAGAAGTGACAGATTCAAGGAATTAGGTCTGACAGACAGAGTGCCTGAAGAACTATGGACGGAGGTTCATGACGTTGTACAGGAGGCAGTGATCAAGACAATCCCCAAGAAAAAGAAATGCAAAAAGGCAAAATGGTTGTCTGAGGATGCCTTACAAATAGCTGAGAAAAGAAGGTAAGCTAAAGGAGAGAAAAGGGAAGATACACCCATATGAATGCAGAGTTCCAAAGAATAGCTAGGAGAGATTAGAAAGCCTTCCTCAGTGATCAATGGAAAGAAGTGTCAATGGAAAGAAATAGAGGAAAATCAATAGAATGGGAAAGACTACAGACATCTTTGAGAAAATCACAGATACCAAGGTAACATTTCATGTAAAGATGAGTACAATAAAGGACAGAAATGGTATGGACCTGACAGAAGCAGAAGAGATTAAGAAGAGGTGGCAAGAATACACAGAAGAACTATACATAAAAGATCTTAATAACCCAGATAACCACGATGGTGTGATCACTCACCTAGAGGCAGACATCCTGGAATGTGAAGTCAAGTGGGCCTTAGGAAGCATCACTACAAAGCTACTGGAGGTGATGGAATTCCAGCTGAGCTATTTCACATCCTAAAAGATGATGCTGTTAAAGTGCTGCTCTTAATATGCCACAAATTTGGAAAACTCAGCAGTGGCCACAGGACTGGAAAAGGTCAGTTTTCATTCCAATCCCAAAGAATGTCCAAACTACTGCACAATTGCACTTATTTCACACGCTAGCAAAGTAATGCTCAAAATTCTCCAAGCCAGGCTTCAACAGTACGTGAACTGTGATCTTCCAGATGTTCAAGCTGGATTTAGAATAGGCAGAGGAACCAGAGATCAAACTGTCAACATCTGCTGGATTATAGAAAAAGCAAGATTCCAGAAAAACATCTATTTCTGCTTTATTGACTATGCCAAAGCCTTTGACTGTGTGGATCACCACAAACTGTAGAAAATTCTTCAAGAGATGGGAATACCAGACCAGCTTACCTGCCTCCTGAGAAATCTGCATGCAGGTCAAGAAGCAACAGTTAGAACCAGACATGGAACAACTGACTGGTTCCAAATTGGGAAAGGAGTTTATCAGTCAAGGCTGTATACTGTCACCCTGATTTAACTTATATGCAGAGTACATCATGTGAAATCCCAGGCTGGATGAAGCACAAGCTGGAATCAAGACTGCCAGGAGAAATATCAATAACCTCAGATACGCAGATGACACCACTTTTATGGCAGAAAGCGAAAAAGAACTAAAGAGCCTCTTAATGAGAATGAAAGAGGACAGTGAAAAAGCTGGCTTAAAACTCAACATACAAAAAACGAAGCATGGCATCTGGCCCCATCACTTCATGACAAATGGATGGGGAAAGTGGACATAGTGACATTTTCTTTTGGAGGGGCTCCCAAATCACTGAAGATGGTGACTGCAGCCATGAAATAAAAAGATGCTAGCTCCTTGGAAGAAAAGCTATGACAAACCTAGACAGAATGTTAAAAGTCAGAGACATTAGTTTGCTGACAAAAGTCTGTCTAGTCAAAGCTAAGTTTTTTCCAGCAGACATGTATGGATGTGAGAGTTGGACTATAAAGAAGGCTGAGGGCTAAAGAATTGATGCTTTTGAACTGCAGTGTTGGAGAAGACTCTTGCGAGTCTTGGACTGCAAGGAGATCAAACCAGTACATCCTAAAGGAAATCAGTCCTGAATATTCTATTGATAGGATTGATGTGGAAGCTGAAATTCCAATACTTTGGCCACCCAATGCAAAGAATTGACTCCTTGGAAACGACCCTGATGCTGGGAAAGATTGAACCTGGGAGGAGAAGGGGACAACAGAGGATGAGATGGTAGGATGGCATCACCAACTCGCTGGACATGAGTTTGAGCAAGCCCCGTGAATTAGTGATGGACAGGAAAGCCTGGAGTCCTGCAGTCCATGGGGTTGCAAAGAGTTGGACACGATTGAGCGACTGAACTGAAGTGAAAGGAGAAACAGTGGTTCCAACATATTTTCTGAAATGGGAATATTGGCTATGTTTATGGACATGAAAAACAGTTTTCTTCAGACTTAGCCTTTGGTTGTAACTAGGCTTCAACTTTGCTCTGTTAGAGGTTAACAGATAACAATGTTAATAACATTTCTAATTATGGAAATAAATGTGGCTGGGGAGCTAAAAGAGAGAGAAAAGCAGCAAATTCATAAGCTGGGTATATTTATCAGACACTTATTTCTATCTGGATAGAGACACTGGATAGACAGCTCATTAGTGATATTTTAAAAAGGAGCAAGGACAGACGAGCGTCATCTCTCTTTAGAAGTGATGCTGGGAAATGAAATCATTAAAAAGCAGAAGGAAAAATAGAGAGACAAATTCTCTACTAATAAGCATAACTCGAATAACAGCTAATTAAAGATATAGGCATCCTTTCTGCTGATTTGTTATGAACATCATGCTGAATTATGAGACAATAAAATGGCCTATTACAGAGAAAAGTTCTTGTTCTAAAATTTCAAGTAGTAGACGAATCATGAAATAAAATGTAGAAAGTTCTCAGTTCATTCATTCAAGTAATACTGAGAGTCAGAATCGCCTATTTTAATATTTAGTGCCACGTATACTCTCTCCAACTCGATGGACATGAGTATGAGTGAACTCCAGGAGTTGGTGATGGACAGGGAGGCCTGGCGTGCTGCGATGCATGCGGTCGCAAAGAGTCGGACACGGCTGAGTGACTGAACTGAACTGATAGTCTATGTAGGGCTTTCCAGGTGGTGCTAGTGGTAAAGAATGCACCTGCCAATGCTGGAGACATAAGAGATGCGGGTTCAATCCCTGGGTCGGGAAGATCCCCTGGAGGAGGGCATGACAACCCACTCCATTACTATTGCCTGGAGAATCCCATGGACAGAGGAGCCTGGCGGACTGTGGTCCACAGGGTTGCAAAGAGTTGGACATGACTGAGGTGACTTAGCATGCACGCACACATGCATACTCTATGTAAGCAGAGGGCCTCTAGCTGAGGCACATCAGCTTTTAAAAGGAAATGTCATTTCCTTTGCATCTTGAAGAATCAGTATGCCTCAGGCAGAAAGAGAGCTACGGGCATGTCTGTCAGAAGAGTGGGATGGGAAGGAAGAATTCTAGGTGAAATGAGTAGCATATGTATTTCTCCAGGAACATTAGAGTTTATGACCCACTGGATCTGCCTGGATCTCAACCATTAATGTGCATGATCTAGAGAACGCTAGATTTAGTCGTTTTAGGGAAGATCGTAATGGAAGAAAAGAGATGAGGATATTAAGGAGCTCTTAAGCTATGGCAAGGAATTTAGTTTATTCCAATGTCAGAGGGACACCAAACAAGCTGCTTGCCATGATCAAAGCTAAATCTTAGAAAGATCATCCTAACGGCAAGACAGAGATGGGCTGGAGTGGAAGTGGGGGTGAACTGAAAACAGGGAGTTGAAAGTTGCTGTCCTAGTCCACGTGAGAAATGATGAAACCCCCAAAAAGGGTGGTGGCAGTGTGCCTGCGGATAAAGTAGAAAACTCTAGAGGTGAAATCAAGAGAACCTGAAGACTGGATGTGAAAACCAGAGTGTGGAATCCTTTAAAGCAGGTCAAATGAGGCCACTTCAGGAAAGTCAGGGTCACTCAGAATGAAGCAAAACACTCCTACCTTAGCAGTGCTGTTGATATTATCAGGGTCCCCCTCCTCGCACTCCAAGAGAGTCACGTGGGTGAGGTTCTCCACTGGATTCGTCAGAGTCAGGAGGACCTGGCTCTCCTGGGGAAAAGGAAAGGTATCTTTCAGACATGCTACACTGCTGCCACCTAGGTCCACCTTCTCTCATGATTATATCACAAAATCATCAGCCCGTGCGCCCCCGCCTTCACCATCATTCTTGAGCACCCCACCTGTACCTCTGCATCGCTGCACTCTTAAATGCTCATCGACTCCTACATTACTTATACACTAGACTATATCCTCTCTAGAGTTGCTATTTCACTGAGGAAATGGATCAGATTCCATATAAAGGGCCAGTTACTCGATCCAGAAATTCTGAGAAATATACATTATCTAAGTGACTGTTTAAAGTTCGTAACTCTTACTCTACCCAGGATGTCACTAGGACTTAAAAGAAGGAAGCCCTCATAAATAAACTATAGGAGCCACAGGCCAGCCAAATGTATTAATATAGCCAAAAAAAAAAAAAAAAAAGGGCATATCAAGACTATAGAAGACTTTTAAGATATCTTGAACTTTTTTGGTATGCTCTTTAGCAAAAAAAAAAAAAAAAACTCTTTGAAATGAATAGGGACTATAAAAGTGTCTTTATTGCTGTAGAACATTCTGTAATTTGTTGGGAGGCATGTGTGGGAGTCAAAGACTCAAAGAATAGAGGGGCTGAGGTAACAAAGAAATCTATGACAATACACACACACACACAGATGGTGGAGAATCTCACACACACACACACAGATGTTAGAGAATCACACACACACACAGTGTACACACACACACACACAGGAGGAGACCTGAAGCTGCCTGTGGGGTCTAACATCTCCGTTTTTACCAGCCATGATTCTACCACCATGTAATGTGCACCCTGCTCCTTCTGCATATATTCAAAGATGCTATAATCAAGAATCCCAGCTTAAGGACACTTAAAATCTCAGTCCCCTTATTATTTCAAACTTTCTTCTTTTCTATCTCTTGCTCATTGAATCCCGTGTCAAATATGCACAGCCACCACATACACTAAGCACACCTCTTCGATCAATTAACTCTTTCTCCTCCCATTAATATACTAACCTTCATGTAGCGAAGGTTGGGAATTGACATGATTCTCACTTCTGGGATATAATTGCTGTAAGTGAATAAAAAATGCATTAATGTTCATTGCAGTCTCTTAGAAGAAATGATTTCTTCTTGTTAATTAGAACAAGTCAGAGAAAATTTTAAAGATTCTTCCTATCACTACAATAAGAATTTAAGACGTGAAATCAAACCGGTAATGAGTTCTTTCTGAAATCTCACGTGTACCTCTATATATCCATGCATCAAGGTGGATATCTCCCTTATGTATTTATTAGATATGTCTTTTGAGATTTTTATTAATTCATTTCTGTAAATCTATATGGCAACTGGTGATAAGACCCAACACTGATTTTATAATACATTCAGTTCAGTTCAGTTGCTCAGTCAGGGGTACAAAAACAATACCACATACTAACCAAACACTTTTACGTAGCATTTACTATGTGCCAGGCAATATTTGAAGTTTGTTACAAATATTAATTCATGTAATCCTCATTGCAATTGCATTAAACAGGTATTACTATTATCCCCATTATAAAGATGAAGACACCAGGTTTAGGAGAAGCAGTCTGCTGGAAGCGGCCAGGATTCAAACCTAGGCAGTCTGGCTGCAGGGTCTTGCTCTTAACCACTCTGTATGCTACCCCTCTGAATAAGACAACAGAATATTGTACTTGTGTGTGCTTGTTCTGGACTCAAAACCACTGGGGTTCAAATTCCAACTGAGTATTTATATACTAAGATATTCCTTTGTAAAGAGCAGGGCAAGATATTTAGCTCTTTGTGTCTTGGTTTCTTTAATCATAAAATGAGAACATTGAAAGTTCCTTTTTATTGTGAAGAATAAATTAAATAGTATGTACAAAAAGTGCTTGGAACAAAGCACGCATAAATGTTATCATGCAAATATTAACTTAAGATAAAATCTATTGGAGAAACACTTCAAGAGGGTGCGTGTAGGAGGGCATCTTAGCATTACGGTATTTTAACTTCAGGCTAGGTATTTTTTATGATGGTCATCACAATTATCTGAGTAATTTGATATAAAATTCAAGGGCCCCACTATCAAAGATTTGGATTTAGCTGGACTGATTTGTGGCCAGAACATATGTATTAAGATTCCTTGGTGACCCTGCCATGATACCAGAAAAAAAAATACACTTTTTCCCCCAAAGAACTCTTAAGAAACTGATATGAAGCACATTTGGCCATTCGGGATTTCTGCAAGGAGTGTAATTCTTAATTAGGAAAGGAGTTCAAACCACATGTCACTTCTGTAGTCCTAATCAGTCATGCATTAAATAACAGTAGTTAGGAAAACAGAACATACTGTATGGCAATTTACAGTTACAAACCATTTGCAAACGTAATAGTTCATTGGATCCTTCTTAACAATGCAGCTATGAAATTAAGACGCTTACTCCTTGGAAGAAAAGTTATGACCAACCTAGAGAGCATATTCAAAAGCAGAGACATTACTTTGCCGACTATGGTCCATTTAGTCAAGGCTATGGTTTTCCCTGTGGTCTTGTGTGGATGTGAGAGTTGGACTGTGAAGAAGGCTGAGCGCTGAAGAATTGATGCTTTTGAACTTTGGAGAAGCCTCTTGAAAGTCCCTGGACTGCAAGGAGATCCAACCAGTCCATTCTGAAGGAGATCAGCCCTGGGATTTCTTTGGAAGGAATGACGCTAAAGCTGAAGCTCCAGTACTTTGGCCACCTCATGCGAAGAAATGACTCATTGGAAAAGACTCTGATGCTGGGAGGGACTGGGGGCAGGAGGAGAAGGGGACGACAGGATGAGATGGCTGGATGGCATCACTGACTCGATGGACTGAGTCTGAGTGAACCCCGGGAGTTGGTGATGGACAGGGAGGCCTGGCGTGCTGCAATTCATGTGGTTACAAAGAGTCGGACATGACTGAGCGACTGAACTGAACTGAACAAATACAAGAGGATGGCAGGACTGGTGTTATGCCCATTCAGAGATGAGGAAAATCAGTTTAGACAAATTCTGTGACAGAACCCGTATCTGGCCCTCCTAGTTCCTTCCTCCTAAGTTACCAGACCAGCACTTATCTGCCATTTGACTGCCAATGATTTCTTTTTAATTGTTGTATAATACTCTACATGCATGTATCTCAAATAATCAACTATTTCTTTGTTAATGGTTAATCAGTTTGACATTAAAACTTTCCAGCTTTTACCATTAAAATGTTACAACACACATCTTTTAAAAATGTATCTTTATATATTATCGGTCTTTATATATTGCTTTTATTTCTATAGAATAGATTCCTGAGATAGTACTACCAGGTTAAAATCTGTATGTCATTTTGTCTTGATATTCCAAGTCACTCTCCAGAAAGACTCTAGCAATTCACTCTACCAACAATATGTACAAGTATGTTTACCCACATTCCCACAAGCACTCCGAACTAATATTTAAAATTTTCCTACCAAGTTGCAGCATCTTTCCATATATTTACCAGCCATTAGGAATTTCTATTCTGTGAGCTACATATTCAAATCCTTTGCCCCACCTCATCTCCCCATCCCACCCATTCCAGGGATATTCAAGTTTTATTTATCATGCAGTAGCAAATATTCTTTCTTACTCGACTGTCTCAGGACTTTGTGGTCAATTTTGTTTTTTTATAACTCATATTTTTCTGCTAAGCTCAAAGCTGGCTATTTTCCTTACTAGCTTCTGGACTTCCTGCCTTATTCAAGAAGGGCTCTCTCACCCTAAAGTCAAGACAATAATTTACTAATTATTCTTTTAGATAGATGATTTTCATACACAAAATTCCCTTCTACTGACAAGTTCCAGTGAGTTAACATGAATTATTTTCATCCCATGCAACAAAGCACTATCAGAACATAGTTCAATAATAGTGTTACATGATATTCTTTCATCTGCTATACTTTTATTTATTTTTTAAAGAGATCATTCCCAAACTTAGCTACTTTATCATTTGGAATGAATGACTCTCCAACCAACAACATACCACATTGCCAGAGACCATACTATTACATGTCCCTGATATAAACACCTTGGATTCTGTGTCTGTAGACTTGCCTTAAACTTCCTGTTCTGTATTTCAAAACCAAAACAAGAACAGAATAGTAAGATTATTCTGATGTAGCTTCTCTCTTCTCTTTTAAGCCAAGAGTAAGCAGATTTCATAGTGGGGGGAAAAAACAAAACAGTAACCTGAAACACCAATTCCAAATACTCACACAGCAACCATCTGGATTTTGAATTTAATAGATGTTGGATTAAATTCTGGCTTGCTCAGATTATGTTCACATTTCTAAAAAGAAAAAAAATACATAATATGTATCAGAGGAAAACAAGAATACAATCTGCTGATCCACACAGCTGTTAAATTCAAAAGCACAGCATTTAATACAGTTTGATTTTATTTTGCTGCTAGATCACATGTATTTTAAAATAGTGTATATTAATGGATAACCAAAATAAAGGAAAGATGATGTTTTGGACGTTTGAAAATAAGCAACCACACTATCAAATATTATAACCCTTAGTGCTTCAAATTGAAATAATAACTAACAAATACTTAAAAAAATTTTTTTTTATTTTTAAATTTATTTTTGGCTATGCTGGGTCTTCACTGCCATGCACAGGCTTTCTCTAGTTGTGGTTAGAGGGCTTCTCATTGTGGTGAGTTTTCTTGTTGCAGAGTACAGGCTCTCGGAAAAGGCAATCGCACCCCACTCCAGTACTCTTGCCTGGAAAATCCCATGGACGCAGGAGCCTGGTAGGCTGCAGTCCATGGGGTCGTTAAGAGTCGGGCACAACTGAGCGACTTCACTTTCACTTTTCACTTTCATGCACTGGAGAAGGATATGGCAACCCACTCCAGTGTGCTTGCCTGGAGAATCCCAGGGATGGGGGAGCCTGGTGGGCTGCCGTCTACGGGGTCACACAGAGTCGAACACGACTGAAGCGACTTAGCAGCGGCAGCGACAGCAGCACAGGTTCTAGGTTCATGGGCCTCGGTAGCTGCAGCTCGAGGGCTTAGTTGCTCCACAGCATGCAGGATCTTCCCGGATCAGAGATCGAACCTGTGGTCCCCTGCGTTGGCAGGTGGACTCAAAACTACTACACCACCAGTGAAGTCCCTAACACATACTTCTAATTAAGTGTGGACAATTTCGCTGAGTTTTCCTCTTTCTCGTTTTCTTTTCTTTTTGGCTGTGGCTTGCAGTGGCATGCGGGATCTTCCCCAATCAGGGATTGAACCCATACCCCCTGCAGTGAAAGCATGGTGTCCTAACCACTGGACTGTCAGGGAAGTCCCTTCTTTTGTTTTATGTTATTTTTATTAGTCCTTTTTAATTTCCTCTCTACTAGTCTAAAAGATACCCATTCTTGGTTTAAGTGAACTTAAACACCACACTGACTGCAGGAGGTAGGTATAGGTACTGTAAATATTGTCTGTATTTCACAGATGATGAAAATGGGGCATGGGAAAGGTAAATCATCTGTGCAAACGTCACAGAGCCAGTAAGACTTGGAGCTGGGATTTAAATCCAAGTGCTGTGATTCCAGATCTCACGCTTTAGAATAAACAATTACTTGCTTACTATCTTGAATAGGCTCTACCTATATCCAGTTAAAAATTTTTTTAACTCTAGAAAAAAAAGAACAGTATAAAGACACCAGTTACTGATCCTACTGCTCCTCTCCTCAGAGCCCCCAGTTTCTCATGTACAGCTGATGAGCATAAAAAGTATACACACACATCATCTTTCTTTTTCACAGTAACACGAAAGAGAACATTTTATATTCTTCTGCCTTTTCCACCAAATCTATCTTGGAAATTATATACCAACACACACAGAGCTATCTCTGTGTTCTATTTAATAATTCTGTAACTGATTTAACCAGACCCAAATTGATAAATGCTTCCACAATTTTGCTACTACAAATAACACAGCAATGAGTAATCTTGTAGGCAAATCACTTCCCACATGCATATATATATATCTGTAGGATAATTTCCTAAAAGTCCATTTGTTATTTTTATGGATATTGCCAAATTGCTAACTTCTGCCAATCTGATGATTATGAAATGGTTTCTCATTGCAGTTTTAATGTACACTTCCTGATTACTGTACATGTTTGAGTATCTCTCCTCTTTACTGGGAACTGGAATTCCCTCTGCCATAACTGGCACATTAGTATCTACGTGTCAATTTTAGAATGGGGTATTATCTTTTCCTTACTGATTTGTTACACTTCTTCATATATTCTGGATACTAATTCTCTGTCAATCACATACTTTACAAATTACTCTTAGTCTATGATCTACCTTTTCATTTCTTTATGGGTTTTCCTTGTAATGGGGGTACAAATTTTAATATGTCAAATATGTAATTTTATCCTTTATGGTTTATCTTACTTATGGATCACTTACTCCCTTAACCAGAAGCCATAAAGAATGTCTCCATATTTCCTTCTAGAAATATTGCTCTTCGTATTTACTCTTTAAAGTTTTTAAGGTTCCTAAAATTGACTTCTGTGTATCATGTAAGTTAGAGGCCCCATTTTTTTTTTTCATAGAATCATTTGAGATGATTTCACAAGCTATTCTTTCCCCAGTGACTTGAAAGGCCACTAGTTGGTAAAATCAAGTTTCCTGACATGCATAAGTCTGTTTCTGCTTTCTCTATTCTGTTTCAACAGTCTATAATATAATCTAACATAAACAAATATTTTTTATATATGTGTGTGTGTGTATATGTATATATTCCCTCTTTTCTTACATAAAAAGTTATGTGCCTGCTCTACACCCTGCTTTTTTGCATTTATAAATACATCCCGTGTTACGACATTGTTTCTTATAGATTTACAGTACTCATTGGATAGATATATCCTAATCTCTACGTATTTTGGTTTGTATTTGTAGAGGTGTATCTCCAGGGAGGTTGATGGGCCAATATTTATTTTTTACCTGCTGGATCTGTCCATTTCTGAGAGACAGGCATTGAAGTCTCCAACTATGATGGTGGAGTCATGTATTTCTCCTTATAGCTCTATCAGATTTTGCCTCACATGGTTTGACACGCGATTGTTGGGCAAATGTACATTAAGAATGGTTATATCTTCTTGGAGAACCGACCTCTTTATCATTATTTAATATCCTTCTTTAGCCCTGCTAACTGTCCTTACTTTGAAGTCTGCTGTCTGAGATGAATATGGCTACTCTTGCTTTCTTTTGATTAGTATTAGCATGGTATATTTTCTTCTTTCCTCTGGTCCCTTCCTTCCTCTATCTCTCCCTTCTTTCTTTCTATGCTTTGTTTGAATGAGGAATTAAAGTCTATACACTGTATTTGTTTGGTTGATAGGCCTAAGTCTCTTCTAATATAATGCTGTGTTATTTGATAATAGCAGCTATTAGTCACATGTCATTATTTAAATGAATTTCACCTTAGAAAGACTCAGGACCCACAGCTGCACTACCATATTTCAAGTGCTCAGTAGGCTACATGTGACTTGTGGCTAATATGCTGGACTGTACAGATAAGGAATATTCCCATCACCGCAGAAAGTTCTGTTGGATAGTATTGGTCTAAAATGTCTCCTTTCCCTTCTTTGGGTCTGTTTTCTTTTACAGTATTTCTTTTATTAATTGAAGGGACTCTGATGTTTCATAGATTCCCTGAGCCTGGATTTGCTTCTTTTTCTTCTTTCTTGCTTTTCTTTTAAATTGATTTTTAAAAATCAGTCCTTTTTGTTTCCTCCCTACTCTCCTAAAAGCTTTATATTCTTTCAGTATTCTTTTAGGGGTTAGCAGTATGAACTTAACTTTCAGATACCCCAGCTTCCACATTTGTAAAATAAGGCTAACAACAGTACTTACCTCACTGAGTTAGGGGCTTTAAGCTTATCTTGAAAGCTTTAAAACAGTGCCTGCACACTGGAACATTCTCTATAAACATTTTCTAGTTACTATTTTCCAGAGGTTTTGATACTGACCAAATCCCAACTGCATTTATTTTTGCTTTTTTTCTTACAAAATGACAACTCTACAGAGAGGAATACTTACTCGGCAGCGCAGGGACCGTTTGATCAGAAGATGCTTATGACGAGGAAAGAGCTGTGAAGCACAGACTGGCTGGAAATCAGGCTGTAAGAGGCGCTGCTGAAGGGTGGTCACTAGCATGAAAGGCAGAAACCACGCTTAGTTTAAGTGACTTGCTAAAAATCAGATGTATATGTGATAACTACACAAAATAACACTGCCTTTGTGACTTCCAAAAAGTATAGAAATTTGACAGACATTTCTTCAAATGATTACCTTTATCTTATTTTCTGCATGATTCATTTTACTACTAACAACTATACCATTAAAAATCTCAAATAAAAAATAAAAATCACAAGGCAAAGAAGTAACAAAAACAGAATTAGATGTAAAAGAGAAACAAAGTAGAATCATGTATAAAATTACCCTCTGTTAAATTTACTGGTCTCGTATAATAGTCTTCAGGTAGAGGTTCCACTTCATCTACAGCCTGAGCTGGCTCAATCTTTATCTCCTTCTGGTCCTCTCCTTCTTTAAGGCTAAAAGATAACAGCAATCATTTCTCAAGGGTCCTCCTAAAAGTCCACGAGATCGCTAAATGAAGTACTGCTCTACTGTAGAATATTCTTTCTGGCTAGGTTTTTCCTAAGTATGAGCATCTTCTTCCCCACTGGCAACTGTTACTTTAAAACCACATTCCTTCAATATTCATTTTGATACCAGCTTTTTCCCTCAAAGCCATTTAATGTCCAAACTTACGAAAGTCCAGCAAGGGTACTGATGGTTGTACCAGCTCGTGGTCGCTGAAGCCTGGTTCCAAGACCGTATTTGTCCTAAACAGAGTTAAGAAATTTCTCTTAGAAATTCTATTTTTATATATGTTTTGTATCAAATAAAGAATCTGGGGAGGGACAGCATGAGAAGCTCAGGGAAATAAGCAAAAAAAAAAAAAGCTAATTTAATAAGTGCTTCTTTTAAAGACAGTAAGTGTAGCCCCACATCATCTTATTTTTAAAATGACAACAAAAGCACCAAACATGGAGACTGAAACTACATTAATACACTGAAAATGAGCAAAATGTGATTTTTAATCTAAAAATACCTAGGCAATGGCTTAGACCAGAAAATTATGTGAAGTATCTAAGACACACGATGAAAGTCTTCTTGGAACACCAGTGAGATCGTCTGCTAACTTTAGGGTCAGCAAGAATCATAAAAGAACTTACCACTACATGAATAGTATGTTGCTGTAGGCACCAAAATAGCAGCAGGTTGCAACAGAGACAAAAAAATGCAGGATAAGATACAAGCAAACTCATACAGCAGGCAGGTCATAGGGGAAAGTTGGAAGAGTAACACATTTAATTCAAATTCCTCCCTAAATACACTACTACATATGCTGATTATAACACTGGATTGTTCAAAAAATTCATGGAGACGTCATAAGAGTCTCTGGCAAATGTGGATGCTTTGCAAGTTCTAATGTTTTATTAAGTTCTAAAAGACATTTTTATATGACTCTTACCAATTCTTAGGGTTTTAATGGCTTAACTAATTCTCAGGCAGAAGCAGTACAAGAATTTATTTAACCATTACAAGTCTCATTCCCTTCAGTGTAAAATGGGAATATACCACCTACTACACAGGACTGTTGTGAGGATTAAGCACAGTAATATGTATAAAGAACTCAGCACTGAGTTTGATACATCACTGCCATTCAAGAAACATTATCTGTTAAATGCCAATCTGCTTGGCTCCAAGAAAACACACAAAAAATAACTTATTCTGGGAGCAAATAAAACTTGGGGGGACAACAGCAAAAGCTTCAAACCCTAATTTCTCATTTCTAACTGGCAGTTTACAAACTAGTAGAGAATAACTTTGATCAATAATTTCTATCAAAATTACACCTGCATATATTACTACTTATTTAACCACAAAAAAACTCAGTATAAAAGTCAGTATTTTTCACATTGGAGAAATACTGGAAGGTGCCCAAAAATTATGATAACTAAAGTCCGGAAATCACTACTACCAGGATGCCAAAGGTGGGTGGACTACAAGTATAGCATGAATAAAATCTATGATTTGTTCATATTCTTCTGACTTTCTGTAATGTGCAAAAGCTGTAAATGTGGGTGCCTACAAAACTAATAGTAGCCTCTTTAGGAAATAAGATGATAGAGGGGAGTGATGGAGAAAGAAACACAAATGTACTTAAAACTCAAAGAACTCAGACCTAAAGATATGGCAAAAGCATATCCTTTGGACTTAGACACCTATCACCTAAGGGACCTTTTTTTGCTAGCCATCATTCAGGAATCTAGGGACAATGGCCACTTTCTGAAATGTTCACCGCTCTTATGCCATAATGGTCTTGATCAGTGAATTGGAAACTCCTCCTTATACCAAGTTCTCACCGAAAAAGCCAAAGGCATATAGTTTCTACGCCGTGCCAGTTTCTTGCGATCTCGCTCAACCTTCTCCTTCTGAGCAAGCTGCTGGTAATATTCAATCAGTTTGTTCATCTGTAAGAAATCAAAGTATGTGAAACAGCTAACAAGAAGCTTAGGAAATTCATCAACTAAACTGACTAGAGATATAATGAATAGAAAAGACAAATTAAAGTGGGCAAGTTTCTCTTCCCTGAAGAGAATCTGTCTTCCTTACATGATCTATTTTCAGAATTGAAATGGAACTTTCAAGTTCAACAACAGAAGAAATGAGCAATGAAAAGGCTTGAAAATTCCATGTTCTCTCTTCACTGCTCTTTTACGTCACTGCTTACTTACCCTCACAACCACTCCTATTTTCCTGGCATGGCCACGGGACCATCTATTTCCAACAATGTGACATTTCATATTCTATTTCTCCTCGACTCCAATGCATATTTTCATTTCAAAAATATTCTTTAATCATAAAAGCCATACAACTGTGAAAAGTTCAAGCAATACAGAAATATAAAGAATGGAAGGTAAAATTTCTCTTTTATCTCTTGTGCCCATGTTCATCCTTCTCCTCACCACAGGTATCCACTACTACAGGTTAGAAATCTTTCTCACACACAGACACAGGTATGAAATTATACTCTGCGTACATTAAAAAAAATGCATGCATAGACATACAATTTTTGTATGTGCAAAATAAATATGTCTTTATATTTTTCATATAAGGGGGAAAAACTTGCTCTTTTAAAACTTCTTCACTTTATGTGTGAATTTTCCACTCAGTACATATATTAATAGATTTACCTCATTCTTTTTAAAGGTTACATCTTATTAAATGGTACAGGTGTCCTAAAGGTATTTAACCATTTCCTCTGAGAGCACTTAAATGTCTCCTGATACCCACTCTTCTATCAAGTCAACAGCAATTGTTTTTTAGAAACATTTATCTGATCCTGTCAGCTCTTCTGCTTTAAAGGCTTCTCAAATGCTTTAACTTGGTCCACACGGTTCTGCGCAGTTTGGCTCCAAATCCTTTTCTCTATTCAGCTACCGCAACTCTCCACTACGGCACACTTGCCCACTGGTCTACAACTTGCTCCTTCCACTTACAGCTCTTTGCCTTGGGTGTTCCTGCACCCTGAATTCTTTCCCTTCTCTGCCTGTTGTCCTCAGATCCTAGTGCAACCCTCAGATGTAGACTTATCTAGTTCAAATTCCCTATAATAAATGCTCACATGCACAGCTTCTCTCTCCTTCACATTACTTTGAGTTTTTCCTTTATCTGGGGATTAACTGATTTTGTTTTCCCATCAGTCTTAAACTCTGTGAGAGGAAAGGTCATATATTCCTATTGCTCAGCATGGTCCCTGGCACACAGAATGGAGCATATGCTTGATACCTGCTTGGTAACTGAATATACATATTTTCATGCGTAAGTACAAGTATTTCTGTACTTCAGAGTCCAGGAAGTAGATACTGCTGAGAGACCAAGAAAACTGTACTAGTTCACACTGACAACAGTATATGTGCAAAGGTCCAATCGGATACACTCCCATCCAGGATATTTTCAGTATTTCTAATTTTAGCTGAGTCATAAGTGAATAATTATTAATTATTATTTAATCCAGTTTGACTGTATAACTTCATTTCAATCACATTTCACCATCTTTCTAATATTCTGCTTCCAAGGCAACAAAATCAGTCCTAATTTACACGGCAGAGATCAATTCACTGTGAACTATTAAAGGATGTCTAAATCATGATTGCTACTGATTCCAAGGGCATCTTCTAAATTAGTGATGTTTCCAAGACTTAAGATGTTTATATGCTGATATGTTTACATGTTGATGATATGATATTTCTGAGAACAAATGGACCTTTAACTTAGTTTGTGGGTATATGGAAAACAGAAACATATTATTTCCTTTTTCCAATTCACAAGAGTACAGAAATAAAATTACTCTTAGGTTTCTCTATTAACTTAAGTCAGGCTGGAAAAAACTGCCATTATGATTTAATGTCTTACATGAGAAGCACTTTCTAAATGTAAAAGACACCAAAACACACATCATGGATTTATAAGCCTAAGCCATATTCACTGATAAAATGGTCTTTTTCTTCATCTTTCATGTCATCCTCTCTCTGATGACCCTTTACTTACCCGTTGCGTGTGAGGATTTTCAGGCTCCTGCCAACCACCACTAGCTGAAAAATAAAGGAATATTAAACAAGGCTTACATAATCTGATTTTATTTTCACAAAAAAACAGGTCATCTGCAGGCCACAGACTTAAACTTAAAAACATAAAATCGAAGAATTTTCAAGAAAGAGTCCTAGGAATTACATAGGCCAGAGTGCTTAGAATCAAATTCTTTCTTTAAATATAATGGTGGTGATAACAATAACCACCACTAGGACCACCTCTACAACTAATACATGTATAATTTCTCTGCCAGGTATTTGAAATGTATCAAACTTTGTTTTATTTTCATAATAACCCTCTGAGGTATGGACTTTCATTATTAGGCTTATTTTACAAGTGAGGAAATTGAAGCTCAGAGAGTTAAATAACTTGCCCAAAGTAACAGAGATAGTAAGCAATAAAGCCATGATTCAAATGCAGGCAGTCTGACTCCAGAGAATTTGCTCTTACCTATAATATTGTTCAATTTCTATGTTCTATGACCTCGGTTTAGAGAAGAGTTTCTTAACATAAGAAACAAAAGCACAAACAAATCATAAGGGAAAAAATTATTCCAGAAAGCTGAAAGTAAAACCATAATGAATACTTTCAACAAATGGTACTGTAACCATTTACACAATTTATAAAAAATTAACCTTAACCCTTACACCTCACAACATTTACAAAATTTACCATGAAATGGTAATAAACTTACACTCAAAAGCTGAAACATAATATTCCTAGAAGAAAACAAAAGTTAAACTCTTAACAACCTTGGGTTAAGCTAAAGTTTCTTCACTAGGACACAAAAGGCACAAATTATATATTAAAAAAATTGATAAACTGAACCTCATCAAAACTAAAAACTTGTGTTTTTCAAAAGACACTTGAGAAAATAAAAAGGCAAGCCACAGACTGGGAGATAATAGCTGCGAAACATATATTCAATAAAGGGCTTGTATCCACAATATAGAACTCTCACAACTCAACAAAAAGATAAAAGTTCAGTTTAAAAACAGGCAAATAGGCAAAAGATTTGTACGAACACTTCACCAAAGAAAACACATAGATGGCAAATAAGCATATTAAGAAAATACAACTTAAAACCACAGTGAAGTATCACTACACTCACTAGAATGGCCAGAATGAAAGAGACCAATAATACTAATGGTTATTGAGGAAATGGAACTCTCCTCTTTTGCTGGTGAGGACCTGAAACTGTACAGCCACTTAGAGAAACAGTTTTCAGTCAAGGTAAACAAACACTTAACCCCATGACTCAGCAATTAAATTCCTAGGTAAATACGAAAAATGAAAATACATATTTACACTAAAATTTGCAGGCAAATGTTCATATCCAGTTTTATTCATATGAGCCTCAAACTGGAAAAAATTTCAGTGTCTATCAACTACAGAATGAATAAACAAAATATGGTATACCCATACAATTGAATACAACTCAAAAAAACCCCAGCAAAAACATGAAAGAATCTCAGAAGCACTGTACTAAGAGAAAGAAGCTAGACACGAAAGATTTACACTCCAACTATGTAAACTTCTAGAAAAGGCACAATTACAGTGCAAGAAAGCAAATTAGTTGTTGTCAAGGGCCAGGAGGTGCGGGGAAGGAACTGACTGGGGCATGAGAAAACTTTTTTGGGGTGACAGAAATATTCTATATCATCACTGTGGATGTGGCTACGTGCCTATACACGTTCGTCCAAAATCAAAGAATTCTACGCTTAAAATTGCTGAGTTTCATTATATGTAAAATTACATCTCAATAAAGCTATGCCAAAAAAAGGGAAAAAAACTAGGAGGTGCCATTTCACAACCACGAGTTTGGGAAAACTTGAAAGAGTCAACAGTACCAAGAGCTGCCAGGGATGTGGAGCAGTGAATAGTTTACTCATGTATTTGTGGGAGCGAAAATTGGTAAACGCATTTCAAAGAGCTAATGATGTACACATCTTACAACCAGCAATTTTACTTTAAATTACGCAGAGAAATCCTTGCTCCTGTGACAGGAAACACATGTAAGAAGGATTCTAACAGCACTGTTGTCAGAAGCAAAAAATTGAAAACAACCTAAATGTCCATTTGGAAGAGACTAAAGAAGTAAACTGTGGTTAAGCCAGGGATGAATCACTGACCATCACTACTACACACCACAAACAAACTGGATAGAGAGAAGTTGTAGCAGGATACATAAAACAAGGTTCTATTTGTTTCAATTTGAGAAACACATTTGCTAATGGCTATATACGTTATGTGGACAACTGCAAAAATATGCAAAGAACTGATGAAAACCTGAATTCAAGACTGATGACCATCTCTCTCTAGGAAACAGAAGGCAGATGGAGTGGGAGGAAGGCTATACTGGGCTTACACTGTTTTGGTTCTGTTTAATTTCTTAAGCTGAGTGCTAAGTTCATGAATGTGTATTATTTTTATAAAAATAACTTTTTTCCCAAATAAAAACAACTCCTATTGACCGTTACACTGTAACTCCTTGCAGGAAATGGCAGCAGTAACAACCTTTAGTACAATATTTATATTTTAAAAGTTGTTTTACTTAAGGCAAACATGAAAAATAATTATGTGAAAACAATGTTTCAGTAACATTTTAGAAAAATCTTAAGTTTTATCTAATTGCATTTTTAGAACTGCTGATTGATTCTGAACACAAATTTGAGAGCCATTATGATCTCATTTTAAGTTTTTGCACATTACTGATGACACAAGGGCTTACTTATAAATAAACAAATAGTTGTAACTAAAGTGGTTTCAGGGCTTCTCAGATACCAATTACATCATGGAAGAAATGAAATTATCTGTACTTCTTAAGAGCTCTGAGTATTCAATTATCATTGTCAAGATACCCTTAGAGGAGCTAGATTTCTAGAAATAAGCACAGGCTTTAAATTCTAAAAAATAAATTATCCAATCCTAATGGTTTATAGTCCAAAAAGTACCCAAAAAAGACTTAAAGAGTAACAAACTGAGATATCTATTTGGATTTCTAGGTTTTGTTTAATCTGATAAAGAGAAACAAAATACAAACATGGAAAAAATACACTTAACTCACTGAACTAAGTGCCACTTTGAGGTTGTTTTTTACATTTAACTTAAATTCATAAACAAATTTAAACAATTTACTTGCTACACTAAGACACAAATATTTACTGACAATCTAAAAAGATGGTACAGAAACTTTCCAATATAAATCATATTTCAGGAAATAACTACCCACCAACAAATACTTTAAGAAACTTGTTTGTTAACTTTTTGTTTTTGAAGAATGTTTTATCAATATAATGTATGAAATTAGGAAAACAACCAAGAGCTCAGGTATTCTACACCAAAGGGCAAACTCAAGAAAATCAAGAATTAAGTTTTAAGAACAGAGTTGAATCTGAAAGAACTTCACCCATTTTTACTACCAAATTATATAAGAAGCTATAGGAAATTTTTACCTAACATCCATCTTTCTTTGGGTTATGTCATATAACAATAATTTTTTAATTGGCTTCCTCGTGTATTAGTAAGCTGATTATTTTTCAAACTTTAAACATTTTGTATTGGGGTACAGCCTTAAACATTTTGTATTGGGGTACAGCCGATTAACAATGCTGTGGCAGTTTCAGGTGAACAGCGAAGGGACTCAACCATATATACACATGTATCCATTCTCCTCCAAACCTCCCTCTCATCCAGGCTGGCACATAACACTGAGTAGAGTTCTATGTGCTATACAACAGGTCCTTGTTGGTAAGTTGACATTTTTAATGAAAATCTAAAAGTGGTAATTCTTAACAAGTCTAAAAAATTTTCAGAAAATTAATGAAATTTCAGAAAGAAAAAAGACAATGGAAAGTTAGCAATGCTACTGTTTATATAAAAAACAAATAGCAACTCAAGATTCTGAACTGACTGTAATAGTGTTTCTCTGTTATTAACCACGGAATACAGAAAATGAAAAAAATTAAGAAAGTTTCCTAATAAAGATTAAGTGCAACCTCTGCTTTGAAACCCAAAAATGATGGATAGGCAATTAACATTTTAGACTGTCTTTAGGTCCAAACACACATAACTTTTCTGTATCACTTATAATATATATAGATGTCTCTTTAAGCATGTGTTTGAATGCTTCAGGATAGATACCCAGACATGGAACTTTTGGGTAAAAGAATAAAAGCAATTTAAAAGTTTAATAAATGTTAAACTGCTATCTAAGGTGGTAGCAGACAAAAAAACAATTATCTTATATTTCTGTGATACTACCAGATTTTTAAAATTTTCCCAAATCAATGGATTAAGTTTTAATATGCATTTTCCTGATTACTAGTAAAACTGAAACATATCCTTTTGCATATTTATTGACTTAAAAAAAAATCACCTCACCAAGTTGTGTGCAAAAAAAAAAATTCCAATGATTTGTGCACATTTTGGTTATTGAACATTTTTATTTCCATTTCTGAGGGCTGCTATTCCTATTCTTTGACATTTTTTTTTTCTCTTGGGTAGCTTCCCTATTGATTTATAAGGGTTCCTAATTTTTGGTTATTTATCTGTAGTTTGTTATATATAAGATTGGCCACTTTAATCTTTTAAGTTTGTTCATGGTGTGTTTCACCATCAGCAGCAATTATTTTTTATGAAGAACATTAATCTTTTGATTCTAAAAAATGTCAGATATATAAATGCTATTTTACCAACCTTAAGAATACCCAGTTTCCGATGAAATATCATGGTCATAAATGTGAGAATTTGGGAACACAGAAGATTTAGTGGCAAAATACTCTGAATTTCTCACCTACCTCCCAACAAGTAACAGAATTCATGATTTGTGTGCAATTACAACTCTGCTGATTTCACAAAATCTCATGCTAAAGTCCACCTCACTCACCCACAGATTTATCTGCCATGCCCACATCTCTAGATGTCCAGCGACAAAATCCACAGGCCAAATAGTAGGCTTTCTTCATGGTGGTCTTGGCTGGGTCATCTGGAAGCTGTGTGGAGATGCTTGTTGCCCGAGTGGAGAGGGTGTGCATGCAGCCAGGACAGTCAAAGCAGTTGGCACATCTGGAACACAACAAACAGTCACTGATTCATCCCACAAATATTCACCAAGCACCTACTGTGTTCAAGATATTGCTCTGTATGTCAGGAGCTCAAGAGAGAACTGTAAGGGAAGGGTGGCTCTCAAACAAAACGAAACCAAAAAGTACTCTGAAGAGACTCTTATAAACTGTTTTAAAATTTCAAAAGCATTACATGCCAATTATTTCTTAAAATATGCAGTCATCACCAAAGTTCCTGAATAACTACAGCATGACCTAAGCCTAGTTCACAGAGGGAATCATTGTTAACAGTCTGGAGTTAACTTTTAGACTCTTCTTATGCTTGCACAGACCACAAAGATTCTGTGGGACAAAGAAACGTCACAGCTTATGACTTTAGAGAGGATAGACCAACTGAACAATGGAAAACTGAGAGGCAACAATTTGATAAGCTGTGAAATTGGGTTTGGAAAATAACTGCTTGTTTGCTGTGGCAGAGAGCTGAAACAGATACCAAATAATGCTACCAAGGTGAAATGGTTCAGAAGTGCGGCATTTTCAGGGCTTTCTGCTCTCTTCAGGCATTACTTTTCCTAGTGAACCAGTCAACATTCCCTTACAGGGGCCCCCATGCCTTTTTGTGTTTCTAGTAGAAAGTTTTCTACTTTCTTACCATCTGAGATGATCAAGATTGTACCTTCAGTCATAGATTTGCTCTAAAGTTCCATAACTTCAATTTTCTGTGATATTTTGCTACTGGACAATATTCTCAAGTAAGAATAATAATAGTACCTACCTTAAAGGGATACTTTGAGGATTAAATGATAAAATAAAGGTATGGATGGCATACAAAGATGGTTTATATGGAGCTGTTTCTCCAGGACAGGAAGAACAAATAGTGGTTTATATCCTTGGAGGTACAAAGGTGTGACTGGTTGCAAAGGACTTCCACACCATGCTAAAAACCAAAATGGCACCAGTAACAATGACCACATCTACTACTCAGATCTTGATTTTTAATACCAATCTCTAGTAAAAGGCGCCAGGGCTCCTTGGAGAACGGCTCTGGGACAGAAAATATAGGTAAGCCTGGAGTAAGTAGGAAAGTTCTCAAGCAACTGAATAACGCTTCCCTCCCCCTCAATGCCATAAAATGATGGGGGTACGCCAAAGGGAGACAGAAATCTACTAAAAGAGGGTTATAATGGCCAAAGCTGGAACAACCTGAGTTAAAAAAAAAAAAAAAAGTAGTATTGGCGTATTACCTAAAGTATACAAAAATATTCACAAGTCCACACAGTTTTAAGTAAATGATTAAATAAATAAAAAAGGGAAAAGAGAAAAATCTTCCATGCAAAAGAATTCCAAGTAATTCATGGAGACAGCTCTTATGGAAGGGAAGTATAACTCGCTACTAGTTAAGTGTGGGCTGTACTCGTACATTTCCTTCCCAGAGTATGATACGGGAAAGGAAAAGGGGGAAAAAAAAAAGGGTAACTTTACATCAGAAAAATCTGACAAACAATAGCTCAAGCCAAGTACTCAAGGTCAACATCTCCAGTGAAAAGTCACATTGGTGGTACACACCCCTGATATGGTGTGGCGAGGGATGCACTCTACCTGTGTGATCCTCTTCCCCATAACACATTCTCTCAGATGACGCCAAAAGCACCAGACAACTTCCAATCAAGGGACATTCTACAAAATATCTTACCCGCACTCCTCAAAACCAAGGAAACGCTAACAAAATTTCACAGCAAGAGGAGCCTAAAGAGATATGACTATTAAATACAATGTGGGTATCCTGAATAGGATCCTAGAACAGAAAAATGAGATTAGGAGAAAAATTGAGGAAATCTAAATTTAATAATAATGCTACCAATAATATTCATTAATTGAGACAAATAATACCATACTGATATACAACATTTACAATAGGGGAGACTGGGTAAAGATTAAAGGGAATTCTCTGTATCATCTTCACAGTAATCTCAAGTCCAAAACTGTTATAAAATACAATTTATTTTTTTTTAAGTGGAAGAGTCACCTTTGGCAAAAAAAAATGATGCTAAGAAAAGAAAAACAGCTAATTTCATGTGTTTTCTTACCAGCTATTAAAACATAGCTGTGGAAAATAGGAAAAATGGATCCCTGTCTTACCTGTTCTTTTTTAGTTTGGCTTCAGCCGATGGCATATTTTCTAAACAACTGGGACAATAATGGGAGTCCACCTAGAATGAAACAAGAAATCAAAAAATCATGTTGGCTTGTGTATACACCTATAACAAATAGTGAAATTTAAAATACATTATTCTGCAGCAGAAGGTGAGAGACCATCGTTCTGGCAAAGAACTTGGACTGCTTCCAGCACAGGGTTTATTCTTATAAAAATCACCTGTTTTTTTCTTAACCTCTGAATTTCTTGAAATCCTTTTATTTTTCTTTTCTGAATTTTCCTATTCCCTTTCACCAGAGTTTTATGTATTAGACATGTTAAAATATGTTTAAGTTAAAAAAGACTCTATGATAATCTAAATAGATTAACAATCCAAGTTATGAAGCTGTGATCAAAAATCCTTTTACCTAGTCTAGCTTTGCTGCTGCTAAGTCACTTCAGTCGTGACCAACTCTGTGCGACCCCAGAGACGGCAGCCCACCAGGCCCCCCACCCCACCCCCTCCCTGGGATTCTCCAGGCAAGAACACTGGAGTGGGTTGCCATTTCCTCCTCCAATGCATGAAAGTGAAAAGGGAAAGTGAAGTCACTCAGTCGTATCCAACTCCTAGTGACCCCATGGACTGCAGCCTACCAGGCTCCTCCCTCCATGGGATTTGCCAGGCAAGAATACTGGAGTGGGTTGCCATTACCTGCTCCCAGCTTTATGGGACTGCAATAACACTTTAATTGTTGAGAGATTTTAAAAGTTCTCTCCTTACTGATGTATTACATGTTCGCTGAAGAAAAGCATAAATTAACAGTTAAAAGTCAGCTATAGCCAACCAACTAGAGATTTTTAAATGGCAAATTAAACTACTAGGTTAACAAGATAGTCTTATTGTATTCAGCTTGAAAACACAGTATAAAAATTAAATTCACTGTATTTTTTTAAGGACTGAATAATTATTTCCTTGAATGTAGGTAGATCCTATTCGATAATTCTAGAACTCTGGGCATCTGCAGATGGAAAGACAGATTCACCTGAACATAAATACTATGAGAGAAACTGGTTTCTGTTTTTATCATCTGCTTATAAACAGAACCACCTTTGAAAGATAAACTTGCTGCTCAAATAGTCACCAGGAACACAAAATACAGTACTGTTAACTTATATTTGCACTCAGTGCATCATAAAAGGCATAATGCACTCATCATAAAAGGCAAAATGTAATTCATTCCCTTTTGTTCCTTTCTGAATTATGCTCCTCCCTTCAAGTGCGGCTCCAATTCCAGGCTCCCCATTAGAACTTTCTGGACTGCTTCAACCCTCATTGGCATCATCCTTCCCCAAACCCTAATGGCTTCTGTTTCACAGGTGCACACCAGTCCATAAAAGATACAGTCACAGACTGAATGTCCTAGCTGAAGGTGTCCTTACAGATTATGAAAACTAGGTCCCTACTGATCACCAAATGAGAATCTAATCAGTAAATTCTGGAGGTGAAGATGGGACAGGGAGGCATCATAGAGAGAAAGGGCCTGCCAAAGGGATAAGTGTACAAAGTGCTAACAGAGAAAAACCAATGCTGTAAAATACAGCACTGATTTTTCTTTTCCCCCTGTGTTATTTAACTGCTTTCTCTGACTATTCTGAATACTATGAAAAATATTCTCAATAAAATAGTAATTCATAATGTGTAAAATGGCTTATAGTATGGGACATATTCTCATAAGCATTTTTAACAGTCCAGGGATCCTGACTGAAGTCCACTGAATCAGGCTGCTCGGTTTCAAATCCTGGTCCTTCCTCCCTTCCTCAAATTTTTGGCTGTGTGACATACTGCAAACATTATGCCTGTTTCTTTAACTGTGAAGTACAAGAGTCATCAGTCACTTCAGTCCTGTCCGACCCTTTGCGACCCCTGGGCTGTAACCCACCAGGCTCCTCTGTCCGTGGGATTCTCCAGGTAAGAATACTTAAGTCGGTTGTCATACCCTCTGCCAGGGGATCTTCCCCATCCAGGTATCGAACTAGCGTCTCCTGCATTGCAGGCAGATTCTTTACGGACTGAGCCACCAGGAAACCCCTTAACGGTAAAGTGGTTTTTTAAAAAAAAGGTAGAATGATTAAAGGAGATTACGTAAAGCACATGGCATACAGAAAGTACTGAATAAGCATAAACTATGTATTATTAATACTAATCAGCTTTTCCTTCAGGAGCCTGCAAGTAACTCAAGAGCAGGATTTATGTCTTAACTCGTCTTTTAATCCCCAAATCTTACTGAATGAACACGTGTAAAGTGCTGCAGACGTTTGGGGGCTTTGTTATTCGTTGATGATTTTTTTCCCCCAGGGTGGAGTCTTTTACATTCTGAGCAATCCCACCTCCAACGCCCACTTGTATCAGTGAAGGATAGAAATGTACCCCCAGGAGAAGCGCCATAAATATAATACTTTGAGCTTCTTAAACAACAGATCCGATTCTAAGCGCTTTTCTCTCAGCTCACCCCATCCCAACCCTCTTGTCTGCTGCAGGCCTTGGGCTGGGCTGGGAAACAGAACAAGGCAGTCAGAAGGCCGGGTTTCTGCCCAAGGAGGGGCAGAACTTCCAGGACAGGAGGCGCTTGGATGAGAACGACCGCGGACTTTCCCACTACCTCAATCAATCCTGGGAAGACCGTATCTCGCCCCTCAAAGGGCCTTAACTAAGCACCCCGACATCTTTTCCCCCCACAATCCGCCCAATTACCAAACCCCCTAGTAGATGGCCAGGGTCCCCAAAGTCTAGTTTGTCCAATCAGAAGACGCTATAGAACAGAAAGGCCGTTCAGCCCCACCCAAGGCCGCTCCTCCTTTCCAAGTGACAAATTATAAGCAAATTAAATCACAGACAAAACCGAGTGACGGAAGGCAAAGCCAATCAGCATGCTAGGAAAATGACTACCCGCCTCCAACTGACGGAACTTCCCCGCTGGTCGCGGTGACTAGGGGGAACGCCTCCCCCATCCCCCAACACACACACTCTTCATGGGACGACTGCGTTACCTCGTGAGACACACATTCCAGCGACCGCAGGTCGCTACAATAGCGGCAGAAGTAAAGCTGCGACAGCGGAGCCCGAACCTTCTTTTCTCCCTGGACTAGATAGAGAACCCGCTCCGATTGCAGCAAGGACGCCATCTTGTGGGGGAGGAGTCAACGACGCACCCGTCGCATCACGTGACCCGAGGGCCGGCGTTTCCTTAGCTTCCTTCCTTACGTCTTTCAACGTAGACTTTGACGTAAGCACTCCGAGCAAGTGGGGCTTTGCGCAAGAAGAAAGTTAAAATGCGCATGCTCACCAGAGATACCGGCTTTCTCCCCCCAAGTTGGGGCCTGTTCTCCCAATCGCGGTTCTCCAAGCTCGTCCCCCTCCAGCATTTTTGTGAGTGTCAACTGCCCGGACGGAGCTCAGACCGTTGTTTTGCTAGATGTGGAGTCGCAGATCAAATCCAGACAGACTCAGTACTGTTCTTTCCTTCATTTCTAACAGGAAGTTTGCTCATTTATTTAAAACTGCCTCTCCCGCTCTCACCTTCCAAACAAATCTCCAGAAGTTAGATGGAGGGTTTCTGAGACAGAGTTTCTTGGAAACTGGAAACTTAAGAGTCCACACCAGCACTTCCTTCCGACAATCTTACTATTGACCTACAGGAAACTTTAACAGATACTATCTCTTTTGTAGTTTCTTAGATCGAGCTCTTGCACGCAGAGCTGTATCTCATTTCCTGGCTTTCCATATTTAGCATGAGAACCAAGTCTATATTGTGGAATGTAATGAAGCAATGAAATCAATGAATAGTGTTGCTAGGTGTCATTTACATTTTTCTAGTGCATGCATTAAGGCTTAGGCATGTAAAATGACCACTTACAGCTAGGCTGGCAGAGACTGGAGCCCATGCTACCTGCTTCAGTTCACTGCTTTTCTCTTTGTACTAGAATTGAAAGTGAAAGTCGCTCAGTAGTGTCCACCTCTTTGCAACCGGATGGAGTATACCCATGAAATTCTCCAGGCCAGAATACTGGAATGGGTAGCCTTTTCCTTCTCCAGGGGATCTTCCCAATCCAGGGATTGAACCCAGATCTCCTGCATTGCAGGTGGATTCTTTACCAGCTAAGCCACAAGGGAAGCCCAGTGTTGTATTACTATCTGTCTGATATTAGCGTTGGTGACTGAGAAGAAACAGAACTGAATAGTAATAATAGTTAACGTTTACTGAGCACTTACTGAATGCAGGACACTGTGTCAAAACTACGTAGTCTCATTTAATTTTCACCAGAACTCCAGAAGGCAGGTGCTATCATTATTTTTATCTCACAATGCAGGAAATTGAGATCCCAGTGGTCTTCTCTTCTCCCTGGAAAGCCTGGCCATAACTGAGGCAGACTGAGATTCCTCTGCTCTGTGACTAGTAGTCACCAGTAGCAGAATCCCTAATGCATAGCGTAGTGACCAGCGTGGGCCCTGATGAGCAGTAAGCCCCAGGCACTGGCATGGGAGGCAGGCACTGGGAACAGAAGGGGAAAGTGAGGAGGAGGATACCCAGCTTGATTCCTGAGGCTCACAGGGCCAGCCTGCATCAGTAGTGCTGGCAGGTTTTTACCAAAACAGACAACAGCCACAGGTTGGAGTTTGCTGATTCGTGCTATTGCTTCCTGGGGTGGTAGACTGGGTAACCGAGAATTATCATATACTAGAAAGATCCTAGTTCAATCCTTGTAGTTTTCAAATAGGGAAAATGAAGTCCCAAGAGTCAAAGGAACATGCCCCAGGTTTTCTCACTCCTGGTAGAGTAGTATTCTGTTTTCTGATTCCACAAATGCAGTTCCTTGCACACTATGTCAGTTCATTCATATTTACAGTTGAGTAGGAAACCAGTTGCTGTTCTAAAAAGAGAAGAAAGCAAATGCAAGGGAAAGTGGAACATTAATGGATAGCCTACTCATTTTTGCCCTGGAAGTTTGCTGGGATTGCATCATTCCTATTTGGGACACATGAGTTTCACATCTCTAGAATGCTCTCTGCTTGGTTTCAACAGGAATTTCCCAAGAATACCTCAAGCCTAACCAAGGCTTATCCCCTTCCCCCCACTTCCTCTGCTTGGTAGACTAACTGTTTGAGTTCAGTTCAGTCACTCAGTCATGTCTGACTCTTTGTGACCCCATGGACTGCAGCATTCCAGGCTTCCCTGTCCATCACCAACTCCAAGATCTTGCTCTAACTCATGTCCATTGAGTAGGTGATGCCATCCTACCATCTCATCCTCTGTCATCCCCTTCCCCTCCTGCCTTCAGTCTTTCCCAGCATTAGGGTCGTTTCCAAGGAGTCAGTTTTTTGCATCAGGTAGACAAAGTATTGGAGTTTCAGTTTCAGCATCAGTCCTTCCAATGAATATTCAAGACTGATTTCCTTTAGGATTGACTGATTTGATCTCTTTGCAGTCCAAGGGACTCTCAAGAGTCTTCTCCAGCACCACACAAAGGCATAAATTCTTCAGCACTAAGCTTTCTTTATAGTCCAACTCTCACATCCATACATGACTGTTGGAAAAACCATAGCTTTGACTATTTGGACCCTTGTCAGTAAAGTAATGTTCCTGCTTTTTAGTATGCTGTCTAGGTTTGTCATAGCTTTTCTTCCAAGGAGCAGCGTCTTTTAATTCTATGGCTGCATTCAATATCTGCAGTGATTTTGGAGCCCAAGAAAATAAAGTCTGACACTGTTTCCACTGTTTCCCCATCTATTTCCCATGAAGTGATGGAACCAGATGCCATGATCTTAGTTTTTTGAATGCTGAGTTTTAAGCCAGCTTTTTCACTCTCTTCTTTTACTTTCATCAAGAGGCTCTTTAGTTCCTCTTCACTTTCTGCTATAAGGGTGGTGTCATCTGCATATCTGAGGTTATTGATATTTCTCCCAGCAATCTTGATTCCAGCTTGTGCTTCATCCAGCCTGGCATTTCGCATAATGTACTCTGCATAGAAGTTAAATAAGCAGGGTGACAATATACAGCCTTAATGTACCTCTTTCCCAATTTGGAACCAGTCCATTTTTCTATATCTGGTTCTAACTGTTGCTTCTTGAGCTGCATACAGATTTCTCAGGAGGCAGATAAGGTGATCTTGTATTCCTGTCTCTTTAAGAATGTTCCAAAGTTTGTTGTGATCCTCAGAGTCAAAGGCTTTAGTGTAGGCAATGAAACAGAAGTAGGTGTTTTTCTGGAACTCTCTTGCTTTTTCTATGATCCAATGGATGTTGGCAATTTGATCTCTGGTTCCTCTGCCTTTTCTAAATGTAGCTTGAACATCTGGAATTTCTCGGTTCACATACTGTTGAAGCCTAGCTTACAGAATGTTGAGCATTACTTCGCTAGTGTGTGAGATGAGTGCAATTGTGCAGCAGTTTGAACATTCTTTGGCATTGCCTCTCTTTGGAACTGGAATGGAAATTGACCTTTTCCAGTCCTGTGGCCACTGCTGAGTTTTCCAAATTTCCAAATGCTACTCTCTGGCAGCAGGGAACACTTTCTCTGTGCTCTGATAAGGATGCAGGGAGCTGAGATGGAATCCTCTTTTGGCTGAAGTTTGCAGAGGTGACTTCAAGTTAAACACTGCAGCCGTTGCCCAGTTGCTGCTGGTGCTGAAGGCAGACCTCAGGCCCCTCAGGTGCTGGCTCATAAGAGATAGTTCATGGCCATGCACGCTCTGTACCACTGATCCCTTACTCCTGCTTATTTGTCCTGAGAACTCACAACTGACACAAGAAGTCATAGCTCTCAGTGAGAAAAGGGCAAAGTCATGGAACTATAGAGCCAAAAGTGACCTTCAGTTCAGTTCAGTTTAGTCGCTCAGTCGTGTCTGACTCTTTGCGACCCCATGAATCGCAGCACACCAGGCCTCCCTGTCCATCACCAACTCCCGGAGTTCACTCAGACTCACATCCATCGAGTCCGTGATGCCATACAGCCATCTCATCCTCTGTCGTCCCCTTCTCCTCCTGCCCCCAATCCCTCCCAGCATCAGAGTCTTTTCCAATGAGTCAACTCTTCACATGAAGTGGCCAAAGTACTGGAGTTTCAGCTTTAGCATCATTCCTTCCAAGGAACACCCAGGGCTGATCTCCTTCAGAATGGACTGGTTGGATCTCCTTGCAGTCCAAGAGACTCTCAAGAGTCTTCTCCAACACCACAGTTCAAAAGCATCAATCCTTCAGTGCTCAGCTTTCCTCACAGTCCAACTCTCACATCCATACATGACTATTGGAAAAATCGTAGCCTTGACTAGATGGACCTTTGTCGGCAAAGTAATGTCTCTGCTTTTGAATATGCTATCTAGGTTGGTCATAACTTTCCGTCCAAGGAGTAAGCATCTTTTAATTTCATGGCTGCATTTACTATCTGCAGTGATTTTGGAGCCCAAAAAAATAGAGTCTGACACGTGGTTTCCACTGTTTCCCCATCTATTTCCCATGAAGTGATGGGACCAGATGCCATGATCTTCGTTTTCTGAATGTTGAGCTTTAAGCCAACTTTTTCACTCTCCTCTTTCACTTTCATCAAGAGGCTTTTTAGTTCCTCTTCACTTTCTGCCATAAGGGTGGTGTCATCTGCATATCTGAGGTTATTGATATTTCTCCTGGCAATCTTGATTCCAGCTTGTGCTTCTTCCAGCCCAGAGTTTCTCATGATGTACTCTGCATAGAAGTTAAATAAGCAGGGTGACAATATACAGCCTCAACGTATTCCTTTTCCTATTTGGAACCAGTCTGTTGTTCCATGTCCAATTCTAACTGTTGCTTCCTGACCTGACCTTAGAGATTAATTAATCCTCTCCCCCTATTTTCAAGATGGAGAGCTGAAGCCCAGAGAAGGGAAGAGATCCACCCCAGATTCCCAAAGGACGTTAGAGGTGAAGCTAGGGCTCAAATGCAGATCCCTGTTCCAACTTTATAGCCTTTCCACATTTAGCTGGACTTCCATCTCTCTACAGTTCACCTTCCAACTCTAAAGCTTGCTTCTAGGAGACCACCAGTGTATTGCTTGAATTGAATAAAAGAGAATTGAAAATTAGATTCCAGCCTAACTCAGTAATATAATCTTCAACTATCTGAAACCCCTAAATTAAAAAAAAATTTTGGCGGTGGCGGGGGGAGGTCTTTAAGTAACTTCTTTAAGAAGGTAAAGGAAGAAAGAGGAGAAGGAGCCTGGTCACAATTTTAAATAGGGTGGTCAGGGTTCGGCTTGTGAGAAGGTAATATAGGAACAAAGATTTGAAGGAGGTGGGGAGTGGACCAGGTGGCCATCTGGGGAAAGAGGTTTCCAAGCAGAGTCTGAGCAAAGTTTCTAAGGCCTAACTGAGGAACAGCAGGGAGGCAGTGGAGCTGAGAAGGAGGGAGCAAAGGGGAGAGGTGTAGGGGTGCAGCTCATGTAGGACCTTGAAGGCATTTTAATGACATTGGATTTTGCTTTGAAAGATGTAGGGAGCCATTAGAGAGCATTTCAAACAGAGCAGTGATATGATCTAAAGTACATTTTACAAGGGTCACTCTGGATGCTGTTTTGGGAATGGACTTCAGAGGAACAAGGATAGAAGCGGAGGTTCAGTCTGGAGATTACTGCAGTGACCCAAGCAACAGGCAACAGTGTCATGGACCAGGGATTCTGACTATATTTTGAAGTAGACTTCACAGTATTTCCTGATGCCAAACTCTGGAAAGACGTGTATAGAGACTGGCATATGAAGGGTGGTTTGGAGTCTCATCAGAGATGTCCTTGTTGGGCTGGGGGAAAATCCATTTCATGGTTTGGCCAAATTCAGCTGCTGGGAGATTATTTCCTCAGAAATTATCAAGACTCTCTGTTTCTTGTGCCGGAGATCAAAACAAAAAAGCATCACGGAAAGGATTAGACAGTTTTATGTTTAAAGGAAGTGGATGAAGCTAGTTTGTTTGGTCTCTAGTTAACTGTGTTCCAAGTCACAAAACATGATGATTGCCACACAGGAAAGCATATTTCACAAGAGGCCCAGAGAAGGAGCCAGCCCATTACCAAACTCATGAATCAGATCTTTAGAGCTCCAGCTCAGGCTGAGAATGGGAAGCTGGTGTGGGAGCACCCAACCCATTTGCAATGGTGCCAAGAGCTCTTCCAAACAAGTTTTGCCCTTCATCGTGCAAGTAAAGTGTGTTGAAAGTTAAAGCGACATGACAGAACATGATAAATTGCTACCTAAGTATTTGTTCTGAGGCCACAGTTTAGCCCAGTCTCTTCATTTACAAGTGAGAAAATAGTTCCAGAGGGAGAAAGAGTTTGTCTGAAGTTACACGGATCTCCGGCTTACTCAGTGAACACTGAGCTGCTTTCCTTTATTACGTTTGGACGATTGGGATCTCCAGGCTTTCCCGCCCTCTCATTTGTGCCTCTTGAGTGCCTCTTACAGCTCATTTCTGGGAAGCTCTTTTAGATTTTTGAGCTGTTGCTTCGCATCAGAGAATCTTTCTGCCCTCCCCGGGAAGTTCAATGGGATATTTTGTTACTTTTGACTACCTGTAGAAGCCAGCCTGCAACTTGTCCTTCAGTGGTATTATACCCTTGTATATTCCCCTTCCTCACTGTACCAGATTTGGTCTGTGCGACCAATAACATACAACAGAAGTGGCTGTTGGGAGCCAGCGTGAGGAACTCCACCCATGGCAAAAGTCATGAGGAAGGAAGCTTGGGATACGCAAAGGCGTGATCAAGCCTCAGGAAACCCCCTGTTCCCGAGCATCTACCCCCAAAACCAGAGTACTTTACGGGGAGCTCTCCCCCATAACCATTTCTCTCAGAGAAGGAGTTAACTTGCAGCTCCAGTTAATAAAAATTCCTGGGCGTGATAAGAGTGTTTCAACTTACGAACTCTGAAAGTTCTCTGGCCTGCCTGATCAGGTTCATCCGGCCGCATGTGATTGTTGACAGCCTCCCAACTGTGAGAGGCACAAGATGTTTTAAAACTTTCTAAATGCAGACTCTTTTGAGAAGTTAGAAGATCATTAGTATAGTATAGTGGGTTGATTAGGAATTATATTGCTGAAGGGTTTTTTCTTCATTTGTCGTGCCAATAATTACTGCTAATTCCCTGCCCTGGATGTGACAAGGATGTCTCAGGTCAAACCTCTCTGCTGACAGACTAGCTCGTGTGTGTGACAACCTCTCAACCATAAAGAGCACAGAGAGTTTGGAGTATTAGCATAGGGCTTTTTTCATTGATGAGTCAATGATTGCCATCAGGCCTCCATATCCTTAGGCACCTGGGGATATATCAATCAATGTATTTGGAATATAGAAAAGAAAATATAGTAATTTTTTGATGTTAGCAATACTAGACTTTTTGGGTTAATGAATCTTCTTTTTTGTTATAGATCACTGTACTTTGTTATAAATCACTATAAATCACTATGCTATGTAAAAATGTAACTTTATTACTATCTTAAGACAAAATAGATCTTAAGGGGAACATTGGTGAAGGGTTTACATTTGTTGAGCCAATATTTGCTGCTAAATGTCCATATTCCTGCCCTTATAATGAATATAACTAGCATATAGGAGAAATAAGTATTAACCTTTAAGATTAATCATGTTAAACCTTAGGTTAAGTAAATTCTTTTCTTGATTGTAACTCACTACACCCTCACCCTATAGGAATGCAACTTTTTTGGAGGGTGGCGCCTGATTTAAGAAAAAAATCACCCCTGGAAAAATAAGTTTTCTGGTTAACTGACCGGTATCAGAAAGGGCCATAAAATGTCAGCAGACCTCATGGCCAGAAGATGATGAAACTCATAAGACCTTTGTATAATTTAAATGAAGCACCTGATTGTGACAAGGGTCAGGTCTGCTGACCCCCGCGTGACTCTGTATTCATCCCTATGTATAACAAAAAGGTATATAAACAAACCTGAAAAATAGAGAAATTGGATCAGTTTCCAGAAAGACTGATACCCCCATATCAAGTACCCCTGATACTTGCTGCTCGTTTTTCTGGCTGAATTCCCATCTGGAGCATGGATGCTATTCCATGTAATCCAAGTTATTCAGCCTCTTTTTCTCCACTAATCTTCCTACTACACTATCCATTTCTAATCTCTCTATATATCTGTGATTAAATATGTATTTTTCCAAGGACGCCGACGCCGTCCCACCTTCGAATCACCCTGGATCCACCGGGGCTGGACCCCGGCAAGTGGCGGTGACACTTGTAAGATTACATTATGAAAGTCTGTGGTTTCTATGCATGGTGCCCTCTTGCTGTGTACAGGGCTCTCTTAGATTACTTGTTTGGGATAAGCAAGCTGCTGTTTTGTGAGCAGCCCTATGAAGAGTCTTGTGTGATAAGGAACTGAAGCCTCTGCCAAGAGCCAGTGAGGACCAAGGCCTGCCAACGACTAACTAGTGTGTGAGCTTGGAAGTGGATTCTCCTGTTCTAGTCAAGTATTGAGATGACTACAAACCCAGCTGATAGCCTGACTGCAATCTCCTGAGAGACCCTGAGTTAGAGCGACCTATCTAAGCAGCTCCTGGACTTCTGACACGCAAAACTGTGAGATAATAAATGGTTGTTTTAAGCTGCTATTTTTTTTTGAGATGGGATTCAGTATCAATTTTATTTTGACTCTTTCACCTTTAAAAAATGTAAATGCTAAGAAGCGTTGTTCACATGAATAGGTAGGAAGAAATGAAAAGTTTTTCTCACAGCACTGTCACACAATTCTTTATGTACCAAAAATTGCTTTCCTCTGAGTTATGTACCAAAAATTCCATCATGATCCTCAAAAATTAATTTTCATGATTCAGTAACTGACAGTTCCATTAGTCACTTCAGCAATTTTGTTGAAAGCAAAGAATTAGCAACCACTTGTGTTGTAAAAGGTCCTGTAAGGCAGAGATTAGAGTCTTCATTTTTCCATATCAACACCCTTGTTTTGGCTGGCCCTGTTGTTTAGTGCTCAAAGGTTTCTGCCCCCTAGGGCAATGCACCAAGGTCAGCCACATGGTGGGAAAAGGGGAAAGAAGATTGTGTTTCTTCTATAAAATGAGAGAAGGGCTGTTGAGAAAGAGGAGATGGGGAAGGAGAACCTACCTGTCAGAAACTCAGGTACATCATTTAAAGAAGTCAGTTCAGTTCAATTCAGTTACTCAGTCATGTCTGACTCTTTGTGACCCCATGGACTGCAGCACACCAGGCTTCCCTGTCCATCACCAACTCCCAGAGCTTGCTCTAACTCATGCCCATTGAGTCAGTGATGCCATCCAACCATCTCGTCCTCTGTCATCTCCTTCTCCTCCTGCCTTCAATCTTTCCTAGCATCAGGGTCTTTTCCAACGAGTCAGTTCTTTGCATCAGGTGGCCAAAGTATTGGAGCTTCAGCTTTAGCATCCGGAGAAGGCAATGGCACCCAACTCCAGTACTCTTGCCTGGAAAGTCCCATGGACAGAGGAGCCTGGTAGGCTATAGTCCATGGGGTCGCTAAGAGTCAGACACGACAGAGTGACTTCACTTTCACTTTTCACTTTCATGCATTGGAGAAGGAAATGGCAACCCACTCGAGTATTCTTGCCTGGGGGACGGGGGAGCCTGGCGGGCTGCCGTCTATGGGGTTGCACAGAGTCGGACACGAGTGAAGCGACTTAGCAGTAGCAGCAGCTTTAGCATCAGTCTTTCCAATGAATATTCATGACTAATTTTTTTTAGAATTAACTGGCTTGATCTCCTTGCTATCCAAGGGACTCTCAAGAGTTTTCTTCAACACCACAGTTCAAAAGCATCAATTCTTTGGTAGTCTTTCTTTGTGGTCCAACTCTCACATCCATACATGACTAATGGAAAAACCATAGCTTTGATTATTTGGACCTTTGTCGGTAAAGTAATGTTTCTGCTTTTTAATATGCTGTCTAGGGTAGGAATTCAAGAGTCTAGAAATTGTTTTCTTTACAACTGAATGTGCCAACAGACTCGTGACAACTCTTCACGTTGCCATGAATAACACATACATATCTATCACACTTTTTTCATCCTTTCCTTCATGGCTGGATACTTGTTTTGGCTACTGTAAATAATGCTGTAATGAACACAGGGGTGTAGATCTCTTTTCAAGTTAGTGCCTTCTTTTCCTTCTGATAAGCTGCTAAATTTTCAGATACTTTGTACACAGGAATAGATAACATAACCAGCTTCCTTTCCCACTACAACAGTTAGTCTTTTTTGCACTGTCGCTTTTTTTTGCACTGTTCCATCTCTGTCCCCTCCACTATCCTTGTCTCATCACCTTGTGCCTTCGCATGTATCCTCATCACAAACACTCCTGAGGTCAAACTCAGACATCATCAAACCTGCTAGACTACACATGGTACCAGTTGGAGCAGACTGTGGACTTAACTTGGAATTTGAGAAAAGCTGAATAAAGCAACTGCTTGCAAAAGTTGGAGTAGGGCAGAGGGTAAGGAATATTGCAGTACCCCAGGGCCAGTAGAGGTAGGCGGCTGTTTACAGCCTGATGCCTGATGGAATAAGGTGAGGGAGCACTAGTTGGCACCTCGAGACAGAGAGGACTCTGTGAAGAAGGCCCCCTGACAGGAGTTGGGCCTGTCGGTCCAGGACCCAGCCAGGCATTGACATGCCATGCCAGCTGGGAAGGTAGAATGCAAAACACCTCAGTTCCTGCTGGTGCTTCTCTCTCAGCGAAATCCAGCAGGAAGACATCAGGGAAACCTATGTTAGTTTGACTTCCCTTAGAAGACTATGCAATAAAGGCATAAGTAAAAGTCATTCATTTGAGAGGTTCAGGGAAAACTAGTAGAGAAGGGAGGAAGTGATGCAGGGAAGAGAAAGCAGCCAGGAAGACTGTGTTATACTAAATCAACTATCAGAGTGGGTGCCTGGAGCTGAGTCCCACACAGCAACTCAGGGAAACAACATAAATACACGCCTCATAAGGGTCTCATCATTTCTGCTGTTACAGAACTCCACCAAAGGGTGAGGGAGTGGGGGTGTTTATACCTCTAAAGTCTTTGGTTGAGAGCAGTTCCTGGGGATGACTGTTAATTCCTGGGTATGTATGGAATGCCAGGCCAGCAGATTGGCCTTGTGTGGTTCTGGGAAAAGCCCTCAGACACAAAGATGCAGATACAGTAGCAGTTGGAAGTCTGCAGAGAACGGAAGAGGGTGAAGTCTGAAGGTTTTGGGCAGGGCATCAACAGGGCCTGCTACAGGGCCCAGTGATGTGGGCTGGATGCAGGGGAGACGCCCCTCCCCGTATACAACACAGAGTGGAGAAGCGTGTGAAGGGTGAATCTGGAGGGACAAATAAAACTTACATGCATATCTAAAGTAACTAGGTAATCACTTTGCTGACAAAGATCCATGTAGTCAAAGCTATAGTCCTTCCAATAGTCATGTACAGATGTGAGAGCCAGACTGTAAAAAAGACTGAGCACTGAAGAACTGCTGCTTTCAAACTGTGGTGTTGGAGAAGACTCTTGAGAGTCTTTAAGACAAGCAAGGAGATCAAACCAGTCAATTCTAAAAGAAATCAACCCTGCACAGTCACTGGAAAGACTGATGTTGAAGCTGAAGCTCCAATACTTTGGCCACCTGATGCAAAGAACTGACTCCTTGGAAAAGACCCTACTGCTGGGAAAGACTGAAGGCAGGAGGAGAAGGAGATGACAGAGGATGAGACGGTTGGATGGCATCACTGACTCAATGGACATGAGTTTGAGCAAACTTTGGGAGATGGTGAAGGACAGGGGAGCCTGGCATGCTGCAGTCCATGGGTCTCAAAGAGTCAGACATGACTGAGTGATTGAACAACAACAACATTTACGAAAACTCTGTAAAATTTAGCAGCACTGTTTGCTTTCAAAACTACTTTTCCTTTGGAGTCTCACAATTACTTCCTCTATCACTGTCATGCGTCTAGTGGTCTGACTGTGCAATAACCATGGCAGGAATTACTCTAGTACATGGAGCAGAAGACAGAGGCACAGAGAGAACTTAACTCAGTAAAAGTCAGCTGGGTCCAGGGCATTTAGAATCAATTCTGCCACTTAGTGGCTGGGTTATCTTCGATAAGTGAACTTATCCTCTTTGGGAGATTAAGTTAATAACATTGAGGGCACGGACATTTTCACAACAGAATTGTTGCAAGGAATAAGTGTTATGATGCATGTAAGATCCTAGCTACATGTTATGTGGTCTTAAAGAAATGTTTTTTAATTAAGTAATTTTTTGAGAAAAAAAAAAGCAAAGGCTTTTATTACATATATTTTTCTTGAGCTCATAGTTTACTTCAAAAATTAGTTCAACTGGACTGAGATATCTTCCAGTAATAGGCATTCTCTTCAGCTACATGACTGTGTGATAATTGAACATTCTGGAATTAAGCCATGAGAATTGATTCAAATAATAACCACATTAATGAGACCGCATGACTGCCACTCCACTAGAAAGCTATAAAACAGAAACTTTCATTTCCTTTTCTTTATTCCTGTACTCTCAGAAGTCTGTTTTATCTCAAATTCCACATATTTGGAGAGAGTTATTTCATTTTACCTTCTTGCCTAATCATTAGTTCAGAAAGTTTGTTCAGCTGCAGTTAAAAAAAAAAGTTGTCAATTAAAAAATGCCTGTATCTAGTTTATAGACTCAGAGAAGGCAATGGCACCCCACTCCAGTACTCTTGCCTGGAAAATCCCATGGACGGAGGAGCCTGGTAGGCTGCAGTCCATGGGGTCGAGAAGAGTTGGACATGACTGAGCGACTTCACTTTCACTTTTCACTTTCATGCATTGGAGAAGGAAATGGAAACCCACTCCAGTGTTCTTGCCTGGAGAATCCCAGGGACGGGGGAGCCTGGTGGGCTACCGTCTATGGGGTCGCACAGAGTCGGACACGACTGAAGCGACTTAGCAGCAGCAGCAGTTTATAGACTAAAAGCATATTTCTTTTCAGAGTTAGCAAGCAAGTGGGGCTTCCCCAGAGTAAGAAGGCATTTTGCCCAAGGATCTGTAGAGCACAAAGACCTTGAGAATTTTTCCAGGGGGAAGGGAAGTGGAGGAGCACAGGGATCAGAGGAATCCTGGCGCTGAGTGCCTGAACTCTCTGGAAAGAACTGAGCTGTCTGGGGACCTGTAAAGAGGGAGTTTATGTCTGAGTCAGGCCACAACCATACGTGGAATGAGATGGATCACCCCACATGCATATGCTTTTAACTCAAAACTGTGGTCATCTTATAATCTGTGAGTCTTAGCTTTAAAGGGATTTTGGAAGTGTAAGTGTCTTAAAAGAATACCTAATTTATCTCTGTCTCTTTTTTCCCCCTTTTTGAGGTCAAAAGACCCGGAGAGGGGTAGGGACTCACTGAAGATCACTTTGCAAGCTAGTCAGAGCCAGCAGAAGAAGCCAGAATATAGTATGATTTAGTGGCAGTTTTATGCCCATTACTTTGTGTCCATGGGGCACTCACTTCCCTCTGACTCTCCAACTTTCCACTATTCCAATGGAATCCTCTATTTGTATACCTCCAATTTAGGGAGCTTATGACACCCCAAGAAAGCTCATTCTGTTCCATTTTCAGACAGCTCAAAAAGAATTCTTCTTTAGAGTGAACTAAGAACTGCCTCTCCTTGGCTGACATTCTGGGTCTAGGCTGGCCCTCAAGATGGCTCTCTCTGTCCCAGTGTACCTTGGAGCTTTGCTCAGAGTCCACATGGCCTCCAAGAACCCCCCATCTCTGCATCCTGGTTTCTTATAATCCTGTATTTTTTGGACTGCTTTAGAAGCTGTCGCTCAGTCATGTCCAACTCTTTGCAACCCCATGGGCTGCAGCACACCAGGCTTCCCTGTTCATCACCAACTCCCGGAGTTTACTCAAACTCCTATCCATCACGTCAGTGATGCCATCCAACCATCTCATCCTCTGTCGTCTCCTTCTCCTCCTGCCTTCAGTCTTTCCCAGCATCAGTTTCTCATTTCCAATATGTTGGTTCTTCATATCAGGTGGCCACAGTATGGAGTTTCTGCTTCAGCGTCAGTCCTTCCAATGAGTATTCAGGACTGATCTCCCTTAGGATGGACTGGTTGGATCTCCTTGCAGTCCAAGGGACTCTCAAGAGTCTTCTCCAACACCACAGTTCAAAAGCATCAGTTCTTCAGCACTCAACTTTCTTTATAGTCCAACTGTCACATCCATACATGACTACTGGAAAAACCATAGCTTTGACTAGACAGACCTTTGTCGGTAAAGTACATACACAATTACCTAGTTAAAGTTTCCTTGAGACTGGAAGGCTAGAAGGAAACACAAATGTGACGCCTAATTTTGTGCATCAGCTAGGCAATAGTACCTAGATACTTGGTCAAACACTTCTTGGTGTTGCTATGAAGGTATTTCTTAGATGAGATTGCTAGTTTAATAAGTAGACTTTAGTAAAGCAGATTATCATCCATAATGTGAGTGGGCCTCCTGCAATCAGTTGAAGGCCTTAAGAAAAAGCCTGTCCACCTCTGAAGAAGTGGAAATTCTGCCAACAACTCTTCCTCTGGGCCTCCAGCCTGCTATTCTACCCTAAAGATTTTGAAGTTTTCAGCCTCCACAATGATATGAGCCAATTCCTTAAAATAAATCAACCTGTTTCCCCCATCTCTCTTTATAACACACAATTGGTTCCATTTCTTTGGATAACCCTGACTAATATATGTTTTCAAGCATAGGACTTTGCCTTTAGGCAGAACTTCAGACCTCTCAGCATCCTTTGTTCATTCACTCAACAGAGAGGCCATTATTCTGAACCAAGTGCTGGTGATAGAAAGGAAAATATTGCAAAGGCAGTTCTGAACTTAGGGCCTTGATAAACTCATGGCTCAGAACGTAAAGCATCTGGCTGCAATGCGGGAGACCCAGGTTTGATCCCTGGGTTGGCCAGATCCCCTGGAGAGGGAAATGGCAATCTACTCCAGTACTCTTGCTGGGAAAATCCCATGGATGGAGGAGCCTGGTAGGCTACAGTCCATGAGGTTGCAAAGAGTCAGACACAAGTAAGCGACTTCACTTACCTTACCTTAAATTCATACTCTGACCAAAATCATAGTGTAGAGTGCCAGAATGACACAATGCAATCAGGATAGTCCTGGGTTCTTGTCCAGCTTTGACAATTGCCAGCTGGTGTCCTTGGGAAGTCACTCACCCTCCTTGAGCCTCAGTTTAGTTTCCCCATCTTTATAGAGGGAACTGGATTAGATGATTGTTAATTTTCCCTTTGATTTTATATTTTCAGTGTCCTAGTTTATTGAAAATTCAGGAAGGGAAGAACTGTAAATAGTATCAGGCAACCAATAGGATGACAAAAAAATGTTGAAATAAGACTGATAAAATTAGATGCAAAATGGATTAGTGTTCTAAAGGGCAATAAAAACATCTACTTTAGGGCTCAGGAAAAAACCTGTGGATAAATATATAATTTATATTCACTATGTATACATAGTGAAAGGAGTGTGACAAAGCTGTATCTTGTCACCCTGTTTATTTAACATCATGCAAAATGCTGAACTGGATGAATCACAGCTGGAATCAAGATTGCTGACAGAAATATCAATAACTTCAGATATGAAAATGATACCACTCTAAAAGCAAAGAAAGTGAAGAGGAACTAAACAGCTTATTGATGACGGTCAAAGAGGGGAGTGAAAAAGCTGGCTTAAAACTCAAAAAAACTAAGATCATGGCATCCAATCCCATCACTTCGTGAAAAATAGAATGAGAAAAAGTGAAAGCAGTGACAGATTTTATTTTCTTGGGTTCCAAAATCATTGCAGTGATGGCAGCTGTGAACTTAAAAGACACTTGCTCCTTAGAAGAAAAGCTATGACAAACCTAGATAGCATATTAAAAAGCAAAGATATCACTTGGCTGATAACAAAGGTCCAAATAGTCAAAGCTATGGTTTTTCTAGTAGTTATGTACAGATGTGAGAGTTGGACCATGAGGAAGGCTGAGCGCCAAAGAATTGATGTTTTCTAAATGGTGCTGGAGAAGACTCTTGAGAATCCCTTGGGCTGCAAGGAAATCAAACCAGTCAATCCTAAAGGCAATCAACCCTGAATATTCATTGGAAAGACTGATGCTGAAGCTTAAACACCAACACTTTGGCCACCTGATGTGAAAAGCCAACTCATTGGAAAGACCCTGATGCTGGAAAAGATTGAAGGCAAAAGGAAAAGAGGGCAGCAGGATGAGAGCACAGAGTTAGTGTGAGACTTAGTATTTCACACTAACTCTGTGAGATAGTGAAGGACAGGCAAGCCTGATGTTCTGCAGTCCAGGGGTTTGCAATGAGTTGGACACGACTGAACAACAGATGTATACCAACAAGCAGTGTTACCAGACATAAGCTCTTTCACATTCATGAGTTTATTCTAATTTATCTTCATTAAAACACTTGGAGGTAAGCATTGGCATTCACAGTTTGTAGAAGAGAAAATTGAGACTCATAGACAGTGAATGCTTTGCCCAAGTCACGTGGTTAGTAAGTGCCAGAACCAGGCCCTATTCTGAGTGCTGTATCCTCTCTGAATAGCTTGTCCAGGGATAATTTTGAAAATGCTAAAAGTATTCAAATATACAGTAAGCATGTGTCAAAGTTTTATTTAGATGTTTAAACAAAGGAAGTATAAGATGACAAAGGATGCTGACAAAATATTGCTGTTAGATGCAAAATTGGTTAATGCCCCATGGGGCAGTAAAAACACAACTTTGGGGGTTATCTTTTCTATCAAACAGGAGTAATTTGCATCTCTACTGGACAAACCAACCAAGCAACCAACTAACCAAACAAACAAACTATACCTAATCAAACATTCTACAAGTTAGCATCTAACTTTATACAACTATAAAATCTCTGGACCCTAATTAACAGTAAATAGTAAATCAGACAAACATACGTATTTCTAGAGAGTCAGATGATCTTTAGGCAGCTTCTTAGGCCATGCTATTGTATGATGTTGACAAGACATCTGGTCATCCTTTTGATTTATTCCTGAGTTCTGGGTAACTTCATCAGTTCATCTCTATGACTACAAACTTTAAAAATTGTTTATGATCACAAAAATGGCTGGTTTCATTATACGTTGGGGATATTTGACCTGACTCATTGACATAGAAGACTCCTTGTTATATGGTGGTCAGCAAATCTGGTGACACACGGTGCTGAACAACTACCACAGCTGGAGGACTGACTTCTGCTCGAGATTTCACAAGAAGCTAGTACTGAATGTTCATTACCCACTATCATTCCAAACGTATTTTTAACTTGACTGAGATATAATTCACATTATCACACACTTCATTCACTTAAAGTGTGCAGTTCGTTGGCTTTTAATATGTTCACAAAGCTGTGCAACTATCATAACAATCAATTCTAGATTTTCATTATTCCAGAAAGAAATCTCACCTTCTTTAGGTGTTGCTCCTCAACCCCCTAACTACTCTGAGCCCTGCTGCTGCTAAGTCGCTTCAGTCGTGTCTGACTCTGTGCGACCCCACAGACGGCCTGCCACCAGGCTCCCCTCTCCCTGGGATTCTCCAGGCAAGAACACTGGAGTGGGTTGCCATTTCCTTCTTCAATGCGTGAAACTGAAAAGTGAAAGTGAAGTCGCTCAGTCATGTCCGACTGTTAGAGACCCCAGGGAGTGCAGCCCTCCAGGCTCCTCTGTCCATGGAATTTTCCAGGCAAGAGTACTGGAGTGGGGTGCCATTGCCTTCTCCTACTCTGAGCCCTAGGAAACCATTAATATTTCCACCTCTATTGATTCACTTGTTTTTGATGTTTTGTGTGAATGGAATCACATAATATGTGGTCCCTTGTGACTGGGATCTTCCATTTAGCATGATATTTTCAAGGTTCATCTTGAAGTCTGCACCAGTACATTTTTTTTTTTATTGCTGAGTAATATTCCATTGTAAGGTCATGAAGAATTACTCTATTTTCCTTTTAGAGTTTCACAGTTTTAACTCTTTCATTTATGCCTTTGATCCATTTTGAGTTAATTTTTGTATGTGGTGTGAGGTGGGAATCCAATTTTACTCTTTGGCACGAGGATATCCTATTATCTCAGCACTTTTGTTGAAGAGACTGCTCTTTCCCCACTTAATTGTTTTGGCACCCTTATAATCAGTTGATTGTAAATGTGAAGGTTTATTTCTGACTCTTCACTTTTATTTCATTGATCTATATGCCTATCATTATTCTAATACTGCACTGTTTTGATTACTGTAGCCTTGTAAGTTTTGAAATTGAAAAATGGGAATACTCCAACTTTGTTCTTATTTTTAAAGATTGTTTTTGGTACTTAAGGTCCCTTGCATTTTCATATGAATTTAATTTACAAGCTTGTCCATTTCTGTGAAAAATACAGTTGGGCTTTTGATAGAAATTGAATCAGATGTGTATTTATTGAGATGATCATGTTATTTTGTCCTTGGCTCTCTTGATGTGGCATATTACATTGATTTTTGGATGGTAAACAACCTCGTATTTCTGGGATAAGTCCCACTTGGCCATGCTTTTGGGTATCTGTGGTCTTGTTGCTAGGTGCATATATGTTTATAACTTCCTGATGGATTGACCCATTATAAAAGTGGCTCTTTTTGTATAGTTGGAGGTACACCTGCCATTTCATTTTTTAAATATCTCATATACATTTTTGTTCTTTTATTCCTCCTTTACTGTTTTCTTTTGTATCAAGTAGTATTTTCTATAATTTAATGATATTTAAAAATTGCTCTTCCTTGCTCATCTATTCTAGTCTGAGAAACCCAAAGCTAAGAAATTAACCTCTATCAGATTCTACTTGCAGTCCCTAAAAGTAAGTGACTTTGTCTTTTCTCAAGACCCCCAACATTTGGTAAGCTTCCTGACCTGCCAGCAAGTGAACTTCTCACTATCTTACTAGCATAATGCTGAGCTCTGTAAGCCATAAAATAGGTTTATCAGACCAGTCTCCTGGGAGGATTCATGGTCTAGCTTTCACAAGGAAGTACAACTCCTGGTCCTTAATGGTTACATGATCATATTTTCTCAAAAGTAAAATTATTTGAATGGCTTTGTTTGTGTAATAGATTTGTTCAGTTTCATCCTGATAGAGATTAAGGGCAGATTCTTTGATTCTTGGCCATTATTCTTTGCAAATAATTACTAGGGGCTCACTAAAAGTATTCACTTTTGAATTTCAAGGGGTCAGTGAGAATGAAGTATCATTTTTAAATATTTCCTTTAGTTTGTACAAGCATAGCTTAACATATTGGGGGTTAGAGAGATCAGGAAGAAAACAAAAGAGCAAAAAGGCTATTCTCACAGGCACAACAAATATAAAACATTAAAAATGGTCCAATGACAAAATTCTATAACAAATGACCACAGTCCACAATTATGCTCCCCTCATCAACTTATTAGGCTTATATGACTTATTCTTGACTCATAAATCTTGGACCAGAAGCGTACTTCCATGAGGTTTTCACTTGTGGACTAGCAAGAGTCCTAGCAATCCTGCCTCAGTGCTGTAGTTCAGTATATAGGTATCTACTTGTGGCTGCAATGCCAGCTAGTATGGAGAAGTGGCACCTGGTGCAATCTTTCCCACCAAGACATTGGGACTGTCCTTGGTTGAAGACTTAAGCATGCAGTAGAAGTCTTGAGGTAAGCATGCAAGGAAAGCCAAAACCTCTTGATCTTGATGATGAGGCTCTGTTGGCTCTGTTAATTTATTTGAGAAAACAACTAATACTGATTTTATTCTAAAATCTTATTGGATTGCAGACTTTGTCAGGGTTTCCTGTGGATGTGGGGATACTGATAAATCTACTTCAAAAAATGGACATAGGGAAGACAGAACTTCTTTTTTTGATAGGACAGCTTGTCCCATTTTGTGGGCTTAATATATAATGTGTATCCTACAACAGTATTAATTCAATTAAGAAAACAGAGCATATCAAACACATCTAAGTAACTTATCCTTCCTGACTGTGAATGACAAACCATGGATTATAAGGTAAGAGGCCAAGCCTTTGATATTTTAGTCATCTAAAATAGAAAACAACAAAGATGGTTTGACATGTAAAAACACATTAATATTTACATTTTTATAAGCTACAAAACAGATCTTGGGAATGTAATATTGAAAAGAATCTTCAAAGAACCATCAATAGCTTAAAACAGAAGCACAGATGCCTGGGGACAATGAATGGTTGTAGCTTGGCTACCTATTAACCAGAGTGACAATGCTTGCTTGCTTAGTTATGCTTAGTCATGTCTGACTCTTGCGACCCCATAGACTATAGCTTACCAAGCTCCTTCGTCCATGGGATTCTCCAGGCAAGAATACTGTAGTGGACTGCTATGCTGTCCTCCAGGGGATCTTCCTGATCTAGGGATCAAACCCGGGTCTCCTGCATTGCAGGTGGATTCTTTATCAGCTGAGCTACCAGGGAACACTGGTACTAAATAAACATAACTGTGGGTATAATTGTAAGGAACTTCAACTGTTTAAAAAGTGAGGAACTTCTGCTATTGTTTCATTTTGAAATAATCAAGGGCATGACAAAGTCAGCAGAAAGTACAGACAGTTTCTTCTGGTTAGATACATAATATCTGATATCTGGGCAGATTACACAGAAATTAACTTTTACTATCTCTCGTTGAGAACAAACTGAACGGTGGTGGTGGTGGCGGTTTAGTTGTTAAGTCATGTCCAACTCTTGCAACCCCATGGACTATAGCCTGCCAGGCTCCTCTGCCTATGGGGATTCTCCAGGCAAGAATACTGGAGTGGGTTGCCATTTCCTTCTCCAGGGGATCTTCCCAACCCAAGGACTGAACCCAGGTCTCTCACATTGCAGGTGGATTCTTTACCAGCTGAACCAGAAGGGAAGCCCACAAACTGAATAGCCCAAGACAAGTTTGTCATTTTAACATAGAGGAAAAAAATAAAATTCTACTCTTGTATTAATGTAACAGTTGGCATCAAAGAGCTTTTTAACAAGTCTTATGAGTAACAAGCCCAGTAAAGAAGAACCAATTTTGTCAAAAGTTTTAACGTATTTCATTGCTTCTTTTGAGACTTATTATTTGTAGGTATTATAAACCATAGAAAACAAAGTTTTCTTTCCCTCAAACTTCTACAGTGTACTCATTCAAATTTTGTCTCTTACTAATGTTTCACATTCTGACACAGTCAGTCATTTATTTTACTTCAAGACAAATTGCTCTTTTATGTTGATAAAACCATGCTCATAATCTTACATACACATTCATATTTCTTTGCTACTTCAATTCTTAATATAGTCTCAATGGCCCATATAAATTAAAACTTTTTAAAATTTATACATTTATTTGAAAAGAACTGACATTATCACAACTAGATTCTTTTCTTCTAGAAAAGTGATAGGTTCATATGTTTGCTTATATCTTATTTTGTGTATCTCAAAAAGATTTTTCTTGTTTTCATCATATTGAATAAAATGGGATACTAACAGAATAGATAGCCCAGAAATAAACCCACACGCCTATGGTCAATTACTCTTCAACAAAAGAGGCATCAATATACAATGGAGAAAAGATATTCTCTTCAGCAAGTGGTGTTAGAAAAGCTGGACAGGCGCGTGTAAAGTAATGAAGTTAGAGCATTCCATCACATTATACACAAAAATGAACTCAAAATGGTTTAAAGACTTAAATATAAGACATGATACCATAAAACACCTAGAAGAAAATAAAGACAAAATACTCTCTGACATAAATTGTACCAATGTTTTCTTAGGTCAGTCTCCCAAGACAAAAGAAATAAAAGCAAAAATAAGCAGATGAGACCTAATCCAACTTAAAGGCTTTTGTACAGCAAAGAAAACTGTAAACAAAATGAAAAGGCAACCTACAGAATGGGAGAAGATATTTGCAAATGATGTGACTGAGAAAGGCTTAATTTCCAAAATATACAAATAGCTCATACAACTCAGTATCAAAAAAATAAACAATCCAATCAAAAATTGCAGACCTAAATAAACATTTCTCTGAAGAAGACACATAGATGGCCAAAAGGCTCATGAAAAGATCCTCAACATTGCTAATTATTAGGGAAATACAAATCAAAATTACCACAAGGTATCACCTCTCATTGGTCAGAATGGCCATCATCAGAAAGTCTGTAAGTAATAAATGCTGGAGAAGGTATGGAGAAAAGGGAACCTTCCCGTACTGTTGGAGGGTATATAAATTGGTGAAGTCACTACATAGGTTACTTTAAAAACTAACAATAGAGCTAACATTTGATCCAGCAACCTCACTGCTAGGCATGTGTCCAGAAAAGATGAAAACTCTAATTTGAAAACATACATGTATCCCAGTGTTCATAGCCACAGTATTTACAATAGCAAACACATGGAAGCAGCCTAAATGGCCATTGACAGATGAATGGAGAAAAAAAGAAGTGCCCCCTACAACAGAATATTATTCAGTCATGAAAAATTCCATTTGAAGATACATGGATGGACCCAGAGATTATCACACTAAGTGATATGTCAGATAGAGAAAGACAAATGTCATGATAGCACGATATGTGGAATCTAAAACAATGATACAAATGAACTTAATTACAAAACAGAAACAAACTCACAGACACAGAAAACAAACTTATAGTTACCAAAGGGGAAGGGGTAGGAGGGATAAACTAGGAGTTTGGGATTAACAGAGTACTAAATACAAAACAGGTGAACATCAAGGTCCTGTTGTATAGCACAGGGAATTTATATTCAGTATCTTGTAATAACCTATAATGGCAAAGAATCTGAAAAAGATTATATATTTATATATAATATACAAATCATTGTGCTGTACACCTGAAGTTAACACATCGTAAATCAACTATGCTGCAATTTTTTTAAAAAAAGATCATACCCATTTCTCTTTTTTTCCAGCACTACTGAGATATAATTGGCACTTTACATTGTATAAGTTTAAGATGTATAACATGTTGATTTGATACATTTATAAACTGTAAAAATTATTACCACCATAATATTAGCTACCACCTCCATCCCATCACACAGTTACCATTCCCTTTGTGTGCTGAGAACATTAGGTTCTACTCTCTTAGCATATAAATTACAACATTTAACCAATGTAACTGCCTTCTATTTCCTCATGGAGATAACTGTAGGCAAGTAACTGAATACACTTTGAAATACACAAACATTTAGCTACTAGCAAAACAAACATTACAAAACCTCCTCTGGCCACACACATCCCTTTTACATTTATTAAGGTGGAAAACTAAAGATATATACTTGCTGCTGTTGTTCAGTCACTCATTCATGTCCAACTCTTTGTGACCCCATGGACTGCAGCACGCCAGGCTTCCCTGTCCATCACCAACTCCCGGAGCTTACTCACACTCATGTCCATCGAGTTGGTGATACCATCCAACCATTTCGTCCTCTGTCATCCCCTACCCCTCCTGCCTTCAGTCTTTCCCAGCATCAGGGTCTTTCCCAATGAGTCAGTTCTTTGCATCAGATGGCCAAAGAAAGTGTTGGAGTTTCAGTTTCAGCATCAGTCCTTCCAATGAATATCCAGGACTGATTTCCTTTAGGATTGACTGGTTTGATATCCTTGCTATCCAAGGGACTGTCAAGAGTCTTCTCCAACACCACTCAAAACCACCAATTCTTCAGCACTCAGCTTTCTTTATGGGTCAACTACATCCATATGTGACTGCTGGAAAAACCATAGTTTTGACTATTTGGACCCTTGTCAGTAAAGCAATGTCCCTGCTTTTTAATATGCTGTCTAGGTTTGTCATAGTTTTTCCTCCAAGGAGCCAGTGTCTTTTAATTTCACGGCTGCAGTCACCATCTGCAGTGATTTTGGAGCCCAAGAAAATAAAGTCTGTTACTGTTTCCATTGTTTACTCATCTATTTGCCATGAAGTGATGGAACCAGATGTCATGATCTTCGTTTTCTGAATGTTGTTTTAAGCCAGCTTTTTCACTCTCCTCTTTCACTTTCATCAAGAGGCTCTTTAGTTCCTCTTCACTTTCTGCCATAAGGGTGGTGTCATCTGCATATGTGAGGTTATTGATAATTTTTCCCAGCAATCTTGATTCCAGCTTGTGCTTCATCCAGCCTGGCATTTTGTATGATGTACTCTGCATGGAAGTAAATAAGCAGGGTGACAATATACAGCCTGATGTACCCCTTTTCCCATTTGGAACCAGTCGGTTGTTCCATGTCTGGTTCTAACTGTTGCTTCTTGAGCTGCATACAGATTTCTCAGGAGGCAGGTAAGGTGGTCTGATATTCCCATCTCTTGAAGAATTTCCCACAGTTTGTTGTGATTCACACAGTCAAAGGCTTTAGTGTGGGCAATGAAACAGAAGTAGGTGTTTTTCTGGAATTCTCTTGCTTTTTCTATGATCCAGTGGATGTTGGCAATTTGATCTCTGGTTCCTTTGCCTTTTCTAAATCCTTTCTTTGGGATTAGAATGAAAACTGACCTTTTCCAGTCCTGTGGCCACTGCTGAATTTTCCTAATTTGCTGGCATATTGAGTGCAGTACTTTCACAGCATCATCTTTTAGTATTTGAAATAGCTCAGCTGGAATTCCATCACCTCCACCAGCTTTGTTCATAGCAATACTTCCTAAGGCCCACTTTACTCAATAATTGAATTAGACCAGAGGAATATGTCTTACTTTACTGTTTTACAAGTGAGGCAACTGAGCCAATAATGGTTATTTAGCTACTGAGTGACACACTTAGAATTTTGCTTTCCTGATTTCTAATCCAATATACCACATTATTTCTCAAAATTTGTGCATGTGCAAGTGAAAAATATACTGAAGAAAATATACTGAAGAAGAAAATTCTTGCACAGATGTGATTAACAGAGAAGGTATCTGAATGGTTTGCATCCTAGTGGAGGAGCCTTTAGACAGTGTTTTGATAGAAGCTAATGATATTAGACTACAGTTTCTTTTATTCAAATTCCCTCTACTATGGGGGAGGGGAAGATCTCCCAATAAATTGAGCTCCTGATGGTTTTCCCTTTGGAGTACTTGTAACAGAGGGTGAAGAAAGTGAAATGTGAGTGGTTTCCTGATTTTTGTTGTAACAAAAGCTTGTTGCTGAAATTAGCTCGTCTCCCCCACCTACTACCCGAACACAGCATCCATTATTCTTCCCTTCCAAAGCCATCTCACCAAAATCAGCTCACCTGAGACACCAGACCCAATGTAGGACATCTCCCATAGGATACTCAAGCTTCCTCTTCTGGCTTGCTTTTTGGGTGTCAGGGCAAATCATGACTAAAGAGAGACTGCTGCTGCTGCTACTAAGTCACTTCAGTTTTGTCCGACTCTGTGCGACCCCATAGATGGCAGCCCACCAGGCTCCCCTATCGCTGGGATTCTCCAGGCAAGAACACTGGAGTGGGTTGCCATTTCCTTCTCCAAGGCATTTATGCAAGCTAAGTCACTTCAGTCGTGTCTGACTCTGTGTGACCCTATGGACAGCAGCCGACCAGGCTCCTCTGTCCACAGGATTCTCCAGGCAAGAATACTGCAGTGGGTTGCCATGTCCTTCTCCAAAAAAGATACTGAGACACTGCCAAATGTGAAGGCAGACTAAGCCTGGCTGTAACTGGCTCTGTCTGGGGCCCCTGCAGTCCCTAAGAAGGAAGCCAGCGTTCACATAGGACACTTGGAGTTACCAGCGGTCCACCCAAAGGAACCCCCTCTCTCCCTCCGATAGCCAAAGAACATTTTGTGTCGAGATTGTCCTCCCTTAACTTTTTAATTTTTCCCTGTCACCAGTTTTGTATTCAACAATTCAGAATTCTCTGGGTACTTTAGGATCCCTTTTCATTAAAACATGCTGTTGGGTAACAATTGCTAGAATTTTCAAGTCATTTTTCATGTCAGTCCCCTTCATCCTCATTGTTCTCCCTCTAAAAAACTGGCATCTGGTAGGGATGATTTGAAAGTCATTTCTGAGACCCTATCACTGACTCAAAGAAAGCAGTAGGGGTTAAGCCCAGTGCCTACACCACACAAAATTTAGTCCTGGGAAAGTATGGTTCCTACTGTACGTATCTATTGGCCAAAGGAAGAAACTGAAACACACCTGGGCTCTAAGACTCCTCAAGGTCTGAGCTCTGTGTTTTAGAATAGTAAGACTGAATGACACTGTGCGCTGTAGGTGTGTGTGCTAAGTCACTTCAGTTGTGTTCTGCTCTTTGTGACCCTATGCACTGTGCCTGCCAGGCTCCTCTGTTCATGGGATCCTCCAGGCAAGAATACTGGAGTGGGTTGCCATGCTCTTCTCCAAGGGGTCTTCCCGACCCAGGGATGGAACTCGCATCTCTTATGTCTCCTGCCTTGGCAGGTGGGTTCTTCACCCCTAGTAGCACCAGGGAAGCCAAGAACACTGTGCTACTGAATTTAAATATTGTAGGTGCTAAGATGGGACAGGGAGCCTCCCTCACTGGGTGGATCACAGAGGCATGTAGGAGATTGTCCTGTGGAAGCTGGGGTGGAGAACTGGTAGGGCCTGGGAGGCCTCTCAGACACTGGGATCTAACGGGCCTTAGATTGGGCCCTTTCACTGTTAGCACAAAATAAACAGGAGATGCAGAGGCATGTTACAGCAGACAACCAACAGCTTCATGCTGGCCCTCCAAGTCTGTCCCTACACCAGGACTGGGAGGCAGGTGTTGCTGCCCCCATCTTACAGAGAAAGCAGCTGTCAGGAAGATAAAGCCTCTTGTTAAGGATCCTATGCTCAGTTCAGTTCAGTTCAGTTCAGTCTCTCAGTCGTGTCCGACTCTTTGCGACCCCATGAATCGCAGCATGCCAGGCCTCCCTGTTCATCACCATCTCCTGGAGTTCACTCAGACTCACGTCCATCGAGTCCGTGATGCCATCCAGTCATCTCATCCTTGGTCGTCCCTTTCTCCTACTGCCCCCAATCCCTCTCAGCATCAGAGTCTTTTCCAATGAGTCAACTCTTCGCATGAGGTGGCCAAAGTTCTGGAGTTTCAGCTTTAGCATCATTCCTTCCAAAGAAATCCTTCAGAATAGACTGGCTGGATCTCCTTGCAGTCCAAGGGACTCTCAAGAGTCTTCTCCAACACCACAGTTCAAAAGCATCAATACATTGCAAAGGAAGAGATTTGAGTTCTGCTCCTTGATTCAAACCTCCTCTCAAACCAAACTCCACGTTTCCCACGTACAAGACTACAGCTGCAAAGGATCACGGAGGACACATTTTAGGTCAACTCCCTCTTGGTTTACAATACAAGAGAATGGAGATCCTCAACAGAAGTGATTGCTAAGGTCACAAGGAGTGCGCGTGACAAGCTGCACTCTCGGGAACCAAGACTCAGTTTCTTCTTTCCTGTGCAGCCTCCTGGGGAGGTGGGGGAGGGGCTGCCGCTGCCGGGGCCCTGGCGTTCCGGGGCGGTCCCTGGCGGCCGTGCATTCCACAACCACCCGGGCACGGCGAGCCGGGTGCCGAGCTGCGCGTGCCGGCCACTCCTGCGCGCTCCCGCCTGCCCGCGGCTCCGAGCTACCCGGCACGTTGACGGCCGAGGTCCGAGGGCCAGGGGTCGCATCCCGCTGCTGGAGCCCGCCGTCCCCAGGACATCTAGAGAAGCGTTCCAGCTGCCTCTGCCCCAGGAACTTTTCGCAGACCTGGCACGATCCAGCAGCGGCGGTGGCCGCGGGTTTTCAAAGCAGCTGCGCGGATCTCGGGTGAGTGGGGTCATCGGGTGCCGTTCGTCGGCTCCGGCTCTCGCGCTGCCTCTACCCAAGTGCCCCTCCCAACTGCCTTCTTTTTATCTCCTTTTCCCCCACTTCTCCCTCTTCACCACTTCTGCTTTTTCTTGTCTCCTTTTGTCCGCCCTTAAGTTCCAGCGACCTTTATCGGCGCTCGATCTTGGGCCTCCCCGGAGGCCGGAGCTCGTATGGGTGGGCTCCAGCCCTCTGGGAGGCAAGTCTGTTCCGCGTTTCCCTGCCCCTGCCTGTGGTCGCGGGAGGGAAGGGGGAAGCGCGCCCGGTCCTTGAGCAGGTTCTGCTCTCTCTTTGCTCTCCAGGCGCGGCGGCGGAGCTCGGCTCCCGGCCTTAGCGCACCCGCTGTGGGCGCTGCGCTGGCAGTTTGGGTCTTTGCACCCCCCAGAGCAGCAGGCTCTCTGTCTTACTTTTCTCAGAGCCCTGCGTGGAAGGCGCCCGGAGTTGGGAGTCAGGGGTGGTGGGTTCCAGCCGTGGTTTGTTACTAGCAGTTCTCTGTCTGTGAAATGGAGAAAATACTCTTTGCATTCCGATCAAATGAGAAAGGGAAAGTTCAAAGTATCTTGGAGACAAAGAAGCCTTCCTCCCAAGCTCCCTCCTGCCTCTTTATTTAGGGGTTGTTTCGACTGCCAGTTCTCCCGCACCGCTCACCCCCCTTCCACAAATTCCTTGAGGGTAGGCTCTGTCTCTCATCTTCAGCACCTGGCACAGGACGCCCAATACTGCCTACTGAGTGAAAGAGAGATATAAATCTTAAAAACCTCATGCAACTGTTAAGGCTGCTTTTTGGATTGAGTGGGCAGGCTGGGCTCTTACTCATGCAGGTCCACTTGTTTCTTCCTGACTCACTCGTTCTCGTCCTGTGTCACCCATTTATCTACAGATTCCCTCAAAGCTCTAGGCTGCAGCGGTGAGAGCCCCTCAGTCATTCGATCATGGAAGATTCCCTGATCATCTGCTAGGATCTGTGATCCCACTGTAGGGGATACATAGTCCAGTCCATAATCCTGCAGGACTGTGAAGGCCTGAGTAGGGGTGGGGGTGAGGGGTTGAGGTGGGAAGGACTGTTTCCCTGGGAGTCAGGAAACACTCTGAGTACCTTGAGGCGTTTCCATATCTAGACCTTGCCTTTGCCATCCCCGTAAAATAAGGGAGTGGAGGTGGAAGAGTTGGGTGTCTGTGGTTAAATGGGATGTGCTTTGGGGTTATATTCAGGCCACCCAGCAATCCTCTGAGCACATCTGAGACAGCCCAGCTGGGTTTCAGGACATCATGTACTTCTGTAGTAACACCCAAGAAAAGCCAAGGAGAAATGCTTCTCTGCTCTAGCCGAGACCTCGAGTTTCCAGCCGTCTAGGGTTTATGAATCATGCCATGGGGGTTATAAGTCATGCTCTATCAAATCTTCCAAACACTTGACCACTCAGAGCATCAGCACAGTGGGCTCCGCCGCAAAAAAAGGTCTGGGGATTTCCTGTTTCTGGCCCAGCCAGACAGTCACTGGGCTGTGGTGAGGTGTTTGAGACAGAAAACCGATCAGATGCTCTGGGGGCTGAGTATGGCTGGGTCACATATTGGGCTCTGGGGTGTCAGACTAAGGGGACAATAAGAGGTAGGTACAACCTTAGATGCTTTCCCAGCCATATTCTGACCCTTCTTTTAAGAAGAGTGCTTCTGCTGCTTCTCCATGAAAGCACTTCTGTTTCTTCTTTTATGTTTTAATAGAAACCCAGAAAATATTTCCAAGGACAGAGGATCTTTATCTTGACTGTCTTACACTGTCGCTATTGGCAGTGGTATCAAAGACAGGCACATGTCCTCCCACTCACAGTTTATAAGAGTAAACACTAGTATTACCACACCCTGCTGACCTCTGCCTGGTTGGCCAGGTAAGCTGAATAATGTAACAATAATAATATTTGTTGTTGTTTAGTTGCTAAGTTGTGTCCGACTCTTTTGTGACCCCATGGAGTGTAGCCCGCCAGGCTCCTCTGTCCATGGGATTTCGCAGGCAAGAATACTGGAATGGGTTACCATTTCCTTCTCAGAGGATCTTCCTGATCCAGGGATCGAACATGCATCTCCTGCACTGGCAGCGGATTCTTTACCACTGAGCTACCTAACATTTACTAAGTGCTTGCTATCAGCCAGGTATTATTCTAAGCATTTTATATGTATTAACTCATTTAGTCTTTCAGTTCAGTTCAGTTCAGTTCAGTTGCTCAGTCGTGTCCGACTCTTTGCGACCCCATGAATCGCAGCACGCCAGGCCTCCCTGTCCATCACCAACTCCCAGAGTTCACTCAGACTCACACCCATCGAGTCAGTAATGCCATCCAGCCATCTCATCCTCTGTCATCCCCTTCTCCTCCTGCCCCCAATCCCTCCCAGCATCAGAGTCTTTTCCAATGAGTCAGCTCTTCGCACGAGGTGGCCAAAGTACTGCAGTTTCAGCTTTAGCATCATTCCTCCCAAAGAAATCCCAGGGCTGATCTCCTTCAGAATGGACTGGTTGGATCTCCTTGCAGTCCAAGGAACTCTCAAGAGTCTTCCTATGAGGTAGGGATCATCACTGCATCCATTTTATAGATGAGGAAACTGGGGTCCAGAGAGAGTAGCTCACACATATCACACAGGAAGTAAGTGGCAGAGCTGCAGTTTGAACCCAGGCAGTTTGGCTTTGGGGCCTATGCTCTGAACCTCATTGCAATTGAAGGGATCTAGGTTCAGATCTTGCCTCTGTCAATTACTTACAGGGTGACCTGGGGGAGTTAATTGAGAATTTGGCAGCCTCTTGACCAGTGAATCACGAGGCCCCCTAGTATCAGTTCATCTCGCTTATAGACAGTGAACCTCAACTGAGAGTGATGTACATCTGGTGTAAAGATTAAGAGTTAGGGAACCAGGAAGGGTAACAGGTCAGAATTATGACTTCTTGGCATATCAGAAAGCAGCAAAACAGATCCAGTGACTAAACTGTGTACTTCAAACTACTTAGTTGTGTGCACATACAGCTTCATTATTTTGGTGATTTGGATCCTGGTAGGCTAATTGGGGCATGTGAATTGCTGATGACCCACTGCATAGGATAGGATAGGAAAAAAGACATGGAGGAGGGAGACAAAAAGACAGAGAAGACAGCAGGGCTCCCCAGATCAGTTACGATCAAGATGACACGTCTGGCACACACATCTCTCCCCCTAACTCCCTGCCTCAGGCTGACACTGATACTCAGGACTTTTCAACAAACCTCTATAGGGAGGGAAGATCCTTCTTAACTTGGTGCTCTGGCCTCCACTGAGGGACTGTGAAGCATCTGTCTAGCCCTCCCAGACTTCCCGCTTCCTTCTTCTTGGTCAGAGAAGTAACAAGGGGGCAAAACAGGAGACTTTTTTCTCTTTGAGTGCCCTGGTGGCACCTTAGGGAACATCTTGGGGCTGTTTAAAGATTCATCTCACTTTTCCCTCACTCTTTTCTAGATTTTCTTGAATGGTTTTCAACCCAGCGCCATCCTGACTGGGGCAGGGCTCTAGGGGCAGCAGAGTCAGCCTTTGAGAGCTGGCCCTTTAGAGGTTACCTTGTCCATCCTCTCCTATTGACCTATGGGAAACTGAAGCTCAGTTTGAAAGAGGAAAATACTCAGGATTGCACCCTGCATTCATTTTCTAGCTGTAACAAATCACTACAAATTTAGTGGCTTCAAATATATTGTAATACAGTTCTAGCAATCATAGGTCTAGTATGGGTCTCCTTAGAGTAAATCAAGGCATCATCAGCTTGCGTTTCTCTCTGGAGCTTTGAGGGGACTTGGTCCCCGGCTTATTTGAGTTGTTGGTAGAATTCAGTTCTGTGGTTGTAAGACCAAGGTCACTGTTTTCTTGCTGGCTGCAAGCTGAGGGGCATTCCCTGCTTCTCAGGCCACTGGATTCCTTGGCTCATAGCCCTCTTTCTCCATCTTCAAAATAAGCAACAGTGAGTCAGATCCTTTTCCTATCATATTTCTCCCACTCTTCTGCCTTCCTTTTCACTTGTAAGGATGCATGTGAGTAGACTGGGTTCACCTAGATAATGAGGCTAATCTCCCCATCTCAAAGTCCTTAACTTTAGTCACATCTGTCAAGTCCCTGTGCCTGTTCTCTTGGCTCCTCCCTCTGAGTCACGCTTCCTTGTTCATATTCAAGGTTTTGAGGACCGGGACGTGTACCTCTCTGTGGGGTCGTCTTTCTGTCTACCATATACAGCGAGGCCCACTTTAGGAGAGTGGCTTGTTCTGGATCACACATCTTGGCAGGAGATTTCCACCACTGTGGTGCACTTGCAGCTCTATCAATGACACCCCTCTTCCCCCCAGCCCCCCACCAGTCCACCTCATGGAGAGTCTCCTTTGTCAGCCCAGCAGCAGCAGGCACTTAGTCAGTGGCAAACAGCAGTGATGGACGGTGGAGGCTTAAACAGGATACTGTGGATTTGGGCCTGGGTTTCTCCTCTGCTGGCTCCCTGCCGATTTCTAAGACTCTGTGATTGGCTGGGTCAGATGGTACGTGCAGTCGTGAATAGCTCTGGCTTGATTTCTAAAGTCTTTGAAATATCTTGGTGTTTTTCCATTTTTCCAGCCACAGAAGAGCAGATAGAAACTCAGGCAGGGAATAAGTCTTTATACTGTTAAGAATTTTGAAGGCAATAGAAGCCAATTGGGGTAAAATGAGAACAGAGTTCTCCCCAGAGACCTGGGGTCATTGGAGAAAGTCCTCTGGTTTGATTTGTTTCACATTTTTGATACTTGTGTGTCCTGCCCATTCCTTCCTCTGGCCCCTTTCTTTAGAACAAAGGTCCCTGGTGAAACGGACTCCTTGCTGAGTTGGGAAATGCTTGAGGCTAACTATAACACTGTTTCCAAGAGTAAATATGAGGCTGGGATGGCCATTTCACACTGGACTTGGCATGAGGACTCCCCTCCCCTTTTATCAGCCTCCCTGTCCTCTTAAAAGAACAGTGAGAGAAAACTCCATATTCTGGGCAGCAAGCCCCCAACCCCTACACCTACAGCAATGCCCAGCCCCTGAGCTCAAGGAATTGAAACTTGAATTTGAACCATCAGCCCAAGCAAGTCGGGAAGAGGGAAGTCTAGAGGATATTACTCAGAAAGGCCAGTGCTAGTTCATTTAGTACATAGAGGGTGAACTGGGAAAGAAAGAGGCCCCATAATCCTTTGGGAATGTACAGAGATCAAATCAGAGGGTGTCATTTTATTTAAAAGATAAGGTTCTGACTTTAAGGTCGTTGAACAGGGGTAAGCATCCTTTCTGGACCTCCCCGACTAAGTTCCAGGAGTTAAGTCAAATCTAATGTTCCCCAGCCTGTCCATATTCATTTCTTTGTCAGTCTTATATTCATCGGACACTTACTGTGTGCTAGGGCCTGTGATGGGTGCTGAGGGAACAGCAGTGAAGGAGAGACTTCTCTCTTTGTATTTGCTTCTTCTCTCTTTGTATTTGCATTTGAGTCAGCAAAGATGGCCAATAAAAACAAACAAGCAAACAGGCTAATCTGAGGCTGTGAAAAGTGTGTGCAGAAAATAAAACAAGGTATGAGACAGAGAATGGCTGGTGGATGAAGGTGGTAATTTAATAGAGAGGGTCTGGAAAGGCTTTTTCAAAGACGTAATGTTTAAAAGTTGAGGTCATGGTCATTGAGACGCTGCATGTTGAAGGGAAGATCTAAGATGATCCAGTGCATTCTAGGAAGAGCGAACAGCAAACAAAAACGTCTTGAAATGGGACCAGCCCTTGGGATATAAGTCACTGGGTAGCCCAGCTACTAGGTGGCCAGTGGGATCCCTTCTTGGTACTTGAGTTGCCCTCTCTGTCTGGCCTAAATGCTTCACTCTTTTCTGACAATCTCACCAGCTCTTTCTGAGGGTGGAGCCTCAGGAAGAGGTGCTGTGAACCAGGCCATGCAGGTAAACCCCCTAGTCCACTGCCTGTGAGCCATCACCTTGTTGTTCACATTCTGCAAGATGCTTCAAGAGATTCCTGCAGCTTCAGTGACTCAGAGCTGGTTCTAGCGGCCTCCTCTGTGGCCTCCGTGTCTAGTGGAAAGGAAACACCAGCACTTGGTGCTCAGTCAGAGCTGTGGAATAAAAGTCCACACCTTCAGGAAGTCCCCTGCCTCTATCTGCCTTTTCTCCCACTGTGGCATAATTAAGCTTGAAGCAGCAGGAAGTCACTTCTTTTATTGTGTTCTTCCTTGGAAAACTCCTTGGTGGTAAAACCGGTTGGATAGCCATTGGCAGTCATTCAAAAGTTCACTGTTAGCTGCAGTTCAGATGTGGAGAGTGTGCATTTCCGGTGGAAAGTTAGAGATGGGAAGACATCAAAGGCTGTTTGTTTATGAAACTATCACTGCAGTTTCTTGATCAGACACAGAGCAGTCATGGTGCCTAAACTAAGTGGTAGGGGCCACTGAACTTTGTGTGACTTTACAAGCTGTGGTCACTAGCTCAGTTTAACATTTATGAAGCCCTTACTGGTGGCTCAGACAGTAAAGAATCTGCCTACAATGGGGGAGACCTGGGTTCGATCCCTGGGTCGGGAAGATCCCCTGGAGGAGGACATGGCAACCCACTCCAGTGTTCTTGCCTGGAGAACCCCATGGACAGAGAAGCCTGGCGGGCTACAGTACACGGGGTCGCAAAGAGTCAGACGCGACTGAGCGACTAAGCACACACACACTACTGTGTACCAGGCACTGTCCAAGCAAGTGCTTTGTACGCATTAGCTCATTCAACTTCCATGGCATCCCCATGAAGAAGTTACTATTATTAGTTAATATCATTCCCATTTTTACAAGCGAGACTGGAGCTTTTAAAGGTTAGGTTTCCTGCCAAAGCCAGTAGCACTACATATGCTCCCAATATACCAAGTAACTCATCAGCTCTGGGCTTTGTTGATGATGCTTTTCTACTAACCCTGCCTTTCTCCCCGTTTCTTTCTTTTGAACTCCTACATATCTTCATAGTCCATATCAAAAACCCCCCTTTTGGGTGAAGTCTTCTATTTCACATAGACAAAAACAAAGGCATGAGAATTAATATTTTTTTGAGCATCTGTTATTTTCTAGGACTCCATACATATTATCTCCTATTATCCTCACAATAGGATGTTGCAGGCCAATGCTTCTAATGTCCTTATTTGGAAGATGAGAAGACCAAGGTTTAGAGATTTTAAGTAACTAGCCCAAAGTCACATTTTTATGGGTGAAAAACAGAATTCAAATCAAATACTCTTTCTGCTTTTTTTCCTGTTTGGAGATGGCATATGGTTTTTACCTTCAGTCCACTTCTCTGCCTTTTATTGCAATTTGTGATTGTAATTAATGTCTTTTCCTCCAGAAGAGTGTGAGCTTCTTAAGGAAAAACACTGTATTTATCTCCACACCCACTCTCCAGTGTTAATCAGAGTGCCATGAATGTTTATTGAATTAGACTGAATTGCTACTCTACTAGTTTCATACTTGGACTGGAAAAATAGGTCAGATTAACCAACGCTGCTGCTGGTTGATTAAAAAAACATCTTAATATGGATTAAGCATCTATCAGCTTCTGTAGCATCTCAGATGGTAAATAATCTGCCTGCAAGGCAGGAGATTCGGGTTTGATTACTGGGTCGGGAAGATCCCCTGGAGAAGGGAATGGCAACCCACTCCAGTATTCTTGCCTGGAAAATTCCATGGACAGAGGAACTTGGCAGGCTACAGTCCATGGGACTGCAAAGAGTCAGACATGACTGAGCAACTAACACTTTTACTTTTAAGCATCTATCATCTTTGTTGATAAAATGAAGTACAGTCCAAGTTAGGGATATTACCAAACTCTAGCCAAAGCGGGTGAATATTTGCTTAGGCCAGAGAGTCCCTATGGTCAGGGATTATTAATCAAAGGACGAACATTTGTAGAGTGCTTACTGTTTGTCAGAACACTACTAAGTACTATATGCAATTATCTCATGGAATTCTCCTTAACCCTATAAGGCAGACTATTTTCCCATTTTTGTTTTCAGCTGAGTAAATGGAATCATTAGGAAGTTTAAGTGACTTATTCAAGGCAGATCAGCTAGAAAGTGGTAAATCTCTTGGATTTAAAACAGCCACATTTAAATCCAAGCCAACTGGCCTCCTAGTTTGGCCTTTTAACACTACTCTGTAGTCTGAGTGTTTCAGAAATATTTCCCTGCTGTTTCCAAGTGTTCTTTATACTTCTAAGAACTTCCGTCACCTTTACCAGATTACAGTAGTTTGAGAATTTGTTGATTTAAGAAATGTTTATTCAGTACCTATACCACTGAGTAGAGAGGGAAGGCATTCTGTGAGGAGAACTGTGCTGGGTAAAGTCAGTGCTGGGGAAGAACTGGAATCCAGGCAAAGGCCACTCCTCTCCCAGTTTTCAGCTTCTATGCATGTTGGCTTTCCCCTCCAGTTTGATGAAATCTCTTATTACAAGTAGGATTCTGGTGTCTCCCTGTCTTCTCTGATGTTCTTACCCATGGTGAGGAGTAAACAAGTTACAAGGTTTAGCGTTACCTTCTTCACTGGGTTGATTTGCATTTGGACTTTAAGTCAAAGAGATGAAACACAAAGGGTGGAATTATATCCGTGAGTGATTCTGACAGGACCCTGCTTTGCTTTTTAGGGGTGTGTCTGTGTGTTCCTGGAAAAACCACCTCACTGCCTCACCTTTGAGGAAGTTGCTTAGGACTCTGAGCCCAGAGTTTCCCCTAGGTGTTTACACAGTAAAAAGGTATAGTCAAGAAGCCCACGGAAAAGAGTATGGAGGTTTCTCAGAAAACTAAAAATAGAATTACTATATGTTTAGCAGTCCCACTCCTGGGCATATATCTGGACAAAACTTTAATCCAAAATGATACATGCACCCCTGTGTTCATAGCAGCACTATTCACAATAGCTAAGACATGGAAACAACCTCAGTGTCCATTGACAGATGAGTGGGTAAAGATGTGGTGAGTGAAGTGTGAAAGTTGCTCAGTCATGTGTGACTCTTTGTGACCCCATGGACTATATAGTCCATGGAATTCTCCAGGCCAGAATACTGGAGTGGATAGCCTTTCCCTTCTCCAGGGGATCTTCCCAACCCAGGGATTGAACCCAGGTCTCCCTCATTGCAAGCAGATTCTTTACCAGCTGAGCCACAAGGGAAGCCCCAAGACATAGTACATATATACAATGGAATACTACTCAGCCATAAAAAAGAATGAAATAATGCCATTTGCAGCAACATAGATGCAACTAGAGATTATCATACGAAGTGAAGTAATTCAGAAAGAGAAAGACAAATACCATATGATATCACTTATATGTGGAATCTAAAATATGACGCAAATGAACCTACCTGTGAAATACAAACAGACGGCAAACATAGAGATCAGACTTGTGGTTGCCAATGGGGAGGAAGTTGGGGGAGGGATGGAGTGGGAGGTTGGGGTTAGCAGATGTAAGCTGTTGTGTATAGAATGGATAAACACCAAGGTCCTACTGTGTAGCACAGAGACCTATATTCACTATCCTATGATGAAACCTAATAGAAAAGAATATGAGAAAGAATATATAGGTATAACTTGAATCACTTTGCTAGATAGCAGGAATTAACACAACATTGTGAATCAACTGTACTTCAATAAAAAACAAGGAAGGCTGGCTGGCTCTCATTCTGTATATTAGTTTATTCTCTATCGCTGCTTACTCCAACCTGATGCCCCACTGCCTTCTCCTGACTCCCATCTGAAATAGGATAGTGATGGAGATGAAAAAGAGCACTGCAAAGCTGGAGGCCTGCGTTGTCCCCTGAGTCCTGCCATTAAATTGCTTTGATGACCTTGGGTAAGTCACGCCCTTCATCTGTAAAATGGAAGGTAGTCTAAAGTCGATAGTGTCTAAATCCTGTGTAGATTTCTAGAATATCATTGGTGTGTAGAAGTTTCATCTCCAGAGAACAAACCCAGTAGGATGTAATATTGCTGTATTCGTGTTCTATTGCTGCCATCACAAATTTCCACACTTTAGTGGCTTAAAACATACATACACAATCTTAGTTTCCTTGAGTCAGGAGTCCAAATACAGTTTAGCTGGGTCCTTACAGAGATGCAGTCAAGATGTCAGCCAGGCTGCCCTGTCATCTGGGGGACCCAGTAGGGAAGAATCTGCCCACCAGCTCTTTCAGGTTATTGGTAGATTTGTTTCTTGCACCTCAAGGCCAGCAGAAAAGTATCATTGACCTAGGGAAGCTTTCAGCCTTCTTTTAGACTTCCACCTTATTAAGTCAGACCCACCCAAGGTAATCTTTCTGATTACTTTAAAGCCAGCAGTTCTGGAGCCTTAACTACATCTGCAAAATCCCTTACCCTTGTTATGTGACCTAACCTAATCACAGTGTAATTCCAGGGAACAGACTGTGGGAGCCATCTTAGGATTCTGCTTCCTGTCATTGTTTTACAGAAATAGCCTGTTTGGAGTTGTAACTGGAGCATATTCTTTCCTGAGTCAGGTCAAATGACTTAGCATATGAAATCAGTTCTAAAACTTACTTGTTCCTACACTAAAACTACCCTGCTTTGAACTTGCTTTTGGAACACAATATATTATGCTTCCCTTTATTCTTATATAATTATCCTCCAAGTTATTTTCTTCCAATACTGTTCATGAATATATAGCTATGCATTGTTGTTGTGTTAGTCGCTCAGTCATGTCCAGCTCTTTGCAACCCTGTGGGCTGTAGCCTGCCAGGCTCCTCTGTCTATGGGATTCTCCAGGCAAGAATATTGGAGTTGGTTGCCATTCCTTTCTCCAGGGGGGGGTCTTCCTGACCCAGGATTCAAACCCAGGTCTCCTGCATTGTAGACAGATTCTTTATCATCTGAGCTATTGAGATAATTTAAATTTAACTTGTTAGTTTTTCTATTTGAAATCATATATTGTAAAAAAATATTAATGTTAAGGAGTCATCTTTGTCCTTAGGTGATTCTTAAAATTATTTTGTTCCATCAATATGTGAGAGAGATGTATTGAACTCCCCCACCATAATTGTAAATTTGTCTATTTCTTATAATTCTGAGATTAGGTATATAAAAATTAAAAATCATTGAATCTTTTGGTATCTCTAGTTATACTTTTTACTTAAATGTTTACTTTGTTCAATGGTAAAACAGCTCTACTAGCTTATTCATGATAGATGGTATTTCTTTGTTTCCAATTACTTTCAATATTTCTGAACCCCTATGTGTCTCTTGTAAAAGCTATTTATATTTTTATATACTCTGATAGTTTTTGTTAGTTTTGGTTTAAATCTATTATGTACTTTCTGTTTGTCTCACATGTTCTATTCCCCTCCCCCACCCCACCCCCCACCCTTTCCCTTGTTTTCTCTGGAAATTATGTATCCATTTACTACTTTTAAATGGCTACCCTAGAGATTAAACGGAGAAGGCAATGGCACCCCACTCCAGTACTCTTGCTTGGAAATCCTATGGACGGAGGAGCCTGGTAGGCTGCAGTCCATGGGGTCACGAAGAGTCGGGGTCGAGAAGAGTCGGGGTTGCCAAGAGTTGGACACGACTGAGCAACTTCACTTTCACTTTTCACTTTCATGCATTGGAGAAGGAAGTGGCAACCCACTCCAGTGTTCTTGCCTGGAGAATCCCAGGGATGGGGGAGCCTGGTGGCTGCTGTCTATGGGGTCGCACAGAGTCAGACACAATTGAAGCGACTTAGCAGCAGCAGCAGCAGCAGAGATTACAATAAACATCCTTAATTTCACAAAGTTCAGTGTTACTGGTTATTTTGCCCTTTCCCAGAAAATAAGAACACTTTGATTCTGTTTCTTCTCCTTATTTATTATTATTGAATATTTAAATTTTCTATTTTATCTGAAATTTTATTTCATCTTAATTCTCAGTTATTTTTGTTCACTTTAAAGAAATCATTGTTTTCTAGATTTCATTGTTTCTGGTGAGATGTTAGCTATCAGTCTAATTGGTTCTCACTTGAATATAATCTTTTCTTCTCTTTGTCTTTGATTTTCAGCAGGTTTACTATGATGCACCTAACTATGGATTTCACTTGATCTAACTAGAACTTTATAGTGCTTCTTGAGTTTGTGAATTCATATCTTTCATCAGCTTTGGAAAATTCTGCCATTTCTTACTGTAATGTTTTTTTCTTCCCCATTCTGTCTTCTCTCTTTCTGGGACTCCAATTACATGGAGGTTGTATTGTGTCACTGTTTCCTCTATACCCCTCACCCAGTTTATTTTTCATCCTGTTATTTCCCTGCATCATTATATTTTTTTCCCTCTGATCCTCCAGTTCACCACTTCTTTTTTCAGCTATGCTTCATCTGCTGTTAAGCCCATTCACTGAATTTTTATATTCAATTATTGTGTTCTTCAGTTCTAGAATTTCTATTTGGCTCTTTTAAAAAAATCCGTTGTGTTCTTTTCTTATAGTTTTCAGTTCTCTGTCAAAATTCTCAATCTTGTTTTATTTTCTCCTCAAACATATTAATCAAAGTTACTTAAAATGTGTGTGTCTCACAACTCCAATATCTGGAGCCCCTGTAAGTCTTTTTCTATTGTCTGTTGTTTCTGATGTTTCCATTCTCGTTGTTTTGTCTTTTTTCACTGCTACTTATTTTTAGTTATGACTGGACATTATATTTGAATAAAAGTTTGAATTGTGCTGTTATCGCCTCTACAGTGGATATGAGTTTGCTTCTGCCAGACACCTGGAGGTACTAGCAATCTAGAACAAGCTTAATTCAGTTTCAAGGACTGTGATGATTCAAAGCTGGGTTGCAGTCTTGGGGTTTAGTATACTTCTTGTTCACTCTTAGTACTAAGAGTGCTCTTTGAAGTCCAAACCCAGAATGCAAGGGTTTTACTCTCTCTGTCTTGGCAGTCTTATACTCCTGAGTCTGTCAGAAACACTGTTAGTCTCCGTCCTTCACTGAAGGAGATGCTGCTGCAAATACCAGGCTTACCTCCCTGGATTCGTCTTCTCCCAGATCTTAGCCTGGTAATTCTTCATTAGTTTGCTATTTCTTAGTGCCTTTGAGCAGATTTTTTTTGGTCTAATTTTTCTAGTTGTCCTCAGGAAGAAAACAAGTCAAAATTATCTACCTTGACATTACCAGAAGTGAAAATCCTGATCTTTACAGATTCTGTCTCTTTTTCTTTTTCTTTAATTGAGGTATAATTGGCATATAATGATATATCAATTTCAGGTGTACAACATAAATGATTCACAGTATGTATATACCATAAAATAATCACCACAATAACTCTAGTTACCATCTGTAACCATACAAAGTTACAAAATATTTTTTGTGATGAGAACTTTTAAGATTTATTCTCATCTCTTTTCAAATGTGCAATACAATATTCTTGACTATGGTTACCATGCTGCCTATTTTTTAATCAATTTTTTTTGTTGAGTTGTATGAGTTCTTTATATATTTTGATTACTGACCCCTTGTCAGATATATGCTTTGCAAATATCTTCTCCCATTTAATAGGTTGCCTTTTTATTTTGCTGATAGTGTCCTTTTCTGTGCAGAAGCTTTTTAGTTTAATGTAGTCCCACTAATTTATCTTTACTTTTGTTGTTCTTGCCTTTGAAGTCAGATCCAAAGAATCCTTGCCAAGACCAGTGTCAAGGAGTTTACTGTCTATGCTTTCTTCTAGTTTTATGGTTTCGGTTCTTTAATCTACTCTGAACTAATTTTTATATATGGTGTAAGATACTAGTCTTGATTCTTTTGCATGTGGCTGTCTAATTTTCCCAATGCCATTTGTAAAAGAGACTATCCTTTCCTTATTGTATATTCTTGCCCCCTCTGTAGTAAATTAATTGACTATATATGTGTGGGATTATTTCTGGGCTCTCTATTCTGTTCCAGTGATCTGTGTGTTCATTCTTATGCCACTGCTATTTTTGTGTGTGTGATTACTGTGATTTTGGGGCTTCCCTGGTGGCTCAGACAGTAAAGAATCTGCCTGCAGTGCAGGAGACCCGTGTTTGATCCCTGGGAAGATCCCCTAGAGAAGGAAATGGCACCCCACTCCAGTAGTCTTGCCTGGAGAATCGCATGGACAGAGGAGCCTGGTGGGCCCCAGGGGCCCTAGACAGAATTACTAGTCCTGATAGTGCTCAACCAAAAACCACATTGCTCTATCAGAGAGGTGAAAGTTACTTGTGGGGGAAGGGAGTCTCACAGTTGAAAGGTAGATAGCACAGATGAGACACTTTGAATTCAGTTATTCTAATACTTCTGACTTGTAGAAAATTTTAATTTATGAAATTTATATATATATATGTATAAGTATATATATATAGTTGGCACTAGAAGATTTGCCAGATGATAGAATTGACTGGAAGGATTATTATTATCTTGTAAACAAACTTTCAGTTGCTTAAGAAAAACAGTCCCAGGAGTAAAACTTGATGTTTCAGAATCAGGCAGCAGGGAACCTGCACTTTCCTTCCTAGTTTGGACCAAATAGACTACTACTTGATAGACGGGATGAATATTCTACCTTTGGAGAAAGTACAATGCTTTCCTCCTTTGAAGGAACTACAATTTTTTACTCTTTCACTTAGTCTTGTTAGTAGATACAAAATAGTCCTTTTCGGTTTCTTAACTTTTCCACTGAATTGTCTAGACCGCTTAAGTTTGTGGTCTAAAGTGGAGCCAGGGTGTCTCCAGGTCACAGGGCAGGTGGCGTAGGGCCTGGAAGACACCCATGATTGACAATGCAGTAGCTTCTTTGTCCGTTCAGGGTGACTTTAACATAGTCTTTTAGACAAACATTGAATATATGTTAAAGTTCATCTTTCATTAATGAGGTAAATAGCAGATAAAGTATGCCAGTTTGAGTTAACAAGAATTTAGGCCTGCCTGCTGTTCTGCCTCCCATGGTCATAAAAACATTGTTATCATTATTAATCAATGATAAGGTTAAATTTATGACATGGTTTGTGCCATTTCCTCTGACATGACCTATTAATCAGAAATCACAAGTAATATATCTGCATAGCAAACAATGAGCTTGTTGATCTATAGTTACTCGTTAGATGTATCAAGAAACAGTTTTACATCCTCACAAGGCGCCAATCACCCAGATGCCAGAGGTCAAACAGAAGTCAGCCAGCAGCAGCTTAGCTGAGTTCTGCTTTTTCTCAGGTAAAGTTTTCTAGCATGCCATTAATAGTGCTGAACATATGGTTTGTGTAGTTCCTATTTGGGGGAAAAATTTTTTTTCTTTCACAGTGGGGAGAGGTGGAAGTGACTGGAATCTCTGTTACGTGGGAGGGAACAGGTCATCAGAGAACACGTGGGAGGACTAAGAGGATTGAAACAGGGAGATGGAGCTCCCGGTGCCCTCTGACACTTGGCCACGTGTACGTCCAGCCTTAGAGCCCTGGAACAGTGGCTCCAGAAGGGTCCTCAGAGAGCATTACAGCCTGTGGCTTTCAGTCTGTGTTTTGAGAAGCCCAAGGGGTCAAGGAGCAGCTAAACAGTTCTGCTGTACCAAGTGAGCAGGCTAGCTGGGAAAAATTATGTTCACAGATTTTTTCAGTTACAAGAAAAAAAATGACTTCAATTTCATCATAAAATGTACATTTTGGTGTTACGGTTTAGTATTGCTTTTAGTTTGAATTGTATATATGAAGGGGGTGGGTGGGCACCCTAATGTCTAGGGTTTAATGTCTGCTCTAAGGATATTTATTCAGCTCTGCTGATGGGATAGGACCCCCAACCCACTCTCTGGGCCCGCCCCAGCAATCTAGAGCAGCTCCAATTTTATCTGTTTTTGTGTTTGGGTTTTAAACAATTTCATGTGTGAGAAAATAATAGTGGTATAGTCTAGAATACAGATTACAGACAGAGTTTCTTTTATTCATCTATTTGTTCTGATTTGTTTCAGTTAGGATCAGTGATCTGATCAGATTTAGGTCTTTGAGTGATTATTCTGGAAGGGGGTGGGCTTGAAGTTGAGGGAAAACCTCAGGACCTCCGTTTTGCCACCTAGGAAACATGGCTGATGCTAGCTAGCTTCAGTGGGTTTTGGTTGTGGATCAGCCTTGGAGCTCAAGTTCCTGTAAATGACAGGTTTTCCTTATGAAAATCAGCCAGGGAGATTATGTGTTCCTGGCATCTGGAGTTCCAGAGACTGTTTGATGTTAATGGGTTTACTGGAAAGGGCTTTTGTGGGGTTCTTTTGGCCCAAGGCAAGCTAGCTATTGATGTAATCAGGAGACCACAATGGATGATTTCCCCCACCCGGTCTCTCTTCAACAGTGTGCTTCTGCTGTGACTCACGCTTCAGTACCTTAGACCTTGTTTCTGAGGCTGAGGCAGGGCCAGCCTGTGCCTCTTCCTCCAAGGCCTGATAATCCCCCTGCCTAATAATCCAGTGGCCTGGAGAGCCTTGCCAGAGGCTTCTCCTCCATCCTAGAACTTGCCCACATCTGTCCAGACTGACTACAGAGTACAGAGGAATCAGTTCCCACAACATGGGGCTAGGAAGAGCTGTAGAAGCCATAGAGATCATCTCGTCTAGGGGTTCCCAAACCCAGCTGCACATTCCAATCACCTGGGAAACATGGGGAACAAGGCCCCTCTGGAGTCTAATTCATCTGTAATGGGACCTTGAATCGACATTTTTTTAAACTGTCCTAAGGTGGTTTTCACTTAGCACGGTTTATGGCATTTAGTGACTTGGAACAATGCATGGTGTGTAGCAAGCACTATATATTTGTTAAATAAATGAATGAAAATTGTTGCACGGTAGTCCATTATATGGATATACTCTACTATATATGGCTACTTCTGTTGTGTTGGTCTCTATAGCAAATGGTGCAGAAACAAACTTCCTGGTGTGCATGTCTTGGAGGCTGTACCTTGGGTATGGTAATCAGTAAACTTACTTAACACAACCACAGTAGGCATGGAGCCAAAAAGCATTAAAAAGGAAAGGTAACTGATGCAAGTAGAAGCAGGAAATAGGACTGAAATTGGGAGTTTTGCCCAGGACCTTGAATCACAGAATTATAGATCTTTTAGATCTAGAAGGGACCATAGATTGTTCTAGCCTGTGAATCAAAAAGTTTGGGGACAACTGATTTACGTCGTTTAGCTGCAAGTGAGGGAAACGAAACTGACACTGGCTTCAGCAAAACCAGAGCATTATTCGCGTATATACCTGGGATGTCCTTTGCAGATGCTGTCAGATTGGCTGGGCTGGGGCGCTCACCTGAGGCTGTCAAGACTCCACTTCTCTTTCCATGTCTAGGACATGCTCTCACATGTGGGTGAGATAGCCCCATGCCCATCCTTTCCAGACTCACATCCTTTCAATTTAGCAGTCCCACTAGAAAGAATCATCTTTCTCAATAGTTTGTGCATAAAAGTCCCAGGAGGACTTTGGTTGACCTAGCCCGAGTTATTTGCCTATCCCTGAATAGAGGCTTTGGAGATTTGTAATGGCCAAGCTTAGGTCACAGTCTTTCCCTGTGCTCAGGTGCGTGCCTTAACTAAACCACACAGAAAAGGTAGGTTCTCCAGAAAAGAGGAGGTTCTGTTACCAGAAGAGGAGAAGGGGTGCAGGACCAAAAACAACAAGTTTTCCACCTTACAGATGAGGGAACAGTCTGGTGGTATGATAGTTTAATAGTTCAACATGGAGGCTCTGGAGTCCTACTCATCTGGCTTTGTTTCCTTGGGCAAATTAACTACGTCTACACCTTTTAAGGCTTTAGTGTCTTCATCTCTGAAGTGGAAATAACTGAAGATAAAGGCCAATAAATAAAAAAAGCACGATGATAATAGTCCCTACCTCAGAGGGTTGGTGGTTGAAGTAAGGACTGAGTGAGTTAATACACATAAAGTGCTTAGCCTAGGGCCTGGCATATAGGAAGCCCACAGTAAATGAGGCTGTTATTATTATTAATCAGGCAACATCAATAAGTACGCAGCAGCTGGTAGGTGACCTACCTTCTGACTCCTAGGGCAGGTTTCTATCCAACTAGGGAGGCAGCGAGAAGGTACAGAACAGTGATTTGCTCTTTCCTGTTTGTTGCAGAGTGAAGCAGCATGGAAGCCACCAGCCAGATCCCCATGGAAGTTGTGCTCCCCAAGCACATCCTGGACATCTGGGTCATTGTCCTCATCATCCTGGCCACCATTGTCATCATGACCTCCTTGTTGCTGTGTCCGGCCACCGCAGTCATCATCTATCGCATGCGATCCCATCCCATCCTGAATGGGCCTGTCTGAGAACCTCCCAAGAGGGGTGGGTGAGGGATGAGGACAGCGTCCTGGCCCCCAGCATCTTCCCCTTTCCCAGAAAAGCAGCAGGGGGAACTTTGCAGCATGGACTTTGGAGCTCAACATGTGAGGAGACCTGAGTTCTGGCTTTGATTCTGCCACTGGCCAGCGGTGTGAGTTCGGTCCAGGGACCTAATTCCATGAGTTCCAGGTTCCTTATCTTCCAAATGGGGATCATGCTCCCTGCTGTCCTACCTCATGGGGTTGTGAGAACCCATGACCTGGTGGAGGTTAAAGCTTGTTAGTGAGCAGATTCACAGGTGTTAACTGTTGGACGTTGATCAGCTTTGAGGAACCATAGACCCTTATTACTGATGAGAGCCTTCAAGGTGGTGAGGGAGACCCTGGGGCAGAGCAGCCTTGCCAGTGACCCTCAGGTGAAATGAAGCAAAAGCACCCTGTCCTCGTTCCAAGAGACCAACAGCATGTAGCTCAATGTTTTCTTTGAGGTGCCACTCCCTTGAGTTTTCTAATTTGGGAGGGAATTAAGTGTGGCAGGGGGAGGGAGATGGGTGGATCTTCCCAGGACACCAGAAGCTCTGCCCCTGTGCAATCTGGAGGGGGCTTCACCATTTTTTGGCAATGACAAGGGATCTGGGGTGATGAACTTCATTTTGCATTAGATTTGCAAAGCTTTGACACTCAAGCAGTGCTGGCAAATGCAGAATGGCTGAGTTCCCTGGCCAGCTTTCAGGATCTCAGCCCCCATCCCCTGTGAGGCCCTCTGCCCCAGCTCCTGCATAACACATACTCCCTTCATTCCCCCCCACCAACACTACAACCATTCAAGGTATAGACTTATATTTCAAGAGATGTTCCCAGGAATTTGAAACTAACTCAAACAACACTGTTTATTTTTTAATGCTATGACTTATATTTATAGGTATAGAGAGATTTCTGTACTACTCAAGCTTTTTGGCCAAAACCAGAAGCATCTGGAGATTGGTTAAATTATGTAAGAAGATGGCACAGGTTATCAGGATATTATTTTGTGAAAATGATGCTTTTACTTTGATCTGATTTCATTGATGTACACGATTTCCAATAAAGTGCTAGAATGTAGAATGAGCATGTCTGAAGTCTTTCTTTTTAAACAGCACCTGTTAATCTCAGGAAGAGGATTCCACAGAATTTATGGCCTTAGGGACAGGTTGAATGTTGGAACAGAAAGGCAAAGAGGACAATCAAATCGACTTCCAGGAGTCTAGCTCATGGGTGAGTAGTTGTGCGGTTTACACAAAGAAATGCAGGGAGAGGAACAGATTTTGGAAGTCAGATGATGAGTTTAGTACTGGGTTGAGTATGTTGAGTTTCAGGTGCTTGTGATATGCAGGTGGACCCTTTCAGGATGCTACTGGAAACCTGGGAAAACTTTTATGGCTGGGATTATGTTTGGGGGGGAGTATCTGTGTATGGTAGGTATGCCCCCCACATACAGGGGGACAGGAACACCCAGGCAGAGTGCAGACTGGGAGGAGTGAGGCGCTAATGCAGTACCAGGAGGATGGTTAAGAGAGGAAGGGGAAGGGGGGAGGCAAAGCAAGGAGACTGAAAGGTCATGTGATATGAACTGACTATGAGAAGGATGCACCGTACTTTGTAAGTGAAGGAAGGATGGGAGGTTAGGAAGTGGAGACGGTGGGAACAGACAATTCTTTCCAGGAACAGAATGTAGTGTAGAAGTAACGAAGGAAGGGTTAGGAGAAAATGGTCAAGGAGGGATAGACAGGTAAGATTCTGATTGGTTTGCTCAGTACCTATATTCCAACATGCCTTCCTGGGTGGCAGAGGCTGGAAAGTGAAAAACTATACTGAATGTGGAAAACTCCCATTTTCCTAACTAAACTTTAGCCAGAGATTCATACGTGATTTGGTGATGGTGGTTTAGTTGCTAAGGTGCGTCCGACTTTTTGTGGTCCCGTGGACTGTAGCCCACCAGGCTTCTCTGTCCGTGAGATTTTCTAGGCAAGAATACTGGAGTGGGTTGCCATTTCCTTCTCCAGGGGGTCTTCCTGACCCAGGATTGAACCTGTGTCTCCTGCACTGCAAGCAGTCTTTACCTGTTGAGCCATTGGGGAGCTAAATGAGGGAGGGAGGTTGGCTATCAGGCTGTGTTCACCCATCTGAGGCTGGCACTTTGTAGCCTCAGCTACAGAGGCGGCCAATGGGTGTGCGTATCCCATGCCATGTGGTGTGTTCACTCAGTCGTGTCCAACTCTTTGTGACGCCAGGGACTGTAGCCCACCAGGCTGCTCTGTCCATGGGATTTCCCAGGCAAGGATACTGGAGTGGGTTGCCATTTCCACATGCCCACAAGTGCTCTTTTTTTTTTTAATGGGTTTTTTTATTTTTTGACCATGCAGCATGAGGTTCTTAGTTCCCCAACCAGGGATGGAAACGGTGCAGTCTTAACCGCTGGAGGCATTCGTGGTGCTGATGTGAATCCAATAAGAAACAGTGGACTGGGAAACTTCTGGGTATGGGCCCGAAGCTGTGTGTACTGCCCAGCCTTCCTGAGTCATATTCCTGGTCTGTATACTGGAGGGTATCTGAGCGAAATAATTCAGAAAGAGAAAAATAAATATCATATATATCCATATATGTGGACTCTAGAAAAATGTTATAGATGATCTTATTTGCAAAGGAGAAATAGACACAGATGTAGAGATCAAATATATGGACACCAAGGGGAAAGAGGGGTAGGATGAATTGGGAGATTGGATTGACATATATACACTACCAATACCACATACAAAATAGATAACTAATGAGAACCTACTGCATCGCACAGGGAGTTCTACTCAATGGTCGGTGGTGACCTAAATGGAAAGGACATCTGAAAAAGCAGGGGCATATATATACGTATATTTGATTCACTTTGCTGTTCAGTAGAAACTAACACAACATTGTAAAGCAACTATACTCCAATAAAATTTAATCGAAACAAACAAAAAAAAGTGGATGGTATCAGAGTTAAATGAGAAAACCCTCCAACAGTTTTAGGTTGTCTGAACGTGAAGACTTTTAGGCAGTCCACCAGATGGCAATACAGCTCTTTTTTCCATGTGGAGCAGTCAGCTCACAGAAGTTTCCAGTCAATCCTATCATGTTTCTAGCAGCTCAAGAGTTTATTTTACATTTCTGCTTTCAGAGACTCTGGATGTAAATAACATACGGAGCATCCAATCCAGCCTCCCCTGAAATGAAGGAATTCCCTTATTAACAATACAGTTGCCAGCTGCTGCCTATTTGGTGTTTCTCTGTGTGGCCCTGGGCTTCCCTGGTGACTCAAGACGGTAAAGAATCCACCTGCATTGTAGGAGACCTGGGTTCAAACCCCAGGTTGGGAACATCCCTGGGAAGAGGGCATGGCAACCCTCTTCAAAATTGTTTCCTGGAGGATCCCCATGGACAGAGGAGCCTGGCAGGCTACAGTCCCCAGGGTCGCAAAAATCGGACATGACTGAGCGACTGACCACACACACACACACACGTGCGGCCCTAGGCCACGTGCATCAGGGTCACCCAGGAGCATTTGCTTACACACGCAGCCCCCAGGACCCTGCTTCACACTCACTGAGAGTCCCTGGGAGAGGGTCTTGAGTGTCTGCTTTGTAAAAACAACCTCCGTGGGTGATCAGAGAGCAGGTTAAAATTGGAGAACCGTGTACCAGGGTAAAGGAATCATTTTCTTGCTGAAACTACTCCTGTTAGAATTCTTCCTTTCAGTGAGAGAGGAGGGGACCCAGGGGCACCGGCTTGACCCTCTTGGGGCCACCCTGAAGAGATAAATTTATTTTCCTTGCGACAGTGCCTGAACATTTTGAAGATAGCTCTCATGACTTATCTCATCCCATCATCTCTGAGTGGAAAGTTCACATTCTGCATTAGGCGTTGGCTGTCTTCCTCTTTCCCTCCCTTTCTGGGAGTCAGTATAGCAAGAGATGAGCAAGGGCCTGAAGAATACAGCCTTCGTGATTCACTAGTTTTGTTGTTGTGGGCGAGTAATGTAAACTCTTTGAGCCTCAATTTCCTCATCTGTAAGACAGATGTAAAATTACATTTACATCACCGAATTGTTATGAGTATTAAGTGAGGTCACAGATACAAGGTAGACAGGTAAAACACAGCAAGTACTCAATACATGTGATCTGTATGATGAATCTCAGTTTCTCCACCTGTCTGATGGTCACAACAGCTCCTTCTGAGTGTGCGAAGGATCAAACGAGATAATGTAAGTAAAGGATTTGGCCAGTGTCTGACTCATAGGAGTCTTTCAATAATGGTAACTGTCAGGCAGCCAATAATGTAAAAACACCAAAGGCCTGTGATCCTAATGGGTGGGATTTTAAAAATCACTAGTTAAAACCATGAGATTAGCAGAAAATTTCCCTACTGACCCCCTGAGGATTGGCACTAAATACACCAATGGCCTTAGAACTAGTATAAAAATTATACCTCTCCTCCTTTCAGAAATTATTTTATAACTAATTCACAATTAATAAAATACCAAGTTTTCAATTTCTAAGTTTTAATTCTCCACAGAAATGGCCTTCTAAACTTTTAAGAGCACAATCTTCAAAATCTTTAAGAAAGATTAAACTTTAATTAGGTCTTTACGTAACTCTTGCTAAAGAGAGAGAATGGAAAATGGATTGTGAGATGATGATGGTAATAATAAATTTTCCTTTGAAACCCTTAATCCCAAAAGTTGAAGAAGCAACTTTTACACTGTATAAATTACACAAATAATTTAATTCAGGGATATGAAAGACTCTTCAATTTCCATAAAGATTTACATGCTAGAAACAAGTTTCTGTGTTACCAGGTCTCCAACATGATTTATCAAAATCATAGAAATTGTTATATGTGTTTAAATTTGGACAGATACCATTACAGAGTGAATTGTTTACATGCAAAATCTTCCAAGTCAAGCAGACTGAATTCCTCTCTGGCTCCACCAGTATGTTTCTTGAAAGTAGCTGTCTTGGAACTTCGCTGCCCTTATAAGTAAAAGGGGAGATCATGTTTATTTCTACAGGGCCCCTGGAAGGATCATGTCACGCTCTGGACTTAAAATATTTATAGAGAGCCTGACCTGTGTAAATACTCAATGCTTATGTTACCTAAAAACAAAGGGGGATTTCCTTGGTGGTCCAGTGGTTAAGAATCCGCCTTGCAATGCAGGGGACATGGGTTCAGTCCCTGGTTATGGAACTAAGATCCCATATGACATGGATCAACTAAGCTTCTGCACCAAAACCAATCCCAAAGTATGTGTGTGTGTGTGTGTGTGTGTGTGTGGGTGCATGTGTGTGCACATGCGGGAGGTGGGGGGCAGGGGAGAGAGGGGTTTCCTTGCGCCAATAAGCAATTGTCAGACACCTAGGTGTCCAATAATTCAACTCAATTCTGGCACTATCTACCTGGGAATAGCCTTAGATTCTACAGGTAAAGAACTCAGTCCCATAAGACCACCCTCTTCTTCAGATGCCAACTGCAAGCCCAGTTTGTTACCTGTCCTTCTGACTGGCTATAAATCAGAGGTTTCCCTGACCTCCTTGTGTTTGATTAATTTTCTAGAACAGCTCACAGACCTCAGGAAATTTACTCCCTACATTACTCACTTATTAAGAAGGATATTAAAGGACTTGAATCAACAACCAAATGAGGAGATGTATAGGGCAAGTTTCCAAACAAAAGGGTTTCTGTCCTCATGGAGTCTGGGGATAGGTATACGGGAACATTAAAAAATTCTGGCTTTCCTAACCAGGAAGCTCTCCAAATCCCCTCCATTTGGGTTTTTATGGAGGCTTCATTATTAGGTGTGATCAATGAACTCACTGACCACTGGTGAGTGATTCAGCCTCTAGCCTCTCTCCTATACCCAGAAACGGAGGTGGGACTACAAGCTCCACCCCTCTATTCCTGGGTTTGGTTCCCCTGGCATCCAGCCCCCATCATTAGCTGCTTTCCAAAAATCACCTCATGAACATAACCCAGATGTGGTGAAAAGGGGCTCATTATGAATAACAAGACACCTATTTCACCTTTATAGCCCTGAAGGGTTTTCGGGAACTGAGAACAAGACATCAAATATTATAACGAATGAGTATTGCTCTTACTGCTCAGGAAATTCCAAGGGCTTGGGGAGTTGAGAGTCAGAACTGTGGATGAAGACCAAATATATATATTTCTTATAAATTATAATATCACAGCAACTAAACAGTCTGAAAAATTAGGGTAAGGTAAGCTAGCTAAAGCTGAGTTGGAGGGTTGTGGTTGCTGAATGTCGGGATTCCTTGTGGGTATTTCCAGTAAGTGACTGAGGTTTCGATAGGTGATGTAGGCTGGACCATGGGGTCACTGGCCATTTTCTGGGTCCCAATTTATGAATTAACTTTATCACACCAAATGTGCATATGTGCTCAGTCATGTCACAACAATATAAGGAATATATTTTAAGGAATTTTAAATCGTTATTAGTGGCTTTAGAATTTCCACTACTGGAGTTTTTTATACTTATACTTTTAATTAAGATTTATACCTCAGAAAACACACTTAGAATTGTGTTAGAAAAAAATCCAGTATGAATGTTGTTGTGTTGTTGAACACAACGATTACTTGGGTCATGTATAACAAAGAGTAGATATCTACTCTAAAAATGAAGATATTTTGTGATCTAGAAGTTGAACAGCAAATGGCCAAAGAATAATTTATGGAATCTCTGAACATCAGGGCAGTAGATCGCTGTTAATTATTTTTTCTATGTCCATACTTAGTACTGAATTATTTTGGAATTTTGAGAAGTTAAGCTAAATAAAGTACAGCTTTCCATTTTGTTGCAAGAAGCCTGATGCTTTCAGAAGGGACTAATACTCTTTCTTAGTGTAATGGATTAAATGGTGTCCACTCCCCCTCTCCCCGAATAGGATGTCCACTGCCTAATACTCTGAACCCATGAATGTGAACTTATTTGGTGAAAAGTTCTTTGATGATGTCATTAAGGATTTTGAGAAGCAATGTGACCACGGAGGCAGAGATTGGGAAGATGTGGCCACAAGACAAGTGATGCTCAGAGCCACCAAAGGATAGAAGAGCCAGGCAATGCATTGTCCCCCAGAGCCTGTGGAGGGAGTGTGTCTCTGCTGACACCTCAACTTCAGACCTCTGGCACCCTACACTGTAAGAGAATAATCTTCCCTTGTTTTAAGCTGCTAAATTTGTGGAAATTCGTTAAGGCAGCCCTAGAAAACTAACACACTTGGTAAACTGATGTGGGATGACACAGTTTTTCAATTCCATGAATGGACTAAAAATGCTACAGGGTAAACATTATTGGATAAGGAGGTATAACATGGTACACACAGAAAAGGGAAAGGAGGAGGAAAGGGGAGAAATAGAAAGAAGGGTGGTAATCAATGTGAATGAAGCTCTGCCAGCTTTCCAGGGATAGTACAAACTGTTGGGGCCCAGGGCAGGCTGCCCCCAGATATGCCACAATGGCATACTACTTTGAATTACAGTTATTTAAGAAGCAGCTGACACAAAAGAGACACTTTGACCCTCCTCTCTGTCTCCCTGAGAGCAGGAAATAAACCTCCCATGTGAAAGGTGCTCTCCCTGTTTCTGGAGGTAGAAGGACACCCTTTTCACCAGAGATGAGGAATTCAGGCCAAGAAGGCTGTGTGAACAAACCCTTTCACCTCTTTAACTCACTAAGCCAAGCCCCAAATCTGTTTAGATTCTTCGCTAATTAAGCACTAAATACACAAAGTCTTGGAAAAGGAGATAGCAACCAACTCCAGTATTCTTGCCTGGGAGATCCCATGGACAGAAAAGCCTGGCAGGCTATAGTCCATGGGGTCACAAAGAGTCGGACATGACTTATCAATTAAACAACAACAAGCAAAGCCTAAGTTTGTCCTGTCAATTCCTCACAAATTGTCTAAAAAATATAAAATCTGCTTCTTTTGTAGAAACGTTAGTCATTTTCCCGTTATGGACATTTAGTTTGGCTCCCATCTGGGGCTACTATGAACCGGACTATTAACACTCTTGTTTGAATCTTTTTGTGAACGTGCTTTAATTTCTCTTGGATAAATGCCTGAGTAGAACTGTTTGGTCATAGGGTAAGATGTAAATTTAATTATATAACCAACCGCCAGACATATCTTCAAGGTGGCTGTACATATTATACTCCTACCAGCAATGTATGAGAGTTCCAACAGAGTTACATCCTTGTCAGCATTTGGTGTAGTCATTTTTTTAGCCATCGATTTTATCATTTCTGTGAAATGAGATATCACTGTGGTTTTAATTTGCATTTCTCCATTGACTGAAAATACTGAGCACTTTTTTATAAGTTTATTAAACTACTGTTCCTTTCTGAAGTATCTGTTCAATAGTTCAAGTTTTTTGGTTATTTTTAAATATTGGGCTTTTTGTGGATTTCTAGGTATTCTTTATATAGTCTCATGCAAGTTCTTTGTTGCTACAGGTTTTGCAAATATTTTCTCTCAGCCTTGTCTTGTGGCTTGTCTTGTAATTTTTGAATGGTGCTTTGATTAGCAGACTTCTATTGGAGATGGAAATGGCAACCCAATCCAGTATTCTTGCCTGAAGAATCCCAGGGACAGAGGAGCCTGGTGGGCTGCCATCTATGTGGCTGCACAGAGTCAGACACGACTGATGCAACTTAGCAGCAGCAGCAGCTAATTCTGATAAAACCTAACCGAATAATTATTTTATGGTTCATGCTTCTTGTGTTCTGTCCAAGAAATCCTTCTCTATCCCACGGCTATGAAGCTATTCTGCTGTATTTCCTTTTAGAGGGTTTATGGTTATGGTTTTCCACTGAGGTCTATGATCCATCTCAAATTATATTAATACCTTGAAGCCAAGTGGCGTAAATCTTCCCAACTTCTTTTTCAAAACTGTTTTGGCTTTTCTACATTTTTTGCATTTTTATATAAAATTAGGAGTCCACACACGAGAAATCCCAGCTAGTATTTGGTTGGGGTTACACTTAGCCCTGCTCTCCTCCCTGGTTCCTCTCATGGCGTGTAGGATGAACAAAGCCCTCTGCTTCCAGCAACTGAAGTCTGGATTCTTACAGCTGGTGGCTTTTTTCCCTTTTGTGTTGGTTGAGAATAGTTTCACTGAATAGAAATTGTTTAAGCAATACCCATATCAGGCCTGTAATGTTTATCAATAAGTGAATGTCTGTTTGAATGGACTGGTTTTCTTCATTGTGCTTGGAGAAGATCCAGACGCAACATGTTATCCCCACCCTAATAACTCTAAGTGTCCTTAGACTTCTGTGTATCAAATTGAAACTCCAAACTGAAGATACAAACGTTCCATGCTGCTCCTGGTCTTTTCCCGGAGCTCTCTCACTGCAGCTTAGTGCTTTATCAGGAGGACATCTGCGAGCTCCTGGGCCCAGCACTGGAAGGTGCTTCAGGGCTGTCCCTGCCATTGAGAGTCTAGGCCCAAGTACACTGTATTTGGCAGCAGTAGGTTTTCTGTTCTATGGACCAAAGTTCAAGCCACTCCTCCTTCTTCCTCCTGTGGAGGTGGGAGGAATTGCTTTTCTCTTTGTATTTCTTGCTGGGTGTATCCAGCCACTTAGGTCTAGAGAGGCTGCCTGGAAAGTGGCAGGCTGTGGAGTTATCTCCCGAAGTCTTGAAGCTCAGCCCTGCAACTTGCAATCCTTCACCTTCAGGACCCTGAGACAGCTTCCAGCAGAGGGGTGCTGCTGTTTTTGTCTGGAGACAGAATAAGTTCGTTGACTCCTATATGATGACCTCTGAGAGTAGCCTTTTTCACAAACCCCTCTCATGTGCAGAGCTTTGGGATACTGAATTTTTCTGGGGGGAGGGCACACTTATACTAAAGATCCTTGACCAGTCCCTGAACCAAGAAGAAATGATGACCATTAAGGAGTTGAAGAAATTATTTCAGCCAGGCCTATCATTTCTTACAAGCACATAAAGTTACTTTTTTGTGAATTTCTGTGAACTAAAGTTTCATTACTGTGAATAATAACACAACCCAAAGAGATTTCAATTTCAGTATATTCATCAGATATGATCAGATGGTGAATGTCCAGCTACTGATGGGAAGGTGGGGGACAGGAGTCCTCAGTCATTGATGACACACACTGGGCTCTCAAAACATGAGTTAATTCAATTACAACTGGACTCCCAGAAAACAGAAGCTGAGAGGACTCTGCACAATGTTTAGCTCAAAGAGAGGTTGGGATGAATCTCGCTCTGAGCAGGAAGAGTGCAGTAATTAAAACTGGTGGAGGCAGGAGACTCGCCTCTGAATGCAGGCAGTCAAGGGGGAGGAGGCGGGCACAGTGGTGGGCAAGGGCGCAAAGGGGGGGGGGCCTGCCTCGTGGCTGCAGATCACCCCTTAGTGCTGCTTCCACACACACTTTGCCAGTGTGTCTGTAAATGCCCCCTACGTCATTATCTCCATTTCTTCCAACACTTCAGTTTTTCTTTAATTATATCTCTGATTCTCATTTTTTCATTTAACTCCTGAATTTTTGGATTTGCTAAGTTATGGCTTTTCAACTCATGCTCAGTGTGATTTAGTAGTTGAAAACATTGACCTTGAACCAGATGGCCTTGCTTGCATCCACAGGCTACTGCAGCTATTAGCTGTGATCCCTGGGCAACTCTCTGGGCCTCAGTTTCATCATCTGTAAGATTAAAATGATGATATTAATAGTATGAACCTCTAAATGGTATATGCGAATACCAAATCAGGTATATACATAAAGAGATTTAGAAGAATAATAGTTTCTATATAAGTGTTTGTGATTATTATGACATTACTTGTTATCTAGAAACTCAAACAGTTCTGATTGTATTATTATTTTGTTTGGGAACTGCAAAGAATGCCTATCCATTTGTCAGTCATCTTTATGCAAAGGAAGTACCCCAGGATAGCAATCTTGGTTGTGGTGTTGAAACAGTAGTAGCTGGATCAAAAGTAGGAGAAAGAAGGAAGGTTCAGAATTTACTTTGATCTTAAAACACTACAGAAAAACTTGAGTGAACAGAATGCAAGGTGGTGGGCCCACGATTGTTATCACCTGCTTTGCTCCTTGCTGTCTCCATCTTCCTCCCACTTCCTCTCCTTTGATTCTATTCCTTTCTCCCGCTATTTTCCACTTTATATTCTCCCCATCTTCACTATTAAACTCCTAGAATTCCCAAATAAATGAAAACACATTCATTTGACAACACTGAGCACTAACCAAGCGTTAAGAACTGAGCGAACACTGCTTGGAACAGAATGACAAATACAGACCTACCTTTGTGCTCTGCTTTCCCTCCCTACTCACGGAAAGAATCTAAAGAAGGTAGACATGCAAGTTAACAACGATGATGCAGGGCTATGCCTTAAGCTTTCACAAAATAGATATGGACAAGATACTGCAGGGGAACAGAGAAAAGTCTGTGTGTGCAATGGGCCACATGTGGGAAGGTAGTCTAGAAAAAAATGACTTGACTTAAACTTTTTAAATTGAGAAGTAATTCACTAGATGGAAGCAAGAGGGAAGGGCATTCTAGACAGAAGAAACAAGCTTGAAGGTATCTATGGATCCAACACCATGGCGTATTTGTACAAAAAAATTATTGGGACTTTTTGGCTGAGGATAAATGAAAGTATGTGAAATGGTGTGAGCAATAATAGAAAGTTATGAAGCATCAGTATTACAAAGCACTTTATGTTCTAGGTCTAAGAGTTTTGGTTTTAACCTTTAAGTCAGAGACCAGTTGTTAAGTGACACGCAAACTCAGTGAAATCTGGGCAGCTGCTAGTCAGTCCAGCCAAATGTTGCCATGCAGGACTGTAAGCCCAGTGTTGCCAGGCCACCCAGGTTGTCTTGAGACACTCAAATCTAGAAGGCAAGTAAAACATAATTTTAAAATGCTGGTAACTAATATGTCAATTATCAAGAGATTCAAACCAAACTTCATCTCTATTAGGTAGTAAGTAGGAGCCACTGAAAAACATGAGTTTTGAGAAGATTACCTGGGGTGCAGTGCAGAACACATATGCATTCAGTGGCCAGCATGGCAGCAGGCTGGTGAGTGAGGTGAACATGCTATGATCTCAGAAGCAGGTCCGTGGCAGTGGGAACGAAAAGGTTAAGACACTCTATCGTGATGACTGAAGATAATCTAGTGATTTATCACCATGGAATTGAGAGAAAATGTAAAACAGTTCTCAAGATTCCAGATTATTCAGCCAGACGGGTAAAGGTAGGGTACACCGAGCTGAGGAATGAAAGTAGAGTTTGGTGGAAAATGAGTTCAGTTGTGGAAATTTGAATCTCTGGTGGCTTTCATTAACCTGATAGGAGATCTCCAGGACACTCTTAAGATGTGTTTGGACCTTATCAAAGAGATCTAGGCTAAGAATATAGCTTCTGATTTATTAACATGTCATTTAAAGCATTTCATTTAAAAAATTTCATTAGGGGCTACATATTATACTTAAGTATTGGTTCCATGAAGAAAAAGAGAGGCTAGGATAGAGCTATATGAAACCTGATTTGGGAGAAGCATGTGAAGTATCAGAAGCATTACATAAAACTGAAGAGTTACTAAAAATGACAGATGAAAATCAAGTGAGAGATAACATACAAAATCCAATGATGATGGATTATCTTTTAGGAAGTATAAGCATCAAATACCTAATAAAAGATGAAGCAACATATAAAGAAAATGTCCATTGATTTTCATACTACTAAAGTAATTGATGAACTTAGAAAGAATACTTACAGTATTATAATTAGGAACGTAAAAGGACTTTGGGATGTTAGTTCTAAAAGGTCTTGTAGGTCTTCATAGAACTGTTCAACTTCAGCTTCTTCAGTGTTACTGGTTGGGGCATAGACTTGGATTACCGTGATATTGAATGGTTTGCCTTAGAAACAAACAGAGATCATTCTGTTGTTTTTGAGATTGCATCCAAGTACTGCATTTCAGACTCTTTTGTTGACCATGATGGCTACTTAATTTCTTCTGAGGGATTCCTGCCCGCAGTAGTAGATATAATGGTCATCTGAGTTAAATTCACCCATTCCAGTCCATTTTAGTTCGCTGATTCCTAGAATGTCGACGTTCATTATACGGGACTGGAATGCAAAAGTAGGAAGTCAAGAAACACCTGGAGTAACAGGTAAATTTGGCCTTGGAATGCGGAATGAAGCAGGGTAAAGACTAATAGAGTTTTGCCAAGATAACGCACTGGTCATAGCAAACACCCTCTTCCAACAACACAAGAGAAGACTCTACACACGGACATCACCAGATGGTCAACACTGAAATCAGACTGATTATATTCTTTGCAGCCAAAAATGGAGAAGCTCTATACAGTCAAGGATGTAAGATGTATGAAAACAATAAATTGATGAATATGTACAAATAACTAACAGAAAGCTCTTTATATAACAGTGGTAGTAACATCTAATATAAGGGACTAAACCAATCTACAGAATGGAAAGGGAAGAGAGGAATGTCAAATCGTTGTTTAAAATTTGCTGACTTAAGAATATCCACAGACTTCCCTGGTGATCCAGTTGTTAAGAATCTGCCTGCCAATGCAGGGGACACAGGTTTGATTGTTGGTCCAGGAAGATCCCATGTGCCACAGGGCAACTAAGCTTGTGCTGCCACAACTACTGAGCCCATCTGCCTATAGCCCATACTCCCCAACAAGAGAAGTCACTGCAAAGAGAATCCTGAGCACTGCAATGAAGTGTAGCCCCCAATCCCCACAGTGAGAGAAAGCCTGTGTATAGCAATGAAGACCCAGCACAGCTAAAAATAAATACATAAATATTTTTAAGGTGAGGGGGATATTTTCAATGGTACTGATAGCAATTAAAAAGTAAAATGGTTAAATGGTAAACAAATCAAATATAAAAATATACTAAAGGCCAGTGTCTTAAACTTACATTTAGTAAGACATGAATGGTCAGAGTAGATTTTTAACAGCTTGAACGTCATGATATTTACAATAGCCAAACAAAACACACATGAACACAGAAAGCTTAAAACTGGAAGGATGGAAAAATATGTATCAGTAGAAAACTAACCTAAGCCAGATAACTGATATGACTGCCTTATATGATCAGAATGTTTTAAGATGAAGCACATCTTTAGGCATAGGGGAGCAAATACATAGTAAAAAAAAAACTAATTCTTTTAGAAGATACATCACCTACAAACATATATGTACCTAATAAAATAGCTTTAAAGTTGATAACACACAAAATAATAGAATCAGAGAGAAACTAAGATACTCACAGTAAGAACAGGCTAAACATATCTTTCAATTATCGACAACTCAAGAAGAATAAAACCACACAAGTAATCTTATATTGATCAAATATAGATATATAGACATCTGTAATGAGCAATTAAAGAACACAATTCTTACCAAAACTATAAAACACATTTATAAAAATTGATTCTGTAGTAACTAGGTCACAAGCTATTGAGAAATATCAATAACCTCAGATGTGCAGATGATACCACCCTAATGGCAGAAAGCAAAGAGGAACTAGAGAGCCTCTTGATGACAATGAAAGAGAGTGAAAAAAATGGCTTAAAACTCAGCTTTCAAAAAACTAAGATCATGGCACCTGGTCCTATCACTTCATGGCAAATAGATGGGGAAACAATGGAAATAGTAACAGACTTTATTTTCTTGGGCTCCAAAATCACTGCAGATGGTGACTTCAGCCATGAAATTTAAAGATGCTTGCTCCTTGGAAGGAAAGCTATGACAAACCTAGACAGTGTATTAAAAAGCAGAGACATCACTTTGCTGACAAAGGTCCATATAGTCAATACTATGTTTTTTCCAGTAGTCATGTATGGATGTGAGAGTTGGACTGTAAAAAAGGCTGAGCACCAAAGAATTGACGCTTTCAAGCTGTGGTGCTGGAGATGACTCTTAAGAGTTCTTGGACAGCAAGGAGATCAAACCAATCAATCCTAAAGGAAGTCAACCCATAATATTCACTGGAAGGACTGATGCTGAAGCTGAAGCTCCAATACTTTGGCCACCTGATACAAAGAGGTGACTCACTGGAAAAGACCCTGATGCTGGCAAAGATTGAGGGCAGGAGGAGAAGTGGGTGACAAGAGGATGAGATGGTTGGATGGCATCACTGACTCAATGGACATGAGTTTGAGCAAACTCCGGGAGATGGTGAAGGACAGCAAAGTCTGGTGTGCTGCAGTCCGTGGGGTGGCAAAGAGTTGGACATGACTGAGTGAACAAGAAACTCATCTTCACAAATTTCAAAGAATAGGCATGTTTATTGACCACAACACAATTGGAAGTTAGTACAAAAAAAAGGTGAGTTTAATGCTTAATATATTTGAAAATTAAAGGCATGTGTATAAATAACCCAGAGTTAAGAGAAGAAACCATGTAAATTAAAATATCAATAAATTAATGACTATGAAATCATGTATCAAAATCTTTTTGGTTTTGTAAAAGAAAGCTTTTCGGTTTTGCATATTTTATTGTATACTCATGGGTTATTATCTTAGAAATGGAGACTGCAGAATAAAAGTGAGTCCAAATAAAGAAGATAAGAAACATACAATAAAGTCATTCCTGATTAAGTTATGTGAAGGCACTAAGAGCAGATTTAGTAAGAAAACAAAGGAAACCAATAAAAATGATTGATCAGAAAACAAAAGTAAAATGGAGAGAATCAAGAAAATCAAAAGATCATCCTTGGACAAGAGAATTTTAAAAGACACATAACTATCAATTCAGTCTAGATTAAAATATGGTAAGAGAATACCAGAAAGTAATTTGTATTGATAATTTCATGACTATTTCTGAGAAAATATAACTTACTAAAATATATCAAGAATAAAAAACCTATAGTCCTATAGTCCTATAACAATGAATAAAAAAAGTTATTATCTTCTCCTATATGAAACACATGTACAGCAAGTTATATAGGCAATTCTCCAACAATTTCAAAAAGAGTTAATTCTAATCCCTTCCAAGATCTCTGAATGTGAGAAAAAGGGAACTACATCCCAAGTTTATGCAGTGAAGCTAGTTTTACTTGATAACAAAGTCGTATGAAGACAGGATAAGAAAGGCACACTAACTAGAGTGTCTTTTCACACATGAATGTATATATAACAATTGAATTATCGCCGCAATAAGTCCAACAGTCACTAGATGATTTTTCATTATGACAAACAAAAGTAAACCTAACTGGAGTCCCACATGGAGAAGAAAGTAGAGAACAAGGCAGAAGAAATATTTGAAGACATAATGACTAAGAATTTTTCAAAAACAATGAAAGATATCAAACCAAAGTTTCATGTTTGAAAAACCTCAGATAGAATAAATGATGAGCAATATAAATAGCAAAACTCCCAAATAACCAACCAAATAACTCCACCCTTAAATCTAAACTCATTATTTTTGAACTGCTGACCATCAATGATAAAAAGAAAAATTTTAAGACATTGAGAAGATGAAGACATTAAATCAGAGGAATAAGGATAAGAAATACATGTCCTAGCAGAGAGTCAATGGTATGACATCTCTAAAGTTCTGAATCTCAATACTGTCCACCCAGAATTCCAGTCATAATAAAAACACCTTTCAAAGTCAAGGTGTCAGGAGCCAGGTATTGGAGGGGCCAATGGCAACAAGGCAAAATTAAAATGACAGACAAGTTTTTAATTACTTACTGTCATAGTACAAGCAAGAGGCTAAACAGGAGAAAGCACTGACTCCTCCATCCATTTTCCCTCATGGAATGGTAACTCCTGGTAAGGGTTAAGTGGGTTAGTACAGGTGCGGGGCTTGTCTCACTGTTGGAGGAGGCCCTGATCTGAAAGCTCCTGCAAATTCATGAACCCGGAGGCTAGGGGCAGGGAGAGCAGGGAAGGCTAGACTGGAAGGTATTGGGTACTGTGTGGAGAGCATGGGTTCCCTCCTCTGTTACCAACAAAGGGGTTTCAGCAGAAGTGTCTGAGGAAGGCTTCTGCCACGAGGCCTCAATAAAGAGATCTCCAGAGACACCTGAACCAGGAACGCTGATATACAAAAGAGCACGGGTGGCCGGGCGGACTGTGTCATTGACTGCAATTCCTTTCAGAGACTGCAGTGCACAAGCTGTGTGCCAAGTCTAGGCTGGTGTGGGGAGGGCAGCCAGATAAAGTTATAAAAAATTAATAAACAGAAACCTCAGTTAAATAGAGTTGGGAGACCAGAAAGGGGAGCTCTCACACTCAGCACCACTGCATAGCCCAATAGGAAGAAGACTCATCTTCTTTTCTGGCAAGAACTTAGACAGTGAAAAGCCGTGAATTCTTTATTAACTACAGCCCCCTCCCCTAATTTCCTTTCCTCCTCTATAAACATGTTCTTCTTCTGTGTGGGGACTTACATGTGGATCCCCATTGCTGCAGATTCCGAGTTGCAATTCTCTGCTGATCCTGAATAAACCCACATTTCCTGGAGAAATATTTGTCAGTCTTTTTGTTTCAGGTCAACAAAGACTTTGTAATTGTCTATGGCCAGACCTGGAAAAAAATCACACATAGTTATTTAATCAGAAACAGGACTACTTGCAAGGTAAATTAAAGACTCTATGAGACAAATAAAAGTTGAGAGAATTCATTACCAGCAGAATACGCTACAAAACTGTTAAGGACATTCTTTAGGGAGAAGGAACATTATAGTAGACAGAAACTACACCACCAAGAGTGAACCATAATATAAACTATGGAGCTGGGGTGACTATGATGTTCAATGTCACTTCCTCAACTGCAACAAATGTGACGGGAAATGTTAATAATAGAAGAGGCTGTGCATGTAGAGGGGTAGGGGAGTCTATGAGAAATTTCTCTACATTCCTCTTTATTTTGCTTTAAACATAAAACTATCTTTAAAAAAACAAAAACAAGGTCTCATAACACAGAAACAGAGCACCAAGCCATCATCACTCTTGCCATCATTTGTGTTTTCATTAGTCGTGAGTCACAGAGCCCTTAGGCACCCCTTACATGCTGGCTCTCCTGTGTTGTGCTTCTTTCTGTTTTTTGGTTTGCAAAGTCGCTTCAGTCATGTTTGACTCTTTGCAATGCTATGGACTGTAGCCCGCCAAGCTCCTCTGTCCATGGGATTCTTCCGACGAGAATACTGGAGTGGGTTGCCATGCCCTTCTGCAGGGAGTCTTCCCCACTCAGGAATCGAACCCGAGTCTCTTACATCTCCTAATGGGTTCTTTACCACCAGTGCCACCTGGGAAGCCCTTGAGCACCATATGCTATGCTAGGCCATTTACTGACATTCTCATTAGATTTCCATGAGTATTATTTTTAGAAAACAGAAGTTCAGTTCGAGCTAACACAAAGTGAACATTTCATGTGTGCCTCATCTTGTGCTATCTACTTTTCACAACTGTCCTATTTAATCCTCCCCACTAACCTTTGAGGTCATAGGTTCTATTATTTTCCTAATTCATGGTTGAAAAATCCGAAAGACAGAGTGCTTAAGTAAGGTGCCCAAGCACATACAAGTAGGAAGCATTGGTGCCGGGATTCCAAAAACACATACTCTAAGCACCAGCTGGCTACATGATTGCCTGGAAAAAGCAGAAACGACAGCAGGATGAATACAACACGAAGACTAAAGCAATAAAAAGAGAAAAGCAGAAAACTGGGGACTTTTCCACCTGGAAAAGATAGTATTAAATGTTGGAAAACAGTGCTAGCTATCTTTAAATGTTTCCAAATTCTGGAGGGGAGAGCAGTCATGCTCTATGTGGTTAGAGCTGACTTGGGTCACTGGGGGTATATTTTCATTTTAAGAAGAACTTTAAAATATGGACTTCCCTAACATCTCAGTGAGGAGCTTCAGTAGGTGTTCTAATGTGCTGGAGTTTACCATAGTGCATGATGCTATAAGGGGAATTTCTGTAAGTCAGACATGGATCTTGGTTGACTAAGAAAGCTGGAACATCTGGAACCAATGGCAAAATGCTCCATTTTTAAAAAAGAGCCATGCTGCCACCTGGTGATCATAACAATTATTATTTTTATTATTTTGTTTCTGAGTCGTTGGAAGAAAATCCATTAATATCCATCAATAATTAAAATATAAAAATTTCCTTAACTTGTTGATCTTTTTCCTTCAGTGCATTGTCTCTGTAATATTCCCTCCTGAAAAAGACCTGTTTTGTTTTTGTATTTTATTTCCATAAGTAATAAATTTTTGCATCTATATCCCTGTCCAGTTATCTGATAATTTCTCTGCAACAATTTTCTTAGAAAGGAAATGCTGCATCAAAGGGTACTGTTTAATTTTTAAACTTTTTTTAAAATTATTTTTTTATTGAAGGATAATTGCTTTACAGAATTTTGTTTTCTGTCAAACCTCAACATGAATCAGCCATAAGTATACATATATCCCCTCCCTTATGAAACTCCCTCCCATCTTCCTCCCCATCCCACTCTTCTAGGTTGATACAGAGCCCCTGTTTGAATTTCCTAAGCCATACAGCAAATTCCCATTGGCTATTCATTTTACATATGGTAATGTAAGTTTCCTTGTTACTCTTTCCATGCATCTCACCCTCCCCTCCCCTCTCCCCGTGTCCATAAGGCTATTCTCTATGTCTGTCTCCATTGTTGCCCTATAAATAAATTTTTAAGTACCATTTTTCCAGATTCCATATGTATGTGTTAGAATACGGTATCTATCTTTCTCTTTCTGATTCATTTCACTTTTGATATGCATGTTCCTATCGTTCTTCTCAGAAATATTGTGCCAACACGCCATCATTTTATAAGGGAATATTCTTCCCTGCACCCAGATCTACATAAAATCTTCAAGTTGTTTCTTTGCCTATTCAAGTATATTCAATTGTATATGGGTAGACCATCCTCTTCTGTAAGTTTGTAGTTTCTAAATACTATTTACGTTGAATGTTTTTGGTTTTATTTTCTGCTGGTTTTTTTTTTTTTTTTTTTGCCTGTTCACCTTTCCTTATTGATTTGAAGGGTTCTTTATAAAATAAAGTAATACTTTACTATAAAATAATGAACATCTTTATAAGTCAGGCACAGGGCTGGTAAAGCACATGTTTGAAAATAGCTCAAATTCTGTGGGAGTTTTTTTCTTCTCTACCCCATCAACATGTAATCGGTTTTTAAAAAATTAACTATCAAATATGCACTAGACATATCACAGTGCTGGTGATACAGTCATGCCTTTCTGCCCTGTTGCTGTTTAGTTGCTAAGTCATGTCTTTAAAGAACAATACTGCATAGGAATTTGGAATGCTGTTGTGCTGTGCTCAGTCGTGTCCAACTCTTCGCAATCCCATGGACTGTAGCCCACCCGGTCCTCTGTCCATGGGATTCTCCAGGCAGGAATACTGGAGTGGGTTGTCATTTCCTTCTCCAGGGGATCTTCCCCACCCAAGGATCAAACCTGCATCTCCTGCATTGGCAGGCAGGTTCTTTAGCCACCAGGGAAGCCCCTTCTGTCCTGACTCAGGAGTAAATGAGACGTTTTAAAATAATTGCATTTATGGTTAAATAGGGAACAATAGCTAAGTTTGCCTCCTCTCATGTGCAGCATACCACTGCTATGACACAAAATTTTTTTTAATTAATATATCCTTATAAAGTGAAGTTGCTCAGTCGTGCCTGACTCTGTGCGACCCCATAGATGGCAGCCCATCAGGCTCCCCCATCCCTGGGATTCTCTAGGCAAGAATACTGGAGTGGGTTGCCATTTCCTTCTCCAATGCATGAAAGTGAAAAGTGAAAGTGAAGTCGCTCAGTCGTGTCCGACTCTTCGAGACCCCATGGACTGCAGCCTACCAGGCTCCTCCATCCATGGGATTTTCCAGGCAAGAGTACTGGAGTGGGGTGCCATTGCCTTCTCCAAATAAACCCTTAAAAGGGCTAGAAAAAAGAAAAATACTCTACAGGGATTACAAAATTTATATGAAGATATTGTGAATCAATTTGACAATAAATTTGCCAACTTAGATGAAATGCATTAATTCCTAGAAAACATGACTTGCTAAAACCAATTCATGAAAAAATAGAAAATCTGAACAGGCCTATCTATTAAAACAACTGAATAAAAGATTAAAAATCATCCCATGAAGAAAGCTACAAGTTCAGATGATTTTCAAGAGAAATTCTTCTAAACATTTATAATGGAAGAAAGCAAAAATCTACCACAAACTTTTCTAGAGAATAGAAAAACATGGCTACTCTTCACCACATTTTGTAAAGGCAATGTAACTTTGATGCCCAACTTGATAAAACATTATAGGAAATGAAAATTATAGGATACCAGGCCTTCCCTGGTAGGTCAGCTGGTAAAGAATCTACCTGCAACATAGGAGACCCCAGTTTGCTTCCTGGGTCAGAAAGATCCATTGGAGAAGGGATAGGCTACCCACTCCAGTATTCTTGGGCTTCCCTGGTGACTCAGCTGGTAAAGAATCTGTGTGCAATGTGGAAGACCTGGGTTCGATCCCTGAGTTGGGAAGATCCCCTGGAGAAAGAAATGACAACCCACTGGAGTATTCTGGCCTGGACAATTCCCTGGACTGTACGGTCCATGGGATCACAAAGAGTTGGACATGACTGAGCAAAACAGTCTAGTCTACATTAATAAAATGAATCAACTTATCTATCAATCTGTGTGTTACAACTGTTAAGTTTATTATTAAGTTTATTTTCAGAAGGCAATACTGATTAATATTTGAAAATAAATTGTTGAAATCCACCACAAGGTAAGACACAGAAGGAGAAAAAATATGATCATCTCAACAGCTGCAGACTGAATGCAATATTTATCTGCAAGATAATCCTAGGAAACACCAGTGAGGAAACTGGGAAAGTGAGACTAGGGTGAAAATAAGGCTAAAGAGCAGGTTACTATTGTGGAAAACTGGAACTCTCTGAACGAGTGTGAGAAATATGTCTCAGAATAACACTAACAAGGACAAGGATGCTGAGATTTTATCCACTGATTGTTACTCCCTGCACATCCGGCTGCTCCTTCCAGCAGCTGAGAAGGCTCCCGTGGTGCTTGAGAAAGTGCCCAGGCAGAGAAGAGAGCTCCAGGCTCCCAGTGTGGAAAGCTGCCAGGGCAAATATCTCTTGCTGCTACTACTGAACTCAGGTGGGCCCACGAGATTTGGGACAGGGCACCGACAGCACATGAATCCAAGGGGATAACGTAAAAGACAACAAGAAGTCAAGCACAACAATTTGATAAAATGTTTAAGAGCTAGTTATTCCTTAAGGAAAATAAATACAAAGGTCAACCTAAATGATCAGAAAACATTGTTATGGAAGGTGGCAGAGGAGAGCAAATGCAGCTCCTACTTTCTATGTCACAGTAGCTATGGGAATGTATTAGCTTTAGAAATTAAGTCTACTGTTTAATAAAATAATAGGTAAGATTAATGGAAAGTATATTTTATAAACATTACTATTAAGTGTTTTTTAGCATGTGATTTAATTAATTATTTTTTGGTCAGGCTGTGTGGCTTTGTGGGATCTTAGCTGCCCAACCAGGCATTGAACCCAGACCCTTAACAGTGAAAGTGCGGAGTCCTAACCACTGGACTGCCAGAGAATTCCCTACCTGTGATTTTAAAAAGCTGACTCTCCCAACCTCATCAGATAATTATGATAATTGCTATTAACCCTCCCCCCTCCCCCCACCCCCCGCCACCATCTTTTCCTGTTAAGAAAGTGAAGATTAGAGAGGTTCAGAAACATGGTTAGGGTCACACCTCCCAAGCAGTGGCACTAGGAAATGCTCCCAAGCTGCCTGACTCCAGAGCCAGTGCTTTTATCCACAATGCTGTATTATGCATGCTAAATAACTTCAGTCATGCCCAACTCTTTGTGACGCCATGGACTGTAGCCCGCCAGGCTCCTCTGTCCATGGGATTCTCCAGGCAAGAATACTGGAGTGGGTTGCTATGTCCTCCTCCAAAGCTGTATTATGGCTTTATGCTAAAAAATTAAGTGTAACTACATAATAGATAAGTGAAATAGGAAACAAATACTGAAATGATGGAACTAAACCAAAATAAACATTAATTCCATTGAGTGTAAACAAACTATACTAACTAGAAGCAAAGACTATTAGACTAAATGGAATACTGAACTATGTAACATAAACATGCACTTAGTCACTCAGTCGTGTCTGACTCTTTGCAACCCCATGGACTATAGCCCACCAGCACCTCTGTCCATGGGGATTCTCCAGGTTAAGAATACTGGAGTAGGTGGCCATGCCCTTCTCCAGGGGACCTTCCCAACCCAGGGATCAAACCCAGGTATTCTGCATTGCAAGCAGGGCCACCAGGGAAGTAACATAAATACAAAGCAAACTAAAAAGGTATTTCAGTTGCAGGAAGAAAGCCCTATATAAAGTCTGACAAAAGGAAAACTTGGGTACTGTGCTAAAATTAGTCAGAGTAGGCTTTATAGAATAAAGACGGAAAAGGAGTACGTCAAGGCTGAATATTGTCACCTTGCTTATGTAACTTATATGCAGAGTACATCATGAGAACCGCTGGACTGGAAGAAACACAAGCTGGAATCAAGATTGCCGGGAGAAATATCAGTAACCTCAGATATGCAGATGATACCACCCTTATGGCAGAAAGTGAAGAGGAGCTAAAAAGCCTCTTGATGAAAGTGAAAGAGGAGAGTGAAAAAGTTGGCTTAAAGCTCAACATTCAGAAAACGAAGATCATGGCATCTGATCCCATCACTTCATGGGAAGTAGATGGGGAAACAGTGGAAACAGTGTCAGACTTTATTTTTGGGGGCTCCAAAATCACTGCAGTGGTGACTGCAGCCATGAAATTAAAAGACGCTTACTCCTTGGAAGGAAAGTTAAGACCAACCTAGATAGCATATTCAAAAACAGAGATATTACTTTTCCAACAAAGGTCCGTCTAGTCAAGGCTATGGTTTTTCCAGTAGTCATGTATGGATGTGAGAGTTGGACTGTGAAGAAGGCTGAGCACCGAAGAATTGATGCGTTTGAACTGTGGTGTTGGAGAAGACTCTTGAGAGTCCCTTGGACTGCAAGGAGATCCAGCCAGTCCATTCTGAAGGAGATCAGCCCTGGGGTTTCTTTGGAGGGAATGATGCTAAAGCTCAAACTCCGGTACTTTGGCCACCTCATGCGAAGAGTTAACTCATTGGAAAAGACCCTGATGCTGGGAGGGATTGGGGGCAGGAGGAGAAGGGGACAACAGAGGATAAGATGGCTGGATGGCATCACGGACTCGATGGACGTGAGTCTGAGTGAACTCTGGGAGTTGGTGATGGACAGGGAGGCCTGGCGTGCTGCGATTCATGGGGTCGCAAAGAGTTGGACACGACTACGAGCAACTGAACTGAACTGAGACTTATGAAAAGACACTTTAGAATTGTAAAAAGTTCAGTTCACTAGGAATATATAATAATTGTTTCAGTTTAAATAGCAGCAGCCATTGAATAATGGCGTATTTTTGTGCTGTGTGACAATGCACTTATTTTCACTAAATCAGTATTATAAAGGAGATAAAATACACCCTGGATCAGGAAAAGATGTCCTTATGTTCTGAGGCAAAAGCAAGGCATTCTATCAGGTGAACTCTGTTGCCTAGCTTAAGTCTGCTGGTTCTGTGACTCTGAGTTTCCATGGTGTTTGAGTCCCTGCTTCTAACCCCAACCGAGTCAATTGTTGAGGCAGCTGATGTCATTCTCTCTGTCCTGTCTGGAAATTCCTGTAGTCGGAGTGGACTCATCTTGGCCACAGTGTGGGAGAATTCATAACCTTAACAGCTGGAAACAATGCTCCTGCAAGGCACCAGGATGACCAACGTGGGACAAGAAGAGGACTTAGCAGTTTATGTGTTTTGTCTAGAGCACTGGCTTATCCTGATTTAACATAAAAAGCTTTTTATGGCTTAGATTGGAATGTGTCGCTATGGCTTGACTTGGGTAACCTCACTGTGAGGGCTGTAGGTATAGATGAGTTGGTCGTATTTAATGTTGAAGACAGGGCACAATGACTGTCATGTATAAACCAAATGTGAATTAAAAAAAAAAGAAGAAGAAGCTTGACAAAGATATGCTGATAAACTGATGGAAACTTTACACAACTCTCTACAACCCACTTGGCTGGACAGACTGAAGTTAGGGTTGCTCAGACTAAAGTCAGCTTTAGAGATGGCGGGTTCCACCGGATGTCACGTGTAGGGCTTTGAGCAATGCTGTTCAGACCTGAGATTCGGTTTCTTGCACTGCGCCCTACCCTCCCAATTCACCCTGTTGGGTCTCCTCTGTTTTCCCATCTGCTCCATTTTTTCTCCATGCACCACTCTTGCATCTCCGTCCCTTCTTCACTGCCGTATTTCCCCTGCCCCTCTCTCTGCTGCTACGTTTCAGACAACTTTTAAGGAGATCTCCAGGGAGGGCTGGGGAATAAGGGCACAGCAAGGAGTTCAGGTCTTATTCCACACAGTCTGTCCTGCTTCTGCCAGAGCCCTGAAAGAAAGGCCAGAGCTTTGCACCAGGGTGAGAGTTTCCAGATCTGGCTCACCAAGGAGCCTCATCTCCCCATGGATGGAACCATGAAGGACCCAGAATAGCCAAAACAATCTTGAGAAGGAACAATAAAGCTGGTGGCATCATGATCCCTGTATTACGAAGCTCCAATAATCACAGTAGTACAGTACTGGCGTAAAAACAGACACAGGTCAGTGGAGCAGAAAAGAGAGCCTAGAAAATAAACCACACGTGTAAGTTAAATTAATTTACATCAAAAGAGGCAAGAATACACAGTGGGGAAAGGATGTGCATGAGTGCTAAGTTGCTTCAGTCATGTCTGACTCTTTGCGGCTCCATGGACTATAGCCTACCAGGCTCCTCGGTCCATGGGATTCTCCAGGCAAGAATATTGGAGTGGGTTGCCGTACCCTTCTACAGGGGATCTTCCCAACCCAGGGATCAAACCCACGTCTCATACGTCTCCTGCACTGGCAGGCAGCTTCTTTACCACTAGCACCGCCTGGGAAGCCCTAGTGGTAAAGAAGGGGAAAGGACAGTCTCTTCAGTAAATACTGTTGGCAGAACTGGACAGCCACACACAAAAGAGTGAAGCTGGACCACTATCTTACACCATGCACAAAAATTAACTCCAATGGATGAAAGATTTCAATGTAAAACCTGAAACCATGAAACTCCTAGGAGAGAACATGGACAGGAAGCTCCTTGACACTGGCCTTGGCCATGATTTTTTGGATTTGACAGCCAAAGCAAATGCAAGAGCAAAAATAAACAAGTGGAGCTACATCAAACTAAAAAGCTTCTGCATAGAAAAGGAAACCATCACCAAAATGAAAAGGCAACCAGTGACTAGGAGGAAAAAGTTGCAGATTCCATACCTGATAGAGTTAATATCCTATCCACTCTCTTCTCCTCTCAGGAAACATTTATCCACAATTTCTAGTGTGACCTCACAGAAAATTCAACACACACACTGGTACATCCAATTTACATCATAAGAAGGAGCGCCTGTTCAGTGGGAACACAGACTCTCAAGTTGCCTTGTTCAGTTTGGAATCCTGGCTGCCCCTTACCTGTGTAGTCTTGGGTAAGCAACTGTTCCCTCTGGGCCTTGTTCCTGCAGGAGATAGGTTCTAAAGCGGCCCCCAGTGATCGCTGCCTCCTCCTAGTCACAGTCTTACACAATCCCATCCTTTTGAGTAACTTGTAGAAGTAACCAACAGAAGCAATGATGAGGAGATAATACTTCCACTAGGTCCCAGAATTTTATGGCTTTTATACTGCTGGCAAACTTGCTGTTTTTCTGAGTTTGATGGAGCAAGCTGACATGCTGAAGAGGCCCACAAATAAGTGAGAGTGGCAACCAGCCAATAGCCAGCAAGGAACAGAGGCCCACAACACAACAGCCCTTGAGGAACTGGATTCAACAACAACTTATGTGAGCTTGGCAGCAGATCCCTTCCCAGTCAAGTCTTCAGATGAGTCCTTGGAACTGGCTAACACCTTGACTGCAGCCCTGTGAGAGGCTGAGGGCATGCCCAAATTCCCGAGCCCTAAAACTGTGAGATGATAGATGTGTGTTGTCCAAAGTCGGTATGTTTTTTAACAATTTGCTATGTAGCAATAGATGAATAACGTTTCCCTCTAATGTAAAAAAGAGACAGCAGCAGTTACTAACATATTTGTTATGAAGATTGAAGAATGTGTTTAAGGATACAGAACAGCAACTAGAATATACTAAGCATTATGTAAGTGCTTTTTAAAATAAATAATTTACATTTACACCAGAAAGAGAAGATAAAAACGTAAGTGTTCCCCACCAACTTTAGGGACTCCTTGAATTCCATTCATAGACTGCCAAGGGCCTTATGGACCTCAGGTTAAGAATTCTTGGGTCTGACATGTACCCCCCCAATGTTCACTGCAGCAATATTTACAATAGCTAGCACATGGAAGGGATGTAGATGTCCACTGACAGACGAGTGGATAAAGAAGCTGTGGTACATATGTACAACGGAATATTATACAGCCATAAAAGGAACACATTTGGGTCAGTTCTAGTGAGGTGGATGAACCTAGAGCCTATTGTACAGGGTGAAGTGAGTCAAAAGAGAAAAACAAGTGTCATATATTAATGCTTATATTTGGAATCTAGGAACAAGGTACAGATGAACCTATCTGCAGGGCAGGAATAGAGATGCAACCATAGAGAACAGACTTTGGACACAGCGAGGGAAGGAGAGGGTGGCACAAACTGAGAGAGTAGCACTGAAACAGCTACGTCACCATATGTAGAAGAGATAGCTAAAGGAAGTTGCTGTATTACACAGAGAGTTCAACTCGGCACCACTCTGCGACAGCCTGGAGGGGTGGGGTGGGGCTGGGGGGGAGGAAGTTCAACAGGGAGGGGACATATGGATAGTCATGGCTGATTCACATTGTTGTATGGAAGAAGCCAGCACAATACTGCAAAATAATTATTCCCCAATTAAAAATAAAAAGAATTCTTGGGTCTAGAGCAAATGGAGGGCATTAGGCAAATGTCTTCTCCTGGCTTCTCCAAATCATTTCTGCCTAAACCATCTTTTCCTCCTGTACCAGAGAAGAAAGGTCCTCTTTAGTCCCCACTTTCTTCTAAGCCCCAAGATCCATGCTCTCACCACCCCACCTAATTCATCACCATGTCCTGTTGATTTAATCCCTTTATGATTCTTGAATTTGGTACCTCTTCTTTTCTCTCAACACTTACTGTCTTAAATCAGGTCACTGTATCTTGCCTAGACTGTTGTGGAGCCTCATATTAATAACTGGTCAGATTCCACAGACGTTCCTCTTAAAGCCATTTTTCAAGAAGCTACTGGAACCCTTTTCCTAAAACCTAAATGTCATTTGTCACAGCCTTGCTATAAACTCCTCTGGTACCCTCTGGCCTTAAAATGCCTTCTGTGGCTTGATGCCTGCTGACTCCATCCTCAGCACATCCTCCAGTCTATGTGGTAAATTCTAGCATCTCTTGCACAACTTTTGCTTCCTGACCCATGGCCCCATGGTATTCTTCCTGAGGCCCCCAGATCTGTGTTCACTTCACTAACACTGACCTGTGACTGGCAATAAGCCTCCTCCTTGTGGTGGATCCAAATGTTGAATGCAGCACACCTTGTGAGTTCAGTGATCTCCCTCCTTCCAGAACCTTGGAAGACTAGACTTGGGCTCCCATATCCCTCCAGAGGGTCACAGGGTCTATAGCAGGGTGGCACTATGTTTTGGGGGAGGGAGGTTGTTGGGGGCCAAGGACACATGGGTGTGAGATGGTGACAGTTCACAGTGGACAAGAGAGGATTAAAAGCGGCCAGGCGCAGTGGCTTAGGCTGAGGTGGAGGCTTCTGAGAGAGCCAAACATTTGCAGTATTGTTGTCGGCTGCTCATGTTGCAGCACACAGCAGAGGCCGCAGGGACTGGTGTATCAGGCTAGAGGATGGCCCTCCAGACTGCCCACCATGGTTCCACACCCTGCGTGGGGGCCAGTCTGCATCCACGGGCTCGATCATCTCTGGCATGACAGGCTAAGTGGTCAACAATCACTGACCCCATCCCATCCTCAGCTGCTCTGGGCTGTCCCACCCTCTAGGGGTTTGAGGCTAAAAGGGGATTAGGGTGAGGTGTGTGCATAGGAAAGCACTTGGGAGCCCCAAGGTGGTGAGTCCAAAATGTGGCAGTAATGGAACTGGATCCAGACAGGGAAGAGCTGAAACAGCAAGTTCCACCTTCCTTTGCCTGTGGAGAAAATCCACACATACTCGGGATACCCAACGCCAAATTCTCCATGCGCTTCTTACAAAGGAAGGTGCTGAAATCCACTCCCGTCTACTTAACATCCTACTGGATCTGTCCCTGCTGGAACTGAGTGTATTAACTCGTACACTGCACATCTTCTACCGCCTCTCTCATGCCTGAGTAAAGTGAGGTTCCCAAGGCTACAGGCTACTAAGGAGCGAAGATGGATTTCACACCAGGGAGGCGAGCCCTGGAAGCCCTAAGGAACACATGCCCTTGCTCAGGCTGTTTGGACAGAAGAGCAGAGACCAACTACAAGTAGTCTCTCAGTAATAAAATACATGAGAGTTGGAGGTGCTTCGGGTGAACTAAGTTCCAGACACACAGAGGTTTAGGACATGGTAGGCAAACTTTTTCTGTAAAAGGCAAGATAACATTTTAGTCTTGTGAAGCCCTACGGTCTCTCTTACAGTCACTCAACTCTGCCACAGTGGCACAGAAACAGCCATAGAAAACGTGTAAAAAAGAAAGTTGTTTTCCAGTAAAACTTTATTCCCCAAACAAGTAGCGGGTTGGATACAGCCCATGGTTGGCTGACCTCTGGCCTACAAGGAAAGCTAAGCTGCTCAGATTGATGAGCAACGGAACTTGAGTAGGCCTGGGGGTAGGGAAGGGTGGGGGAATTCAAGTCTGAGGTTTGAGAGTCAGTAAGGCTGTCCCACACAGTTCTGCAGGTAGCTCGCGGCACCAGGGCGCCTGCCTCACATGGCTCAGAGGTGAGGGCGAGAGTACACAATCCAGGCTGCGTTTCTTTCACCAAGCTGTGTGATCATCACGCTGCTGGCTGCCTCAGCCTGGAATCTACTAGCCAGACTGAGGGGGGGCCAGGTCTGCCTAGACGGCCCCTTTGTCTCAAAGGGCACTGTGTGTGGGTTCACCGCATTTACCAGACAATGTGCTTGTAGGTGCTATGGAAACGGATCCTTATGAGGTTGATAAGGAAACTGGGGCAAGAGATAATTCGTCTTTTCAGCTGTCTTCACAAAAGATAGCCTTAAGCAACAAATCTATGTTGCTGCATTACATGGTTCAAATGGCTTAAGCCTACAAAGACCTTAGAGCTGACCAGGTGAGTCTAGGCATTTCAGTCCCTCCCTTTAAGAATCACAGAGCACAACAAAGACAGTGATGCACACTCCAATGTGGAACTGAAGCTGTTAGGTGTGTCTGTGGCAGGACTCCCAAATATGGCATGGATTCAAAGGAAGGAGAGATATGACATGGCCCCAGAGGTTCACCAAGCCCTTGTGGAGGAAGAGACCTTCGACTGAGAGTATAAGGGGGATTGTGGAAAGTAACACCAGACAGGGTGATTGGGGATGTTCAATGGGCCTTGCATGCCAGAGAGAGGGATGGAGGTAGGGATTTGCATGTACTTATTTTAGCAGATGGCAGGGGGCCATTCTATGGACAGAGGAGCCTGATGGGCTACAGTCCATGAGGTCACAAAGAGTCGGACATGGCTGAGCGACTAATATGATGAGATCAGTGATGTACTTAATGTACTTAATCCAAATTAGGGCTTGGCCTGTCAAGAAAAAGAGGTGGATGCGAGAAGTGAAGTAGAATGCACAGGACTTGGTCCCTCTTTGAACAGAGTGAGTAGAATATGGCTAGGCCAACGGTTAACAGTACTGTTTGAATTTAAGATATCAATCCACAGGCATGGATCTCCACAGGCAATCAATTCACAGGCAACGTCTCCATCTGAAAGTTGCCACCAGTTGCTCTTTTTACCTTCAGGTGTGTTGCTCTTTAAGTGCTGGAGATCTTTCCATTTATTGGAACAACCTCCCGAGACTATCAGGGAAGAGCTCTAGCAGTGCTCAGGCCATCCCAGCTGGGACAGAGTGGATTTAGCTGCCTTTGAGGCAGAGGACTGGAGAAGGCAATGGCACCCCACTACAGTACTCTTGCCTGGAAAATCCCATGGACAGAGGAGCCTGGTGGGCTGCCATCTATGGGGTCGCACAGAGTCGGACACAACTGAAGCGACTCAGCAGCAGTAGCAACAGCAGAAGCAGAGGGCAAGAAGAGTCTACCTGAGATTCGGCAGAAAATGGAACCATGGTGCTTTGCTGCTACAAAGCAGTTGGTGCTGTGAGGCTCATGTGAAAACATGCAGTGCCTTTGGAATCTATTCTGCATCTGTACAAACAAAAAGTGTACAAAAATAAAGCAGTATGAGGACAGTCACTTGTGCTCTTTTTAACTCTTGAACTGTTCAAGCAAAACATGAATCACTACCATATGACAGGGGCTTAAAGGGATTGGACTTGACATCAAAAATTCTTTTGATTATAAGCCCTTGAGTTATTCAAGGGAGAGGGAGAGGCCTTTCACTCATTTCCTTCTCTATTTGTTTCTTCCCCCTCAGCACAGGTCATGAATATCTACGGAGAAGAACATCAAGATCAGGTCAGCATCAGGTTGACTTCACATCATCTCTGAGCTATTTAAAGTCATCTCTTCTGGTTATGCTTAGTGGGGAGCGAGGAACTCAAGAGTCCTCCTAGCAGTCTTACGGGAGCACCTACTCTTGCCATCACACAACCTGCAATACTTGGCAGAAGGATGGCAGCAGGGGCAGGGAAGGCAGCAGTGACAGCAGCCGTGGCAGGTGCTATGACGTGGCATCCACCAAGTCTTCACACTCGGGGCAGATCAGCCCAGCACTGGCAGGAGCAGCCTTCATGAATCCAGGAGGAAGCAGAGCCAGCATGGCCAGGGCAGGTGCTTCCAACATGTACCCACCTATGAGGTAGCAAGGCCTGTGAGCACCTCCTTGTCCTCAGAGGGCAATTCAGCATGTCAGCAGGAGGTACCAGTCTCTCCCCAGAAGGCAGCATGGGTGTGGCGCTTGCAGGAGACGATACCACCAGCAAGCCTGTATCAGAACAGCTAAAGTTCCAGTGGTGGGATCCCTCATCTCAAGCTTGCAGACTGAAAGCTGCATGATTAACAGGATGGAAGCCAGAAGGTCTCCCAAACCATGCTGAAGCCTAGAGGAAAAGAAAGGAAAATGACTGAACTCCTGATAAAATTTTCCATTACCATATGACTGGAAGAAGACAAATCAACTCTTAACATCATCCTTCTGCTGGCCCTTTGCCTGACACGGAACCACTAGGGGTGAAAAAGAAGGGAAAAGGCTGCAGCAGCCCAGGATGTGGGGGACACAGACCCTCCTTCAATGGAAAACCAAACAAAAACAAAAAGCCATTGGCCACAGCCTCATTCACTGGGTGTGTGGTCAGATTTCCCTTCCTTTCTTACTTTCCACTAACTTCAATGTAATTGTGAAAAGCCCTGTACTCAGGTCTGGGTGGTGAATCTAGGGAAGTGAAAAACACGAATCCTCTTCTCAAGGAGTTCACTGTATAGTAGAGCGTACTGTCATCTTTTCTGTTACTCTCCCTGCCTGCTCATGAGAATCATTAATGCTGAATCACAACCGGTACAAAGTAGAATGAGGAGTGTCCTCGGATAGGAAATCATGTACAGTAAAGCTGAAATGATCAGAATGTTTTTCTGTCTGGACTATGGGCTTGAAAAGAGTAGGGGCATAGCACACAGGTCAACTCAGCTGTGCAGTGGGAAGAAAAACAGTCTGCAGCTGCCTCCTATGTGCCAGGCGTTGTACTTGGCCCATAACCTACATACCTAATTCTCATAACAATTTTATAATTAAGGTATCAACATCTGTTTTACAAATTAAAATAACAAAGATTCAGAGGACTTGAGTAACTTACCCAGAGTTACATAGGTAATAAGTGATAACCTAGGTCTGTAACCTAAGTCTTTCTTCCTACCTTAACTATGGCAGCAGTTTACTAATAGGCAAAACCTGACTTACATTTTAAAAAACCGTATTTTGACCTACAGTAAAGTTGCAAAAATAGTGGAGAGTTTCCATATACTCCTCACCTAGCCTCCCCTAATGTTAATATCTTAATACTATAGTACAATGATCATAACAAGGAAATTAACATTGTTAACAATATTACTAACTAAACTAAAACTTTCATTTGTTTTTCATCAGTTTTGCCACAAAAGTCCTTTTTTCTTCCAGGATTCCATTAAGGATCCCACACTAATGATTTTTTTTTCCACAACAGTTTCATGCTAACAAGGATATGAATAAGGTACATACCTTATATTTTGCTGAAATCTTTCTTAATTTTATGGCTCATAAAGTAAATGATACTTTGTAAATGGTCTATAGGCACTTGAGAAAAAGTTGTATTTGTACTCTGCTATTTGTGGCATGCCCTATAACTGTCAGTTAGATGAAGTTGGTTGAGAGTCATGCTTAAGTCTACCGTGTCCTTAATGACTTTCTCTCTACTTGCCCTGTCAATCACCGAGACACTGTTACTGACATTCCCGAGTATATGCTGTAGAGGTGCCACTTTCTTCGCACAGACCCATAGGTTTTTTTGCTTCATGTATTTTGAAACTTTGCTATTTGGTGTACAAAGAATTAGAATTGTCTTATCTTCTTGTAAAATTGACCCTTTATCATTTCTACATGGTCCTCCATCCCTGTAAATAGATTCTATACTCTGAAATCTAATTTGATTGCTATTAATATAGTCACTTTCCATTTCTCTGGATTAGTGTTTGCATGCTATATATTATTTTCTATCTTTACTTTTCAGCAATATTTGCATTTTTATTGGGTTTCTTATAGACAACATATTGTTGTGTCTTGTTTGGTTTTTTAATCTAATTTGACAGTCTGACATTTAGTTGGGTCTTCTGACTTTGCTGTGGCTCAGCTGATAAAGAATCTGCCTGCAATGTGGGAGACCAGGGTTCGATCCCTGGGGAAGGGAAAGGCTACCCACTCCAGTATTCTGGCCTGGAGAGTAAAAAGTCCATGGGGTCACAAAGAGTTGGACATGACAGAGCAACTTTCACTTCACTTTGGACCATTTATGTGTAATGTTACTATTGATATGCTTGTGTTCAACACCTTTCTATTTGTTTTGAACTTGCTTATCTCTCTGCATTATTTTTCCTATTAGACTATTTTTAATTATGTTTAATCTGGTCCCATCACTTCATGGCAAATAGATGGGGAAACAGTGGCTGACTTTATTTTTCTGGGCTCCAAAAATCATTGCAGATGGTGATTGCAGCCATGAAATTAAAAGACGCTTACTCCTTAGAAGGAAAGTTATAACCAATCTAGACAGCATATTAAAAAGCAGAGACATCACTTTGTCAACAAAGTTCCATCTAGTCAAGGCTGTGGTTTTTCCAGTGGTCATATATAGATGTGAGAGTTGGACTATAAAGAAAGCTGAGAGCCAAAGAATTGATGCTTTTGAACTGTGGTGTTGAAGAAGACTCTTTGAGAATCCCTTGGACTGCAAGGAGATCTAACCAGGCCATCCTAAAGGAGATCAGTCCTGGGTGTTCATTAGAAGGACTCATGATGTTGAAGCTGAAACTCCAATACTTTGGCCACCTGATGCAAAGAGCTGACTCATTTGAAAAGACCCTGATGCTGGGAAAGACTGAGGGCAGGAGGAGAAGGGGACGACAGAAGATGAGATGGTTGGATGGCATCACTGACTCAATGGACATGAGTTTGGGTGAACTCCAGGAGTTGGTGATGGACAGGGAGGCCTGGCATGCTGTGGTTCATGGGGTCACAAAGAGTTGGACATGACTGAGTGACTGAACGGAACTGAATTATGTTATAATTTTGCTTTACATTATGATGAATTCTTAGATAACTATTTATAGTATACTTTTAAAATACAGACCACCTTCAAGCAATATTAAACTTCATGGCACTTTGAGGATCATATAATAATACACTTCCATTTACCTCATTCTTGTGTAAGTACTATTCTTATCACTCATTTCTGTATACATCATAAAACTATAAATATGTCATTTTTTTAGCTTTAAATAGTCAATTATCTCCTGAAGAGATTTAAATTGTAAGGGGAAAAAAGTCCTGTATTTGTTCTAGATTTATATTCAATGAATTTCATTTCTTCTACAAATTCAGATTTCCACATGTTCTATTTCCTTGAGATTACAGGCTTTCCTTTGACATTTGCAGTGAGGCTCTGTGGCAATTAATTCTTTAACCTTTTGCAGGGATGAGTGAGTATTTTACATTTGTGTATGAAATTTATTTCTGGTTGGTAGACTGTAGACAGCTTAAAAAAATTTTTTTTTAATACTTAAAAGAAGTTACCCTTACTCTCTTCTGACATGCATTTTTTTTCCACTGGTAAGTCTGCTGTAATTCTTATTACAGAATAAGAATAACACATCTTTTTTCTGTTTCTGGACTTCAGATTTTCCTTTTATCATTAGATTTAAGTAATTTAATTAAGGTGTGATTTTGTGCAGTTTTCTTCATGATTCTCATGCTTTGGGTTCATTGAGCTTCTTAGAGCTCTGAGTTTTCACTGTCAAACTTGAGAAATGCCACCCAATATTCTTTCAAACAACTTTAGCACTATCTCAATACAATGTACAACAGTTAACTGACAAAGTCAGAGACGGATGGGTAATGCTCATGATTACAATGCATTTACATGCACACAAATCATGTCACTCAGACTGATGCAGCAATATGATTCATCACTGCTGCTGCTGCTGCTGCTAAGTCACTTCAGTCGTGTCCGACTCTGTGTGACCCCAGAGACGGCAGCCCACCAGGCTCCCCCGTCCCTGGGATTCTCCAGGCAAGAACACTGGAGTGGGTTGCCATTTCCTTCTCCAATGCATGAGAGTGAAAAGTGAAAGGGAAGTCGCTCAGTCATGTCCGACTCTAGCGACCCCATGGACTGCAGCCCACCAGGCTCCTCCGTCCATGGGATTTTCCAGGCAAGAGTACTGGAGTGGGGTGCCATTGCCTTCTCCTGATTCATCACTGTGAACTGCAAATCATGGTTGCCAATATCAGTAATTGGGGGAAAAAAAACAGTGACAGTGACTAAAAAAGGTAGATAATCTATGCTGTATTCATCTGATATTAAAAAGTTTGTTGCTTTCAAACCTATTTTGGGGGCTGTCACATTGGTTTTGTTTTCCTCCAACCTTCTGTACCCATTATAGAAAACTGGAGATTTTCATATCAAGTAAAGGTTTCCTGAGATATATGACTTTCATTACTGAAACCAGGCTAGTCCCAGGCAAACTGGAATGATTTATTACTCTAGGGCCAAGCTTCTCGGAGCCTGTCTGGAGAGCACCAAAGCTACGAAACCATGTTTTCACTCACTTCCCCAAGAGAGTTGATTCATCTAAGGAGAGGATTTGATATGGATGGCAGGAATCAGTATCACACAGGGGGAAGAGAAGCTCAGTAAAAGAACTCAGGAAGGGAAAGAGAAAGAGAAGAACCTGTATTACAAACTGGAATCAATGTGGATGAAGTTTTGACCACAGTAGTGGTCTCCACTGTTCTGATAAATCAACTATATGATGGTCTGTTCAAGTGGAATTTATTATTGCACTGATGGAAACCTGACAATATCAACTCTAATCCCCACGAGACTTTAACTTTCATATACGTCTAGCACAAAAAACAGTAAAGATAATTTTAAGAGAATGGAAAAGAATCCATATTTTTCAACAATTGAGAGACAGGATTTGAATGGAGAGATCAGAGAGTATCCAGAAGTTTGAGTCATATTTCCACCAATGTCAGACATATAAACTGTTATTGGTAATAAGACTATGCAATGTAAAAAACAGAGAGGCCAAAGACTATGACAAAAATATTCTGCCAAAATTTACTGTTTCAGATAGCCGAATCGTGGTAGAAACTCAATGTACTGAAATGTCTGTAATTTTACTCTAGTTAAAAATAAGCATATTAGTGAGGTTGATGAAGAGTAAAAAGATGGGAATTATAGATTTTCAGAGCAAGGTCAACTGTGATGAAGATGTTTCAAGTAGAACATAGAAATTCAGAAGACACAGAGAATGAAGAGACAGGAAAAAAATCTTAGCACACAAGTATGAGTAATTACTAGCTCTCTGCCACTACAATTAGCAAAGGGAAGCATACTCTGAATTCCTGGAAGTGGTCTCAGTAAGTTCCATAGAAAAATTTATTTTGATTATGTCTTAAAAGTTAAAAGATTGTGAATCTAGGTATCAAAATGGTAACATTGTCCATGGCAAAGAGATGATTAGATGATAAACTACATGTGATGTGCATTCAATTGAATATGTGGTTAAAGGGAAAATTGGCTTTTTCATACCAACTTGGTTGTGGATGAGAGAAGGTAAGAGGATGTAAGGAAGGAAGCAAAGGAGGGAGAGAGGGAGGGAGGGAGGGGGAAAGTACTTTAAAAATTGTTCAATATGGTTTTTATGAGCTAGACTATGAAAACAAACCTTTTGAATAAAATATGAAGGCCATATGGAGACATGCAGAGAAAAATTGGGAATAAAGAAATTTTCCAAGTGTCAATTCCAAAGTAACAAAGGTTGGACAATTTTGGAGATGTGTTAGATAAAAGAAGAGTCTTGAGGAGGGAAGAATAAATGCTCCAATCCAACTGGTGCTCTCCAAGCACATTCATCCTTGAGGCCAGGCAAGCCCACGCCATGGGAAATGTTTATGTTTTCCAAAATTGAAGAGAAAGAACTTGGGCAATGCCAGAGAGAGGTTTGCTCCGAACTACCCAGAAATCAAACTTCAGAAAGACGCAACAGAAACTACGCCTTGGGTAAAAAAGGATCAATTCCAGATTAAAGAGTTTTGAGTCATTTTATTGCCGAACATTTTTCCTCCCTATAGAAGTGTGACAGGGAAACTGCATTGATCTTTACCCTATCACTATTCTATTAAGTTTTGCTTAATATGAACTATTCAGCCAAATTGGACAAATTAAATATATGAAGTCCTCAATGGGTGATGAGTGGCAATGCCAAGTCGTGTCCTCCTGGGTGACTGTTGAGGATGACTTCATCTATTTTCTAGTTGTCACTCTGCACAAAGTCAGCACTGTGAAATGTATGGGTCTATAGCAGGTAGATTTAGGAGGCACTGAAATCAGGAAAATGCAGCAGCATTTTGGACATAGATTTACTTAGATCATGGAAAGAACAGTCCCAATTGGCAGCTGGTGTTGAACACAAATATTGACATTGTATTTCAACTCAAAATTGTCCTTGCTTGAGACAGACATCATGGCAGAGTTAAAGGACCGCAAGACTGGAAGCTGGGTGTTCAGAATCCCAATCTCAGTTCTGTTAACAGGACTAAATTCATCAGTGAATGTCTTTAGACCTCAGTTTCTCCACATGGAAAATGAGTGATTGGGTTCAACATGTAATTCAATATAACATAAATCAAGTGCTTCATATGCTCCAGGAATTTTGCTGGAATAAGAAATTGTTAGGATTCTTAACATCTGGGGGCTCCTGTTACAATTCTCCTTAAAGAGGGATCCTCACCTTTTGTCTGATTGATATGCATAGAAAGTATTACCAGGGAAGAAAATTATCAGACTGTTTTTTCCAAACTTTTTTCAGAGTACTATTCATTCTTTATAACGCCTAACTGGGAGGATCAGAAATACATGGAAAATAAATATCATCCATGGATATAAGAAGAAAACTAATTCATTCCATCTTAAGTATTTTTTCACATTATATATTTACTTTTAAAATATGGACATTTATATATTTCTAACTTAGTATTTTCTGCAATATTCATTCATGAAATTAAATGCTTTTAGAGATTCATAATTCATATTGTATTTCATATCTCTGATTAGTTTTATTTATTTTTTAATGATTATTTATTTTTTAATATAAATTTATTTATTTTAATTGGAGGTTAATTACTTTACAATATTGTATTGGTTTTGCCATACATCAGCATGAATCCACCACAGGTATACACATGTTCCCCATCCTGAACCCCTCCTCCCTCCTCCCTCCCCATACCATCCCTCTGGGTCGTCTCAGTACACCAGCCTCAAGCATCCAGTATCATGCATTGAACCTGTTGATTTGTTTCATATATGATATTATACATGTTTCATTGCCATTCTCCCAAATCATCCCACCCTCTCCCTCTCCCACAGAGTCCAAAAGCCTGTTCTATACATCTGTGTCTCTTTTGCTGTCTCGCATACAGGGTTATCGTTACCATCTTTCTAAATTCCATATATATGCGTTAGTATACTGTGTTGGTGTTCTTCTTTCTGGCTTACTTCACTCTGTATAATAGGCTCCAGTTTTATCCACCTCATTAGAACTAATTCAAATGTATTCCTTTTAATGGCTGAGTAATACTCCATTGTGTATATGTACCACAGCTTTCTTATCCATTCGTCTGCTAATGGACATCTAGGTTGCTTCCATGTCCTGGCTATTATAAAGAGTGCTGCGATGAGCATTGGGGTACATGTGTCTCTTTCAATTCTGGTTTCCTCGGTGTGTATGCCCAGCAGTGGGATTACTTTTAAAGTAAGAAATTTTAACTTTATTTAATCAGGTATTCACCCAAGTTAACACTGGGGAAAGTTTTCTTCAGGAGAACATTTGAGAAAGTTTAGATTATCTCTAAGTTATGCCCTTATTTGAACGTGGGTTGTATCTACACTTTGGGTTTCTTTCTACTTAACTTCTTGTGATAGTTTGTCTGTCTTTGGCTGTAGTGTACCGAGTGGTGTCCCACACTTCACTGGTGGATGTCTCATCTGCTCCGTTATGGGAACCAGGCTACTCAGGGTGGTAGAATTAAGGGAAAGGGCCCCTACATTATTCTTAACTGAAGGCAGACTAAGGGAGGCTAAAGTTTAAAGTCCACATGGGAATCTATTGTATTGGGCAAATAACGTCTTTTTTTACAACAGAAAGATTGAGAATAATAAGTAATTCAGCCAAAATAAAACCAAGATTCCTAACCAAAGTAGTGCCACCAGGAAATGACCCTTCATATTCCTGCTTTCCAAGCCTTCAGTCTCTATTAAATACATATAAAGCTCTTTTAGACAGTCATTTACTCTTCCAAGTCACCTCCTTACTTCACCAGGCCCCAACAATAGACAAACTCAATGTCAGTCATCACACTGTCCCAGCCTACTTACGTTTAGATCTTCCTTGCACTGCAGTGAAGAAAACCATGGAAATACCAGAACACAGTCAAAATAATACTCGAAATTATCCATATTATTATTTCTGTCAAGACGGAAAATAGAGACATCAGTGAGGATAAGTAGCACTGTCTGTCAGTACAGACTCAGTCTCTTCAAAGAGCCTGATATCTAGTTCATGCTGACCTTAAAGCAGAGCACCATTTCTCTGTCTTTTAGTTTTGGATAACACTTAAGTTCTTTACTGTAGCCCCTGTCTACACTAGAGGGGGTGGCCTAGTGCTAATCTGATCATGCTACACACGCCCTTAACCATTTTTAAATCAACCAGTAAAATAATTAAATCACCTCCCTGGTATCTTACAAACAAAACAATCATTTCCATGATTTTAATATAATTTAACTGCTTATTGTGTCACTGTATAAGTATTATGAATAAAAGAGGAACTTATGTAGGGATGACAGAAAGCTGTGACTTCACTGTGCTGCCAGTCAACAATTTGCTGGTAACAATGACTATACTCATTATTTAAAATCAGACTCTGCTAAGAAACCCAATCTCAAGAAAAAATATTTTGAATTTAATATCACACCTCACACTCAGTAGCAAAGATATGCTAACAACCCTAGTCCAAGTAAGCCTTTAAATAGAATAATTCAATGTAGTATTAGGAGGTTGCCTAAAAAGTATGGTGCGGGGACTCAGTCATTTTCTGTGCTATTAGAAATTCAACATTACACAAGAAACACAGCTGTTAAAACACCACTCAAGGCAATGAGATGTAACAATATAGAAACTAACCTGCCAATAGAAATAGTCATTTCCTTCTTCCGGTTGAGTCTGGGGTTGAGGACCAAAGAGGTCACAGTTAAGCAGAACTAAAGACTCAGTGAAGAACATGCTGTTTCCACCTGCTCTGGTATTTTCAGAGTGTGGCTTTAAATTCTGTCCTTAGGGATCTCCCCAGCTTGCTTCAGGTTCTAGGTACCAGCCTGCAGCCGGACACACCAGATGGACTACTCTGGCATCACTGTTCTTGATGAGAAATGTAGGGAACTTCCTAATCCTGTAAAATGTGAAAGGGACAGGGAGCTCAATTAAGTAAGCAACATCCAAAAATTGTTTGGATCCTAGGTTTTAGACATTTAACCAAAAAGAATGATTGTCCATCTCTTGTGTAACTTAGGTAAGAAGAAGATTCTGTAAACGATTTTCTCAGAATGAATGATTACCCTAAGAGATCAAAGGTAGCTGAAAAAGAATAAGAAATCTTGAAGGAATGAGGTATTAACAAATAGTCAAGGAAAGAAGTCAAGTAATAAGAAGGTGAGTGTTAGGATTTATAGTAATCTCAGAGGCTTGTTGAGGACAGTTCCGATTAAGTCATTACACTGCCACAGATGTTGAACTGTCAGAGCAGATTCACCGAGAAATTCCCTGGGAAAAAGGAGCTTTGCAAAGAAATACAAAAACAACCAAAACTGTCTAAGAGAATCCTAACTGAGCCCAAGAAAGCAGGAATCAGAACACTTGAAACTTTTTGGATTCAAGAATATCACTTGCTACTTCCAGAAAACTGCTCCAAATTAAAATTTTTCAAGCTTCTTTTGCATTAGTTCAAGCTTAGAAAACGTTCAGGTATTCCAAGTCCACACCTACATAACTCCAGTCAGCCAGACTGGAGTGACGCCTAGTATAATTACAATAAGCAATTAAGTTTGAGAACCATATTTCTAGATGATAACCAAAAATTTTATAATAACTTAAAGGCAGAAATTACTCTGTATTTTGATTCATTTAGCTCTTATCTATGAAAAAAAGATATTTTTATTGATGAGTCATGATACTTGGCTTAAGAAAAAACCATATATTCTGGAATTCTACTTTCAAGATCCCAAAAAAACTTGTCTTACTCTTGGGACAAATGCAACTTAAAAATTTATCTGGACTTTCCTCCATAGATTTTGCACTATGAATCAGTTGCCAGACTAATGCTCTTATAATCCCACTCCCCGATGACAAGGGTGTCAATGTCACAAGAGCCTCCTCTCAGGTCAGCAACAGCAGGTCTGATTCATGGAGCTTCCTGGCCGACAAAGAGGGACGGTATCATGAACACAAATAAGTCATTACCTCGGTGAATTAACCTGCCATAATCAGTGGGTGATTTAGTCCTTTCACAGCTGCATTCTTATAGATTCCATCTCTATCCTCTCAATCTCAACAGATGGTTCAGACTCTCAGATTACTATTGCTGAGCTCTCAGGTCATCCTTTCTCCCAAGCACTGCCTCCACAGCTGTATGGAATCCCAGGTCAAGTTCTCTGCTCTGACAAAATTTATGTTAAGGCACACTTAACTTCAGCTACCAAAATCTCCATGTTCTCATGCTCACATGTGAGAGATTTTATTTATTCAAATCATTTAGCCAATTATTATTGGACACACACAGCTAAAGACGAAAGGTTTGTATCCCTTCAAAATGCTTATGTTGAAAACTAGCACCCAAAATGATGGTATTTAGAGGTGGGGCTGTTGTGAGGCAACTAGGTCGTAAGAGTGGAGTCCTCATGAATGGAATTAGTGCCCTTGTAAACGATACCCCAGAGACTCCCTCACCCTTTCTGCACTAAGAGGACACAGTGAGAAGACCACTGTCTATGATTCAAGAAAAGCACTCTCATGAGACCCTGAACTGGCCACTGTTTTGATCCTGGACTTCTCAGCTTCTAGAACTGTGAGGATAAATTTGTTTTTAAGCAGTCTATGGTATTTTTGTTAAAGCAACCTGAATGGACTAAGACATTTACTATATGACAAACATGTTCCAAGTCTTAAGGGTAGAGCATGTATTGTCACGAACAGTAAGGAGGCCAGTGTGGCTGGAGCACTGGCAGTAAAAGCAGGGGGTTAGTTACGGCTTATTCCTGTCACATTTCCTTCAAATACTGCCAAGTCACTGTTATCATTCCTTAAGCACAGCTGAAATACAGCTGCAGCACACTGTCTGTCCTCTTGCCTGGACTGTTACAGTACAATTTAAATGTTTCCACTGGAAGTCTGTGGAGTTACTACAAGGTTTTCCCTTTGGAAATGAGACATGACCTCAACTCAAGGACTTTTAAAATTCAGTTCGCTCTGTAAGCACTTTTCTCCATCAGAGCTCACTCCTTCACAGTCTTCAATGTCTGAAAGTCATTGTAGCAAACACACTTATAATGAGAGTACAGATAACAAGAGATTGCTCTATTTGTGGTGTGTGATCCCACTGGAAAATATATGCATGTATAGCCCTAGGAAGCTAACACACTGCCAGTTTGAAACGTTTATCTTAGTCCCTTTTGCCAGACATTTTTCTGATTTTTACAGATTTCTCTGCTAATGCTATGAGAAAGGTTAAGTACCATCATCCTCATTTATAGTTGATAAAACTGAGATAGAGGGAAGCTAACAGATTTGTTTAGTGTCTTCTTGGCAACAGTGATTCTGATCCTAGCTCTTAGCCTACAGGTATAACTAATTAGAAAATCTGTATAGGAAAAGCAATCAAGCCAAACCAACCAACCAAACCAACAAACAAAAGCCCCTTGAATTCTAAGATTTCTTCACAATTAAAATTAAAATAACTGATTTTGGGATTATTGAGTAGAGACAAAGTGGCTTCTATCATGAGTTGGGTATCAGTGGATCTTATCAGTATCAGTGGATCTTATCCTGCCTATTCCCAGATGCTACTTCAGAATACTGGGTCATTTTCACCACAAGTGGTAGAACTTCCATCACACACACACACACACACACACACACACACACACACACGTACACCCCTCAAAATGTGTGGTAATCCCTTGTTTTGTATAGATAGAAAAGAGGTGAACAAACTCAGTATCTCTCTCTTCTGCTGGGCCTGGATTTTCTTGAATATACATAGTATTTAAATAATATTCCAAAATGTTCAGAGCTTTGGAGATGGAATGGAACAACTCCACTGCTGTTCGCTTGTTGTCTCTAAGCTGAGAGACATCAGAGAGGAGGTAAGCGCAAACAATGCGGTGAGGGACAGTCTGGGTCCTCTCAGCCCGTCAGATGCTTTTCCACACTCTAAGGGCACATTTTAGCCAACATTTCACCTTCTACTCAGTACTAGAACCAGGTCTTCAAATTATGTATGAGTCAAACAATGACTCATATATAATGTGAAAAATATGTTTAAATACAAACAATGAACATTCATTGTAGAAAAAAGGGGAATGAAAATAAGAATAAAGCAATCATTATCTCTTTTTTTAAGAAACAAAGTGAGAGAGATGAACTACTTCAGCTGGAGGAATATGAAACAAGCAACTGCCCAGAAGCAGATTTGTGTAGATGATTGGAGGTCAAAGGCATACCGCTATCGGGGAGGGAAACTTGCATCACAAAGGTAATTAGGTGTTGAGTTGACAAAGAGCACTAAGTGTCAGAACAAAAGTTTTCAATCTACCTTGAAGTCCTTAGGGAAATACTTTTTGAAGAATTATCGCACAAACTTGTGACTTCATTTTGTAGGTTTAATGAAACATATGTTTGCATTCCCACTTTGGTCATATAATTCAGCAGGTCACTAATACAATAACGTAACAGGAAGTCTATTACAAGTAGACTGAAAGGAATTGAGAAATTATTAAAAACAACAACAACAAGCAAAAACAACAAAAAAAACGTGTTCAAGAATGGCTGTCCTTCCCCGTTTCCTCAAATTTCAGTAATGTTTAAATAAAGCTATATTTGAAACAAGTGAGGCAATAAAGTAATAATAATACTCTACAGAGTATGTAATGAAAGGTCAAGACACTTCATTAGCTGGGACCTGGTCTAAATTTTTGTCTTATAGGATGAAACCGCTTTAAAATATTTTATATTAATAGTTGACTGTGCTTCAGTGGGAAAAGTGTTTGGATTTCTACAGAAAATGATTTTATTTTAGTAGCTTGAAACATCATCCACTGGAAATCAAAACTGAAGTTCCTGATTTACAAACTACTCATAGCGATCACCTACCTATATCCATATTGTTCATTTGGTACTAATTCCTCTGCCCCTAACCACATTCTCAGAGAAGATAAGAACAGAAGCCTGACAGGGCATACTCTTGAGAAGACCCCCTCAGCCCCCAGAGCCAAAATAAACCACCAGGCAGACACAAAGTTGTTGTTGTTTGATGTAACATGATGGGGATGTAACATGCTGGGATGTAACATGCAGGCAGACTGAGGGTCAGAAGAGATGGACAGGGGGAGAGAGATGGACAGGGAGACTGAAATGGCAGGGCAGCATGGATAAGAGCAAACAAAATTGCTGTTACAACGAAAAATAGGTGTAAGAGTGAAAAATTGGTGTCACCAAGAAGTTTTGTGACACAAATAATAGAAGAGGGATGCTGATTTTAATAAAGTTGTGGAATCCATACTTCTATATTATTTTAAATATTTTCAAAATAGATGATTAAAGTCATGACTATGTGAGCTTTGGCTTACCAGCAACAATAGGAATTTGTATCTGTGATTACATAAACTGTTCCAGAATATAACTTTACTGAGTATCTTTTCTGTGCCAAATACCACAGGCTTTTGAAATAACTGTGAAAAACGTATACTACTATCATTCCCCTCCGAGGGTGAATGGTAGGAAATGCAGTTTTGTTTTGTTTCAGGGAATTTTTATCCAAGTATAAGCAGCACTACGAGACCACAAGATCCAGGAATCAGCACACGGAAGCTTCATAGCCTGGGTCATGACATACTGGTTGTCCAGATAATGAAACTGAAACTTGCAGCAGAAACTGCAACTGAAATCAGTTGCAACTGCAGGGTCATCAGTGAGAGAAGATCCATTCCACTGTCTAGGATCTTAAGGGAGAAATATCGAAGAGACTGGGAGGAAGGTGTAAGTTAAAACTGTAAATTAAAACTGTAAGTGTGGGTTCACTCTGTCACATTACAGACCAGATTGTCTCCATACTGACACAACTGCCTGAAGGAAAGGAGGGAATGCTGAGAAAGAATTTCAAACAGATTGTTCTTGAGGCTCAGTGAACAAGAAACTGTGGTCAACTAAGTACATACATCCCTTCCTTCCCAGTGACCCAAGTCCAAACAGAGGTCTAGTGGACTTTCTTGGGAGCTTCACCTCCCGGTACTGATTACCATCAGAAAACCTCTCTTCACTCATTGTATATGCCAGAGTTTCAAAGTGTTTCCTGTTCTCTGAAGGATGATGCTTTCTGAAAATGGAGAAAATCAGTTTCCTATCAATAAGCATAACAAAGCAGGGATCCAAAATTACACACATTTTGAAAAGGAAGGTCATCTAATATACCTTTACTTCCATCCATGAAAAGGTAACAGCCTCACAAAAAGTTCTCCTATCCTAAGTGAGTGAACTGAATAAAATTTCTGAAACAGCTATTTTCAGATAATGGACAATAGGTAATACAGGACTGTGATCAGTGAGGAAGGGAAACAAGCAAACCAAGCCCTAAAATCACCCCAGTTTCCTACCTGGTGATTTCCAGGCACCTGCACAAAAAGTGGGAATCAACAGAAACCCTGCCGTTCTTAGAGAAGTGTGTCCAAAACTCTTTAAAGGAATAAAACAAAATCTGTCACTCAATAATGTAAAAATCACACATCCAGCACACAACTGAAATAAGTAGAAATGGGAAGAAATAGGCAAATGTGACTGGTAACCACAGGAGACAAAGAAGAAAAAGCAAAAACAGTGAGTGGACAAGGCATTTACATGTATGTTCAGGTATTTAAAAAATAAACATAATGAGATGAATGGACAATATAAAGAAGAATGAAATGGAACTTCTAGATATGGAAAATATAATATCTGAAATTATGTCACCAAATGGAACTGAAAGCAGATTTAACTCTAAGGAGAAAAAAAACCCCAAAACAGTGAAATTGTAGGTGTAATAGCAGGCATCACACAAAATAAAAGATTTTAAAACAAATTTACTGAATGACAAGAGTCTTAGAACATGTGACATATATCAAGCAGTACATGGAACTGGAGTCTTAGAAGAGGAAAAAGAAAAAAGAATTGAAAATATTTAAAACAAGTTGAAAACTGTAATAAAATTCTACACATGAGATAAAAAATTCTAAAGCAACCAAAGGAAAAAGAGAAATCACACATAGAAGAACAAAGGTAAGAATCACTGCAAACTTACTGTCACAAATAATGAAGGTCAGCAGAGAGACAATTTTATAGGGTTAAAATGGAAATTTTTCTATCTAAAATTCTATATCCAGCAAAAATGTTGCAAAACACTTTCACTTCCAAATTAGTTCTTTCAAGTCCAAACATCTTGAGGAACCAACTGAAAATGTGTACAACCATGAAGAAATAATTATTTTTTTAAATATATTCAACATCAGCTATGGTACACACAATTTAACTCCGCTATGAATGTAAAAACATTAAAACCTTTCTTTGGACTATTGGAGTCTCGTTTTGGTGGAGTATAGCAGCTTGTTAGAATGAAAAAATGAATTTTGTGTGCTAAACAACTGAAATTTTCTAATGGGTTTCTTAATTTAGTAAAAATATAGTTTTAACTATGACTCCAATATTTTTATTTTATTACCCATCATAAAACATACAGTTGGGAAATTTCCTGATGGTCCAGTGGTTAGGACTCTGCGATCTTTCTGCAAGGACCTGATTTCAGTCCCTAGTTGGGGATCTGGGATACCACAAGGCAGGTAGCATGGCCAAAAATACAACAAAACAAAACAAAAATACAGTTGATCCTTGAACAACACAGGTTCAACTGTGCTGGTCCACTTATACACAGATTTTTTTCAATAAAAATATTGGAAAATATTTTTGGAGGTCTGCAACAATTTGAAAAACTTGTAGATGAACTGCACAGATCAGAAATATTGAAAAAATTAAGAAAAAGGTATGTCATGAATGTAATATATATTATATTATATATATGTATATGTAATGTATATGTATATAATGTATATGTAATATATATTATACGACGTGTTATATATTGTGTAGATTTATATGACAGTAGACTACTTCAAATTAAGTTCTGAGGGATCAAAAATTATACATGGATTTTCTACAGCAAGGGGCAGGGTGGTCAGCGCCCCTAACCTCTGCACTGCTCTAGAATCAACTGCAATTTCACAGTCAATGTTAAACTTTTGAGCTAAATTTATACTTTCAATTATGTAACTTGTCTCATATTCAACAAAATGAGATTCCAAATTTTTCTTTTTTACTGTGTGAATTGAATAAAAGAAATAAATTGTTATTAAAATTAACTAATTTTCTGGTTGATGCAGCTAAAGACATTGATAAGAACTGGCCTCATTCAAACTCTTGGCAAAATTCTTCCAGTGAAACAAAACAGTGACATTAGAACGGTGCACAAGGCAACTTGAAGGAAAAATGAACAAAGCTGCTTTAGAAAAGCAGTGACTAAAATAAAAGGACATCTGTCACAAACCGACATTAAAACCCCCTTCTGCTGTCTTATATGTAAATGTATCGTCTTTGGCTAGAGTCTTCTTAGGATACTTACTTTTTAAAAAAACACTGAAGCTTCTTCAGCTAATTTTCATGGGGTTAGTGATATCACTACTACTCTTAAGGCAGGTGGAAAATACTTCCTCTAAGGAGCACACACACGATCAACTCTCTTCAAAATAAACACAATTTAATCATCTAATATTTTATTAAATGTAAACTTTTCAGGTTTTCTGGCTCAGTGTTGCCCAAAAGATTCATTGCCAAATGGGAAAATGTTCAAGCCATAAAATAGCTGAAGGTTTATACCATAGAGTTTGTGACAAAATCATCCTAGCTAGTGTTCAGGCTACTCTTTATAACACTGCACATGGAGGACCACTTATCTTCCGTTTCCCACACACATCTCATTACAGCTGTTGTGTAACTGCCCACTGGTAGTCAGGAGCTGAGGGAATACGGCTCACACAAAGTTCCAGGCACTTGCTTCAATCTGAAATCCCTCTGCAAGGCCAATCCAGCTCCAGAGCTCCTTGTGGGATCAAAGTCTCTCTCATCACTGCCTCACAGTTCACCTTGCGCTTTCTCCACTTTCTTCCTAATAAAGCTGCACTCAAATGTTCATCTCCAATCTGCTTCCCAGAGATCCTGAACTAAGACCCAAGAGTCTTTCTGGGATCCAGCATGCCACATCTCTCAAAGGCTAAAAAGAAACTGTGCAGGTGTAGGCTTGCCTGAAAGCTGAGAAGAAAATCTGGCCAAGTGTTCATGGAAGCTGCCATGCAGGACGCTGAGGTGCAGAGATATTTGGGCCCAGTCAAGGCTGCCATGAGCACAAGAGTGCGTAGGTGGTAGAGCGCTGCGATCTAGAGAGACCTGCTGGGAGTTGGAAAGAGCAACATGCTTTCTGCTTAGACTTATGAATTCAGTTTGCTGACTGCTGTACAGAGGATTTAGCAATCTCTTTTGTGGAACGGGAGAAGAATACAGATAGGTAATAATATAAGCTTACAGAAAGTGAGAGCAATGTTATCCAAAGGATGCTATGTTTGGTTGTAAAGCTTTAAAGGGTGATTTTCTTTAAGCCCTGTGATGCTACAGTTAGCCTGAGAGAATGTGTCCTGTATTTTCAGAAGCTATACTTGTTAGAAAAGGGGTATTCAGAAAAGGTCCCTCCTTGCCGCTATCATTCAGAAAAGGTCCTTCCCTTGCGGCCATCAGAGATTAAGGCATCTCAGGCTTAAAGAAAACATCCCCACCCACAGCTTCGAAACTTTCACAGGATCTACAAAGAGAAGAATTGCTCTGAGCAGATCTCTGAGTGTTTCTATTTCAATTATGTTTCTATGAAACAAGTCACCTTCAAATTAGTGGCTTCAATCAGCAACAATTATCATGGCTCAAGAGTCTGGATTTGCTGAGCTCACCTGGGTAGTTCCTTCCTTATGTGGTATGAGCTGTGGCTGCAGTCATCTGGAGGCTCAACTGGTCTGGAATGTCCAAGAGGGCTCACTGAAGGCTCAACTGATTTGGAATGTCCCAGATAGTGGCAGTTGGAGCTGCCTAAAGGCTGGGATTTCTTGTGGGGCTGTCAAATCAGAGCACTTTGATCTCCCTTCATATGTCATCTTCAAGTGGCTCCCTTGGGCTTTCTTAAAAGTCTGGTAGTCTCAGGATAATCAGACTTCTTCTATGGTGCCTGAACCCTAAGAATACAAAATTAGAAGCAGTCATGTCCTTTTAAGTCTCAGGACAGGAGTAATATAATAAATAGCACTTATGTCACATTCTATTCTATTAAAGCAAGCCATCAGATTCAAGAGGAGGGGACCAAATGAGGAGACCTCCAGGAGTCATTCATTCCTGGTCACTGATGTAGAGATTACCACAGCTTCCCAATATTTCTATTTTCAAACTGAAATGTTCACAGTGGTTATCCTGTCCCTCTTTCTTCATTGGACGTTATGTGTGAGTTTAGTCTCTGGATTAAGAGACGCAGATGTGAAACTTACGCAGAAACTATCATGCAATGCTGAACTTTGAGACTAAGCCAAATCATAGGAATTCTGGTCGCCTCCCTTAGGGAAGATATTTTGCACATTAAAAGAAGGTAAATATCAAAGTAATGTATTAGATAATACATATTATAATGTCAATATAGTATAACATAAAATATATCCTATAATATATAAACTATATAATATATATACCTTAAATATATACTATATTATAACATACTATATATTAATATAAATAATATTAAGAATATTTAAGAGATAATGTTCTTAAAGTTGTTTGAATTCTGAAGAAAATTTTTAAGGTAAATTTTGTGAAGAAGCCTGAGCCTATGCCTGATAGGAATCTGCTTTCTGACTTCAGACTATACTACAAAGCTACAGTAATCAAAATGTTACCAAATTCACAAGCCCATGTGCCTGACACACAGTGAGGCCCATCAATAGTAAACATCAGAGTTTGGAACAGAGAAAGATTTATTACAGATTCATACAAGGAAATGGGTGGCTCATGCCCTAAGAACCCCAAAGTTACTGAAAGCTTTCAGCAGTCCCTTTAAAAGCAAAAGGTGAGGGATGGGTGTGGCTGGTTGCTGCTGACTTCTCCATGTCAGATTCTCTGATCCTGAGGTCTGGTCATGGTCAGCTAACGATGTTCCTGTAAATTTCTACCAGATGACTGTTAATTCTCTCTCCTGAGCAGAAAGGGCAAAGTCCCAAGGTGTGACTTTTACCCTCCAAGGTCCCACCCAGTCCTGTCTCAGAGGAGACAGATCTCAGCTGGCAGCTCCTTCAGGGACAGGTTCCCACATCCTGCCCAGCTGTCATCCCTGAGGGAGCCAGGCACCCAGCCCTACTGGCTCTTAGTCTTCTCAGGCTGCCCAAAGCAAGAGACTAGGGCTCACAGACTGAAGCCCATACAGACAGCCACTGCTATTAGGTTGTAGAGACAGGGACAGGGGAGAGGCTCACTGCTGCCTCAAGGCCTGGGCCAAAGCTAGGGGAGGGCCTTAGTGAGAGGCTCTGGAGTCCTGCAGGATGTAGTCTCTAGTTTGTTCCCCAGAGCCTCTAGGTCACTCACTGGCCCAAGGCTAGGTAAGCTGGAGGGCTTCCAGGAGAAGGCCTGAATCTGCTTCTTACCTCACTTTCCACCTGATGACCACCACACTGCCACCCCTTGGCTGAATCATTTCCCCAATGGTCCCTCACTGACAGTTACCACTGGGCAGGGCCCACTGCAGTGCTGAACAATAGCTGAGCAGGACAACTAACGGTCACTCATTGACAGTTGGCTGCTTGTGGGTGGGGCCCACTGAGGCATCGACCAATGGCTGGGCAAGACCTAGTTGCCTAGTAACAGGATGTGGAGTAATTAGGCATAGCAATGCTACCTGCCCGGAGAAGGCAATGGCACCCGACTCCAGTACTTTTTTCTGGAAAATCCCATGGATGGAGGAGCCTGGTAGGCTGCAGTCCATGGGGTCGCTAGAGTCGGACACGACTGAGCGACTTCACTTTCACTTTGCACTTAAATGCACTAGAGAAGGAAATGGCAACCGACTCCAGTGTTCTTGCCTGGAGAATCCCAGGGACGGGGAAGCCTGGTGGGCTGCCGTCTATGGGGTAGCACAGAGTCGGACATGACTGAAGCGACTTAGCAGCAGCAGCAGCATGCTACCTGCCAAGGGCTGTGCTCTTCCTGTTCTGTTACGAAAACAGTATGGTACTGGCACAAATCCAGGCACAAAGATCAATGGAATAGAGAGCTAGAAATAAACCCACACATTTTCAGTCAATTAATCTATGACAAAAGAGGCAAGTATAGAAAAGGGGAAAAGATACACTCACTCTTCAATAAGCAGTCTGGGAAATTTAGACAGTTACATATAAAAGAATGAAATCAGAACATTTTCTCATACCATACACAAAAATAAACTCCAAATGGATTAAAGAGCTAAATGTAAGACTGAAAACCATAAAACTCTAAGAAGAAAACAGAACACTCTTTGACATAAATTGTAGCAATATTTTTAAAAAATCTGTCTCCTAAGGTAAAGAAAACAAAAGCAAAAATAAACAAATGGGATCTGCATAGCAAAGAAAACCATTGACAGAATGAAAAGACAGCCTACCAAATAGGAGAAAATATTTGCAAATCATATACCTTATAAGGGGTTAATATCCAAAATATATAAAGAACTCATACTGTCTCACAACAAAAAGCAAACAATTCTATTTAAAAATGGTCAGAGGAGCTGATAGGCATTCTTCCAAAGGAGACTTTCAGATGGCCAATAGGCATGTGAAAAGATGCTTAACGTTACTAATAAGAGAAATGCAGATCAAATAAGTATCCCTTCACATCTGTCTGAATGGTTATTATCAAAGATACCACAAATAATAAATGCTGGTGAGAATGTGGAGAAAAACCTTTTTTCCTATGAAAAAACTGTTTGTAGGAATGTAAACTGGTACAGCCATTGTGAAAAACAAGATGGAGACCCCTCAAAAAACTAAAAACAGAACTGTAATAAAGATCCTGCAATTTCATTCCATGGTACATATCTGTAAAAAACAACACTAATTCAAAAAGATACATGCATCCTAATGTTCATAGCAACAGGAATTACCATAGTCAGCAACAGATGATCAGTCCCTCAACAGATAAAGAAGATGTGGCATGTATATACACACACACCCACACACAAATGGAATATTATTCAGGCATAAAAAGAATGAAATGTGGGGGGATTTCTCTGGCAGTCCAGTGGTTAAGACTTCATGCTTCTAATGCAGGGGGCACAGGTTTACTCCCTGGTCAGGAAACTAAGATTCCACATGCCATCTGACCTCAAAAAAGGAAAAAAAAGGATTGAAATGGACCTAGTGGGTATTATGCTTAGTGAACTAAGTCAGAGAAAGACATACTGTATCTTATCATTTATATATGGAATCTAACAAATAAAAAGATGACTATAATGAAACAGAAACAGACTCACAGATATAGAAAAAAAAATAGTAGGGAGGTAGGAGATACAGAGGTACAAACTATGTACAAAATAAGCCACAGGAATATATTCAGGAATATATGCTAGAGCATAGGGAATGAGAGGGTAACAGGTAGGAAGGCCAGAGGTCCCCAAGTGGCAGACGGTTTTCTTTTCACTTCTCTACACAAATTTAAAAGAGGCTTTTAATTCTGTGTTGAGGACACCTGGTTCTTCCTTGAGCTAACCAATGCATTTTTTTTTTAAATGGAAATGTTTTTCTTAAGCTGTGTAATGAAACTATGTATTTGCTTTGGAATCTACCTATTCTTCAAAATGGTTCTGCCTAAGACTAACTTTTTTCCTTTTCTCAAACTTTAGGCTGATAATGGCTCAACAAACCAGCATTTATGTCAATTGTTTTATGGCCAGGGGATGACACACCTCGTGCCATCCTATCTCAAAAATGCATATTGTGGGAGAGGGGCCTGGTAAAACTCCCTCAGCCTTGAGGTGTCTTTCTTACCTGATTAATAGCTTTCTAACAGACATAAAACACCTTGCTAAAAACTAGCAAAGGGGCATTCTTTCTGTCCCCTTTCTGTCTGTGTCAGAAGCTTTCCCTATCTCTGTTGTACTTTAATAAAACTTTGCTACACGAAAAGCCCCAAGTAATCAAGCCTTGTCTCTGACCCTGGATCGAAATCCTCTCCTCTGGGGATAGGATACGAATCCCAGCATATCACATGGCTTACAGCAGCAACCTTTCAGGAATATATCCAATATTTTATAATAATTTTAAATGAAATATAAGCTATAAAAACTTTGAATCACTATGCTGTACACCTGAAACTAATACTATCAATGAATTTTAAAAAGAGAAAAAAAGATACAGATTAAAATTAGATAAGGGGGGCTTACCTGGCAGTCCACTGGTTAAGACTCCATGCTTCCATGAATAAGAATTCATGCTTATGAATTGGAGCAAACTCTGGGAGATGGTGAAGGACCGGGAAACCTAGTATGCTGCAGTCCATGGGGTCACAAAGAGTTGAACACGACTTAAGAGACTGGACAATAACAACAACTCCCAGCTCAGGGAAGATAGGTTTGATCCCTGTTTTGGGAACTAAGATCCCATATGCCACATAATGCAGCAAAGAAAAAAAAAAAAAAAATTAGCCAAGGAAAAGGAAGAATCTAGAAGAACCATCAGATGCAGATTTTGTCCTCTCCCCGTGGACTGATACAGACATTTAATTCCCCTAGCAACAATGAGAGACAACATGCACAAAGTATTACCAGCCCACAAAGTTCATCTGAGCCGGGTATCCAGTTTTTATTCAGGATCAGTCATTTAGAAAAGGAGTGACATGGCTGACCTTAGTTATTAGTCTCTCAGATGTCAAACTGCTGTTAAATATACCAAAGTCCCATGTAAAAAATGAGTTTTTATCAGTCAGTAGGTTCCAAAAACTCAGAGGTTAACTCCTGGGAGCCTGGCAAGGGTCAAACCCTTCTTTGGAACATGCAGGTTTTAGACAACCCAGGCCTACTGAATTTACCTTTTACTCCAGAGAAGCATATTCTTTCTTGCAATCCAGAAACTGGTGGGGCCTAACAACAGGGGTAGCATTAGCAATGACAACACTCACCACGCACCCACCAAAGGTGTTATAAACATGAGAGCAACTGGGGATGCAGACATAGGACAGTTAATCTCAGGTCTGGCTAGAGCAGCCTTCATGTACCCAGGAGGAAGTGGAGCCAGCACGTCCATGGCAGGCATTTGTGAAATATACTAAAAAATGTTTCTATAGAAAGAGCTACAAGCCAGGCCTTGTCGTGGAGGGCACTTCTAGTATGTCACCAGGAACTGCTGATCTCTCCCCAGGGGGCCGTATGAGTGTGGCGATCACAGAAACCTGTTGCAGTAGTGTGATCCCCTCATCCCAAACTCACAGGGTTAAGGCAACACGAGTGAATGAGTGAACAGCACAGAAACGTTTAGAGCTGCAAATGCTTACATTTAACAAGAGGGAAGATTTTAAGTCAACAACCTAACTTTATCTCTTAAATAACTGGGGAAACAACCTAAACCCAAAGCTAGCAGAAAGAAGGAAATAACACAAATTCGGGAAAGTTGCCTAAAAAATATAGTACAGGAACTCAATATCATTTCTCTTCCAATTAGAAACTCAGCAGTGTGCGCTCAGTCTTAAAACATTTTTCCAGGCAATGAGATATAATTATAGACAAACTAACCTGAATGAGAAATATTTATTTCATTTTTCTGGTTGAGCCTGGTGTTGAGGTTGGAAGAGGCCACAGTCTTTTTTAGTTCAGTTACCAGGACTGAAAACTCAGTGGAGAACAGGCCTTTCCCATTTGCTCTGTTATTTTCAGAGTGTGGCTTTAAATTACATCTTTGGAGGTCTCTCCAGCTTGCTTCAGGTTCTGAGACCATCCTGCATCTTTACAAACCAGATGGACAACTCTGGCAACACTGTTCTTGATGAGAACATGTGAGGAACTTCCTGTTCCTGTGAAATGAGAAAGGGACAAGCAGCTCAATTAAGAAATCAGAAAGTGATTTGATTCTACTTTCAGTATTCTGAATATGATGGACTAAATGGAAGGACGGCCCATCTCCTGTAGAGTGCTTAGTCACCCAGTCAAGTCTGACTTTTTTTGACTCCATGGACTGTAGCCCACCAGGCTCCTCTGTTCATGGGGATTCTCCAGGCAAAAATGCTAGAGTGGGTTGCCATGCCCTCCTCCAGGGGATCTTCCCAATCCAGGGATCAAACTCACGTCTTCCACATTGCAGGTGAATTCTTTACTGTCTGAGTCATTAGGGGAGCAACAGTGAAAAATTTTCTTCAAAATAAATGATTATCGTAAGGAATCAAATATAGAAGAAAAAGGCAAGAATAAATAATTTTTAAGAATTGAGATAATGAAAATATGAAACAAAAGAAGATAATAATGAGAAGCTGAGTAAGAATTTATAGTCATTTCAGAAGCACCCTAAAAAGTTGGTTGAATGATACAGTTCTAATCAAAAGTCATTATACTACAACAGAAGTCAAATTGTCAAAGCAGAGAAATTATGCACCTTAATGGCAAATTTCACTAATCATTAATTAAGGATACAAGCAAACAGCAAGCATAACATCTATCTCTGAAAGGGTCCAAACTACCATATACACCTCCAAAAAACAGATTTTTGTTCTAGGATGTATTCTGGTTTCAGAGTTAGAGATCAGTGTTCACTGTGCATGGAGGACATGTGCTATACAAGTCAGTTCTAGGGAGCCATTTAAGTCTGCTGCTGCTGCTGAATCGCTTCAGTCGTGTCCGACTCTGTGCGACCCCAGAGACGGCAGCCCACCAGGCTCCCCCGTCCCTGGGATTCTCCAGGCAAGAACACTGGAGTGGGTTGCCATTTCCTTCTCCAGTGCATTTAAGTCTAGAGCTTCTTATTTTTATGCATTCCATCAGTCATGCAGAGAAGGAACCTACAAGACTAACTTCTGTTCTCTAAGTCTTGCTCTATAATCAGTAAATTTCAAATTTCTTCACAATAAGCAATGCAAAAATTCAGATAAAAAACACTCTCAGATGAGAACTTCTTTGGTTATCTTTGTGCTAGGAAATTTACATTGAGGGTTACAGAGCTGCTGTTAATTCTTTTCATTTTGCAGGGATCTGCATAAAATGAACCGCAGTGCCGAGAGTAGCAGGGGAATGAGTCAGCGTATGTCAGGTCACTCCCAGATGCGCTCCAGAGACACCATACTGTACACGTTCCACATTGTGGAACTTGGCTTCTTTTAGGTTGTCTGGTCAAAGACAATGATAAGCTTCTGAGCATGCATGAAAATGGATGTTGGGCTCCAATGAGAATGTTTTGATTCTCACCTTTCTGAACTATCCTCTGGACTCATAATTCTTCACAGTTTCAAACTTCTTTTTATACATTTCCCAGCTCTCCGTTTCTGATCCATATTGAGGACCAAAAAGGCATGCAATACAATCAGGGAAAAAGGCTAAAGGCAGAAAGCATGAAAGATGGAATGATCTAATTTAGAGCAAATTAGGAATAGAAGTGATACAGATCAGTTTGCATCCTATGAAATTCAAGCATGTTTCAATATATGCATTACAGCAGACTTCAATGAGGCAGAAAATTATGAACAATGGAGACAAATTAGAGGAAGCATGCAGAGATGCACAGATGTGCCAATGGCCCTTGATATCCAATTTTCAGACTTGGATTATATATACTATCTTCTCAAAAGAACACAAAAAGCTCAAACATATGCAAAAATTTTATTTATTATATAAGTAAGATTAAAATATACTAAAGGAAATGAAGGGAAAAAAGGTTTTAAATCTGTGAAAGGAATATAAAAGCATGATAAGAAGATACAATCAATATAAAAGATACAATAATGACCAAAAATTTAAAATTTAACAATATTTATAATTAGTTATATTAAAAATAACTCATAGAACAATAAAAATTACAACTTGTATCAAGTGAAAGCTATATTTGCCTACCATTAAGAAACTCTTATGTATCAATAAAAAAAGTGTGAAAGTGCAAGTGTTAGTCACTTCATTGTTTCCAACTCTTTGCATCCCCATGGACTGTAGCCTGCTAGCCTCCTCTGTCCATGGAACTGTTCAGGCAAGAATACTAGCCTGGGTTGCCATTGCCTTCTTCAGGGGATCTTCCCAACCCAAGGACTGAACCTGGGTCTCCTGCATTGCAGGCAGATTCTGTACTCTCAGAGCCACGAGGCAAACCCATAGATAAAAAGATGAACATTATATATGAAACCATTATATTTTCCCTCCAAAACCTGTTTCTCCAACAATTATCCCAAACTCAATGAATAACAGTTTCATCATTCCAGTTAGATTGGGCCAAAAAACATCAAGCAGTTATGAAACTTCTGTTTCTCTCATGCTCATTTCAGGAAATCCTATGTACTCAACACTCAACAAAATCTACAGAGTATATGTGCAATACATACTGTCTGTTTGGTATTCTAAATGAATCTGGGAACAACAGAGATCAAAATCTTGGTACTTGCTGGCTTCAGCATAACTAGAAAGAGTTATCACTTGATATTTCCAGAAAACATCTCCATATTACCATATTTCAAGCTTTCTTCCCATTAGCTAGAGCTTAGAAAACATTTGCGGATTTTGAATCCATATTTATACAGCTCCAAAAATTCAGCTGGATTGGAGTGAACCTCATATTTATAATGAACACTAAATTTTGAGAATTATTTGCATAAATGATAATCTCAATTTCAAAATAACTAGAAAACAAAAATTACTCCATATTATGATTAATTTGGTTCTTGCTTATGAACTAGATATTTTATCATGGAGCCCATGATACTTGGCTTAGTTTTCCATAGAGATCAAACTTACGTGTCAATATCATGCAACACTATTCAGATTTTGAATTTAAAATCTAAGGGGATTCAGCATAAGAAATAAAATTTGGGACAAAGGGAATCATTCAACTGGGATGAATCATATATATCTATAATAATATATATAATTACAGTGAGTTAATAAGCATTTTAGAGAAATGCATTTAAAATGTTTATCCCATATAAATACTTTCAAAATAAAGCAAAACATATTAAAAAATTAATTAAAATGTAGAAGAAAGAGTTGTCAAATAGGTCACTTATACTGTTATTTAATTTTTCTTGCCAGTCTTTAACCTCAAGTCACATACTTATAATTTTTGAGAGCTTTGATGTTTATTTCTTAAAGCATTCAGTCTGGTATCTTAATAATGGCAATGACAACTTAAGAACTTATCTAGACTTTTCTCTACAGACTCTGTCAATTGAATGAAATGTCAAACAAATCCTCTCATGATCCCACTCCTTGGGATATGGCTGCCAGTATCACAATAGCCACTATATTCAGAGGCCAGCATCAGCAGGTCTGATTCACAGAGATTTCTGGCTAATAATGGGGGAAGACAGCATGAAAACAAAGAAGTTATAAGAAGTTATAAATTAACCTATCAAAATTACTGGGTGATTTAGTCTTTACATAGTTGCTATTTTATCATAGAATCCATCTCATTTCTGACAATCTCAACTAATGTTCACTAACTCTTACAATATTATTTCTAAGCTCCCAGGCCAACCTTTTCTCTAACAACCACCTTTTCAGCCATAGGCAATCCTAGGTCATCTTCTCTGCCCCTACAGAATATACAATATTAAGTAACATTTAATACACTTAATGGGCTTCCCAAGTAGCTCGAATGGTAAAGAATCTGCCTGCAATGTGGGAGACCTGGGTTCAATTCCTGGGTCAGGAAGATCCCCTGGAGAAGGACATGACACCTACTCCAGTATTCTTGCCTGGAGAATTCCATGGACAGAGGAGCCAGGTGGGCTATAGTCCGTGGAGTCACAAAGAGTCAGACACCACTGAGTAACACTTTCACTTTCACTTTCAATACACTTAATAGCTGCAGCTACCTAAATCCTTTTCCCCAACACAGAATGAAGAAATTCTTATTCAAGTAATTCAGCAGAATTGACAGAACTGTTCTAAATTTGGGGGCCATCTCCAAGAACAGCAATGAGAGAGTGACTTTAGAGTACTAGGATCAAAACCAGGGTAACAATAACTACTGGAGAGGAAATGTAGAAAGGGAACCCTCTTGCAGTGTTGGAATGTAAATACCGCCACTATGGAGAATAGTATGGAGATTCCTTGCAAAATCCAGCGTAAAACTACCCTATGATCCAGCAATCCCACTACTGGGCACATACCCTGAGAAAACCATAATTTAAAAAAACACATGTACCCAGTGATCATTGCAGCACTATTTAAAACAGCCAGAACATGGAAGCCACACAGACGCCCACTGATAGATGAAGATAAAGATGATGTGGTACATGTACACAATGGAATATTACTCAGCCATGAAAGGAACATATTTGAGTCAGTTCTAGTGAGGTGGATGCACCTAGAGCCTGTTATAGAGTGAAGAAGTCAGAGAAAAACAGCTGCTGTATATCAACACATATATTAGGAATCTAGAAAAATGGTACTGAAACTATTTGCCAGACAGGAATAGAGATGTAGATAAAGAGAACAGAGGGCTTCCCTGATAGCTCAGTTGGTAAAGAATCCACCTGCAATGAAGGAGACCCTGGTTTGATTCCTGGGTCGGGAAGATCCGCTGGAGAAGGGATAGGCTACCCACTCCAAGATTCTTGGGTTTCCCCTGTGGCTCAGCTGGTAAAGAATCAGCCTGCAATGCAGGAGACCTGGGTTCGATCCCTGGGTTGGGAAGATCCCTTGGAGAAGGGAAAGCCTCCAGTACTATGGCCTGGAGAATTCCATGGACTGTATAGTCCATGGGGTCACAAAGAGTCAGACACTACTGAGCAACTTTCACCTCACTTAGGAGAACAGACTTGTGGACACAGCAGGGGAAAGAGAGGGTGGGACGAATTGAGAGCATAGCACTGAAACATACACCCTACCATATGTAAAACAGATAGTAGAAAATTGCTGTATAACACAGGGAGTTCAGCCTGGTGCTCTGCCCAGAGGGGTGGGATGGGGTGGGAGATGGGAGGGACGTTCAAGGGGGAGGAGAGATATGTATACTTATGGCTGATTCACATTGTTGTATGGCAGAAATCAATAGAATATTGTAAAAAAATTATCCTCCAATTAAAAAAAAAAAAAAAAACCAGGGTAGTAGGAATTCTTGTTATTTTCCTTCAAATAATACGAATTACTGTTCATGTTTCTTCAAGAAGAGCTGGTATACAACTGCAGTGTGCTCTAGGCATAATATCAAATTTTAGGATTTTCTTAAAGGTATGCAATTTTATAAAATGCATCAACATATAAATCTACTGAAAGAATACTAAAACAAAATATATATGCTCTATAAATGAAAAATTTTATTACAAAATAAAAATAATTGAGTAAATAGGTGTGTGTGATATATTACATACTCAGGTTCCATTGCAAAATGGTAACATGGGTACCCTTGTTCAAAACTCAAAGAAAAGATTACTGAAAATACTAAAATATAAAGATTTTACCTTTAAAATGTTTATTACTTAGAAACTATAATAGAGGTAATAGTGATATATAAGAACATAAATTTTTAAGTTGTAAAAACTATTTAGACATTATAATTTATATAAAATAATGAATAAAATACTATACTCTTGTGACTTCTTGATTGATCATTGATTTTTTGGCTTACCTTTCTGCAAATTTATTAGGTCATCACAATTTATAGCTTTAGCAACTTTACTTTTACATGGATATAACTGAAAGCAATATGAGGTAGTTTTAGTAAATGTAAGATTGTACCTAATTTTTTAAAGTATCTAACTTTGTTGTGCAGAAGCCAGGACATGGAAACAACCTAGATGTCCATCAGCAGATGAATGGATAAGAAAGCTTTGGTACATGTACACAATGGAGTATTACTCAACCGTTAAAAAGAATTCATTTGAATCAGTTCTGATGAGATGGATGAAACTGGAGCCGATTATACAGAGTGAAGTAAGCCAGGAAGAAAAACACCAATACAGTATACTAACACATATATATGGAATTTAGAAAGATAGCAATGACGACCCTGTATGCAAGACAGGAAAAAAGACACAGCGGTGTATAACGGACTCTTGGACTCAGAGGGAGATGGAGAGGGTGGGATGATTTGGGAGAATAGCATTCTATCATGTATACTATCATGTAAGAATTGAATCGCCAGTCTATGTCTGACACAGGATACAGCATGCTTGGGGCTGGTGCATGGGGATGACCCAGAGAGATGTTATGGGGAGGGAGGTGGGAGGGGGGTTCATGTTTGGGAACACATGCAAGAATTAAAGATTTCAAAATTTAAAAAAAAAATAAAATAAATAAAGTATCTAACTTTGAAAAGAACCTTTCTGCTACTGGAACTGTTACTGGAGCTGTGATGAGTATTTTTTTGGTGGGACAACCCTAGAACATATTTCTGATAAACTATTTTGAAGGATAAACTATAGTTCATGTAAAGTTGTTATGTCTGACATAACACTTTTTCTGGAAAGATTTAACTCTTTATACAAGTGAGTTTCTTGTCTGAATTGAAAGGTTACGTCACGTCAGTCGTCAGTCGTGTCCGACTCTGTGTGACCCCATAGACGGCAGCCCACCAGGGTCCCCAGTCCCTGGGATTCTCCAGGCAAGAACACTGGAGTGGGTTGCCATTTCCTTCTCCAATGCATGAAAGTGAAAAGTGAAAGTGAAGTTGCTCAGTCATATCTGACTCTTAGCGACCCCGTGGACTGCAGCCCACCAGGCTCCTCCGTCCATGGGAGTTTCCAGGCAAGAGTACTGGAGTGGGGCGCCATTGCCATCTCCGACTGAAAGGTTATGCAATGGCAATTTAGTGAACTACAAGGAAAAATTAATTTTCAAGGTGCCTTCTGAATAACTGGTTTATGCAAAGTTTCATATTAAAAAAGTACCTTTTTCTGTTAAATTGTGTGATCTTTAAATTTAATTTCTATCTTTAAGCCTATGGGTACCTGCTTGTAATGACTCAGCAATTTCCAAAACCAGAATAATACTAATTATGATACATATATTCATATGTATATATGTATCATATATACATATGATACATATATTCATATGATACATTACAGAATAATACATATATTCTGATATGTTTTACTGCAATGTCCATGTATATGATGTTATTTCTTTTTTCTTTTTTCTTTTCTTTGAACCCCCCTTCCCTTCTCCCTCCCCATACCATCTCTCTGGGTCATCCCAGTGCACCAGCCCCAAGCATCTTGTATCCTGCATTGAACCTAGACTGGCAATGCTATTTTATAATAATTTACTGACAAAGTTTACAGGATGGGCATCTGCAGTACCTGTCCCAGTGCTCAGCACCAAGAGTTAATCATTGCAAACACTTAGGGATGAGGTCTGGAAGCAAACAGCCTACCATCCAGGTCCTGTGCTGTCCCATTTGAAAGCTGTGCCCCCTGTACTCTCTTGGGGCTGTGCCCACCACCACTTCTGCTGCTGCTTTGGGGCCTCCCATCTTAGGGCCCCTGTACACATACGACACAACCACTAGGCCAGGTACTCAGGGACAGTGTACCTGCCTTGCTCACTGGCTGCAATCAGCAACCACCATTTATTGCTGCTCATGACTCTGTGGATTAGCTGGGCTCACCTGAATAGTTTTTCTCTGTATGGTGTGAACTGTGGCTGCAGTCATCTAAGGCTCAACTGTCTGGAACATCCACAGTGGCTCACTGGAGGTTCAACTGATTTGGAATGTCCCCAATGGTGGCAGTTGGTCTATGCTGTTGGCTGGAATCTCAGGTGAGGCCGTCATTTGGTGCACTCTGCTTCTCCTCCATGTGGCCTCTCCAGGTGGCTCACGCAGGTTTCCTTAAAAGTATTGTAGTTTCAGGATAATCATACATCTTCCTTATGGTGGCTGGACCCTGGGCCCTGGCAGTACACAAATTGGAAGCTGTTAGGACTTCTTAAGGTTTAGGACAGGAGTTAGTCCAAATGTACTTCTGTAGTAGTCTACTATTTAAACAAGTCACAAGACCAGTTTAAAGAGGAGGGGACTAAATGAGGCAAACTCTAGGAGTTGTCCATTAGTAGCTATCAGTGTAAGAGACAACCACTGCCAACCAGTCTTTCTCTTTCAAAATGGGGAATGTTCACTGTGGTTGTTCTGTCTCTGTTCTTTCACCGAATGCTGGATTTGGGAGGCAGGTAAGTTGTAATTTTTAGTTCACAGGTCTCTGAATTAAGAGAAAGTATATCTGAAACTTACATAGAAACTATGATGAAATCTTGAACTTTCAGTCTTAGGCCAAAATGATGGAAATTTTGGTTGCCTCCTTTTGGGAGGGGGTGAGGATATTTTTTATGCTAAGTTAAAGGAGGTAATACTTGTGGCCATACAAGCGGACCAGGCAAATTTAATTATTTTTCATAAATATTTTCTATCTTATCAGAGCCTTTGAACATTGCTATATTATGACTATTATTACATTAAAAATTACCCAAAGGTCATGATTTTAAAAAATCATGTGCTATTTCAAAAGGTGTGCTATTTCATAGATTTTGTAGCTCAGAAGTCCAGGAACAATTTAACTGGGTCCTTTGCTTCAGTGTTTCTCATAGATTGTAATGAAGTTGTCAGTCAAGGCTGGAGTTCACTGAATGTTCAACTAGACAAGGATGTACTTCCAAGCTTACTTGTACTTCCAATTGACTTTTTTCACCAGTTTTCTTTCTTGTTGGCTGTTAGGTAGACCCTCAGTTCCCTGTCATGTGACACTCTCTCCACAGTGCAGCTCTCAACATGAGCAGAGTACCTCATCAAAATTAACAAGGAAGAACATCTCCTAGTACGAGATTTTCATCTTTGTTACATAATAACAGAAGCGACTCCCTGTCACCTTTGCCACAGTCTATGCTAGAGGCAAGTCACAGATCCCGTGACCACACTCAAGGGAATTGCAGAAAGGATGACCATATAGGTGTTGGTATAAACCGGGACTGTCTTCACGTCTGTCTGCCACATGAAGTCCCTCACTGAGGGATAATTAATTAGACTTTTGTACCATACATTTAAGATCTGAACATATGACTTATTTCAGCTAAAGGATGTGAATTATGTGCTCCTTTGAAGAAGGTCTGTTAAGAATCATCTTTTATCACTTTCTCTTTTTTTTTCCTTCCCTCTAAGGTGAGCAATATCCCAGATAACCCATCAACCTGAATCCTGGACTTGATGCACTCTAGGTATGTAAAAGGAATCAGAAATAAACTCTTTGTTGCAAGTCACTAAGATTTTGGGGGAGGTGTTTATCTGCAACATAACTTAGTTGAAACTGACTGACACAGCTGACCCAAGAGAGACACCCCTGGCAGTGAAGCATCCTCTGCTAGCAACAGGGGAGAGCTACTACTTCCCAAGACCAAAAGGGATGTGGGAAGTGGGGGAGGGACAGAAGCGTGAACACATTGGCCTACTCTCTGATCTTGGACTAAGGCTGCCCCTTGACAGAAAAGGACTGAAAGTCAGAGCCTAGCAAATGCTAAATAACCCTTCTGGGACAGATGAAGGAAGGAAGAATAATTTATAGGGGAGCTGAGAGGAAATGACCAGAGAGGAAAAAGGAAGACCGAAGAGTGGTGGGATAGAAAAGAGTGATAATGGAATGAATATGCAATCACACTGAAAGACTCTTCTCAGGGTTGCATTAATTTAAGGTTCAGTTCAGTTCAGTCGCTCAGTCGTGTCCGACTTTTTGAGACCCCATGAATCGCAGCACACCAGGCTTCCCTGTCCATCACCATCTCCCGGAGTTCACTCAAACTCATGTCCATTGAGTCGGTGATGCCATCCAGCCATCTCATCCTCTGTTGTCCCCTTCTCCTCCTGCCCCCAATCCCTCCAAGCATCAGACTCTTTTCCAATGAGTTAACTCTTCACATGAGGTGGCCAAAGTACTGGAGTTTCAGCTTTAGCATCATTCCTTCCAAAGAAATCCCAGGGCTGATCTCCTTTAGAATGGACTGGTTGGCTCTCCTTGCAATCCAAGGGACTCTCAAGAGTCTTCTCCAACACCACAGTTCAAAAACATCAATTCTTTGGCACTCAGCTTTCTTCACAGTCCAACTCTTGCATCCATATGTGACCACTGGAAAAACCGTAGCCTTGACTAAACGGACCTTTGTTGGCAAAGTAATGTCTCTGTTTTTCAATATGCTATCTGGGTTAGTCATAACTTTTCTTCCAAGGAGTAAGCGTCTTTTAATTTCATGGCTGCAGTCACCATATCAGATTTGGAAAATAGATTCTTACATGTGACACAAAAAGAGAGATATGTAATTGCCATGAAAAGCATGGTGATATGATGTATTGAAATGACTAGTCAATAGAAAGCAAAGTTGTAGAAAGGAGTTCTTGACCACCTTTGAAAAAAATTTGGGAAGAGATGCAATAATTACCCTTGGATAATTCTGAGATTGGAGAGAAAAATAAAATGATTAGTTTGCAGACAATTTTGTGTGTTAGAAGATGCAACGTGAATGAATTCCATTCATGAACACCTCTATTTTTTTCTAGAAGAAATGAAGTAGGCCATCTGCTAGATAAGGTAGAAATAATGTCTTAGAACTTAAATTGAAGAGCAAGTATGATGAAAGTAGGTTACTGTGACATGTGCAAAGTTAGCAAGATGTATTCAAGAAATATGATGTCAGAATATAAAATAACAAATGTGGAGCAGTAGGGTAAAAGATAGTATTTGGAGGGTAGCCACAAGAGTGGGAAGCTGAAGGTGAATTGAGACAAAGATCATTGAAACTGAGCAGAAAGATAAGGATTCAGATTCACTTTTAACAACACTGATATTAGTAATGCTAGTACTATTAATAATATCAAATACTACTGAATGCTGGCTCTGATGCCAGGCACTATGCTAAGAGATTCAGTTCAGTTCAGTTCAGTTCAGTCGCTCAGTCGTGTCCGACTCTTTGCGACCCCATGAATCGAAGCACGCCAGGCCTCCCTGTCCATCACCATCTCCCGGAGTTCACTCAGACTCACGTCCATCGAGTCAGTGATGCCATCCAGCCATCTCATCCTCGGTCGTCCCCTTCTCCTCCTGCCCCCAATCCCTCCCAGCACCAGAGTCTTTCCCAATGAGTCAACTCTTCGCATGAGGTGGCCAAAGTACTGGAGCTTCAGCTTTAGCATCATTCCTTCCAAAGAACACCTGGGACTGATCTCCTTCAGAATGGACTGGCTGGATCTCCTTGAAGTCCAAGGGACCCTCAAGAGTCTTCCCCAACACCACAGTTCAAACGCATCAATTCTTCGGCGCTCAGCCTTCTTCACAGTCCAACTCTCACATCCATACATGACCACTGGAAAAACCATAGCCTTGACTAGACAGACCTTAGTCGGCAAAGTAATGTCTCTGCTCTCGAATATACTATCTAGGTTGGTCATAACTTTTCTCCCAAGGAGTAAGCGTTGTTTAATTTCATGGCTGCAGTCACCATCTGCAGTGATTTTGGAGCCCAAAAAAATAAAGTCTGACACTGTTTCCACTGTTTCCTCATCTATTTCCCATGAAGTGATGGGACCGGATGCCATGATCTTCGTTTTCTGAATGTTGAGCTTTAAGCCAACTTTTTCACTCTCCTCTTTCACTTTCATCAAGAGGCTTTTTAGTTCCTCTTCACTTTCTGCCATAAGGGTGGTGTCATCTGCATATCTGAGGTTATTGATATTTCTCCCGGCAATCTTGATTCCAGCTTGTGTTTCTTCCAGTCCAGTGTTTCTCATGATGTACTCTGCATAGAAGTTAAATAAGCAGGGTGACAACATACAGCCTTGACGTACTCCTTTTCCTATTTGGAACCAGTCTGTTGTTCCATGTCTAGTTCGAACTCTTGCTTCCTGACCTGCATATAGGTTTCTCAAGAGGCAGGTCAGGAGCTCTGGTATTCCCATCTCTTTCAGAATTTTCCACAGTTTATTGTGATCTACACAGTCAAAGGCTTTGGAATAGTCCATAAAGCAGAAATAGATGTTTTTCTGGAGCTCTCTTGCTTTTTCCATGATCCAGCGGATGTTGGCAATTTGATCTCTGGTTCCTCTGCCTTTTCTAAAACCAGCTTGAACATCAGGGAGTCCATGGTTCACGTATTGCTGAAGCCTGGCTTGGAGAATTTTGAGCATTACTTTACTATCGTGTGAGATGAGTGCAACTGTGCAGTAGTCTGAGCATTCTTTGGCATTGCCTTTCTTTGGGATTGGAATGAAAACTGACCTTTTCCAGTTCTGTGGCCACTGCTGAGTTTTCCAAATTTGCTGGCATATTGAGTGCAGCACTTTCACAGCATCATCTTTCAGGATTTGAAACAGCTCAACTGGAATTCCATCACCTCCACTAGCTTTGTTCATAGTGATGCTTTCTAAGGCCCACTTGACTTCACATTCCAAGATGTCTGGCTCTAGGTGAGTGATCACACCATCGTGATTATCTTGGTCATGAAGATCTTTTTTGTACAGTTCTTCTGTGTATTCTTGCCACCTCTTCTTAATATCTTCTTCTTCTGTTACGTCCAGACCATTTCTGTCCTTTATCGAGCCCATCTTTGCATGAAATGTTCCCTTGGTATCTCTAATTGTCTTGAAGAGATCTCTAGTCCTTCCCATTCTGTTGTTTGCCTCTATTTCTTTGCATTGATCACTGAGGAAGGCTTTCTTATCTCTTCTTGCTATTCTTTGGAACTCTGCATTCAGATGCTTATATCTTTCCTTTTCTCCTTTGCTTTTTGCTTCTCTTTTTTTCACAGCCATTTGTAAGGCCTCCCCAGACAGCCATTTTGCTTTTCTGCATTTCTTTTCCATGGGGATGGTCTTGATCCCTGTCTCCTGTACAATGTCATGAACCTCATTCCATAGTTCATCAGGCACTCTATCTATCAGATCTAGGCCCTTAAATCTATTTCTCACTTCCACTGTATAATCATAAGGGATTTGATTTAGGTCATACCTGAATGGTAGAGTCATTTCTCCTGCTTTCTTCAATTTCAGTCTGAATTTGGCAATAAGGAGTTCATGATCTGAGCCACAGTCAGCTCCCGGTCTTGTTTTTGTTGACTGTATAGAGCTTCTCCATCTTTGGCTGCAAAGAATGTAATCAATCTGATTTTGGTGTTGACCATCTGGTGATGTCCATGTGTAGAGTCTTCTCTTGTGTTGTTGGAAGAGGGTGTTTGCTATGACCAGTGCATTTTCTTGGCAAAACTCTCTTAGTCTTTGCCCTGCTTCATTCTGTATTCCAAGGCCAAATTTGCCTGTTACTCCAGGTGTTTCTTGACTTCCTACTTTTGCATACCAGTCCCCTATAATGAAAAGGACATCTTTTTTGGGTGTTAGTTCTAAAAGGTCTTGTAGGTCTTCATAGCACCATTCAGCCTTAGCTTCTTAAGCGTCACTGGGGCATAGACTTGGATTACTGTGATATTGAATGGTTTGCTTTGGAAATGAACAGAGATGATTGTTTTTGAGACTGCATCCAAGTACTGAGTTTCGGACTCTTTTATTGACTATGATGGCTACTCCATTTCTTCTAAGGGATTCCTGTCTGCAGTAGTAGATATAGTGGTCATCCGAGTTAAATTCACCCATTCCAGTCCATTTTAGTTCTGATTCCTAGAATGTCGACATTCACTCTTGCCATCTCGTTTGACTAATTCCAATTTGCCTTGATTCATGGATCTGACATTCCAGGTTCCTATGCAATATTGCTCTTTACAGCATCAGACCTTGCTTCTATCACCAGTCTCATCCACAACTGGGTATTGTTTTTGCTTTGGCTCCATCCCTTCATTCTTTCTGGAGTTATTTCTCCAGAAAGCATAGTGGGCACCTACTGACCTGGGGAATTCCTCTTTCGGTATCCTATCTTTCTGCCTTTTCCTACTGTTCATGGGGTTCTTAAGGCAAGAATACTGAAGTGGTTTGCCATTCCCTTCTCCAGTGGACCACATTGTGTCAGACCTCTCCACCATGCCTGCCCGTCTTGGGTAGCCCCACAGGTCATGGCTTAGTTTCACTGAGTTAGACAAGGCTGTGGTCCTAGTGTGATTAGATTGACTAGTTTTCTGTGATTATGGTTTCAGTGTGTCTGCCCTCTGAAGCCCTCTTGCAACATCTACTGTCTTACTTGGGTTTCTCTTACCTTGGACGTGGGGTATCAACTGTAGTCCAATGTAAAATAGAAATTTAAAAACAAATATTTGTACAGGAAAAAATAACCTATCCATGTCTCTAAAGTGTGCTTTTCATAGGCAGCATGTCGTTAGGCTGTGTCATTTTAGCCAATATAACAACCTTTATTTAATTGGTGTGTTTGTACTGTTACGTGATAATTTATATTGTTAGATTAAGTCTATCATCTCCATTTTATTTCCCATTTGTCCTATCTGTTCTTTTTCTTTTTTTCTGCCTTCTGTTGGATCAAGTGAATGTTTGTTCCGATTCCTTTCTATCCCCTTTTGGATTACTAACTATAACTGTGTTTTACTTTACTGATTTTTTTAGCATTTGTAGTATATACCTTTAGCTTATCCCAATTTACCTGCAAGTAGTATACTACTTCATATATAGTATAAAAGTCTTACAGTAAGTACATGGTCATGTTTTGCCATTATATGAACATATGACCCCTCCAAAGATTGGCTTGGCCTACCTCTGGCAAGTACAATAGTGGATGTGACACTCTTCAGACAGCCATATCTGGGAGCTTTCCAAGAATCTCCTTACATAAGGAATCCCAAAGCAATATGAGGCATTAAATTTCCTCCTGATCATCTCAACAAAATCTGGAGCCATTATCTGTTGGTACCACCTGCAACAGAGTATCATCAATCAGGACACAGTTCCTAAGGGACTATACTTCCAGATGTTTCAACTTTATAGGCCCAGAGCTTAGGAGGGTCACTGAATGCATAGTATCAATGGCTTCACCTATGTTCTTCAGATTCTAATTCTCTGAGCTCTTTTAAAAATCCATGATTTGATTTCCATGTTTATCAACAAGCTATCTCATTTCTAGAATCTAGAAGAGCACATTTCTGAACATAAAAAATTAGAATTAAATCTTTAAATCAATTGAAAGTGATTTTTAAAGGAGATTTTTTTTTTCAATAATTAAGTTTGACTAAACAGGAGTACCTTTGTGCAGGCATCAAAACCCACAAAATAATAATAGTTCAAGAAATAGTCTACAGTGGAAAGAGGGGCAGTCTAATACAGTGGTTAAGTGTGTAGACTCTGGCATCAGAATATCTGGGTTTGAATTATGATTTCTGATGAGTGGAAACCAAGTTACTCTTTGTTTTGCTTTTACTCTTAATATCTCGATTTTCTCTTATGTATAAAGGAATAAAAAGTTTTTCTGTTTTCTTTTAAAGATGGAACATGTGTGCTGACCTTTAAAGCAGTTTTCTGGCTTTAAAATATTGATACCAACCTTTGTATAAAGATGCTCTCTTCTTCAGTTTGGTGAAGATTCTGAGAGGAGGCTGTGGTGACAATGGCATGCACTGGTAAAGAGACAGGCCATGATGAGTGTGCTGCCTATTACCAACAAGGTGATGATGGTGAGAAAGTAGTTCAGTCCTTTAGGAGACTGGAGGTGATCCCAGTTAACCATCTCAAGGATTACCTGAGATCCCTCACAGCTGTAAATTCACAAAACTAGCTGCTGGACAGTAACAATGATTTCCTAGAGAATTCTATGAATTTTCAATCTCCTCACCAAGTCAGAAATTCAGTATTTCCTTATCACAGAAACGTATTAAAACCTCTGTAATTCAGGTAGAGCACTAGCCATTAGAATGCATAACCCTCAATTTGCATCATATGTTGTACCACTCAAAGTCCTTATCACAACGACTGAATAGATTCCTCCGCGGCTACTGCAGATAAGGACTCAAACATTGAGAGACTTAACCAGCACAAGAGGAAGGTGAAATTCCTGGCTATAACTACATGAATAGAAATGATACTAACCTGGCTGTGCCTGGTGTGTAAGTATTATGATGTAGAGCTGGCAATAACAAAACAAAAATGATACCTAAAATATTAAGAATCAATGTGGGGAAGTATGTCAAGAATTCATCTGCAAAGATAACATAAAGAGAATTTTATGGGTATTTTATGCTCATGATTTTTTTTCAAATTGATTTTTATAAGAGTATGAGCTAGGAATCAAGGGGGTTTGTTTTGTTTTTGCACATGGATTTCCAAATGTTCCAGCATTGTCTATTGAAAAGACTATCTTTCGTCCATTGAGTTACTTTGACAACTTTGTTAAAAATCTGTTGTATGTGTGGTTTAATTTCTAGATTATACTATTTCATTGACCTATCATTCTTATGACAATACTTATGACAGTACTTGATTACTCTAACTTTATAATAAGCCTTGAAATAAGGTAATACGAGTTTGTTTCTTTTCAAAGATATCTTGATTATTCTAGGTCTTTTACATTTTCATCTGGTTGTCAAATTCTACACAAATGCCTGCTGAGATCTTTTCTGTGGGTGATTGCAATAAATATATAGATCAATTTGAGGAAAGTTCATATCTTATCAATATTGAATCTTTCCATCTGTAGACCATCTCCTTGTTTACTTAGATATTTTGTGAAGCCCATTTATCACGTCTAGTAGATTTTTAAAATTTAACTTACTTTTCAGCCACATCATGAGGCATGCAGGATCTAAGTTCCCCAACCAGGAATCAAACCTGTGCCCCCTGCATTGGGTGTGTGGAGCACTGGCCCACCAGGGAAGTCCCTAGAATTTTTGTAGCTTTTGAAATCTTCTGTGTAGACCATGTTGTTTGTAAATAAAGACAATTTTATTTTCCTTTCCTGATTATACTCCACTCCCCTATTCCACCCCACCCCCTGCCTTTTTGCTTTCCCTACTGTACTGGCTAAGATCACCAGTACAATATTCACCAGGGAAAGCAGAGCAGACATCTTTAACTTTTTCCCAATCTTGAGGCAGTCTTTCACTATTAAATATACTAACTTAAGATGTTCTATAGATGTCCTTCAACTATTTGAGGAAGCTGGCCTTTATTCTGTTACTGGGTTTTATTCTAAATTGATATATTTTCGTCAAATAATTTTCCCCTATATATAGAAATGACCATATAGTTGTACTTTCTAGGCTCTTGGTATGTAGAAGTATACCAAAATCTTTTCTTTGTATACTGGACCAACTTTGCATTCTTCAATGAAACTCTACTTGGCCATGATGTACCTTTTTTAAAATATGTATTTCTAGATCTGATTTGCAAATAGTCTATTAAGAATGGCTATGGCTATGTTCAGGAAAAATACTGGCCACTAAGTATTTTCTTGTAATATCTCTGGCTTTAGCATCAAAATAATGGTAATGTCATAAAGTATGTCAGGGATCCCTCCTCTTTTCTGGAAAGGATAATACAGAATTGGCTTTTTTTCTTATTTAGTTGTATTCAAATCTTTTCAATAACTTTAAGTCTCTGTAGAACCTGAATATGCCTATGATTTCTTTTTCTTGCCTAACTGTACTGCCTAGCTCCTCTAGTAAAATGCTGGGGAGAAAAAGAACTGGTAAAGGTTAAACAAGAAGGCAAAGTGCTAAATCTGAAATACCTACTATCAGATCAATGAGGCTGCTTGGGAGTTGTGATGGTGGAAAGATCAAACAGGGAGTCTATTAAGGTGGGAACTGTGAAACTGTTCAAACCTACATAAGGTCCAAAGCTGTCACTATATAAAACACCCTCCTCACCAAATTTCTCTATATTCTCAGCATGATCCCTAGTCATTCTCACGCCTCCATAAGAGCAGTTAGGACATGTTTCAAGAGGAAATTTCAGAGGACCTCAACCTTAGACCTTCTATCTAAGATATGAATGGTCAGTTATATCTGATGTCAGTGCTCTCAACTCAGTGTTCATAATGAGATCAGAAATTAGCCCACACAGGTTCCCACATCCCTCTCTGTCAGGCATGCCTTCTCCCCCTGCAGAAATTCTCATCCAGTTTTATAACAGATAATTCAGCCATGCAGGAAACAGATAAGGTGGGCATGAAATGTGAAGGAATCAAGTGGAAACTGAGGGACAAAAGATAAAAAGAACTAATGTTAATTGAAAATGTGCTCTACACTGTACTTCTATTTACCAGTAAGAAAAAATATTCAGATAGGTTAAGTAGGCTTGCCTGAAGTCATACAATCTTTTGAGTAGTTGAGCCAGGATTAAAACCCAGACAATGTGGTTAAGTGCCAAAGTCTTTCCATTATACCAAGTTTGCAGTAAGGAAAAGTAAATGTTTCAAGAGGAATAGGAGACATGGTCAAGAAGCATCAGTTTCAAAAGGATCCTTCCAAAGATACAGATCAACTGATATGCTTGAAATGGGAAAATGTGCAACTATTACCTTTGCTGAATCGGATCAATCTATCCTTCCATCTTTGTATATGAATTTTACATGTATCTTTAGGGGTCATGCTAAGCCCCTCACCCCACTTTTTTTTTTTTGGTCACACTGTGCAACTTGATCTTAGTTCCCTGACCAGGAATTGAACCCGGGCTACAGCAGTGAAATTGTTGAGTCCTATTATTAGGGAACTCCCAAGCCTTTCCTTGTTAATGCAGTTTCTTGGAATTGATTTTTTAAAATCAAGCTTTCTTTCTGTCCTTTATAGGGAATTAATGTATATGACCAAAATGATGCCAAGTTAATATTAGCAATTTCACAATGTTTATTGTTATGGGGCATAATAAGGAATATGTACTTTGACAACATTCTATATACATAATTTGTTCTACTAACCATTCAATTCATAACTTTAAAAGCTCTACATGCTATGGTGAAAATGGCCTTCATTTATGTAATTATTTTCCATCATGTTTGCTGAGTTAGGTTATCACCACACTACAGATATGAATTCTCTTGTAAAATTTTCTCTATAAAGATGCTGTCAACAAATTTATCAAATTAATCAAGTTCCTGTTATATATGAAGCCTTGAGCTAATACTGAAAGCTTGTCTGTGTTTTTAGTTCACTATGATTTTTACCATTGCTATGAATTCTCTGATGTACAGTGAGTTGTGATTTCTGAATGAAAGCTTTCCCACATACGGCACACTGATAGGGTCTTTCCCCAGTGTGAATTCTCCGATGTAAAACAAGATCTGACTTCTGAGAAAATGCCTTTCCACATTCAGCACATACATATGGTTTCTCTCCTGTATGAATCCTCTGATGACCTGGGAGGTGAGACTTTTGAGAGAAGGCTTTCCCACATTCAGTACAAACGTAAGGTTTTTCTCCTGTGTGTATCCTCTGATGTCCAATGAGATGTGATTTCTGACAGAAGGCTTTTCCACATTCATTGCATTTATAGGGTTTCTCTCCAGTATGCGTTCTCTGATGTATAATGAGCTGTGACTTTCGGGAGAAGGTCTTCCCACAAGCAGTACATTCATAAGGTTTCTCCCCAGTATGAATTAACTGGTGTGTAATGAGTTCTGTCTTTCTGCTGAAGGCTTCCTCACACTGAGCACATTTGTAGGGTTTCTCCCCAGTATGAATTCTTTTATGTATAATGAGGTGGGACTTCTCACAGAAGGCTTTCCCACATTCAGTACACTCATAGGGCTTCTCTCCAGTATGAGCTCGATGATGTATAATTAGTTGCGACTTCTGGGAGAAGGCCTTACCACATTCTCTACATTCATAAGGTTTCTCTCCAGTGTGAATTCTCTGATGTATAATGAGGGGTGATTTCTGGGAGAAGGCTTTTCCACATTCACTACATTCGTATGGTTTTTCTCCAGTATGAACTCTCTGATGTATAATAAGGGATGATTTTTGAGAGAAGGCTTTTCCACATTCAGAACATTCATAAGGTTTCTCCCCAGTATGAGTTCTCTGATGTACAATGAGGTGAAACTTCTCACTGAAGGCTTTCCCACATGCACCACAATCATATGGTTTTTTCCCAGTATGAATTCGTTGATGTACAATGAGCTGTGACTTCTTAGCAAAGGCTTTTCCACATGTAATACACACACAGGTTTTCTCCTTGGTTTCAACATTCTGATAATGAATAATGGATTGTTTCTTGCTGAAAATGTTTCCATGCTCATTATCATTACAGGGAATTACTCCATTGTGAAGCTTCTCAAGGTTAGAATTGGCCACACTGTGGATGATTGATTTTCCACATCCAAAACTCTCATCAAGGTTTGTTCTTGAATTGTTCTTGTTACAACTAGGTAGGTCAATATTAGATTTCAAGTTCTTTTTAAAGGCATCATAGTTATAGGGTCTTTTTCTTGAAGCATCTGACTCTATGCACTCTTGAAATATTTTCCTCAGTGCATCATATTTGTAGTCTGACTCTACAGTCATTGTTTTGTTGTTGATGACTGTTACTTGTCTGGAAAGACTGTTTTTCTGACATCTCTGTAACTGACCATCACTTTGACAGACTTTTAAAATGGAGTATAATGAACCATCCTTTATGACTCCTTTCAATATCTTATTATGGAAGGAAACAGACCCCAAAATACATGATTGGGGGTTGTCAAGGTTACTCTTCCTGTCTAAAAGAAAGGAAAATTAAAACGTCATAAAGAATAATTAACAGAAAACAGAGGAGTATAAAAAATGATTGATCTAATAAAGGTGATGAACCCAAACAGGGATGAGATGCCTTTTCAGAAGACAGTAAAACATACACTATGATCAGGGGAATGAATAGACAAAGATGTTAAAGAGAAATATTCATGAAAAAACTAGACCTGAAGGAGACAGAAAACTATCTGAGTTATTATCACTCTCATCTTGGATTACTGTTTTAGAATCTTCCCATTTCTCCTGCTTTCAGAATGTAAATGCTTTTCACCATTCAAATTCATTTATTTTATAAACCATCTGCTATATACTTGGCTAGTATTATCCTGCCACCTCTAGCTGAAGAAACAAGGTCTCTTCTGTACACAAAATATTTTATCTCCTCTCATTCTACTTTCCTAGTTAACAACTAATATAAACAAGAGAAAAACCCAAGATCATGCTGCGGATTTAGTATCAGAGTCACGCCAAGAACCCAAGCTTTAATTCCACTGTTCCTTCTATATATTATCAAATAAAACTAGCAAAGTTCTCCCAGAAAAGCCGTATTTCCCTATCTTCTAGGTTTTGTTCATATATTCTTCTTGCCCATCTCCACCAACAGTTTGCCTTCACCTCCCTTTCTCATCATCATCAATACTCAATTTATCTTTCAAAGCAGCTACAGCTGCATGCTCTGAAAAATACCTTTTCAAATTCTGTTGCATTTCTTTAGACTCTAATTTTCTCTGAACTTTTTAAAAAGCAGTATTTGACATTTAATTTTGTAATGCAACCTGTGTTTTTAGAAGAAATTTTCCTTCTATTGCCTATTAAGCCTTTTCATAAAATGCATTAAATATATAAAACAATATACATTTAATACAAAAGATATACATATAGAATCAATAAGAAATAGCTATCCCCTATGAAGGTTCACAACTATTTAATTGATTAATTATTTGTTGAGTGCCTACTAAATTTTCAGTACAGGAACAAAGAGTAAGAAAATTCACTAAGGAGAGAAACATAAGCCTCAAGCATCGATCAACCAAAATAAAAACAAAACAAGCAAACTGATATTTCACTTACCTAGTCGCCCATCTGCCTGACCTTCATATGGACAGATCCGATTTGGTATGTCTGTCTTAATGATCCATGGATCTTCTCCTTGCTCCAACTTGGAAATGACATCTGGTTTGGAAACTGGATGCCCTATTAAATAGAAATCAGAGAACTGGGATAGACTGCACAGAAGGCAAAAGAGAAGATGCAGTTTAAGGAGGTCTACAATGAAACAGTTCATTTAACCTTCAGAAAGCAATGACCTCTATTGGGGAAGGTATTAAGATCATCAAAGTCATTATATACACATCAGGAACCACCTAACTATAGTGACTGGTAAGGAAAGGTACTTGACGGGTCAAGTCTGAGTTATATAGGGAAGTCACTCTTACCCATTGAGACCAGGTGGCTATAGTTCTCCAGCATCACATCCCTGTACAGAGTCTTCTGAGCAGGGTCTAGTTGCTGCCACTCCTCCTGGGTGAAATTGACAGCCACATCCTTGAAAGATACTAATCCCTGTAACAGCAATATTCCTGTTCAATCTGAAGTCATCAGTCTTATCATTTCTACTATAGCATGCAAAACTATACCTACACTTTGTTTTGTATCAGAGTATTTGGGAGAATCAATGTCAAATCCTGCCTCTAACAAGAGCCAGACAGGACAGGAAAACAAAAGAGGTTAACCATAAAATGCCTACCTAATACAAATGGTAATTTAGTAAATGATAAAGCAGCATTGCTACTGCTAAGTCACTTCAGTCGTGTCCAACTCTGTGCGACCCCATAGACGGCAGCCCACCAGGCTCCCCCGTCCCTGGGATTCTCCAAGCAAGAACACTGGAGTGGGCTGCCATTTCCTTCTCCAATGTATGAAAGTGAAAAGTGAAAGTGAAGTCACTCAGTCGTGTCTGACTCTTGGCGACCCCATGGACTGCAGCCTACCAGGCTCCTCCGTCCATGGGATTTTCCAGGCAAGAGTACTGGAGTGGGGTGCCACTGCCTTCTCCAAAGCAGCATTAAAATAGCTGAAAGGAAGATGTATTAGCCAATAAATAGTACTGAAACAACTGGAAAGTTAACAGGAAAAGAATAATGTTGAATTCATATGCTAGAAACTGAACTGTATACCCTAGAAATTCGTAAGTTGAAGTTCTAACCCCTAGAACATCAGAATGTGACCTTATTTGGAAACAGGGCCATTGCAAATATAATTTGTTATACAAGGTCATTAGGATGGACCCTAACCCAATATAACTGATATCCATATAAAAAGGAGAAGTTTGAACAGAGTCACACACACATAGAATGAAGACAATTGAGGAAAAGATAAGTTATCTATAAGCCAAACAGAGAGACTTAGAACAGATCCTTCCCTCAAGCCCTCAGAAGGAACCAACCCTGCTGATAAGCTGAATTTGACTTACAGCCTCCAGAACTGTGAGATAAAAAATTTCTGTCATTTAATCCATGCAGTTTGCGGTACTTGGCTATGCCAGTTCTAGCTATCTTACAATGATATCTTATGTCTTAGAAAAAAGAAAAATATATATATTCTGCATGAAGAAAAATTTTAATTTTAAAAATACCCAAAACTATAAAATAACAACAAAACCTGACTGGGAGGATTTTTATTAATAATTATAGAGAAGGATTTTTAAAGTTTAACACAAACATTTTTTGAGAAGAGCCATATTTAGAGAGTCAGAGAATGTCAGAGTTCTTGAAGATTCTAATCCAATCCCCTCATTTCATAGGAAAGAAATCTTAGCTTCTTCTAAATCTAACAATTCTCCTACATATATGCAATAGCTAGGAATATAATGAAATACATAAATTATAACAGCAATATTGAAAAACAACACATTTACACTTAAGAAATATGCAGGAAACATTCATGAAAAAGCCAAAACAAATTGACATGACACTGAAATAAAGGACTTGGGTAACTGTAGAGCCATAGACATTTCTGGAGGGTAAACTAGTGGTTTTAATTATGTATGTTCACAATAGTTGTCACCTAATAGTGGAATCTAAATGATTTGTATTATTTAAAACTATTTTTAAGGGGTTTTCCCTAATTATTCTCTTATTATCAAATGCTGCTTTCAGAATGAAAAATTAAATATCAACATTCCCTTGCTTAAAAGATTCCTTTGGTTCCATCTATATATATATATTTATTCTCAACTCAATCATCTCAATCTTAAGGTTTCTCTCATCCCACACCATCAACCTACCACACATTTAGTTTGTTCCCATAACAATCCCTTTAGTTTTCCCACTTTACATATGAGATAACTCTCATAATACAGTGGTTAAGTTACTTTGTGCTAAATGTTACACTAAATATATATGACCAGTCAACTGTCAGATTTAAAAGCAGGTATCCTGACTCAATACCTTGGTTTTTTGACCACTGTACTCCACAATGCCTTCCTTGACACTGTAATTAAGACTTTTTATATTTTATTACATTAATAACGCCTTTAGACAAACTTTCAACAAAACACCTCCACTTTAGTTTTCCTCAAATTCTCAGCCTTTTCTACTTTTGCAAATGCTGTTTCCCATCCTCATCCTACTTCCTTCATGATCCAAAGTTCAATCATTTTTTAAGCCTCTCATCCTTGCTTTCTCTATAAAGCTGGCTGCTCTTCCTTCACCACTATAAAAGTTCCTTGCTCTCATATCTATTATCTGTTTGCCCCATTTTTCTCTGTACTCTTTCCAAGAAAGAACCATGCCTAAATTTTGAGTTATTTCATAGCTAGCCAGCATCTGTGACATATACTGAACAGTCAAGACATGTCTGCTAAAAAGGAAAGAATGAAAATTATAGAGAATAAAGTTCATACTTAATTAAAAATGGTTTTTCACACTTTGAATAATATTCCTGTGATCTAAAGAACAGTAACATGAGAAAGATAATAAATGTAGAAAATAGAAGAAATCCATTCTAAGAAAAAATTCATAAATGTAATGCTAACATTCTAATTTTGCTTTATCAATAACACTAGAATGCTTTAATATACCATATATGTATAAATTTTGTTAATCTTGAATAAAATACAGCACATTATCAGTGGAAAATTGTATTTATTGTATCAGTTACAAGCAATTTTTACAGCTTGAGTGACTGAGAGAATGGAAGAGATGGAGGAGACGGAAGGGGAATAGGTGTTAGAGGGAGAAAAGATATATGTGTGTGAAAATGATGACTTCTACTTCTGGACTGTATGGAAAAAATACAAATCTTTAATCCTAAAGGGATAACCAAGTTAATTAGCCATGGCAGTTGAATCTATTGGGCCAATAAAAAGCCCATACTCCTCTTCAGAACATCAGGGACCCCTGCTTTCCAAAGCTTTGCCAGACAATTATAAAAAATTATTTATTTATTAATAGTAATTTTTTAGATTCCATCTATTCATATAAGAAGGTAACCTTCATGTAAAGTTATGATTATCTTTTTTATTGGAGTATAACTGCTTCACAATGTTGTGTTACTTTCTGCTGTACAATGAAGTAAATCAGCTATATGTACACATATATTTCCTCCCTCATGAACCTCCTTCCCACTTTCCCCCAATCTGACTGCTCTAGGTCATCACAGAGCACCGAGCTAAGCTCTCTGTGCTATACAGCAACTTCCCACTAGCTGTCTATTTTACACACAGTTGTGTATACGTCAATCCTACTCTACCAATTTGTCTCACCCTCCCTTTCCCACCCCATGTCCATTTTCTACATCTGCATCTTATTCCTGTCCTGCAAACAGGCTCATCTGTACCATCTTTCTATTAACAGATTCCATAGGGATGCATTAATATATGATATTTGTTTTTCTCTTTCTGACTTAGTCCTTCCTATGACAGACTCTAGGTCCATCCACATCACTACAAATGACTCAGTTGTGGATCTTAGTTCCTCAACTAGGGATTTAATCTGTGCCCCATTCAGTGGAAGCTCAGAGCTCTAACCACTGCAAGGGAATTCCTGATAATTATATTTTAAGAACTACTTTTTGAAAGAAATAAATATTTTGGAAGACCATTCAAAATGTATCTATTCTGTATTATCTAGACTTTGTTGATAGATAAAACTGGACAACAAGAAGCCTCTATACTCTATCTAGTCCTTTAAAGCAGTGGTCAACAAATTTTTTCAGCAAAGTAGATATTTTCAGCATTTCAGGCCATATGGTGCTTATCCAACTCTAGCACTGTAGTACAAAAAAAGCCATAGACAGTATGTAAACAAATGACACGGCTGTGCTGCCAGTAAAACTTTATTTACAAAAACAGTTAGAAAACTGAATTTGCCCCACAGGCAATAGTCTGATGACTCCAGCTCTAAAGGATAAAGTTACAGAGTCAGGCTATGATGCTATGATAACTTCCTTCTAAAAGAAATCACTCTATGATACAGTTACAAATTTATTATTGCATTTACCATAGGAGTGTTGGTGAGAACACTGTATATCCCATTATTGAAAGGAAGATCCAAAACTGAGAGTTGTTTCAGTTTTATATGGCAAGAAATAATTTCTTCCTATGGGAAATGTATCTTCTTTCTCTTTAAAGGACTGCAAATAATGTAACTGAAACGATGTCAGCAAAAAGATAAGAAAAACTGTACACCAACTTTTTAAAGTGGTTTCAAGCCAAATTATCTGCATATTACCTAGCAATTCTTTCTAGGTCTGGATCTTTATTTTGGCTATCTTTCCCTGTTTTAAATTGTAGCTATCTTCACTTTTCCATTTGATTGTATTTAGAACCAAAAAAGGAAATTTAAAAATTAAAGCAACTCACCTGGGACTTCATCTTTTTCTGCTCTCCTCTAAAATGGTAGATGCCTGAAAAGGCAAAATTGGTGATGAGAAGGGTATTTTCACAGATGGGATACAAAATGCAGCTTCTATATTCACCAGTCTAGAAACAACGACCACAGAAGTTAAGGAGATGATAAGCAAACCTGTGGGAGAAGATAGTTTAGTCTTCATAGAAAAATTAGCAAGTATAATGTGAAGTAAGCTCTCTTGTAACTACATACTTTGATCATACAGAACTTAGATAAGGTTTTTTAATTGTATAGATGTGAAGATATGTTTCTTTTTTTATTAACAACTTATGTCCCCCCTGCCATTAACCAGCAATTCCATTTGCAGGAGTTCATAAGGCAACACACACACACACACACCAAGATAAGTTCCCCAGCAGTAAGAACAGCTAATGACCAAATCAAAAACTGAGAAATATATTCCCTTATTCCCCAGAAATGAATAAGCAGCTAAAATCTAATGTCCCAAGAGCTCTTATATTTTCTTTGCAACTCAGCAGACACTGCTGCCAATCAGTATGTTTAAACTTTTATTGTTGATTTCCAACAGTATGGATGTCTACATATAAAAATGGTAGTAAGTTGGGACCACTGATACAAGGGAATATACCCTAATACAGGAAGGTACATACCTGGTAAATCCTTCTCAGTACAACAAGGAGTCAGGTAGACAAGATTTAACTGGTTCAGAGGAACTGAGTACTCCTGCCACAGGGATACTGTTTTATATGGGGTAGTCTAAGCTTTGTCAAAATAGATCTGTAAGGAAACAATTGGGAGAAATAGTTATACTTATCTCCAGGCACCCAGCAGTTGTTTAATAAATGTTTCTTGAAAAAAATATAAAATGATTTCAATAAATTTAGACAGAGGTAGGACAAAAATCATAATTTTTGTAATAATCCTATCCTTTCTGATTTGTTTGTTACTGTTTCAAAATGATCATTTTTGTTAGGGGTACCAGGTTAAGGGCATAGTGACGGGTTGAGAAGGAATGTGACCTGAAAGGTTGCCTATGACCTGTGGAAATTTTAATGTATGTAAAACATACATACATTTGCTATCTAACTAGGCTATCATCCAAGACACCCTGGTCATTATTTCTCCCTCCAGATCTCTGAATCCTGGGGCCTAGCAATCAGGTACTCCATAGAACTCCCCCATGCCCACCACATCACTGATTGCCACATGGATGCCCTCATCATTTAGTCCACAGCCTCCCTCATCAATCACTGATTCTTTAGACTCCCCTAGATTCCTGACCCAGTCAACACCAGTCAGTCCCCCTACACACCATTTCTGATCCCACAGATAATCCCATCACTGACACACCATTATCCAATTACTAATCTTATAGTTAACCCCATCCCTGATTCCCAACTAAACCCAACCCTAATCCTACATACCTTCCCTACCAGTGACTTCATCAGTCTCCAATCACTGATACCCGTCTTATCCCATTACCAATCCAAAAGACACTCAGCACCACACATGTCCGCCTTTTGACCTGCAGTTCCAGAAACGCCCATCACGGCTTAACCCAAGACGGCTGAATTCTCCCGCTTCCTGTCTGGGTGAGCAAAGCACGGGGCTCCCCGGCGTGCGCTGTTCCGTACAGCGGAGTTTTGCCCACTCTGCACCCTGGGCGGCTTTGTTCAGGAGGCAATATGGCCACTCCCGTGCTATGTGTCTCAGTGGGAGCCGCCATCTTGCGAGACTGGTCAGTACCGTACAAGCAGAGGAATTCGGTTTACTCAGCGCCTTTGTCTGGGCTGTACCACAGAGGCAGTAAGGGGAGGGGGGAAAGATAACATAAAAGAGGATTTTACAAACCTGTAACGCACAAAATTTTGCAGAGAGATTTTACAGGATTGGGTAAGAAGTCTGAGTGATAATGTCCCCCATTAGAAGGCTGCGTTTGGTAAAAGACGAATACTTTGGAATAGTAAAATATTCTCACTGGCGACTTTACTTAAAAGTGTTTGTAAATGGCGCAACCCTATATATACCAGGAGATTCTACTTGCTGAGGGGTGAAAATGTGGAATGGAAATTCCACTGTGGGGGAAATCCGCCAAAGTGATGGAAGAGTTCACCGAGGAGCAAGGAAATAGGATCCACATTAATAATGAAATTTACGTTAAGAACGATTATAAGGAGTTCTCTAGGGTACGCTGCTACTGCAGTAACAAGCTGCAAAGGCCGACTGAAGAAAATAGAAGTGAGAGAAGTTGAAGGGAGAGGGGGCCTCTGTCATAATGAAAAAATTAAAAAGCCACAGCGAGATATTATTTGTCTTCTATTACCTTGTTTTAAAAAAACAGTATTTTAAGTTTGGAAATACAGAGTGTTAGTAAGAATGCCATGGGAACTTGGAATTCTCGTATATTACTAATGGGACAGAAAAATGACATAGCCCTATACAGAGCTGGGCTTCCCTTGTGGCTCAGCTGGTAAAGAATCTGCTTGCAATGCGGGAGACCTAGGTTAGGAGGATCCCCTGGAGAAGGACAAGGCTAACCACTCCAGTATTCTGGTCTGGAGAATTCCATGGTCTGTATGTTACATGGGGTTGCAAAGAATCGGACACAATTGAGGAGTTTCACGTTCACTATATAGAAGACTTGGCAATCGGGGCTTCCCAGGTAGCAGCAGTGGTAAAGAATCTGCCTGACAATGCAGGAGACCCCAGAGATGCAGGTTTGATTCTTAGGTCAGAAAGATTCCCTGGAGTAGTAAATGGCAACCCAGTCCAGTATTTTTGCCTGGAAAATTCCATGGACAGAGGAGCCTGGCAGGCTACTGTCCATGAAGTCGCAAAGAGTTGGACTCAACTCGTAACTATATGTATTTGTTACCTATTGCTGTGTAACAAGTTACTAGAAAGTAGCAGTTTGAAACTATAAATGTAGTTAACTGTTTCATTGCTTCTGTGAGTTGAGAATGTAGAAACAGCTGAGCTGGGTGGTTCAGATCTAGTCTGTCAAGAGGTTGCTGCACTCAAGCTGTCGTCAGCCAGGACTATAGTTATTTCAAGGCTAAATAACTGTAGGTATTTAAACTAAATTTCAAGGTTATCTTCTAAACTCAATGAAGAAGCTGGTGATAAGCCTCAGAATTTCAATTTCCAGGCTCAATTGCCCATCATAAGGGCATCTCCTTCAGCTACTCAATTATCCTCATGACATGGTGGGTCTTCCCTCACCCCAAGGGAGTCAAGGGAGTCTCACTGTCAAGGGAAAGACAGTGAGAGAGCACACACAAGATAGACGCCATAGTCTTCTTATAACCTATATTAGAAATGACATCTCATTACTTCTGTATTCTGTGTGCTGAAAGTGAATCATTAAGGGTGCCCACAAACAAAGGAATGGGAATTAAGCTCTACCTCTTAAGAGGAGGAGTAGCAAAGTCTAAAATTACAACACTACATGTAAGCTTTTGCTTCTGAACTCAGAAACTCCATTCCAGGAATATATCCCAAATATACATTGCCCCCCCCCAAAAAAAAATAGGTTACTCATTGCAGTACTATTTTTAATACCAAATACAACAATCAACCCAAACATTTGCCAACAGGGCCAGCTGTATAAATTACAGTGTACACATAAAACAGTACTATTCAGCTGTAAGAGAGAGACAGAAATATCTCCCTGTACTGCTACAGAGGTAAAGAGGATATAATGTTCTATGAGGGGGAAAGGTAGAAAAAATGAGAATAGATTGTTATCATCATTTAGTTTCTAAAATGTGAATATGTATATAGTTAAATCTTCTTATTCACGGTAGCTATGTTCAATTAAGTTGCTGCAAACACAGAACTAGTGAATACTGAACCATATCTCCAAAGGGAAATAAATCAATATAAAACAGATTTCAATCTTAAATTACAACTTTGTATAATTAAGATTATAACCTTAAAAAATAACTCATGTTGGTGGATTATATTGTCTTTATTTTACCAGAAAAGCAAAGCTGAAAAGATTTAAGTGATTTGCCTAAGGTCCAATAACAAAGGCCAGAGTTATATTCAAACCCTGTCTGGCTGGCCCAAGAGCTGGAGTTTCTTGCACCACATTGCATTGCCCCATCATCCTCATCATCTGTTCACCTCTGTGTAAGAGCTGGAACAAGAATGCAGAGCATTCCCTTGTTTAAACTCAGCTGGGAATGTGTGCATGGGGCAACTCAAATTTTTGGTACTCTGGGCATGTCTGCCTATGACTGAAAAAGCACTGAGTTTGATTTTGAAGTTACAAATACATTTTAGCAAGAAGGTGAATTTGTATATACAGAATCTGTGAATAATGAAGATCAACTGTATATGTGTTTACCTTAAAAATAAAAAGCAAATGATGGAAAAATAAGTCATCAAATAAATATAATCTACAAAAGGTATTATTAGTTATTTTTTGAAATATAGCAACTTACCCCAAAACTTAGTGGTTTTAAACAACACATATCTATTGTTTCAAAGTTTCTGTGGGTCAGGAATCTGGACATGGATTATCTGAATCCTCTGCTTTGAGTCTTCTACAAATCTATAATCAAGGTATTGATCCAGGCTGGGGTCTCTCATCTGAAGACTCAAATGGGGAAAGATTCATTTCTAAGCTCAATTACATGATTGTTGGTAGAATTTAATGCCTCAAAGATTGCTGGACTAAGGGCATTCATGTCCTTGCTGATTGTTGTGAGAAACCCACCCTCAGTATCTTGCCATACAGGACTCTCCAACTTGCAACTTGCTTATCTAGGGAGTCAAGAGAGGAGTCTTCAAGCAAGATGGAAGTCACAATCTTTTATACCCTTATTATATATGGGTATATACCCTTATTATATATGACAACCCCTCAATGTTGCCATATGCCATTGGTTAGAAGCTGCTTACTTATGCGGAGTATTTTATCAGAAGGTGGGACTCATTGGTGGCTATCTTAGACCCTTCCTACCACAAGAGGAAGGAAATAAGATAGAAGGGACACAGATTGGATCTTATATTCTTTGAATATACCATAGTTCTGTTGATTTGACGATGTAACCACAAAAAAAATTACATATTTATAAAACAAAATTAAATTTGATAAACCAATTCCAAATTCCTGCTTCTGACCAAAGTGAAGTAATAGGGAATTGGTGAGAACATTCACCTGAACCAATGGAAAAACCAGACAAGTGCATGAAATAATGATTTTAAAGGTATTAGACATCAGGCTGTGAAGGACAGTGATCCTTGAGAGATGGGAAACAAATTGAGGTGACCCTTCTGATTGCCCAGTTTACTGCTTTGAGAACATTTCCAGGTATGACATGAAAAGCAAGTCCAGGCAGGGGCCAATAGATTTCCAGAGAGGTAGAGAAGGAACAGTATAAAGAGACCAAGGCAGCTATAGTCACAGAGCATAGGTCAAAGAGGAGAAAGCTGCATATAATGAGAGCTCCAGAGACTTGGAGAGGGTCCACTTCAAGTATTCAGAGAGTACTGGTCAGTGCATGTAGATAAGGAAAATTAGCACCTCGGAAAGAGACACTGGAGAGGAAGGAGGAAACAGTAACTGAAGTTCAAGATTAAGCCAAGATTAATGCCTGTTTCCATCAGCCAGACCGGAAAATTTCACAATTCACTGGGAAGAATACACAGAAAGGTCTTGCCTCAATAGTGGGAAATCATTAGTTCTACCTTTAAATCTTACTCTGATGCCAGTTAACAACTGTTTCCAAGTAACTTAGCTGAAATACAGAAAAAAGCATCAAAATAGGTACTGGAACACTAAAGTATCTATCATCCAACATGATAAAATTTACACTGTCTGCCACCAAGTCAAAAATTATTAGGTATGTGTAGAAACTGGAAAATGATATTCATAATGAAGATAAAAATAAACTGAAGGAAAAAAATAGAGTTCAGAATTAAAAAGATGTTGGAAATTGTTACTAGATATTAAGTTACTATAGATCTTGCACTCATTAGAACAATAATGTGAGAATATTATGAACTTCAGCCTCATAAATTTGGCAAGGTAGAAGAAGTGGACCATGTCTTCAAACACCAAAACTCAACTAAGATTAAATAGATCATTTGCATGGCTCCATAACTAGAATTCTACCAAAATCTCAGTATTCCAAACCATTTTGTCAGGAAATTGTTACCAAAACCATACTAAGGCAGTACAAAAAAAAAACAACAACAACAACTACAGACCAATGTCTCCAATGAACTTAAAATATAAAAATACTCAATAAAATATTAGCAAACCAAATCCAGTAATATAGCAAAAGAATTATACACTATGACAAGTATAATGTATTTCAAGTATTCAAAGCTAGCTAAAAATTGAAAATTAACCAACAAGATGCAAAGAAAAAGTAAATGATTATGTCAATTGACAGAGAACAGGCATTTGCTAAAAATTCTGTAAAGCAATTATCCTTCAATTAAAAAATAAATAAAATTTTTAAAAATCAGGTAACATTTTAAACATCTAAGACAAATTTTTAAGTATGAATGATTTGGGGGCATATTTGACAAGAGATGTGAAACACCAATATACCAAAAACTATAAAAACAATACTAATAGAAATTAAAGAAGACTTACAGGAGCTATATGACATTCATGTGTCAGAGGCCCGGTGTTATAATGTCAAACTCTGAAAACTGAGTTATAGCTTCAGTGCAATCTATAAAACTGTCCCTATATAGAAAGGACAGTTTTATATTCATATAGAAAGGAAAAGAACCAAGAATTGCCAAAACAGCTTTGAGGAAAAAATTAAGTTTGCAGCTTAATCCTACTTGATCTCAAGACTTATTATACACATACTACAATAATCAAGAAAGTGTGGTATTGGTGTAAAGATTAAAAAATGTATAAATGAAACAGAGTAGGATAGTTCAGAAACAGATCCAGCTGAAATAATCACAAAGACAATTCCATGGGGGGAAAGAATAGCCTTTTCAACAAATAGTGCTTGAATAATTGAATGCTGCTGCTGCTGCTGCTAAGTCACTTCAGTCGTGTCCGACTCTGTGCGACCCCATAGACGGCAGCCCACCAGGCTCCCCAGTCCCTGGGATTCCCCAGGCAAGAACACTGGAGTGGGTTGCCATTTCCTTCTCCAATGCAGGAAAGTAAAAAGTGAAAGTGAAGTTGCTCAGTCGTGTCCAACTCTTTGCGACCCCATAGACTGCAGCCCACCAGGCTCCTCCGTCCATGGGATTTTCCAGGCAAGAGTACTGCAGTGGGTTGCCACTGCCTTCTCCATAAACAATTGAATATCTATAATTTAAATTGGATCTTACTCCATTCTTCATACTACATACAAAACAAACAAACAAACAAACAAACAAAAACAAAATGGCTTGCAGTCCTAAATATAAAATGCTGCAGTCCATGGGGTTGCACAGAGTCGGACACAACTTAGCAGCCGAACAACAAAAACTATAAAATTCCTAGAATCAAATGTAGGAGAAATCCTTTGAGACCTAAGATGAGGCAAAAATTTCTTAGCTAACACCAAAAGCATGAACCATAAAATAATAAAGGATAAACTGGACCTCTGGTCTTCAAAAGACACAGTTTAAGAGAGTGAAAAGACAAGCCACAGACTAGGAGAAAGTATTTCCAAATCATACATCTAATAAAGAACCATCAGCTAAAATATATAAAGACCTCTAACAAGGAAATTATTTAAGACTGAGCCAAAGACTTATGAGCCACCAGGGAAGTCCACCAAAGACATACTGATGTCAAATAAGCACAAGAAAAGATGCCTAAAATCATCAGTCATCAGGGAAATGCTAATTTAAGAGAGTGAGATAGCATTAATCACTTACTAAAATGACTAAAATTTTAAAAACTAATTATTACCAAGTACTTGGAAGGATGTAGAGAAATGAACCTTTACACACAGCTAGTGGGAATGTAAAATGCTGCAATGCCTTTGGAAAACAGGGACTTTCTCAGGTTAAATATTCACTGACTATATGGTGCAGCTATTCCATTTTTAATGTTTATCCAAGCGAATAAGCACTGGGCATGTAGACATACAACATACAATATCCAAGACATAAGCGTGCAGACATCTGTACAGGAATGCTCATAGCTTCATTTGTAAAAGCCAAAACCTAAAATTAACTCAAATGTCCATCACAGGCAAATGGATAAACTATCCATAGAGAAGAATACCAATCAGCAATAGAAAAGAATGAACTCCTGATATACACAGAAAATTACATTAAATTCAAAATAAGTGTGCTGAAAGAAATCAGTAAAAATAAGAGTGCATACATGATGATTCTACTTACATCAGATTCTAGAAAATGCAAATGAATATACAGTGGCAGAAAACAGGGTTAGTGGTTGCCTGGGGATGAGGCAGAAGCCAGTCAGGGAAGAGGAATTTCCAAAGGATAAGAAGAAACTCTGGGGGATGATGATTATTTTCATTATCTTGATTGTAGTGATGGTTTCACTGGTGTATACATAAGCCAATGTGATCAAAATAAATGCAGTTTATTATTTGTCCATTAAACCTCAAGAAATCTGCTCTTTTAAAAATGCTATAGCATGCCTTAAAATGCCCTCCATTATCTTCTTCAAATTTTTGGACATCATTATAAACCACTTCCCCTCATTCATTTAACATCAGACATTCTGTTCTTCCTCAATTCACTTTCACCTTAGGGCTTTTAAGAATGCTCCTCTTACTAGCATATAGATTTATCACTACTCTCACCAATTACTATAGTAAATAAGGAATATTCAGATTATCTCACCAAAATGAAAACACCTTTTTCTTCTGGTCTTCTCATCTTTTTTACTACCAGCTTACCCACACCTTAAAAGCTTTGTGATGTATGGAATTTCAGAATGTAATTTCACAAAGATTATTAAATCAGTAAAACTGTTCATTCATTCTATCGTTTAGTTGTTCAGCAAATACTCAGAAAACACCTATTTGTCATGTACTCTTCTAGAGCTTGAGCTGTATCATTTTAATACAGCTAAATATTCCTGACCCATTTGTGCTTAAATGATACCAAAATGAATAAAAATAAATAAAATAAATCACAATATGATAAAAGTACCATTTAAAAAGTGAAATAATCAAGGAAAGTTAGGATTGCTTAGGAGACAGTTGCTGTATCACACATGGAAGTCTGCTAATCTTAAGAGAATTCTGATCCAATCAGTCATCTAAGAACACAGACTCATAACACAGTGTAATTCTACAGTGATAAAATACTATATAATGGGACTTCCCTGGTAGTCCAGCAATTGAGAACCTACCAGCCAATGTAAGGGACACAGGTTCAATCCCTGGTCTGGGAAGATTCCACATGCCACGGAGCAACTAAGCCCGTAGGCCACAGGTACTGAGCCTGTACTCTAGAGCCCACGAGCCACAACTACTAAGCACACGTCACAACTACCGAAACCCGTGCACCCAAGACCCTGTGCTCTGCAATGAGAAGCCACCGCAATGAGAAGCCCACACCTCGCAACTAGACAGTTGCAACTCAATGCACTAGAGAAAGTCCATGCACAGCAATGAAGACCCAGCATAGCCAAAAAAAAAATATATATATATATATATACACTATACAGTGATAATTACAAGTGAATGTTCCCCAAGTCTACCAGAAGAAAGAATAATGAAGATTAGAGCAGAGATAAACAAAACAGACAATAAAAACCAATAGAGAAAATTAATGAAACAAAGAGTTGGTTCTTCAAAAAGATCAACAAAATTGTCAAACATTTAACTAGACTGACTAAGAAAAAAGAGAAAAGATTCAAGTAATTAAAATCAGAAATAAGAGGACATTACAACTGATTTTATAGAACTAGAAAGAGACTGTAGGAGAGAACCACTAATATGAACAACTGTACAACAAATAATCTGGATGAAACAGACGGATTCCTACACACTCAAAGCTTACCAATACTAAATTATGAAGAAAATCTGAATAAATTTAAACCCATTAAGGAGACTGAATAAGTAATCAAAAATCCTGCACCAAATAACCCTGACTACAATTGTTGCTGGCACTTTCCTCTACATTAGAAGTCAAGGAAACATGAATATCATATTTCACCCTTGTTAGAGATGAAAGGTTCTGAAACCCAAAGAAAAGCAAGATCTAGAAAAGCAAGACAGTCTAGAAGATTAACATAGGCTAGAAGATGAACATAGTACAGACTGGACTTTTGGAAGCTGAAAAAAAACAATATGAGGAAGTCATTATACCCAAATCGTGTGTGTGTGTGCTAAGTTGCTTCAGTCCCGGCCAACTCTTTGCAACCCCATGGATTGTAGCCCAGCAGGCTCCTCTGTCCATGGGATGCTCCAGGCAAGAATACTGGAATGGGTTGCCATTCCCTTTCCCAGGGGATTTTCCTGACCCAGGGATCAAACCACATCTCTTATCTCTCCTGCACTGGCAGGTGGGTTCTTTATCACTAGCACACCTGGGAAGCCCCAAATCACAGAACAAAAAATGAAGAAAAAGGGGGGAAATAAAAGCAGGATAAAGAGAAGAAAGAAGAAAAGAAGAAAGCAGAAACATCTAGAGCAGATAAATATAGACAAAAGTACTTCAGAACACGAAAGATTTATCAGCCATGTCTCTCAAGACAATATAAATAAAAGCAAAGGCAAACAAATGCAACATAATCAAACTTATAAGATTTTGCATAGCAAAAAAAAGCCATAAACAAAGTGGAAAGACTGGAAGAAAATATTTGCAAATGATGTGACTGACAAAGGCTTAATTTCCAAAAGATATATACTGCTCCTATAATTCGATAACATAAACAAACAACTGAATCAAAATATGGGCAGAAAACCTAAACAGACATTTCTCCAGAGAAGACATACAGATGGCCAACAGACACAGGAAAAGATGCTCAACATGACTAATTATTAGAGAAATGCAAATCAAAACTACAAGGCACCACCTCACACCAGTCAGAATGCTGCTGCTGCTAAGTCACTTCAATCGTGTCCAACTCTGTGCAACCCCATAGACAGCAGCTTACTAGGCTCCTCTGTCCCTGGGATTCTCCAGGCAAGAATACCGGAGTGGGTTGCCATTTCCTTCTCCAATGCATGAAAGTGAAAAGCGAAAGTGAAGTCACTCAGTCGTGTCCAACTCTTAGCGACCCCATGGACTGCAGCCTACCAGGCCCCTCCGTCCATGGGATTTTCCAGGCAAGAGTACTGGAGTGGGGTGCCACTGCCTTCTCCAACCAGTCAGAATAGCCATCACTAAAAAGTCTACAAGCAATAAATGTTAGAGAGGGTGTGGAGAAAAAGAAACCTTCTTACACTGTTGGTGGGAATGTAAATTGGTACAACCACTATAGAAAACAGTATGGAGGTTCCTTTTAAAACTAGAGTTGAAATATGATCCAGCAATCCCACTCTTAGGCACAAACCCAGACAAAACTATAATTTGAAAAGATTTATATGTTCATAACAGCACTACTCACAATAGCCAAGACAGGAAAACAACCTAAATGTCCATTGACAGATGAATGGATAAAGAATACACACACACACACACTGGAATGCTACTCAGCCATAAAAACGAATGAAATAATGGGATTTGCAGGAATACAGATGCAAATAGAGATTATAATACTAAGTAAATCAGAAAGACAAATACCATAAGATATCACTCATGTGGAATCTAAAATATGACACAAATGAACTTATCTAAGAAACAGAAAATTCTGTCTTGTGGAAAATTCTTCAAGAGATAGGAATACAGAACCACCTCACCTGCCTCCTGAGAAATCTATATGCAAGTCAAGAAACAACAGTTAGAACCAGATATGGAACAACAGACTGGTTCCAAATTGGGAAAGGAGTATATCAAGGCTGTATATTGTCACCCTGCTTATTTAACTTATATGCAGAGTACATCATACGAAATGCCAAGATGGATGAAGCACAAGCTGGAATCAAGATTGCAGGGAGAAATATCAATAACCTCAGATACACAGATGACACACTACCCTTATGGCAGAAAACAAAGAAGAACTAAAGAGCCTCTTGATGAAAGTGAAAAACCTGACTTAAAACTCAAAATTCAAAAAATGAAGATCATGGCATGTGGTCTCATCACTTTATGGCAAATAGATGGGGAAACAATGCAAACAGTGAGAGACTTTATTTTAGGGGGCTTCAAAATCACTACAGATGGTGACTGCAGCCACGAAATTAAAAGATGCTTGCTCCTTGGAAGAAAAACTATGACTGACCTAGGCAGCATATTAAAAAGCAGAGACATTACCTTGCCAACAAAGGTCTGTCTAGTCAAGGCTATGGTTTTTCCAGTAAGTGTGTATGTATGTATTGTCATGTATGGATGTGAGAGTTGGACTATAAAGAAAGCTGAGCACAGAAGAATTGATGCTTTTGAACTGCGGTGTTGGAGAAAACTCTTGAGAGTCCCTTGGACTGCAAGGAGATCAAACAAGTCCATCCTAAAGGAAATCAGTCCTGAATATTCATTGGAAGGACTGATGTTGAAGCTGAAACTCCAATGCTTTGGCCACCTGATGTGAAGAACTGATTCCTTGGAAAAGGCCCTGATGCTGGGAAAGATTGAAGGCAGGAGAAGGGGATGACAGAGGATGAGATGGTTGGATGGCATCACCAACTCAATGGACACGAGTTTGAGCAAGCTCCAAGAGTTGGTGATAGACAGGGAAGCCTGGCATGCTGCAGTCCATGGGCATGGAAAGACCTGGACTCGACTGAGTGACTAAACTGACTGAAGTGAAGAAACAGAAATAGACTTACAGTCATAGAGAACAGACTTGTGGTTGCTAAGGAGAGCTGGGTGGGGGTGGGGTAGGGAGGGATGGGTTGAGAGTTTGAGAATAGCAGATGTAAAACTCTTATACATAGAATGGGTAAACAACAAGGTCCTACTGAAGTGCACAGTGAACTGTATTCAATATCCTGTAATAAACCATAAAGGAAAAGAAAAAAAAATCAGCCTTACAAACCAGAATCAACTTCAACCATTCCATCCTGTTTGCTTTCTACCATGAACAGTTAACTCTATGATTCAAGTCATCTAAACAGGTCAAACCACCTTGTAGGTATAACTTCTGCTTATTCCAAAAGATTAATAAAAGAAAATGAAAAAGAGGGAGAAAAGAGAGAAGAAAAAGGAGAAAATAGAGACTAAATCAATCAGAGCAACAGTGACAGAGAAAGAAAAGATGTATAGGAATTTAATTTTGGACACAAGAGAGAAATTAAAATGAAAAAGAACAACATCCAGATACAGATGGGAGATCCAATAAGAAAGAAATTCAGACGGATTCCATTTCAAGATGTGAAACAAGTTCCATATCATCTAAGTGTAAGTGAAGTCTCTCAGTCGTGTCCGACTCTTTGCGACCCCATGGACTGTAGCCTACTAGGCTCCTCTGTCCATGGGATTTTCCAGGCAATAGTACTGGAGTGGATTGCCATTTCCTTCGCCAGTGGATCTTCCCGACCCAGGGACCGAACCTGGGTCTCCCGCGTTGTAAACAAATGCTTAACCGTCTGAGCCACCAGGGAAGTATCATCTAAGCATTGGTATAATTCCTTGCTGAGTTGTTCTCAATCATACAGTTGTTAGAAAAAAGAAAGACTTACAGTAGTAGGCTAGAAAAGGATGACTCAATTGACTTTAAAAAGCTTTATGAAAAAATTATAACTAAATATGAAAAACTGAAAGCATAGCTACATGACACATATACAGAACTGATAGATCTTAAATTGCAGTTGGAAGAGGCCACCCAGAGACAATAAATATTTCCAGATAGGTCACTACTGGAAATTGGGGGAAATTGGGGACAAAGAGCTCTAAAAAGAATTGATATGGTGGTTTAGTTGCTAAGTTGTGTCTGACTCTTGCAACCCATAGACTGTAGCCTGCCAGGCTCCTCTGTTCATGGGATTCTCTAGGCAAGAATACTGGAGTGGGATGCCATTTCCTTCTCCAGGAGATCTTCCTGACCCAGGAATCGACCTGGGTCTCCTGCATTGCAAGCAGATTCTTTACCAACTGAGATATCTGAAGTGAAAGAAGAGCTCAAAATGTTACCAGATCTAAAAGCAGCCAACCAGAGGCTAAAGGATGAAAACAGGGTCTTAATCAGTGATAAGCAAAATTTCCAAACTAAATAAAAAGCAGCAAGTGATGTAATTACACATATTCGGAACCCAGTGGACCATAACTAAAAGTCACTGGAAACTGGGAAGAATCCTTGGAGACTATCATTTTTTAGATATCCTGCCATGTTCTTCAGATATGTAACCAGTAGCCTTGTTGTTGTTGATCAGTCACTAAATCATGTCAGACTCTTTGTGACCCCATGGACTGCAGCACGCCAGGCCTCTTTGTCCTTCACTATCTCCTGGAGCTTGCTCAAACTCGTGTCCATTGAGTCAATGATGCCATCTAATCATCTTAACCTCTGTTGTCTCCTTCTCCTTCTGCCTTCAATCTTTCCCAGCATCAGTGTCTTTTCCAATGGTAGGCTCTTCACATCAGAGGGCCAAAGTATTGAAGTTTCAGCTTCAGCACCAGTCCTTCCAATGAATATTCAGGACTGATTTTCTTTAGGATTGACTTGTTTGATCTCCTTGCTGTCCAAGGGACTCTCAAGAGTCTTCTCCAGCACAATCCGAAAGCATCAATCCTTCAGCGCTGTGCTTTCTTTATGGTCCAACTCTCACATTCATACACGACTACTGGAAAAACCATACCTTTGACTATACAGACCTTTGTTGGCAAAGTGATGCCTCTGCTTTTTAATACTCTTTCTAGGTTTGTCATAGCTTTTCTTCCAAGGAGCAAATGCCTTTTCATTTCGTGGTTGCAGTCACCATCCGCATTGATTTTGGAGCCCAAGAAAATGAAATCTGACACTATTTCCACTTTTCCCCCATCTATTTGCCATACAGTGATGGGACCAAATGCATGATCTTCGTTTTTTGAATGCTGAGTTTTAAGTCAGCTTTTTCACTCTCCTCATTCATTTTCAAGAGGCTGTTTAATTCCTCTTCACTTTCTGCCATTAGGGTGGTGTCATCTGCTTATATGAGGTTATCGATAGTTCTCCCAGAAATCTTGATTTCAGTTTGGGATTCATTCAGCCCAGCATTTTGTATGATGTACTCTGCATAAAAGTTAGATAATCAGGGTGACAATATATAGCCTTTTCCAATTTTGAACCAGTCCATTGTTCTATGTCTAACTGCTGCTTCTTGTCCTGCCTACAGGTTTCTCAGGAGGCAGGTAATATGGTCTGGTATTTCCATCTCTTTAAGAATATTTCACGGTTTGTTATGATCCACACAGTCAAATGCTTTATCATAGTCAATGAAGCAGAAGTAGGTGTTTTTTGGAATTCTCTTGCTTTTTCTATGATCCAGCCTCTGCTGGCCATTTGATCTCTGGTTCCTCTGCCTTTTCTAAATCCAGCTTGTACATCTGAAAGTTCTCAGTTCATTTACTGCTGAAGCCTAGTCTGAAGGATTTTGAGCATAATCTTGCTAGCCTGTGAAATGAGTGCAACTGTATGGTAATTTGAACATCCTTTGGCATTGCCTTTCTTTGGGATTGGAATGAAAACTGACCTTTTCCAGTCTGAGTTTACAAATTTGCTGGCATAATGAGTGCAGCACTTTAACAGCATCATCTTTTAGAAGGCATAAACTTAGATTACTGTGATGTTGAATGGTTTGCCTTGGAAATTAACTGAGATCATTCTGTCATTTTTGAGACTGCAACCAAGTACTGCATTTCAGACTCTTTTGTCGACTATAAGGTTACTACATTCCTACTAAGGAATTCTTGCCCACAGTAGTAGCTATACAAAATGCATAAGCTGGCCCAAGATGTAAGACTGTAAGCAACACTACTGTCCTCCCAGGTTGATAAGGCAAAGATTTTATGCCTTTCCTGGTCTTTACTATTGCTCTTTCTCCCTCTTAGCTGTTGATGATTTACAATTAACAAAAATGGTTTATCCATTGTTGCATCACTCTCGAGCAATATGATTTAAGTGCGCAACTTAAGCACCCTGTAATCATAAGCTTTAATAATCAGTCTATGGCTTTGTCTGTGGATTAACTTGTGCTTTGTACTGATATAGTACTAATTTAATTTCAAACACTGTGAATATTATGACCATGTTTTCTAAGAGTTCAGATAATGAAAATGAAAGCATTTATAAATCAATTTTAGCATGACCCAGACATCATTTAAAAAGACTTTTTATTGGGAGCATGGTTGCTTTATAATGTTGTGTTAGTTTCTGCTGTATAGCAAAGTGAATTAGTTATACTTACACATATTTTAGATTTCCTTTCCCATTAGGTCACCACAGATCATTGAGTAGAGTTCCCCATGATAAACACAGGTTCTCATTAGCTGTCTATTTTATACATAGTAGTGTATGTATGTCCATCCCAACCTCCCAGTTTGTCCCAACTACCCCCACCCCTGCTCCCCTTGGTAACTATAAGTTTGTTCTCTATAGCTATGATTCAAGATTCTTATTTTAATATTTCAATATATAAAAACATATTCACATCTGGATTAGAGGAGTAAATAACTAAAACTGTGCAAACTGCAAAAGATGAAAAAAAGAATTTGGGATTGGATATGGTGGAAGAGAATGAAAGCACATATGAAGAATTAAACTTAAAATTCAAGGATGAGACAGGGGAATACTTCTAAGTAAATAAAAGCATTTTTGTTTTTTTGGGTTTTGTTTGTTTGCTTTGGTCTCCCAAAAAGACACCAATGCTGAGTTGAAAATATTAGCTGTTGAATTAGACAGATCACTTCTAAAAGTAACCTAGGCAGCAGTAAAGAAATCTGTCAACAGGCCCACAGTACCCTCAACATTAGACACACCTCTCACCTAGTTGAGGTTGCCTACCAGATGTTTAATAATTGAGATATAGAGGGTTAAAAGGCCCAGAGGCAAATCCACCTACTAGTTGTGCGGCAGAAAGTAGATGGGCCCCCTGTTCCCCAGGGTAAAGTGACTGGAGATTCATTCCCTATGGATTGAAACTCCAAGAAGAGGATAGCAAGACAATCAAGGGAGAAGGATGGGCCCTGCCCAGATCAACTACTTTGATTCTTGAAGTCAGGAGATCTCCCTGACCACACATGCACAGAAAGGCCCCTTGGAGGCCAAAGGGGAGTTATGTTAAGGGATGTTCTACCAGATGCTTTTTGGTAAAATCCATCTTGGTTGAGAGATGCATGTACACACATGGGAGGATCCTGCTGCTGCTGCTGCTACTGCTGCTAAGGCACATCAGTCGTGTCCAACTCTGTGAGACCCCATAGACGGCAGCCCACCAGGCTCCCATCCCTGGGATTCTCCAGGCAAGAACACTGGAGTGGGTTGCCATTTCCTTCTCCAGTGCATGAAAGTGAAATGTGAAAGGAGGATCCTGAGATATACCAAATATGGACTGTGAACCAGGCAAATCAAAATGATTGGTCAAAGGAGACTGGAAGAAATGCCCCATAAATATGATTCAAACTGTCACGAGGTAATGACTCAGCAACTCTCTCTCCCTGAGTCTGGCTATGTGTCTATCCAAACGTACTGTACTCTTTTTCCTCTTAATAAATACTTCACTTGCTTTACTACTTTCCATATTTGTAGGAATTCTTTTCTGCAAGGCTGAAGGCCAGGGCCCTTGTCACTGACCACTGGTCTAGTGGTTAGGATCTGATACGTTCACTGCTGTGACCCAGTTTCAATTTCCGGCTAGGAACCCAAGCCCCACTCCAAGCCATTGCCTGTCGAGGCCACCCGAGATCAGTTGTTGCCCTTTAGTGTTAACCAGGTAGGAAGGGAATCTGTACTAAGTGCCTATGGAGATTCTCAACATGGTGAGTAGCCCCTCCGCCTCCATTAAGGGATAGCAAATCAAGGAAAATAGTACATGATCAGTGCCACATGTAAACAAGGACACTGGAAAGGAAAATGCCCTCAGCGCCCCCAAAGGGGGATAGAAATGGCAGATCCCAGCCACTACCCTCAAATGCAGATGGTCCAAATATATGAAGAATGATGGGGCCAGGGGCTCCTAAGTTGGCACTCCAACTGACCCCCTAGAAGCTCCGTCTGAGACTGGTCATAGAGGAAAAGTCTGTTGAATTCTTAGTCCATACTGGTGCCAACAGTGTTCTCATTTTAAAACACCAGATAAGGCAAACTCAGTTACAAGAGTTGAAATTATCAGAGTATCAGGGAAGGCCCAAGAACAGCTCTCACAGAGTCATTAAAATGCAAACTGGATAAATACACTCTCACCCATTCCTTCCTATACATCCCCAAATGTCCTATATCCCTGATAGGAAGGAATATTCACCTAATGGGAGACAAACTAGAGACTGGCATTCCCCTAGACAGTGGGCACAAGATGTAAATGTTAGTGGCTGAGGACAAACTTCTCTGGACAGATCTAAACAATTAAATCAAACTGCTAAGGAATGGTCTCTTTGCCTATAGGCAGTAGCAGCTACTGGCTAAAGGAGGTTGAGAAGTTAAATGTTTTGACAGTCAATCATCGTATGAAATCCACACCAGTTTCAAGCGTTAATAAGCCCCAAGGGAACAGAATGGGCTTCCCAAGTGGCTCAGTGATAAAGAATCTGCCTGCCAGTGCAGGAGATATCCCTGGATCAGGAAGATCCCCTGGAGGAGGAAGTAGTAACCCACTCCAGTATTCATGCTGGTAAAATCCCATGCACAGAGAAGCCTGGTGGGCTACAGTCCATAGGGTTGCAAAGAGTTGAACATGACTGAAATTGTTATTACCCAGAAGGTCAATTCAAGTCCAGGCTACATTTTTGGATAACTCAGTGGTTACTATAAAAACTTGGGAATTCCCTGGCAATCCAGTGCTTAGGACTCAGCACTTTCACTGGGGCATGGTGTGGCAGAAAGCAACAAAAATCTGTCAAACTTGCTGTACACTAAATCCTGTCATCTAACCACCTACAGAAATAGGGCCCTTGAACATGAGGGTATAGAAACAATAGAAACAGTCTATCCCAATTGCCTTAACCTAGGAAGTGAGTCTCCTGAATGCTGAAGAGGATGGCTGTGGCTCTGTGAGTGAGGGGAAAAGGCTAGTGGGATCTGCGGTAACCTCCCAGACCCAAATCATAGAACCAAGAGACCTATGCCCAGGGACTTTGGCCCAAAAGGCGGAGCTGACAGCCCTTACCTAAAACTTAAAGATCAGGACAGAGAAGATCTTAAATATTTACACAGATTGCTGATATGCATATGCCATCCTACCCAGACATAGAGCTATTTGAAGGGGAAGAGTTATGCTTACTGAAGAGAATAAACAGGCAGTACATGTCTTAAGCATATTGAAGTGAAAAGTGAAAGTGAAAGTATAGTCATTCAGTTGTGTCCAACTCTTTATGGCCCCATCAACTGTAGCCTACCAGGCTCCTCCATCCATGGGATTTTCCAGGCAAGAGTACTGGACTGGGTTGCCATTTCCTTCTCCAGAGGATCTTCCTGACCTAGGGATTGAACCCAGGTCTCCCACATTGTAGGCAGACACTTTACTGTCTAACCCACCAGGGAAGTCCCTATTGAAGCAGTACAGTTCTTATAAGTATAACTCTTGTAAGTAGTACAGCTTCCAAAAAAGGTAGCAATTATTCATTGTTGGAGTCACCAAGAGGAGGATGCAGAGGTAATAACGGTGTACATAACAACATGGTGGACATAACTGCCAAAGTGAAAGTCGTTCAGTTGTGTGACTCTTTGCAACCCCGTGGACTATACAGTCCATGGAATTCTCCAGACCAGAATATTGGAGTGGGTAGCCTTTCCCTTCTCCAGAACTGCCAAAAAGGGTGGACCTAGAACCAGTAACTTGGCAACTAACCCACATACGTTGAAGGTCAGATCCATTCAATTATTCCCCAATCTACACAGAAAAGAATTACACAAAGCCCCAAAATGGGGCTTCAGTAGGGATTTGAAGAGCCATGGGTGGCTAGTTAATGCCCTAAACTGTAGCTCGCCAAGCCATCAGGGAGGAACATTAAGGATCTCACTATGGGAAGGAAGTCCTGCTGCTGCTGCTGCTAAGTCGTTTCAGTCATGTCCGACTCTGTGCGACCCCATAGACAGCAGCCCACCAGGCTCCCCCATCCTTGGGATTCTCCAGGCAAGAACACTGGAGTGGGTTGCCATTTCCTTCTCCAATGCATGAAAATGAAAAGTGAAGGTGAAGTCTCTCAGTCATGTCCGACTCTTAGCGACCCCATGGACTGCAGCCTACCAAGCTCCTCCATCCATGGGATTCCCCAGGCAAGAGCACTGGAGTGGGGTGCCATCATCCTCTCCAGAAGGAAGTCCTATATATCAATTATTAGTCAGTTGAGATCATGGAGACCCCAGCCATGAAAAACATAATCAGTTGGGTAGTTGACACTTGCCCCATTGGCACAATAAATAACTCCAACACCAGAGGCCCCAGAGTCCCCCAGAAAAGACCTGTTCAAACCAGAGGGACATACCCTGGAGAACATTGGCAGATTGATTTCATTGTCATGCTGAGAGGACCAGGCAATTTCAGATATAAGCATTCCCCTCTAGAATTGAAAGGAAAGCTGAAACGACTAAGGCATTACTAAAAGAAATAATCCCCAGGATTGGGCTCCTAGGAGCCCTACAAAATGATAATAATTCAGGATTTGTGTCTCAAGTGATGAAGGGGATAATGTGATAGTGGACCTTATACTCATCAGGGAAAGCAGAGAGATCCAATCAAACCTTGAAATGGTCCTTAGCAAGCAAACTATGCCAGCAAACTCAAAAAAACTGGATTAAGGTGCTTCTGATTGCTTTGCTCCACATATGGTTAGTTCCAGGTAGAGTTCCAGGTAAGTGCATTTGAACTCATGTATGATAGACCAATTTCCCAAGTGCAAGAAGGGACATCTAATCCCCTTGGAATGAAACAACTTAAGTTCTCTAGGTAGGAGAAACCATGAAAGGTCTCACAGAATATGGTAACCAGGAGGACCACACACACTGACCTGGCCCTATACCCCTGTGGGCCAGGAAACTGGGTGTACCTAAATGCATGGAAAACCAGCAGCCCACAAGAACAGCTCACTCCTAAGTGGAAGGGACCCCAGAGTGATCCTAACCATCCATTCTCCCTTGAAGTTGTAGGGGAATCACTCGGTGGGTACATCACACTTGAATGAAGACAGATCCTGAGTCCCAGCCTCCAGAGAAATAACCCAAGACAACAGAACCAACTGCCCCCACTCTGCCACCCCCGACAATGACCCTTGTGAACCTCTCTCCAACCTGAAATTCCTTATCTGATAAATGGCAAAAGAGAAGTTAATCCTGTATGCCAAGTAACAGGGATTTTAGGACAACTGGATTGCCCTTGATTATCAGTTAGCTGACCAAGGAGGAGTCTGTGAGAGGGTCAAAATGTCATGTTGCTTTTACATCAATATAAGTGGCCTAATTGAAGGAAGTGTAGACAGGCTACTAGAAAACCAACTTGGCTAACAAAAGCCATAGGCTTCCTTGATGGTAAAGAATATGCCTGCTGCTGCAGGAGATGAGGGTTCAGTCCCTGGGTTAGGAAGACTTCCTGAAAAACAAAATGGCAATGCACTCCAGTATTCATATCCTGGAAAATCCCATGTACGGAGGAGCTGGGTGGGGAGGCGGGGAACGGGTGCATGTCGCGAGCTACAGTCCATGGGGTGGCGAAAGAGTCAGAGATGACTTAGTGACCAAACAACAGCAACAAAACAAGCCCTCACCTACATTTCCTGGGCCTCTTAATAACTACTGTCCTCTTGCTGACATTTGGAGCTTCTATTTTAAATTGTCTGTTGTCCTCGGTCTCTAAAAGATTAGAATCTACAAAACTTCAACTGGCGGTCGCTCAGGAATACAAATAGTCAGGGCTGAAGCCCGTTAACAATATGACATATCTCAAGGCAGCACAGACACCCTGCTTTTCCACCCGGAAGACAACAGCCTAACTCAGCAACAGTTACAGAAATCAGACCATCCATCGCCCCTCAGCTCCCCTCAAGCATGAGGAGAAAGTCAAACGACAGAGAAGGGATTTGCCATCAGTAAAGGCTGCTAGGGTCCCTGGGAAAAATAAAAGGGAATCTAAGCCGTAAGGTCTAACCTCTTTTGTGCTTAATCTAGTTTCACTTACCTGTATAGGACACTCTGCAGAGGTCTTGCACCTAACCCATCACATTACAGCTCCTGGTGCAGAACCGCTATGCCGAACCCCAACTCTGCCTGTGGTGAGCAGAAGCCTGCACAGGCCCTGCAACCCAAAGATGGCGGCAGCAGCATACGAATAGGCCTGCACCTGAACCCGGAGAACTGCTCCAGACTCGCGAGAACTCACCTAAGCTCCGAGAACACCGCTGTACTGCAGGCCACCCCTCCCACCACTGACAAGAGCCCTAGAAAGCAGCACCATTAATGGTCTTTCCTGGAGAACTGCGCTCCACGTGTGGCCTACAATACCAGGAATGGAGCGGTACAACCAGGCGCTTCCTTTACTTCTGAAGTGGACCTTCTTGCTGCTGTCTCCAAAGGACTGGTAACACATCTTCATTAATATTGAACTGCCCTGAAGAGGAAAACTTTCTCCAAGCATTCTCAAATTTTTCTCTTTAAATATTACTCAGGCAAGTTAACTCTTGGTCATCGTATTTGTGTAATCAATATAAATTTGTGTGTGTATGTTCTTAGCGATTATCCCACTCGCTCAGTACTAACTTCAACCATTGTTAGCTTCGATCTGCAGGCATTTTAAGAAAGCCTCTAAGATGTATCTCTCATTTTGTAACTTCATACTCACAGGCCCACAACGAAAGGCCTTGGACTCAAACTCAAATTCCAGAGTTAAGTCCTCAAATTTCTAGTGAAATGTGATCCTGCCGGGAGAATTCTTAAAATAGAGTAAGTCTGCAAGGTTGCCAGGGCACGGCGCATGTGTCTCGTTCCCACGGAGACTCAGGTGCGGAAGCAGGCTGAAATGAGACAGAACTAGCCCGGACCACACCTCAGGTGCACCTGGCCTCGCCTTGCGCATGTGCGGCATGGCAGCGTGGGCATTCTGGGAGATGTAGTTTGCAGTTGGAGGGACCCTGCTTTAGAGATCTCCACGCGTGGCTGCTTCTTCTGTGCCTGTGTGCCCTCCAGGTCCTGATGATTGTGGCCCCCAGACAGGATTGAGTCAAGAGGGGTCAAGCCACTTACTTAGCTGGCCTTCTTTGGGGCTGGAGGTTGAGCTGTGTGGAGAAAGATGGCATGGGTGTGAGGGAGTTGTGCTGAACAATGGGGCTCAGGCAGGCTTTGGGGTAGAGGCATGGACCTGTTGTAGGAAGGGGGACCCCTTCCAGGGCCTAAAACTTGGCTCTTGTCTAACACTCGGAAATGAATTGTCCAAGGAGACACATATGCTGACAAAGCAAGAGATTTTATTGAGAAAGGGCACCCGGGTGGAGAGCAGTAGTTTAAGGGAACCCATGAAAACAGCTGTGCCATGTGACTCTGCAGTCTCAGGTTTTATGGTGATGGGATTAATTTCCAGGTTGTCTTTAGCCAATCATTCTAACTCAGAGTCCTTCCTGGTGGTGCAAGCCTTGTTCAGCCAAGATGGGTGCCAGCGAGGATTCTGGGAGTTGGTTGGAACATATGTTGTCTCCTTTTGACCTCTCTTGAACTCTTCTGGTTGGTGGTGGCTTATTAGTTCAGTGTTCATTACCAGGACCTCCTGTCATAAAACAGCCCATGCAAATGGTTGCTATGGTGCCTGGCCAGGGTAGGCGGTTTCAGTCAGTGTGCTTCACCTAATAGACGGGCATGTGTCGAAAGCTACAGTGACCTTTCCCAGCCCGAGTTCATGAGTCCCAGGTGAGTGGGCTCCTGGGATTGGGAGATATGGGAGCTCTGCCGTTGTGGCACCCCAGAGAGCAACCTGTGGTAGCCAGAGCACACAAGTGTTTGACTCCACATTGAGAAGCGCACTCGGGATGTGAAAAGAAAACCAAGCTTTACTGAATGTCTGAAATGTTGCCGGTGGAGTTGTTTAGTCAGTGAGTCCTGTTGGCAAATTTGTCAGTAAGTAAGGCAAATTTGGCCTTGGAGTACAGAATGAAGCAGGGCAATGGCTAATAGAGTTTTGCCAAGAGAACACACTGTTCATAGCAAACACCCTCTTCCAACAACACAAGAGAAGACTCTACACATGGACACACCAGATGGTCAATATCAAAATCAGATTGATTATATTCTTTGCAGCCAAAGATGGAGAAGGTCTATACAGTTAGCAAAAACAAGACCGGGAGCTGACTGTGGCTCAGATCTTGAACTACTAATTGCCAAATTCAGACTGAAATTGAAGAAAATAGAGAAAACCACTAGACCATTCAGGTATGACCTAAATCAAATCCCTTGTGATTATACAGTGGAAGTGACAGATAGATTCAAGGGATTAGATCTGATAGACAGTGCCTGATGAACTGTGGATGAAGGTTCATGACATTGTACAGGAGACAGGGATCAAGACCATCCCCAAGAAAAAGAAATGCAAAAATCAAAATGGCTGTCTGGGGAGGCCTTCCAAATAGCTGTGAAAAGAAGAGAAGCAAAAAGCAAAGGAGAAAAGGAAAGATATAAGCATTTGAATGCAGAGTTCCAAAGAATAGCAAGGAGAGATAAGAAAGTCTTCCTCAGTGATCAGTGCAAAGAAATAGAGGAAAACAATAGAATGAGAAATACTAGAGATCTCTTCAAGAAAATTAGAGATACCAAGGGAACATTTCAGGCAAAGATGGGCTGAATAAAGGACAGAAATGGTATGGATCTAACAGAAGCAGAAGGTATTAAGAAGAGATGGCAAGAAAACACAGAAGAACTATACAAAAAAGATCTTCACAATCCAGATAATCACGATGGTATGATTACTCACCTAGAGCCAGACATCCTGGAATGTGAAGTCAGTGGGCCTTAGGAAGCATCACAAAGCTAGGGGAGGGGATGGAATTCGAGTTGAGCTATTTCAAATCCTAAAAGATGATGCTGTGAAAGTGCTGCATTCAATACACCAGCAAATTTGGAAAACTCAGCAGTGGCCACAGGACTGGAAAAGGTCAGTTTTCATTCCAGTCCCTAAGAAAGGCAATGCTGAAGAATGCTCAAACTACCGCACAATTGCATTCATCTCACACCCTAGTAAAATAATGCTCAAAATTCTCCAAGCCAGGCTTCAACAGTACCTGAACTGTGAACTTCCACATGTTCAATCTGGTTTTAGAAAAGGCAGAGGAACCAGAGATCAAATTGCCAACATCTGCTGGATCATGGAAAAAGCAAGAGAGTTCCAGAAAAACATCTATTTCTGCTTTATTGACTATGCCAAAGCCTTTGACTGTGTGGATCACCACAAACTGGAAAATTCTTAAAGAGATGGGAATACCAGACCACTTGACCTGACTCTTGAGAAACCTGTATGCAGGTCAGGAAGCAACAGTTAGAACTGGACATGGAACAACAGACTGTTTCCAAATAGGGAAATGAGTACATTAAGGCTATTTATTGTCAACCTTGCTTATTTAACTTATATGCAGAGTACATCATGAGAAATGCTGGGCTGGAGGAAGCACAAACTGGAATCAAGATTGCCGGGAGAAATATCAATAACCTCAGATATGCAGATGACACCAGCCTTATGGAAGAAAGCAAAGAAGAACTAAAGAGCCCCTTGATGAAAGTGAAAGAGGAGAGTGAAAAAGTTGGCTTAAAGCTCAGCATTCAGAAAACTAAGACCACAACATCTGGTCCCATCACTTCATGGCAAATAGATGGGGAAACAATGGAAACAGTGACAGACTTTATTTTGAGGGGGCTCCAAAGTCACTGCAGATGGTGACTGCAACCATGAAATTAAAAGACACTCACTTCTCAGAAGAAAAGTTATGACTGACCTAGACAGCATATTAAAAAGCAGAGACATTACTTTGCCAAAAAAAGTCTATCTAGTCAAGGCTATGGTTTTTCCAGTAGTCATATATGGATGTGAGAGTTGGACTATAAAGAAAGCTGAACACCAAGAATTTATGCTTTTGAACTGTGATGTTGGAGAAGACTCTTGAGAGTCCCTTGGACTGCAAGGAGATCCAACCAGTCCATCCTAAAGGAAATCAGTCCTGAATATTCATTGGAAGGATGATGCTGAAGCTGATGCAAGTGGAGTGCTACCTGCCTTACCAATGATGTCTAGCCTTAACTCCAATGCTTTGGCCACCTGATGCAAAGAACTGACTCATTTGAAAAGATCCTGATGCTGAGGAAGATGAAGGCAGGAGCAGAAGGGGATGACAGAGAATGAGATGGTTAAATGGCATCACCAACTCAGTGGACATCAGTTTGAATAAACTCCAGAAGTTGGTGATGGACAGCGAGGCCTGGCATGCTGCAGTCCATGGGTTTGCAAATAGACACGACTGAGTGATTGAACTGAACTGAAGTCCTGTTGGACTCTTTGCGACCCCATGGATGCCAAGCTTCCTTGTCCTTCACTATCTCCCAGAGTTTACTCAAACTCTTGTCCATTGAGTCAGTGATGTCATCCAACCATCTCATCCTCTGTTGCCACCTTCTCCTCTTGCCCTCTATCTTTCCCAGCATCAGAATCTTTTCTAATGAGTCAGCCCTCCCCATCCAGTGGCCAAAGGATTGGAGCTTGAGCTTCAGCTTCAGCATCAGCCTTTCCAGTTAATATTCAGGATTGATTTCCTTTAGAATTGACTAGTTTGATCTCCTTGCTGTGGAAGGGACTCCCAAGAGTCTTCTCCATCACCACAATTCTATTCCACGCTCAGCCTTCTTTATGAGCCAACTCTCATCTGTACACGACCACTGGAAAACCATAATTTTGACTAGAGGGACCTTTGTGGCAAAGTGATATCTCTGCTTTTTAATATGCTGTCTAGGTTTGTCATAGCTTTTCTTCCAAGGAGCAAGGGTATTTTAATTTTGTGGCTGCAGTCACAGTCTGCAGTGATTTTGGAGCCCAGAAAAATACTGTTTCCATTTTTTACCCCATCTATTTGCCATGAAGTGATGGGACCAGATGCAAGTGGAGTGCCACCTGCCTTACCAATGATGTCTAGCCTTAACTCCACAGCAACCCATAAGTCAGTTTTTCAAACTATGGGTTGAAACCCAGTACAATAGTAAGAGGGATGAAATCTTTGTTAAGACTAACATTTTTTATTTGCCAGTTCTTTTTAAAAGTTGGGTTAAAATTTAAATAGAATAATTTGCATGTAACTCACAGAATAAAATGTAAAATTTGTTGTATACCATGCCATCAAAATGCAAGACATTTTAATATCCCCAGAAGTTCTGCCCCTTTCCAATCAATCCTTTCCCCCACATGCTGAAACAACCAATTTTCCAATTTGTATCTTTATAGGTTAATTTTGCCTTTCTGGAACATCGTATAAATGGAATCTTGTATGTGACCATTTAAAAAAATAAAATACTGTAAATTATCACATATGTATCCCATGTGATAAGCATTGTTTTATGAAACATATTGTGTGTGTGAAGTCGCTCAGTTGTGTCCAACTCTTTGCGACCCTGTAGACTGTAGCCCACCAGGCTCCTCCATCCATGGGATTCTCCAGGCAAGAATACTGGAGTGGGTTGCCATTTCCTTCTCCAGGGGATCTTCCCAACCCAGGGATCGAACCCAGGTCTCCCACTTTGCAGGCAGATGCTTTAACCTGTGAGCCGCCAGAAGATTCATGAAACATATTACAGCTACATATATATTTTTTTCAGTGACTAGCATCTATGAGCCAAACCCTCTTCCTGGTTCTGCAGATACAAGATTAATCAGACAAAAACCCTTACCTTTATGAAATCTTACTTTTAGTAAGTAGAGATAGTCAATAAACAATAAGCACAATATATCAGTAAGTTACATAGTATAGTAGAGGTGATGCGGGGTACACAAAGAAAAAGTAGATGGGGTAAGGGAAATGGGGAGAGGGTGAAGTTTAGATTAGGTAGGCAGGGAGGCCTCCTTGATCTTTGAGGAAAGTCTTACTGAAATAGTAGAAGTGTGCTGGGCAGAGGGAACAGTTAGCATGAATGTGTGCACCCACATACATTTCTACTTTAAATTAGACTTTTGTAAAATATATTTGTTACCTTAATTTTTTAAGGGGGGAGGGGTAAAGTAACTAGTAAAACACAGGTATTATTTCCAGTTTTATTGAGGCTCAGTAAGGTGAAGTGATTTGCCCAAGGTCAAATAGCCAGCAGGTAAATCCTAGCCCAGATATTTGTCTTCAACTCTCCTATTTCTTACAACATCTCCCAATCTAAAACACAGCATTTGACTGAACTCTGCTCCTCCTCAGCTGAAACCACAGGGACCTGCCCCTCAGTTTTCCTGGGGAACATTCCAGCGAGACTGCTGAATGAATCTCACCATATGTACACTGTATTTCCAAGACTAGTGATGTCCTTGCCAGTTCCTGGGTCCTGCTGAGAACCTGATATTGTGCATCCTACCTTCACACTCTAGCCTGTGTCTATTCCTATAGCCCTGGTTAGAGTCCACAGAAGGCATGACTAGAGGGTCAGAGAAGGTGTACTGATGTTGATGTATACTCAACTACCATTTACATTTTGATAAATATTTGGCAACGTCGTTTTTGATGATTTCAAATTTATTTGGGGGTATATATCTATTTGTTTAATCAGTTCTTTAATTTGTTCCAACTTTCAGTTTGTTAAAAAGTGCCACAACAAATATCCTTGTAGCTAAATCTTAGTGGACATCTATGGTTTTCTCTCAGTGAGGTCTGGAGGACCCAGGGGGCATTCTCCCACGGTGGCTTCTTCAGCCCTCTTGAACCAGCTGTGTGTGGGTTGTCATGGCCACCTGTGTCAGGGTTCATTTATGTATCTAGGACAGCCTGCATTGCTTGCAGAATCTTAGTTCCCCAGCTAGAGACTGAACTCGGGCCAGAGCAGTGCAAGTGCTGAATCCTGACCACTGGACTGCCAGGTAATTCCCTATTTTTTTTTTCTTTTAACGAAGTATGAATTGTAATGAAACATAGGGCATCCTAAAGAACTCTAAAGTATAAAATAAACTTTTTTCCTGTTATTTTCTTTTGCATATATAAAGGACTTCTGCTACTTCTTGATCAATGATAAAATATGTAAATGTATTCTTATTTACATAAAGTATATAAATATGAGATAGAGATCGTGGGACAGTGAGCAAAAGAAAACAGCCACGGCCTCTTCTCACACTTATTATAAATAGTTGTTTTGGGGGACTAAATTACCCCCTCTTACAACTGTTAATTGTCCCCCCCAAATCCATATGTTGAAGCCGTAACCCCCAGTGCCTCACAATGTGACTGCATATAAAGAACTCCTGTTGAAAAGAAAAATAACTCAGTTTAAAAATAAACATAGGATCTGAAGAGACATTATTTCAAACAAAATATGCAAATGACCAATAAGCGCATGAAAAGATGCTGAACATCATTAGCCATCAGGGAAATACAAATCAAAACCCCAGTGAAATACCGTCTCATACCCACAAAGACAGCTGTAATTGGAAAGATGGACAGCAGTAACTGTTGGAAAGGATGTATAGACACTGGAAACACTCATACTCTACAATGCTGATAGAAATGCAAAATGGTGCAGCTGCTTTGGAAAACTTTGAAATATATACTTAAAATAGGTGAATTATATGTATGTGAATTAAATCTCAATAAAGCTATTATATAAAAATGAAAGCAAGATATGAGTACTGGGTATGCTTGCTGCTATTAGAGTGTCAGTTTCTGGCCCTCCCAGCTGAGAGAGCAAAGAAACATATATGTTTATATTAACCCATGCATATAAGCATACCTATACATCTCTCTATATGTACTCATCTGAGTCTGCATTAAGCTGAACATCATTTCATACTGACATCTCCAAATCTAATCCAGTATCATGTAGGTCATTCTAGCCTTCCCCACTAGCTTAACAGTAATCTCTCACTCCTGAGTCTCACCATCTGCCCTTCATTTATTTAATTGTTCGGTTCCAGTATACATGTGTAGCAGCTTCAGGATTACTAACCTGAACGCCTGTGGAAAGCAACTTTAGCAACCAGAGTACAGTGCTTATACGTAGTTTACTTGACTCTAGTCTCACTTCACTCATTTCCCAAGATAATTGGGTCAACACCGTTTCCTCTCACCCTGTATGGTGAGGTTATTTCATAAATGTATAACACATTTTATTTTATCAAAGTTTAAATTCCATTATGAGATTCTCCCTACTGCATAAATTACTTTTTAAAATTGAACATAATGTTCAAGGTTTTTGCTGTAAAGTTTCTGTGGGTTTTGACAATGTCATAGTGCCATGTATATCCATCGTTATAGTATCATGATTAAGTATGGTATTAATATAATGAATTAATAATTAATATCATGATACAAAATAGTTTAACACCCAAAAAACCACTGTGCGTCACCTATTCAACTCTCTCCTCCTCTCTCAGCATCCCTGAGAACCACTTATGTTTTTACTCTCTGTATAGTTTTTCCTTTCTCATAATGTCATACAAATGGAATCATGCAGCAGCAAGTTGGCTTTTCAGATTGACTTCTTTCATTTAATAATATGCATGTAAGCGTCATAAGCAATTATCCTTCAATTAAAATACAAATTTTAAAAAGTCATAAGTTTTTGTGAAAACAAGCTCATTTCTTTTTGTCGCTGGATAACACTCCATTGTATGGATGTACCTGTCATTTTTAACAGACTTGATTCTTTAGAGCAACTTCAAGTTCACAGCAACACTGAAAAGAAAGTACAGAGTTTCCCTACATAGGCACAGCATCCAATAGTGTTAACATCCTACCAGAGTGGTACATTTATTACAATTGATAAACCTACATGAGCACATTGTAATCACTCAAAAGTCTGCAGTTTCTATAAGGGTTTACTCTTGCTGACGTATATTCTACAGGTTTCTACAAATGTATAATGACATGTATCTACCATTATGATATCATACAGAATATATTTACCCACCTAAAAAAGCATTTATTCTCTGCCATTGCTTCCCTCCCTCCCCCTAACCCCTTGCAACCACTGATCTTTATTACCACTTCCATAGTTTCACCTTTTCCAGAATGTCATATAGTTGGAATCATACAGTATATAGCCTTTTCAGCTTGGCTTCTTTCACTAAGCAATATACACTGAAGTTCCTTCCATGTCTTTTCAAGACTTGACAGGTCATTTCTTTTTAGAGCTGAGTAATATTACATCATCTGGATGTGCCATTTCTCTTTCAGTTCTTAGTTTATTTATCATATATAGGTGTTGAATTTGGTTGAATACATTTTTTTGCCTCATATCTTCATCTCATAGTTTTTCTGATTTAGTCTGTTAATAGGATGAATTACATTGATTCATGAATGTTGGACCACCCTTGCATTCTGGGAATGAGCTCTTCAAGATTTCCCAGGCTTGCAGATATTATCTTGGTTTCTCAGTGTTCTCGAAGGGCAGGAGGACACAGTGTCATAAACTCTGGACAGTAGCCTAACTCTGCTGCTTGTACAAGTCTGTGACTTAGAACTCCGAGATCACACTTCCTGTTTAATGGGGAATTAGGTTCTGTTTGCAATGAAGACACCAAGCACCTACATTTCAGCTTGCCTCGTATTTTCATGGCTCTCTAAATGGCTGTTCTCCTCCAAGTCACTGAATGTAACTGTCAGTTTTGACATTCACTTACCCTCTGGTACTATTGGAATCAGCTTTTGTAATTCAAGTTCAAGTTTCTGTCTCTGGACAGCTGGGAAGGTAGTATGGCTCAATGGTTAAGAGCACAGCTTGGTCCTTGCTTCAGGTTTTTTAGGTATATATGTAACAGTGGAATTGCTGGATCATGTGGTAATTCTGTGTTTGATTTTTTGAGGAACCACCATACTGTTTTCCACAGTAACTGATGACCTACAGTTTTAAGTTCAGGTTTTTCTAATACAGCAGAAAGAAAAAGAAAAGAGAACAACCGGAAGTAAAATTGACCTTCCCCCATGGAGCCAGATATATACACTTTGGTTGAAGACTAAAAGTAGTTTTGTCCCTTTTACTTATATCGTTTAAATTTTAAGTACTAACTAACAAAATACTTAAAAAGTACAGTCTTTGTATGTTCTGGCTATCCATTAGGTGGTCCTTGGGTGCTGAATCATCGAAAAATCCTGGGTAAAATGCTGAACAAATGTGTGTGCAACTTATTTGCAACCTCTTCCAGGAAGCTTACCTGCCCCTGAACCCCTGGGAGGTTCTTTCTGTCCCCAGAGCTCCAAAAGTGCTCCTGGTCTCCAGCACTGCCGGGAGCCAGTGTGAGGAATCCCGCCCGTGACAAGGTCATGAGGAAGGAAGCTGACATACGCAAGGCGTGCTCAGACTTCAGGGACCCCTCTGGAAATTCCTAAGCATGTACCCCAACAAAAATCTGCCGGCTTTTGTGCTCTGCTTTTCCACTCTTCTGACATTTTCTGGAAAAAGTCAATTCAGGGCTTTAGTCTTCTACATTTGAAAGAGTGTTTCAATCCAAAAAACCCCTCTGATGGCTTTCTAGCCTGCCTGCAGGACTCGTACAGCTGCGCATGTGATTGTTTGAGGCCCCCTGACCGCAGGAGGCACAGGAAGCTTAAAACATCCTAGGAATGTAGGGGCTTCGGAAGAGTCAAAATCTTTAGAATAGGACTGATTAAAAGTTTCATTTGTTGAGTCAATGCTTGCTGCCAAATTTTCATATCCTTTATTTTTAGATATAGTTGGTATATAGAAAAACAAGTAGTAGACCTTGTATTAGCAACATTAGACCTTTGAGTTAAGTACCTTCTTTGTTATAACCCACTGCGCCTTTGTTCTATAGAGATGCAACTTTAATGCTTTAAGGAGATGCAGATTAAAGAAAAACACTTCAGGGGAAACAAAATTAACATTCATTGAGGAAGAGAGCCAAAAAGTGTTAACAAGCCTCTTGGCCAGAAGATAATGTAAATCACCTGAGACCTTTTGTATACAAAATGATGTATAGAAAGAGTCTGGGCTGCGAACGCTACGTAATTTTGTGTTACCCATTGATCTCCATGTTTTATCAAAAGTATAAAAGGCCTTCTGAACAATAAAGGATCGGACCAGGTTCTCGGACCAGCTTCTCAGACCAGCTTCTCGGACCAGTTTCTTGAACTAGTCTCTCGGCCTGGTTTCTGGGGAATCTGGCTCCCCCCGTGTCTCTCTCTCTCTTTTTCTCTCCCTTTTCTTCCCTCTGCTCTTTACTTTAATTTCAGGCTGAATTTCCATCTGGGGCGCGGAGGCTCTCCAGGTCTACTTATTTGCCCTGGTTATTAAGATCCGCGCGAAAGGGAGCTTAAGGCGAGGCACCCTTAGATATTCAAGCGGGCACCGGTGGCCCAACGTAGATGGTGCAAATTCCTTGTCTGGAATTTTATTGGTCTTCCGCGTAAACCAAGCTATTCAGCCTTCTTCCTCCACTTAATCTTCCTACTACACTATAGTTTCTTAATCTAATCTTATATTAATAAATAAACGAGTTTTTCCACGCCAACGCCGTCCACCCTTCGAATTCCCTGGATCCACCGGGGCTGGACCCCGGCACAGCACTTACCACATTGGGCCTCTTTCACGCTCCAGTGCTCCCCCAGTCTAGACTAGAGCCTCAGAGGATACATTTACTCACCAGTCAGTGTCTCCTGCAAGGCCTGGATGGTTTTGGCATTTTCTCTTTGGCTGCGTGTCTGGCTGGTGCTGGGAACAAAGGGTCAGTTTCAGGACTTCAGATCAGCCTGGCCAAGAATAGTGGATACACAGCCCCCATCGGCCCACATCTGAGAGGCTCCCAGAACTCCAGCCTAAGATCCTTTATTCCCCTTGGCTTTCTATTCCACCCTTTCCTGCCTGGGCTGTCTGCACGCAGCAGGCCCAGGGAGCACATATTGATCTGTTTTCATTTATCTTGGGATTCCCTTATCAATGGGATTCTCTGGTAGCTCAGCTGGTAAAGAATCTGCCTGCAATGTGGGAGACCTGGTTTGATCCCTTGGTTGAGAAGATCCCCTGGAGAAGGGATTGGCTACTCACTCCAGTATTCCATGGGAGAATTCCATGGACTGTATAGTCCATGGGGTCGCAGGATTTGGACTTTCACTGCCTTTCAACGGGATTCGCATACTTGGGGTTTACTCCAAGTGGACCCCAAGTGAAAAACAACTGAATTTCACTATCCAACATAAGCACTATTAACATTTAATGTGTAGACACTTACAAAATTGTACAAAGTTTATATGTTAATAATTAGAGTTTTACTTAGAAGTACCCCCTAGACATCTATTTCATTATATTCAAATGGCTCGATTATTTCCCTTTGTATGGTGTGCATGCATGCTAAGTTGCTTCAGTCGTGTCCAACTCTGTGCAGCCCCATGCACTGTAGCCTGCCAGGCTCCTCTGTCTATGGGATTCTCCAGGCAAGAATACTGGAGTGGGTTGCCATGTCCTTCTCCATGGGATCTTCCCGACCCAGGGGTCAAACCTGGGTCTCTTACATCTCCTGCATTGGCAGGCGGGTTCTTTACCACTAGTGGCACCTCCTATTGGAAGGCCTGGTTGGTTTTCAGTTTTTCAACGATATAGACAATGCTGAGATAAACTCTGGCTCCCAGATTATTTATAGACTCATAGAATGCAATCTGAATTTTTTCCACAAGGGGGAGGCCAGCTACTGTGAGAAGGCAAACTAAGATTCAAAAAACAGCTAGAAAGTTCTTACTATTTTGCTTTTGGTATGGGTTGGGGGATGTGTGGTTATGTGGCACACAGAAGCTCACCCCAACCTTATGAGGCTGGTAGTAGTATTTTCCTCATTTTATAGATAAGGAAACTGTGGGATGTGTATGGATTCTCACCAACCAGGAGTGCCAAGGTGGAATCCAAAGCTGTCTTCTAATTCCATAAAAGTGGCTCTCTTTCCTTCTCAGCACCTCCAAATGGGGAACAGTGTGTTACTCTCCTTACATTCAGTTCAGTTCTAGGCACTGTGCTGGGGACACTCTGAGGCGTGCAGAAATGAATTAGAGGATCCCTGACCCTCAGGAGGTCATTATCAAGTGTGAAGACAGACTTAGAAGTGGAATGGCTAAATGTCCACTAGAATAGGGAGAGCCCTGGAAGGTGGGAAAGTCCATTTGACAGTGAGACCAAGCACAGCTTTGTAGAAGAAGTGTGATGCCAGTAAGAGCTAAGGTTTATTTAGTATTTACTCTAGGATGCACTGTGCTTAGAGCTTCATATGTATCATCTAACTAAAAGTTCCCCATGGACCTGGACAGCATTAACATTCTTTTTATAGGGAAGAAAATGGATGATTAGAAAGGTTAAGAAATTGGCTACTTGTGCCAGACCCCTGCAACCCAAATCCTTAATGTTTATTTGGCAGGACCTAGAAAGACTGATAGACCCTTAATAGCCAGAGCTAGGAAAGAGACTTCTAGGAGAGGAAACAGAGAAACCAAGTCTTGGAGGCAAGGAATATGAGCGCATTTGGGAATGCAAAAGGATTGGTGTGCCTAGAGTGTGAAAGAGGAGGGATCTGAAGAGATAAAAATTAGAAGGAGAAAACAGCCATGTTGGAGAAGTCCATGAAGAGCAAACCAAGGAGATCCTACTGTGTTTTATACTGGGGGGAACCAACCAGAAGAGAATGACATCAACTGTGCTTTATTAAGATTCATATGGTGTATTGCATAAGGGAACAAGAAGACTATTAGGGGATTTTTAAATAATCGTGGCCAAAGGTAACTAGAGGAGAAATGAGGACCAGAAGACATTACTGAGATAACTCCACAAGATCTGACCTCTTATTAGACATTGGGGAGAAAGGAGAGAACCATGAACACAGTTTCCACCCTTGGGCAACTGGGAGAATGTAGCGTGTACACCAGCAGGGGCTGTGGGGAGGGAAGGTCTCTTCCTGTATAGGTTTGAGGAACCTGAGGGACCTCTGGGTAGAGGGGAGTTAGGAGCAGGAAGCTGGTGATTTAAATGTGGTACCCATGGACCAAAAGAAATGACTGGCAGTGGCCAGGGAAAATCCATACTTCAGATTCAGCCGGGGATGTTCATACCCTGATAACCTGCATTTCTACTGTCAGATTTATGCCACAGAGAAATAAAGTCACATGCGCACAAGAAAGTGCATGAAGGATGTTCACAGCATCATTGCTTGTAGCAGTGAAATGTGGATTGAGGGGAGGAATTAATAAATAAGCCATAAAATAGCCACATTGTTCAGTGGTTAAAAATTAAGTGGATAAAAAATGTAAACATGGACAGATCTCTAGAACATATAGTGGGTGAGAAAAGCAAGTTGTAGCACAATAATAATGTGCAATTCTACTGATGAAAACAAGAAGAAAAGAAGCCAAACCAAAAAATGTTGTCACATATATTTTAAATGGTGTGTGAGGGTGTGTGTGCACACAGAGAAAATTCTGGAAGGATAAACATACTGTTAATTAAGCTGTAGGGGAAGAGTCATGACAAAAATGAAGAGCAAAAGGAGTGAAGTGGGATTTTCAGCCTTAGTTGCCAAGTTTTAATTTTACAAGAAGAATGCAATTATAATTACATGAATAAAAATACTCATACTATAAAAACAAAATATATAGAGAGTCAATGGGGATAAGAGAGAATGGAAGAAACAGGGACATAGTCCAAGGCTCTGGATAAGGCAATATTATTGGAAACACTGGGAGAAGTTTCTGAAAGTGCAAAGTGGAGAGGGGATCACGATTCTCACTGACTCTGCAGAGGCAACCAGCAGGATGAGACCTGTGAGTTCAGAGAGTTTTCAACACCTCACAATTATAATCACAAGCTCCTGTGTCCCAGAAAGGTCACCATGTCCCACCACGAGCCTTGGAATGAGATGGTGTTTGTTCTGTTCTTTCCGGAGTTGTAAATATCCTATGACTTTTCATCCAATTCTTGTGTTTGTACATGCCCTCCCTTTCCCAGAAATTCCAGCATTCTTGGTATTGTCATTCCAGTCCTTCAAGCTGCCCGTAAAATCCACTTCCTCCCCTTCTGATTCTGGCCAATTCTTGCCTCATCTCTGGTCTCCCATTCAAAAATATTCCCACTCCTGGTTACTTATACGAGCACTGTGGGAGGCCTTTTATGGAACTAAGTGTCACCTGGTGGTAGATGAAGCTGATTGAACATATAGAGGTGCTAAACTTCATAGGAAGTATATCATTTAATTCCTCCAACAATCTAGTAGGTATATACAATTACAACCTTCATTCCTTAGTGTGTGGTAGTAAGCATGTGGTGGGTGAGTGTTAAGACAAATGTTGAATGGGGGGCATAGAGTTTGGGGGACTGGAGTGGAAGGGACTGGATGAGGGGATAACTTCTTAGGTGCTGGAGTGGAAGTTGGAGGGAGTTCAGTTTACCAAGTGCCTTTATAGCCATGATTTCATTTGGTGTCACCACAGTGATCTAATGATGGGAATCATTAAGGAAAATAATGAGTCAAGCTTTAATTCCCTTAAAGTGGCAATCATCAGGTCAAAGGCTTTGGGGGCTTATTAACCCCTCATGCTGCCTTGAGTGAGTCTGCAAGACGGTGGACACAGACCGAATGGGGGTTCTCCGTGGCTTCTTTTGGCACGGCTCTTCACTGATCATCAGGGTTTCTAGCAGCCGCTCCTCCCAGTCTGGAAGCTCTTGGCCAGGCAGCCTCTGCTCTCCAAGCCCGCCCATCCCAGGAGATAAGGCTAAGTGGCAGAAGAGCCAGTTTCCTGGGGTTAATAAATAGGCTGTTTATATCTAGAGGCAGTCACGGGGCAGACACAGACAGGCTGGGAGGTCACAGTCCGGCTCAATGTGGAGGATTCTGATAAACATCCTCCCAGTGAGCCTTCCGAGATGCAAGAACAGCTCTGGGCTCATCGCCCTTGCAGAGCACCAAGGTCCCCACACCTCACTCCCTCCTCCTTTCTCCCCTTCTCTTCCTCTTTCCTGGCTTCTGTAATGGAGAGAGGATACATTTTCACTGTAGACGCACCCATAATTTGGGGCAGGCAACCCATCCCTCTGCGTTCCAATTTCTTCCCTTATAATATGAGGGTAATGACAGGGCCTTCCATGCAAGAGGTATGGGAAGGTCCCTAGCCCTGTGTCTGGCACACACAGTGGGTATTTTTCCCCCTGCGCCCCATCCTTTCCCCTAATCCTGGCCCCTACCCTTTTCCCTTTCTAATATATTTTCCTGATTCGGTCCTGCCCTCACCTCCACCCCAGGCACTTCCACCCCCTCTGACTGTGCTTCTGGGTGGATGGGAGAGGCAGCCAAGCTTAGCCCTGAGGAGGGCTGACCACTGTGGGGCCAGTCTGGCCAGGCCAGCCTTGGCACTTACCACAAGACCACACCCTTGCAGCTTCTCTACTTTTAGTAAATAGCCCACAGGATTCGGGGGTGGAAGGAGGATGTAGAAAGGGGGAGGCCAAGATATTTTCCTCTTCAACTTATTATTTATTGCCCTCGGTATGACTCTTCCAGTGGCTTAATGGTCAGAGAACATTGAGTAAGCTGCTGTGTTACTTTGAATTTCCCATTCACTCTCTGGACTCAGTGTAGTGTTGGGATAAAAGAGGAGAGTATCAGGCCCTGGAGCCAGATTGTCTGAGCTGGACCCTTGTCTCCACCACTTACTGGCTTGGGTTACTAACCTCTCTATCCCCCACTTTCCTCGATTTTAAAATGGAATTTATATTATATGTGTTGTATAGGGTTGTTATGAGGATTAAATAAGTTAGTCTGTTTAAAACACTTAGAACAGAGCCTAGCCCATAGAAGGCACCCAGTTAATCTTAGCTCAGCGATTCTGTGTAAATGGGGAAGTAAAGCAGGGGTGTGTGCGCATGGGAAGAGCAGGACACCCTCTCAGGGTATTCCAAAGTCCTGAAACCCCACAGTCCGCCTCCGTGTTGACCTCTGGATAAGAACATTTCAGGAGCTTGTACACAAAGTACTTAACTGTCCCAGAGAGACCCTAAGAAATTGGACAAAGAATTTCAAAGCCAGATGGAGCCCTTAGAGATCATGTGGTCCAGCTTCTGAAGGTTCAGAAAGGGCAGAGAAGACCAGAGAGACTACAGGGCCTGGTCTGAGATCACAGAGCAGTGCTGAGCTGTAGAATTGTGGATGGTGATTTGAGGGGGCAATGGGGTGGCCGGATGCCGAGGGTCAGAGCGCCAGCCTCCATGCCCTCAAGAATGCTTGGTTCAGGTATGCACTGCATGGCTGGGATACTTGGGGTCATCCCTGGCATCTTTAATAATAATGATAACCATGGGAATAGATCCCACACCCTGCACCAAATGTTTTCTCATGTATTCTCTCATCCACATAAAATCTCCATTTTACAAATGAGGAAAGATGTCTTTCTCAAATAGCTAGAAAAGGGCAGATCTGGGGTGTGAATATGCATTTCTCTGATGCCCAAGTCAGCAAGACTCTTCTATGCTTCCCAGTGCCTAACTGGGAGCTTGAACCCACAGCTCCCAAAAACAAGATCTTTGACTTGTCTGACAGAGCTGGCCAAGCATCCAGGAGTGGATGAGCCTGGACTACCAGCCATCTTTTCAGCCCCTGACCCACAAGCCACAAGACAGCCCGAACCCTGTGTGAGAGAGGCGGATCCTTTCTTTCACGGGCCCTGCCTTGATGCTATCTGTTTTTTTTTTACAACTTTGAAAGATTATAATATATTCTCCAGAAAACATTCAGCAGTACAAAAGCCCTCCCTGAGCCCTCCTACCCTATCATAGGTCCATCACTGGTGGAATGATTCAGAAATTCTTGAGCTCTGGAAAGGTCCCTGGTTGGTCCTGATGGAACACAGGTAGCTATAGAGGAAAACCCTGCTCAAGTAAGGTTCCTGATGCTGGAGAATTTTGAGGGCAGATCACTTCAAACTCAACCACGAGTCTCCCACATTTCTTGGACATTTGCGGCAGAAAGAGCTCTTCTCTAGGAAGTTTCTGTTGCATACCAGGCTTGACATCCTTGAACATGATGGGTATGGTCTTGCTGTCTAGACTTGGGGGAGAAGCAGTAGCTGGTTTTGGAAGAGGTGAGAAAATAGGGCTTAGAACATGGAGTGAAGCATCAGGACCTGACTTTCCCAGCTTCATCCAGGGCAGGATTACAAACAGATGGAAAGTGGGAGAAGCAGCAGCCAGGGAGTAGCCTGAAAAAGAACCTCTACCTCTCAAAAACATAAAGTCTATACAGTAGCTGACATGAATTTGTCAATTTAACATTAAGAAGCACAAGAGCAGGGTAGGTGGCAGTGGGTATGTCTGTTAGTAGAGTCTAAGGACCTAAGACACTTGGAGTCCAAGGAACTAGGTGATCCCCAAGGACCCTCTCGTCTGATAGTCTCATGAGGTTGAGAGATCAAAGCTTGGGAAGTAGGACAACACCTGATTCTGTCCCAGATGCCCTAAAATCTTTTGGGGTTCAATGTGCAGGCCAGGTTATTTCCCATGGATCACAGAGCCTTAAGGAAAAGGAACTTGGTGTCCAGACCTCAGGTAGGCCTTCTGTTTCTGGGTCAGCTCACCCTGATCCGTCTCCCTAGCCCTTTTCTCACCCTCACCTGCACTTCACTTCCTGAAAAGACGAAACTTGTTGAGCTGCACCTCTCCCCTATGGAGGGTGCGGAGGGGAGGCTTTTCCCTAAATAAAGGCAAAGTACAAGGGACACTCCCAAATCTATGTCTCCCCTTTCCTTTTTCTCATTTGTTCAGTCATTCACTCATTTGTTCATTCACTCTTAAACAATTATTAATTAAATACCCTCTGTGTGTGCCTGGTACTTTTCTAGGGCTGAAGTTATAGTAGAGATTAAGACATAGTCTCTGACATCATGCTGTTTATATTCTAGGTGGAAGAAGAATGGGATCGACCAAAAGTAGGTAGACAAATAAACCAGTGAGAGCATTTAAAACTGTGAAAAGGAATAAAAGAATAGCAAAACATGATGCAGCGGGGAGCTTTCTTCTGTCTACTGTCCTCAAAATAAAGTCCAAGGCGGGAAAGCCCATCTCCATCTGCCCCTGTTTACCTCTCTAGCCTTTCACCTCTTGTCTCTTTTCATCTTGAGCTCTCTGTTTCAGCCATGAAGAACCTGCGTGTCAAGGGGCCAGCTAGCCCCTGATCGGGTAGATCTTTTAGCGTCAAACACTTTCTTTTCACTGCCTCTCTCATGTCTCTCAGCCAGCTAACTCCTGCTCCTTCTCAACTTACGAGCTACTTCCAGCGGGAAGCTGGTCCTGCTCCCAGAATCCAGGAGCAGTGCCTCTCTCTGAGGTGCACTTTCTCCTTCAGGAGCATCCATCGTCCTCTGCAGCCAGGTTGCTGCTTTCTCCACACCAGACTGAGCTCCTAGAGGGCAGAACTCTTATTTTGCTCTCCCTGAATCATAGAAGCCTCAACAGTTGGCACAGTGCACAGTACATAGCAGATGCTTAAGAAACATCTGTTGAATTGACACTTCGTTTAGTACATTTTGTTATTGTTGTTTAGTTGCTAAGTCATGTCTGACTCTTTTGCGACCCCGTGGACTATAGCTACCAGGCTCCTCTGTCCATGGGATTTCCCAGGCAAGAATACTGGAGTGGATTGCCATTTCCTTTGCCAGGGGATCTTTCTGACCCAGGGACTGAACCCAGATCTTCTGTATTGGCAGCAGGATTCTTTACCACTGAGCCACCAGGGAAGCCCTTAGAATGTTTAAAAGCTCAGCAATACGATGAAAAGTCATCGATGAAGCGTGGCTTTGGAGACAAAGAATTAATTGGGAAAAAATATAACAATTCCTCAGTCCTTTCTTGAGTTCATATTCCAGCATCTTTCAGCTCCAAAAATGCTTTACTAGAGACTCCTAAAAGGCTGATCAGGCAGGCAGGACAGAAATTATTGACCTTACTTAACAGCTAGGGAAGGTCACGTCCAAGAATGGTGAATGTACTTCATCAGAAGTTACCCAGCCAGGTGGTGGTAGAGTGTATCTGGATAAGGTTGGTGCCCCAGAGACATCACACCCGATCTCTGCATCATGGAGGGAATGTGGATGGAGGTACTCATAGACCGACTCTGAACTAAGTTTCCTGGCTCATCTAAAACTCAAAATTACTGCTTCAGGGTGGCAATGGCGGTTGCCACAAAGAAGGAGACGTGATTGGCCCACAGTCTACCCTCACTCTGTAATGCAACTCCGACTAGGCAGATTCTCCAGGCCACCATTCCATTTGTCCTTAGGGACTCCTCCCCGGGGTCAGTTCATGAGACACTGTATACTCATCGACTGACTAGGATGGAGAAAACCTCAAAATTCTAACTTCCTCATTTCAGAGTTGGGAGAGTCAGGGCTCAGAGAGATGTGAGTAGTCTCTGGCATGGATAAATGTAGGATCAGGAGTCCAGACTCTTGGTCCAAAACTTTCTCAACTATCCCCTTGACATGACCTTCTGTGTTGGGAAAAGGGTGACAATGCTGTGGACCTGATCTAGCCATTTGTTAGCTGTGGTCATGGTGGGGAAAGAGAGGCAGGAGGGATGACAGGATACCCACTCCATCCAGTTTGTCCTACGCTAGAGTTTATTCATTCCCCAGTAGTCCTCATTGGTTTTGTGTGGTCAGTTAACCAGAGGAAGCAGAATATGGGCTGTCCACTGTTTAGTGACTGTTTATGAAGATCATTATTCTTCCAGGCAATAGTCTCCCAGCCAAACAATAACAGAGAGGACGGAGGACAGGAGGGATGAGGCCAGGAGATAACATAGGTAGGGCTCCCTGCTACTAAGAATCAGGGAAAAGGCTATATGTGTTAGGTTCCACCAACATATAAGAACTTCCCAGAGAAGGGAAGCGACATTTTGAAAGTTTCAGACTGTATCCAGCCCAGGTGTGACTCTTTATTTACTGTGGGATACTGGACAAATCATTCGGCCTTTCAGAACCTCAGCCTCTTAAATGAGAGGGTTGAATAAGATGGTTTTTAGGGACCCTTTTCCATAACTCTCCCCACAAATGAAGTGAGTTTTAGAGGAAGTGAGAGTCAGTAACTCCATTTCAGATAAACTCAATAAACCTAGTATTTGTCAGGCCAGGTCCTGTTGAAGTTTAATTGGGAGATCTGAGGAATAGAGTTAACACAGCAGGCCTCAGACTGCTATCCTTAGAAAGATCTGTTTGCACAATTGGCCCTGGGTTGACATTCTGGAACTTTGATGTCAAAGGACTTCCACAGTTCCCAGAACTGATAACGGTGGCTCACTTAAGCCTAGACTATTTGGATAAACAATGTGGCTCGTGCTGAACACATGTTTTTCTTCTGGGAGTCTGGCATTTTGGTACATGCTAGGCAGAGGATGCCTACAAGGCCAGCCCCCAATAAAAACTGAGCCCTGGGCTTCCCTGGTAGCCCAGTGGTTGGGTATCTGCCTGCTAATGCAGAGAACATGGGTTCAATCCCTAGTCTCGGAGGATTGCCCATGATGAGGGGCAACTGAGCCCACACGCCCCAACTATTGAGCCAGCACTCTAGAGCCCACGAGCTGCAACTACTGAAGCTTGGCACCTAGAGCCCATGCTCTGCAACCAGAAAGCCACCACAATGAGAAGCCCCTGCTCACCGCAACTAGAGAAAGCCTGCACACAGCAACAAAGACCCAGCGCCACCAAAAATAAATACATAAAGCCGATCACCGAGTCTAATGGGGTTCCTCAGAGGACCCTTTACAGGTATTGTCATAGTCTGCTGCTAGAGAATTAAGTGCATCCTGTGTGATTCAACTGGAGAGGCCTCTCGGAAGTTTGTGCCTGGTTTCCCTGAGTCTTTTTCCCATGCACCTTTTCCTTTTGCTGATTTATTCTGTAATCTTTTGCTGTAATAAATCAGAGTGTGAGTATGATTGTATGCTGAGTTCTGTGAGTCCTGATAGCAAATCATTGAACTGGTAGGTGGTCTTGGGAACCTCAGACAGGGGGTAAGTCTAGATTTCACAGAAACAACTATAATCCTAGCAATCTTTTAGGAATATACAGTTTAAAACTAGCACTATCCAACAGAAATATAGTATCAGTTGCATGTGTAATTCAAAATTTTCTATCAGTCACATTTTACAAAGCCAAAAGACACAAGTGAAATCAATTTCAATATAATTTCTTTAACCCAAATATAAAAATATTAAATGTTATCATGTAATGATATAAAATTTTATTGAGATATTTTAATTCTTTTTTTTCCTTACTAAGTCTTCAAAAACCAATGTATACTTTATACTCATAGCACATCTCCATTTGGACTAGACACATTCCAAGTGCTCACTAGCCACACCCAGCTAATGGCTGACAAGTGGGATAGCACACAGTTAGAGATTAATGACAAGGACTCCAGAGATCAACATCTTGTCAGAATCTTGGTTTTGCCACCTACCAACTGGATGGCCTTAGGCAAAGTCATTTAACTAATCTATTAGTTTCTTCTCTAAAATGGGAATAATGTTAGCTACCTCATGAAGTTACAGGAATTCCAAAAATATGGGGTCGCAAAGAGTTGGACACGACTCAGCGACTGAACTGAGCGCCTGGTATGCATAGGATGTTGGGTGAATGCTGACTGTTACTCTTATCATCCAAAAGGTTGGCCTCTGAGATTAATTTGCTCATCTCCTCATTCCATAGATAAAGAAACTGAGGCCCAGAGTTGGGAAGGCACTGATTTCAAAAGCAGAGGCTCCAGCCACCTCTTTTCCTGTCCTCTGGCTAGCTCTAAAGACTGCATCTGCAGATTATTTAGGAATCCAGCAGCTTCAGGGCCCTACCTGGATTCTGCCATCCCTTCTTGATTCTAAAAATGGGCCACCATTGGAGTTGGCACGAAGTGGTGGGGCCTGGGCCTCCCTTCTGCTGCCTCCCCATCTGGGTTGGGCTGGCTGACCTCATCACTGGGTCCAGTTATTACTCAGCACTGATAGGGTTGGCTTCCATTGTTTTCCCTTTCACTGCCCTTCTTGTTTATTAACTCATGTTCTATCTCCCTCTAAGACACAGAGCATCAGCACTTTTTTTTTAAAACCTCCTTTTAATAATCTACAGTCCCTCTTCACCCACCAAGCAGGTTGGTAGTGAATGTGCCTAAAAAAGAGAAAATGAAGAGGGACTTGGTGCTCACTTATCTGAGATTCAGTAGAGCAGCTTCTCAGGCTGGAAACAAAACTGGCTTATGATTCCTCTGCACATCTGTCTCCACCCTTCCTTTCCTGAAACCCAAATGCAAATCATCTACTCTCCTCTGACAAGCTCACTCAGCATAACTCATGTGTCCCAAATCGTCCCAGCAGCTGGAATCAGACCAGTTTTGTGGGCTCAGAGCTAGACTAAAATTCTACTTATTCAATTTGCCAAATAGTGTTTATTTGGCATTCATTTATTTAATATTTACTGAGCATCTACTGTGTATTAAGCCCTCTGCAAAGCGGTGAGAATGAGACCAACGTGGACCTTATGATTTAGTGTGAAAAGGGGACAAATAAGAAATAATGGTAAAGTAAATGGTAAACAAAAGGTTAATGCATAAAATGTCAAATGCTCTAGGAGGTAGAATAAATCAAGGGGACCTGAACGAAACTGTTTCCTTAAGAAACGACATCTGCACGGAGACCTGAAAATGGTAGGAGAGAACCAGTAAAAGAGAACAGAGAGAGTTCCAGGTAGAGGCAACAACATAGCTGGAGGTGAGAGAGAATGGCCTGTTGGAACAACTGGAGAACAGTCAGTACAGCTGGGTAGAGAGAGCAAGAGGAGTGTGGTGAGAGACAAGGAAGTGGCCAGATTTGGAGGATATTGTCCCAGGGCTAAGGAATTTGGACTTTAACCTGAAGGCCAGGGGAAACAGCCTGGTGCAGAATAACATCTTTCAAAACAGGATTCCAGGGAACAAATCAACCAAATGTGCTAAAAAGGCTGATGGTGAAAAAGTTAGCAAGTATGATATTCATCCTTGTCTTCATGATCTTTGTACTGAGGCTCGAACTGCCTTTGAAAGGAGTACACAACACAAAGGCCCAATCCAATGGCAGGCTATCCTCCTTAACCTCCCACCCACTGTTCATGAGATCAGTACTCTCAAGTCTGGTTCAGCCCAGGTTTTCCTTAGACCCTTGGAGCTGCAGAGCCCACCACGGAGAGATTGTCAAGGGCCCTTGTTTAACAGATGGACCAGAGGGAAAGTCATTTGTCTGTGGCCCTACTGCAAGCCTAAGGCTCTGACTCCTTGTTTTCCCCAAAGAAATTGAACACAAGGGCTAGGATTAGGGTAAGGCAATTCAGGCACTCACTCACGGGTGCCATCTCTGCACTCGCCTCACCCTAGTCCTGGCTCTGCTGGACTCACTTCGAAGGCGGGGATTGTAACTTCCAGAAAACTCTCTGGCATCTTTCATGGTTTTCATTTGTTTAACATTTTTTGTTTCGATGTGGACCATTTTTAAAGTCTTTATTGAACTTGTTACAGTACTGCTTCTGTTGTTTATGTTCTGGTTTGTGGCTGTGAGGCACATGGGATCTTAGCTCCCTGACCAGGGATCGAACCCATGCCTTCTACATTAGAAGGTGAAGTCTTAACCACTGGACCACCAGGGAAGTCCCCTCTTTCATGGTGTTGACAAGGTGCTAGGCACATATTATGAGGAATCCTAGATGCCTACTGATGCAAATGAATACTGCATTTCTGACAAACTATGTATACAGATGTTTGTATCTTTGGGTAAATATGACCTTCAAGATACAACAGAACAAAGTCCAGAGAGCCCAAGAATGTACTCTAGGCCTGGATTCTGGTCCGCTCTCGGCCACCAATTTGCTGTGGGTGAATTGTTCCCCATGTCTAGGCTTCAGCAAAATGAGGCAATTGAATAAATAGTATTTGTTGACTACATACTCTGTGTCAGACACTGTTCAAATGCTTTTGTGCTTTAACTCATTTAAAGTTAAAGGCCTTTGAGACTCTCTTCACTTCAATAGGCTGTGGTTTGAGATAAGGAAGGAGTCATAGAGAATGTGAGATCAAGACAACCCTTCCAAATTCCCACAGGGATCATACCATCTTAAACCATGATAAAGGCATGGTATCTCAAGGCACTTGTCCATCAGAAGACAGAATCACCTGCCTCAGAGTCAGCTCTGGAACATGGCTGAAGGTGGAGTCTCAGCCTTTGCCCCTAGAGATCGTAATGCAGTGATTCTGAAGGGGGGCCTAGTTATCTGTATGAAAAGCTTCTCAGATGACTCTTTTATTTTTTTTTTTTATTTTTTTTTTTAATTTTAAAATCTTTAATTTTTACATGTGTTCCCAAACATGAACCCCCCTCCCACCTCCCTCCCCATAACATCTCAGTGAGTCATCCCCATGCACCAACCCCAAGCATGCTGTATCCTGCGTCAGACATAGACTGGCAATTCAATTCTTACATGATAATATACATGATAGAATGCCATTCTCCAAAATCATCCCACCCTCTCCCTCTCCCTCTGAGTCCAAAAGTCCGTTATACACAGCTGTGTCTTTTTTCCTGTCTTGCATACAGTCAGATGACTCTTTTAGTCTGATTTGTGAAGCACTGACTGCAACACATACTGCTGTCTGTGGATAGAATCATGCATGGACCTCGAACTCCCTGACCTGGTCATCAGCATCTCAAAGCAAAGAAACAAATTGATTTTTTTTTTTTTTTTTTGCATGTGAGATCTTAGTTCTCTGACCAGGGATTGAACCTGCACCCCCTGCACTGGACATACAGACTTTAAACCACTGAAAAAGAAACTGCAGTCACTCAGTCATGTGACCCCATGCACTGTGGCCCGCCAGGCTCCTCTGTTCATGGAATTTTCCAGGTCAAAATACTGGAGTGGGTTGCCGTTTCCTTCTCCAGGGGATCTTCCCAACCCAGGATCGAACCTGGGTCTCCAATTGCAGGCTGATTCTTTACCATCTGAGCCACCAAGGAAGCCTTAAACCACTGAACTATAGGGAAATCCCCAAATCCGTTGCCTGACTAATACCACAAATACTAAGCACCTGATGTGTCCTAGGCCCTGTGCCAGCTGGTGATTATGGTCCCTGCTCTTAAGGGACTCCTGATCTAGGTCTGTCACTTATTTTTAGAAGCAAGTCATCTATCCGGAACCAGAAGGGCCTTAGACAGCATCAACCAATCCCATCATGCAGTTCAGGAAACTGAGACCCAGAGAGGGAAAGCAGTATGTTCAAGACTATACAGGGAGTAAATGTATTTTCTGCTCTCAAACCAGCTGAGGAATCCCAATGTTCTTCTAGGGAATGGGGCTGCATTCAAAAATTCTAGAGCAGTCAACTCGTTGCTTTTTAAGCACTAAGCCTACATAGAGTAAATATTCCTGGAGGTCTCACTCCAGATCTTGCTGACATTTTAAGTCTTTGATATCCCTTCTACCAGATCGGAGGCAGGAGGAAACGGAACACTAGGGGAAGTTCCATCAATTCTTCGGTGCTTTTTAAGCCCCTTCTCTGGCTGGGCTGAGGACACGGCGCTTGCCACTTCCAGCACTTTGGAGTCGAAAGAAGAGGGGGCTGCCTCACGGGTTCACAAGCACCTGGCGCCCATCTCTCTGCCCACACTTGCTTATGTCACTGTCGCCCAGCAGGGGAAGCGGAGGGGAAGTCATGCCCGCCCCTGAAATGCCAGGCGCCTTGCAATTGGCTACAGAGACTCCGGCCCGGCAGCGGATTGGTCATTGCTGAGGGCTTGAAAGGTGGATGAAAGCAGACGACACCTCAGACGGACCGTGGCCCAGGATCAGACAGCGTCTGCGGCGAGCCGAGACGCGTCCCCAGCCCATCATGGCCCGGCTCCTCCGGGCATCCTGCCTTCTCTCCCTGCTCCTGGCCGGCTTCATTCCTCCGAGCCAGGGACAGGAGAAGTCGAAGGTGAGTGAGCCTCGGGGGTGGGGGGCCAGGGGAAAGAACACAGCCCGCAGGTGTCACCATCTCTCGGTGAGGGCTTCCCTCTAGAAGGGTGACACCTAGGTGCGAGAGACGCCCTTAACTCCCCTTGCCTCCGTCTTTGGCGCACTCAGACTGTCGTCAGACTCTTCGCAGTTTCATCTGCTGGAGACCTGGGTGCTCCTGGTGGGCGGAATGAATGAGGGAGGAAGGTTTGTCTCTCCAGAGTTCACACTTTCTTCCCCACCACTACCTCCGGGCCGCCTTGCTACATCCAAACCACCGTCTGTTTCTGAGACCCTTCCCTTCCAGCGGACCCTGAAGAGGGTAGGGGGCCCAGAAAATGGCCTGGAGACTCGGGGTCTGGGTGGCTGCAGAGTTCCCAGGGAGAATGGCAGGCAATATGTGGTGCCCAAATAGCCCAAGCATAAATGCAGGTAGGATTCTGGGACACTGGTAAAAGAGGCTGACAGAACGAGCTCTGGGCTGGCAGCAAAGAATGCCCAGGACACTGACTAGACCTCTCATCCTTTGTGGACCTCAGTTTCTCCATCCGCTGAAGGTGAGAGCACAGGGCACAAAGAGACTGATGACTTCAGAGGAAAAGCTGCAAAGCTTGGAGAAACTGAAAAATCCACACATCATTCTCTGAAGGGTTTCCTATTTGGGGGCAACCTCAGTACCCACCAGCCACAGCCCTTATTGGCCTGCCAGCTCCATAGGAGAGGCAGAATTCTCTTGAGCCTGAGTCTATCCTCAGTAGAGCGTGTGGTCCTTAGCTAGAGTGGGGATGCTGAGGTCAGGAGCAGGGGTGACCTGACATGCTTAGACCTCTCCTCTTCCCCGGGGTGGGGAGTCAGGAGCCAGGCATAGACCCAAAGAGAGAGATTTTTGTTTCCAGCCTCCCAATACACACACACACCGACACACACACACCGACACACACCCCTCACCTGTATAAAATGAAGAAGCTTTGTGCTTCTGTTGTTTCTCAAATCTTCCATTCTAAGATCTTATGACTCCACAATTCTATTTCCATAATCCTATCTATTGTTCAGGAAGCCCATTAAAAATGCAAGGCTACTTCTGCTTGTTTCTATCTCGTCCTGTCCTCAGCCTAAATTCTAATCGGTCTGCCTCTCCTGGGAGTCAGCCTAGAGACTGGATGGTTATGGGGCCACTTCCTCCTAGCCTCTGGCTTTGTATCCAGTCTTGTTCATAATCTCCAATTCAGAAGGTATTTTCCTGGGCAGGGATGGGTCTGAGTTTCGATATTAGGGTGTGGAACTGAAGTGAGGGCAGGCCATGGGTAGGGCAGCATCATGGAGTCAGTCCTATAACCTCAGTTTGCAGAGAAGCAGAGACGGGAAGATGGGGCCCTGTTTCAAGAAGGTGGAGGTAAGAACATGGATCCTATGAATAGCTCATCATAGTCATGTGTTCTCTGTAGAACTCTGGGGAGGAATAGATGGATTCAGAGAAAACAGGATGGGTATGGGCTAGAAAAGCCTTAGAGTGGGGTGTGATCATATCAGATGCAACCAGTTAGGATTTGCTAGCCAATGACAATCTGGTCCTGCCCCATCTTTCCTCCCAGGTCTTGAGAGGGTTGAAATCTCATAGCCTCCATTTCTAGGACTCAATCACTACTTATCTTACCCCCAGCTCCAGGGCCAAGGCAGGGGCCCAGGGGCAAGTGGAGGAAAGGATGGACAAAAGGCAACAGCCCCACAGGAATATTTGCCTCCACCCATTTCAAAGGGAGGGGCTGGGGAACAAAGCCTTTCCTCGCTGTCCCCTCTCCAGTCCATCTTAAGGCTGCCCAGGCTCCCTGTCCTTCCCCTACAAAAGGACTTCAGAGAGGCTAAAGAGAATAACAGCTGCTGACGTGTGTGGGCTCCTAGTAACCGCTGGTTTCTAGGTGACTAAATCAGGCAGATAGAATGAAGGAACCACCGGCTGACAGTCAGAGCTGAAGAGCCCTCTAGACAGCCTTGAATCTGACCCCTTCTCATAATCAAGGAGCCAGAGCCCCAGAGAAGGGACAGGATAGTCACATGTAGTCACATGGGAGGCCCGGCCAGGCCTAGAACTCAGGTCTCCTGCCCCCAGTCCAGCTCTCCTCTCATACCTTCACACTGTTGGGAGTGGTAAGATGAGTGAGGAGAGAGACACAGGACCAGCAATGCAAGCCAGCCGGGGTCCTGGCAGGGTCTCCCCTCCCACTCTCAAGCCGTCTGAACTCTCCCGTCTTATGCAATTGTGGGAGGATTGAGGTAACCTCCCCACCCCCCACCTCCATCTCCTCTGACCTCCTGGTTCAGGTGCAGGGTTCTGGGACTCCAGGGACCCACAAGAGGAGGGGCGGGGCCTAGAAGGAGGTGGGGAGCATGCTCAGTACTGAGAGCAGGCTGTAAATCTTTCCCCTACCATTGTCACTCTCCGACCCCTCTCAGTCTGAACCCACAGCACCAGCATTGCAGGCCCAGTAGGAAGCAGGAGGCTTTGTCACAGGTCCCTTTTCCTGGAAATACTCTGCCCAGTGCATCAGCTTCCTCATACCGACTGGGGAACACCCAAGTCTTCTTCACAGAAACACAGCAACGTCAGGACCCTTTACCCTACCGCTTGATGAGGGGACAGGGGCTGGGTTTCTTTCCAAGAGGCTTTCAAGATGGTTTTAATCTACCAGCAAATTCCCACAGCCATTTTGGGAGACAGGTGGTTTTTCCCTCACCCATCAACAGATGGAAACTCAGATTGAAAGTGACTTGCTCAGGGACACACAGCCAGCAAGACTCAACTCTAATGAGGGGAGATTCCCCTTGCCCCACCCCACCCTGAAAATGGGCTTAAAAGCTGAACCTCCCGCTGTTTTCAAGCTTCTCTTATTTAGACAACCTCTTCGCTTTTTTTTTTTTCCTCCCCATTTCACAGTTTGTTTTTGGGCCAGGGCAGAGTGGAGAGGCAGACAGGAGGCCTGGCTAGGGTGTGTTTGTTGTGTCCTGGCTGTTTGCGTTTGGAGCTGGGGCTGACCGCAGCTGGGGCCCAAGAGGCCCAGGGGCTGGAGGAATGTCAAGCTTAGGTCTCAGGCCTGCCTCTGGCACCCACTAGAAGTCACGGGGCATGGAATATTAGACTCACGTGAAGCAGGGAATTCATACCCGAGCCAAGAAGATCGCTTGCAGCAGTCAGGGAATGGCCATGTGGAAGGAGTCCAGCTCCCCCAGCTCAGCAGGCCTACGGAGTCTCCAAGACAGAGTGGCTTTCTTACACCCCCCCCGGGCTACGCCCTACCAGCCCAGACGGCTCTCTTCACTCGGTTGGGCCCAGGTGCACCTCACCTTAACAGCCAGTCTTCCAGGACTGGCCAGAACAGAGTGCGTGAAGTTGCTTCTCTTAACTCCAACCACCTGTCTCTGGTCTATAATGCTAGCTTGCATTCAGTTTTATTGTCTTCCCGCCTCTCCTCAGATGTCCAGGCCAGGACTGCCAGCCCACCTGCTAATTGTGGTAGTGATGCCATGATGCTCTCTCAAGAGTAAACCCAGATTTTTATAGTCTGCATCAAAAAATGGTAGAGATGAGATGAGGATAGGGTGGGGGGTGGGGTGGATGTAAATTCAGCATCCCACTTGCTGGCAGTAATCCTTTCCCTCTTCTCCCACCGAAAGCAATACTGTCAAGCCATCGTGATTCAGAACAGCTGGTCCAGTGCAAGGTTCTCACTTTATAAATGAGGAAACTGAGGCCCAGAGAAGAAAAAGGGCAAGTCCAAGACCACACAGGGAGTTAGAGGCAGAGCTGGTTCCCCAACTCACAGCCCACTGTTCACTGACTCTACTAGTCTGGAGGCGGACTGCAGAGAGGCAACTGGGCAAAGAGGAAGGCCTTAAGGTCATTGCCACACTGCTCAACGCAGGGAACATCGGATCTATGCCAGGCACTGGTCTTTATCCTGACCATGCCATTTAATCCTCCCAGCAGGCCTGGCCCCATTCCTGGCCCCCATCCTACTTCCCTATTTCTGAACAACAGCCTCAGCTTTCCAGTTCTCCAGATTGGAAACGTCTGAATCACCATTTTCCACACTGATGTTTCCTCATTTCTGAGGAAATTTCAGCTCTTCCTTCACGACGATCTACTTCTGGCTCTCATCACCACTTGCCTGCGTTATTCTAACAGCTTCCCAGTCTCCACCATCCCATCCAATAACACCGGCACGGGGGTAGTCTCCCTCACAGCCTGCCTGGTGGCTGTCTAAACTGACAAGTGATGCAGAAGTAATGACCATAGTTATTTCTCCAAGTTTCCGTAGCACTCACCAGCTTATTCAATGCTCTTAATATTATCTTGTATAATGAATTAGGAGACTTCAGTTCTAGTCCAGTTTGAATTCTTGGGCAAGTCAAGAACACGTGGGCAAAAGTGTTCCGCCACTCCCTGGTATCTTGAAAATGGTGGTGTCCGAGTTCCCTTCAGGCTCTAACTGCTTCCTGGTGCTGGTCTCTTGCAGATGGACTGCCATGCTGGTGTGGGCGGCACCATCTATGAGTACGGGGCCCTCACCATCGATGGGGAGGAGTACATCCCCTTTAAGCGGTATGCTGGCAAATACATCCTCTTCGTCAACGTGGCCAGCTACTGAGGCCTGACGGGCCAGTATGTTGGTAAGAGCCACCTGCTCTTCCCCTGCTGTGTTTGGGGCTGTTTCTGCTAGTTGGGCACATTCCAATCACAGGAGCTTTTCTGGTGCAAGAAGAATGGGGGTGATGGTCATCATGACATTTTAAACCCTGTACCTGAATCCTACTGTTTCGTGGTTCTGTGAAAATAATTATATAACCTGAGGTCTGATCCCCTACAAATATGTTCTAGAAGATTCTCAGTTATCCTTCATCCCTGAGTATCTCAATTGCCCTAAAAGAAGAAGGATGGAGGAGATTGGGTTTGTGCCTGGAACTTCCTTTCATTGGAGTAACAACAGTAGGTTCCTCTTGCTGAGAAATTCTCCCCTGTCCTCAGCCCATCTGCCTCAGTGCTTCTTTTGGCCCCTGGCCTGAGTTCCCAGAGTTTGTGTGTTAGTGACAGAACCAGGTTTCATGATCCCTGGTACCCTCTACTTCTCCTTAGCTGGGTCAGAGTCAAAAGCCAGGGGACAGGCAAGCCCAAGGCATCTGACAGCACCCACCAGAAAATGCTTTGGGGGTGTGGGAGGGAAGCAAGGGCAATCTAACTTAGAATGTTCTGCCTGAGAGTCATGGGCAGATTCCTGGAAGTACAATGACAGTGAACTGGATGGCCCAGTGGGTAGTGAGCGCTCCGTCTAGAATGCTTCCATGTAGCCCTTGGAATAGAGCAGAGTGCGTTTGGGCAAGAGGTGGGCTGACCATGGATGCTGCACCAGAGGCCAGGAGGCACTGAGCGGGGTGAGAGCTGGGCCAGGCTCTCCCCTGGGCCCCTGAATACCCAGAGTATAGGCGGGGTGTGAGGGCTCCATCCCACCCCAGGGACGTCATCTGCCTTCTGCCCAGGGATGGATGGTTCTCACTCCAGGACACTCAGTCCTGACAGTCCTGAAGGAGCCCACAGCCTACAGGCCCAGGTGGTGGGTTTAGGCAGTGGGTATCTGATTATTAATTTGAGAAAGCACATTGCTCTCTTCTCCCCCAGACCTCCAACCCATCCAGGTTGGACTCCATAGGACGGGGCTTGAATGCCAGCAATGCCACACTCAATGGATTATCTTGGGCAAGTTCCTTCCCATCAGGCCTCAGTGATTTCAGCTATACAATGGGGCGGGCAGGTGGATGGTACACGGAAGGTGGGGCTCCTCACCAGGCTATCCCCATCTCTGCTCTCTCCCTGTTCCAGAACTGAATGCACTGCAGGAAGAGCTTGAACCATTCGGTCTGGTCATTCTGGGCTTCCCCTGCAACCAATTTGGAAAACAAGAACCAGGAGAGAACTCGGAGATCCTAGCCACCCTCAAGTGAGTGCTGACTCAGTGTCCTGAGAAAGCTCCTCCAGCACGTCCCTCCCACCGTGCCCCGGCCCAGGCGCCAGGCATCTTTTATGCTGGCCCCTACTCATGAGGGATATTTATCAGCCACCAAGAACTACTCTCTCCTTGCAGGAACTCTGTTTAGTGGAACAAGTGGAAGAGGTACCAGGAGAGACAGGGTCAGGGATGATGGCAGTCAGCCACGTTGGGGTAAGGGGAGGACAGGTTGAGGGCAGGGGTTATTGAGCAGTTACCAAATTGAAGGAAGACTGCTGACCCACATTATACCTGTGCCCATTTAACAGTCACTGGCTCCCACTGCCCATCATAGCATAAAATCCCGATTCCCAACCCCCCTTCCCCAGTTCTGTCCCCTCCTCTTATTTCTGAGCCCATGTCCCTGGGACCCACACAAAAATATTCCTTAGGTATGTTCGACCAGGTGGGGGCTTCACCCCCAACTTCCAGCTGTTTGAGAAAGGCGATGTGAACGGGGAGAAAGAGCAGAAGTTCTACACATTCCTGAAGGTGAGTACACAGCCAAGCCACATTGCTGAAGAGCCTCTCTGCCTGGCTGATGCTGGCTCTGGACGGGGCTGCAGCCGCTCCTGGCCCCAGGCCACATAGACAAGGCCTGTGACACCCTCCTTTCTTCCTGGGCTCTTGGGGAGTTTCCTGGCATCTGATTATTATTCCAACTAGAGGGCTTTGTAGACCCTAGGGGCTCATCAACTCATTTTACAGATAGGCCCCAGAAGGGACAGGCTTAGGGTCTCACAATCTGCTAGAACCAAAGCTGGTGCTGGGATTCAGTTTTCTAACTCCCAACCTGGTACTCTTTTCTCAGTGCCGGGCTATTCTCCTTCCCCCGAAAAGTCCTGGGAAGGAGGAGGGATTACAGAGTGGGAAGGGCCCCAAGCAGAGTTAACACTTCTCTCGTCTCTGCTCCAGAACTCCTGTCCTCCTACCTCGGAGCTCCTAGGCTCACCCGGCCGCCTTTTCTGGGAACCCATGAAGGTCCATGACATCCGGTGGAACTTTGAGAAGTTCCTGGTGGGGCCAGACGGCATCCCCATCATGCGCTGGTACCACCGCACCACGGTCAACTCTGTCAAGATGGACATCCTGACCTACATGCGGCGGCGGGCACTCCTGGAGGCCAAGTGGAAGTAACTGAGGCCCACCCCCCTCCATGTCCACCACACGGGCTAGGGAGGGCTCTGTTCAGGAAGGAACCCATTTCTCCAACTATGCCACACTCCCACGCTAGACCCTTTACTGTGACACAAGGCCCCAGCCTGAGATGAACATTTGTGTCTGTACTGCTCTGCACATGGGTGTTTGCACACATGCCTACAGGCGTGTGTACACACGAGTACAGGGCCACACGTGTCAACCTGCACAAGTGCATGTGTGGCAACAGCTGTGTGCCGTGAAGAATGCCAGAGAGGAACTTCCCTTTCCTTCTAGTTCTCTGTTCCAGTGATAACCATCCACTTTCAGCTGAGTCCAAACTGAAAACCCAGCTCTAGATTCAATTGTTCTGCTTTAACCAGGACCTCACCCTACCGGGCTGGCATCTCTCACTGCCTCCAAACACCACCCACAAGTGCCCGGAAGTTTCTGGGTCCACCGCGCTGCCTGACCCCCTCCTCCACCACACAGCCTCGCTCCTTCCTGAGGGCCCTCCCCCGCCCCCCACCCCACCACCCCCACAGCGTTCCCTGAGAGTCACCAAGGCAGACGTGAGAGCAGGGGCCACGCTCCCCGTGTCAGGGGGCGGCATCGCCATGAAGGAGGGGCCCGAAGCCCGCGTGGGCGGACCTCCCTTGAGCCTGTCTGAGGGGCCAGCCTTTAGTGCATTCAGGCTGAGGCCCCCGGCCAGGGATGCCACCCCACTCCCTCGGGGGGTGTGTCCTCTCCCCTCACCCTGACCTGCTGGCATGAGGCTCACCCCTGTCTGCCTAGTAAAGGCCTTTCTGCAGCAGCTGAGCCTACTGTCGTGCTTCTTCCATGGGGCTGCCCCAGCGCGGGGGCAGGAAAGCTGGAGGTGGCGGGAAGGAATAAACGGAGGGCTCCAGGGCCTTGCTTTATGGTTTCCACCTAGGCCCGCTCTGCTTCCTCACTCAGCATTTGGAGTCTATAAAACCAGCTCCATCTACTGTCACCCCACAGTTCTCTCTAAGGCAGCTAGCACTGAGATGAGGTGTTCCATTTGACAGATGAGGAAACTAAGGCTCACAGAAGGGCCAGGCGTTGCCCAATGTCTCCTGACAAGTGAGGGGCAGGACTGGAGTGTAAACTCAGGCCGCCTGGCCCCCAGCCCCTGGATGCTCCACCCTCACAGAAGCTCTGAGCAGGATCCCAGGGGATGCCTGCCAGGAGTAATGGTGGTGCTCTTATGGGGGTGGATGGGGGGGTGCGTCTGGGAGGAAAAGGGCACAGAGGGAAGAGGGGCCAGGAAAGAAGCACGCTGGTTGACAAGGAGGAGCACATTAGCCAGGGCATAAAAGAAATCCAGTCACAAAATGCTCATCTCTAGCTTGGATTTATGTCCAAGATTTGTGCAAACAGCTGTCCAGGGATCAAGAACCATCCCAGTCCAGGCCTCCACACCACAAGGCTCCAGCTGAGGGCCTGGTGGCTCCAGGCTGGGGCCCCTCGGCCGATGGGGGTCTCTTGACTGGAGATCGGCATCTGCCAGCAGTGTCCACAGAGGACAGCAGGTCCAGGCTGACGGCACCTCTCTCCACTCAGGGGCACAACAGTAGGCTTTTCCCAGTCACTCCAAAGGAGAGGCCCAGATGGACGCCTTCTGGATGGAGCCTCTCCAGTCTGCAGACCGTCCAGGTCGGGGCCAGGGCCCAAGCTGGCCATCCATCTCAGCCTCCGGAGTGGCTGCAGCTCTGGCCACACAGAGCCTGTGGCCTCTAGCTTGCCAGTAATCTGAAGTCAGCTGGCTCTGTGAGACGAAGGTGGAGCAGGGGACTGGTTTCACTGAGGTCCTTCACGGTCATTTTTGGTGGACTCTAAATAAACAAATTTAGGATTTAAAGATGAGGTAGTACAGTAGCTTTCAAAGTCCTATGGAAATGAATACAGTAAGAGTGGGGAAAAAAACCAGGGTTGCTGGGTGTTAATGAGTGCCAGGCCCTGGTCGAAGCACCTTAGGTACGTCATTCAATCCTTGCCCAAACCTAGGAAGCAGGCAGATTATTACCACTTTATGGGGGAGAGAAATGGGGCACAGGGGAGTTTTTAAAAACTTGCTCAAGGTCCCAAGTCTAGGAAGTGTTGGCACCCAGTCAGTCTGGTTCCAGATCCCAGAAATGGAGTAGTTCTGGGAGAAGGGACAGTCCTGCCCGTTTGGCCACCCTCTGCACTCATCAAAGCAGACTCCTATGGCTCCACAAAACCCCTAGGGCTCCATGGGGAGACATGAGAAAGTGCCTGACCAGCTCAACGCCTCCTCCTCCCAACCACGAGATCCTCCAAACCACACCCCCTCCAAGTTGCCCTGCAGCCTCTGCCCACACTATTGCAGAGGGGCCCTCGACCACCAGGCATGGCAGGCTCCATTTCTGCACAGCTGCAACCTTTAGAAAACTCCTCTTTGTGCTGAGATGGACTTGGCCTCCCCATGGCTCCCACTAGTTGCAATTCTGTTTCCAGAAGCCCCCACAGGCAAGGCCCCATAAAAGCCTCACAGAAAGCAAGGGAGAGACTAAGGGACCAGAGTCCTTCCGCAACCAGCAAACAGACCATTTTAAAATGTCCAAGGCCTGCAGGCTATCCTTAGGATAAAGACCAGCCCTCCTGCTGGGGCTTACAAGGCCCTTGTGGTGCGACCTACCAACCTCCCTGACCTTGCCTTGTCTGCCTCCCTTCTCCGTCTTGTTCCTGGCTCCAGCCAAGCCAGACTTCTGTCGATCCTCAAGTCAGCCATAGTTCTTCACTCCCTCCCACCAAGACCTTTGCACTGGTCTTGGCCTCCTCCCCAGCATCTTACACAGAGCATGGCACTTAGAACATTAAACTATAATCAGTGGAAGGAATGGTTTCAACTCCTTCATGATGCAGTCACCACCCCTTTCTTCTCAACACTATTTGAGAAACCTGCACCTCTCCTCCACTGAGATCAGAAGGTAGCAAGACTGCCCCCAAACTGGGACAATCCTGGCAGATTAAAAAATTATCTTTTTATAAACCAAGGCCCATTACCAGGGGTCACACTCACCTGGTTCTGTAGGCCTGGCCGTAGGTAAGTCCATCACTTGGGAGCTCTGATTACGTACCCCTCCAAAGGGCATCCGCCAGGTGTATTCTGGCTGCAACAAAACTGGTGTTTAGTAATCAATAACCATAGTAGCAGCTACTGTGCCAGAACAGTACTAAGTTCATATTAATCAACTATAACTGAATCCTTACAACAACCCAGGTTACCAACCCCATTTTACAGGTTGGCAAACTGAGGTTCAAACGGGGTGGAGTAACTTGTCAAAGGTCATCCAGCTTGGCAAGTGGTCAAGCTTTGATTTGAATCCAAGGCGCTACAGTCACGCAGTACACTCCAGGGTTTAAAGACGCATGTAAGGAATGGTTATGGGGGAGAAGCGGATGGGGTGGGGGGCAGCTGGCACTGACCAGGTTGAGAGATCCCTGAGGGGCTGTGGCAGGGGCACTGAAGAGAATGAGAAAGAGGTCAGAAACTCTGGAGACAGAATGATAAGGAGAAAAAGGGAGGAAAACAGAAAAAGGAAACTGAGAAGGAAAAGAGAAGAAAAGGCAAAGGGAGAGAATGCATGGTGAAGACTTTATACCTGGTGACATGTGGAGGTCATGAAAAAGGTCAAACTCCTGGCCTGGCTGGCCGGAGAGAGCCCTCCTGCTGGCCCTGCTCCCTTACCCAGCCTTTTCTGTCCCATACCAGGGCCCGTGAGCAGCCCTGAGCTGGAAGGTCCTGCCCCGGGGATGGCAGGCTGCATACCAGTCTGTTCCCAAGGGGCCAAGGATGCAGCTTCTGACCCTCTCCGTTGACCTTGCCCTTGGGATGTGTCTGGCTGGCCTGTGTGTGTGTCCTGGAGTGAGGGAGGGGGCATGGACTCACCAGACGGAAGAGGCGTGAGTTGGGAAGTGGGGGTGGGTGCTCCATGGCCGTGGGGGGTGGGGGGTAGCGGATCTGGGACCAGTCCTCAAAGCCGGGGTGCGGCCCAATGGGAGGCATGGGCGGGTAGGCGTAGGGGCAGGCCCCGCAGAGGTGTTCCGGGTGGGGCTCCAGGTGGTAGCGGTCTGCTGAGGTCTGCAAGAAAGGTGGCATCTGGCTCTGGTCTGTGACAGGCTGCATGGGCCACCCCAGTGACATTCATTCATCCCATCTCCCATTCTCCTCTTAGAGTCTCAGTTCTCCGAAGGCTGGCATGTGGCCATGGAAGGCTGCACATGGGCCCAGAATACCAACCATGAGGACAGCTGGTGTGCCCTGGGCACTGGTTCTTTACCATGTACTGTTCTAAATGCTCCAGCTGTGCTTTTTATTTCGTCTGTAAAGCACTTAGCATCACATCTTGAATAAAGGAAGGGCCTGATGTGTAGTCGAGCTCATAATTCATTCTGTCATCTGCTGGGCGTGTGTGTGCTCGGTCACTCAATCGTGTCCGACTCTTTGTGACCCCGTGGACTGTGGCCCAGGCTCCTCTGTCCATGGAATTTTCCAGGTAAGAATACTGGATCAGGTTGTCATTTCCTTCTCCAGGGGATCTTCCTGACCCAGGGATCGAACCCGAGTCTCTTGTGTCTCCTGCACTGGCAGCCGGATTCTTCCCCACTGTGCCACCTGGGGCCTCACTAGTTAGCTGGACGCCTGAGCAACCAGTGCCTCCCGCGTCAGACTGCGGCTCCCTGGAGGAGGTAAAATGCGGTAGGGGCTGCCTCCTCCCTCAAGCCGCCTCACCTTTGCTTTCCTCTTCTGCTGCCTCAGGGCATCTTTCGCCTTTTCCTCATCTTTGAAGGCTTTTAGCTGAGAGAGAGAGGGAGGGAGAGAAGTCTGTCAGCAGAGGCGCTTCCTGGCCAGGCCTGCGTCCAGGGCCTAAGCAGGGTGGACTGGCCAACGCACGAGGCCGCCACTCTGGGCTGTCCTGCCTGGCCCAGCGGTGGGAAAGGGCCCTGGGGGGCAGAGCACGGCCCAGGCCGGGGACTGCAGGTAAGGCCCGCTCACCATGGGCAGTCTGAACACAGGTCAGGACGGCTGCAGGAGCCTCACTGACGCCGTGCTTCAGCGTTCATACCTTTTAGCTTCAGTGTGGGAAAGAGCGGATGGCTCAGAGCTAATTCCTACTTATGCTCTTTAAAGGCATCAAAACCGATTGTGGAAAATCAGGGCTAGAAGTAGAGAAGGGACAGGACTCTCTGAGGGCCACAGAAATGTATCAGCAGAGCTGGAAGGAGAATCGGTGAGTGTCCTGCCAGCCAGTGTCGCCAGGGCCGTCCAACCCATGCGCCCTCCCCCTGGGCACAGCCAGCTGCCCGCTCCTGGGTCCCACTCTTCTCACCTGGGCGTGGGACAGGGTGACCTGGGCTTGCAGTTTCTCCACCTGCTTCTTCAGCTCTTCCTTCTCTTCATTCATGCGCTCCCGGTCGCTACGCTCCCTCTGGAAGTCCTCCTCAAAGATCTTCACCTAAAGGGGAGGTGGAGGGGAAGGGAGAAGGGGGTGAGGGAGGAGGGACAGCTCTGAGTCGGGGCTCAGACCTGCTCAGACCCAGAATCCTGGGCCTCTGATAGGAGTCAGACAGCAAAGCTGGTTTCACCCTGTCTTGAAAATGCCCATGGGGAGAGGAATAGGTGTACCTCTTGTAATATGTGGTTGCGGTTTCCCTCTATAAGGCTATGGTGGGCTCAAGTAATAGAGACTCCTGAGGCTAGAACAACCCCAACTACAAACAGAGTAGTTCTGGGTCCCTTGATCTTATATTTTGGGCTTCAACCTAGGGCTTTATTGGAAAAAAGAATCCATGGCTAAAAAACACAAAACTGGTCAACAGCCATCAAAACTAGTCCCATTCTTCCATTCTGCCAAGACCCACAGAGAGGTGGAGGCCACAGAAACAGTCTGAGTGGAGGACTGGAGTTCAGGCCTCCTGGTGCCAAGAGCAGGGGGCCTACAAAACTCTGCCCAAGGCTCTGGGGTGGGGGCTGGTGCCCTGGCAGGGAAGGGGCGGGCGGGGCCCTGTCTGCAGTTTCACATCCTCACTGCAGATCAGTGAGAAGCTGACCAGGCTTGGGACGATTTAGAAGGATCCGAAGCATGGCAGCAAGTAGCGCAGAAGCACGTGCGAGAACCAAAGCCTTCTCAACTTTCTTCACTCTGTGCCACTCAACGAGAAGGTCTGCATTTTATGCTACTGTTTAAGCACCTCTTTAGTATTTAATTTCCCTTAAATAAAGGGACAGAGGACTCAAGCACAAAGCCATGATCAGGCAGAAGTATCTAGCTAGACTTTAACAACACAGTTTTGCCTTTACTGTATTTATTGCTTATAGTTACTTTCTAATTATGACAAATAATAAACGGTTTTCCCATTTGCAGGAGAAATCTAAAGTTCCCTTTTAAATATATTTATTGAGTTTATTTAAACATATAAATAACTAATAAGGATCTACTCCACAGCACAGGGAACTCTACGCAATACTACACAATGACCTATATGGGAAAAGAGCCTAAAAAAGAGTGGATATATGTATATGTATAACCGATTCACTTTTCTGTACAACAGAAATTAACAGGACATAGTAAATCAAATAAACTCCAGTAACAGCTCATTTTTAAAACATAAATTAAAAAATTTTTGCTTTTGAAATATTAGGGAAATAATAGCAGAGCTGGGGCATAGAAATGTTTAAAACATGACAGTGGTAGAGGAATGACCTAGATAGGGATATACTGCCAGCAAGGATAAACCTATACCAGACAGGAGTCCTGGCCGATGGCCAGACAGTGGACTGCAGATTACAGCTTGCGTGACTCAAGGTCCGTCCTAGGCCCTCAGGGTTGCTCCAACTCCCACTGGGCACCACCTACCTAACCTGTTCCCCTCAAACTCACCTGCTGTTTCAGCAATTCGTTCTGCGTGAGCAGCTCCTGTTTCCTTAGCAGGCCTCCAGCTCCTTCTGGGCTCCCGAATGCTGTTGGAGAGGACGGGGAGGCCTGAATGCTCAGTGCTTCCTCCAGGGCCTAGAATCAAGAAGAAAGGAGATGGGCCTGTCAGCAGAAGCCCTGGGAAGTCAGGTCCCATTGAAAGGGTCAGGCCCACTGAAAGACCCCGATCACGATAAGGATAATAATAATAACCACCACTATTTAATAAATGCCATCTTATAGATGAACACTATATGCACATCATTTTACTGAATCCTCTCCATAGTCCTATGAAGAAAAACTATGACCTTCACTCATTTCATGGATGTGAAAACTGAGGTTCAGAGACCTGAAGGGATTTGTCCAAAGTCAGACAGCTAGTAAGTGACAAAGCAGGTATTCAAAGCCAGTATGTGCTCTTAACCAGCAGCCTAAACTGTGGTCTTCATGTAGAAGGGAGAAATCTCCCTTTCCCTGAGGATAAGTGGCTCAATTCTTAGCACCCAGACCTAGAAAGAATACGAAGTCCTTTGGAGGAAGAAGCTAAATCTCCTGGACCTGCCCAGAGATTCTCCAGCTTCCATAACCCATTCCCACCAAGCCAACCCCCCCCATCCCCAGATCTTCTGTATTTAGATTAGCCTGGACTTTAATTTTGATGTAATTAATTTTTACCTTTCCAACACTGAAAATGGGCTGAAACATCACCAAATAATATTTTGAGATTTTTTTGTAAAAGCTCTGTTTTACTACCTTCACAGAATACTTTTCCTTGCATAAACAGTGTGCTCACATTCTCTTGAAAGTTATTCATTAACCGGTTTTCTCCTTGCACCCTGTTAACATGTTGCTTGAGAACTTTGGAACACCCCTCAAGACTGGCCATCCTCATCACCACCTGGGCAGCAGGGCCTCTGCTGGCCCTGTGACAGCACTGCTCACAGTGCCTCCCTGGACCCTGGGGAAACCTTGCCCAGCTCGGACTCAGGCCCCTCCTTGTCTCCTGGACTCCCCCAGAAACAAGAGGAGACTGCAGAGCCAAGAGTGAATTCAAGGGGCTTTCCTGGTCCAGCAGCTAAGACTCCAAGCTCCCAATGCAGGGGGCCTGGGTTTGATCCCTAGTCAGGAAACTAGATCCCACATGCTGCAACTCAGAGTTCATATGCCAGAACTACAGATCCCGCATGCTGCAACTAAGACATGGTACAGGCAAAGAAAATCAAGTTGATGTACATATATTTAAAGCGTAAATTCAGAATGCTCAAGGGAAGGCTATGACTGCACCTCTCCCTCCATCTGTCCCATTTTTCTGATGAGCAGACTGAGGTCCAGGGACAGGGAGAGCCTTGCGTTAGTCATCCTTACAAGTTTCTGTCCCCAGCTACAGCACAGAAACCTGGAGGGCAGTGATCCTGCCTGGGTCATCTCTACAACCAGCAGTACATAGAACATTGTGCCTGGATTTAGAGCCCCAAGTCCCCTAGCTTGGGATAGATCATTCTTTTCAATGAGAACAAGTCCCAAAGCCCCACACTTGGCATCATCAATGCTTATCCAACACCAAAACCAAGCAGAGTCACCCCAGCAGGGCTGGGACCCAGTGAATACAAACTCACAACAGAGTCTGCTGTGAGCAGAAAGAGCAGGCAGACAGAAGAGGAAGAAAATCTGAGCCTTCAAGAAAGTTTTCTTTCAAAGCCTCTCCATCAGCTCACTCCTTTAACCCCTGCACTAGAAGGTGGGCAGGGCTAGCGTGATTCCAGCCAGGGTTCAGGTGGCAAAACTGAGACCCGGATAGGTTACAGGGGCTATAACTGGGACTAGAACCATCCCCTAGCCCAGCCCACTGCCCCTCACATTGGCTCAAAGCAGAGGGATCCCTTTACCTGGGCTCCCCTAGCCCTAGCCCCACCCCTGCCCCGGGCCATGTCTCCCTGGATCCCCCTTCTCGAGGGTACGAACTCAGGCCAGAGCTCATCCACTCCCTTCGGTTTTTCCTGAACACAGGCTTGGTGCCAGGCGCTGGGGGTATGTGCCCTGGTGAAGACGCACACCTTCCAACATTGGATGCGAGGGTGGCTGTCAGTAAGTAATCACAAGAAAATGCCAGAAGGGTTTGAAAGAAGCTGCTGGTGCTTTAGCTATAGAACAGGGAAACTCGACGGAGACTCGGGAAGGCCTTCCTGGGAAGCGGTGTTAGAGCTAAACCTGAACGATGAGTGGGTGGCACTGCGTGAGCAGACAGCACATCCCAGGGCTTGCCCAGCTCATCCAGCAGGGCACTCAGCATGCGGGGAGCAGGGCAGAGGCAGTAGAAACCCTGGGGCAGCACCCAGGCCCTCAGCACCCTAACCCTGACCCAGGAGTCACCCCTCCTGAGCTGAGGGTTGAGGGTACCGGCCATGGGGTGGGCTCTGCAGCAGGGCTCTGGGAAGCCCTGCCCACCCCCAGACCTTAGCTGCACCCACCTTGTTGAGCCGCTGGATCTCCTTTTCCTGGTACTCCCGCTGCCGGGTGAGTGGGCTCAGCTGGTCCTGCAGATACTTGACCTTCTGGCGCAGCTCCTTGGCCTCTGCTGTCAGATGCTCCCTGTCGGTCTGCAGGGGACACAGGGCTGGTGAGCAGGGAGCCTCTGCAGGAGGCCTGGACCCCCTGACCGCCCGCCTCATCCCCAAATGACCGCACCTCCCTCCCTCGCTCTCACTCCACAGCCCCACGATGCTCATGCACAATGCCCTGTGCAAGGCACCCCTGTGAGAGCAGTCACGTCCACATGGTCCTGTCCTCAAGGACAGGGCAGCCCAGTTGAGTGGAAGGCCCTGGGTTCCATCACCACCTTCTCCAACAGCGAGGTGAGCCCTCGGGCACTGACACAGCCTTCTCTGGTCTAAGCTCATCTATCCACCATGGATAAGGGGTTCATAACAGGGTCACAGGTGGGCTGCAGGAGGTCTGTGAGCCCCCACACCAAGTGCAAAATTTTGACTGCAGTTTATAGAGAGAAAAGCCACAGTTTCTACCAGGCTCACATGGGGTCTTCTACAATGCACAGAAAGTGATGTGATTGACAGTCTCCAAAGGACCTCTCAGCTCTTACAGTCTCTAAGTCTAGCGGAGAAAAGACCTTCAAAGAGATAAACACAGCATGAGGCGGAAAGGGGTCCTCCACAGAGAAATAAAGCTCTGTGAGGTTAAAGAAAGAACACTCCTGCCGAAAAGAAACCAGGGAAGGCTTTAAGGTGGAAGCCCTGCTTCCATACATACTATGGAACAATCCAGGTTCTTTACCACAGTCACAGCTGGAAAGGCCCTCAGAGAGCATCAAGCCCTAGCCCCTTTATAGGACTATCCCGAGGTGACTTATCCAAGGCTACACAGTGAGCTAGAGCTAGACAAGAATCCAGGTCTCCTAACGCTGGTGCTCTTTGTCCCCTTGCAAGGCAAGGGGAGGGTTTAAAATAGAAGAGGGCAGTATGGTGCAAAGGCCAGGCATACCCACATGAAACTATTTCTGTGTGTTTATGTGTGCTGGAGGCCTGGAAAAATACATCCAAATGCAAACAGTGATGACCACTGGGGAGGGCCTGGAACTGGGGGGTGGGGTGGTAAGGAGAGATGGTCTGGGGAAACTCCCAACTGTAACTGTTGTGTGAACATGTCAATATTCTACAAACTAGCTGGTGAGATGCTTTCAGCCGGCTTCAGAGAGCAGCCTTGGCTGGATCTTGTGGGAATTGTTACAGGCTCCCGTGTAAGAGGCTCTGGGTTCGCACGGCCTCTATGGCCCCGTGTCCCTATCCACAGGGCCACAGAAGCTTTGTTCTGAAAATTCCACTTTTCCCCCAGCTGACTGAGAAGAGTGTCAGATACCAGGAACCTAGCTCACCCACTGATGGGAGCCAGGGCCAGGTTGCCTGCCCCAGCTGTGACTGTGCTCTCATGAGAAAAGACTGGCAGTGGCCTCCGTAACACACATCCCCAGGGACGGGGCAGTCACCAGGGCAGGCTGACTGCTCGGAGAAGGCCCCTGCTGACGGGAGGGAACTCTGAAATGCAAACCATGTTGGAAATGGCCATTTCTAAGTCAGGCAAAAGCAGCCTCTGCCTAGTTCTCATGAAGGTGAAAATATGGTGATATAAAATCTCCAGGGAGCCTGGGGGTCAATGGCCTTTCCTCCTGAAGATGCCCCAGGATCAGGGCCTTGGCTGGTGTCAGTCACACACACACTGGTCAGATGCTCCTTCTTCAGGGGACCTGTTCCTGCTCCCCTCCACACACACCCTGAATGAACCTGATCTCCCTTCATGTTCTCTCCCTGCACCTTCTGTGTTGTGTTAACACACGTCTACTCATTTACTTCTGTAATTAGGTGTTCTATGTCTCTTCCCCCCGGGGCGGGGTTGGCCGTTCACTGGTGACTGTGTACCCAGCACTGTGCCTGGTGCACCACTGTTGAACAGTGACCGGATGAAGGATTAAAGGAAGCTCTAATGCTGGAGCCCCTCCCCGACAACAGCCATCACCACTGTGCAGGTTCCACAGTACCCACCCCATCAGGTGTACTAGAGCAGGCCTGGGGAATCTTTTCACATTTTGTGCTTCCCTGTACAGTTCCCTAGACCATGAGACTTTAACAAAAAGCTCTCCGTATGAAAAAAGAGAAAAATGAAAAACATACCTAGTCCAATCTCGATTTTCAGGTGGGAAACTGAGGGAGAGCTCAGGAAAGCGCTTTTGCCTCAGGCCTCACAGCCCTTGAGTACCGGAGTCAGAGAGGGAACCGGGTCTCCCGACTCCCACCCCCAGCTCCTGGCGATGGGGAGAGGAGAGCAGGCCTCTGGAGCTGAGTTTGCGAGACCCACAGTCATACTTGCCTCCTCCATTTCTATCTTGGACTTGGCCAGGAGAAGCTTGCGGTCAAAGTCGCGCTGCTTCTGCTCCCGCTCGGCCTCCAGGTCGGTCACCTGCTTCTGCAAGTCTGCCAGCTTCTGTCGCAGCTCCGTGATCTGGGAGCAGAGGCAGAGAGAGGGAGCGTGTGAGGGCCGGGGTGGACACCCACAGTCCAACGCTGCAGTGAGGGAAGCAGCATGCACGGCGCTGAGGATGCCCGGAGAGCCTAGCGGAGAAGCAGGGGCACGGCCTGGAGTTCCCATCACCCTCACAATACCTTCTGCTCGTACTGTTGTTTCATGGACCGGAAATGCTGGTCCCATTGCTTGTTCACTTCCAGCAGCTGCGGGGGAGAGACTGGGGTTAGCAGGAGACAAGCAGAGGAGGACCAAAGAGAGCCAACGCCACCACCACCAGCTTCATAGGTGCATCGTGCAGCATGTGTGGGTGGTGGGTCCACACGCTGCCTTGATCCCGAGCTTCTCACAACCCTTCCTCAAAGTGAGTCAGCTTTATCAACTGCCACATTTTACCCTCACCAGGAAAGCAAGACTAACACCAAGACACAGAAACAGTACATAATTTTGGTATAGAATTATGGGACCCACACCCATGCAGAGGGCAATTCAGGACTATGTATTAACTTCAAGTTCTCTTTAACCAAATAATTCCACTCTGAAAGATGTAGCCAAAAGAAGCACTTGCACAAGTGTGTAAAAAATATGTGTATTAGTGATCATCTCAACAACGTTTATATTGCAAAAAAAAGGATCGAGGCAAACCTGAGCATCAGAAGTAGGTTAAGGAAATGATAGAATTAAACAGAAACTGGAGCACTGCACAGCTACTCAGAAAGCTGGGCGCCTGATACATCACCTGTGTTCTGAGATGACACTAATTACTTGCCATAATTTTGATATATCAACAATTCTTCAGTGAAGGAAAACAATCCAACATCGTTAAATTAATAAAACAATGGAAAGGGCATCCTTTCCAATTCCAAAAACATTAAATATGATAAAAAGTACTCAGAATTAAAGAATCACAGAGTATGCTTTTATATATAAATATAACAAATACCCTCAAAGATATAGCCAATTTTAAGAAAGGAAAAAGCAATCTGCAATGCGGTATTTTGACATCATTTTTACAAACATCATATATTAGTAAGTATACAGACAAAATTCAGGAATATGCAAAGAACTGTTCTAAACTGTGGTCATTTCCAGGAGGTGAGACGCTCCATCTTTTCGTAATGAGTATTTTTTAATATTATCTTTGTAATAAAAATATATATATACCTTACAGCAATACAGAAAGAAAACTAAATGAATATGCGCCTAAACAAAAGACCAGTGGAGCCTAACTTTCAAATGTGCTGGAGGATGAGGGAGGGCAGAGAGGCCCAGGGATTGGACAAGAACCTGAGCTGCGTGGAGAGGAGCGGCTCAGTCAACGGAGAAGATTAGGCTCCCACCTCTGGTCCAGAAACATCAGGGATGGAATACGCATGAGACACGAGGGAAGAGCCTCAATTTCTGGAGACTCTCGGCTGATTGGGAGCAGTGCTACAAGCAGGTGAGGGGTCTCTCCTTCTGTGACAGACCCTTCCTGAACCAGCTGCGTGGTGACAGGTGACAGGCTCCCCACTGCTGATGCTGCACTTGCCTCCTATCACCACCTCTCGCCACCACTCAGGGTTCACCATGGGAGCCTTTCTAAACTAAACCCCCCTCAACAACGATGGGCCACGCCCTGAAGGCCATGTCCTCAGAGTGACTCCTATGGGCAGGGGGACTGATCAGGAGACAAGGGCCCAGGGCAAGGCAGCGTGCCTCATCCTTGGCAGGTGGTTCAGTGGCCACCACGACAGCTCATCACAGAGACCAGTCAGAGCCAGGGGCCAGGAAGGGCCTTTGTGCTGCGGGCCCCGGAAGTGGGGAAGGATCCTCCCTGGCCCCCAGCACCCCCTCCAGCCACCTACCTCTGTGCGCTGCTGCTCCAGCATCCTCACCTTCTTCTCAGCCGCACCCAGGGCCCCCACCTCTGGGGTTTTACTTGCCGTCACACCAGCCTGCGGAGGAACACAGAGGCGCCTGCAGCAGAGCCTCAAACAGCCCTTCTCTCGCCCACTCAGGGCTCCTCCAAGGCTACTCACCCCTGAGACCCAGGCCCCTGTCTCCTGCCTCTCTACGCTCTCACCCACCAGTCCCAGCCATAACTGAGCCTCTTAGTCCACACAGACCATCGTTCCGCTTCCCTGATCCTCAGTGGCTCCGAGGCCCTTCTTACCCCACCCCCTCCCCATAGACGCTTCTTTCCCTGTTCAGGCTCTATCTCTATGGAACTGCCAGCTGCCCTCCCTTCCTCCACGCATCAGCCAAAAGTCCTCTGAAGGCAAGAGTTAACTATTTTTAAAAATACTTTATAAAGCGTTTATTTTTTAAATGTTTTATTAAAAAATATACAAATAAAGACGTGTGCATGTGTGATCAGTATATGTACTTTGTTGCTCTGGCCTCTGAGAGGGCCTAAAGCAGTGTCACTCAGGTAACAATGAGCACAGATCTTGGTTTCTAAATGGCACTCTCCAACAAAAAGAAACAGGGCTCCTTGGAGAAGTGGTTAATTTCATGGCTGGGGCAGAGAAAATATAAGGTGAGTATGGAGCAACTTGTGACACTATAGAAAGTAAGGAAGTGTTCCATCATCATCAGAATAAGAAAGGCATGTCAAATGGGCACAGGAGGCAACTTGAAAGAACTTCCTATGACCAAAGCAGGAAGAATTTGAACAAGAAAATAAATCACGACGGTGCTGGGTTATAAGCCAAAGGATAAAATATCCCTGAGTCCATATTAATAGGAACAGATGAATAAAAAAATAAATGGGGGAGAAGGGACAAGAAGAATTCCAATTAGTAAACGGAGAAGGAATGAGGGAAATCCAAAATCACCATTAGAGGGCTGTAGTGATAACCATGGCAGTCAAGATCTGCCAGTGTTTGCTGAAATAAGTATAAAGAGAAACAGCACATCTGCAGTCTCAAGTATATCCTCGAAAATAAATATTAATTACAAAAGAAAAATTAGTCCCTTTATTATGGAGAAACCTGACAGACAGACCCTTAGCCAAATGATCAAGATTGGGTGTAAATGGACATACTGACGTCTCATACCCTTGACGTGTTACAAGATGACACTCCTGTGGTCTTGTCCAAATCAACAACATCAATCTAATTATAAGAAAACGCCAGAGGAACCCAAATTGAGGGACATTCTACAAAATAGCTGAAAGCCTCAAGAATCACTGGAGCTGACACAGGCAGAGGGGACTAAAGAGACAGTACAACCAGATGCAATGTGGGACCCTGGATTTAATCCTGGCACAGAAAAGGGGCACGAATGAGAGACAGGGGAAATCCGAACCAAGTCTGCAGTTTAGTTAATAGTATTGTGGCCATGGTCATTTCCTGGTGTTGATCATTGAACCACGGTTACATAAGATGTCAAGGCGACTGGGAGATGGGCCCTCTCGGCACTGTTCGCTACTCTTCTGCACATCTACAGTTCTACCAAAACGAAAAGTTTAAAAAAAAATGTTTTTTGAATATGAAGCACTGAGGTGAAAGAACAGGAGGATGTCATCAACTCAGAAACTGAACAGCAAAAAACAGGAAAGAAAAGAAACCGAACAGCAGTCCTACCTCTAAGGCCCTGCGTGATGTAGGCCAAGGTCCACATTCTCAGTACAAGATCAAACAGGACAGGCCCAACCTCTGACATCCTGTAGGCCTGACAGCATTTGTCCTGGAGTCACTGTCCACATTCTCTCCGTTCCTTGCCTTCCCACTCGCCTCATCACTCTCACACACACACACACACACACACACACACACACACTCCCCTGTGACTTGACAGGGTTGGGCCTGAATGAGCTTGTGAGGCTCAAGCGCCCCTGCAGGCTAAGGTCTGTAAGTACACCACAGAACCCAGAAGTAAGGGGAGAGGGCTAGGGGAGTCCTCCAGGGACACCACCTCCATTAAGAAAAGTGAGAGATGGGCCTGCCCCTAGAAGCCTGATGCCTCCTGGAGGGGAGCTGTGCTTAATATTACTGGGGAAGGAAGAAGAGGGGGTTGCTCCTGGAGGTGCACCCTTAAGCTACACAGAGAATGAGTGAGTGTGAATGACAGTCGCTCCATCATGTCCGACTCTTTGTGACCCCAAGGACTGGACTCCAGGCCAGAATACTGTGTGGGTCCCCTTCTCCAGGGGATCTTCCCAACCCAGGGATCAAACCCAGGTCTCCAGCATTGCAGGTGGATTCTTTACTAGCTGAGCCACCAGGGAAGCCCCTGTCCACAGAGAAGAGAGACCAAATCTGTCATTAAAAGTGACAGTCAGTGTTCAGTTTACCATTTGCCAAGTGCTAAATCTACTTCACAGGCATCACATCACTGAACTCTCCAATCATCCTCTGAGGTAGGTGTTATTATCTCCATCTCACAGAGGAGGAAACAGGTCAGAAAGTTCACGTAACCTGTCCAAGGTGGCAGCATGGACAAGAGGTGGGTTGAGCCTGCATTTAACCCACATGTAACTGCAAGGCACAGGCTTCACCATCACCTGCAATGCAAGCCTCTTATGGGACCTTCCTCCCTGGCAAGGCAGTAAGAGCATCTGGCCTTTCTATACACCAGTGATGTCAAGGGCTTTGGAAAAGCGAAGAGGGCTGCCCATACACCACCGTGAATCCAGAGATCAGGCGAATCCATAAGGCACTTCCACAAGAGGGCAGACAAGGCAGGCCCTGATGTGAGGTGTAAACAGAAGAGGAGAGGGGCTTCATGAGCTGTGAATCAGAAGGCCATTCATCAGCATGTCGGCCTGTTACCCCGTGTCTGCCTGACAGCAGCAGGTGGATACAGGAATCTGGACAGTATGATGTCACACGGCCTCTCCAAACCTCCTGCCATAAACAGCCATGGCAGTCTCATGGAGTAAAGGTCCCTGCCCTGCCTCCCTGACGTGTAGAGAGGAAGTCCAAACCAGATAATGAACTGGCAAATCCTGGGTAAATTCTACCTTGTCACATAGTAATAAGGAATTAAGTTATTAGGATAATTATTGCTATTACACAAGTGTGGGGATTGTTAAAGACACTGATGGCTGTGCAGCCATTAAACCTCATTAGAGAAGAAAAATATGTCAGTAAAAAGCTGGTTCTCAGCTCTGCAGGAGGACACAGACCAGGCGAGGGGCCAGCCAGCTCCCATGCAGGAACTGGATGTGAGCCGGCACTGGGAGCAGCAGTGGGAGGAGGCGAGAGGGCCCAGGGCATTTGCAGGCCTTGCTGAGTCAGCCCACACCCTCTCCACATGTCAGAGGCTCCCGGAGCACGACCACAGGAGCTCAACACAGTCCCCTCGGGGGCTCTCTCAACCTAACATCCTAATTCCACTAGGAGTATCTGAGACATTAAACTGATTCTGGGAGCCACCCTATAAGAGAGACTGACAAACTGGAATGAGTTTAGGGGAGATGCCCAGACAGCACAAATGACTCGACACCGCCTTTATGAGCAATGACTGAAGGAGCTGCAGCTATTCAGCCTGGAGAAGCTATGGGGACCCCACAGAACCACAGTCACAGCCCACAGGCTAAGCGTGTGTTCCAGGGAATGGGACGCTCCCTGTGGCTGGCAGCAGAATATGGGCTGAGAAGTGGAAGCTCCAGGGAGGTGGACTGTCAGAACAAGCCAAGGAAATGCTGTCTAACAACCAGAACCTTCCAGCAGTGGGACTGGCTCACTGCCCTGGAGGCTGGGCACTGGCCATCAGGATCTGGGGAAGGAGTTTCTGACCACATACCTGCTGCAGTGCCGCCGCCCCCTTCTTGCCCGCGCCTTCCATCTTTGGTGAGCCTGGCCGCCCAGAGGCACCGTCTTTACTGCTGCTCATCAACAACTTCCTAAGTTCCAGGTTTTCCTCCCTGGGTTGGAGGCAAACAGAAAGGTCATACTGCCGGCCCCGGGTAGAGAAGACGGGGGGTCTCAGACATCTTACTCGTCTGAATTGCAGCTGAGTCCTGGGGAGTAAGGGGAGTCCCTGAGACCTGCCCTCAGGTGGAACTACAAATGGCATCCTCACGCCACTCTGCATGACCTCTCTGGAATTCTCTGATCTTCACCAACAATCCATCCCCAACTATGGGATGTCTGTATACATGAGATCTTCAGGATACATCCACACTGCATTAAATAACCCTGGATTGGGACGTCTTGGTGGTCCAGTGGTTAAGACTCCAGGCTTCCACTGCGGGGTGCGGGCTTGATCCCTGGTCAGGGAACTTAAGATCCTCCATGCTGCATGGTGCAGCCAAATAAACAAATAACCCTGGATCACACTCTGAGAAAGTTCCACCCTTTCCAATTATCCTCAGACATCCTGCACGGGATAAGTCTCAGTTTGGTGCTCACAGGTCCTGAGTGCCTCTCTAGTGCTGGCAAGTGTCCCATGTTAATTCGCCAGGATTAATCATCTTTCCATTTTTGCTGTTATTTATTGTTGGAGGCATCTTCTATTTATTCCAAGTAATGCTGTTTTCCAGTTACTCTAGTGTAAGTTTTCTTTATAATAATCTTCAGTAAAAACATGATGCAAATTAAATTCTTAAGTAAATACTAAAGTAGGTGATAAAAGATACAAGACAAATGGTGATGTGGATTCACGTACGACTGAAATATGGATTTCTTCATATTCTGTTTGCCAGCTGGGTTCCATGTGAAAATAGCATCAGTTTCCTTCTGCAGGGTGAGGGGTTTGGCCCATGTGATCTCAAAGGGCTGAGCTCTGATGGTCAAGACCAGTGTTTCTCTGGGGTGATCCTGGACCCACTGATACTGTAACTACAGAAAACGTGCTTATGGGCCCACTGGAAAAGGCAGACACCTAGGTCTCACCCCAGACCCACTGAATCAGAATCTCAGCACAGGAGAGAGGGTGCAGAGTGCAAACTTGCAATGCTTTTCCTGACCCTCGGCGATTCTGATGCACAACTAAGTCTGGAACCAGGAGCCAGCCCAGAAGAGCGTTCCCTGACAGTTCTCAGGAAACAGCAGGACAGGATGGTGACCAGCAGAGGGCAGCAAAGTCCAGAGCTCCATCTCCAACAGCCAGCAAGCTGTTGTTAACAGGCAGGTTGCCAAGGAAGGAGTGCACTTTCGTCCAGACCTTCTGAAGCTCTGAAGGCACTTTATACACAAACACTCCTCACGGTATTAAATGGACCAGAGAGGAAATACTTGAGGAGAAGGACCAAGAGACCTGACACCCAAAGCAGAGCTGGGCACAGGGCTCGGCGCTCTCAACCCAGAAATCAGCGCCACACACCACTGCCCACCTCTTGCCCAGCCGGCTCCTCACGCCTTCTCGGCGGAGCCTGGACTTACCGCAGCCTCTCAGCAGCCTGATCCCGCTGTTCCAGGCCCTTATCCAGCTTGGACTTCAGGGCCTCGTTCTCTTTCCGAAGCTGCTCACAGAGCGTCTGTAAGGCAGAGAGAGGGAGATGGGGGCAAAGTAAGGGAAGGAGTGCACCCCAAATGCAGAATGATGCTGAGGTCGGGGGAGGCACTATAACCACACCACGTCCCAACATGATATCCCCATAGCATGGCCTCACCCAATTCCTCTTGGGACAGCAGGAGTCAAGCCAAAGTCGCACCCAGGCTCCTCTCGGCATCAGCTCCCTCAGGAGCCAGCCATAAGGAGGCCTGACCAAGAGCCAGCCACAAGGCCTTCTGGTCCTCCAAGGTCATCCCTCCTCCTCTGTTCCCACCGCCTAAAATGCTCTTCCACACCAGCTGTCCCCTGGCCGGCTTCTACTCCTGCTTCCGGTCTTGGCCTAAATGTCAAACCTCCTCCGAGAAGTCCTCCCTGACTGCCACATGCAGGTAAGCAAGGTCACCTCCGTTATCCTCGCCCACATCCCCTGCTCTCACCCTCCTGGTACCTGTGACAATTACAGCTACAGAATCATCAGTGTCATTACCTTCTTTGTATCCACCCACCCCATCCCTACTAGTCCACAAGCTTCCAGAAGGCTGGGATCCCCTCGCCACTCTCTCGTCCCCTGCAGGACCCCCACCTAGCCCAGGGTCCAGCACAGCTCAACACTTAATCCCGCTGAAGGAACATACAACCGAATGACTGAACTGCCAAATTAATGAAGGACCGTGAAGACCTGAGTCCTAAGAGGCCTAGAGCTTAGGCGATTTGGAGAATGAATGAGGAATCAGAGCGGGGGTGGTTGTGAGGTTGTCAGCTGGCAAATGGGAAGACAGGGTATTGGGTCAAGACCTCACCAATTTCCAGTGTGGCTCAGGATTCCCTCACTTTTGAGGCACATTTCCTTCCCTTACAAAGTGGAAAAACTGCACCTCTCCCGCCTCCCTTACAGGGCTGCTATGAGGACCTACAAAACTGCGAGAACACAAGGGCCTCATCAGCTGCCAGGCCCTCGATAACCTTGGAGGATGCGTGTTTGAAGTGCCGTGAGGTGGGGGACGTGGAAGACGGGGAGCCAGATTCAGGGCCTCACAGATGGAAGGAAGGGAATGGCTAACTAGTAACGGTGATGCACCAGGTCAGGACTAAACGACTCAATCTTTCAACAGATATCTAGTGAGCACCCCACCTGTAGCCCATACACAGTGGGGTGCTCTGCCACTCACCACCTCAGTGGAGCCTCACAGCTTTCCCAAAGCTACACAATTCAGCTCAGTTTTAAATGCTGGCCAGGGAATTCCCTGGTGGCCCAGTGGTTAGGACTCGGCGCTTCCACTGCCATCGCCCAAGGCTCAATCCCTGGTTGGGGAATTAAAATCCTGCAAGCTGAGAAGTATAGCCGAATGTAGGCGCTCGTTCTCTCTCTTTAGTCCCTAAGTCATGTCTGACTCTTGCAACCCCATGGACTGAAGCCTGACAGGCTCTTCTGTGCATGGGATTCTCCAGGCGAGAACACTAGAGTGGGTTGCCATTTCTTTCTCCAAAACGTAGGCTAGTACAGATTAAAAAAAAAGTGCATAAGGTTGCATAGCTCTTAAGAATCACCACTGGGACTAAACGCCATCTGGCAGACCCTAAATAGTGCCTTTCCCCTGTGATGAAAGAGCAGAGAAGGGAGGTGGCACTCTGTGAGTCGGGCTGGAGGCAGAAACAGTAAGTGATATTCACTGGACCTCTCACCCACTCCCTCCTGTTTCCCAGGCTTGTCATGATCATATGACCAGTTATGGCCAATGAAAGCTGAGTGGAAGTGACAAGTGGCACCTCTGGGCTGGCTCATGCACAATTCTCTGGTCTCTTTCTCCCTCTGGCTGCCTCATACTCCAAAGGGCACAAGACAGTGGGGGCCTTGTTTCTGCCACAAAGCAGAAACAAGCCCCTGCCACACAGAACAGGAGGGAAAATGTTTACAGTATGTAGGCAGATTTCAGAGTTGCTTGTTTCCACAGCAAAATCCAGCCCCCTGTGACAGCCTGGAACTCGAGGGCGATCAGATGTGAAGGAGCAGAAAGCCATTATGCTTGACTGCAATGTCCAGCAGAGGCCTCATGCCATGCCTGGCCTTGGAAATGCTAAAGGAACCAAGAAACAAATCAGTGAAAGAATGAGGAGGGACCGGATTAATCCACCTCCACCCACAGGCTGGGAAAATACACAGGATGCCACGGCCCTGGGTGGGGCCTCCAGGGAACAGAACGTCCTGCTTTGGGCACTAAGAGAAGGTCAGGACGAGGCTTCACGTGCTATCCTTCTGGGCAAGAGGCAAATACCCTGGGCAAAAAAGCAGATCAAGAGAGGTCATCACAAAGGTCACTATCTTCCATCAAAGTGGCTAAGAGAGCTCATGTGTGAGTCCATTTGCTCACCCATTCATTCATTTACCAAATGCGCATTCCGCACCTATGAAGTGCCAGACGCTGGCAGTGGTGGACATATCAGACAAGCACCTGCCCCTTTTGTGAGGCCTACATTCTAGCAGGGAGCATAAGGAAAAAAACAAATACAAAAACCCACTTAATAAAATTATTACAAACTATGGTAAGAGCTAAGAAGGAAACAAATAGGAACCTGATTGGAAAATAAGGGATGGGACTTCCTGGAGGCCTAGTGAGTAAGACTCTGAGCTTCCACCGCAGGGGCATGGGTTCGATAACTGGTCAGGGAACTAAGGTCCTGCATGCCGCACAGCATGGCCAAAAAAAAATCTGAGAAAGAATATATGTGTGTGTCTGTGTGTGTGACAATCATTCTGCTGTATGCCTGGCCTAGGAAGGAAATCTAACTTCATTCTCACAGCACAGGGAGGGTTATGAAGGGGAAGCCTCCTCCACTGGGGAGGCAGGCTGGGACGGTAGTTAAGAGCATGGACTTTGGAATAAGACATAGAGGTCCAAATTCTAGCTGCACCATCTACTAACTGGGGGACCTTAGGCAAAAAAAACAAACAAAAAATCACCTCTCAAGGGCTGCAGCGCCCCCTGTGAAGTGGGGATAATGATCCTCCTGCTTCAGGGGGCAGGGGAGTAACATACAAGGGGCCTGTCCCCTCCCTGTCCACACCTGTATGTGAAGACCAAAGGCGAGGACGCTGCCACCCTGCCGCATCCACTGCCTCCACAGTCACCCCAACCATGAAATTTGCATCACCCACCCCACCATTTCCCAATTTCCTTCCTCGTCCCCTCACACAAGTTCCTTACCCCGCTCACCACCTTGAACAAGAAGCCCGAGACCGGTCCCCAGCCACGCCCTCGGAAGTCCCTGTGGTCCCCTAGATGCCCCAGAAGAGCTGGAGGAAGCGGAAGGGGAACCACACAGCCAATCCCGGGCCACCCGCCCCCGGGCCCGGCCTCACCTGTAGGATGGAGGTACGCTGCTCGTTCTTGTGCACCTTGGAGGCCAGCCGGTTGAACTCGAGGGCCATGCGGCCCAGGTGCGTGAAGAGCTGGCTGTGGTCGGGCTCCTCGGCGCACACGCTCAGGGTGGTCTCCAGGCGCTGCAGGTGCAGCATCAGGGTGCTGTCCTCCTGGGGCAGGGGGCCCAGCTCCTGGGGGCAGAGGGTGGGGGCGGACCGCTCTTCACCACGGTCTGAGCAGGCCTCTCCAGCCTTTCTCCCTCTGCTTCCCCATTCCTCATGACTCAGTTTCCCCCTCTGATCCCAGCTCAGCCTGGGGAAATTCTCCAGTTACCCAGGTTCCCTGTCTGGGGCTGACTCACAGGGCAGGCCCCAGGACTCCCGGGCCACTGGCTGTCTCATCAGTAATGGAGCCGCCTTCCTCCCACACTCCGGGCCTCGCCGAGGGCCTCTGGGTCAGTCACGTGTTTATGTGGGCCTCAGAATCCTCATCTCCTGCACGCACACACCCCCTTTCTTCCCTTCCGCCCCACAGGGTTCCCTGCAGGTGAACTGACTGACAAATGAAAGCGGCAAGCCCAGGGAACAATATCACTCTGTCCACAGCACTGCTGCTGCCACTCAGCAAGGCTCGGCCAGCAGACATCACGGCTGTCCGTCATGTCTGTACCAGTGTCTTCTGGGGAATGGTCCAGGCATTCACCAACTTCTCCAAGGATCCGAGACTCAAAACACACTAAGAAGCATAGTTCTAGAACTTCCCTGGTGGTCCAGTGGTTAAGAGTCCGTCTGCCAATTCAGAGGACTCAGGTTTGGTCCCTGGTCTGGGAAGATCCCATATGCTGCAGGGCAACTAAATCCATGTTCCACGGCTACTGAGCCCACGTTCTAGAACCCATGAGCCGCATCTATTGAAGACTGCGTGCTGGGAGCCATGCACTGCAACGAGAAGCTACAGCAGTAAGAAGTCTGTGCACCACAACCAGCGCTTAGTTCCTGCTAACCACAACTAGAGAAAGCCCGTGCGCAGCCATGAAGACCCAGCACAGCCAAAAATAATTAATTTAAAACAGAAAGAATCATAGCTCTATATAGTTCAAAGATACCCAGTCTAGTGGAGAATTAAGATAGAAAGCAAACCATGGGCAAGATAGTCCAGTCTCGGAACCTGTCACTCTCTCTCCTCTGTCTAGAATACAGACAGTGCCTTAGCTATGCCAACACCATGTCCAAGGATCCACAAAGGTACCTGACAGCTGACTGCCTTAAGCCCCCAGCTCCCCAGCCAGGCACCTGAGTTCCCACCTTCCCCTGCCTGAGCCCCTAGGCCCCACATCTCCTCAGCCTTCATTCCCCTGGTGTCCCCTCTGTTCATCCTTCCTGGTCCTGCCCGCCTGTGAGCGGCTCTAGCAAGCCCTCCATCACACTGATGCGAGTCACAGGACGTCAGAGCTACATGAAGCCTCAAGGTTCGGGTCTAGAAACCAAAGTGTGGGGAGAAGAAGGCTGCCCAAAGTTGCCCCATGACTCAGTGGCAGAGCCAGGGCCAGACCTTGGGCTTCCCGATGCTCCATCTGCGGCGACTTCCCTCGTCTGAACTCTGCGGCAGTGGAAATGCCCTGAGGGCCACAGCACGGTGTCCAGTGAATGGCTCCCTAATACTGTCAGCACCTCATTCTAACAGGGGCTGCTGCTGCTTCAATTCTGCCTTCATTCCCGCACTGCCTCTTTCCACACAGGGTCTGAGGCGGCCAATGGTACTCTTTTTACAGCTGGTGACCTGTGTCATCTCTCAGACCTCTCCAACTAGCCTGCAAGCTCCCAGAGGACAGGGAGGCTGTCTTGTCTTTGCTCGGCACAGACTAAGCTCTCGGTGGGGCGAAGGATGAATCTACTGATGAGACGACGTTCAGGGTCATAGAGTGAAATGCTTTCAGAGCAGGCAGTAGGGGGCGGGGTGGGGTGGGGGGGAATCGTGCCTCCTTGGCCAGCTTCTTAGAACCCTCAGGGACACAACAGGACCAGGGGCTGACACTCCCAGGGGATGAAACACAGAACCTTCCCGATACCCAGAGCTGCCCTGTGTCCCCAAAGCCTCGCTAGTGTAAGCTGTGTGGCAGCCTGATGGAGACCTCACCCCGGGGACTGACACACACAAGAGATGATCAGTGAACCAAAGAGCAACCTTTTTGTATCTTGCCTTGCTGATTCAATATTTTTAATTTTTATACATTAATGTATTTTTCGGCATTTAACTTGAAATTTTAACATTTTAATCAACTGCTCATAGCTTAAAGAGTCACATTGTCCTCCAAGGTTTGTAATGGGAACCAGCAGTTTCTGCCTCACTTCCCTCCACTCCCCAGTTCCCACTTCCAAAAGCCTTTCACTTTAAAGAGCAACATTCGTGCCCCAAATAAGGCAGTGGAAAATAAGACATCAGTGAAGGGTTAGACGACCTGCTGCCTGTATAACAATAAAAAAAAATCTCCAAGGGAGGAGGGAGGGAGAAGGAGGAGAGGGTAAGAAGTGGAAGATTTCTGAAGAATGTTCCATGCCTTCCTCAATGGTTCTCCAGTAAGTCTGCCATTTTAAGAGCGAGCAGGGCGACATAGTTGGAATAAAGGCAGCAAAGGAGGGTAAAGTGGGGACCAGGTAGACACCTCAGAGCTGGTGGACTGTGTATGTTTGTGTGTGTGTGAGCGCAAGGTTTAACCTCCTACCTACATGCCCCAAAGGGGAGCCTGCACAAAATGCCAATCCCCTGCCTCAAGCTGCTCTGGGTTCCTCTGACCCTTTCTACTCTACTCGGGCTACAAGCCCACAGGCCCAAAGGCTGAGTCATAGTGTGCAGAGGTGCTGAGCGCTTGGCGGAGGCAGCGGGGCTGGCAACGTGCCTGGACTTTCACAATGGCTGGTACTCGTGTGGCCCACGGGGAAGTCACCAGTCACGGATTTGCATATGTGAGCGAGAAACACCCCCCGGCGGTGGCCCCTCGAGCCTATCCCAAGTGACTCCGAGGTACCCAGGGGATGTGAGCGCGTCCTGTGCCTCTCACCAGGGGCCAGGTGACTGAAACAGAGAGGAGATGCGGGATGTGCCCAGGGACTGGCCGTCCACTCACCATCGTATTTCTGGTGTGGCCGCTGCTCTCTGGTGAAGAAGGTCCCTCGGCGGGGACCACTTCAAATTCAGAGGAGGTGTTCTGTGCAGAAAAAGGGAGTCAGGGGACGCCTGGGAGAAAACCCCTCGCCCCTCCTCTATGGACCCTATAGCTGAGAGTATGGAGGGGGCAGAGAATGGAGGGACAAAAATCCCTTCTTACGTCCAAGTCCTCTGGGCAGCCCCTCCATGTGGGAGAAGCCAGCCCAGGCTGAGCTCACAAACCGTGAAGCAGGAATAAATCCCAACAAGTCTGCTGGGCAGCCCACTGTGTGACTCGAGGTCACATCCTCCGTGGCCAGTTTCCTCATCTGTGAAACAGGGATACTGGGCTAGCTGACCTTCAAAGTACTTAGCATTTTAGGATCTTATCTTTTTTTAATGGCCTTGCACTTATAAAGTATTTTCATGAGGACTTCCCTGGGGGTCCAGTGGTCAGGACTCTGTGCAAGGGGCACAGGTTCTTGGGAACTAACATCCCACATGCTGTGCAGCACAGCCAAAAAAAGAATAAAAATAAAATGTTTTCATGAACTCCATTTTTTCTCCAAGCAACCTATGTGAGTGGTCAGAAGGTTATATGCCCATTGGACAGAGGAGGAAACTGAGGGCCTCTCACTAATAAATGTAAAAGTAGGACTGCATTTCAAGGACCACAAATCCAACATCCCTGTGATGGCACCTGAGCCATGTCCCAGACCCGGGAGTCTCCAACTGGTCATCTGGGAAACACAGGCAGCAGTCAGTGTGGCCGCGGCCACAGGGGTCCTGTACCTGCCTTGCCAACCCAGTCCCAGAGATCCCAGGGGAGTGGACTGATCTGGGCTAAATCTCAGTGAGAAACTGGCAAACTTAGAGAGACTTTTTCAGGACACACGCAAATTTAGGGTGAACCAGAACTCCAGACTTTGCCATGTCTCCCAGTCACTCCAAGGAGCAGATACTGGTTGTGCAACCAATCGATGGGCCGCTGGACCAACAACTGGCTCTGGGATTGCTGCTGAACCTGATTGAACAAAGGTTAATTCAGCCTTCCCTTGTCCCAGGAAAGCGCAGGGATCGAGGGATCTCTGTGCTCAGCTTCTGCTGAGTCCCCTGGCTTTCCAACTTTCCAGGCCTTGGCACTGCCCCAGAAAGTTTCCCTTTCCCCTCTACTCTTTCTCAGCTGTCCTATATGACCTCAGAAAACATTCTTCTCTCTTTGAATCTCATCTGTGGGATGGAGACTCTAAATGATATGACCACCCTGAGTCCCTTCCAGTCCTAGGATACCAAGTCAACCTTCTCAAGGCAAATCTGCAGAAGACAGTTTTGGAGCCCCTGTTGAGAAGGTGAGCTGCCTGTCACATCTGCCTACTTTCCAAGCACTGTGCAGTCGATACATCCTTAACTTTACACAACCTGGCAGATGGGAAGAACTCCTTGTGCATATCAGGGTTTTCCTGGTCAGACTGAACTCTGACCTTCATTTGCAAATGAGGAAACCAAGGCCCCAGAGAAATCAACTCGCCAATATCACCCAGCAAGTCAGAAGTTTCCTGACCCCAAACATCCCTCTTCCTATTCTGCCAGTGGGAACTTGGGATCTAGGCAACTTTCTGTCATGACTCCAAATGCAACTTACACTGGATGGAGGTTTGGGGACTGGCTCTGGCTTGTCGCTTGGGTGTGCCGGGTCAGCAGGGGTTGCTGGGACAGCTGTGTCTTTTCCTGGAGCATTGAGAAAATGTGTGTGAGAAGCAGAAAGAGGAAAAGCCCAGATGCCACCCGCTTAAGAATGGCCTTAGCACGGAGAGTTCTTAGAGTTCCTTCCACGAGTCTGGGGAAATGGGAGGTGGTCCCAGGATGACGGCCCTGGAACAACAGGGCAGAACCTGGGCAGAGACCATCTTCCCTGCTCTCACTGGGAAAATCCCAAGGTGATCATTGTTCCTTGCTACTTTGGACCTACCTCAATAATGACACGGATGACAATTTATAATTAACAAAGTATTTTTATATTTACTATCCTGGCCAATTCTTAAGACAGCTTTGTATCCCCATTTTAAAGGTAAGAAAACAGACACAGAAAGGTCCATTGATCCTGCTGGCAACTGCAGAACTGAGCTCTCCCTCCCTGAATTCCTGGGGCTCTTGCCCCAGGGAGCCCCTTGAGGGTAGCTGCATGGTTCCTTCCTGAGGTGAGCCTGGCATCCATCAAGGACTCAGAAAATACTACTGAATATAGTAGAATTATATGTAAACTTGTTTTGTATTTTCCTAGTCTCCTGTAAATGTGTTATCATACTTTCATAATTTTTTTAAAAAATAAAATACTACTGAATGGACAAGTGGAAGCTGGCAATGCCCGCTGCCTGCAGCACAGCAGACTCTGAGATCATCATCTCCTCCATGTGTCCATTCAGTAAATGTCACCAGCAGCCGAATGGAAGGTTGGCATACTGGCCTGGGCTGAGGCCGCAGGTTGGGCTGCAGCAGGAACCATCTGAGTCCTTTTCTTCCCTAGTTTCAGACCTTGCCCTGGATGTAGAGACATGCCAGAGGAATGCACGTGATCACACACAGGATTTTAACCCTAAATCACAGTCGGCACTTTCCCTTAATAGGTGGTCTGTGGACCTGACATCTGAAAGGCGCTGCTGCAGGCCGAGAGGCAAACCCAGCTCTGCCTCAGCCTCCCCACCTGTAAAATGGAAGCGGGGCAAGGTAGACCAGAAAGCTTCTGACTCAGATGCCAACTCTAGTGACCCGAACGTGTTGCCTGGAGCACGATGCCTGGCATATAGTAACTGTTCATCAAATATGCGCTGAGTAAGTTATATTGATAAAGATCCTGAGCCCACATCCTGGAAGGAGCGGATTGTTGCAATCCATTTCTAATGTCTGCCAGGGTCTCAGGACTGCTGAGTCACCAGCCATTTTTGGACAAGATTATTTTGAGGTCCTTTCCAAATCTGACCTTCTGGGGGATGCTGTAGCCAGAACATGATTGGGAGGACAGCCTGCAGCCTAAAGATAAAGGAAGGAGAGGTGGATTTCGGACTCAGAAGGGAGTCCTCGGTTAAGGGCCTAGAGAGTGAGGGTATGGGCAGAGGACTGCCCGGGCTCCCCTCGTACCTGCGAGCTCAGCCAGGTCATCGAAGGAGGCCAAAGAGGGAGACGGTGGTGGCAGTGGCTCACTGTCCTTGACCAGCTCCTCTGCCTTCTGCCGCAGCCTGGACGCTTCCATCTGGGACTCTTCCAAAAGTTCCCCTGGGGAGACAACGGGCGAAGGAGGAGCAGAATTACTCAGTTAAGCATGCCGGCTCTCCCACCCTGATCCCCTATGCCTGCTTCTGCCTGGGTTTGGTGCTCCAGGTCCTGGGCTTCGCTCCCTGCATCACCTTGTGGGCTCAGTGGGACACATATCATTCCAGCTCACGGCCAGAAACAGCCTGGTAAGGAAGAGGCCCTGCAACCAGGGGGAAAGGAGCAGAGGGGAATCTGGAACAAACTTCTGACCTCCAGCACCTTCTTCCTGCCCCATTCCTGCCACACCTGACTGAGGACTCCACAAAGCCAGGGGCTCTTTCAGACCCACCATCATGGTCCCAAGGGGGGCTACCCACAGCCTACAGACTGCAGTCAGGGGCTCCCTGAAGAGAGGAGACCTTCCAAAACATCAACCACCCACCACCCCTCTGGGCCTTGTTTGCCTTCTTGTGTAAGTGGAGACAGGGAAACACCACCCCTCCTTCGCCAATCTGCCATTCCTAGGAGAGATCTGCCAAGCAGGGAGAAAGCATTTGGGAATTGGGAGCTATACTAAACTCCCAAAGCCCAAGGCCAGAGAAGAGGGCAGTGAGGTGAAGGAAGAGCTTTAGGAATCTGGAGGAAAGGGTCCCCTCTGCATGGGGAAATCAGTGAACACCTCGCATGGAGGAAGAGTCAGCATCTGAGCTGGGTGCTGACAGACGGGGACCGGTCAGCCATGTGGAGAGAAGAGGGCTGGTCCTGGGCAGTGGTGACAGCTTGGGTGACAGCCAGGAATCAAGGGGTCTCCTCCTGCCCTGCTTCAAGCCAAGCCGGACTCCCTGCTCTAACACTTGGGGACTGGACCGTGGTTGCCCTGGTGATGCCAGTTCTCCCCATTTTTGGTGCTTCTGGTAGATGGCCTATACATGGCTATTCCCCATGTCTGCTAACTGAGCCTGCCGGCTCCCTCTCCGCCACCCCACGCCTCCTTCTCAGTCCCTCACAGTGTTCTGAGTCTGGTCATCAGGGTGCTGGGGTGCTGGGGACGCAGGGCTGGGAAGACTGCCACCTTGCTAGAGGAGTGCACAGAGACACAGCTGTAAGGCAGGAGCCCATGCTGGGACGGGAGGGAGGGGGCCTGGGCAGAAGCATGCGCCAGTCAGCACTGCAGGCTGAGGGAGGAGCTCTGCAGGGAGAGGGCAGGGTCTGCTTTACCTAACATCTTTATCCCTTGCATTTTTTCCTTCAGTCGGGAATTCTCCTCCACTAGGCGCTCAAAAGCTGAGGATGCCTCTCCCAGAGGCACGCCGCCCCCAGGGTCGTAGATCCGGTATGGTCCTCTCCCTTCCATGAGGGTGGCTCAGCCCCTGCCGTGGTACCCGCCTGGCTGGAAGGACAACAGCAGTAGGTCAGGGGGCTGGCCGAGCCACTGAAGCGTCCTAGACAATCAAAGCCCTGGAAGGCAGTCCCCAGAGCCCAGAAGAGAACACAGCGCCACAGGCTGGTCTGCCCGGGGTACGGCAGGGCAGGACAGTCACTTCCTTTGATCTGGACCCTCTGCCTCTTTTCGTGTGACCTAAGAACACCATCAGTTTCTTTTAGCAGCCTCGCTGCACCACCAGTTCATTTGGAACAGCAGTCAACTGTGAGGTGCAATGTGGAGTATAAGAAAAAGCATTGGCCTGGGAGTCAAAACACATGAGCTTCATGTCCTACTGATGGGGTCCGGAAGAAGCGGGACCCTGAATCATTGCATCCCCAGTGCCCAGCAGGGTATTAGCTCTGATGGGAATGTCCAGCAAACACTTATCGAATGAATAAATAGTCTAACTATTAACTCACTGTGGGATCGTGGGCAGTCCCTTCCCCTCCCTGCGGAGGGGAAATGAAAGTCTTACACTAAATCAGTGATTTTTAAAGTGAAATGTTGTGCCCAAAGGGATAAGCAAGTCATCCAATCCGAAGTTCCATTTATATGTACACTAGCTTTTCTAAAAGAAAGAAGAAAAAGAAAGCCCCCTGACTAATATTTAATATACGAATTGACACTGTCACCCTCCTCCTTCCAGTTCTAATGAACAGATGTACTTTCCATCAAAGCACCATCTGCTTGCACAGCAAGTGCTCTGCATTACTCTGTTCAGTTTCACTGGCTTTATTTCATCTGAAACCCCTCTGCAAAGTGATTTCAGAATTCCAACTTTTGTGACTTAGTAGAGAAGCTTCTTTCTTGCATTCATTCATTCAACAATTATTGATTGAGCATCTGTTCTGTGCTGGATGCTAGTCTAGGTGCTAGGTAACTGTCAGCAAACAAAACAGACCAAAAGAAAAATCCTTTTGGAGCTTACATGGTAGTGATGGAAGAAGATAGACAATGAGAGAGATAAGCACAGTATTAGGGGTAATGGAAATATCTACGGACAGAAATTAAGCAGGAAGTATGAGGTAGGGCCTTAATTTTAAATGATGGTGTCAGGAAAGGGCTCACAGGGAAGGAGGGCTCATCTTCAGGGCCCACCTGAAGGAGGTAAGGGAACTAGCCATGCAGATATCTGGGGGAATATTTCAGGCAGAGAGAACAGTAAGGGCAAAGGCCCTGAGGCTGAAAAACTGATTCAGCCTCCAGCCCTACAAAGAGCTGACCAACCACAGAAGAGCTCCAAAGGTTTCCACCACCAGGGGCTCCAGAAAGACTTGAAGCCCTGATACCTCCCTCCCAAGATCACCACTGCCAGGGCCAAAATGATTCCAGTCACAAGTCCTCAAAGATCCTTTGAGCACCCACAAGTGTTTTGCTAAAAGAGTACAAAAAAAAAAGACTAATAATAATAGCTCATTCATTAACCTACTTGCCAAGCACTGCATTAAATCGTTTGGCTGCATTATCTCAGTTAAGCTGTACAACAGCCCGAAAAAACATAGCATTATCCTCACTTTATAATGGAGGCTCAGTGAGGTTAGGAAACTCAGCCAGGATTACACAGCCAGCAAGCGAGGCAAGATGCAGATCCAGGTCCACCTGGGAAAGCTGAGTCGATCGCCTGCTATCCTCACACAGCTCCAACAAGACTCAGGCCAGAGGGGCGACAGGCAAGTTCAAGCCTGTTTGCAAGATAACATGGAGCTATCTATCCAGTCACTCTGGGCTGTTTCCCTTGCCCTATAGCACAAGAGATAACAAGGATTCTGGCCACAGGGTCCCCATTACCCTGGGATGCCATAAGCCAGAAAGAAAAAGTTCTGGTGAGTGAGACCCCTGTCCCCCAAAGACTGCCAAGAGAAACACACACTTGCAAGCCACCCACACCCTCACTGAGCCCCAGGGGCACAGGACAGCTGCCCACACACCCAACACAGAAGTCACCAGCTTATGGGGGACTTATTTTTAACTCAAAAGATCAACATTACACAGCAGAGCAAAGAAAGCTCTGAAGTGTTCACTGAGTTAGAAGGCAGTGTGGGTGAGGCACCGGGCAGTGGCTGGTATGGAGTAAGGAGCTCCAAACATTGGTAGATGTTGGGGGGTTCCTACCTCTGCCCTCCCCTTTCTCCTGTGTGCCTCTCCAGCAGGCCCTTACGCCCAGAATGGGATATGTATGACTGGAGTAAATCTTTATGTATCTGACTGAAAATCTCCTGGAGGCGGGAGCATGCTCTCCTCGTCTGCAGTGCCAGTGCAGGCCTGGCACTTGGAGAGCGAGAGGTGACTGACAGCTGCATGGAGTCCACAGATGGAAAGCCTGAGACCTGAAAGGAACCCTAAGCACCTCTGGTGATAAGTGACAGCAGACGTCTGGGTTCCTGCTCACCACTCCATACTCACCCTACATGGAACTCACAGTTGACAATATGTGATAATTTGGGAATATCTTTACTCCACATCTGGCTTGCCCAATAGATTAGAAGCTCCAGGAGAGCAGGTGCCGAGTCCATCTGGTCTACCAAGGTGTCATCAGAGTGGTCCAAAACAGAGCCCCAGGAAATCTCTAATTAGAGCAGAGAGACGGAAAGGACCAGAGGAGCCCTTGATCCTATGCCTGCTTCCTGAGAAGCCATGTGCAAACATCCTGAGAGCCTAACTGTGACCCACTGACCAGAGACACCGGGACAGCCATACACTTCTAGAATTGAGCCTGGCACAACTAAGCTCCCTTGGAGATGCCCAGATGTCACACCAAGCAACAGAGCAGGATGCAGGACCCAGGAATTGAAACCCCACCTTCCCATTCTCCAAACCATGCATGCTCTCCCTCAGCACTGGGGAGCCTCCAGGGAAGGGGGCTCAGAGGAAGCAGCTGAGAGGCAGGCAGGCCATTCTCTCGACTCCAGCCTGGGTGGGCAGAGCTGGGGGCAGGGGGAGAGTACAGGCTGCGGGCAGAGGGAGCCCAGACCAAATAGCTTACTGTGAGAAAGTCCTCTCTGGAGACCAGAAGAGCTACCCAAAGGATGGCTTGGACTTCTGGAGGCAAGAAACACAAAGAGGGGAACAGGGAATTTCCACATCCCGCTGACCTCATGCCCAGATGGTCAGCGGCAGTTTCAGGATGACTTCGGGGCAGATGGGAACTCTGCTCCTGGTCTGTGTGGTTCTGAGATCTTTCCTAGAGAGGGGACTCATTCCCAGGATGACAGAGCTGGACAGGAATTTCCAAGGACAAGGAGGCCAAGTCCATTACCAGGTGCCCCAAGGCTCCTGGAATGAGGGCCTGCGTCATCATCCTGTCTCCCACGCTGATGGCACATTTCCCTCCATCACAGACAGAGGGATGGGTGTGGACAGGGGAAAGGAGGTGCTGACCCCACCCCCACGCCTCGCTTGGGGCAGTACTGGAGCTCAGCGCCTAGGCATCCCGGGACACGAGCTCATCTGACCCTCACCCAGGGTGTGAGGGCAGCAGGCAGGCCCCGGAGCATGAAGACCAAGGTCACACACAATGTCAGGGTGGAGCCAGAAGGGCCCCTGCTCTCCCTCCAGTCTGCCACTGTCCCATCTCCATTTCTGCTCCTGCACTCACTCACTGCACTGCAGACCCCCCTCTCTGGGTTCTTGCCAAGTCCAGCATGGACTCTGTGTCCACCTGGGCCTGGGTCTAGCAGCTACAGATCAGGTGACCCACCAGCAGGAGACACCAACCCACTGTGCAAAACAGAAACAGCTGTGGGTGAAGATACAGGCACCTCAGACCTTCTTCCAAAACAAGATCCTGGTTTCAGGTTGAGGGGGGTCCCCACAGCCCACCCTGAAAAACCGGGGGGCACTCACTGGAACCAGAAAGGCCTGGTTTGGTCCCAGACAGATGGCAAGTCAGGCAGTGACCACAGAGTGTAAAGATGGAGATGATGCTGTTGAAACTGAAGGAGCCAGAAGAGGAGAAGGAGGAGACAGCAGCTGGGGGGATGGAGGTGGGGTGAGGAGGGAGGGGTGGGTAGGGGTCGGAGGGTAGGGATGGGAGGATGGGAAGGAGTCGGGGTGAGGGGTGCAGTGAGGAGAGGTGGGGGGGGCATGGGCCCAGATCGCAACCTCCACCCAAGACGAAGGTTGAAAAAGGCTAGATTCAAATGAAGCCTCTGCACTGAGACACTTCAGCCCATTAGAGGCTGTCTTTCAATTAGCTGTGTGCTGCTGCTAGGAGCAGGGGCTCCCAGGGTTCCCAAATGATATGAATTTGCTTAGGTAGTAACATTTGCAAAATCGCTACGATTCCTCAAGCATGTTTTTCCACTGGATTGTCACAAGAGCCGTGGGAAGGAGGCAGGGCTGACATCTGTTCCACAGGTGAGGAAACTAAGGCCCACTTGGGGGCTTAGCCTGATCTAATGCCACTGGGCACTGGCTGCATCCTGAGGCCAGCCAGACCCTGTGTCTCTGGGGGAAATGAAGTTCTCGCTAGCCCAGGGAGGACAGCCTGAGTAGGTCTCTGGCACTGGAAAGTGGGAGGACACAGCGGCCACAAGAGACCTCCCCAGGGAACGGCAGGGGCTGCCACGGAAGCTGGTGGGTGTGGGGGACAGTGTGGCGAAGGGAAGGGTCTCCAGAAAGAAGGCAAGGACAGAAAGTCGTAAGTCCTGGCATCTACTCTGCTGCACACTCTGACGGCCAAGGGCAAGCTGTCCATTCTGCGTTCCTCAGCTCCCTCATAGGCACAGAGAGAGGAAGCCTGGACTAGAGACAAACTGCGTGATGTCTTCATGCTGGCCTAAGGATCCACGGAGACCCAAACTTTGGGAGCCAGCCACAGGGCAAGAAAGAGGAGGGGACCCCGCACACGCACAGAAGACAGTCCAGCCCTGGATCAGGAAGAAAGGGTCCCAACAGGGCAGGATCAGAGACGGAAGCAGATGGGACATGCTGGGTGCAACAAAGAAGGGGGAGCCCAAGCGCACGATGAGACCCTGAGCCGGAACCCTTCTCACACGTCGCCCCAGGGCTTTGCCCTGGTCCCAGCTTGGCCCACCCCTGCAAGCTGGGTGACACTGACCATCCCCTCACCTTTTCTGAGCCTCATCTGCAAAACAGAAAAAAATAACAGAAACCATGGATGTCAGATTAAAGAAACTAAATGAAACAATATGTGTACAATTGGAAGGGAGTTCTCACTTATTTCCTGACTATTTGATTCAATAAAGAAATGTATTCATTTTGTAATAAGATTTCCTAAACGATAATAATTATAATACCTCACGAAGTACCTGGCACTTAGTAGGTTCTTACTAAAAGGCTGAGGCAGCCCCTAACAGCCCAGCTGATGGGTTGTAGCATCCACTTAGTTCTTGTGAATTGCAAATAACTGTAAGCAGGAACACTGGGACAACACCACAGCTGGTGAAACTGAAGCTATGAGAAGCCCTTGGACCAAGGCCACGTTCAGGAAAGATCAGGAATCATCTGAGCCTCAATTTCCTCAACAGTAAATGGGAATATCCTGCAAGTCCCCCAAGGGCTGACGGGAAGTGAGGCATTATGAAACATCTCGCAAGCTAAAACAAAAATCTTCCCACTTCCACACCTCACAATGACCTCCAGACCACTCCACCCATTTCACAATCAGGGAAACTGTGGCTTCAGTTCCATCCATCAGAGAGCGGGCCGAGTCCTCTGATGACTGTCAGCAGAGACACTGCACCTACCTTAGACAGTGTGTACCCAAGGAGCCCACCCCGGCATCTCACTAGTGAGAAGCCTAAGATGTAATCAGTCTTTCCAAACAATTCAGTAAGAAAGAGGCTACAGGCACAGAGTGTAATATGAGGAATGGGCGGGGCTCAGGAATCATGGGATCTAGTGGAGGCTGCTGTAGTCACTAAGTCATGTCTGACTCTTTGTGACCCCACGGACTATAGCCCGCCAGGCTCCTCTGTCCATGGGATTTCCCAGGCAAGAATACTGGAGTGGGTTGTCATTTCCTCCTCCAACAGATCTTCCCGACCCAGGGATCGAACCCACGTCTCCTGCATTGGCAGGCAGATTCTTTACCACTGACCCACCAGGGAAGCCCTCTAGTCTAGATACACCATGGCAAACATTTTCCATCACCTGGCCTCAGTTTTCTAAAAGGAGGGGTTGTTGATGATAGCAATAATACAATATGAGGGGGCAGACTAGACAATTTTTAAGGCCTTTTCTAGTTCTAACATTCCAGAACTTGCAATATATTGCCATCCATTTCTAAAATCTTCTGATCTTAAAAAGGCTACTCTCCCCAGCTCAGAACCTTCCCAGGTGGTTCTGTGGTAAAGAATCCACCTGTCAGTGCAGGAGATGCAGGAGACAGGGATTCGATCCCTGGAGTAGGAAATGGCAACCCATTTCAGTATTCTTGCCTGGAAAATCCCATGGACAGAGGAGCCTGATGGGTTACAGTCCATGGGGTTGCAAAGAGTAGGGCATGACTGAGCACGCACACCCTAGCTCCCATCCCTCCCAACGCCCAAGTTGCTGTCCTGCCTCATGAACCCTCCTGCAGTGCTCTCAGGGGTGTGTCGCCTTCCCAAGAGCAGTTGGAAACCCCCAAACGATGTCTTGCAGCCCTTCCCCGGGTCCTGCCCTCCTCCCTGGTCTGCACCCAGGTTCCAGGTCAGCCTGAGTGTCATGTCTCTCAAGCACAGCTGGCATCTCCCATGTCCTTCCTCCCCACACCACTGATTCACCCACAGAGAGAGCCCCACTGGCCCTACTTAGCCTCCAAGATCCAAGCTCTACATTACCAGCCTAGGCACAGTGGGGAGGACCGGGCCATTAGTTGGCTGAAAACTCTGCATAAGAGGACCAAGGAGCATCTAACTAAAGCTGGGATGGGCCCTGACAGCCCTGTGCTCCCATAAGCCAGGCACTGCACTGCGTCATTATGCACAGTATTCCCGCATTTTCGTCTTACCACACAGAGATGAACATTCTTATCCCTGTTTTCCAGCAAGGAAACCAATCCTCTTGGCTGGATGGCATCATCTCTATTTTTCAGATGAGGAGGCAGACTCAGACAAGTCAAGTCACTTGCCTGAGGAAACACAGCTGGTTGGTGGCAGAATGAAGAACCCAGCCTCATTCTATCAGACTCCACCCCAGTGCCCTTTCCACTGGCCTGCGCTGGCGGAGAGGCACAGGCTGAAGCTCAGGGGGAGGACGCCAGTCCTGTTGTTCCACTGCCTGAAACGCCCCCAGGTTCCCAGCCGCTGCCTCTATGTGTCACTCACCTTGCATAAGGTCAGGTGTCGGTCTGCCCTGGACCGCCAGTAGTCACCAGGGTTCAGAGTCTCAGGTTGAAAGGAAGCTCAGGGGAGATTCAGACCCATGCTTATCCAGTCCCCAGGGGAGCCAGGGGACTCTGGTTGACCATCTTTAGTGACCCAGACCAACTTCCTCCCCAAGGAGCACCCCCGGGCAGCCAGCACTAACTGCAGTGAAGCTACTCCCAGCTCTGGTTCCACTGCCCCTGCTCTGCCCTCTGGGGTCCCTGAGAATAAGGAATAAGATGCCCCTCTTCTCCATCTCAGCCCTGAGCAGATTCAGAACCTGCAGCACTCAAGAAGCAGACTAGCCCTTGTTCCCTGCACTGTTCACAGGGACAGGCTTCTGGACCCCTCCCCACCCCGTCCCCTCCACTCCCACCCTATCTGTATCTGACCTTGAAAATGGACAACACTCCAGATGTGGCTTGCCTGACCAAACAGAGGAACTTTCACCCCCACCTTTTAGGTGTTATGTTTCTACTGATGTAGCTGTGTGGACATTTGCTTTTCTTATACCTGGGTCACCCACGGTAAAGAATGTCCTTTCTCAATTATGTCAACAATCAGGTTCGGTAAAGCAACTATACTTCAATAAAAATTAATTTTAAAAAAATCAGGTTTGTATGGCTGAGATGAAAGTTATCTTATAAAAAAGTATGCTTGAGGAAGTTTCAATTATTTAAAGGGCCAGAAGTAAGTCATTCAGTGACCACCTATTTAAGAAGCTAGAAATCTGTCTCACTGTACAGAGACTGGACAAAGATGCACACTGACACACGGCTTCCAATAGCAAAAATGTCCTGAATGTTCATCAAGAGGGGGCTAGTTTAATAAACTGTGGTGCATTCATTCAATGGAATAGTACACAGACATCGAAAAGAATGGGCAGACTGCTTTGCAATGACAGAAAGGTGCCCATAAAATACTGTTAAGGAAAAAGGCAACGCATTGATGTATAATGAGATATTATTTATCCTGTTACACACATTCATACACACACAACTATGTGTGCGAGTGTATGCGTGTGTGTGTGTGTGTGTTAGTTGCTCAGTTGTGTCCGACTCTTTGCAAAGCCATGGACTGTAGCCCACCAGGCTCCTCTGTCTATGGGATTTCCCAGGCAAGAATAATGGAGTGGGTGTGTAGCTATTCCCTTCTCCAGGGGATCTTCCCGACCCAGAGATCAAAATCACGTCTCCTGCATTGCAGCCAGAGAGCTTCACCATTTCAGCCACCAAGGGAAGCCCTGTAAGTGTGCATAAACATATACATATACTATAAAATCTTACATATGCATAAGAAAAGGTCTGGAAAGATACACACCAAACCACGGCTAGTAGTCAGCTCTAGAGAAGGACTTGGGCTAGGGGATTGGAATCAAAGGAAATCTTTATTTTAAAACTTAGATTTTTTAACTCTTTACAAGAGAAATCTAGCCTGTTCTATTTTTTAAATTGATTTTTAAAAAACAGGTAGAAGAGAAGACGGAGAAAAAAAGACAACTTTCATTTTCTACTTTATACCTTTAGCATCCCTTGAGTTTCTGGAGTTTTTTTTCTCCAATGAGCACATGTTATTTTGTAACTCTTCTGAAGGGAGAGTTCACTTTGTTTTTAAGTTGCTTGACAAAGTCAGAACAATAAGGAAGGGCGATTGTTCTGGCACCAAATGAGGCTGGTTGGCAGAGGGCAGGGATGAGAGCCTCCTTATTATGAATCTGCCTCCTATGCACAGACAGGTTATAGGGACTAGTTCACAAATCAGAAGGGACTTCATCACCTGAACCAAAGAACTTATTCATTAGTAAAATCAATATTTCTATGGTCTTTCTCAATTCTAACAGTCTGTGATGTATATTGTTTCATGATAAATAATTTACATATATGCAGGAAATTCCTGTACTCTAATTTCACTCTGGGAAATATTTGACCAAAGTGAAATTAATAGAGAAAAAAATGTAGATGACTAGTTATCATACAAAGACTTAAAAAGCAGCGAACAAAATGTTTTAAAAAAAAAAAATCAAGAGGTAAAGTCCAGGGTCGAGTTTTCTAGTCAAGGAATTTGGCAAATGGAGAGTTGGTAACTGTAGATTGTTTCAACCTGGAACCTTCCAGAAAGGATCTACCTTCAGGAAGGTCAAGGCTGGGTCGGAGGCAACAAAGGTGGGAAGAAAAGCACCAGACTTTGGTGTGGGAGCAAAGGTGAAGCTTCCCATCCACTACCCGTGGGCCCTCACATGGGGCCTTATACCTGCTTTGCTGGAGAGGAAGCCGAGTCCAGACGGGTGCAGAGCTGGGCTCAAGGTGGCCCAGTTCCCAAGGACCAAGCAGAATGGCCCCCTCTTGATCATCAGTCCCCAGCCTGTACTCACCACTGCCAACAGCCCCCTAAGAAGGGCTGAGAAGGCAGCCCAAGCAACTCCAGCCTGCGAGCCTTCGCCTCCTCACAGCTCCTGGGATAAACTGGTGCACCTACCGCCGTGCCTAGAAGCCTGGCTTCCCCACCCACCCGCCCCCCAACCCAGCAGCTGGCACTGTTGACCCAGGAGGAGCCCCTCGCCTATCAGCTATAGGGTCAAAGGGCACTAGGCCAACCCTGGACCTAAAGGGAAGGGAGACTCAACTGTCCTCCTGTGTACTTGTGCCCAAAATGCCCACCAAAGGCTTTCTCCAACCCTGTAACTTTTCTCCATGGGGGAAGATGACAACTTTTGAGAATTCCCCTCATACCAAATATGGTGAAAAGAGGGTTTCTGGGAAACCAGGGCTCAGATCCTGGTTCCACTCCCTCACCAAGTGACCCTGAGCAGACCTCACTTTCCTGGTTTCCTCTCCCCAAGGAAATGCTGCAAGGACAGATCCGCAGAACCCCCTGTAGACCTTGAAGTGCTAACCCAACAGGGGCCACAGTGGCTGGGAAGAGAACAGCTTCCAGGGACCACCAACCAGATAAAAGCCACAGATGCCCTGTTTCAACAGCAAAGACTGGAAGCAAGCTAATGAAGAAGAAAATGAATAAAGACACCGGGGCCATTTCATACCAGCGAATGTTAGTACTATGCTGTTCAGGCACTAAGTCGTGTCTGACTCTTTGTGACCCCATGGACTCTAGTCTTCGAGGCTCCTCTGTCCATGAGACTGTTCAGGCGAGAATGATGGAGTGGGGCGCCATTTCCCTCTCCTGGGTATCTTCCCAACCCAGGGATCAAATCCACATCTCCTGTCTGACAGGCAGATTCTGCACCACTGAGGTGCTAGCGAAGCCCCTATTAATGCTATACAGTTGTGAAAAACAAATAGGCCAGAGCTAGAGATCCAAACAGAAATGAATCTCTCAAACATAATAAAAAGCAAAACAAGCAAGCTGCAGAAGAACACAGCTGGAAACATTTAAGTAACATCTTAAAACATATAAAACAATATTAAATATTATTTAGGGATGTATATATTTGTAATATCCATAAAACTGTAGAGAAATACAAGAGAATAAACTCTAAATTTAGAACCCTTGTTACTTCTGGAAGAGTGGGGAAGGAGATGATCAGGGAGAAATTTCAAATGAACAGAATATGTTATTTCTTAAGCTGAATGGTGGCTCTCCCAAGTGTCTGCATGTTACTCTCTGCGTCTGAAAGATTCCTTTGCATTTTCTAAAAGTTAATCCTGCCATCTTCAGACCCCTGTTCCTCTTCCCAGAGACTGGGATTGGGGGGGCTACACCCCAGAGGCAGAAGTGGGGCTGTGGCAAGACCAGTGTTCCTCAGACCACAGAGATGAAGCTGACCAAGATCATGGTCTGCTGGCCAGCCGAGAGTGGTGTAAGCCTCCTCCACTGTGGGTGGAGACCAAACCAAGCGCCCCTGACTCATGGGACACCCCCACGCCCGCCCTAAAAATACCAGCTCTGACCACTGAGTAGGACGCCTTGGTGACATGACTCCCATAGCATCCCCAGCCCTCCCCCACTACCCCCATCGCCCCCACACACACCCCTGCCTGGGCCACCGGCCTGTCCACCAGCAGGTGCTCAAGGACACAAGGAACAGCCTTGGGGTGAGGTCCCTGGGGAGACAAGAGTTCAGCCCTGCCTGGGGACAGCCCTTGGACAAAGAGCCACCACTCCTCAGCCCAGTCATCCGTTCCTATCAGAGGAGTGACTGACTGTCCTGGGCTGGTCACAGGGGGGGCACAGAAAAACTTCCTGCCAGCAGCCAGGCCGTGGTGGCTCTGCCTTTCTTCTGGCAACTTCACGGAGCTGCTGACACTCTCCAAAGAGGAGAAGGATAAAGGAGGGGCAGACAGGGGGCCAGCAGCAAGAAGCCAGGAGGTGGAGCACAGAAAGGCCTGGCCCAGCAGCAGACTCAGAGACCTCCGGGCAGAGAAGGCAGCCCAGTCACTGGGCTACGGCCCTGAGACACCTGTCAGTGCAATTCCCTCGTTCTCCAGCTGGGACACCAAAGCCGGCCAAGGGAGGGAGACTCGCCAACGGCTGCAGGGGACGGTGGAGACAGAGAGGCGAGGAAACCCAGATCCTCTGTTGGCCAGCTGTCCACTCTTTTTACCATACCTCCTACTCCTCCCTCTCCCTCCCTCCAAGGGGTCAAGTGAGCCATGAGCAGAGGGGTAAACAAGAGGGCAAGAGAGGAGGTGGGCCCACCACAGCGAGCCACCTGTAACAGCACTGGAAGGGCTGCCCACAGAGCGCTCCCTGATGCTGTGCCGGGGTCCAGGGCAGGCTGGCTCATCACCTGTGGGGTGCTGGGTGCTGCTGAGGAAATTTGGGCCAGATGTCCTCTGTGGCCCTCCCACGTATATACTTCCACTGTTCCAAACAGGGATGGAAGGGCGTCTGAGATACCACAGTGGACGATCCATTCACAGAGGACACAGAATGGTCCAGAGGTGGCAGAGGAAGAAGGGCAAGTTATGCCGAAGCCTGGAACATCTGACCTTCCTCATCGTCTCCTCCTGAAATCCCTTCAACATCCTCAAGATCGGCATCGTTAATAAGACTGAATGGTGTTCAGCAGCTGGCAGCGACGGGTCACTTACACCACAGCAGCCCCACGCCAGCCCTGCGCTGAGTGCTTGACAGGCACTGTCTCCTTCATGGCGCCCCTCTGGAGGCAGCGCTTACGTCAGAGAATCTTACAGATGAGGAAGCAGGCGCAGCCCCCGTCCAGGTGTGCTAACTCTAAATCAGGCACGCCACACCACGGGTTCTCAAAGAGCAGCTGGTCTGGCGGCCCCAGCACCGCTGCCACCAGCTGGCTGAGCCACTCTGGGGACGCCGCCCTGCAGTCTAACAAGCCACCCAGGGGATTCTGATGCATGTTCAGGTTTACCAACCAGCTGCTCTGATCACTTCCCAGTGCTGCCGACGGAGCAGGGAAAAACTGACACTTCTCTGCCTGGCAGTCAAGACTTTAGGGTTTTTCCTAGCCCAGCTGGTCAGCTCCCCCAGCCCAGGAGAGCCTTATCCCAAATCCTCTGCCCAGTTTCCTAAGTTCCAGAAGGAGCTCAGGCCTAGCTCTGTACCTCCTCATCTTGGCTGGGCCTGGCCTTGAAGTCACTTCCCTACAGAAGCCCCCTGACCACCTGGCACCCCCAAAATTGCATCACACCCCACTGAGACTCAGTGCCAGGCAACTGCTGGCACACTATGCCTTCCAGCTAGCACTCAGGGCACATTTCTGCCCAGTCTACCACATGTTCCTGGAGGACAGAGAACCGTGAGCACCATGCCACTCCACACAGCACCACGCCAGAGGACTGTCAGGACCTGTTTGCTGACTATCAGGAGGGAAAATAATGTCGTGGGAAGCAACTTCTGGCTCTCACCCCAACTCTGCCACTAATTCTCTGGGACAAGGGCCTTCCCATCTCTAGGTCTCAATTTCCTTATCTGTGAAATGCACCATTATTCTAGTTTCTTCTACTCTACTCATCGCTTGAACAAACCCAGCAGTCTTACCCCAGACACTCTTATCTAGTAGCAGGAATGCACATGTGAAGACTAAAGAGGTCGTGGCTCTCACCCTTTCACTCCAGGAAAAGAGAAAGACAACAAACAAGCAAACACTAAAAATTACTGTTTCCCAGACATATACAGTGTCTCTACACACACTTTCTCATTTGCAAATAAGCACGGTCATTTCAAGGCATGATGAATGTATTAAAAATACATATAATAGTAATATGACAGAAAGTGAAAAAATGAGTTACTTTGCATAGAAAGGTCAGGGAAGGCCCCTCTGAGGAGGTGACATTTGATCTGAGACTTGACAGATAAGGATGAACCAGCGTGGAAAGAGCTGGGGAAAGGTGTTCCAGGCAGAAGCAATATCCACAAGGGCCTCAAGCAAGAATAAACTTGCCATATTGAACACGGAGAAAAAAGCAGGCTGCTGTGGTTAAATCACAGTGAGTGTGAGAGTAAAACAGTACCCAGGAGTACCCAGAGAGGGAGGCCAATAGCCAACCTCTTACAATTCTGAGGTGTTCAAATCAGGTCGGCCAACCCAACCCAGGACATCCGGGCCCAAGTCACAGGCAGGACTGGGGGGTAAGGGTATGAGTCAGACCCCACGGCTTCCTGGGGCCCCGAAGGCCCTGGTGTGGGAATAGGGGCAGGCAGCAACCCTCAGCAGGAGTGCCATGCCATACCCACGGATGCCCACAGGTGGGGGAAAACAGATTCACCTAAGTATGTAGAACACAGGACACTCAGGGCTGCTGTCTCCAGAGGGACATGATCAGGTGCTTCCGTGAAGTGCCAGACCCTGATCACATTACTTTTCCAGGACACAGCCAGGATAGTGGAAAGGAAATAGTGCTCAGGATTCAAGGCTTACTAGTCTTGGGCAAGTCTTAACCTTTTTGGTACTCCGTTTCCTCATCTGAAAATTGAGGCTACTAATAGTGACTCTCTCCTAGGGTTGTTGAAAGTTTAAAAGAGATACTAAACGTAAAGCACTGTGCCTGGCACATGATAAGTGCTGATAAACGTAAGCTGTAACTCTTACCATTATTGGTTTTTCACTACCTCAGTTCTCTCTGCTGTAAAACAAGGATATTAATACATCATAGGATTGCTATAAGCCTGTGCTAATAAATATTCCAGCCTCCTAATGCAGTATCCATTGTCAGGAATGAAAAAAAAAGAGAGAGACAGTTCTCTTTCCGGATCTCTCATCAGGTGCTGAATTCCCCTCTACCATACCACATTGTTTGGAAAATGAGTAAGAGCTGATTAAATTACATTTTGACAATACTGTGAAATAAAAGTGATGCATTAGGAATCCACAGATTTCTCTGTACTGTCATTCTGCAAGGGGGTGGGGATAAACATTGCTGATTCTTCTGCATCACCCACAAAAGTCCCCCCCCAACCAAAACGGTCTCACCCAGTCGCACAAAATTCCCACCCACAAAATTCCCATACAATTAATGAATGTATAATACAATCACTTTCATGTACACACAAACTCGCACTCTCCTGCAGATAAATATTCTACAGTGGAAAACTCACACACGTAGAAACTCCACACCCAAAAATCCCTCCCCCAAACTCACTACAGCTGCCCTGCAAATGCACCCAAATGTTGCCTCCAACAGAGGGCAAAATATTTTCAACAGAAACAGTAAGTTCACAAGGAAATCTGGAATCAAACGCGCCGAGTTCAAATCCTAATTGTGCAACTCTCTAACTGTATGACCCCAATCTCCAAATGCCTCAGTTTCCTAAACTGTAAAATACGGATAATAATAATCAAATTCATTTTGAGGGTGACAATGACAAATGAGTTTAAAACATGTAACGAGTTAAGATCAGCACTTGGAAAGCGCCCAATAAGCTATTTTCCTCTTCATTACGTGTGCACACTGCCTCCAAAACTGGTCTCCCATACTGTAAACAGATCCACGCCCGCACACACACACACACACACACACACACCCCACCGGTCTGCACGCCTTGCACATCGACTGCACGCTCGTTCCAGACGCACTCGCCCACTCAGTGCGCACGCGCGCCCACCACCCTCCGCGCGGGTCAGGGATTCCCCACTCAGCCGGACCTCGCCACCCTCGGAGGCGCCGCGTGCCTCGAGGCTAGCCCTTGAGCCAAGAAGCCAGGCCACCAGGCCGGGCCTGACCTCCCCGCGCCACGCCCGGTCACTGCCGAGACTCGGAACGGCCCAGTCTCGGGCTCCCTTCCGTTCCATTCCCGCTCCGCCCAACCGGCTTACCTGAGGGTGGGGGCCCTGAGGGACAGCGCCCCGTTCTCCGCGTCCAGTCCCGAGTCCAGGGACAGGGTAGAGGCCCGCGCCAGGCTCTGGCCTCACAGCACTCAGCAGGATCCCAGCTCCTGGCTGGGGGACCTGGCCAGGGACTAGGAAGTGCTGGGGGCCGGGCCGCCCCACCCCTGGGAAAGTCCCCAGCGATTGACAGGCCGCTTGCCCAATCACGCGGCACCGTCTGGGCTGGCCAGCAGCCGCCGGGGTGGGACGCAGCGAAGTAAACAGCAGCCACCGGAGGTCAGGGGGCGGGAGAGAGTCTGCAGATTGGCCGCAAGCGTCCCATCCCGCAGGCCGGCCCCTAGGTAGCCTCTGGGCCACCCCTCGCGGCACTCCCAGCTGCGGAAACTCCGGGCGCCAGAAAGGGGCCACCCCGAAAGCCGGAATTTCAGAGCAGAGACGAGCGCAGAGACCACCCACCCCTTCCTTGGGACGAGGGGCACGCGGCCCAGAGCTCGGGGAGGGGATTTGCCAAAAGGTAGTAAGCATTTGTAGCTGAGCCAAAGCTAGAGCTCCGGGTCCTAGAGTTCGGTCCAGGGCGATCCCGAGACTTACAGAGCTCATGGAAATTCTGAGCTGAAAGTACCCTTAAAGAATCTTATTGTCACAGTTGACGTTTTTTGCGCCCTTACTGCTCCAGACTTGGTAAGCTTTATTTAATTTGCTCAGCCACGCTAGTGAGATGGTTTTCTATCCCCAGCCCCCACTTTTATTTTTAACCATAAATTAAGATACTAGGGACGGGGAGGTTAGAAGACCTCAGTAAGTGGCTGAACCAAAATTCAAACCCAAGTGGGCAAATCCGGAGCCCACCTCCTACCATCTACCTATACCTGGGTCAGATCATGCAAACAGGTTGTGAGAGTCCCCAGACCTGGCAGGAGCAGTAACATGGTAAAGGTTAGGAACACTTGTTTTTTTAAGGCCATCATTTTATTTAAAAGAGGGTAAATTTTAATTTCAAAAAGTGGAAGGGCCTGGACTTCCCTGGCAGTCCAATGGTTAAGACTCAGAGCTTCCATTGCAGGGGGCACAGGTTCCATCCCTGGTAGGGAAATTGAAATCTCACACACTGACTGGCCAAAAAAAAATTTTTTTAAGTAAAATTAAATTAAAAAAAAAAGTGGAAAGGTCTGTAATAAAGAATAGCTTGGATAAAGAACAACTTTATAACAGAAATAAAGAACAGCTCTTTAAATTGAGGTAATATCGCTTTATGAAAAACTTATTCTAAAAGACTCATTTCACTGGAACTATGGAAAATTTAGTGATTGACAGGCCCTCATCCTTGGAAAGGATCTGAGGACCTATTCCATATAGGCCCTCATTTTACAGGAAAGCCCTGTAAATTAACTGTGACTGTACGTGAAAACACACACACACACCCCTACCCAAGTACTCTCAGGCTTTGTGACATCCTATGATGCTTTTAGTTACTTCAAAGGGGTTATCAAATTCTCAAAACAATGTTAATTCTAGTTCATCTTAATTGCAAAAATAAATTGAAGAGAGGGAGGGAGAGAGGGATGTGAACACCAAACAAAGCACCACTGAGTGAAACCAATTCGGAAGGGTACCGGGAGATTACAGTCTTGGGCTGATTCATGCTGCAGCTCTCAGGCATCCCCTCACCCATTAGGATCCCCCAGTCTAGTTTTTGTTCTGCTCTTGTCTGTAATCCCAATTTGCCTTTTCCTAAAATGCCCAACCCAAGTCTTCTCATGAACACTGAAATTTATTTTAAAAAATGAAGGGAGTCTCCAATTATTTATGTCTTGTTTCCAAACTACTTCAGCTGTTTTTCTAAATGTCTGACCTTAGAGAATTAGGTGAATTGTTTCATTCCACAAAGTACAGGATGACTCCTAGAGGTGGGCTTGTTAGACAGTGCTCTAGAATGGCATAAAAAGGTTACACAGTCATCTTTTTGCCCGATCCCCTACTTTTGGATAATTTTTCTTAACATTTACAATGTGTGAGAAGAGTCATCTCTTCGAAGTGATGACTACACTCACCCCTTTCATCCTTTACAGTCTGTTTGACTTTCAAACATTCCACCATGTTAAAGGCCATAGGATTATTGATCACAATCCCCTATTTGGCAGATCAGTAAACTGAGTCTTCAGTGTAATAAAAGCAGAGGTCCCAAACCTTCAGAATCTATTGCCTAATGAGCTGAGGTGGAGCTGATGTAATAATAATAGAAATAAATGTAACACTCTTGAATCCTCCCAAAACCATCCCTTCCACCCCAGGCCATGAAAAGACTGTTTTCCACGAATCCTGTTCTTCGTGGCAAAGAGGTTGGGGACTGATGTAGTAAGGATTTACTTAAGGCCACACACATTGAGTGATGTAACCAGGGTTGGAACCCAGGACCTTGGCTCCAAGTCATATATACTCTTTCCACTGCATTATGTGCTCTAATTTTTCCTACAGAGACTCAACACTCATGATGATCACAGGCTATGAACCTAACTAATGGGCTTCTAACCACTCAAACACTGATTTCCTGGGTGGCCTCCATAAGCCTCTGTTCCTCTCTAAAAAGTGGAGATATGATTACCTACCTCTTAGGTGATCATGATAAATGAGATCATGTAAGTCAAGCCAAGAGCTTGGCACACAGTAGGCATTTAAGAAAAGATAGTGGTTTATAGATGTGAATCACATGCATTGAGTAGAGCTTTAGTGTTAAACCCAGGAATGCAGCCTCCCTAGGTTCCATCCCACTATTTACAAACTCTATGGGACCCTCAACTCTGGGGGCTCAGTGGGGTGGGAGACAGGCCCCCTAGATTAGCACCCTCTGCTCCCTCCAGGCCTCAAAGGAACTTGCCAAACTGGGAAGCTGAGTCTGACACTGAGAACTGAGTGACTCAGGCCACTGGGAACCTCTTGCTCTTCCAGAGTGAGGACAGGCACCTATGCAAAGTCCCAGCTGGGAGGAGAATCAAAAGACCTGTGTGTGGTTTCATTTTGTTTTGTTTCAAGGCATGCAGTGACCCAGTCTCCTTTCTACCACCAGCCCCTTTCTATCACCTCCACCAAGGCTGCTCCAAAGTCACACCTAAATCCACATTTGAGAGAAATAAAATACATCAAAAACTATCAACCTGTGAGTGGTTAAGCTCTAAATCAAGTGCCTAAAGAGGAGTGAAGGCTACGTATTAAAGACATGAGGCGGTAACATCAATGGAATATTTGCTGTGCGCTAGGTCTGCACTTTCACGTAATTTATCTCCCAACCAGCCTCTGAGGTCAGAACCATTATAACCCCCACTTCATAGATGAAACTGGGGCTCTGAGGTGTTAGGTGGCTTCCACTGCTGCAAGTCATGGGAACATGAAGATCCTGGCTCTGAAACTCTTAACGCTCTTGAGCATTAGGCTGTAGAGTCTTGCCAGCTTGCAGGGCACAAAACTCAACATGCCAGTCCTTAAAGGGTCCTGAGAAAGGGCCCTTTTCTATAGGGATGAAACCACTGCTTGAGGGCCAGCATGGGCCAGGGACTTGTCAGAAGTCTTACAGCAAGTTTGGAATAGTAAGTACTTAAGTCGCCTGCTGCCAGAGCAACGCTATTTCCACACCTCAGTGATGGGAATAGAGCTTCTAAAGCAAACAGCACCTGCCTCACTCCTGTAGGTTAATTAGTGAGTCAGAGCCTTGGATAGCAGTGATGAGCAACCAGTGAACTAAGGAAAGATCAGTCCTGGGTCCGGGTACCTCTTTAGATCCAGTCCCACGTCTCCATAGCCTGGGGACAATCTCAGGAATGGAAAACCCTGTGATAGATTCTAGGTGCTTTTTGGTGTTGGGTGTGTGCATATGAGAGGGAGATTTCAGTGATAAGTGAGAAATGCACATCAAGCGCATGGTGTCAGCTGTAGTTATAGGAGGTGATCATATTTGGGAGTAAAGACTAAATCAGTGAGCAGAGGCTATGGCCCTGCTTCCCACCCTCAGCCTGAAAAGGTGTTTTTAATTCTATTTATTTCCCAAATAACCACACGAGAGGATGGATACGATGGTGCTAAGAAAGCCATAACTGTTCACATACATTCAGCACTTTAAGATGAGTTAAACTATTTCATAGTCACAGATTGCCCCACTTTCAAGAGGCATGTCATGCAAGGGTGAGAAGGTGGGTGCTGGGCTCAGACAGACCTGGCGCTTACACCTCGTGAGGACTCTCCCCCAGGGTCCTCATCAATAACTGGAAGGTTAGAACAGTGCAGGAGTAGAAAGCATGGAACACTACAGCGCGTGACATCAGTGAGAGGCGACGATGATAATCATGACCCAGTCCACAGGGCGGGCAGGGATCGTCCCTCTCCTTCCAGGGAGGACCTCAGAGCCCAGAGCTGTGGAAGAACTTGCCGTAGACCGCACAAAAGTTTCTCGGAAACATCATGCCTTAGAAGGCTTTTCTCCTGACTGTTCCTCCAGTGTCTTTCCTATTTTTCTTTTCTCTTTTTCGTTCCAACTGTTTCCTCTGCATCCCTAGGCCTGCCTCTTACTCTGTGTTTTCTGGGCACTGCTGGAGGAGAGGCAAGGGCAAAGTGACACTGGGGGGAATTCCCAGCCGCGGCCTGTAGCAGACGTGGCCAAGCCAGGCCCCTCCCACGGTTCCTAGGAGCCCCAGGCCTCCCTTCCTCCAGGCCCTCTCCCTCTGGCCTCCCGTATCTGCAACTCAGAATGTCAAGTGGATCTGGGTTTGGAGCCAAGCTTGCCCCTTGTCATCCTCCTGGAAGTTGGCAAAGGTCAGCCAGGCTCCTCCCAGCCCCTGAAGGAAGCAGACCCGAGGGAACCAGAGCATTTCCTAATCCTGGGAAGCCCTGACAGGGCCCTGAGAACAATCCTCCTTCAGCCTCACCCCCAGGCCTCTGCTATGCACCCTCTTCTGGGCCACTCCCACTTCTCCCTTCATTCTTCTCCAGCCCAGAAGCCACTGTGACAGTGACTTGGCCTCCACTCCTTGCCCCTCCTAGCCAGGGACTTCCCTGGGCTGGGCCTCTGACCCGGTCTGGAAAATCTGGACTGTTTGTGATCAAAGAGGAGGCCGCATCGCCACTGTCTGCCAGCCGTCACCCCTCCTGGTGCCTTGGGTTCTCAACCTTAGAAAGGGCCAGCTGGCCCTGGAGGAGAGCAGGCGGGGGAGCCCTCTGCAGGCCCTTTTGCCCCCTGTTAAGGAGGGCACCAGCCTTCCACCGTGTTCCCAAGGGAGGCAGGGCAGACTCCCACCTGGTCTCTTCCTGTCTAGCTTTAGATCACTGAAGTGCCCCACACACGCCCACATACCCTCAAAAACGTACTGACATACAATCATATAATGACCCAGACACTCACAGACACACTCACACAAATACGTAAACATACTCACACGCGCTGCCTCACACGGTCTTCCACATAAGCATCTTGGGAGATCTGACACAAGCTCACGAACATAGACACATATCTCACCCTGCTCATGCACACACACACACACACACACACACCTGCCTTTATACTTATGAACCTGCTCCCTTCTCTTGGGAAAAGGATAAGACAAAAGTAGATCTTTCTTTTCCTTCCCTTTGGAAAAACTGCTGGCAACTAGAGAGAAAATGACTGGCTGAGAAGGCAAGGAGAGGAGGGCAGGAAGAGGAAATAAGAAATGGAGGGAGAGAGGCAAGAAGAGAATGAGGGCAGGCCAGGAGGTAGCGGTGCAGAGCCCAGGCCCCAGGGAGTGAGCGAGGGAGCTGGGTCAGGGCAGCCACAGACACTAGCCGGCAGAAAAACGGGGCGCCAGGTGGCTTGTGGCCCAGAGCCAGAGGGTCTGGTGGCCCCACAGGCTTGTGCAGTGAACCTTGGCCCGTCCTGGCTTACCACCCTGGGCAGGTCACTCACCTGGGGAAGGGCAGGAGAAGATGACGGGGTCTATGCAGCAGGGGCTGCCGCCTGAGAAGGCGCCTCGGCTCACTGTGCTTCTGCAGGAAGGAGAGCGGGGCAGGGCTGACTTTTAGGCAGGAGGGGAATTCCCCGAGATGGAGGCGCAGGCAGCCCCACAAACTCAGCTGAGGCCCCATCCCGCCCCCTGGCAGAGCACAGGGCCCTCCTTTGTCAGTTCCCCACCTGTCACTTCCCAGACTGGCTGTCACTTGCTGTGAATTCCAGGGCGGGGAGGGGGCTCCGGGGGACCGCCGAAAGCCTGATGATTCTGTGGCTGGGCCAGGAATAGGCACGGGGGCAGAGGCCACCGGGCTGGCCCACCCCGCCCCACCTCTGGGTTCTCCCAAGGATCTCAGTCTCTTCCTTTGCCTAAAATGGGGGATTCCAGTGCCCAGGGTCCTGAGGAAATCACCAGACACCCGGCCCACATCCTCCTACCAACCGCCCACCTCCCACCTCCCATCATCCCATCTGTTTCCACTTAGTTTCTGCGGCTTCTCCACAGGGAAGGGAAAAAGCCCCTTCCTTCCCTCTCGGCTGGATCTCACCAGGATGCTAAGTCGGGCCTTAGAGATCTACCCACCGATGAGCAGCCCAGCTCTGCACTCAGTCATGAGACTCACTTTCCCATCCTGAGCCTCAGTGATCCCCTGCTATAAAATAGGATAATGAGTCCCGCTTTGCCAGCCTCCTGGAATGGTAATTAAAATGAGGGTTTACAGACATTCTTTGTAAACTGTTGACTACTTTACAAACACCACCCTTATGGCAGAAAGTGAAGAAGAGCTAAAGAGTCTCTTGATGAAAGTGAAAGAGAAGAGCGAAAAAGTTGGCTTAAAACTCAACATGCAGAAAACTAAGATCATGGCATCCGGTCCCATCACTTCATGGCAAATAGATGGGGAAACAATGGAAACAGTGACAGACTTTATTTTGGGGGGCTCCAAAATCCCTGCAGATGGTGACTGCAGCCAGGAAATTAAATGATGCCTGCTCCTTGAAAGAAAAGCTATGACCAACTTAGACAGCATATTAAAAAGCAGAGACATTACTTTGCCAACAAAGGTCTGTCTAGTCAAAGCTCTGGTTTTTCCAGTAGTCATGTATGGATATGAGAGTTGGACTATAAAGAAAGCTGAGCACCGAAGAACTGATGCTTTTGAACTGTGGTTTTGGAGAAGACTTTTGAGAGTCCCTTGGACTGCAAGGAGATCCAACCAGTCCATCCTAAAGGAAATCAGTCCTGAATATTCATTGGAAGGACTGATGCTGAAGCTGAAACTCCAATACTTTGGCCACCTGATGTGAAAAACTGACTTATTGGAAAAGACCCTGATGCTGGGAAAGATTGAAAGCGGGAGGAAAAGGGGATGACAGAGGATGAGATGGCTGGATGGCATCACTGACTCGATGGACATGATTTTGAGTAAGCTCCAGGAGTTGGTGATGGACAGGGAAGCCTGGTGTGCTGCAGTCCATGGGGTCTCAAAGAACTGGACATGACTGAGTGACTGAACTGAACTGACCTTTACAAACAGAACGTCTCAGCTCATTATCTACTGAAAAGACGCCTGAGTGGGGGGGATATTTGGGGACTGTCTGGATGAACTGACCTTTCTCCCATTTCTGGAGTTTCTTCATTCTTACACAACATTCTGGACCACTGAAGACATAGGAATGGACAAGTCAGACCCACTTCCTGCCCACTCAGAGCTCACAGACTCTGGGCTGGCTGCCCTGTCCAGTACAATTGCCATTAACCATGCATGGCTGTTTACATATAAATGAGTTGAAATTAATAAAATTAATAATTCAGTTCCTGCAATGTAGCACCAGCCATCAGTAGCCATATGTGGCTCCCACCTTAGACTGCACACGTATAGAACATTTCCATCATCATACAAATGGCTACTGGATAGCATTGCTCTGGGGGCTGTAGGCAAATTAATAGGTAATTACAGTCAAGTATGGTAGAGATGTGTGTTGACAGGAGAAATACAGGGAGCTATAGGAGCCTGGACAAGGGAGCATCTGGTCAGGATTTGGCATCTGGGAGGTCTTCTCAAAGGAAGGGACACCTTGGCTGAGACCTAAAAGTAGCCAAGCAAGAGTATAAGGAAGGGTGTTCTCAGCAAAGGGAACAGAATATGCAAAGAGAAGAAAGAGTACATTCAGGGAGCTGAAAACTGTTCACTCTCAGTGGAGTGAACCATTGTTGAAACCACAGATTCTGAAGCATGCAAGGGGGATGTCACAAAGGTGGGTCTGGAGAAACACACAGGGCTGGATGTCAGGGGGCTATGCCAGCCCTGGGCAGGGCCCTGGGAGATGGGGGGACGGGGTGTGATGGAGTGGAGAGTCCACTGACTCTGATCCTCAACTGCTGCTGTGCCCTTCAGATTGGGGCTGCCCAGGGAATGCCAGAGAGAACTCTTGGCCCAACAGCCTCACTTTACAGACGTGGAAGGAAAGAACAGACAGAGGGAAGTGATTTTCCATGTGAGTAAATCGAGGGACTTCCTGACTCCTAGTCCAGGGCTCTTTCCCACACCACACTCAGGCTCCCGCTTGCACAGGCCACGTTTTAAATATTTCAATAGCCACAGGTGGCAAGCAGCTACACTGACAAAGCTCACAGAAAGTTCTACAGAATGAATGACATCAGTCCTTGAGCTAGGCCAGGCGCAAAGGACAATACGCTTTTTTGAACATGAACTCTTTTCTCTTTGAGGAATAAAAATATACCTTCTCACGCCCTCGCTGTCAGATGCTCCATCTTTTCCCTCTGATACCAGGTGGCAAGGCCTCCCTTACGGCCCCAACAGCTCAGGAAACAGGCGTTTGGGATGGTGGCAGGACTCAGCATCAGGGAGAGAGATCTCCCTCCTGGCCCTTTATGAAGCCTGCTAGCGGCCCTGCATAAGCCCCCTGAGTCATCCAGAGCCTTCTGGGAACTTAAAGAATGTCCCTTCATCAAGGAAACAGAGTTTCAGATTCCTCATCAGGAGATTGTGTAATCCAGCCCTGATTCCTGGATTCTGATACTTCCCCGCTACATGGGATGTCCTCTCCCGAGGCCACAAAAATCATAGATCCTCTATGAATTCGCCCACCCAGGACTGGTTGGAGGGAACTTAAAAAGCTAACAAGGCTCAAGGACCTAGACCCACCTGAGCTGGAATCTCCAATTTGAACACTTGGTTCACACAGCCTGTGGGAAGATTAGCTCTTGGCTTTCCCTGCCGAAATGCTGAAAGCAATCAACTCCTCTCACCTTCTCTTCCCCATCTTCCTTCTTCCAGCCGTAGATATCCTGAAATTGCCTTCTCCGTTTGGGTCAAGGGATAGACATTAAGAAATAAGAGCCCCTGGGACTGGGCATCAGAAGACTTGAGTTTGAGTCCTGGCTCTGCTGTGTGGCCTTGGGCAAATTCCATCACCTCTCTGGTCCTCAGCTTCCCCTTTCATAACAGGAAGGAATCAGATAGATGATCACTAAGGGATCTTCCATTCTGATCCTGTAAGGAAAGCTAAAAGTTCAGAGGAAGAAGAAATCAGAGCAGGCCAAGATGGTCAGGAAATAATAACACTAATTGCTAATACTTCAAATTAATGTGTACAGGCATGGTACTGCTGCTGCTGCTGCTGCTAAGTCGCTTCAGTCGTGTCCGACTCTGTGCGACCCCATAGATGGCAGCCCACCAGGCTCCCCCGTCCCTGGCATTCTCCAGGCAAAAACACTGGAGTGGGTTGCCATTTCCTTCTCCAATGCATGAAAGTAAAAAGTGAAAGTGAAGTCGCTCAGTCGTGTCCGACTCCTAGCGACCCCATGGACTGCGGCCCACAGGCTTCTCCATCCGTGGGATTTTCCAGGCAAGAGTACTGGAGTGGGGTGCCATTGCCTTCTCTGAGGCATGGTACTAAGCATTCTTAAATGCATTCCTCATCAGAACCCTGTGAGATTGGTAGTGCTGTTTTACAAACGAGGAAACCAAGCCTTACAGTGGTCTAAGCCAACAGCTACTATTTGGCATAGCTGGAGTTCAAACCCAAGTAATGAATGTCTTCAGAGTTCACCTGAGGGAGATGAGACCTTTGCTGAACTTCAAAAGATGAGTGAAATGTGGATATACAGGGAGAAGCTCTCACAGAATAGGACGAATCACTTTGCTACTTAATTATCCTGTGCCTCCCTCCTTAGTTTCCTCTCCCACCCTGACATCTGTGGTCTTGTTGCTAATGTGGGAATAGCACTGAGTCAGCCTCGTACTCGTCAATCAGTATTTATTTAGCGAATGAATGGATTTGACTCTGGGATTCCTGATTCACCAATTCTGTTGAAAGTTACCCCAGTGCCATTGGAACCTAGCCCAGGACTTGGGGCAGATTTCTGGATCCCACCATGGACCTCAGATATCAGCCTCTCTGGGGGCTAGGGCCCTAGAGATGGCACTTTAAATAAACTTTCAGGGGTGATCTTGGAACTTAGTGGAGTTTGAAAAGCCCAAGTTCCCTAAACTGGATCTTCCAACTCTGAAATGAGAATTGCCTGCTCGAACACAGGCAGCCAAGAACTCACTGTCACAAACTAGTGGGAGGTGCCAAGTGTGCGAGCACTTCTCTGGGTCACCCAGATGTCAAATCCATGACTTCGGCAAGAGTGCTTTGAGTCCAGGGGTGCTGGCATGGGCCTAGGATGGCAGGGCTTCGAGGCATGCACTAGGTGCCAGGCCCGTTGCTGTTGCTGACTCACTGTGTGACCTCAGCAGACATTTCCTCTCTCTGTCTCTCACCTTCCTCATTTGTGAAAAGGAATCAATTCTCCTTGTTCACCTGTAACCCTGGGAAGAGCTAGGTGTATAGAAGGGGTGTCCATTAGGAGGATTTCATAAAGAATATCATAGGTCAAGCGTTCGTCAACTTGAGAGTCCGTCAGAATTATTTGACTCATTTGGTCTTGGATGGGTGCCTCAGATCAGTGCCTCTCAATCCAGGCAGTACATCAGAATCATCTTAGGAGTTTTGTGGAAATACAGATATCCAGGCCCCACTTTATAGTAATAATAATAGAATCTCAAGGGGTGGAGTATGGCCTGGAATTGGTATTTTAATAGCTCCCCAGGTTAATCAAAGTTACAAGTTTGCCCACTGCTTTCAAGGGTCTTTTTTTTTTTTTTAATATTCATTTACTTGGCTGTGCCTGTGTTTTTTTAAACATTCATTTATTTGGCTGTACCAGGTCTTAGTTGCAGCAGGCAGGATCTTCCACCTTTGTTGCAGCATGTGAGATCTAGTTCTCTTGACCAGGGATCAAACCCAGGTCCCCTGCACTGAGAGCATGGAGTCTTAGCCACTGGACCCCCAGGGAAGTCCCTCAAAGTTCTTTTCTAAAGGTTGGTTCTGATGCAGGTGGTCGCAGGACCTCACTGTTCCCCTTTCATGTATCAGGGAAGGCGTCTTTTCAGTGCCAGGAGCAGAGACCACAAGGAGGACGGATCGGGAAGCTCTATTCCACTTTTGTGGGTCATAGGACATCACACATGGTGAATGTGAAAGGGAACATTAAAACTCAAGCCAAGATGGGGGAAGGAGGTGCATAGAATTCTGTAAACATCTGAAAAATGGAATTTAGGGGTGTGTTTTGCAAAATTGTGTTTCCCAAGGAAACAGATACAGGGCAGAATGTTGCAAGATTCAAGTCAAAGGAGGAAGATCCAAGTACAAATGTTGCAAGACTGTGCTGCTAAAGGAAGCGGCTTCTTAGCCTATCAGCTCTGAAACGAAGCTTTGAGATTGTTCAGACCAACCCCCTGGCCGGAGAGAAGGAGAAACTAAGGCCCAGGTAGGGGAAGGCTTATGCCCAAAGTCACGTTAGCGTTACAGTCCAGATTTCCAGAACACCTCTTGCCTTTTGCCTTTTCCTGTATCCCTTGTAACTTGTTTTCATCCCAGATTCCCAGCCCACCCTCTGCCTTCACACCCTCTTGGACACCACCCAGGATGAAAGGATGGGACTAAATCTGTGAGTCTGGATCTATAGCACCCAGATAGAAGAGACCAAAGCCAGCAGGAGGCTGGGGGGAGCCGGAGAGGAAGGAGCGGGGTATGATGATGCAGCCTGACCTCAGAAAGGAAGCCTGGTCACCGGGGAATTTCCCCGGTGTGAGGTCTCATGTCTATGCAAATATTGTACTCCCATTAACCTGGACCCCAGGATGGGAGAAGGCCAGGGAGAGAGAAGGGACCCTGGGAGAGGCAGGGAATTGGGAAGGCAGGTAATAGGGCCTGACCATCCTGGGTACCTAGGCATTGTGCTAGGATCTGCGTGTGCTTAATCTCATTTAGTTCCTGAAACATCCTCCTGAGGTCAGGAGCCTGAGACCCAGTAGGGGAAGTCACAAGCGCACTTTCCAACCCCAGGAGAGCAGGCTTCAGGCAGAGGGCACGATCATAGTGGATCTGGTACTGCAGCTGCTGACAAGGGTGATGGTAATGGGGCCCCAGGCCGGGAAGTCTGGCAAAGTTTCATTTTAGGTTTCCATCTCACTCACCTGGGGAGTTTTATCCTGGGAACAGTGAAAAGGCATCAGGGCAAATCCCAGTGCTCAGGTTTTCCCAGGCCCAAGAGAAGGAGGTTGGGGAAGGGGGCGAGGGGCACGTGGTGCTGTTAACCCTTTCACCACCAGCTTCTTCTAGAGCAGGCTAAGAAAAGTGAAGAACAGGATGGAGACTTTTAAAGGAAAATCTCTCTCTCTTCCACCTGCAGCTTTATATTGCACTCACCTTGAGCCTCACTTCCTCCAGGAAACCTTCCCTGGGGATTCTCATCCATTGCAAGGCTGATCCCCCTCCTTCAGGGAGCTCATCTTGGCTCCCCAGAGCTCAAGGCAGGGCGTGATTAGGCCCAAAGTCTGTCCCCCAGACAGCCTGGCTGTTTCTCCTCCTATGGAGGAACAGAACAAAGAACATACACAGGAACAAGCAGCTCACAGGTTCCTGGAGTTGTGTGCTCTACACACAGGCTGGGTGCCAAGAAAAGTGTGAACTCACCTGTGCCCTAGCAAGTGTGTGTGAAAAGCAAGTGTGCCTATGTGCGTGAGGCCCTTCCCGTGCGGCCACCAGTGCATCTATGGGCAGCGACGTCTGTCTTTCTGTTTGTGACCCTCTGTGTATTTGAGACCTAATCGTTTTTCTCTCTGTGGTCAAGAATATGTATTTCTGAGTCTGGGTATGCTGCTGCTAAGTTGCTTCAGTCGTGTCTGACTCTGTGCGACCCCATAGACGGCAGTCCACCAAGGCTCCCCCATCCCTGGGATTCTCCAGGCAAGAACACTGGAGTGGGTTACCATTTCCTTCTCCAATGCATGAAAGTGAAAAATGAAAGTGAAATCGCTCAGTCGTGTCCGACTCTTTGCTACCTCATGGACTGCAGCCTACCAGGCTCCTCCGTCTATGGGATTTTCCAGGCAAGAGTACTGGAGTGGGGTGCCATCGCCTTCTTCGTGAGGATAGAGACTGTGTACCTTTTTTCCTGTTTCCCTGGTTCGCAATAACAAGATCATTCTGGTGGGGAAAGCAGGCCAGTTTTGGCAGCCCTGGTGGGAAAGGTGGGTCTGGGTATACAGAGTGTGTACATCATGTGGCCGTGCGTGGCCGTGGTTTGGAATTGTGTGGGGGGTGGATAGTAGTACTTATGAGCTTTGAGTAGATGCCAGATGTAAGGGCAAGTGGAAATGGAGATGGCTGGCCCTGCACAGGCTTGAGATTTCTGTGTCAGCCCCCACCCTCCTTGCTCTCCTATCAGGCCCTCCCCTCCCCGCCCATGGCTGTCTCCAGGTCAAGGTCCATGGCGATCTCAGTGGAGCAGCCCCTCAGGGGTTCTGGTTACAGCTGGCAACGTTGAGGGCAGGTGGTAGCTGGAGGAAGGAGTAGGGTTATCCCACAGATGGAAGGATGGGCCCATTCCCGGAAGGCTCTGGTCGAGGGCCTCCTTGGGCCTCACCTCGTTGAGCAGAGGGTGAAGGGATGGCTACACCAGGGTCCTTGGCTTTAAAACACTTCCTGCTGCCTCTGACTCCCAGGTGATGCCTGGCTTCACCTTGGCCTCCCTCTCTTGCTCCCCATAGCTGTTAGGGCAGTCTCCTTGGTTTCTTGCTCCCCCATGCATCCTTCTTCTCTTTTCTCCATCTCTGCTTCCCCAGCCCTGGCTCGCATCCTCATCCCTCCACATCTGGGGAATAATTGCGAGCCTGTTCAATGGTCTCCCAGCTGCCGGGCTGCTCTCCTCCTCCACGCTGATCCCCAGAAACAGTTTTCTAAGGATGTCTCCGATCTTACTACTCCCATCCCCAGCGCCTTCAAGGGCTGGCCAGGGCCCAGAGGGTAAAGGCCAGACTCCAACCTGGAATCTCCATGACTGTCCTGAGTGGTGTCCTCATGCTGGGCGTGGGGCAGGGCCCTCAGGAGCACACCTCACTGCCTCCACTCCCCACCTCTGTATCTTACCTCAAAGGACTCTCTCCCTCCTTCAATCTCTTTTCTACCCATCTCTCCCCCTCCCCATCTACCCCAAGCCATGCTACTTGGCTTTCGGGATGTTAGTTCCCCGACCAGGGATCAAAGCTTCACCCCTTGCAGTGAAAGCTCAGCATCTGAATCACTGAATGGCCAGGGAATTCCCTCTCTACCCATCTTTTGAGGTGCTTCTCACATATCCGCTTTCCAGGGAGTCTTTTTCTGGCCTGTCTGTGGTTCATCTGTGGCCTCTTGGTATCCCTTGCTGCTGTGTGCCTGGTTGAATTCTTCTTATAACATTTTCCCACTTAGCTTTCTCTGAGAGTAAGGAGCAGAGTTGCAGGGACTCAGTAAATCATCAGAAGCTCTTGAAAGAGACTCCTTCTCTTTCTCTGCTCTGAAATGGAATCCAGCCTATTGATTAATAACAAAGAGCTGATATTTATTGAGCCCTTGCTGTATCCCAGATAGTGTGCTCAGACGTGCATTGCCTTATTTCATCTTCACAACAACCCTGTGAGATAGAAATCTTGGTCATTCCCATTTTACAGATGAGGACGTCAAGGCACAGAGGCCAAATGACCTATCTACTTCCCAGTGGTTGGTTGGCATTCGAATCCAGGCTGAACTGCCCGCCTCCCTCTATAGATCTGACTACTGAGTGGTGGACTCGGTGCAGAACCAGCATTTCCCACTCGTCTAAGTGCTGCTGTGAAGTGGGGGAAGTCTGACCTGGGAAACCTGAGGTCTGAAGGGTGCTGAAAGGTCCGTTAGAGTGGTGATTTACTGCTCTGGGTTCTGAACTGTGGGCCAGTCAACTCAACACTTCCCCATCTTGTTCTCAGCTCTGCTGTCAGCAGGAAGGCGAGTGTGTCAGCAGAGAGAAGAGCTGGAATCAGGACAACGGGGCACTGGTCACAGGGGTCACCCCAGGGCTGCAGTTCAACTCTGGGGCCTCCATTTCCCAACTTGGGAAGTAGAAGGGCCGGTTTGGATGATCTTGCAGACCATTTCCAGTTCAGTCCATCCATGACGTGTTGCCTCTGTCTTCAGGTAATTTGCGTCAGCACTTGGACTCCGGTTAGTAGCCTAGTTAGCCATCTCCTTTGCCTAACAGCAGAGGACGACTGAGGAGGGGCTTCTCCAGTGGAATCACTCTGGTGGTGACTTGGCTCTCAGCAAAGCCAGCCATAGCAAATATCGGGGTCTTGTAAATAGCCCACACTTCCCACAGTGCTCTCCAACAGCAGGAAATAGGACAGTGGCAATCCCCAAGTCGTCACTCTCGGCTCAGGTCGAAAGGGCAATCTCCTGCCAACCAGCCACTTCCTTCACACGCTTCCCCGTGGCCGTAAAGGCCCGAGTGCACCCCAGACCAGAGCTGCTGGGAAGTGTTTTTCTTGAGGGAAAAGGCAGGGCTCAGGGCTGGAGGGGACCAGTTCGGAGCTGGAGGGAGGCTGACTTTGGACTGAAGCCCTCTAGGGAAGACTGAAGGAAGTGGAAGGAGCTGGGGGGGTGCTAAGTGCTGGACTGAGGTCAGGACCACGCAGTTCCGGTTGTCTGCCACTGAAAGGCTCTGTGACCCTGGGCCTGTGAAGTGTCAGTTGTCTGTCTGGCTGAGAGGGAGGTGAGAGTTTCTGAGGGCCCCTCCCACACTTAGGATGTCACGACCATCCTCCCGTGCTCCCACTTTGAGACAGCAGCGGTCTGGGTTCCGCTTTCTCTTTCCTTTCGTTTTTAATTTAGACCCCACCACTTCTCTCTATTGAACTTTGGCCACAGAAACAAGCTCCAGTGTCGTATGATATTATGTTTTGGAGAGACGTGGGTGGGAGGGACACTCAAACAGAATCTCTTAAGGATGAGGACCACAAAGGTCTAACTTTTTAAAATATCTTTAGCATCTTGCAAGTGGCATGACACCTAGGAGGCATTCGTAAGCACAAGCTGCATGAGTGGATGGTTGGATGAACGAGGTGTCTTGGATTCAGAACAGTGATGACTCCTTCCTCTGTCACAGCTCCAAGGAAAAAGCATGGTTTCTTCTGCAGACACCTGGGTTTTGGTGGGACTATTTTAATAGCCTTCCAACTGGTCTCTCTTCCTTCATTACCTCTCCTTTAAAAAAAAAATTTTTTTTTTGGCATGCTGTATGGCATGTGGGATCTTAGTTTCCCAAGCAGGGATCGAACCCCTGCCCCCAACAGTGGAAGCACGGAGTCTTAAGCACTGGACCACCAGAGAAGTCTCCTATAGGTTTTCCAAAGAACCTCCAAAGGCCACCCCTGGGTTATGATATAATCCTGACTTACAAGCTCTTCTAATTGGATGCCAATTCCCATTTCTAATCTTGTCTACCTCCCCTCAAAAACTCAAAACAGTGAGAGGGGACTTCACTGATGGTCCAGTGGCTAAGACTCCAAAATCCCAATGTGGGGGGCCCGGGTTCTATTCCTGGTCAGGGAACTAGCTTCCACAAGCTGCCAACTAAGACCCCTTGCAGCCAAGTAAATAAAACAAAAACAGCTGAAGGTCTCCTTCCTACTGCCGACCAATCTCAGAAGGCAACATCCCATAACTGAGAAAACCGCCTGTCGAGGTCTTAGAGTGGTCAGTACACAGGTAGCACTCCGTGTGAGCTCTCCTTCCTGGTTTCTAGGACTTCTAGAAATTCCTGGTTTTTCCACTTCTGTGTTCCCCCTGGCCTATGAGGCCTTCTGACATCTATTCCCTCAGATTCCATCACTTTCCCTTCCACCCCCAACCTATTCGTCCCTCGGTGCGTATTTTTAGGACACTGTCCTATTTGTCTCGAGATGCCTCTGTGATCCACTGCTGACAAATGCTTGAAAGCAAAGCCACCTCTCTGCTCCGACAGCGGCGCCTGACTCAGGATGGGTGGTCCCAGCCGCTCACTCTGGTCCAGGCAGCCCTGAACTTCCACAAACTATCTCATTTACTCCACAAAGGCTGTGCCGGAGGTAGGACCGGGCCCTGTCTTAGAGATGAGGAAACTGAGACTCACAGAGATAACATGCTCAGTCATGGCAAAGGTCTGGCTCCACAGCCCTGAATCGCCGTGTTAATTTATCTATGGTAACAATTAATTGGGCAAATACCCAAACAAGTCTCAGCTGACCCTCACAAGGTTTGGGCTCACAGCCTGGTGGAGGGAAGGAAGTAGGGAAGACACAAGGTAACTGCCTGACTTTCAGACTCATTATGTTCAGATGGAGACGACTCTTCAAAACTGTTAGGTCCAACCCCTCGCTGCACACATGAAGAGACCCAGAGAGGGCAGGGGCTGGTCCAAGGTCACACACGACCAGACTTGGGACTTCCCTGGTGGTCCAAGGGTTAAGATTCTGAGCTTTTGCTGCTGGGGGCATAGGTTCAATCCCTGATCACTGAACTAAGATTCCCCCATGCCACACACAGTGCAGCTAGGAAAAAAAAAAAGACCAGACCAGCATGTTTCCCAACACCCCTCACCCCGTTCCCTGATCAGTGAATTAACACACACTGAACTGCAGGAGAGGGCAGGTCAGCTGGGACAGGGAGCAGAGCCCTCCAGCCCCCAGGCACCCACATGCCATGGTACTGGACAGTTTGAGATCTGAGTCCCAGAGCAGAACCAGAGCTGAGGTAAGGGAGATGGAGAAAGTGCAGCTGACCAGTTGATCACTGATCTTCACAAAGTGGAAGCTTTCCACAGGCCTCCCCAGATCACGATCACATCTGGTGCCCCTGAAGAGTTCAAAAGAGGAAGTCTGGGCTCAGAGGTTAAACAGATGAAGAGCTCACAGAGAAACATCCAGGCAGCAGAGGGGAGAGAAGGGACCTGAAACCTAGAGCCAGCTGGGCCAGCCTTCCCAGTCTGGACCCAAGCTCTGACCCTCATTCAGGGGGGGAAGACAGAAGCCACTCCCGGGTAGCTTAACACCTTGGCTTTGATGGCGGCAACTCAGGCTGCAGGTTCTGCATCAAAATCACAGATCCCCCTGGGAAATGCGTTTATGCGTCTGTATGTCTCTGTTTATTTAAAGAGAGAAATGGAAAGGGAACGATTTGGAGGCACATCCTAGAATATCAACATTAGAAGAATAAGCCAAGATCTTTTTGTCGAGCCCATATTTTGTGGATAAGAAAATAGAGACTCAGGGAGGGAAAGAGGCTGGCGTAAGGTCACAGAGCAGGTGTGTGGCAGGTGCAAACTTGAACCCAGGTCTCCGTGCTCCTGGTTCAGCTCTAGCACCATGAACGGGATGAGGTGGCAGTGAGACAGTGGGAGGACTGCCAGCTGGCTCAGCACATTTCCACGCCCCCCTCCCCAGAACTGGCACCACACCCCCCCCGTAAAAGCACACACACATCACTCACTTCACAGACAGAGGCTCAGAATGTTTTTGGCTTCGACAAAGCCCAGACCAGGGCAGGGGCTGTGACAAGAGATGGAAGCTGGGAAGGCGTGAGGAGGAGGAGGATGGGGAGTGGAGGTGGACGGGATCAATGGCTCCGGTTCTTCGGCCGCTCAGACGCGGGCAGGGGTGACCGTGCCGGGCCCTCAGTGGCTCACGGGAGTGGGAGTTTCCCCTAAACCCCAGCCGAAGACAGGCGCCCACCCTGACCCCTCCCCCCACCCTGTCCCTTCTTTAGCCTCTGCAGCTGGAGCATCAGGCTGGGTCATGGCAGGCGGTGCTGCTGATCATCTCTCAGCAGAGGTGCCCACGAGCACCAGTGGCCTCAGTCCTCGCCTCCACAGACGGCCAGCAAGGCCTTCAGGAAGTGTCCGGAGGTGTCACCCTGGCAGGGTCAGAGGGAGAGCAGAGTGAGTGGAACAACACTGATGATCTCAAGGCCGCCCCCCCCCCCCCAGCTGCTCTCAGCCTGGATGTCACCCCCGACACATGAAGGCTCCCATGTCCCTTCTGTGGCTCCCCGTTGTCCTCAGGGAAGATGTCCAAGCTCTCAGCCTGGCCTCAAGGCCTTGTGTGGTCTGACCCACATGAAGCTCTGTGGCTTCACCTCCCTCCTTTCCTTCTGGAAGCATCTTGAGCATCTTGCTACCTAAATGCCTACCATTCCTCCATCCAGCATGCCCTCTGCACTGCCCCCAAATCCTGTCTGCCATCAGGTGCCCTCTCTGTTGTGATCACAGCCCTCTCTTCTGGCCTCTTCCCTTGTACTCTGCTAACACTTTTCCCCCAAACTCATTAACACATGTGTTACGGGATTCCTTATTTGAACAAACATTACTGAGCACTTGCTGGGCACCAGCCCTTGCAGAAATTTATGTGAACAGCATTAAGGTTATGTTGTATGTCTGGCATGTTAGGGAAATGGAAATGGAGGCGCCTTATTTAGGCCTCAGAAGCAGGCCTCTGACTGACTCTGACCTTGCCTAGACTACGTGCCTGCCTGCAACCACACAAGCAGCACTTTGGGTAAGAAAGGGGGTGGGTCTTGGAGGTTCTTGAGCCCCTGGAGGCCTGGCCAGCCCCCTAGTATCGAAGAAGTCTCATGATTCATAAGGTCAAACACAAAGTAAAGTTATAGGAAAACCAGAGCTGCATGTTTGTGTACAAACTGATGATGATACCAGTCTGTAGCCTGGGATTATAATCGGGAGCACCCAGAGCTCACCTGTGGGGTGGATGCACCGCCAGAGACCTTTTTCCCATTGAGACTCCAGATAGCTTTTACTTGCAACTTCCCAGTGCTATTCAAGTCTGAATGTGGGTTTCAGTTCAGTGTGGTGATGTATATGCTGTTACCTTTCTCTATTGTTTTTATTTCTTTTCTTTTAATGACTGTACATGAAATTAAGTCAAATAATCCTCTATTTAATATTAAAATTGTTTATTGTGTATGTAATGAGTGGTCTCTTTTGTTAATGAATCCTTCAAACCTAAAATGAAAGTAAAACTTTCAGCCAAACAGGCCATTATGGAAAAAGTATGGAGATTCCTCAAAAAATAAAAAATAGAACTACCATATGTTTCAGCAATTTCACTCCTGGGTTTTTATCCAAAGAAAACAAACATTACTTAGAAACGATATATGCACCCCTATGTTCATAGCAGCATTATACACAACAGCTAAGATGCGGAAGCAGCCCAAGTGCCCATCAACTGATGAACAGATGAAGACAGGCACACACAGGCAATGGAATGTGACTCAGCCGTAAAGATGAAATCGCGCGTTTCTAAGAACACAGGTGGCCCTAGAGATTACTGTGCTAAGTGAAATAAGTCAGAAAAATACCGTATAGTTTCATTTATACTCAGAATCTAACAAAACAAATGAACAAATGTAACAAAAAACAAAGAGCTACAGATACAGAGAGCAAATACCAATTCCCAGAGGAACGGGGATAGAAGAGGAAAGAAAAAGGTGAGGGAGACTGGAGATACAAACTTCTAGTTGCCAAATAAAATGAGTCATGGGTATGAAATGTACAGTGTGGTAAATACAGTCAATAACTAATACTTTTGTACGGTGACACGTTGTAAGTAGATTTACTGTGGTGATCGTTTTGAAATGTATAGAAAAAAAATCACTACATTGTATAATAGGAAATAGCCCAGGGTTATAGATCAATTATAGATCTTCCTGGTGGCTCAGATGGTAAAGTGTCTGCCTGCAATGTGGGAGACCCGGGTTCGATTCCTGGGTCAGGAAGATCCCCTGGAGAGGAAATGGCAATCCACTCCAGCACTCTTGCCTGAAAAATCCCATGGACGGAGGAGCCTGATAGGCTACAGTCCATGGGGTCGCAAAGAGTCGGACACGACTGAGCAACTTCACTTTCACAGATCCATTATAACTCAAAAACAAATCAACTCATAGAAACAGTTCAGATTTGTGGGTGGTGGGAGGAAGAACTGGATGATATAGTCAAGAAGTACAAACTTCCAGTTATAAGTACTAGGGATGCAATGTACAACATAAAACATATAATTAACACTGCTGTAATACATAATATATAAAAATTATATCATGATATACAAAAGTTGAGAGTAAATCCTAAAAGTTCTCATTACACACACAAAACATTTTTCTACTTCTTTAATTTTGTTTCTATATGACATGATGGATGTTCAAGTTATTGGGATAAGCATTTCATGATTTTTATAAGTCAAATCATTATGCTGTACCCTTAAGCTTATATAGTATTATATGTCAATTATATCTCAATAAAACTGGAAGAAAAAATAATAAAGATGTTCTACCAATTCACATCTCCATCAGGTCTGTAAGAGACTGCCTGTGAGCTTCCCCATGGTCTTGTCAACCAAGTCCAGCATCAAGCTTTAAGATCTTGGTCAATCTCAATGTCAAAGAAATGGGCTTCATAAACAAAAAAAGTAGACATATTATACCTGACTCCATTTATATGAGATAATCAGAAAAGGCAAATTTTTAGAGACAGAAAGTCCCTTGAAAGTTGTCTAGAGCCGGCAGTGGTGACAGGTACAAGGGACGACACTGGGGTGATGAAAACACTGAGCTGTGGAGGAGACTATACAGTTTGTCCCATTTACTATAAATTACTGACTGATGCCCTTAAAACAGGTGAATTTTATGGTCTGTAAATTATGATTCAATAAAATTGCTTTTAAAAAGCAAGAAAAGGGGCTCTTGTTTTATTTGGAAATCCTAAATTATAAGCCTGTGATCCACCTGGAATTTATTTTGGTATGAACAGTAAGTAAGGCAGATCTCCTCTCATTTAGCAACATCTTGGTTGTTCTAAGAGGTGACACTCTGGGAATAAAAAGAATGTCTATGTTGGAGCATCTGACACTCCCCCCTACCCCCTGACCTCTCACTCTGCTTGCCCCTCACCTCAATGGCTTGGTGGAGAGACTTGTCGTATTTCTCGATGAACTCCCGCCGGATGTTGAGCAGGTCGATCTCACTCCGGGAGACCATGATCCTGGTGAGGGTCTTCTCATCCGTGCCAGCACCCTGGTGGAGGCAGGTGACAGGGAGACACAGGGCAGGAGGAGGAAGGGGCTAGGTCAGGTAGGAGCTCATGGGTGGCCATCTGCTCCGCTCCCCTTGCCCTGCAACCTGGGGTGGGACATCCTGCCTCTGTCTTCCATAAACAGTCCTGACTCCAACTCCCCTGTGCCTAGGCCTGGCCAGACAGAGGCAACAATTGCCTATACGAGCTGAATAGCATGCTCCCCGAATTCATGTCTACCTGGAGCTTTACAAGGTGACCTACTGTGGAAATAGGGTCTTTGCACATGAAATTAGTAGAGGACATACTGCATTGGGGTGAGCCCAAGATCCAGTGGCTGTTGCCCTTACATGAAGGACACGTGGACATACACACAGATAAAGGCAGAGACTGGAGGGACGCAGCCACAAGCCAGGAAACACGAGGGTTCCAGGCAACCATCGGAAGCTGGGGGAGAGGCATGGGAGAGCTTCTCCCTTAGGGCCTCCAGGAGGAACCCATCCTGCCAACACCTTCATTTTGGGCTCCTGGCCTCCAGAATCGTGAAAGAATACACTATTGTCACTCAATTTGTGACAGCAGCCCTGGGAAATTAATACAGGATCCAAGGAGCAGACACAGAACATGGAATGTATGGGCAGCCAAGGCCCACCTCTGCCCCCCAGGAGCTCAGAACACCAGCTGAAGAGTCAGGGCTGCACATGGCTGTCATGTTTGGGGACAGCAGGCTAAGAGGGGTCTCAGGCTCACTCCCACTAAGCAGAATGTCCAGGCTCTGTCAGCAGCTGGGACTCCACTGTTGGGTTGGGAGGCTGGCCAGAGTGGCCTGGGTTTTCAGGAAGCCAGAGCTAGTCCCAGAGTTGAGCACTTGCTTCTTTTTGTGATCATTTGTCACAGGAGACATTGTTTCACTTGCTAGAATGGGAGCGCCAAGGGGGCAGAGACTGTCCTTTTCGAGTTCCCAGAATAAGCTTGTCAACCTTGGCATCTGGGACCAGACCATTCTCTGCTGTGGGGGTTGTGTGTGCATTGGAGGATGTTTAGCAGTATTCCTGCTCTCTACACACCAGATGCAAAAAGCAACACTCCCCAAGTTGTGACAACCAAATGCGTCCGAACATTGTCCAGTGTTCCCCAGGGGGCAACGTAACCCCTGGTTGAGAACTACTCTCCTAGAACCAGGCCTGGGACAAAGGCTGAGAAACATCAACCAGGTGGAAGCAACTCCAATTCCTGACCGGGCTGGTGGTGCCCACCTGTGCACCAAAGTGGAAGTGCGCAAAGGGAAAGGAACACACAAGTAAGTTTTCTTACCTTCATGGATTTGTAAAGTTTGTCAGCAAAGAAGAGAGGCTTGTTCTTGACACTTTGAACTGGTAGGAAGAGGAAAGAGATGCAGGGCACTTGGTCAGAGGTGTGGCCAGACCATGGGCTGCTGCTGATGCTACTGAAGTAGCATATCCTTTCCTTGCAACCTGTGCCCAAGGTTGTGGCCAAACCAGGGTCACCCCCAGGCCTGACACCTTCACTCCCCCTACCTGACACCTCCTCCTCTGTCTCATCCATGGACCTGGCTCTCCCTCAGTTGCATCTCATTTCCTGCTGAGGTGCTTGTAGCTAACCAAGGCTAGCAGAGGACTCAAAGGGAAGAAACCACTCGCGAAGCCACGGTACAGGGCCTCAGACTTCTAAGTGCAACAGAATCAAAGACAAACTTGAGTAAAACTCAGGTTTTAGGCTCCACCCTAAAGATTCATATTCAAGCAATATTTTAAGCAGAGGTTCTCAAAGTTTAGTTCCTAGAAGTTGTCTGCATCATCTGGGAACCTGGTAGAAATGTACATTCTCGTGTCCCACCCTCGGGATGTGCTGAATCTGTACCTTGGAAGGTGGGTGACCAGCTCACCCCACTTTACCTGGGGCATTCCTGGTGTTAGCACAAACCTGGTTGGTTGCATACCTCACTGTAGTACAGCCTAATGTTTGAGAACTCCTGATTGAAAGAAACACTACACCAAAGAAAAGACTGTCAGTGTAATTTAGGGCACTGCCAATCCCTGGGGCTGAGTGTTGCCCCAGAGTCTCCACATGTTTACATCAACCTACCTAGCACCACCCCAAATACTGCTTGCCTGATGTAACAACCTCCCACCCTCCAAAGCCGGGGATGGGGGGTGGGTCTCTAGCCCTCAGCAGCTGCTGGATTCCAAGGCCCCAGAGCTCACAGGGATCAGAAGGGGTGTCCCAGGTAGCTTAAGGAGGAGGATTCAGATGCCAGAGCCAAAACGCTAGAATGACTCTGGATGTAAAAGCAACTCTATGAGGAGGGCAGGGGCCGAGAGGCTGGAGCCGTGCATCCCAAGGGCATACTCATGCAGGAGACAGGCATATACGTGTATATAGGCATATACATATACACGCGGGAGACAGCCCCCTGCAGCAGGTTCGGGACCCTGTGGGAAAGACCACATTATATACTGACCTTCCTGGGTCCTTTTGTAGTTACCTACCACCTCCTAAACAAAACCCAAGCTCCTTGACCTGAAAATCAAAGCTCCTGTCTCCCTTTGCTCTCTCATCTCCTCTGTTTCCCCAAGGTAAGGAGAAGTTTCCTGTCTGTCCTCCACTACTTTACCTCCCCAAATCCACATCCCCAGTCCTGTCACCTCCTCCGAGGAGACTGCCCTGACTGCAAGCTTGGGGCTCAGTGTGGTTAAGGAGGAGACTGAGCAGAAACTTCCATCCTCTATAACCAACCCTGAAAGCCTTCCCCGGAACCTGAAGCCTGCCCACCTGCCGCAGAGGACCCCGGGGCCTGCCATGGGATGGAGTGAAGTGGAGCGGAGCGTCTGTGCACACACACGCACACACACGCGTTCTAGGTGGGAAAAGAGGAAAGCGGGAGCAACATGAGGAGAGCAAGGCTAGATGAGTCTCCACAGATCAGTTGCCCTGGGATTAATACGAGTCTGGGCTTTGGGCTCAGACGGCCTCTGGTTCCAGTCCCACTTCCACTTCTGCTATGTAACCTTGCTGAACCCCAGCATCCCACTTTGTAAAATAAGCAGATAAAAACACTGTGTGAGGATTCAAACAAAGCTGTGTGCAACTAACTTCACATAGGGTCTGACAGGAAATAACAACAGAAGCTAATATTTATCCAGCGCCGTTTATGCGCCAGGAGGCTGTTTTTTAAGTGTGATATAATTAACTCCTTTAAACCTGGTACTATTATCACACCTGCTTTACAGAGGACAACTGAGGCACAGGGTGTTCATGACCTGCTAAAGGATATAACTGCACAGCTAATGTGGCACAGATGGGACTCTACCTGGATTTACTACGCTACTCTGTCTCCTAAGTGTTGCTCCCAGCTGGTAAAGATCCACTATAAATTAAATAATAACGTCACGACAATAACACCTCTGCTTCCTATGTTCTACAATAACTTTTCCTTGCATTTGAAGTCCCTAAAATCAATAGGCATCCTGTAATTGATGGCAATTATGTGAAAACCTTCCACTGATACCTCAAGGTTAAGGTTAAAAAAAAAAAAGTGCATCAATACAATGCATTGTATTGTAGTCATAAAATAAGATACTGCTAATCACTAACGCTAATAAAAACAAATCTGACCTTTGTTCATATCTACTCAGTCATTTGCACACATGGAGAACTGAGATCCAAAAGGAGAAAGACTTTTCAAAGGCAAGAGCTAATATTATGCAATAAGAGAGTAACCAAAGAGATCCAGGAGCTGGGAGAAGGAAAAGGTGTGTGCACGTCTACACACCCTAGAACTACAGGACACTGCACCCCTACCCAGCCCAGCCATCACCCTCCCAGCCATGTCCCTAGAGAGAGCTCTTTCCTTACCCTACCCTGCCGCCTAGATGGAGAAGGCAATGGCAACTCACTCCAGTACTTTTGCCTGGCAAATCCCATGGAGGAGCCTGGTAGGCTGCAGTCCATGGGGTTGCTAGGAGTCGGACACAACTGAGCGGCTTCACTTTCACTTTTCACTTTTATGCACTGAAGAATGAAATGGCAACCCACTCCAATATTCTTGTCTGGAGAATCCCAGGGATGGGGAAGCCTGGTGGGCTGCCATCTATGGGGTTGCACAGAGTCAGACACGACTGAAGCGAGTTAGCAGCCGCCTAGAACAAGTCCTCATGTTACCCCGCCAATCACGCATTGACAGACCCCAAGAAGTGGTAGTGCTTATTTTCCAGAACTAGTAGTTTAAGAAGTTGCAAAGGCCACACTCATCCAGGGACTCTGGACATGCTTCCTATCCCTCCCCAGCCCTTGCCCTTGGTCCCCGCCAGTTACCAATGGCCACAAACACGTCTCGGACATCCCCAGACATCTCCTTCTTGATGGTATGCTCCACGTCATAGTTGGTCATCTTGACAAATTCCTGGAAGACTGGCCCCAAGAGAAGCCCCCAAGGTAGGAGGTGAGCTTTGATGTGGGGTTTAGAGGGACATCATCCTTTCCCCCACCACCCAGCAGCAGCAGGCGTGGCTGCAGCCCAAACCTAAATCTACCAGGCAGGGCTGTTGTGGAAGGGACATTCTAACCTCAAGGCTGCCTTGAGCTCTGAGCCAAGCCTCTATCAAGTCAGACACTGCCCCAGAGCTTCAGGCAAGTTTCAGGAACTCAGGCTGGGGTAGCAGAAGGAACAGGCATGCTATTCACAGCTGTTCCCCAAGCTCACCGAAGGACCTTGGGTGAACCCTTCACCCTTTCTGGGCCCCTTTTTCCTCCCAAGTCAAGTTGGGATAGAGATTAATGTAAGTAATCACAATGATAACACTAAGGAAGTTATCAGGTACCAAGCGCTTTGGTGCATTAGTAATTATTTTTTGCATCCTCACAACAGTCATGTGAGGTAGAATTAAAATCCCGTATTTATAGGTAAGGGAACAAAGGCACAGATATTCAGTAACTTGCCCAGGGTCACACGACTGACAAGTGGGAGATTCGAATCAAGTCAGTCCAGCTCCCAAGTCCATTCTTTTAGTCACTGTGCTAAAGCCCCGTAAGTATTTTACTACAAAGTACCAGGCACGTGCATGTTAAAATGTCTCTGTCTCAGTAGTAAGGGCCCCTCACCACCGCCTAATGTGGGAGTCGCCGCATACAGTGGTGCACGTGGCAGCCTGTGTGTCTCTAAGACATGCATGTGGTCTCTGTGTCATCACCACCCTCACTGCCTTACTCCTGGCAGATGTCACCAAAGAACCGTGACACAGAACCTTCAAATCCTTCTCAACACGGCATTCTAGGCAGCCACTACCAACCCCCTAGAGTTGGCCTTGGAGGCTAAAGCCACCTGCCATCCTTTATGCCAGGCATCACGCGTGTTTCCCTAAGGAGGTGAGGAGAGTTGGCCCGAGGCTCAATGATGCTGTTAGCAGCACAGCCAGGGCCAGACTGGGGTTCCTGAGTTCCCGTTAGCCAACAAACTCCCTTGCTGGGGTAAGGGGCGGGTGGGTGGGCAGCTGGCTCCTCTTGTCAAGGGTTGGGGATCTTCCCACTGCCTTGGGAGGGGAGTTGGGTCTCACCTCTCCGGAGGTGTGGATAGCTCCGCGTGCAGAGGATCATCATGAATCGTGTCTCCAGGGAAGATTTGTCTCCACTGGATGTGTCTGCCATTTCCTGCAGAGTCCAGGTGGGGGCAGGAATGGGGAGGGGAGACACAAGCCACAAGAAAGCCTTGGTTGTTTTCCACTTCCATGTCTGCCTGGGTCGAGGGTGGTGAGAAGCTGGGCTAAGCCAGCCACCCAAGGAGGCCCTTCCTCGGTCTCCACATCCTGTCCAGCTCCCAGGGACCATGTGGACTCACCCAGAGGAGCTGAGCACAAAGCACTCCCACCTTAGCCTTGGGGACACAGGACTGGGCCCGGGGCAAGGGCAAGCGGGGACTGGGCCTGGAGACTCAGATTCTTCTTCCATCTTTAAACCCCTCTGAAAGCCTCTCTGGGGAAGTGTCTGTGCATGTGTGCAAGGGAAAATGGCCTAGCCAGTGTTTCCCCAAGCGTGGTAAACAGGCAAACGTGTTTACACTCCACATATTTATTTCCACAGTGATCTTCTGGTCAGTTCTATTTACATCAATATGAAATTCCCTTTAAAGTAACTCAATTTGGGGACTTCCCTGGTGGTTCAGCAATCAAGACTCTGTGCTCCCAGTGCAGGGGGTGAGGGTTTGATCCCCGGCCAGGGAACTAGGATCCCACAGGCCACATGGTGCATCCAGAAAGTAAACAACTCATCTGGGGTTAAAATGAGCGTCCATTTAAAGCACTATTCGCAGTTGGTGGTATATAGCACCATTCTGGCAAGTGGTTGAGTGGTGAAGTTTGGGAAACACTTGCCCAGCCCATTTTTCATGCAGTGGGGTTCTCTGGAGGTCCTGAAGGGGAGAGAGAGAACCTGGGGGGCAGGCCCCCAAATCATGCCTGACTGCCCACTCAGCCCCACCCAGACTCAGACCATTAAAACCCACATGAAGAACAGGGCACTCACCAAGATCTCAGCAGCCACCTGAGAGCAGGGAGGAGAGAGAAGGGAGAGAGGGGAAGGCGAGAGTCAAAGGAGGCCCAGAGGGGGCCCTGGGGTGCAGGAGAGGTAGCCTGGATTGGCATGGGGGGGCAGGGAGGGGCTGCGGGGACACCTTCCCCTGATCTTTGAGTTGGACTCAAAATGAGGACAGGTCTGAGAATTAACGACGGATGTGCTTACTGGAGGGATAACCAGAGGGTACAGGACAGGACCCCCTGCCCCTCACACCTGCCACTGAGAAGTTCAGTGTGAGAAGTGCCATGTTCCCTACACCCTTTACCACATCGGGGTTGAATGGTTCTCCAGAGACCTGTTATATACCCTCTCATGTTACAGACAGGACACAGGAAAGCTAAGGCCTGGGGGGTGGGACATGCAGCTGGTCAGGTGGGAAAATGCCAGCTGCCCCAGTCATCTTACAAGGGTGAACTTCCATCGTTGTATCATGCTGAGCACAAAGTTCTGAGGTTAGGACACTATTTTGTTAGGCAAATGGCTGTGACTTGCAGGGCCTGGGTACGAAATACAGTCAGCCCTGTGCACCCCCTAGATGGAATTTTGTTTTTGCCTGTTTACCCAAAACTCTGCTGACTGCTTTATTCTGTTGGGCAGACTGAAATCATCCTCTTCATAAACTTCTCAATAGCCTTACACTTTAGAAACCATTTTTGTTACATAAATTTGTAACGTCTATCAAAATTCAAAATGCACATGCCTTTGATCAAGCAACTATGCTGCTAGGAATTTCTCTTGCAAATAAACTAGCCAACTATATCTTTGGAGATATACTACAAGGGTGCTCACTGGTAATAGAGAAAAACTGGAAACCATTACCAGATTGCTTGTTAATCGAGCTAGGGTTCATTTAGCAATGGAAATCCACTCAGCTAGTAAAAAGAATGGGACTGGTCTACAGGACTGCTAAGGAGAGAGCTTTCATTTAAATTAAGCAAGAAAGTGAAGTACATTATGTTGCATATAAGTGTTGCTTTTACCTCGATAAGAAAAGATAAATATGCTCACTCTTACATATTTACTGGGAAGTTGTGCTAGAGGGACAGTCAAGATACTGTTGACAGTGATTAGCTTTAAAGAGAAGGGCTGGGGGGAGAACTTTGCCATTGTATTTTTCCTGAAATTTTATGTTTCTATTTTCTCAACATGCAAATACATTATTTTAACTTTTTAGAAAGAAGTTAAATAGGAGCTATCAGAGCTACTAGGATTATGGGATGTTTCTGGGCTTTTTGTTGTTGCTTTGTTTGCTTTTTAATTTATTTAGCTGCACCATATCTTAGTTGTGGCATGTGGGATCTAGTTCCTTGACCAGGATGGAACCCTGGCTCCCTGCATTGGGAGCATGGAGTCTTAGCCACTGGACCACAGGGAAGTCCCTGCTTCCGGTTTTTATTTACACTTTCCCATACTAAAAACCACCTCGTTGGGACTTCCCGATAGTCCAGTGGTTAGGACCCCTCGCTTGTACCGGAAGGAGCATGGGTTTGATCCCTAGTTGGGGAGCTAGATTCTACATGTGGTGCAGTACAGCCAAAATAAATAAATAAATAAAAGCTCTTAAAGAAAAAGATCTATTAAAAAAACCCTGGTTGAACCTTGAAGACATTATGCTAAGTGAAATTAGTTAGAAAAGGACAAATACTATATGATTTCAAATATGTGAGGTACCTAGAGTAGTCCATTTCATGGAGATAAAAAGAACAGAGCCTGTGGGGGCTGGGGGAAGAGAGGTGGGTGGTTACTGTTTAATTGAGTATAGGCTTTTAGCTTTGTAGGATGAAGAGGTCAGTGGATGGATGGTGGAGATGGCTGCCCAACAGCGTGAATGCACTTAATGCTGATGAACTACACTTTGAAAAGGTCAAGATGGTAAATTGTAAGATGTGTTAAATGTATTTTACCACAGTTTTTTCAAACGTTATGCTAAAAAGTCTAGGATTGCTATTTTAAAAAGAGGGAGATGTTTAAAAAAAACAAACAGAAAGGAACCTAAAGAACCAAAGATTCTTCACTTTAGATCAGAGAACCTCCAGATGTATTTGTTTTTTCAAAGCATGTTTAAGATCATAATATTTGTAATATGAAAAATGCAGTGAGCTACTATAATAATTTTCCAGATAGTGAACACAAGAGCTTTTCCTTATTAGCTCAGCTACTTCATGCCAAAAATCTGGGCGATTCCTCCAAAAGGTAAACAGAGAGTTATCACATGACCCAGCACTGTCACTCCTATATAACCAAGGGAAACGAAAATATTCACGCACATAAAAACTTGTACACAAATGTTTATAGTAGTGTTCATAATTGTGAACAAAGTAGAAACAACCCAAATATCTATTAGCTAATGGAGGTAAAAAATAAATACATATACCCATGAAATGAAATATTATTTGGCAATGGAAAGGAATGAAGTATGGATATATGATATGATATGGATGAAAATATATAAAAATATTATAATCAAGTAAAAGAAGCTAGCCACAAAAGCCACATATCATAGGGTTCCACTTATATGAAATGTCCAGAATAGGCAAATCTACATAAACGGACAGTAAATTAGTGGTTGCATAGGGCTGGGGGGTTGGGAGGAAATGAAAAGGAACGCAATTTGTACAGGGTTTCTTTGTAGGGTGATGAAATGTTCTAGAATTACCACAATGATGACTGCACAAGTCTGTGAAGATACAACCACTTAACTGTAACTTTAAATGGGTCAGTAGTATGGTATGCAAATTATGTTTCAATAAAGCTGTTGTATTAAAAAATAATCCAGAGATTGAATTATCTAAAAATGGTCACAACTCTTTATTTCACTCTGGGGCTATAATAATGAGATCATTTACATGATTTATTGCTCACATGGGAACACTAAGAGTAAAGAGGAAGCTGTCTGCAATACTGTGGGGCAACAGGTAAACACCGGACATATGTCACCTGATAATTACATATCCAGACCCCAGGAGCTTAGGGTGCTCTCAGTGTCCTGAGTAAGAGCATGGGAAGGAAGAAGTACAAAACCATTAAGCATTAATGTCATTATTTTTCTGGGGAAGCTTGGCTCTGCATATCAAATGCCTTTGATTTTTGTATACATTTTCCTCTAAATTCCCAACTCACCTCTAGAAATCTATTCTAAAATCACAAACATGATGAGAGTTGGTTACTAGGGAAAGGGCTGGTTAAATAGTCTGGCAGATTCTTAGGTGGAATAGTATTTAGCCATTAAATGATGCTGTTGATTTTTAAAACATGATATATGGGATTTCCCTGACAGTCCAGTGGCTATTCTACTGCACAGGGCTCAGGTCTGATCCCTGGTTGAGGAACTAAGATCCCACATGGCGTGTGGTGCAGCCAAAAAATAAAATTTAAAAAAAAAATGTAACCATATTCACAAAATATTCATTTTTAACTGTTATAAACCAGGAATCTATTTCTATAAATACATAAAGACAACTAGAATGATATACTCCATTAACAATAGTTATTACTAGTAGCAGGTTATACGGGGGTTTGTTTTTGGTATTTTCTAAAGTTTCTACAAAAGAATATGTACTAATTAAGAAACCAGTGTTTCTACTGTCAGACAACGAGTCCACACGAAGATCAGCGTCTAGCATCTGGGAATCAGGAGAAGCAGCTGAGCTGGACAGGGCCTGGCTCTGGCTCCCTCAGTTGACTCCACCCAGGTTCTCTCTCCCCGCTTTTCTCCTGAAAAGTGGCTGCCAGCAAGGCCCACTATTGCCCCCTGCTGGCGTGAACTAGAAGCACAGCTTCCCAGGGAGACCCAAACAAACACCAAGCGGAATTCCCTAGAGGATGAATTTTGGGATAGAGGATGGATTTGGGGTGAGTCTTAAGGAGGAAGGGCTTCCCTGGCGGCTCAGGTGGTAAAGAATTTGCTTGCAACACAGAAGACCTGGGTTGACCTCGAGGAACTCCCTTCCGAGGGCTCCCGGGACATTCCCCTTGACCTGGGTCCCATTTCAAAAATAACGACCCGAGACCTTTAGCACTCAGGCCCCCTTCCCAGGAAGCTCCAAGACCTGCTCAATCAGTGGCCACTGATTTGCTGTGTGAGTTTCAGGGGTCATTCACCGTCTTTGGGCCTCCATCTTCCAGTTATATTATGAGGAGTCTGACTCTGAGATACTCCCTAAGTCCCTTCCAGATCTGAGGATCAGGGCTCGAGTCCTATTCTTCACACAGGAAATGTCAGTAGAATTAGCACCACCCTCCCAAGTCTCTCTCTGAAAGTTTTGGAAACTGCCACAGTCTCACTTCTAAGGGTGGAGAGTTGCCAGGGGCTGAAAGCCTCAGTGTCAACCAGTCACACCAGCCCTGCCCTGCCAGGCACCTTCCTCACTCCCAGACAGCCAGGGCTGGCATGGACAAAAGTCAGCTGGAGTCACTGGGCAGGGGGAAGGGGGTGGTGGGATGGGGTGTCTCACCTGGGCATCTTCCCGGGCCCGTTCCCGATCTTCTCCTCCCTCCTCACGGTTCCCCTGCAGCAGGACCAGAAAGAAAGGTCAGACTCCAAACATCCACCCTCTCCATCCCTCAGCAGCCAGAGGGCAGTACTCAGCCACTCACCTCTCCGAACTCTCTCCTGCATCTGTAACATGGGGACAGTGATCCTGCCTTCCCAGGGTGGCAGTCTTGAACATGCATGAACACTGGGAAGGCACTTAGCCCAAGGCCTGACTTGCACACAGTGAGCTTGCCATAACTGTGCCTCAGGGTGTGGTACCCAGGTTGCGAGAGTTCAAGAGATGGTAACAGCTGTTCTTTTCCCCCTGTATTTATTTACTTTAAATTAATTTTTATTGGAGTATAGTTGCTTAGTTTCTACTGTACAGCAAAGTGAATCAGCTCCTTGTATACATGTATCCCTTCTTTTTTGGATTTCCTTCCCATTTAGGTCACCATACAACACCAAGTAGAGTTCCCTGAGCTATACAGTAGATCCTCTGTAACAGAAGCTCTTGGATGATGACACAGGGAAAGGTCACCCACAATGGCTCTGAACTGTCAGCTGGGGGCCCAACAAGCCAGGCTAAGAGCAATCAGGGAGGGCTGCTTGGAGAAGGGGGCACTAAGTCAGCTTTGAAAAGTGAACAATGGAGAAGGCGTTGCAACTGCCTCAACGGTAAGAATCTTAGGAGGCAGCAGGGGAAGACATCCTCTTTTCATCGGGAGTGAACCCTCTGCCTCTCGTTGTAGCAACCCTTCCCCCGCCAGGGCCCCAGAGGGCCAAGCAGGTCTGGAGCCGTGAATTCACCCACCGTGGCCAGAGAGATGAGGATCCTCTTGAAGTGGCCGGACGTGTCTGAGCTCAGAGCATCCTCCAGGGACTTGTGATAGTCTGAGACAGGAAAAGGAGGTGTGAGTGGCTGCTGGCCAAGAGTAGAGGGGGGTCCAAGGAGCACAGATTTAAGCCAGAGCAGTGCTGGCAGGGTGGTGGGGATGAAGGAGTTTGTTGTTGGCTCCTGGGGGCCACCAGCCACCCTGCTATTGATTTGCCATGGGTCCATCACCTCACTCTGCCCCTGTCCCTGCTAAGAGCTCGGTGCATCTCCCCTCCCCCAGACAACAGCCTCCCTGCCTTCACTCTCTCCTACCTCCCCCCTGCATGGCAGTGACTGAACACAAAAGAATAGCTCTGATCACGCCACTGCCCTGCTCAAAGGTTCTACCATTTTAAAGCTGTTTAGAAGACAAAAGCCTTAAACATTTTTGACTGATGCTCAAGGTTCTTCAGAATAACACAGAAGCACTTATTAAAAAGTTATGAAGAATTGCAAGATGGTGATAGGAAAGCATGCAAACAGACACAGGGCCTTCTGAACACGGGGCCCTGTGTGAGTGCACAGGCCACACACCTGTGAAGCCGCCCTCCCCTCTCCAGGGGCCTGGGTGCTCTCTCCCCAACTCCCAGTCAAAACCCTCCTCTACCTCCAGGCCTCTGTCCTCCTGGGACTCTCTCTGAAGCACCTTCCCCCAGGCATAGGGCTCGGCGCACCCACGGGGTTTATCACAGCCTTGTGGCCTGAGGTGGGGAGGCGGGGCAGGGCTAGAGGGTGAGGTCAGGAGCCTGGGGGGCCTGCTCTTCCCCAGGGCCTCCCCGCAGCACTGGGCCACAGGTCTCCCGCACTCACCCTCCTTGTAGGCCTCTTTGATGGCCTGGATTTCGGCGTTGGTCCGAGTGGCCAGGATCTCGATGAGAGCCTTTTCATCTGTGCCAGCTCCCTAGAAGGTCAAGGCAAAGAGGACCTAAATAAAGCACAGCCCTGACCCCTGTGGAGAGGCCCAAGGGGCCCAGGTCAAAGAGACTCCTAGTCCAGAACACTGTACAGGTCGACACTCAGATCAAGGCTCCCTCATGTTCTCCTTACCCACTGACCAGACCTTGGCGCAGTCAAATGACTACACCAGCTTGTAAAGATTTCCAGAACCTCCCATGAGAACTGCTTTGGACCAAAAATTTAAAAAAGCAAAGAATATAGCGCATACGGGTGTGTGTGTATAAAAACGCTTATATGCACATATCTCAATATAAATATTTATATATAAATACATAAAAAGGATAGAGGACATGCACCACGGTGTAACAGTGGCCGTGGTCTCGGGTGGGTGAGGGAATCACGGATGATTTCAATATTCTTTTTGGCTCTGCTCTATTTTCTCAAGTTTTCATGGTAAACACATTATTTGTCAGAAGAAAAAAAAATGTTCTGTGCTTTAAGGAAAACAACAAGGCAATATTTGCTTACATCTGGATTGGATGGGTGATACATGGACTGAGGCAGCTGGGGAGCCCCTTATGCTGAGGTCCTCACTTCGGCAGAGAGGAGGAAGCAGACAAGACAGGTTGACTGACTGATGAGCTCAAGTATCTGCTAAACACCCATTATGTGCCAGTCATTGCGTAAGCTGCTGGGGCAATGACTATAAAAAAGGTAAGACTAAAAAGGTAAGACAAGTCTCTGTCTTGGGAGGTTACTGCCCAGGGGTCAAGCGTCCCTGAGTCCTCTGACCTGAAGGGTATCTTCATCAGTCTATTAAAAGTTGGTGTGGGGACTTCCCTGGCTGTTGAATTAAGACTCCACACTTCCAAGACAAAGGGCGTGGGTTCAATCCCTGGTTGGGAAACTAAGATCCTACGTGCTCTTACAGTGTGGCCAAAAAGTTAAGAGATAATGAAAATAAAAGCTGATGTGTGGTGAGGACAGCCTGATCCTCAGAGTGTCCTAAGATCCACAGTGTAGCCCTATCCTTCTCATTTTGTGTTTTTAAGTCATCCACTTTTCTGTCCAGGAATTTTCAGGACAATAATCTTAACTGGCTTTGCCCGGGGAAAGTCTGTTCTTCCCTTAACCTTTAAGGAGCCTAAAACCCTAGCGGATTGATTCATGCGGCTGTCACATCAGGCTCTTGGGACAGACAGACTTGATCTGAATCCCAGCTCTGCCACTTTCCAGGGCTTCGACTCTGTGACCAAGTAACTTAAGCGCTGAGCCTTAGCGTCCTCATCTATAACATGGGGACAAAAGCAAAGCCTTACCTTGTGGGGTGACAAGACAAGGAACTACCAGCCAAGACCCCGAGCCCAGGACAGGCATGGGAGGGGCTCCACCAAGGAGCTACACCCAGCCCACCTGGGCTCAGGAGCGCCTGTGCTCCCCCAGCGCCCACACAGACTGGACCCCGTCTCCTGGGTGCCCACACTTTACCTCCATGGCTTTCTTCAACTGCTTGGCATCATAATGGGCCGGCGGCATCATAAGCCCCAGAATGAGCCTTGCCAGGTCTCCGGAGAGCTCAGACTTCAGGTCAGCCATCAAGTCCTGCAGAGGGCAGAGCCAAGGTCATGTCAACATCGGCAATGGCCCACATGTGGCTTGGGACAGGTAGGAGACACGGAAGGAGGAGGCGGGGCTCCACAGGATATAGGAATCGTGGGCGTCTGTGTCTGCCTTGGCTGATGTTGGGTTCAAAACCACCACCACCACCACCACCACAACCACAAAGAGGCTGGAGAAAACACCATGCAAGCGGGGGACCTGCCCACTCTCCCTGGAAGGAGGAGACAGGGAAGGAAAGGGGGTGGTACCATTTCCATCCTGGGAGAAACTAGTCAGCCAAAGCTAGATGCCACTAACACAGCTCAAATCCCTGATCGCAGCCCTAAGGGGAACCAGTCACAAACATACTGCTGATCACAGGGAATGCGGGGTGCAGCGGGAAGGAGAGGCGTGTGTCCACGCCAAGCTCCGTCAGAGGAGGAGCGTGGACGCAGGGCCCAGGGTCTAGGCTGAGGCCCTTACCCGGCCAAAGTGAGACTTGAAGGTCTGGCGGATCTGCTGCCGCTGGGCGTTGCTGCGGTGGGCGATGATGTTGATGATGGTGTCCTCGTCAGTTCCTAAGACCCCAAAGCCACAGATCAGAGGAAGGCCTTGGCCCCCACCTCCCCCAGCGATGGGCCCCAGCCGTCTTTGCTGGGGGAGAGGCCAGGCTAGCCAGCTTTATGGCCCTGCAGGAGCCTTGCTTCTGGCCCAATCACTAACCCGGATTCCTTCTGCACTTTTCTGCTGGGTCACTAGTCAAGATAAAAGAGAACCCTGGGTAGAGGGTCAGGGCCTCTGAGTTCCAGTCCTGGGACACTGAGAACCCTAGCTGGATTATGGGGCTTGCTCAAAGTCACATGCTGAGTTAGCAATAAAGCCAGAGCAAAACCCTACCTCAGCACTTCTACACCAGGACCTGGGAGCACATGGTCTCTGGGAAGGTTCCTGAGAACGCCCCTCACTACCCTTCTCTCTATACTTCAGGGAGCCAGAGGTTCCAGGGGGCGGGAGACTCAAGGCAAATAAAGTCCTCATCACCCTGCAGACTCCAGCCTGAAGCCTCAGCTCTTGCCCCTGCCGGTCCCATTGCAGACCCGCTACCCTCCAATGCCCCAGAGGCTAACCTGACCCCTTTCAGGTGCCCCTTACCAAGCCCCTTCATGGCTTTCCGCAAGGCTTTGGCGTCTGCATCAGGGTTGAAGTCACCAGCTGGGCGCACAGTTCCTTTCAGCTACAAGAGGCAGAAAGTGAGTCAGCAGGTGTCTGGAGGCCCCCCAGGGGCCAGGCCAGGAGAGGAGCATGCGAGGGAGGGGAAGCTTTCCCCAAGAGCCCCAAACCAAGCAGCTCGGGGGAAAAGGCGGGGGTGAAGGCACAGCAGACAGACTCCTGCCCTAGAGCTGAGAGAGGGAGGAGACAGACCCAGGCTTGGGAGCAGGGCAGGGGCTGTCAAGGGCAGAGGGGCCGGGCTCCTGCCCCAAGAGCCAGCTCTGGCCCCGCCCCACTGGAAGCCAGGCTCTCACAACCCAGCCCTGCTCCCAGGGTCCTCTCATTTCATAGAGCAACGCTCTCCCTGAAAAGGTAAGCGAAATGTTCTGAAATACCGGAACAGAGCTGCCCAGATTTCAGTCACCCTCGAATGATCTTCCCAGTGTTTTCTGTATCTGCGCATGCCCTATGCTGTTTCTTAACATTTTAACTTAATTCAGCCACTTTTCTGTTTTACTTAAATGCATTCATTTTGAAGTGCAATGAATACTCCTGAAGGGCAAGGGTTTCGGTCCATTTCATTCTTTGACATAATGCAAGTACCTGACACAGGGGTAAGCACTCAAAAAATATCTGCTCAATGAGTTAACAAATGAAAACAATTTTATATCACTATTATGAACAGAAAGTTGGTGTCATAATCAGATAACCCACAAAAATAAATGCCATAAAACCAAAAATATATGGTTTCAAATATCACCAAATTTAACAAGATACCATGGCTTGCCAAGAGCTCTGAACCTGAAGCTAGCTCTCTCAGCTCGTCATGAAAAGGGAACATCAGCGACTGTGGCAAGGATGTGGCACCAAGCTGAGACTTCCTCCTCGACATTAACAATAATTGATTACTGATTTAAATATTGGTTAAACCAAAGTGGAGTAGCTTTCACACTGCATGAGGGTCAGTGTTATTTAATGCCATGCAGGTCCCTCCCCAACAAAAAGAACACAGTTCATTCCTCATATGACTTAAGATCATCTTTAGTGACAGCTCTTGCCTTACAATTTGGGAAACACTGTCCTAGAGCATTGTGCATGGGAGCCCTTGGAGGGCACCCGGACCGCCATGTCCAACAGCCTCTTTTTGGAGATAGAGACAGAGAGAGCTGGGGGCCTGCCAAAGGTAGCTAGCAAGTGAGCAATAGAGTCCAAGGTTCCAAATATTTTTGTAGGGGCCGAGTGCTACCTCGGGGCTGGTTTGCCCTGAGGACTTCTGTGAAACTTTTTATTTTTGCCCTGTGTAGACCCTGGGTCTGAGGATGCTCAGCAGAGCTAAGAATCCTCTAGTACACCCAGGGATGCCCATCTGTTCTCAGCTTCCATGCCTCCAAAACCCAACTACTGGACCCAGGATGGGATAGGCCCCTCCAAAGAACCAACCAAGTCTCCATTCAGCAAGATCTGTATGTAGTTAGTGTGCCAGAAGGCTCCCCAGCGTGTTAGAGGTGAATGCAGGAATCAGATGCCAACACCAGAGTGCCCGCCCACCAATCCATCACTGCAGAGAACAGGAAGCTTCAAGACGTGAGACTCGGTGTCTCTGGTTGGCCACCAGGGGGCAGCTGGGTGCCAACCAGAGCAGCAGGAAAGTGCCAGCAGAAGAGTGGAAGCTGTGGTCAAGAGGTCAAGCAGGAGGTGGGGAGAGTCTGACCTCTACTCGGGCCACTGCACTAAGTTCCCACATCTGATAGGCCACCTGCGCTGCCTCCGGGAAGAACTGGCCAGCAGCACTGGAATGGAGGGTGTTAGGGAGAGGACAGGAGGGAAGGTCATCATGGGCACACTTCACACACACAACACACACACACACACACACACACACACACTTCAAGTAAACCCATCTGGCTTTACCCTCTCTCCAGCCTGGGCCTCACCCACTCACCAGAGCCGACCCTTCACCTCTGAGAACCTTCTACCCTGTTTCGACTCCTGACAATGCTAGCTCTGACCAGCAGCCTTCCTGGCCCCCAGTCCCAGGCAGGAGAAGATTTATCGAATCCCCCATCCTCCCCTTTCCTACATAAGTCTCCCCTCTCAAACACGTCCACGACCAGCTTCGAGCCATGTCGTCGCTACCTCTCCTTCTGCCAAGCACCTTGGTTTACCAGCTGCCAGGTAAATATCTGCTGAACTGAACCAGCTCCTAAGGCACCTACCAAAGGTAAACAGGAGGCTCTCGTATTCCCTGTTTAACTGGATCCTTAGACGTTCCGGAGAAGGGAGATGAGAGTACCTGTAGTTCCCTTCCCAGCAACCCAAATCTGGTCAAGTCACGCTCCAATTTACTCCTCCTCTTGTGGCGGGTTCTCTGCTCTCCTTGGGTGAGATTCATGCACCAGGAAGAAGTTCCAGGCCCCGCCACCTCTCAGCCTCATGTCTTCCCAGAGCAATACAGAAGTGTGACCTCAGCTACATAAATGAGCCAGGTGGCACCTTCTTATCTCCAGGCTCTCTCTCCACCCCAAACACTCTCCCTCCAGGCCATGTCTTCACCCCATCACCTTTCTCCCTCGATCTCAGCCTCATTATCTCCAGGAGCCTCCCTACCCCCACCTGGAGAGTTCACATAGACACGTACACTTCCCCACCATGGACACACACCCAGGTCTGTGTGCTTTTCTAGGCCGGAGGCTTCATCAATGCTTCCCCGCAAGGCCTGCACGTGGAGAGTGCTTAATGCATAGATGCTGAATAAACGAGCAGCCAGGGCAGGCATCTCTACCTTTTCCATTTAACAGATGATGAACCAGAGAAGCACTTGCGAAGTTAGCAGCAGGGCCTAGACCCTCATATTCTGATTGCTGACGCACATCCCTAGACTGCTTTCCAAGTTCACATGAGCAGACGTCTCCATGTATGGGAGACCACACTCATGTGCACGTACATGGGCGCTCAGACTTTCACCATGCGGTGTTCTGACCTTCAAGGAATTCCCAAGTCCATCTAATCCATCCATCCATCAGAATGAGGTCAAGAGAGTCCTGACTGGCCACACCTGAGGCCACGCCCTCCAGCCTGGGGCCAGGAGGCCACTTACTCATCATCTCCCCCACACAGCTTCAGCAGAGCCTTCTTGTATTCGCCAGAGGTGTCATTCTGGGGAGAAAGACAGAGGGAAAGGTCACCTCTCACCCAGCCCTGGGATCCTCTCAGACAAGAAGGGGAGGTCCTGAATAGCCCCAAACAGGGGCAGGCTGACCATGTGTTTACAGCAGCCCTCACTCTCAGCCTGTCTGGAGGTGACTGAGACCAAACTGTGGTGTGATAGTAAGCACTTACCAACTGGCTCTTTGGGAAAAAGAGAAAAAGTCCTGATCTGTAGCGTTTGCTAATTTCCTCTAGTGGACAGTTCCAAGCTACCAGGTATGACTTCACTGCACACGGAATTAAGAATAGATGTTTTGGGGACTTCATTGGTAGTCCAGTGGCTAAGACTCTGCACTTCCAATGCAGGGGGGCTGGGTTCTATCCCTGGTCGGAGAACTAGATCCTACACACCTCAACCAAAGATCCCACACACCACAACAAAGACCTGGAGTGCTGCAGCTAAGACCTGGTGCAGCCAAATAAATAAAAAATTTTAAAAATTAGTAAAAGAAGAGATGCTTCCCAAGCCACTGTGAACTGGCCCCAGCACACCCCTGCCACCAGATAACCCTAGCCCAGCCTTCCTATGTGAAATAGTCCATAAAATGGACTGAGCAAAAACACTGGGAAATGCCAAAACCAAACAAATGTATGTTTGATAGACACGGCATATTCTACATCCCTCTTGGGGCCTCATAGTGAATAAACTATAGTGAAGGCTGTGAGAAGTTCTTTGGTAAAGAAGCAGACTTATTTTGCTTCTAGTTTTTCCCAGATGTTTCCCATGAGCTATTTTTGCACACAATGCCTATATAATTCTTCTTTAGAAACACACTTTAGGGAGCACAGCTTGAACTCAGAAAGCTTTATCCCACTCACCCAAAACAAGCAGAAACCATCCAGCTTTACATCTGTCTCTGAAGCAAGTCTCATGGGCTGGACAGCCCAGAGCCACCACCTGGCCCAGGGCCTGCGAGTCCCCAATGAAGCCTCCTCTGCGCTCACCTGGGACGCCTGCCTCTGACCTCCTGCCTCGAGCTGCCTCTAGGAGGCTGACCTCTCACCGTCCTAGTGATGGAGCCTTCATCCCAGATTCAGCTTTGCCCCCATCATGACCCAGTCCTGCCTTCCTCTAAAGAGGTGCCCCATGTCTTAGAAGCACCTTGCTTGTAAGGTGACACTTGCTTCTCTCTAGTTGCCTTCAACTCCCTGAAGGTGGCACAGGCAGGGCTCCTGCAATTCCCACGAGACTCCAGCTTTCTAGGATGACACCCTTCCTCCTGGGAGAGCACCCCAGCCCTTTCTGGAGCTCCATGAGCACCTCACCTTGATCATACTGTACAGAGACTTCTCGTACTTGGTCCGGAATATCTCCCGGATGTCGAGCATGTCCAGCTCACTGCGGGAGACCATGATGCGGATCAGGGTGTTGTCCCGAGTCCCCAGGCCCTGCAAGACGAGTGGTTTGGGGGATGGGGAATTGAGAGGAGGCTAGACTGCTAAGAGTCCCCTGCTCAACTGAAAACACAATGTTTGTAATAAATCGTTAAAATTAAGAAGGAAAGAAGCCAAACGGTGCCATTCCCTCTGAAGCTCCCTGATGACCCTCCTGCTTTTGTCGTCTTCTTCCCCCACCTCGTGTCATTTCCGTCTTTGATTTCCTCATAACTCTAAGCAAGGTATGGTTTAGATTTGCACATTTTGGAGCTCTGTAAATACACCACTATGCATTATTTGTCCATCTACTCCTGACAGGCACTGGGTTGCTTCTAGTTTTTTCATGACACGGACCATACTGCTACGAATGTTTTTATGAACACATCATACAGGCAAACGTCTCTGGACAGCTGGACCCAGCTAGGTCCAGTCTGGCGCTGGAAGACAGAGAATGGGCCACTTGCAGGGACTTTGGGCCTGTGGCCTCTGACAACAAATGACTGTGTTCATTCACCCAGGTGCACTATGAAGATACCACCACCCTCTGTGCTGTGTGTGTAAAGTCCCGGGAAAATCTGTTCTCAGTACTCGCCAGGAGCAGAATCCCTGAGTCCCTGCGATGAACATCACAAGTCTTGGCAGGCAATGCCAAAATGTCTTTCACTTCCCATGTAAATATAAACATTCTAGTTAATTAGCGTTTAGAAATAAAGCTTGGGCTTCCAACCCAGCTGGCTGGCTGGATTGGGGATATGATGTCACCGCACCCCCTGAACAATCATGGGAACAGGGTAGGTATCTGGGTGGGAAGGTGTGTGAAAGGCAGCACCCCAGGCTCTGGAGCTCACCTGGGACCAAGTGCCATCACTTGGCTCTATGGCCAAAGCCTTGAATGCTCTCTTTGGCCAGTGGACTGGCAAGGATTTGCCAGGGTCCCGACAATCTTGTGGGGGCACACAGAAGCCCTCTCCCCAACCTCGGGCGCATCAACCCCACCACGCACCTTCATGGCCTTGAATAGCCTCTCAGCAAAATACTCTGCAGTGCTCCGGGCACACTTCACTGAGAAGAGGAAGGAAGAGGTAGTTATTCTGGCTGCCTTGGAAGGGTGATGGGGCGGTCTGAGCCCTTCTTTATTTCCATTCCTTGGGAGCCACCAAGTTCAAACCTGAGAAGAATCCTGATTCCTGATAATCTGAAATCCCTGAGGACCCCAGGCCCACCACTTTTACCACAAACCCAGGGGATAGAGAAACCAGAACATGGGCCTGTTGTAATGTTGGGAGTGCAAAGACCCCCTTCATCTTTCTGGTCCTTTGGTGTTTCAAGGAACTGGGTTGGGTGGGGAGGACCTGAGGTGGGGCTAGACAAGGTGGTTCTTTAGAGTCCGCTATGCTAGAACATGTGCTGCTGCTGCTAAGTCGCTTCAGTCGTGTCCGACTCTCTGCGACCCCATAGACGGCAGCCCACCAGGCTCCCCCGTCCCTGGGATTCTCCAGGCAAGAACACTGGAGTGGGTTGCCATTTCCTTCTCCAATGCAGGAAAGTGAAAAGTGAAAAAGTCGTTCAGTCGTGTCCGACCCTTGGCATGGACTGCAGCCTACTAGGCTCCTCCATCCATGGGATTTTCCAGGCAAGAGTACTGGAGTGGGGTGCCACTGCCTTCTCCGGATAGAACATGTGAGACGAGTGCAATTGTGCGGTAGTTTGAGCATTCTTTGGCATTGCCTTTCTTTGGGACTAGAATGAAAACTGACCTTTTCCAGTCCTGTGGCCACTGCTGAGTTTTCCAAATTTGCTGGCATATTGAGTGTAGCACTTTCACAGCATCATCTTTCAGGATTTGAAATAGCTCCCCTGGAATTCCATCACCTCCACTAGCTTTGTTCGTAGTGACGCTTTCTAAGGCCCACTTGACCTCACATTCCAGGATGTCTGAATCTAGATGAGTGATCACACCATTGTGATTATCCAGGTCGTGAAGATCTTTTTTGTACATTTCTTCTGTGTATTCCTGCCACCTCTTCTTAATATCTTCTGCTTCTGTTAGGTCCATACCATTTCTGTCCTTTATTGTGCCCATCTTTGCATGAAATGTTCCCTTGGTATCTCTAATTTTCTTGAAGAGACCTCTAGTCTTTCCCATTCTGTTCTTTTCCTCTATTTCTTTGCATTGATTGCTGAAGAAGACTTTCTTATCTCTTCTTGCTATTCTTTGGAACTCTGCATTCAGAAGCTTGTATCTTTCCTTTTCTCCTTTGTTTTTCGCCTCTCTTCTTTTCACAGCTATTTGTAAGGCCTCCTCAGACAGCCATTTTGCTTTTTGGCATTTCTTTTCCATGGGGATGGTCTTGATCCCTGTCTCCTGTACAATGTCACGAACCTTATTCCATAGTACATCAGGGATTCCATCAGATGTAGGCCCTTAAATCTATTTCTCACTTCCACTGTATAATCATAAGGGATTTGATTTAGGTCATACCTGAATGGTCTAGCAGTTTTCCCTACTTTCTTCAATTTGAGTCTGAATTTGGTAATAAGGAGTTCATGATCGGAGCCACAGTCAACTCCTGGTATTGTTTTTGTTGACTGTATAGAGCTTCTCCATCGTTGGCTGCAAAGAATATAATCAATCTGATTTTGGTGCTGAGTGAACTCCGGGAGTTGGTGATGGACAGGGAGGCCTGGTGTGCTGCAATTCATGGGGTCGCAAAGAGTCGGACACGACTGAGCGACTGAACTGAACTGAATGACAGAACATTACTGGCCCAACCTCTGGATCTTGCTGGCAGAGCGGGGCCACAACCTGATTACCTGAGATAGGGTTGGTGGGGGACAGCTCTGGGCGAGAGGATGAGTGCTGGGCCTTAGCTTGTTCCCAAGAAACACACTCATGCAACCTGTCCCAGGCTCAGACACAGTGACTCTTGGAACATCTGGCTGGCAAACTGACATTCTGGTCTTCTTCTTCCCACCTCCATACCATAGAGTTCTTTCCATTCTTAGCCCCATGTTCCTGGGCCAGAGTCCCAGAATGCCCTGGGAATGCGGTGTCAGGATGTGCCCACAGCCTCTGGGTCAGGCGGCTCACTCCCCACCCCCATTTACCAGATGAGGAAACTGAGGCCCACTGAGCATTAAGTGACTTTCTCCAAGTCAAGAGCAAACTGAGAGGAAGCCTGAGTTTTGAATCTTGACTAGTCAACTCCTGGCTTCCACCATGCCCAGAGTACTCCAATTCATTACAAAACTACCCCTTGGCAAGAGATACAGCCTCTGTGAGCTGCGGTTTTCTCATCCGTGAAATGGAGATGATGACAGTGTCCACTCCTGGGTCATGTGTAAAGAGTAAACACTCAGTGGAGCACCAGGCACATAGCAGATGCTCCACAAAACCCGCTCTCCTGATCATGACTTCCTGACCCCTGACCCCATGTGCTTTTCGGCCCCATCACAAACATGGGAGGAGGGAGTGGGAGGCAGCAGTGTCCAAGGCTTGATCCCCAGCCCCCAGGCCTCGGCCACATGGCCCTAGCTAAACCTTTAGAATTCACCACCCATCTGGTTTTCTCCTTCCCATCTCCATACCATACAATCCCCATGTCCCTGGGCCAGAGTCCCTGAATCCCTCAAAGGCCCTGGAAATGTAACCTCGGACATACCCACAGCCAGCATCAGCTTCTCAAAGTCCCCGGACAGCTCCCCTCGGATGCTGGCTTCAATCGGCTTCCCCGTGGTCTTCAGATACTCATCAAACACTGAGTCAGACAGAGAGACGGGGTGTCAAAGGCACCCTCATCACACTGGAAGCAACAGGGACTTCGGCAGGGGAGATGCAGTGGCCAGGACCAGATCGCCACGGGAAAGGCAGGGCTGGCACTTAGGGAGGTGGCGAGAAGGTCGTGCACGTCACTGGCCACCACGCAGCCTCACTGTGTCTGCTGTGAGGGACTGTGTACACATCCCGCTCCACCATGAAGACAGGGACTGTACTGAGACGGAGGGGCTGAACACCCTGTAAAGACCTCTCGTAAGGGACCACGGAAGCCACGGTGTTAAAATCAGGACGAGTGTCTGGGTTGTGGGTGAAGCATTATCATGCTCCTTAGCAGAAAAGGAAATGAGAAAAGAAATCTTGACACAACCCCCAGGGGACAGCTGCAGGTCTTCTCTGGAGCTCACCCAACCGGAGATGCTGCTTGCTGCGATTTCCCAGAATGTAAATGAACTGGGCTTCATCTGTTCCCCATTTAAGTTCCCCTGCCTCGTACAGGTCCTGGAGGGGGAGAAGTGGGGCTTAATTAAGAGAAGAAACCTCAGGAAACAGAACTTACCAGCCAAGCCACTCAGAACCACTGCCAGATCCTTGAACATGCTAGTAATTGCATCTCCTTTCTTTCTGGGGAAACTCTTATTCAACCTTCAGGGCCCAGATTAAACATCCCATTTGTTTTCAAAGCACTTCCTGATGTCCCCAGGTGGAGTTCTCTTTCCCTCACTCCCTCTTCTAGACTTTCGTGTCTTTATAGCTTTGATTCACTGTATATTATAATATATAATATTTATATGGCTGGCTTCCCACTACAGCGCCGACTCCTCAAGAACAGGAATTATGTTCTACATTCTCTGTATCTACCTACAGTATCACTGGCATACAGTGGGAGCTCAAAACACCTGGAATATATGGTATATCCAAAGAGAATGTGACTGTGTGATTAACTTATGTCTGACTCCCCAGTACTGTTTGACTTTGCTCATTTGTGATTCCCTAATGCTTGGCATTCAGGATGATTGGCATATAGTAAGTGTTCAATAAATATTAATTAACTGAATGAAAAATGAACAAATAATGAAAGCTCCAAAATACATCTCACCAGCTTTACATACGCTGTGTGCCTTTGAAAGGTAACTTCAACCCTTCCTTCAGCGAAGCACTGTATACTGATGGCGGTGAGTCAGTTATTTCTGGTATCTGATGCAAATTACTTTGCCTCCATCCCTCCCCCTTCTTGGGCTGCCTGGCTGTGCCCAGCAATCTCCACTGGTGCTTATTTACCTGAACGTCCTGCTGCACCAAGTCCTCGCTCACTACGTCATCCTCCTCCCTGGTACCCTGGGAAGAAAAACAAGGGACACTGGATCAAATACCAGAGCTGGGAGAAAGCCTGGATGCCAGTGGTGGAGACAGGGAGGGCTAGGAAAACCACGGTGGCCCGGGGTGTCCAGGGGAAGAGACTGACAGCTGCCACCGGAACAAGACCGCAGCACCTGGGAATTCCCTGGTGGTTCGGTGGTTAGGACTCTGCACTCTCACTGCTTCAGGCCGGGGTTCAATCCTTGGTTGGGGAACAAAAATGCCACAAGCTGCAGGGTGCGGCCACACACACAGAGGACCACAGCATCTATTTTGCAGGGAATCACAGGGTCCCTACCATTGGATTCTCCCCTTATCCTTGGAGTGTGGACCAAACAGGGCAGTCCTGAGAATAAGCAGGCCTGCTGTTGCCAGAACTTTTCGATTATTCAAAAGAACCCAGAGATCTGATTTTGGAGCAAAATCTCTCTAGTTTTAAATGTTAGCAACTAACTCAAAGTGTAAAAAAACAAAAAACAAAAAACACACAGGCAAAGGAAAATGAACAAAGGAAAAAACAGCCTGAGTAGGTAGACTTCAGCTGTGACACCACTGCACATCCTCTTCATGCTCTTTTTTATGTTGTTACGTCATCCTTGGTTGGGAGTTAGCAGCAGGGCTGGGAAAGCCATGGCAAGAGAGAGGCCGGAGCATAGAGGAGGGGGTACTTGTGGGGAGAAAAAGGACTACGGAGAAGCACAAGAGAGACAGGGTGTGTGAAAAAAAATGCAGGTCACCTGCCTGTGCAAAACCCAGGGGACAGAACAGACCCTGGATGCTCAGCTTCTACACTCAGGCAAGCCAAAGAGACCATCTCAAGTTTGAGGATAAGACGGGGAGAGGGGGAGAGGTGGCCAGAAAACACGAGGAAGACTTTCCACCTGAGGAGCCACCAAGGAGCCTCTCACGAGCCACACTGTCTAGGGGAACAGGAACAAGGTGCTCCAAGCCCTCTGCATCCTGGGGGAGAGCTCAGGGAGGGCCCCAGGGTAGACCAACCTGCAGCAGGACCACGAGCATCTTCCGGAAGTGGCCAGAGGTGTCCCCAGTGACGTCAGCCTCCAGGTCTCGCTCGTAGGCTGCCAGGAAGGAATACAAGCTCTGGTCCCACCTCCAGAACATCCCAGGGAACTAGGATAGAGGTCCCCACTGCCCCTAAAATACTGATATTTTTTACAAATCCCCAAATCCAGTCTCCACACTGGCCGTACAAGACCCAGGCTGTATTTTCACAATGCTTTGTGCTGACTCACGACATGGTGAGATGGAATCTGCACACATCTCTATCCTCACCTGTGGCATCCTACTCCAGACACCACTGTCGCTCATCTGGACAGTGGCTACAGCCTTCTGACTGTTCTTTCTGTTTCTCCGATCCAGAGCAACACGAGTGACTGTCTTAGAGCCCACACTCATCACGGGCTCCTCTGCTTCCCACTGCTGCTGCTGCTAAGTTGCTTCAGTCGTGTCTGACTCTGTGCGACCCCATAGACGGCCTCCTACCAGGCTCCTCTGTCCCTGGGATTCTCCAGGCAAGAACACTGGAGTGGGTTGCTTCCCACTAGGTTTGGAATAAACATTGTCTCTTTGCCTTGGCCTGCATGGCCCTGTGTAATCCTGTCCCGCTCTCTGCTGTTCTAGCCTTGCACTGGACACCAGGCTTATTCTGCCTGGGGGTCTTTGGACTTGTCATTCCCTCTCCTGCCAGGGTCTTCTCCCCACTCTGTGTACAAGTGGCTCCTGCTCGTCTCCTCCCAAAACAGGCTTCCCCAACCACCTGTCTGAAGCATGTCCTCTCCAAGTTGGATGCTTGTTTTCTGTCTTGTGTCCTTCATAACTCTTTACCACGTGTCATCATCCCATTTGTTTACCTGTTTATTATCTATATCCCTCATTATCTCATTAATACATAAGCTCTCAGGCAGAAACGGTATGGATGCCCACCACCATATGCTGAGAACCCAGCAGAAAGTAGATACTTACTAAATGGATAGATGGATAGACAGACAGATCAGAGGGAAGGAGGAAAAAAGGTGGAAGGGTAGAGTCTTAGGGTCCCTACTCTTGTGAGCACCTTCATTACACATCTGAAAAACCTTGAATGGCCCCTCTTGCCCATCTCACCATCTTTGTACGCTGCCACCAGCTGGTGGATCTGCTCGTTGGTCCGAGAAGCCAAGATCTCAATGAGGCACTTCTCATCGGTCCCAATGCCCTGGGAGGAAAGAAGGGGCATGTGAGTCAAGGGCTGAGATGGGAGGCTACCAGCCCCAAGTTGGGAACCTGGGGTGGTCAGAGCTGGGAAACCCCCAGCACTCAGGGTGTTCCTAACACAGGTCTTAGGCATTGATCCAGAGCTGCAGCCCTGAGAATCTAAAGATGGGAGTTCTAGTGCTGCCTCTGCCTGCGACTTGCTTTGTGATGGCTCATTAAAAACACTTCATCTTCCTGGGCCTTACTTTTCTCATCCTTAAAATGGGAATACTACTAGTTGCTCTGCCGAACTCACAGAAAGAATGAGAATGTGATCATCTCTTACACTGCTAAGTTTACTAGCTTATGAAAACAAGTCCATATAGCTCATCTGAGACAAAGATCATAGCACTTTATAAACTGTAAAGTGCCGAGTTACACTCAAAGGCCTTTGAGCTCTCCCTGATTTGTAGGGAGAAACCGTCCACCTCCACTAGACTGGGCGGCCCCTCATATCCTGAACACACTTCCACAACCACTTCCTCTCCAGCCTAGAATGACCTGCCCATTCTGGTCAACCAAATCTTCTCCAGGCTTCAGGCCCAACTCGATCCCCTCATCTTCTGTGATGCCCTCTCCAGCCACCCAAGTCCAGGGCCTGTCCTCCCGATCTCCTTTACCATGCCCCCGGCCTTTGGGTGTTGGACACAATCTGTTTCCACATCCCCATGTCCTGTTTCCTCAGGACTGTAAGCGACTGGGGCGGGGTGTGGGCCCAGGGCCCCCTTTCACAGGGTGGGCCTCACACCAACACCTATGCCACCTCCATCCATCTGGACGGACCATGGCACCCTCTGGGACAGGACTTGGGCTGCTGCCTCAAAGCAGGGCTTATGTGTGGGGTGGGTGTAGGGCTCACTGAATTTCCGCTGTAGAAGCTGCAATCTCCCATGAACCACACCCCCAACCCTCACACACACAGAGACCCTGCTTCTTACCGAGATGGCATCTTTAATTTCTTTGGCATCAGCATAGGCAGGTGGCCTCATAAGACCCACAATCAGTCGTTCAAACTTCCCCGTCAACTCATACTTCAAGTCTGCAATGAGATCCTGGTTGCGGGAGGGAGGAGGAGATGGAAGAAAATGGGGAAGAGCAGTTATAATGATAAGAATTACTCTGAATGAGGACTTATTCTGCACAGGCACTGAGCGAAGTAATCCAACTTAATCGTCACTCTGGGGGTACATATCATCATTGGCCTTCAGAAATGGGCTTAGAGACATCAGGTAACCTGCCCAGAGGCACGCAGCTAGCAGACGGCAGGACTGCAGTCCAAAGCACAGTGCCCCCTCCCTGCTGCTATGAGTTCACCTGTTCCCTGTGTCTCTCCCACTGTGAGTCCACAGGTTGACACCCTCGGGTCTTATTTATCTGGGGAGCCCTAACCCCTAGCACAGTGCCCAGCAGGTGCACTAGATTCAATTATGGTTGGATGATCCCTGCCTGACTGAGAGAAGAAAAAAGGAGGGCAGAAGTGCCAGCATAGAAGCTGAGCTGGAGTAAAATACTCAGGAAAGGGCCTGGATGAATCAGAGCATGCCTCCTCCGCCCCCAACCCTCTGGTTGTCATGGTTACCTTGCCATAGAGGGACTTGTAGTTCTGGCAGATCTCCTGCCTCTGCCTGTTGCTCCGGGAAATAATCAACTCCAGGATGGCCTCCTTGTCACTGCCTAGAAGAGGGGAGGCACCCGTCACCCTACCCACCCTGCCTCCAGGAAGCCCAACAGGGATGCTCCCTGCAGTCCTCGGTATCAGCCTTCTGCTCGTGAGAGGCAGTGGCATCAGAGGGGGGCTCTGTGGGGACCTGGCGAGCCCCTCTGAGAGAGATGCTAGCACATGATGGTCCATGATCTAGCTCCTCGTCAAACACCCCAGGAAACTGGGGCCCAGAGAGGAGCATGGAGTCCCCCGCGGTCTCCCAATGAGCTTGGCTTAGAAAAACCAGGTGTCCTAACGTCCAGGATGGGTTCTTTCACTGACAGGAAAAATAAAAGAAAATAATAAGCTGCAAATTGAGGGCAGTGCTTACCCGCAAGACAAAAGGCAAAGTGATGTTATCCGGAGGGGGACCTACCCTGATGTTTCAGCTACGTGAGTGAGCAAGTGCCGCTCTCAAGCTGGGTGGCAGGTCTACTGGTAAAGCAGACCTGGAATGTGCATGGCCTGGAACGGGCATGTGTGCTAAGTCGCTCAAGTCATGTCTGACTCTGAGACCCTGTGGATCATAGCCCACCAGGCTCCTCTGTCCGTGAGATTCCCCAGGCAAGAGTACTGGAGTGGGCTGTCATGTCCCTCTCCAGGGGATCTTCCTGGGCCAGGGATTGAACCCACATCTCTTATATCTCCTGCATTGGCAGGCGGGTTCTTTACCACTAGCGCCGTGAGAAGAGTCCATTATAAAACTATAAACAGAAGAGACAAGGGAATGTCCCAGCAGTCCACTGGTTAGGAGTCTGCACTTCCACTGCAGGGGCCCAGGTTCAGTCACTGGTTGGGGAACTTAGATCCCGCATGCCATGTATCGTGGCCAAAAAAAAACAGAGAGACAAAAGAATGACTGAATAACCAAAAGGGGGGACACCCCCAAGCCTAGGTGAGTCCTGCTTCCTTCCCTGCGGGCCCCTTTCCCCGCAGTGGCTGAGCACCCACCAAAGCCCTTCATGGCATTGTACAGAGTCTCGGCATCCTGGCTGGGGTTAAAGTCGGGGAAGTCACAGACGGAGCCCCGGTACTTGGCACCCTGTGGAGAGACAAGCAGAGGGTGAGCTGCTGACCTGGCCCTGAACAGGGCTCCCAGTTCCAACCCCAGCTTACCTTCCAACCCTGGCCATGGGATAAAAGTCCCTGCTGCTCCTAAAATGCTCAGATCAGTCTCCATAATGGCATGGCAAGAGCCGGGGGGTATTTTCAGTCTTTGGACTGAACAAAGACAATGCAACAGAATCTGCCACGTCTCCATCTTCACCTGCACTGCCTCACCCCAGACCGCGACCGCTCACCCGGACAGTGGCTCAGCTCCCTGCCCCTAAAGCGGAGAGCCGGCTATAGAAAGCCACAGCCAGGGTAGGGAGGGCTCTCCCCGTACCTCCTGCCACCACCTGCCCCAAGGACAGTGCCTTTTCCCAGTGGCAGGAAGGCTCAGTCAAGCCTCGAGCTCTGCACCACCTTCCCAGAACCTGGGACAGATAAGAGCCCAGACTGAGTGCAGGGGGTGGGAATGCTTTCTGCAAAACAAACAAGAGCCCCTCATGTGTTTATGTCTCTCTGCGGTGTAGAAAGCCCTTTCACCTTTATAAATGTGATTATTATGGCATTTTGTAGAAGCGCTTAAGATGATCTCTGTCACAGAAACAAAGAAACCGAGCCCCACAAAGGGAAGCCACTTGCTGGGGTCACACAGAACTCACATCTCTGTCCAGTGACCCTTTGTTCTCCAGCTCCAGAAACCTTGCAGCTGCCAGCTTCCAAGGGGGAGAGGGGTGCCTTGGCCCAGAGTGGGAGGCCCAGAGTCACCCTCAGAATCTGCCCTGATGAGGTGCCACTCCTCTGGGCCCAGTAAACTGAGCCGTGAGCTGGCATCTGAGGACAAGCTGGCTGGGTCGTTGGGGCAAAGGTGGGGAGCGAATCTTAGATGTTAAACCTGAATGCACAAAGGGTTGTTCACAGAGAAGTCAGATGTGGGTCGGACACACAGCCCTGAGAACCACGGGGCCCGGAGAGCAACCAAGAGCTGAGTGGAGGATGCCAGAGCCTGGGGCACTAGGCACACTGCGTGGCGACTGGGCACTTAGCCTGTGCCAGGCCTTCGCTACACGAAGGGTTGACGATTACGGGAGAAAGAAGACCCAAGCCTGACTTTCATGAGCTTCCAACCCAGCGGAGGAGAGAGACTAGCCTACAAATTAGCATAGAGCTAGTAATAAATACTTCAGGAATGGAGGAAAAGAGTGGAGGGCGATTCAAGCTGGATGAGGGGATTGGGACAAGTGGGGTGGCTCACATAATCCTGTTTGAAAAAATAAGGAGTGCATGGGAGCCCGTGAGCCTCCGGACCATCTCCTGGGTCTCCCAGCGCCCGCACCACAGGGCCTGGCCAGGCGTTCAGGGGCCCTGTGGTTTATGTCTGCCATTGCTGGCTCCTCCGAGGTATGCACGCGTGGGCACAGAAGTGCTATTTAAAGTTCTGGCAAAACGGACGACCAGAAAGGGATACAGCTCCCTTCCCGCCACCCGTGAATCCCCTGCAACCTAATCGCACTGCTGGGCAGAGAAGGAAAGAGTAACACAGGCCAACTATCCGGACCAGAAAAGAGACACTCCCTTTAGAAAGCTCCACGAGAGTCTGTCTTGCCCATGTAACTTGTGTCACCCCAGCGCCTAGCTCAGGGCTTGGCACAACTAGGCACTCTACTGGCTTGTTAGGTAGACAGGTGTGCGAGCGGATATGTGACTGTGAACACACCCAGAGCAGATCAAAGACTTCCTGGAAAGGAAGTCTAAGTCGAGCAGAGCGCTAAAGGATGAGCAACAGCTGGCCCAAGGGGTGGGGGAGGGGAGGAAAGGCTTCACACAGAGACGCAGCATGGCAGAGGTCCGGAGCTAAGAGCAAGCAGGAGCACTCAGGGAGGCGGGCCCAGAGTCTTCAGTGCTTATGTGGATGTCCAAAGCTGCCAAGATGGTGGGATTGTAAGTGGCCAGGAAGGAAGGAGAAGAGGGCAAGACGGCAGCGGAGCCCCCAGGAAGAAGGGCAGAGGTCCTGGCAGAAAGTTGCCACCTTCCCTCTGGCCCCTGCCCCTCCTCACCCCAAGGTGGGGACGGAGGCTGCAGCTGAAAGATGAGGCTGTATGGAGCAGAGAAGTCTAACTTCAGACACAAGGCCCGATCAAAAGGCTCCCTTAGCGGTGGGCTTGGCCTGCAGCATGGCAGTCTTTCTCCCTCTGTGGGTCTTTGCACAATGATAATAAATAGCCTGCCAGCACGATCACAGCCACTGGGAGAGGGGGGCTCCAGCGACCCCAGCACTGGTCACATTTAGACACGCAGGAACAGTCCTTCAAATCGCCCAGGTTTCCCACCGTCAGTCATTCTCACACCAACCTGGTGAATTTGCCATTTCCAAGCGCCACCTGAGTGGCCAACACTGCTCCTTCACCTCACCCTGACTGTCTGCCACTCCCCCAGCAGACAGTTTCCTGGCCCTGTACCCCGCAAAGGGAGGGGAGAGAGGAGGAGAAAGGACTTTCCACCCTGAAATATTCAGCAGGCCCTGAGGCCCAGCTGATGAGCAGCTGGGACCCTGGGCTGCACACAGGCTGCTGCTTGGGCAGGCGTCCTGAGGCCTCTTGGGAGCTGAAGCAATGTGACTCAGAGAAATGGCTGCGTGGCAGGGACTCTGCCTGAGAGCCGCCTGGACTGGGCCTGCCCCAGGCCTCCCTCTGCAGCTCTGAAGTTGCAGACACCAGCCCCCTTGCCCCGTCCTCAGACTGCTCTTATTGCCACCTTTATGTTCAAACCAGAACACCTCTGCAAAACAGAGGCCACAGGACCTTGTGTGATGTCACAGAGTCCCAGAAGCATGATCTTCCCTCCACTGAGGTCCCCACTTCTGGAAGGAAAGATGGGGGGATGGCACAAGGGTCACAGCAGAAGTAACTGGGAGTGACCCGAACCAGAGAAAAGATGGGGTGGCTTGTTCTATGCCTGTGTGTGTTCATGTGTGAGCACGCATGTGTGTTGGGAAAGGGACACACTAGGAGCAGAGTTGGGGTGCTAAGAATTAGGAGCATTAGACACAAACTACAACTCAGTGGAGGGAAGGTCATTCTCACTCTTCTCTAGCCTGTGTGTTAGATGATTTAGCCCAACAGCAGCCTTATATAAGTGTTCTGAGCACAGTTAAGGTGGACGAGGCTAAGCACTGATGTTCAGTGGGGTAGGTGAGTTAGATGCATTTTCAACTTAAGACATTTTCAACTCACCATGGGTTTACTGGGAGATAACCCCACTGCAAGTCAAGGAGGATCTGTACTGTCTTCAGCTCCCTCCTCCCACCCCTAGCCCTCACACTCCAAGCATCCAAATTGCTTTTACTGCCCTGCACACACTACATTCTCTCCCCTCTGGTCCAGGATCCCCTCTATTCTCAGCCCCCTTGCTCTTCCCAAGTAGCTCTCTCCAGTTCCTAGTTCCTCAACCTGCATTCTCCCAGAGCACCCATCAGGGCATGAGCACCACGCATGAGCATAGCGGGCTTCAACTCATCCCACAGGACAAGGGACTCCTAGAGCCCTCCTGGCATTCTTGCTTGCAGGATACTGTGGCTGCTGGTCCATGGTGACAAGAAAGCACAGGTCAGCCAGGCAGACAGTAGGGTCTTGGAGCACTGGACCAGGAGTCCAAAAATGCGTGTCCTGGCCACCTGGCTCCCAGGGCCTGATCTGTCCACTAGGGTCATCTGGCATCCTGCAATTCAAGTATCTCTCTGGAAGTAACTCTAGGACGACATGGGAAGTGGGGAGCAGCAAGAATTATGCCTTGGATCACGGTCTGTAACCACTAACACCCTCTCTGGTCACAGAGGCCACTTGTGCAAAGTGTGCTCTCAGAGGCTGACAGGGAGGCCATGGCTAAGACTCTTTTGAGCACTGATCTCACATCATATAACACACTGTGCTCTTCAAGAATTGTGAATAAATATCCTTAAGACCTTTGTGCACTGGGTGGCAAGTCATGAAGATGGGGACAATGTTTAGTTATCACAGAGCTCAATCACCTCATAATGGAAACTGGGGCCCCCAAGAAGGTAAAGAACTCACCCAAGATTGCGCAGCTCCTATATTATGTCTGTGCCCAATAGCTCTGTGATCAACGTGAGGACCAAAGGGGCCAAGTCAGGGGTCTCTTTGTTTTATTCTTCCTTTTCAACCCCATCGTTTCAGTGACCATGTCTTTTTCTCTAAGACCAGCTGACAGGGATCACTTTCAGGCAAACCCTGGCACAGAGCAATACTTCTGACCAGGGCAGAAACGTAATCTTGGCTACACACAGGAGTAACATCTCTGATACACCTCAAATTCTACAGCCTGGCAAAGTGCTCAGATGGCATGAAAGACTGGAGCCACCCAAGGCAGGGAAACTTCATCCCAAATGCCAGTGACAGGGAACACTTTCACCTCCAGAGCAGGGAGCATCGTCTAAAGTTTTTGCCAGTCCAGTATCCATCTCCCTGCCAGGGGGAACCACTCTTGGGCCATACAGTTCAGAAAGGAGCAACTCCACTACCCAGATCCAAGTTACCCAGGCCCAGCCAATGAAAACCAAACCCAGGTCTTCCCCTGGAATCATGTGGTATAAATTATGTTGTTTCCTGCATGTTGCCCAGGAAGCAGAAGGGAAGCCTAGAGCTTCTGGTAGCTAGTATGAGAAATCAAGGAAGAATCTGTCCAAGAATGAAGCCACCCAGATGACACCTAGGTCATGGAGGCAGAATCCTGACAATATCAGATGGACCCCTGGATCCAGCCAGACCTGAAGCCCTGGGCTTCTCGGTCATGTGAGCTAATACACATAATTTGTGTTTAGGATGCTGTGTGTTCTCATTGGTCACTTGCATCTGAAAGAGCTGTGACTTGTAATAGGAGAAAGCAAAGCCTGAGACCCTCTTCAGCTCCTTTCAAACTGATGGTACCAGGGATCTGTATTGAAGGCCCAGTGACTCCAGGAAAAGCCCAGGCCCAGGGGAAGTACTACAGAAAGGGGAGAACCTCCTTACCTGTGCCGGTTTGGCCATGGTCTCAGGTTCTGCAGCAGAAAACACTGTGGAGAAAAAAGAAATGCCATGAGATGCCTGTGCACTTTGACTCTCTCGATTCTTTCCCCCAGATTTCCCCACCTTTCCTTCCTCCCAAGGGAGAATGTGCTCCGCCTGCTCTTTCTCAACTGCTTCCAGCCCTTCAGGTTAAATCACACCCAAAGACGCGGCTCAGGGACAGGCACATTTTTGGGAGGATAACAGATGGACTTTTCAGGGTCCAGGGCCTCACACCATGATGGGAAAGACTCGTGGAACTGAGAGGATTTGGAAGAGGAAGAGAGGACAAGCCCACTGACCAGACGATTCCTCCAGGCCATGCAGGGCACTTTCCCAGATGCTGTCTCACCTAACCCTTCCAGCAATCCCTTCTGGCACCAAAGTCCCTTTTCTCATAGAGGAGGAAACTGAGGATGGGGAGGTTAAACAATTTGTCCAAGATCATACAGATTAAAATTGAATCACTATATACAAAATAGATAAACAAGGACCTACTATATAGTTAATATCTTGTGATAACACGTAATGGAAAAGAATTTGAAAAAGAATATATACGTATGTCGGAGAAGGCAATGGCACCCCACTCCAGTACTCTTGCCTGGAAAATCCCATGGATGGAGAAGCCTGGTGGGCTGCAGTCCATGGGGTCGCTAAGAGTTAGACACGACTGAGCGACTTCACTTTCATGAAAGTGGGTCACCTGCTGCGAATATCTGAGGGGCTCTGGTTTCTTTAGCATCTACTCCGATTAGGCACTGCTGTAGATGCTGAGTATATAGCAGTAAACAAGAGAGTTTCTAAAACCTGTGCTTTTCGGGAGCCCCCTCTATAATGGGGAAGAATAATAAATGCATATGATAAAAACTAACGAGAGAAGCTGAAACTTGGTCGGGAGAGAGTGACAAGGGGTGTGATCTCAGCTGGGGCGTTTGGAGGTATCATGAGCCATGTTGCTACCTAAAGGCAGTGAGGTCAGGGAGCTCAGTGTGGCTAGTATGGTGGCAGGGAGTGGGGTGGGGGCACTGGTAGGATGTGGCATCAAAGAACCAGTGCTTGAGGCCACTGTAAAGACTTTGGGTTTTTCTCTGATGGGACAGATCATGGGTGAGGGTGGAGAATGAACAAACAGGACACCCAATCTTATTGAAAGGGGTGTCAGGACACAGAATCTCCAGGGGAGGAAAAAGAAACAAACATCTTACCCCAAAAGAAATGCAAAAGGGAATGTTAACTGCTTTGGAAAGGGGAAGAGAAGGGTGGAGGGGCTGGGCTATGAAGCCCTCTTGGCAGATGGGCAGAGATGAAGAGATGCAATCTTGGGATTAGAGGAGGAAAGAAGGACTAGTGCTTTCCATTTAATTGGGACTGTACAATTTGATCTTTAAAAATCAGGTCTATGTATTACTTTTTAAAAGTAAAAGTAACAAACTCTTATCAGACTTAAATACAGTAAGACCCCACAGGGAGCTGAACCAGAACAGAGGGTATAAACGAAGGAGATGCTTAACCTGCCTGCTTTCCAGGTCTTCACATACCATCACCCCCATCCTACACCCCCACACACTAAGGGGAAATCAGCTCCTGATCTCAGCGCATAATCCTGCTCTCACTCTGGGGCCACTGGAGACCCGCAAGAGAGTGGGAACACAGGTTTGGAGTCAGACAGGCAGACCTGGGCTCAAGTCCGGTTTGTCACTTACTCGCTATGTGACTTTGGGCACATTGCTCATCTCTGAATTCAAGGTTATCTCGAGTACAAAACTGGGGCCTTCCTCTTCCTGCCTTGGGGAGTTGGAGGAGGAGACTCAACTTATGCCAAGGCCAGGCAGAGATGTGTTCTCAGTAAGTGGTGGCCTTCAGTGTGCTGGGTGATATTCTAAGGACAGGGCTCTGTCGTGTTTATCTATGTGTCCCTACTGCCTGAATTCAAGTCCCCCAAACAGCAAGTCAGCAGACAGACTTGAGTGAAGAGCAGAGCGCAGCGATTTGCCTGCAACCGCAGAGAGCTCAGAGCGGAGCTTGAGAAAACCCTGCTTGTTTTCCTGACAACCAAGGGCCCTCTGGTACAAACTTGAGCTCGCCACTCACTCGAGTGTTCTTGCCTGGAGAATCCCAGGGACGGGGGAGCCTGGTGGGCTTCCGTCTATGGGGTCGCACAGAGTTGGACACGACTGAAGCGACTTAGCAGCAGCAGCAGCAGGAAATGGAAACTCCGCCAGTGGGTAGGGAGCCCACGTCTACCCCGAGGGGTTCGACAAGGAGCCAGCTATGGGTTTCCCCAGGCCAGGGGGACGGTGTGGGCAAACGTGAGGGAGCACCAAAGTCAGCAGAGGAAAGGGACCGCAAGAGGAGCCGGAAGTCACCTGCATCTCCTGCTTCAAAGCATTTTTCTTTGGCCTTGTTGCTGGAAACTTTAGCAGCTGGCGGCAGCCCGGGCCCATCTGGATGGCTCAGAGGAGGGGCCGCCAAGTCTTTGGGAAAATGCTCTGGGTTTTGAGAGCAGTCTGTATGTGCCTCTTGTGAGTGCATGTCTTGTGTATACATAGAAAGCAAACATCGTCCAGAACTGCATGTTCTGAGTGCAGTTCAAAGGAGCTGAGCTTCGACAGCCCCTCCTTTGAGGGCTGGGGGAAGCTCTGGAGCTAATCACAGAGGCGCCACTGAGGCTTTATGAGGGGCTCTGATCCCTTCCAGGGTGACCCAGACCACACTTCTCAAGTTGCCTGAATAAACGTTTTACATCCAGTGTTTCAGAATCCCAGATCTAACAACCCGCTGCTTCAAGTTCCTCACTTTCTAGACAAAGATAAAGGCATGTCAGGCTCAGACAAGGGCCCACCTCTCCACCTCCCATATTCAGGTCATCACAAGCCTCCACATAGCAATGAGCCCTCGCTGCAATAGGAAGTGAAGAGGCCAAAGGAAAAGACCCAGGTTCGGTTCCCAGCCTGCCCCTCTGTTCAGACAAGCTAGGTTGCCTCTCTCAACCTCAGTTTCTTCATCAGCAAACTGTGGACAATGTTACCCCATCTTTGGGAAAACCGAAAGAGGGTGTGAAAGACTTTTGCAGATACCAACCAGGGATTCTCATAGCAAAATCTCAGAACATCAGTCCTGGGAGAGTTCTCCCCCAAGGCCACAGGACTCCTCTCTATCCCCCTCCCACTCTCAATATGCAAGTTTCATCATCTTGGTTGAAACAGCTTATCAAGACTGGCAGGTATGGCCACTCTACACTGGTGCCTCTCTCCTCCCAGAAGCTCTGAATCTCTTCAGACATGGATTTCCATGAAGGTTCATCAGGACAGATCATTCCAGAAACCCATTCAAGGCAGAGTGGCCTTCTGGCCTTGTGCTGCTGTGACTACCTCCTGCCTTAGTCCTTCCGGCTGCCAGCAAACAGGACTGACTCCAGGAGGAACACTCTGGGGTATAGAATACTAGGGCTGGCTCGACCACCAATGCCCAACTATAGCATTGCAGAAACCGAGAACCAGACAGAAAGTCTCGTCCAAGTCCTGCAAAAGGCATGGCCTTGGAGGTCAGACCCAGTCACAGCTTTACCCCCTAGCAATTTGTAATTTTGTAAGTTACCTAAACATGAATCTCAATTTCCACATCTACAAAATAAAGTTCCAAACATTTACAAAGGACACAGCGTGGCATTTTGTAATTAAGACTGTAGGCTTTGCAGTCACAGCCTAAATTCAAATGCTAACTGCTCATGGCCATGGGTGAATTGCATCATTTCTCTCTTACTCAGTTTCTTCACCTCTAAAATGATAATCTCATAAAGTTTTTGTGAATATTCAATACAGTAAGGCAGGTAAAATACTTAGCATGGTGAAGTGCAGAGTAAATGTTGAATTAGTGGTGCTAGCTTCCATTAAGCGGATTTCCCTGGTGGCTCAGATGGTAAAGTGTCTGTCTACAATGCGGGAGACCCGGGTTCAGTCCCTGGGTCGGGAAGATCCGCTGGAGAAGGAAATGGCAATCTACTCCAGTACTATTGCCTGGAAAATCCCATGGACAGAGGAGCCTGGTAGGCTACAGTCCATGGGCTCGCAAAGAGTCAGACACAACTGAGCGACTTCACTCACTCACTTACTTACTTAGCTTCTGTTAAAACAATCATTGTCATTTGAGCAGTGGTCTCCAAAGTGGGGTACCAGACACAATGATCCATTGGGGTGCAGGATGAGAATACTACAACTTACAACTTTTTAAACTGATCTTGGGACTTCCCTGGTGGTCCGGTGGCTAAGAATCTGAGCTCCCAATGCAGGGGGCGCAGGTTTAATCCTTGGTCAGGGAACTAGATTCCACATGCCACAACTGAGAGTTCACAAGACGCAGCTAAAGATCCCGAATGCCTCATCTAAGACCTGGTAGAAATAAGACAGATAGAAATAATGCACTGATCTTGTCCTTTCATGTTCCACTTTTACGTCTGCTATACATACCTAAAGGTAAAGATGCATATTAGGGGTTCAGGCTGACAGAAGTACACAATCAAGAATATGGACTCGATGGAATGAAGCAGAGGAAGGAGAAGAAAGAGGGGAGAAGAAGCACCGGCCTAAGAAGAAGCACTTCTGTCTTCAAAACGCAGCCTGCCGGCTTTGGAGGAATTGAGTGCACTTTTGTGGGGAGAGAGATGTTGAGTATTAGGGTATGAGATCAAGTGTGGAGGGTAAGGGCAAATTGAGGAAAATTTTATAAATAATCTGGAAAACCATCCAAAAAAAATCACCCAAACCTCTGTGGCCCAGGAGTGCCCAAGGTGCTGCCCACTCTTCTCCAAGGGCCTCCTTCAGCGTAGGCCCTCTGAGCTCAGCATTCAAGGCCCTTGACATCCTTCCTGACTTGCTTGCCCTCCTCTTCCTCTTCACCCACCGCCTCACCCCCTTTCCCCCTAAACCAGGAATCTCTTCCACTAGCACTTTCTAACCAGTCTTCTAGCATCAAAATCAGCGCTTTTTCGATTCTGACTTCATTAATAACCACCTGCAGAGTTTTTCAAACTTAGCAAAGCATAAGGCCACCTCCAGAGACTCAACAGGCCACAGATGAAGCCTGGGCTTTTGAAATTTTTGAAAACTTTCCTAAGTGACTCTAACTCTTCTAGGAAGCCAGGAGGGGCTTTTCCCACCTTTGAACAACAGTGTGATTCTGAAACCATCTACTCATGAGAGGCTTGGGTCAACCGCTTTATCATTCCTCAGTTAGATGGAGGCTGTTTGTCTTCAAGGTATTACAAGGGGAAAAAAAAATCTATAAAAACCCAATTCTTAGAGACATGCTCATTCTGTCCTATCTGATAAAAAGTTGGGTGGATTTCCCTCCCTTTCCCCTCCCTCACCTCTGGTGGAAAAACCTGTTTGCCTCCATTTGCACATTCCTTTTGATATAAAAGTAACTACTTATTCTCTTCTGAGCTGGTTCTAACATATGCCTGGTCTAGTCACTGATTATTGAATAGAATAAAATCTTTTGCACATGATCATTTTTATATCTGTGTGACTGATAAAAAGGTAGAATCACTTTACCTTTTTACCTTTTCCTGAAAATCATTGTGTATGTTTCCTTAATGCACCCCCTACTACCAAGGGTGGTTTATAAGGATTGTTGAGTGAAAGATACTGAGTAATTTCCATGCTTTCTTTAGTGACTCCTTTGAAAAAAATCATAGAATAAAAAGAAATCATCTTGCCAACCATTTTCAAACTCATTATACAGCCAGGAGAGGAAATTACTGGAGGGGTTAAGCAACTTTCCCTGCTCATACAAAACATTAGTGATTAAGCAGGGCCTCATTTTTCAATACATTGAGTGCCTCCTGCATGCCCATTGGCAGGAGCTGGGGGGTAGAAAAGATAATAGGACAGATGAATCTCCCACCTCAATGAAGCTGACAAATTTTTGTGCAGTGACCTGCAATTTTTTTTTTTTTGGATCCCATATACCGCCAGTAACAAAAGGAAAAAAAAAGACCATTCATTACATGAAACAAACATACTTTTTGAGCATGAGATTAAAAACATATATAGTAAGAAGTCTAATAATTTCTTCTGGCATCCCAGTAAATCATCTTTAGTGCTTCCCAGGGTGTGCGCACCCCTCTTTGGAGGCCCCTGGGCTACAAAATCTAGATCCTCCCCTTTCTTCTTTTCTGATGGCTCCTCCCCACCACAGTCTGCAGGAAGACACCAAGGGCCGGCCCCTCCCCCTGCCAGGACCTGCCTTAATGAAGCCAGAGTAAATGCCTTTCCTGGCCCTGTGCCCCGGCACACCCCCGAGCTCACAGCACTCGGATTTCTTAGAGAGCAGTGTCTTCCCCTCTCCTGACCCAGAGCCATTGATCCTCAGGCAGGATAAGGCCCCAGGAGAGAAGCTGGGATGGCCCAGCTTTGGAGTTGGACTGGCTTGGGTTTGAATCCCAGTTCAGGCCACTTTCATGAGCAACAAAAAAGCACAGTGTCTCCCAGCACACAGGCAGGAGCCAGACTGCCCGAGACTGCAGCCGGATCTGCTGTTCAGGAGCTTGAGTGGCCTTGGGCACGTACTTAGCTTCAAATGTAAAATAGGGGATAAATTAGCGCCTACCTCAGAGGAGCTGCGGTGAGCATAAAAACAGTTTAGGCATATCTAGTGCTTAGGAGGGGGCTTCCCAGGCAGCTCAGAGGTAAAGAATCCACCTGCCAATGCAGGAGACACGGGTTTGACCCCTGCATAGGGAAGTCCCCTGGAGAAGGGAATGGCTACCCACTGCAGTATTCTTGCCTGGGAAACTCAATGGACAGAGGAGTCTGGTGGGCTACAGTCCATGGGGTCACAAAAGAGTCGGACACAACTTAGTGACTAAAGAACAACAGTGCTTAGAAGACATCCCGGAACACAGGACACCCTATGTAAATGTTAGTGTTCTTTCTACCCAAAACGTATGATAACTGAGTTTCCACATTTGCAGAAAGGGCATGGTAACAGCATCCAACATATCAAGGGTTCAGCCAAGACCTGGTAAGTTACAAGGTTCAATAAATAATAGAAGTTACTATTTTTTTATTATTTACAAAGACACCCGTTTGGTAGATGAGGAACCCAAGGCTCAGGTCATCTGCTTCCTCAAGCACCACACCCTTCTGAGATTCTAGCAGTAGCATCTGATTCTCTGGGCAGGGTGCTCTCAGTTTACAAAACACTTTTTCACATATGCCATTTTATAATTGGAGAGGGAAATGGCAACCCACTCCAGTGTTCTTGCCTGGAGAATCCACCAGGGGAGCCTGGTGGGCGTCAGTCTATGGGGTCACACAGAGTCGGACAGGATTGAAGCGACTTAGCAGCAGCAGCCATTTTATAATCTTATGAGGGAGAATATCAACCTCATTGTCATTTTACAGAAGGGGATCCGAGGCTCCGAGAACCCAAGGCCAGGCATTCCTCCTTAGCCAGTCTCTGGAGAGAACTTCTCAACCCCAAAAGGAAAGGGAATGTGGCTGGATTCCAAACCAACACGTTTTGACGGATGGATAAGGGCGCCCTGACCCAAGACTTCCTCTCCTCTTTTGAGATGGAGCTAGAGGAACAGGCAAGTTGAAAATCAGGGTCGAGACCACACCCTGTGCTTTGTCCCCACCCAGGAAGCATCTTGGAGAGGTTGGGGGAGGTGAGGTTAGGGACATGACTGGACCTCTGTGGAAAAATTCTAGACTGGTGCATGAAGAGCCAGCAGCCCCAAACCATTTGACCAGCTGGGTCCCCTGGGCACAGCTCTTAACCCTCTAAAGAGGAAGGCACCAAGGCCCAGAGCGGTAGTAGTGTGCCTGGGGCCCCGGCTGGCTAGTGCAAGGCAGAGGCTGGGGCTGGGTGTGGCTGGAGCGCCTCTGGGTGCTGCAGTGCAGATGCTCCAGACACTGGCAGGGACCCAACACTGCAGAGCTCCCCGTCCCCATCTCAGGAATGAGCCCAACAGGCCAGGTCCCTGGCTTCCCAGGGGCAGCCCCCTCTTCTGCACACTTCAAGACAGAGTCTGCTCCAGTAACAGCTGTGGCCCTTACCCAGAAACCACAAATATTTTCTGTATCCCAGCAGCCTGGGCCTCAGGAACAAAGAGTGGAAGGCAAAGAAAGATGGATGAGTGACTGTCACAGCTGCCCAGGGGGATGGGTGCCTCTGCCCCACCCTATTCCCCACAATCCTAAAGCTCAGAACAGTTGAATCCTAGACCACCAATGCAGCAAGAGGCTTTCCTATAGAAGGGTAACTAAGGCACAGAGCAGGAAGGGGTTTGCCCAAGGACCCCAGCGCCTGGAACTGTGACCCAACTTTTCACTGACCCTGAGGCCAGTGCCCTCTGTGTTGGTGCAGAGCTTGCCAGCCAGAAGGGCAGGGTCCGTGACAACTGAAACTGGGAGGCCATTCACCTCCAAAGTGGGGGCTAAGAAGGTCATGATAACAGGTTGGGTCAGTGGGGCCGGCAATTTAAGGTGTGCTTTGGGTAGGGGAGGAAGGGGAAGTGAGAGGAAACGGTGGACCAGGGAAACCAGAGCTCTTTTACAAACTCCGGGGCCTATGTCCAAATTTGGAATTGTCAGTGAAGACCCACCAAGGTTGAGAGGAAAGGAAGGGGAGGGAGGAAGCAAAGGACCACCCTACCCCTTCTCCTTGCAAGACCGAGCTGGGTAGGCCAAGCTTCTCAAGCCTGTAATCAAGACTTCCCAAATCTGTCATCATTCTCTGCAGCTGACAAATCAATTTTCACAGCCATTGCTTCCTCTGAGAGGGGCTGGGTTTTTCAGTTCTGGGCTTGGAGACAGAAACTGAGGCTCAGAAAGGGAATGCTAGGGATTCAAGGTCACACTGCAAGCTGCTGGTGGAGCCAGGATTGGATTCAGGGAAAATCACACCCATGCTAGTATCTGAGGTGTGATCTGAGGCCCCCAAGCTTTGGAAAGGCCAACCCTGGACTGAGGGGATCAGGAGGAAGGGTGTGGCCTCCACGCCATCACAAGGCTCCTGGAGCCCAGCTGGGAGTCTCCTCTAGAAGAGAGGAGTGGTCCCTAGCAGGCGGGAGGGTCCATGGGGCCTGGAGTTGTGGACAGCCCAGCGCCCCTCTCGGTCAGCATACAAAGGGTCCTCCCTCGGGAACACACACAAGCCATTTCAGGTGTAGCCCCAGGGTCTGATTCTTTTTGCCCAGTCTTCGGCTCCAGCCACACCCTTCCCTGGGGGCCCTTAAACCCCCACCCAGGTGCCTCCAACCCGGGGCCTTCTAAGTCTCTCAAGCCCCTCACGGCAGGGGTCCCGGGGCCCCCCGCCCCTCCTCCACACTCTGCAGAGCAGCACCCGCTGTCCCCTCCCTCCTCCTCTTTTCTCCTTTCCAAGCCGCAGCCCGCGCGCCCTCCGCCTCCGCTTCCCCGCCTGCGGCCGTGGATTTGCTCCACTGCGCTGCCCCAGACACGCGCTGCCCGCGACCCTCTCGGGTTACCGCGCCCTCGAGTTCCCGGTCCCCGCGCCCCTCCCCGGAGCCGGCGGCAGGCGTGGGTCAGCGATGACTGGGCGTTTACGGCTCTCCCTTCAGGTCCCTACAACCGCCCCCCGCCCCGAGTGGGGTGGGGGGCTCCCCTGGAGCGATCCCTTCTCCAGCTTCAACCTACTCACCCCGCGGCGGAAGCCTCCCGTAGCGGACGGACAGAGGGGCAGACCGACACGCGGACGCGGAGCTCGCTGGGTCAGAGCCCGTTAGCAGAGCTGCAGCAGTCGCAGCGCAGGGGCGGGCCAGGACAGTCTTCGGCTCCCGGGCCCGACACGTGGCACGCAGGGGCCAATCGGGCTCGCCTCGCCTCCCCCACCCCCACCCTTCCCCCATCCCCAAACTCTTTCGCTCCTGGAATCTTAGAATGTCACCAGCCGGGAGGGGCCTCTCCAGGAGAACCTCCGTCCAAGCTCAGTCCCGGGACCCGCGCGACCTAGAGGGAAGGCGGACAAAGGTCACTCGGCCATTCAGGACCAAAAATCAGAGCTCCCGACTCCAGTTCTGTACGCTTTCCCCCAAATTCTTGCTGCTCGCCCTAGCTTTGTTGAGAAACAGGACCTTGAAGCTTAACAAAGTTAAAGCCAAGCATTTAATCTGCCTGATCAAATTCTATTCCTCAACAGCCCCATCAGGTCTGTGACATGACTCAGCCACTTTCCAGAGGAGAGCCCAGAGAAGTCCAGTTTTTAAACGACGGTCACACAGCTAGTAAGTTGTGGAGTGGGGACTCCAACCTGGGCCAGGTGATTCCGGAGGGGTGCTTGCTCCAGCTTTGCTCTGGGGAGCGCACAATCCCCAGGAAAGGGAGACAGACTAGCAGCTATAATTTGGGGCTGTGGGGGAAAACCATAGAATAATTAGAAAGGGATAAACTTTGGAAATCCAGAGGAACTGAGAATGACTGTCCCCCAGGGGATTTGTAAAGGCTTCCTGCAGGAGGTGATGCTGCAGTAAAATCAGAAGTACTTCCCACCCTCACCCACCCTTAGAAATTCTGCTTTGATGGGAAGATGGCAACCCTGGGCTGCTGAGTCTTCATAGGCAAGACTCTTAGATGCTCTGATTTTCAATTTGCTCAACCAAAAGAGGGATCATCAAAGCTCCTTCCAAATGTTGTCTTCAATCTGTCGCTAGTTTCAGTTCAGTTCAGTTCAGTCGCTCAGTCGTGTCCGACTCTTTGCAACCCCATGAATCGCAGCACGCCAGGTCTCCCTGTCCATCACCATCTCCTGGAGTTCACTCAGACTCACGTCCATCGAGTCCGTGATACCATCCAGCCAATCTCATCGTTGGCCGTCCCCTTCTCCTCCAAACTCTAAACCTCTAGAAAGGAGTATGTTCATCTATTGATTCCCCCAACATTTACTGAGCACCTGCTTCATGCTGGGCATTGAGCTGGGAGACCAGGGAACAAATAGTAAATGAAGCCCAGACCTGCCCTCAGGGAGCTTCTACTCTTATGGAAGACAAATGGTTAGGTCTTTGTTAATATAAAGATTATGTAGTTACAATCTGGCAGCAATAAAAGATGCTTTAATGGCAGATGGATCCTGCCTAACCTACATCTCTGAATGAGAATCATGTTAAATTGTAACCAAAAGATGAACGGAATCTAGTAGGAGACTAAGAAGAAATTAAAGTAATTAATGGTTTAAATAAGTAAATTAATTACTTTATTAACTTAAGATGACATCTGCTGTTAGCAGAAGTGTTCCTGGACACGGGTTCCTGCAGAATAACTCAAAGGTATTGCTATGTATATTCATTCAGGAGGACCAGGACCCTGCCTCAAGACTGCACTATTTTCTCTTCACTGCCCCTCCTTTGTTTCTACATCCCCTCCCTTCCCTCATTAGCAACTGCTTGAACTTAGTTAGTTCAGTCGCTCAGTCGTGTCCGACTCTTTGCGACCCCATGAATCGCAGCACGCCAGGCCTCCCTGTCCATCACCATCTCCCGGAGTTCACTCAGACTCACGTCCATCGAGTCCGTGATGCCATCCAGCCATCTCATCCTCTGTCGTCCCCTTCTTCTCCTGCCCCCAATCCCTCCCAGCATCAGAGTCTTTTCCAATGAGTCAACTCTTCACATGACGTGGCCAAAGTACTGGAGTTTCAGCTTTAGCATCATTCCTTCCAAAGAACAACCAGGACTGATCTCCTTCAGAATGGATTGGTTGGATCTCCTTGAGTCCAAGGGATTCTCAAGAGTCTTCTCCAACACCACAGTTCAAAAGCATCAATTCTTCGGCGCTCAGCCTTCTTCACAGTCCAACTCTCACATCCATACATGACCACAGGAAAAACCATAGCCTTAACTAGACGGAACAGGGAAGGTCGTGGAGGCTGATGAAAGCCTGTTTTTCTACAAACAAGAAATGGGGATGCAGAAAGGATTTATATGTGGAAGCCCTACAGGGTCCTGCTTCAGAAGCAACACCTTCTGAGATAGACTGTGAGGAGGCTGGCTGGCCCAAGCAAGGATAGAGGTGAGGTCTTCTCAAGCATCATAACAGTATCTGCTATTTATTGAGAATTTTGTATGAGCCAGGCACCATTATAAATGCTTTACTTGCAATGCCACATTGAATCCTCACAATTCATTAGTAAATATTTATTCAGTACCTCCTCTGTACCAGGCACTATTTTAAACTTTATCAGCAAACACAATGATCTCTGCCCTCATGGAATCTGCATTCCAGCAGAGGGTAGATAGATACACAATAAGTAATCATGACAGTATGTTAGAAGGTGATAAGTGCTTTGGACAAAAAGAAGAAAAAGCAGATGAAGTGTCCCAGGCTGGTGGGGGAAGCTGCAACGTTACATAGGGTTTTCAGCAGAGGAAACAGCTGGAGCAAGCCTGGAATGTTGAAGGAGCAGCAGGAGGCCAGTGGAGTGGAATGAGCCAGAGGGAAGGAGGGGCGGGAAGGTAGGGACAGGGATGGGCAGGGAGAGGAGAAGATATAGCTTCTGACGTCTATAAAGGCAGGAACAAAGAGATTTTCCAGCTCAAGAAGAGACAGTGAATTTGCCCTTCATTTGCCTTTTGTTTCATTAGGTCCCTCGATGGATTTCTACCCTATTGGTGAGGGCAAGCCTCTGCACTCAGTCTACTGAATCAAGCCCTTATCTCTTAGCTTATCAAATATTAACCCCAAAATAATGTTTTACTTAGCTGGGCAGCCCCCTTGTGAAAGGAAAATCCAAATGGACTTGGTATTTGTTAGAGCTCTCTAAATATAGAGCCTGGATGCCATTGAGGAAGTGTGACTTACGCTTGTCTTAGCCTAGATGGAATCTGATGGAATTTGTTCTTGTCCAGAACATCTATTTTCATCCAGAGGCTAATACTCAGGTACTCATCAAACACTTACCTTAAGAAGAACTTAAAACAGCCATCCCTTAAGGACAAACACTTTCTTACATTAGAGTCCAGCCTCATGGCTTTTAATACAAGTGCAGTTTTTCTTTAATTTTTTTTTTCTTTTTTTGCCACACTGCACAGCTTGGAGGATCTTGGTTCCCTAACCAGGGATTGATCTTGGCCGTGAAAACACACAGTCCTAACCATTTGACTACCAGGGAATTCCCAGCTTCATGGCTTTTGCCTATAATTATAAGCCCTTGACTCTTTCTCTTCTTTGGAACACTATTTCAGTTTTACTGGAATCTGTGACTCCCAAATCACAATTCGTAAGACCAAACAAACTCTTTTCTTATTTGCAGCCTTCTGCACTTCTTTCTTTGACCTGATCAGACAAATGAATACAGAGTGACCTGCCTCTGCCCTCACTCCAGCATCACCGCCGACTGGAATAAAGCACCTACCAGAGTGCACTGTGCTCTGCCGTTTTCTTAGGTGGTCCTGGCTTGTGGTGCTCAGCCCTGTACCTGAACCTCCCACCTTAGAAAACGTTCTGTTCTATTTCAGTGTCCTCTGTGCCAGTTTTCAGGACTTTGTTTCCCATTTTGGTGTGGTGATTAATCACTCTTGGAAAAATGAAATTTTTCCTCTCTAAAGGTAAGGCTCCAGTATTCTTGTGTAGAGAATCCCATGGACAGAGGAGCCTGGCGGGCTACAGTCCGTGGGGTCACAAGAGTCGGACACGACTTAGCAACTAAACCACCACCACCAAACGTAAGGCTATAGAGCAGCCCCCCTGGAACTCCTGTGTAAGAGCTATGTACTCCAGTCCTGGAAGTGTTTATCTTGCTGGACTATAATTACCTGGGGTGATTTACAATTAAATCGGCCAACTTGGGGCTTATTGGAAATTCCCAAATTAGTTTATCTACACAGTTAATTAGAAAAAGGATGTAAGACAACAAATAACAGGAAGCCTATTTCAATTGGTCTTCAGTTCAGTTCAGTTCAGTCGCTCAGTCGTGTCCGACTCTTTGCGACCCCATGAATCGCAGCACGCTAGGCCTCCCTGTCTATCACCAACTCCCAGAGTTCACTCAAACTCACGTCCATCGAGTCCGTGATGCCATCCAGCCATCTCATCCTCTGTCATAGCCTTCTCCTCCTGCCCCCAATCCCTCCCAGCATCAGAGTCTTTTCCAATGAGTCAACTCCTCACATGAGGTGGCCAAAGTACTGGAGTTTCAGCTTTAGCATCATTCCTTCCAAAGAACAACCAGGACTGATCTCCTTTAGGATGGACTGGTTGGATCTCCTTGCAGTCCAAGGGACTCTCAAGAGTCTTCTCCAACACCACAGTTCAAAAGCATCAATTCTTCGGTGCTCAGCTTTCTTCACAGTCCAACTCTCACATGCATACATGACCACTGGAAAAACCATAGCCTTGGCTAGACGAACCTTTGTTGGCAGAACAATGTCTCTGCTTTTGAATATGCTATCTAGGTTGGTCATAACTTTTCTTCCAAGGAGTAAGCGCCTTTTAATTTCATGGCTGCAGTCACCATCTGCAGTGATTTTGGAGCCCAAAAAAATAAAGTCTGACCCTGTTTCCACTGTTTCCCCATCTATTTCCCATGAAGTGATGGGACCAGATGCCATGACCTTAGTTTTCATAATGTTGAGCTTTAAGCCAACTTTTTCACTCTCCTCTTTCACTTTCATCAAGAGGCTTTTTAGTTCCTCTTCACTTTCTGCCATAAGGCTGGTGTTATCTGCATATCTGAGGTTATAATTGGAATTGAGAGCCTCCAAATACAATGAACCCACAACAGCTTCCCTGGGAGAAACGCAATGTCATTTGAGTTACATCTTACAAATTTTTGTACAATTGTAAATGCAGCTCTTAGAGGCAGTTCAAATTCTACCCATTCCTTTTCATGAATCCCAAAACCATCCCTATTTATCTCAAAAGGCTTGTAACCTCTCTGAGAACTCTTACCTAAGCCATCTCTGATTCCCAAGACTGGAGAAAATAATTTTTAAAAAGGAAAAGAGGTATTTTTAAACTCAAATTGCCTAAAAGACTCTGTTGCTCAAATTACCTCCTTAAAATTGCAAAGGCATATATATATGTCAAAGGCATATATACCTATGCCTGATTCATGTTGAGGTTTGCCAGAAAACAACAAAATTCTGTAAAGCAATTATCCTTCAATTAAAAAATAAATGAAAATTTAAAAATTGCTTGTCAAGGGCAAATACAGGTCTTAAAGGTATTCTCCACAAATAATGAAAGACTTCATTTAGACATTGTAGGTTGATCCACCCATCCAGCTGCATAATATCTGGTTTCAAAGGGGGTTGTCATAACAGAAAGAGCAGTATGGATAGTCTTCTGCAGGGGATAAATCTCAGTGTTACAAAAAGGAAGTTCAGAGATAGATGGATAACAGGTAGGAGGACATTGTGGTGGACATTCAGAGGAACAGGAAGGAGCAGAGGGAGCTAGCGAGAGCACTCTTAGGACTTCAGAGGATTTTTCCAAAGTGGAAATGCTCTGAAATCCCCAACCAAGCATCGAAAGTCTTAACCGCTGGATTGCCAGGGAAATCCCACTTACCAATTCTGTATGCAGTAGTGTGTATATGTTAATCCCAAACTCCTAATTTATCTCCCCCCTCTTCCTTTTGATAACAATAAGATTATTTTCTCTGTTTGTGAGTCTGTTTCTGTTTTGTAAATAAGTTCATTTGTATCCTTTTTTAGATTCGGCAAATAAGCTATATCATATATTTGTCTTCCTCTGTCTGACTTACTTCACTTGGTATAATAATTTCTACAAACTAGTGAGTTTTGTATTATACCTGATTAAGGACTAAACTTTTAAAATGAAAACTGTGAGATCGTGTGTCTGTTTGTGTAGATATCTATGTATGTACATTATAAATATAGATATGCTGTTTTTTTCTACGTTCAGATGGTGTTGCTAAAACTAATTTGTAAAAGAGCTCTATTTAATTGGCTTAAAACAAAAAAGCACTGTATAAATTGAGTATATTCCCTGATATATAACAGAAACTAAGCCAAATGTTTTTTAGGTTCACATGATCTAGGATTAATCCATGGTAAATAAATTTAATTTGTTTATTGGCTTATTCCTATTGGTCTGCTCTTGATAATAAGTGACTGTAAAAGGTAGAGCCTGTTTTGTCAAAACTGCACCTTATTTTCTACATTGTCTTTATCAGGTCTTTAGTCCTCTGGATATCAAAAAAGCTAAATTTTGCTCAGAACTATATAACCTTCTATGTTTGCCTGTGAAGTCATTGTTATTATTATTTAAATGGATAACTAAGTATATTTTCACAATGACCTATGATCCTGTTTGACCAAGTGTTTTGAAAAACTTTGATATTTTTGACAGACTTTCCAAAATGAAATTCTCAACAAAGTCTTTGTGACTTAGAACTAACTCTGAGATTTGAAATATTTCACAGGGTCTCTCAAATCTACCAAAGATTTGTTTTCTCTCCTTGTAGAAAGGGAGATGTTAAACTAATTAGATACGGTATTTAATTGATACCATATGGTATTTAACTGATACCTTATTTGATATGTTACATTACACGGGAAGCACTGTTTCCCGTGCTGTGAAGAGCAGACTCGGTGGGTTGTTGCAGGTACAGACTTGACTGGAATGGGCTGAGGGTTACAAACACCAGCTACTTATTCCAGGAGCTTTGCTGTAAAGGGCAGCAAAGATACGTGGCAGTTTCTGGCAGGAGGATGGGGTCAAGAGGAGGGTTCTGGTTTTTTTTTTAATGATTGGAGGCATCCAATCATTTAGCATATTCGGGTGCTGATGGGAACGATCGGATAGAGAGGGACAGCACAGATGACGGACAAAGAGTGGGACCTAGGGGACGTCCTTAGTGGCTCAGTAAAGACTTCAAGCTCCCAATGCAGGGGCCTCGGTTTGATCCCTGGTCAGGGAATTAGAGCCTGCAGGCTGCAACTAAAGTTCCCACATGCAACAACTAAGACCTTTATTTACTTGGTGCAGTCAAATAAATAATAATTTTTTAAAAAGAGTGGAATCTAGTGCACAAATATAGGGATTTGCAGTAAGGTTAACTGAAGTTCAGAGAAATTATGGCCTTTGCCCAAAGTCAGCCCAAGGGACTGACAGCAGGAGTGAAAGCCAGGTCCCCTTAACTGCCGAGCCCAAGGCCTTATTCCCTGAGCTACAGAAAGAAGTCTAATATATCAGTAATTCTTTTTGAGCCGATCATCTCCTATCTGGGAATTAATCCTAAGAAATTTTAGTCCAAAGGAAATAGTTTGAAATACAGAGAAAGCTTTTTTAGGCCCAACGGTGTATTTCTTAACTGCAAAAAAGGAAACAAACTAAGCATCCAGGGACTGTGGAATAGCATATGTCACACAGCCTCACTGGCTAGTGGAAACAAAGCCTGAAAGGAGACAAACAAAGGATGTCTGTGTTAGGAAGGGAGAGCAGGCCACGATGACTTCATGTCTTTGGCGCTGGCCCAAGCCCCCTCCTCCATGGGGTGGCCCTTCCGAAAGTGTGGTGCTGTGACACAGGCCAGCACAAGGGACCGGGATTCCAGACTTTCTCACTTCCCTTCGCTGGACTGTGGTTTCTTGAAGATGAGAGAGGTTCAAGATCTGGTTGGTGACGCTAGCTGGTGACGCTGCCTGCCAATGCAGGAGAGGTTCAGTCCTTGGGTGGTGAAGACCCCCTGTAGGAAGGTGTGGCAACTCACTCCAGACACTGACAAGGAACACAGGCGTGCACGCCCCCCTGGGGAAGCTTGAGACGGTCCCATACTGCCACCTACTGGCAGTTCCTAGTTCTGCCTGCCTCCGTCCGGAGAGGGGAGCCACTGCTGGTTGTTCCCGAGATGGGTCTCATTTTATTTTTAAAAAGTTTGGCCGTACTACATAGCTTGTGGGATCCTAGTTCCCGAGCAGGGATTTGACTTGGGTTCTCAGCAGTGAAAGTGTGAAGTCCTAACTACCCGACTACCAGGGAATTTCTGGGTCTGTTTTATTTTATTATTTTTTACTTATATTTTTAGGCCACACTGCACTGCATGTGGGATATTAGTTCCCTGACCAGGGATCAAACCCGCACCCTCTGCATTGAAAGCACAGAGTCTTAGCCACTGGAACACCAGGGAGGTCGCCCCAGGTCATGCTGTAACTTCATTTCAGAAAAGCACCCCAGACTGCTCACATGACCACCAGGAATAACCTTTCCCTCCACCACTCCTCCAAAGGTCTGTTTCAGTGCCCAGCATTTCTCCACAGGACTCGAGGGTCACTTCTGTCTAAGGAAAAGCACATAAGGGGTTTCACTAGGCACAAAGCAGATTGTTTTCTGCTCTGGGGTCTTACGAGGACACTTAGTTTTGGGCAGGCAGCTCACGGAGAGGATAAAGAGATGGGGAAGCAGTGTACTAAAGGAAGACAGGCTTTAAAAGCACAGACCCACTTTTCTCGTTGTTTCATTCCTCATTATAAAAATAATGGGTGTTCATTATAGATAATCAAAAGAGGAAAAAAAATTAAAGCCGTGATTTTAAAATCCAAAGATAGCCTACATCATCACATCATTCTTTATCATAACAACAACACCAATAATAGCAACATTTACAGAGAACTTACGCGCCACTGGAGAAGGGAATAGCAAACCACTTCAGTATTCTTGCCTTGAGAAGCCCATGAACAGTATGAAAAGACAAAAAGATAGGACAGTGAAAGAGGAACTCCCCAGGTCGGTAGGTGCCCAATATGCTACTGGAGATCAGTGGAGAAATAACTCCAGAAAGAATGAAGGGATGGAGCCAAAGCAAAAACAACACTCATTTGTGGATATGACTGGTAATGGAAGCAGATCCGAAGAAGCTGAAGCTGAATGGTTCTATGAAGACCTACAAGACCTTTTCAAACTAACACCCAAAAAAGATGTCCTTTTCATTATAGGGGACTGGAATGCAAAAGTAGAAGTCAAGAAACACCTGGAGTAACAGGCAAATTTGGCCTTGGAGTACAGAATGAAGCAGGGCAAAGGCTAATAGAGTTTTGCCAAGAAAATGCACTGGTCATAGCAAACACCCTCTTCCAACAACACAAGAGAAGGCTCTACACATGGACATCACCAGATGGTCAACACCAAAATCAGATTGATTATATTCTTTGCAGCCAAAGATGGAGAAGCTCTATACAGTCAGCAAAAACAAAACTGGCAGCTGACTGTGGCTCAGATCATGAACTCCTTATTGCCAAATTCAGACTTAAATTGAAGAAAGCAGGGGAAATGACTATACCATTCAGGTATGACCTAAATCAAATCCTTTACAGTTATACAGTGGAAGTGAGAAATAGATTTAAGGGACTAGATCTGATCGACAGAGTGCCTGAAGAACTATGGATGGAGGTTCATGACATTGTACAGGAGATAGGGATCAAGACTATCCCTAAGAAAAAGAAATGTGAAAAAGCAAAATGGCTGTCTGAGGAGGGCTTCCAAATATCTGTGAAAAGAAGAGAAGCAAAAAGCAAAGGATAAAAGGAAAGATATACCCATTTGAATGCAGAGTTCGAAAGAATAGCAAAGAGAGATAAGAAAGCCTTCCACAGTGATCAGTGCAAAGAAATAAAGCAAAACAATAGAATGGGAAAGACTAGAGATCTCTTCAAGAAAGTAGAGATACTGAGGGAACGTTTCATGCAAAGATGGGCTCAATAAAGGACAGAAATGGTCTGAACCTAACTGAAGCAGAAGATATTACGAAAAGGTGGCAAGAATACACAGAAGAACTGTACAAAAAAGATCTTCACGATCCAGATAATCACGATGGTGTGATCACTCACCTAGAGCCAGACATCCTGGAATGTGAAGTCAAGTGGGCCTTAGGAAGCATCACTACGAACAAAGCTAGTGGAGGTGATGGAATTCCAGTTGCGCTATTTCAGATCCTGAAAGATGATGCTGTGAAAGTGCTGCACTCAATATGCCAGCAAATTTGGAAAACTCAGCAGTGGCCACAGGACTGGAAAAGGTCAGTTTTCATTCCAATCCCAAAGAAACGCAATGGCAAAGAATGCTCAAACTACCGCACGATTGCACTCATCTCACATGCTAGTAAAGTAATGCTCAAAATTCTCCAAGCCAGGCCTCAGCAATACGTGAACCGTGAACTTCCAGATGTTCAAGCTGGTTTTAGAAAAGGCAGAGGAACCAGAGATCAAATTGCCAACATCCGCTGGATCATGGAAAAAGCAAGAGAGTTCCAGAAAAACATCTATTTCTGCTTTATTGACTATGCCAAAGCCTTTGAATGTGTGGATGACAATAAACTGTGGAAAATTCAGAGAGAGATGGGAATACCAGACAACCTGACCTGCCTCTTGAGAAATGTATATGCAGGTCAGGAAGCAACAGTTAGAACTGGACATGGAACAACAGACTGGTTCCAAATAGGAAAAGGAGTACATCAAGGCTGTATATTGTCATGAGAAATGCTGGGCTGGATGAAGCACAAGCTGGAGTCAAGATTTCTGGGAGAAATATCAATAACCTCAGATATGCAGATGACACCATGCTTATGGTAGAAAGTGAAGAAGAACTAAAAAGCCTCTTGATGAAAGGTGTAAGAGGAGAGTGAAAAAGTTGGCTTAAAGCTCAGCATTCAGAAAACTAAGATCATGGCATCTGGTCCCATCGCTTCATGGCAAATAGATGGGGAAACAGTGGCAGACTTTTTTGGTCTCCAAAATTACGGCAGATGGTGATTTCAGCCATGAAATTAAAAGATGCTTACTCCTTGGAAGGAAAGTTATGGCCAACTTAGACAGCATTATTAAAAAGCAGAGACATTACTTTGCCAACAAAGGTCCATCTAGTCAAGGCTATGGTTTTTTCCAGTAGTCATGTGTGAATGTGAGAGTTGAACTATAAAGAAAGCTGAGCACCGAAGAATTGATGCTTTTGAACTGTGGTGTTGGAGAAGACTCTTGAGAGTCCCTGGGACTGCAAGGAGATCCAATCAGTCCATCCTAAAGGAAATCAGTCCTGAATATTCATTGGAAGGACTGAGGCTGAAGCTGAAACTCCAATACTTTGGCCACCTGATATGAAGAACTGACTCATTTGAAAAAACTCTGATGCTGGGAAAGATCGAAGGAGGAAAGAGAAGGGGGTGACAGAGGATGAGATGGTTGGATGGCATCACCGACTCAATGGGCGTGAGTTTGAGTAAACTCTGGGAGTTGGTGATGGAGAGCGAGGCCTGGCGTGCTCCAGTTCATGGGGTTGCAAAAAGTTGGACACGACTGAGTGAGTGACTGAACTGAACTATGTGCCACAAACAGACTTTTCTTTACAAAAAAACTGTAACATATTGAAAATATTATTATTTTTTAATAAGTTGATTTTTATTTTTTCACAAATAAATTGTTTTTTAAAGTCGTATTTATTTATTTATTTATTTATTTTTGACTGTGTCATGAAGACTGTGGGGTCCTATTTCCCTGACCAGGGATTGAACCCGAACACTCTGCAAAGCCTTAATTGGTGGACCACCAAGGAAGTCTCTCAAATATTACTTTATCCTCCATAAATCTTTATTTAAACATTTTTTCATGTGATTGAATATTGTTATTCAAAACATTTAAGTAGCTGAATCAAATTCCTTTCCATGATAATAGTATAATTTACTTATCTATTTGCCTAATGTTGAATGTTTAGGTTGATTCTGTTTTTTTAGCACACTTTTGAGATTATTTTCTAAAACTTGAATTCCAAATAAAAAGAGTAGTGAATATTTTTTGAGGCTTCTGATAAATATTACCAAATTAGCCTCCATTTAGAGGTAATCAGTGTACACAGTCAAAGAGAAACCTCTGAACTGTAGAATCATTACCTGTATTTCATACATCAAGAAACACGTTGGCCTCCATTATCTCAGCACAGCTGAGGCAGGCGGAGCAGGCGCTATAATCCCATCTAAGGACATGGAACCTGAGACCCCAGGAAGCTCCGTGACTTAGTCACATAGCACAGCTAGTTGGTGCCCAAGCTGACTCGAACTCAGGTTCTCTCACGGTGTCTCTTGTCTCAGAAACAAACTCACTTCTTTCAGATTTGACACCACATCTAGGTCTTCCGTTTCCATCCCATTTGCCATGAAGAGATGGGACCGGATGCCATGATGTTCATTTTTTGAATGTTGAGTTTTCAGCCAGCTTTTTTAAAGCCAGCTTTTCAACCAAGTGCCTGAACAACAGCAACAACTCTGTCTTCAGAAGGCTTCTTCGACTGGAGAGTGTACTGTGGACCCTCCAGACAGCTCATCACCCCACAGCAAAGCTGAAATAAGAGATTCCCTTAACCCCTAGGGAGAAAGCCACAGCAAAGCTGGGGTCATGGTGAAAAGGGCAGGCTTGAAAGCCACCGTAATTAGAAAAGGAGGCATAGTACAGTGCTTTAGAGCAGTCTTTTTTTTTTTTTAAGTTGCCCTGAGGCATGTGAGACCTTACTTCCCCAACCAGGGATCGAACCCTTGTCCCCTGCATTGGAAGGCAGATTTTTAACCACTGGACCACCAGGGAAGTCTTTAGAGCATAGTCTTTAAATTAAAAGGCAAATAACCATCAAAGCTGTAAGGGTCTGGTTCCACCACATCTAGCAGAGCAACTGTGAACCCTTTATTTTTCTGTTTTTTCAGTTACAATACATGGATATTATAAAAGTATCTACCTTGCAAGTTTGCTGTTGAAATTTACTGATATAATGATATAAATCCCTTAGCAGCAATTAGCACTTAGTAGAGATCAATTTAAGCATCATTATAGCTCAGTCAGTAAAGAATCTGCCTGCAATGCAGGAGACCCGGGTTCGATTCCTGGGTAGGGAAGATCCCTTGGAGAAGGGAATGGCAATCCATTCCAGTGTTCTTGCCTGGAAAATCCCATGGATAGAGGAACCTGGCAGGCTATAGTCCATGGGGTCACAAGAGTCGGACTTGACTTATTGACCAAGCCACCACCACCATTATTATTATTTATTAAATGGATATTGTCCTGGTCTGTAAATAGTTAGAGGCAAGAGCTACTCTGGCTGGATCATATGACCTTGCAGTGTAGTTTTTGTTTTGTTACTATCTGTACATTAGTAGAGAGGAGGGGATGGGAAAAAAATGATCTCTTAAGATTGCCTTTCTTCTTGTCTGTGAAGATTCTTCAGTTCAGTTCAGTTCAGTCACTCAGTCGTGTCCGACTCTTTGCGACCCCATGAATCACAGCATGCCAGGCCTCCCTGTCCATCACCATCTCTCAGAATTCACTCAGACTCACGTCCATCGAGTCCGTGATGCCATCCAGCCATCTCATCCTCGGTTGTCCCCTTCTCCTCCTGCCCCCAATCCCTCCCAGCATCAGAGTCTTTTCCAATGAGTCAACTCTTCTCATGAGGTGGCCAAAGTACTGGAGCCTCAGCTTCAGCATCATTCCTTCTAAAGAAATCCCAGGGTTGATGTCCTTCAGAATGGATTGGTTGGATCTCCTTCCAATCCAAGGGACTCTCAAGAATCTTCTCCAACACCATAGTTCAAAAGCATCAATTCTTCGGCGCTCAGCCTTCTTCACAGTCCAACTGTCACATCCATACATGACAGGAAAAACCATAGCCTTTACTAGACGGACCTTAGTTGGCAAAGTAACACTGTTTCCACTGTTTCCCCATCTATTTCCCATGAAGTGATGGGACCGGATGCCATGATCTTCGTTTTCTGAATGTTGAGCTTGAAGCCAACTTTTTCGCTCTCCTCTTTCACTTTCATCAAGAGGCTTTTTAGTTCCTCTTCACTTTCTGCCTTAAGGGTGGTGTCATCTGCATATCTGAGGTTATTGATATTTCTCCTGGCAATCTTGATTCCAGCTTGTGTTTCTTCCAGTCCAGCATTTCTCATGATGTACTCTGCATATAAGTTGAATAAGCAGGGTGACAATATACAGCCTTGACGTACTCCTTTTCCTATTTGGAACTAGTCTGTTGTTCCATGTCCAGTTCTAACTGTTGCTTCCTGACCTGCATACAGATTTCTCAAGAGGCAGGTTAGGTGGTCTGGTATTCCCATCTCTTTCAGAATTTTCCACAGCAAAGAAGCAAAGGAAAGATATAACCATCTGAATGCAGAGTTCCAAAGAATAGCAAGAAGAGATAAGAAAGCCTTCTTCAGCAATCAATGCAAAGAAATAGAGGAAAACAACAGAATAGGAAAGACTAGAGATCTCTTCAAGAAAATTAGAGATACCAAGGGAATATTTCATGCAAAGATGGGCACAATAAAGGACAGAAATGGTCTGGACCTAACAGAAGCAGAAGATATTAAGAAGAGGTGGCAAGAATACACAGAAGAACTGTACAAAAAAGATCTTCACGACCCAGATAATCATGATGATGTGATCACTAATCTAGAGCCAGACATCTTGGAATGTGAAGTCAAGTGGGCCTTAGAAAGCATCACTATGAACAAAGCTAGTGGAGGTGATGGAATTCCAGTTGAGCTGTTTCAAATCCTGAAAGATGATGCTGTGAAAGTGCTACACTCAATATGCCAGCAAATTTGGAAAACTCAGCAGTGGCCACAGGACTGGAAAAGGTCAGTTTTCATTCCAATCCCAAAGAAAGGCATGCCAAAGAATGCTCAAACTACCGCACGATTGCATTCATCTCACATGCTAGTAAAGTAATGCTCAAAATTCTCCAAGCCAGGCTTCAGCAATACATGAACCGTGAACTTCCAGATGTTCAAGCTGGTTTTAGAAAAGGCAGAGGAACCAGAGATCAAATTGCCAACATCCACTGGATCATGGAAAAAGCAAGAGAGTTCCAGAAATGCATCTATTTCTGCTTTATTGACTATGCCAAAGCCTTTGACTGTGTGGATCACAATAAACTGTGAAGATTCTTAGTCTGTAACGTTCTAAGACTCCATTTGCTGTTGAGGAATCTGTGTGATCAAGATTCTGTGAGATTAAGGCTCTGTAACTTTAAGGTTATCTTTCTGGGATTCCAAAATCCCATGCCTCACTCAAAATTCTATTGAAAGAGTCTATCTGCATGGAATGAGAGCTTTCCTACAAAGCTTGCCTGACTAGCTCTTACTCTTCTTGTGGGTTTCTCCTTAAACAGCACTTCTTCAGAAATTCCTTTCGGTCCTTCCTCCAGTGCACTTTATACACCCTTCTCCGTTGCCTCTCATGGAATCCTATCCTTTTTCATCATAACTTGGGTCCCAGTTGGTATTTATATATTTATTTGTGTGTTTGGTTAATGCCTGTCTTCATGTCTTCACTGATTGCAGATTTTCAATAAATATTTGATGAATGAAAAATAAATTGGTAGCGCAGTGGTTAGGGGTCCACCTGCCAATGCAGGGGACATGGATTCGAATTCTGGTCTGGGAAGACTCCACATGCCAAGCAGAAGCTAGGCCTGTGTGTCACAAGTTCTGAGCCTGTGTGCTGCAGCTACTGAAGTCTGCACACCTACCTGTGCTCTTCAAAAAGAGAAGCCATCAAAATGAGAAGCCTGCACACCACACCAGAAGAGTAGCTCCTGCTCGATGCAACTAGAGAAAGTCCACACAAAGCAACAAATACTCAGTGCAGCCATAAATAAATAAATTCCACAATCTTAAGATTCCATGAGTGTTTAGTCCCACTCTTACCCTATCTGAGGGCTGACAGGAAGGCAGTGACCTTTCCAATTCCATGATGTTTCCTCGACCATTTATGTCCTGCCCTCCTCTATTCCCCACCTTTCTGTTACTTGCCTCCTTGGGAGCCCTTGGATTAGAGAAGAGGCTGGGCTATGTCTCTCTGTTGAAACCAGCCTGGAGCAGTTCATTCATTCATTCAGCAAATGTTTGTCTAGTGCCCACAAAGTGCCAGGCAGTGTGCAGGAGGCTGGAATGAAGCGGGAGCCAAGCAGACCTGGTCCCAGCTTCAGAGCTCACACCCTAGAGCACTGGAGGTGAACAATCACAAATGATCATAAAATTACAAACTGAGTTAGATGCTGTGGGACAAAGAGGGACGGGGGTCTCTGAGATTGTGTAATGACCTGTGGTCTAGACCCAGAAACTTGAGTGGCTCTCCCACGCTCATTATCTGGGACGCATGGCTGCTCTCCTGCTCAAATTGCTCCCCTAGGGAATGGCCAACAAAAGCTTGAGTATGAAGTGGTGACTTGCCCAGGATCCAGCACCTCCATTAAAAGCACTGTGCCCATGAAACTGAGAGTTAAACCGGGAGCTCTAGGTGTCTGTCACCTTCTTGGAACTGATGGGGAAACTGAGGCCCAAAGGGAAGAAGAGGCTCCTCAAGGTCACACAGAAAATGGTAAAGTGAGAACCAGACCCCAAGCCCCTCAGGCCCCCCATGCTCTGCTGCCTCCTGCCGCTACACACTACTTCCCTCTTTCTAAGAATGACTGTTAAATATATATACATGGGGAGTCTTGTCTCAACAAAGAGACAGGAGGCTTTCTACTAGCTCACAAACCACAGTTAGAATGTTGACCAAACTTTGCAGGAGAGCAAGGGCCCCACCAGGCTCTGTTTAGAAAGACTTGCATGGTTGTGTTCACGTAGGTCACAAACATGCGAATGAAAACCCATCCATGACATGCCTGTGTTGAATATATTATTTTCCTTTAACAAACATTTTCTTGGAGTAAATGTAGCTATGTGAGCCTTGAAATGCTAGTTCCTGCTCACTGTAGCATGGTTTCCTGTAGCAAAAAAATGGAAACAACTGCTACTGAAACAGCCTAATTAACATCCCTTGCTAAAGCAACAGATGGATGGTGGTGGAACCAAGGCATCGGACACTCTGTAGCTCTTTAAAAGTACAGCAGTAGGTCTATACAGGGGGCTACTGCTCATTGTTGAGTTAAGAAAAAAAGAAAAAGCAAGTATAAGAAAAATATCTACAGTGTAAAACCACATACAGAAAACAAAAGAACTCATGAAACAATCCTGTATCTTTCTGTGGATACACATGTGCTTATATAAATGCAGAAATAAAATCTGGAAAAACACACACCAAGTTAAATACCCTCAGAGGCAAGGGGAAGGGGCCATGTATTGGGGAAGAGGTTATGTATTAGGGGAGGGGCTGGTGAAATGGAATCTCATCAGCGAAAGAGACACAGATGTATAGTCTTTTGGACTCTGTGGGAGAAGGTGAGGGAGGGATGATTTGGGAGAATGACATCGAACCATGTATATTATAATATGTGAAATGAATCGCCAGTTTGATGCATGAGACAGGGTGCTCGGGGCTGGTGCACTGGATGACCCAGAGGGATGGGATGGGGAGGGAGGTAGGAGGGGGTTTAGGATGGGGAACACATGTACACCCGTGGCGGATTCATGTCAATGTATGGCAAAACCACTACAACGTTGTAATTAGCCTCCAATTAAAATAAATAAATTTATTTTAAAAAATGAATAGACAAGAAAAAAAGAATAAATTTTATTTACTTAAACTATTTTAAATTATCTATTTATCAATATTTATTTTTTGGCCATGCTGTGTGGCATATGGGATCTTAGTTCCCCAACAAGGGATCAAAGCTGTGTCCCCTGCAATGGAAATGCGGAGTCTTAACCACTGGACTACCAGGGAAGTCCCAAGTTACACTAGTTTAGAGAAATACTATACTTTTTTTTTATATTGGAATATAGTTGATTTACAGTGTTGTATAGTTTCAGATGTACAGCAAAGTGATTCAGTTATGCATATTCATATACTATTCTTTTACAGATTTTTTTCCCATATAGGTTATTACAAAATATTATATATTGAGTAGAATCCCCTGTGCTATGGGCTTCCCTGGGGTTCAAGTGGTAACGAATTGCCTGCCAATGCAGGAGCTGCAGGAGGCATGGATTTGATCCCTGGATCGGGGAGTCCCCTGCAGGAGGAAATGGCAACCTACTCCAATATTCTTGCTGGGAAATCCCGTGGACAGAGAAGGAGCCTGGTGGGCTACAGTCCAGGAGTCAGAGTCAGACATGACTGAGCATATATGCACCCTGTGCTAAACAGTAGGTCCTTGATGGCTATCTATTTTATGTACAGGACACTGTGGTGTGTATATGCTAATCCCAAACTCCTAATTTATCTTTTGCCCCACCTTTGCCCTTTGGGAACCATAAATTTATTTTCTAAGTCTGCGAGTCTGTTTCTGCTTTGTCAATAAATTCATTTGTATTGTGTTGTTTTTTTTTAGATTTCACATATAAGTGATATCATATGATATTTATCTTTCTCTGTCGGACTTCACTTAGGATGATAATCTCTAGCTCCATCCATATTGCTGCAAATGGCATGAAAAATACCTTTAGAGCGAGGGCTGACAAAGTTTTCCTGTCCGTGAGGTGAAGTGAAAGTCTCTCAGTCGTGTCTGACTCATTGCAACCCATGGACTGTAGCCTGTCAGGCTCCCCTGTCCATGAAATTCTGCAGGTAAGAATACTGGAGTGGATTCCCTTCTCCAGGGGATCTTCTCAACCCAGGGATCAAACCCAGGTCTCCCGCGTTGCAGGTGGATTCTCTTACTGTTGGAGCTACCAGAGAAGCCCAGAGGGAGCAGTAAATACTTTAGGCCCGGTGGGCTCTAATCTGCTGTTGTAAGTGCAAGTCCAGCCCTGGACAGTACGTACAAGAATGAGTGTGGCCGTTTTCAAACACGACTTTACTTATGGACACTAAAATTTGAATTTCACATATTTTCATATGTCATCAAATATTTTCTCTAACCATTTAAAAATGTTAAGAGTATTCTCAGGTCACTGGCTCTCTCGAAGCAGGTAACAGGAGATCTGGCCCCACGGCAGTAGCCAGACGCTGCTCTAAGTCCAGTCAAACCCCTCCCTGCCACACACATTTTTTTTTTTTGTCCTCGAGTATTCCTGCCCTTCAGGCCCCCTCATGGCCCTCTAGTGACCTGCAGTGGCCCCTCCAGCTGCCTCCTAGGTTCGCTTGTCTGTGCTTGGGGACCCACCCTGCAGAGCCGCAGGTCTGTTTTTCACTGAGCTAGGCTCCCAATGGCTCCATTCGCCTTAGCAGGGGGAACACAGAGAAAATAATTGTGTGTGGAGCCTACTGTAGGAACCAGAGCTTTGATTTGCCTTCGAAATTAGCCCTCTCCTCCCCTGCTGTTCCCAGGGATCCCTCCCACTTCCCTAATCACACCTTGCTGGTGCCATCTCTCCCCTGCAGGCCCACGGCTGCATCAGTTCCAGGCGGCTCCACCATGGCCCGCAGAACCTCTTGCTTCCTGTCCTGGTGTCTGCTCATCGGAGTCATGGCAGGTATGGACGACTTCTTCCGTCTCAGCAGATCGTTTTCCTCCCCAGTCCTCTTGAGGACTCCCTGCCTGCCCCAGCCTTGCCTCTTCTTTCCCAGGAGTGTCTGTTGACAGCACTGGAGTGATGCTGGAACCCACACTCAGCCCAGCTCCTCCCTCACTGTCTGTGGCCCACTCTCTGTGCTGGGTCCTGTCACCTCTCTGAGCTCAGCTTCCTTATCTCATAGTGACAGAGATGGACTGTGTGCATTATCTCCCATGTCTCTTCCAGACCCAACAAGCCTATCTGATCCGAAAGTCAGAAACTATGAAGTCTAGGAATCTGGGGTTCACCCGTGGTTCAATGTGTGGAACTCTGAAATCTGACAGAATAAAATCTGGCTCCTAGGATCACTGGTAAGATTTAACAAAACCAAGACTCAGTTTATTTGTGAGTAGAGTGGGGATAACAGTTAATCATAAAATTATAGAGTAGTTTCAATGATTAATTTATATAATGTATATAAGCATCTTTCTTTAGCACTCAGCTTTCTTTATAGTCCAACTCTCACATCCATACATAACTTCTAGAAAAACCAAAGCTTTGACTGGACAGACCTTTGCTGGCAAAGAAATGTCTCTGCTTTTAAATATACTGTCTAGGTTGGTCATATAAAGAAAGCTGAGCACCGAAGAATTGATGGTTTTGAACTGTGGCATTGGAGAAGACTTGAGAGTCCCTTGGACAGCAAGGGGATCCAACTAGTCCCTCCTAAAGGAAATAAGTCCTGAATATTCATTGGAAGTACTGATGCTGAAGCTGAAAGTCCAATACCGTGGCCATCTGATGTGAAGAACCAACTCATTGGAAAAGACCCCGATGCTGGGAGTGATTGAAGACAGGAGGAGAAGGGGATGACAGAGGATGAGATGGTTGGATGGCATCACTGACTCAATGGATATGAGCTTGAGTAAGCTCTGGGAGTTGGTGATGGACAGGGAAGCATGGTGTGCTACAGTTCATGGGGTCACAAGAGTCAGACACAACTGAGTGACTGAACTGAACTGAACTGATATAAACATCTGGCCTGGAGCCTAACACACAAACACTCAATAAGTGGTAGCACTATTAATTTAAAGGAACCTGATTATTCTTGATCACACCAAGATTCTGTAATTCTAAGAGTCTAGAAGTGTTTGTTTCTAGATAAACATGTGTTTATTTCTAGATTCTCTGACTCTGTTAGTTGCTCAGTCATGTCTAGCTCTTTGTGACCCCATGGACTATAGCCCGGCAGGCTCCTCTGTCCATGGGATTCTCCAGGCAAGAACACTGGAGTGGGTAGCCATTCCCTTCTCCAGGGGATCGTCCCAACCCAGGGGTTGAACCTGGGTCTCCTTCATTGCAGGCAGATTCTTTACCCTCTGAGCCACCAAGGAAGCCCCTCTCTAAGAATCTCTGATTTTTCTCACAAAGATCAACAGTTGTAGAGCTCCATCAGGGGTACAGCCCGAAGGATTTCTGACAGTCAGTAAATGCTCAGGGGAGGCTGAGACCCCAGGGAGATGTTCTTCTAGCTCTCTGCTTCCAACCATCCCAGGAAGAGGCTGGGGCCATAACAATCTCTGCGAGAGAATAGCTGTGGCTGAAATAGGACTTAGAGAGCTGGTATCACCCCAGATATCCTCTCCCAGATCTGCCTGGTCAGTGGCACTAGGTATTCCCATGTGGTGCTGTCAGATGCTCTTTAGAGAGCCTCAGACGGAAGGGAAGGGCAGGACCCTGTTGGCAATAAGGCAGCAGTTTAAGAAAGGGTTAATTGTTGGGCCTGGAGGGTTTATTTGAAGGAGAAGGAGTTGGAGGATGGGGATACTGCAGGTGATGTGGCCATACATTTAGAGCATGGGCACTGAGAATGATCCTTGAGAGCTCATCCAGACCAGAAATTTATAAAAATGATGCCTGAAGAAATTCATTCCATTGCCTTACTGCCTACTTTGGGGTCAGGACAAGAGATGGGGAGAGTAGTGTTTGAAAAGCTGGTTGGGTAAGTCTACAGCCCCCTCAATTCTTCAACCAGAAGAATCCCCCCCCCTTTTTTTTCCTCAACATGTCTAGAGAGGGTTCTGTTATCTAGAGCGTGTCTATTCATTGGTTTGTTTTTTAGACTTGAAAATCTTGGTTTTCCAACCTCTTCATTTTATAAGTACAAAAACGGAGGTCCAGAGACAGCAAGATGAGGAATAAAGAGGTAGCATCTAAGAATCTCCATCCTGGGAGGTGGGGCCTCTGCTAGGGAAGTGTTTGCAGCTGCCCTGTAATCAGGGCTTGCTCTGGGTCCTGGCTGAATTCAGCCAAGACAAGCCCAGCACTGGGAGCTGCTCTATCCCAGTCAGTGGTCAGATTTCAACTCCAGACCAAATAGGGTTTCAGACCCAAGTCCCAGAGATACCCCCAGCTTGTTGCTCTGACAAGATCTTCTCAATTCGGGCAATCAAAGAACCAGCTAGTATTCCTGGCCCCTCTTTTATCCTGCCCACTGATTGGTTGCTTCACTGAAGGCTCCTATCCATAGAGGTTGGGCTATTAAAACTTTAACTTTAGTTTTAAAAAATATACTATGGCTTCCCAAAGATGTTCACATCTTCATCCCTAGAACCTTATATAGCAGAGGCATTAAGCTCACAGATGGAGTTAAGGTTGCCGATCAACTGACTTAAGGATAGTATGCTAGGTTATTCATTCAGGTGGGCCCAGTGTAATAACAAGGATCCTTAAACATGGAAGAAATGAAACTTTGGGTTAAATCTGGTTCACCTACCTTCACTAATCCAGGTCATTTTAAAACTTGTATGTCCCCCAAGCATCATGGAGCCTAAAGGATAAGATGTTTGCTCAAGTTATTTTCTAGGACTTGGAATCAGCCATGTCTAGTTTGATCTGAGCTGGTGAAGATTGGGTGGACCACAGACCTTTCAACTGAGCAATCGCTAGTGACCTTTGGACATCAGAGGGTGGAAAACGCCTTGTTCAGAACATGTGGCCTAGTTACGCCTGCACAGAATAATACTTACTGAACCTTTTCTGAATCACCTTTCCCCACGCCTCAGACCAAGCTGCTTCTTTTTTTTTCATCCTGTAGACATTCCGAGCCCCTTGCCTTTGGGATGCGGATTTGAGACTTGATCTTCCTGTCCTCAAACTCCAGTGGTGTCACAGTGTTTTGACTGTCTATTCACTGAAAAAAACAAACCAGAGAGGTGGCACCATGATGAAGACTTGGTCCAATGAGGCTGGCTTTGAAGACAGAGAAAAGGCGAACGTAAGCCAAGGAATATGGGCAGCCTCTAGAAATCGGAGAAGACAAAGAAACATCTTCCACGAGGCCCTGCTGACACCTGAGTTTTAGCCCCATGAGAACCATTTCAGGCTTTTGACCTCCAGAACTATAAGATAATAAATTTATGTCATTCTACGCCACTGAGTTTGTTATAGCACCAGTAGGAAATGAATACATTATTCATGATAACTGTTTATTGAACTATCATATTTCAGGCACTGTGTTAAGTGTTTCACATTTATTACTTAATACATATAACAGGTCTATAAAGCAGGGGTTCTTGTTCCCATTCTCTAAATTTAGAAAATGAGGCTCAGGGAAATTTAGTGACTTGGCCAAGGTCACACAGCTAGTGCGTAGCAGAGCAAAGATTCAAAGTCCGGCACCTCTAGCTCTAAAGGCCACATACCATCAGCTTGTCCAGGCTCACCTCTGCTTATCTGGAGTGGCTTAGAGAATAACTCCGCAGGGAATCTTTGTTTTCAGATGCCAGACCTCGGTGTTCTAGGCCAGGGGTCCCCACCCTCTGGGCTGTGGACCAGTATCTCCTGTCAGATGAGTAATGGCCTTAGATGAAAGTGCACTATAATGTGGTTGAATCACCCTGAAACCATCCCCCACCGCTTCCCAGTCTGTGAAAAAGTTGTCTTCCATGAAATCGGTCACTAGGCCAAAAAGGTTGGGGACCACTGTTCCAGGCTGCCCCTTCAGTATTTTGAGTCCAGCTGTTCTCTCAGAGGCTTAGTTTCTTGTGGAAAGAGGGTCATAATGCTCATTGGGTGTTCTTTTGGGCTATGGCGAGATTTAAACCAGAATGTGGGTGGTAAAATTCTCTGAACTGTCAAGTGTTCTCCATGTAAGTAATTCAGAATAAACCTCTTCAAACTACCAAGACTTCCCCAAACCTTGCAACATCCTTTCCCTGCAAGGCTAGGAGCAGCTTCCAGGATACTTAACCCCACCAGGGACACCAGAGAGACCTTTTATACTGTAGTGAAATAACAGAAAAAAATATACATCGGTCCTCAGTTCCTGACACCAGTTCCTAAAAACCCTTGGAATTTCCCAAGTGATAGGTGCACTAGAAGCATCTTAAAATCTTTGGTCTTTGACCCCAGTTCCCAACACAGAGTTCCTAGAGCTCTTTGGATTTCCCAGGTGACAGGAGTGCTTTTTGTTCTAATGAGGTGACTCTTGTGGGCTCCTGGATGAGGGCTGGTCACCAGAAAGAGCAAACCACGGTTAGAAGCTTGGAGCTTTCAGCTCTACCTGTGTCCTCTGGGAAGGAGAGAGGAGGTGGAGACTGAGTTGAGGGAGGATGTCTAAGTGAAGAAGGCTCCATAAAAAATTTTAAATTGAAGTAGAGTTGATTTACAATGCTGTGTTAGTTTCAGGTGTACAGCAACGTGAATCTGTTATACAAATACACATAGCCACTCTTTTCCAGACTCTTTTCCCATACAGGCCATCCCAGAGTATTAGGTAGAGTTCCTCGCGCTGTAAGTAGGTCCTCAATAGTTATCTGTTTTTATCTAGTAGTGTGTATGTGTCAATCCCAATCTTCCAATCTATCCTCCCCAACCTCCAGTAACAAGAAGTTTATTTTCTGTATCTGTAACTTTATTTCGGTTTTATAGATAAGTTCTTTTGTAGCCTTTATTTTAGATTCCACATATAAGCAATATCATATGATACTCGTCTTTATCTGACTTACTTCACCTAGTGTGATAATCTCCAGATCCATCCATGTTGTACAAATGGCATTATTTCATTCCTTTTATTGACTGAGTAATATTCCACTGCCTCTCACACCTTCTTTATCCATTGCTCTGTCCATGGCCACTTAGGTGCTTCCACGTCTTGGCTATTGAAATATTGCTGCTAAGAATGTTGAGGGTACATGTATCTTTTTGGATTAGAATTTTGTCTAAATGTATGCTCAACAGTGGGATTGCTGGATCATATGGTAGCTCTATTTTTAGTTTTTTTTTTAAGGAACGTCCATACTGTTTTCCATAGTGACTGCACCAGTTTACCTTCCCACCGACACTGTAGAAGGGCTCTCTTTTCTCCATACCCTCTCCAGCATTTGTTTGTAGACTTTTTGATGATGGCCATTCTGACTGGTGTGAGGTGATTTCTCATCATAGGTTTGATTTGCATTTCGCTAATAATTAGTGATGTTGAGCATCTTTTCATGTGCTCTTTGGCCATTTATATGTCTTCTTTGGAGAAATGTCTGTTTACATCTTCTGCCCATTTTTTGATTTTTTAAAAAATATTTAATTATAACATTACTGAGCTTCATGAGCTGTTAGTAAATTTTGGAGATTAATCCCTTGTTTGTCCCATTGTTTGCAAATATTTTCTCCCATCTTGTGGGTTGTCTTTGCATTTTGTTTATGGTTGCCTTTGCTGTGCAAAAGCTTTTGAGTTTAATTAGGTCCCATTTGTTTGTTTTTGTTTTACTGTTACTCTAGGAGACAGATCAAAAAAGATCTTGCTGTGATTTATCTCCAAGAGTGCTCTGCTTATGTTTTCCTCTGAGTTTTTTATAGTTTTGGTCTTATATTTAGGTCTTTAATCCATTTGAGTTTATTTTTGTGTATGGTGTTAGAGAATGTCCTAATTTCATCCTTTTCCATGTAGCTGTCCAGTGCAACCAGCAGCACTTACTGAAGTGACTATCTTTTCTTCATTGTATAATCCTTCCTCCTTTGTCATGGATTAACTGACCATAGATGCGTGGGCTTCTTTTGGGGCTTTATACCCTGCAAGGGCTTTTTCTAGTTCCAGAGACCTGGGGCTACACTCTGGTTTCTGTGTGCATATGGTAATTCCACCAGCAGCGTATCTGCTGGAGGCAGCAAATACTGCCTGTAGGGAGAAATGTGGCAGTGGAAAGGCCAAGAATAATGACCTGTCGGTCCTTGGATGTCAGGCTGGAGACCTCCTTCTGTCAAGGACTCCATCACAGGGGAGACAGGAATAAAGGCAAAACTGGTCCCACAGTGTTGCCCCTTTGAGTCCAGGAGAAAATTGGGCAGAGGCTAGGATATAAAAACTGAGTTCAGATTTGTCCTCTCTCAATTGAGTCTCTTAAAATAAGATTTCCTGGGACTCTGCCTCTTTTGGCAGATGGAGGTATCCAGAGGGCATTTGCTGGCCTGAACAAAGGGACATGAGCAAGAAGCCAAGAAGGGCAAAAGGATTTGTGAGATTCCGTTTGCAAAGTGTGGGCAAGGTCAGTGATGGTGGTGGAGAGGGGAGTGGTAGATGGACCAGTGAGAAGCTGCACTTGAGGCCAGTGGGATAGGAGAGCTGGTCAGACTGTGGGTGGGGAGAATTCCCTGGCCGCCCAGTGGTTAGGACACCATGCGTGTTGGGTTCAATCTCTGGCCAGGAAATTAAGATCTTGCAAGCCATGGTGGGTAGGGCCAGAGACCCATACAAATCCTGACAGCTTGATTGGGGATGAGGGGAAGACTGGGTGGGTAGAGAAATAAAAGCTGGAGAAGGAGACTGTCAGCTGAACGAATGCTGCTCACTAGGTGTCTCAGCTCTTGCCCATCTCCTGCCCACCTGAGCTGGCACCCCAGAATGAAGCCAGCACAGTCAGTTCAGCTGAGAGACTCCGTAGGTGCAGACACAGGGAAATACAGCTGCTGGGCTCAGCATTGCCAGGACAGCATGAGTGCATTAGGAGAGGACCACCAGGGAAAGACCTGTATCTTCACAGATGCGATGGAGTCAGGGTCTCCAAGAACCTCAACTCAGAAAGTCCTTCACACCTGCCTTAAGTATCTCTTCTTAGACCCACCTGTAAAATGAGGGAACTGCACTAGTGGTTCTCTAAGGTCCTTCTTGTGACATTCTGGGATTTTATGGCTAGTTTTATGCAGAATGGGGGAGTCAGAGTCCACCTTGGTCCAACAGAGGAAAGAGATGACTCTTCTAAACTCAGCAGTGTCTCTCCCTTACTCAGTTCCAAGTGCAGCAGTAACGAAGACCCACTTTAGAAGGTCTTGGCCATGACTATCAGCATCACTTGGGAGGCTGGTAAAAACAGATTCTTAGAGCCCCGTGCCAGTAAGTCTGGACAGATTCTAGAAGCCTAACAAGTCCTATAGGTGATTTCAGTCTTCAGGAAGATTTGCTAAGCAGTGTGTCTCAACTATAGCTGCACATTAGGGTCACTTGGGGAGTTTTTTAAAAAATATTTTTCATCGATTTATTATTTTGCTGTGCCAGGTCCTAGTTGCGGCACACAGGACCTTCTATCTTCATTGCTGCATGCGAACTCTTAGTTGCAGCATGCGGGACCTAGTTCCCTGAACAGAGATTGAACCTGCATTGGGAGCATGGAGTCTTAGCCACTGGACCACTAGGGAAGTCCCCAGCTGGGGAACTTTAAAACTACTGGCACTAAATCCTCAGCTCAAGCCATGTTCCAATGGGTTTGGTCTGGGGGTGGGGCCCAGGAATTGGTTATCTTACAAGCACCTCAGTGACTCTACTGTGTAGCCAAAGTTAAGAAATCTATGCATTTGTCTACCTCTGAGCTGCTTCATCCAATACAGAAGGCTTTTAACAGATGTGGCTATTTAAATCTAAATTAACTAAAAGCTTAAAATTCTGTTCTCAAGTTGCACTAGCTACATTTGAAGAGCCCTATAGCTACATGTGACTAGTGGTTACATATTCAGCAACACAGATGCCAGTACAGAAAGTTCTATTGGTAGCTGCTGCTCTAGAAAACTGGTCCCCAGATATTCATAATTCCTACTCACTGCACCATGATGCCTGGAGAATCCCACGGACAGGGGAGCCTGGTGGGCTGCCGCCTATGGGGTCGCAAGAAGTCTTACACGACTGAAGTGACTTAGCAGCAGCAGCAGCAGCACCATGATGTACTGAAGAATCTGATTTGAGATTGTGTTGCTCAAAGTAACATGAAAGAGTTTGATTAATGTTTGCCTCCCACAGGCCTGGCATCTCATATCCAGTATCTCATTTGCTTCTTACCAGCTCTGCAAAATAGGCCAGAGTAGGATTATTGCTTCCACTTGATAAACAACCAAGGCTCACAGGAAGAAAGGGATTTAAGGTCCCACAGCTAGCAGATGGCAAGGTTAGGAATCAAATCAGAAACCTGGACTTCTAGTTCAGTACTTCCAGTGATGTTTTTCACAAGGGCCCTTTAGAGACCAACTGGTGTGAACACCCTCATTGTACAAATGAAGACACTAAGATCAGAAAGGGAGGGAGACTGCAGGTGCACAGCAAACTGATGACAAACTGAAACTAGTAAACTGGTTTTTAGTCTTCAGTGCAGGACCCGGTATAAGCGAGCAAGGAGCATGGAGAATGGGGGTGGGGAGAAAATGTGGGATTTTAAGTCCCCGCCAGGGACCTCCTGCTTGTAGGCAGTGGTAGAACATCAGGAAGCTAGAAGTCAGGCAAGCTCATTCTCTCCTTCCAGACCCAGAGGAGCTCTTCTTTGTCCTCAGGGAGGATTATATGAGATGGTACAGCTGTGCAGCTATCGGCCAGTTCTGCTTCCCTGTCAGGTGACCAACCCCCTGGCCTAGGGGACACTGCATTGGGAGCTCCCCACTGAAGAGGTTCCAGTGGATGGGACCAACCTCTCCCTCTTTTAAAGTTTCATTTTCATAATTATTTTTAATTGAAGTGTAGTTAGTATACGATATGTTAAAAGTGTACAACATAGTGAATCAAAACTTTTCCGTATTATACTCCATTTACAGCCATTATGAAATACCATGTGGTGCTGTTAGAGCAGGTGCCACCAAAGGCCACTGCTGCCCCACCTGGACACACACACTGCAGGCCCCGGGTCACCTCTGCATCCCTAGACGCTCTGTTCCCAGGTCCTGCTGTCCTAGACCCAGTGCCAGGCGGTGGTGTGGACTGAGCAGGGCCGGGCGTTCGCTCAGATCGGGCATTGTGGCGAGGTGGTTGTTGCCAGGGCAGACCTCTCTGCCCTGTCTGTTGACAGGCCAGCACTGTGTACTCCTCATGAGTGGAGTCTAGGCTCTGCCAGCATTTCTGTAGGTCCCACTGGTTCTCCAGGCAGCCACAAGGGCTTGTCCCTTCTGTGTGGGACCCCGGGACTGGGGCGTCCAGTCTGTGGCTCCACCCGCTCACTCCCCGGGATGAGCATCCACTCGTGCGATCGGATTTCCTTCTCGGCCCCTCCCAAGGTCGCAGGTGCTCATCCAGTGCTTCCCTTCCTGCCCTACCTGATTCTGTGGGAATCTTTTCGTAGCCTTGGTTACACAGGAACTCTTCCATTTTCCAGATAGTATTCTGAGAGGCTTGTTGCACACGTAGATGTGTTTTTGGTGTGTTTGTGGGGGGAGGTGAGCTCTACGTCCTCATACTCAGCCATTTTCTTCAGGCTCCAACTCAGATCTTTGTTCCAACCATTCTAACAATGAGTTCAACATGTGTGTACCCATATCTCTCCCCTTCTCTCCATGGCAGACCCTTCTTTCTCCCCTAAACCCGCCATCCAAGCTTCAGCGACCTTGATACAGAAGAGTGAGACAAAACCCATTCCAGGAAGCACAGAGATACCTTATGCCTCTCCTCCAGTGGGCAGGAGCCCTCAGCTTCTCTCCAGGGACCTGAACAGCTAATCTTTGTCCACAAATACCTGGCCTTTCAGGTGCTCTGATACTGACGTGTGACTGTGGCCAAGTCACTCTTCTTTCACTGCGCCTCTTACCTGCCCACCATGCTCCATTCACAGATAGCACCTGGGCAGCTGATAGACAGTAAAATTTTGTCCCTGCAGCTGGGCCCACCCCCTGATGTCAGCGCCAGGCCCACAGCGATACACGATGTGCTAGGAAAGCCAGGTGGGATGCAGGGAACACCCTCTGTGTGGAAAAGACCTAGTTCAGGGATGCTGCCATTGATACCTGCCAGGCCAGGAACCTTCAGGGTATGGGGACAGCTACCACCCATGTCCTTGTGTCCCCCTGCACCCTGACCCCTGGCATCCAGGTGTAGAGCAGCGGGTAGAAGCAGGGGCAGGTAACTGTGTGAACCTTGGTGGTTTTGATGCCAAGGAGGTGCCCCCTAAAAAGCAGAAAGAACCTTCACCATCACTCGTACACTCTGCCAGCCCATCAGTGCTTTCACGTCTTGTTTCAGCCTCAGGGCCTCACTCCAAGCCTTCACCTATTCTGACAGGCAGCATTTGAGCCAGCCTTTACTCCAGCCTCAGCCGCCACACCAACCCTGGGTAAGGCCAGGGCCCATGCCAGTTCCTGAGAAGTCCAGAACTGCTGGTGAGTCCCTCAGCTCCCAGGACTTACTCCGCAAGGAACCCTGCCCCCAGCAGAGGCCTTGTGTAAAGACCCACTTCCTCTCTCTCCCAGGAAAGCAAGGCCAGATGAATGCAGTATCATGTGTTCTTTTTATTTTCCATAGCTTGCCTGCCCCAGGGTGAAAGTATGACCACAGTTCACCTCTTCACAGCCACCACGGGCTACACGAGGGAAACCCCACCTCCCTCAACCTGCCCCTTCTCCAGCCCTGCCCGCACTTTTCAATTAGAACAATGTTTTCTAATTTGCATTCTGCAGCCTGAAGTGCTCAGGTTGGGGTAGAAACTTGGTTAAAGATGTTTAAGAGACGCTGGATTCTTGGCTCCTTCTTTGTGAGTTTGCAATGCACGTTAGCATATTAAAGGCTCTGAAAAGTCCTGCAGTTTGCTGAGCTGTGTAACTTGAGTGAACCTATGTGGTTAGTTGCTCAGTCACGTCTGACTCTTTGCGACCCCATGGACTCTAGCCTGCCAGGCTCCTCTCTATGGGATTCTCCAGGCAAGAATACTGGAGTGGGTTGCCATGCCCTCCTCCAGGGGATCTTCCCAGCCCAAGGATTGAACCCAGGTCTCCTGCATTGTGGGTCGATTCTTTGCCATCTGAGCCAACAACAGAGCTGTGTAACTTGAGTGAACTTAGAGTTTCCCAAATTACTTGGCCACCCCTTCTTTTCTCGGTTGTGACCATTCACATCCAGAGCTGCCCCCAAGGCCCCTGGATAATGTGTTTGCACAGGTTTGGAGAAGCAGAGTCACATCTGAATACCTAGAAGGAGAAATGGATGAAGCCCAGATTGAGGGGAATGAAGAAAGCGGTCTGGGTTGATGGAGGAAACCTCTGTTCCCATGACTTGACCTTTCCTACATGCTAGCCCCCGGGAGCTGGGGGACCTCAGGCAAGGCCCACTGGATCCTGTGATCTCAGTTGCTCTCTGCTAAAGCTTGGAAAGAAGCTGCTTTGAGGATCTTTCACAGATGGGGAGTGAGGTGCATGTGCAGGCATTTAATCAAAATGCTTATACAGAGACGGGATTGTTACTGTCTCCAGATGACCCAGTGCTTCCTGAGAAGAATCTTGAATCCACAGATGGTCAGGCCTGGACAGGCCTGCTGAGGTTAGTTACTCCAGCCACCCCTCTGCACTGATGGGGAGGCTGAGGGCAAGGATCTACAGGCCTGGGGTCGGGGTGCTAGAAAGGACTAAGTGGGGAGCAGGACTGAGAGACTGGACAGGGTGGGGCAAACAGAGCAAGGAGAAAGACCACGTCTCATACACGGCCTCCTAGACTTCAGGGAGGAAGACAAGGTACGCTCAGATGACAGATGAGCCCCAGTCCTGGCTCTGGGTCCCTCTCCCCGCCTGGGTTTCCTCATCTGCACGGGGATTAGGTTCCAGCTCTGGCTGTTGAGGGTACGTAGATCCACTAGGGGGCACCCGAGTCCGGACGGTGCTGAGGCTGCGGGAGCAGGAGGGTGGCAAGTGAACCCTGCCTGGTCCAGGAGGAGTAGCTCTGGCCTTAGCCCTTGGATGGACCAGACTCTGGGCCTGGGGCCGATGGTGTGCCCAGTGGGCAAGGGACTCCAGTGCCTCCCCCCTGTAATCCACAGCGTGCAGTCCCCTCCCTCCCTTGCTGACCTCCAGCCCCTATTCTGACCTTCAGACAAGTCTAGAATGGAACAGTGAGTGACTCAAGGGTGGTCTGTTCAATTTTCCTAACTGGTTTAGAGGCTGAGGAAAGGTCAGGCGCGGTGAGGTGGCTGGGGCAAGTTAGGTCACTGAGGAGCCGGCAGCAAAGCTGACGAGTTAGGACCAGGGGCGTGTTCCCTCTTGGTTGGATGCCCAGTGTGGCATGGTTGCCCCTGGGGAAAGCCTCAGTGCTCCCTGACCTGAACAGAGAGAAGGGTCGGGGGAGCGGGGAACAAAAGGGTTCCTGCCGCTTGTCCCCTGCACCGGCTCGAGGGAGCGCGCTGCTCGGGGCCCAGGTGATTCTGTGTGGCCCAAGCCCCCAGGGCCCGCTGGGCACACACCCTGGCTCCCAGTCTCACTCCCGTCCTGATCCCCTCCTGGGAAAAGGACAAGAGGCCCCTGCTGCCTTCTCTACCAGGTCCTGGAGAGGAAGCTGTGACCGCAGGTGTCCTGGAGGCGCAGGCCCTATGTGGCCAGGAAGGAGACCTCAGTGGGGGTGACAGAGGCCAGCGGGAAGGCAGGGGCGGCGTCAGCCCCGAGGACCCGGTACAGCAGCTCCTCCTTCTCCTGCTGGAGCTGCCGCCGTGATTGTGACTCCTTCTCCAGGGCCTCACGGGCAAGAAGCAGGTCCTCCGAGAGCTGCCTGTGGACACAGAGCCAGCACTGCCTGAGGGGACCACCTCTTGGGGCCTCCAGCAACTGCGAAGACCAGCCTGTTCCTCCAGGAAGCCTGCCCAGTGGCCCCACTTGAAAAGGCAACTCCAGCTGTTGACCAAGGTGGCCCTCAGCTTTGGGTTCAGATCTGCTCCACTACTAAGAAGCATAATTCTTCCCAGGTATTCATTCTAGGAAAATCTGCAAAATGGGAATGCTAACAGGACCGGCTCTTAGAGTCATTATAATGATTAGGATTAGATGAGATAATATGTTGTCAACAAATTACATCTGACACATGATCTCAGCTGTCACTGACTGACCCCTTACCACTGATGCAGTCATTCTTTTGGCCTCTTGAACCCTAAGCTTCCTGTTCCTTCTTCCTGAACTGCGCTTTCCCATGGAGCCCACTCAGCTGGGATGGGGACAAACAGATATTAATCAGTCCTGCTACTTCTGTTTCCGGGCAGAGCTGGTCCCTTGGGATTCCTGACCCCCCAAGCAAAGAGGAACCAGGATCCTCCCCCAGACAGGCTTGGGCCTCCTGGAGACTCTCCCAACTGGAGATTCACAAAAAATAAGCGGTGGGGATGGGAGGAGCAGGGTGTGGGAGCAACTACCTTGACACAACCATCTGGTTGCGGCCTCTGGCATGGAGGTCCTCGTTCTCCTGCTGCAGGGTGGTGATCTTCTCCTCCAACAGCAGATTTTTTTCTTTCTGTAACAGATCCGTGAGCTCAGAAAGCCTCCGGCACAACGTGTGCCATCACCTCCCTCTTATCCGTGGCCACCAAAAACACTGATTCACTTTAGACCAAATGTTACATTTCATGAGGCACTAAGATTACTTGGAACAATGCAACTAAGGCGTGAACACAGGACTGCCAACTTTTCACTTCGTCAGATGAGTATTAAAAAAAGAAGACAGCCACTACCATCTAAAATCTCCATCAGTTCCCAAGAGAAAAAAAATAGTTTGGTTCTCCAAAAGACATAATTAAATAATGTATATAAATGTAAGTGTATCTGTTATGCTATTCCACAAAAAATGGTTGAACAAAGTGGATAAGAATCCACTGAAATGGTCTAACTTTAGGTTGCGTGGCACACAAGAGACCAGGGAACTTCTTCCAGGACAATGTAACATAATCTATTTGGATTCAGTCCTAAGTGCCCCAAGGCCTTCCTTCTGGAGACAAAGTCATGGTGTCCCTAACGCCCACCACTGCCCAGGCCCGTCCTTGCTGACTCTGATTTCCCGTATCTGTCTGATTTTTTTTTTCCCGGTGTTGACTCCTTCCTCAACCCTTGCCAGACCTGTGACATCTGCCAGCCCCTCCTGGTTAGCCAGGCTACTTGCCCTGGTGTCACCCAAGTGATAGCAACACTAATGGTCAAAAAGTACAAGACCAGGATGAGAAGGAGCCACTGCTGGGCCCAGACCAGCCCCAGTGACTCAAGGGCCAGCATGGGCAGGAGGTCAAAGCTGGTGCGGACCAGGCTAGGCCTTCCTCAGAGTATAATCAGTACCTACCCCCTGCACACATGACTGAGGAAACGCCCAGGAAGTGGAAGCACAAGGCTGCCTCCCCCAGCCCCCTTCCCCATTCCTCCATTCCAGCCACTGCCAGCCACGGACCACTGTCTCCATGAGGATCAGCTGCTTGTCCAGCTCATGGATTCGCTCGTTCTTCATCTCGATGACAAAGTGTAAGCTCTCCAGCTCCTGCTCCCAGAACTGGCTGAGGCTCCCGTGCTCCTAGACAGGAACACAGGGTGGCCTTAGACCAGCCCGCATGGGGAGAGGCAGGGGAGTGGGGAGAGTGGGCTACCTCCCTCCTCCCCCTTCTGCCCCCAGCTGTGTTTGACAAGTCCCCTCCCCCTCTGGGCCTGTGGCAAGTGCTTAACGTGCTGTATCTTACTCTATTCCAACAGTGCCTGCTGCGCTCGCACCATCACAGACAAGGAAACCATGGTTCACGAGGTTAAGTTGCTTCTGCTAAGTGGTAGGTCTGCTCTTGGCACTTCACTCTGAGTCCAGAGCGTGAGCACTTGACCACCCACATGCCTCTCTCTGATCTTTACGTTCCCCCTCAGTGACACGGGGACACTGTTTCTTCCAGACCCTCATTAAGGTAAGAGCATCCGTTCTAGCCCCAACCTTGAAGAGGGACTGGCCTTTCCTGTTGCCCAGACCTGGACCTCTCTGGAGACTGAAGGAGGACAGGCTGTGGGGACCGCCACCTACCTGGATGTGCTTCTTGTAGTCTCGGCTCAGGATGGACTCCTCTGCCCTCTTCATCTTGGCCTGGAAGGCCTCCAGCTGTGCAGCCAGTCTGTCAATGGTCTCCTGGAGGGGGGAGCAGGCAGGAGATGATGCAAGCCCGGCTCATAAGGCTGGAGGTAGACTTCTCCACCCCTTGGGGAGGGGTCAGTGTTGGCTTCTTCAGTCTGTCTTTGCTCTACCAGCACTGCAGGCTAAGCACAGCCCCAGTTCTCCATACGCTTGGGGGCGATGTCAGGGTATTCAAGGCAGACTGGCATTCAAAGTGCATGCAAGCCGGGCTCAGCGTCCTTGCTCCGTCTCTTCTCTCACTGCTCCCTCTACATGCCTTCTCCTGCAGCCAACATCACATCACTCTTGCAGCTGCCAGGTACATGCCTGCCTCCATACTGCTCCCCTGTCAAGGATTTTCCTCCACCTAAACTTTGTCCATCGCCTCTAGGATATGGTACCCCCTTACTAGGGCTCACAGACTCCCGTCGTTTGGTCCCTGCCTCTCTGGCCTCCACTGTTTCCCCCTCATGCTCTATACCCAGGCCTCCTGGACTTGTTTCAGTTCCACAGGTACTCTGTATTTTTTCCCCTTTCCTCCATGCATTTAAACACGTGTTTTTTGTTTGTTTGTTTTCTGCTAAGGCACTCTTCCTACCCTTCTTCATCTGAAAAATTCCAACCCACCCTTAGATTCCAGCTTAGACCTCACCCTCTCTAGAAAATCCCTGACCAGTCAATCTGGGTCAGAGGCCTTCCTTCATGCTTCCACGGCTCACTGAGCAGCCACCCACGGCTCTAATCACACCATTGCCCCAGGCCCATGATGTCTCCAAGATGCTCCCAACCATCCCTGAAAAAGACTCCAACCCTCATCTTAGACCAAGATCTCCTGAGCTGACAGCAGGGTCACCACATCACAGAGACTCACACGGCCCAACCCTTCTCACCTGCAGGGCCGCCTTGGCCTCCTGGAAGGAGTGGGTAAGGGCTTCTTTGTCCTGCTCATAGGAGGCCTGGAGGACTGGAGGGAAAGGAGGTGCAGTAAGCTCAGACCCCTCACACTTCACCCCACAGGGCCAAGAGAGCCCAGGTGACCGCTTGGGACCATAGGGGTCAGGAGTCCGAGAATGCTTTTATTCATCTTTCTATCTCATGGGCTTGGGGCTGAACTAGAATTATAGTAGATATTTAATAGAAGCTCGTGGAAAGGGAAACAAATGAGATCCTGGGAAGATCTTGCATCCTGCCTCCTCTACAAAGTTCCTTTCGGAAAATTCCAACCTTGTCTCAATTGAAAGAAGACAAGAGGGAAATGACCAGTCACTGGGTGGGATGGGAAACAGGGCAGAGGACAGGAAAGTGTAATATAGCCGAAAGCCCAGGGATGCAAGGGGCCTGTGTCGCAGGGGCGGTGACACAAGAAAAAGAATGCTCGGTCACATAAAGGTGATAGAGCTATCAAAACTGATAAGGTCAGCTCTATAAAAACTATATAAATGGTTATAAAAACTAATTTTAAACTTTTTGATAAATTATGGGACAGGTAATTTACCAAGACAGGTTTGGTTCCAAGTAAGATGAAGGAAGCACATGCGATCCAGTCTCCTGAATTTAGCTAAAAAACCAGGACAGAATGAATGGCACAACTATTTTCAGACTCTGAGCAGTAAATGGTGGCAGGCAGACTGGGCAAGAAGATCAGAATTCAAAGCACTGCTCAACCAATGTATTTATTTAATTTAAACAAGACCCAGAATCTGATGTATTCAAATATTCAGAATGTTCAGAATGCAATACAAAATTGCTCAGCATACAGATCCAAAATTCCTCAGGTGACAAGTCTAAATATTCAGCATACAAAGTGGGAAAATCTCATCTCTCCTGAGAAAAGACATTGAGCAGATGCCAACACTGAGGTGCCACAGATTTCATTCTCCCGGGGATCTCCCTGACCCAGGAACCAAACCCAGGTCTTCTGCATTGCAGGCAGATTCTTTACTGACTGAGCTACAAGGGAAGCCTGTTGGAATTATGAAGGGACCTTAAGGAAGCCACTGTATATATAAAGAAGCTCTGAAATAAAGGTTAATACTCTTCCAAAGAATGAAAAATCAGAAAGTGTAACCAAACATTAAAACCAGGAGGGAATTTTAGAACAACAGCAACAAAAAATGAAGTGAAAACTCACTTGGTGGGCTCAACAGAGGAACAGAGAAGACATAAAAAAGAGTCTGTTGGTGATGAATTCTTTCAGTGTTTCCTCATCTAGAATGTCTCTATTTCACCTTCTTTCCTGAAGAACATTTTTTTCTGAAGATAGGATCCTTGATTTACAGTTCTTTTATTTTAGCAGTTTTAAAATGTTCTTATTCCTTGTAGCCTCCAAGCTTTCTAAAGAGAAATCCACAATTCATTCAAACATATTTCCTCTATGTAATGCACCATTTTTCTTTTGTTCTGTTCCAGATTTTTTTGTCATTAGTTTTAAAAAAAGAGAAATGTTTGAGTGTGGATTTTGTTGGGCTTGCTTTGGGGTTTAATACACATCTTTCACCTGTAGGATTATTTTTTTTTGCCAAATTTGGGAAGCATCCAACCATTCCTTCTTCAAATAGTTTTTCTGCACTGTATCCTTTCTGAGTCTTTGACACAAATGTCAGACATCTTAGGATTATCTTATGGATACCTGAGGCTCTGTTCATTTTTTTCCAATTTTTTTTGGCTTTTGTTCAGATTTATGGTAATTTCTATGGATAGAAGATACCTACATTAAATATGTCACAGGTAGGTTAAAAGTAAAAGAATGAAAAAGCTACATTTAAGAATAAGGAAGATTCTCAGGGATGAAGAAGTACATTACATCATGATAAAGGGGTCTATTCTCCAGGAAGACATAACAGCCTTCAATATCTATACAAGTATAGTCATTCTTCAAATTACATGAAGTAAAAACCGACAGAACTGAAAGGAGAAACAGACAAATACACAATTACAGTTGAAGACTTAAACATTCCTCAATACTTGATAGAAAACATAGGCAGACAATCAGTAAGAATATAGACCTGAACAATACTGCCAACTTGTTTTAACTGGTTAATTTATAAAGCACTCAACAGCAGAATACACATTCTTTCTGAGTGCACATGAAGCATTCACAAGATAGACCACATCTTGAATCATAAAAAAGCTGTAACAAGTTAAAAAAGGAATGGACTATAAACTATGTTCTCTGACTGCAAAGGAATCAAACTGGATACCGGTAACAAAAAGAGAACTGGAAAATATCCAAACACTTAGAAGGAAATACCCTTCTAAATTGTCAATGAGCTAAAGAGGAAGTCTTGAGGGAGATTAGAAGAAATTTTGAACTGAACAAAAAATATAAAACATCAGTTTCTAGGATGCAGATAATGCAGTGCTTAGGGGGGAGTTTTTAGCATTAAGGGCTTATGTTAGAAAAGTGAAAGTTGCTCAGTCATGTCCAACTCTTTGTGATTCCACGGACTATACAATCCATGGAATTCTCCAGGCCAGAATACTGGAGTGGATAGTTTTTCCATCCTCCAGGGGATCTTCCCAACCCAAGGACAGAACACAGGTCTCCCGGATTGCAAGCAGATTCTTTACCAGCTGACCCACCAGGGAAGCCCATTGAAGTTAAATTTGTACTTAAATACTGCCTAGAAAAGAAATGGCCAAGCATGTCTTTTCTTGTGTTTATCTGGTGTCTGTGTATCCTCCATGGTCAAATATCTGTTTAGATCTTTCGGTTTCTCTGAAAAATTCTACTGAATATTTTAAAATGATATAGTGCAACTCTCTACAATCTCTTTCAGAGACAGAAGAGGAAGGGACATTTCTCAGCTCATTCCATGAGGCAAGCTTTGCCCTGATACTACAACCAGACAGATGGTACAAGAAAACTATAGACCTGCTGCTGCTGCTGCTAAGTTGCTTCAGTCGTGTCCGACTCTGTGCGACCCCATAGACGGCAGCCCACCAGGCTCCACCGTCCCTGGGATTCTCCAGGCAAGAACACCAGAGTGGGTTGCCATTTCCTTCTCCAATGCATGAAAGTGAAAAGTCAAAGTGAAGTCGCTCAGTCGTGTCTTCGCAACCCCATGGACTGCAGCCCACCAGGCTCCTCCATCTGTGGGATTTTCCAGGCAAGAATACTGGAGTGGGGTGCCATCACCATAAACGCAGATAAAAATCTTCAATAAAATATTAGCAAATCAAGTTCAGCAACATGTAAAAAGACCAAGAGAGGTTTTGTTAATGCAAGTTGAAAAACTGAAAGCTCAAATTAATATAATCTACCATGTTAACAGTATAAAAAAGAAAAATCACATGATTATATGGATCATGGATCTAAATGTAAAACTTGAAGCCATATAATTTTTGGAAGAAAAGAGAGAATATCTTTGTTACCTAGAGTTCAGCCCAGAGTTTTTAGACATGACACCAACAGCATAATTGATAAAAGAAAAAATGGCCTAGAATTTATTAAAATTAAAAGCTTTGCTTTGTGAAAACCATTAATGAGAAAATGAGAAAACAAACAAATAAATCTTAAACACACACACATGGACTAGGAGAAAATATTTGTAAATACAAAGGACCTGTATCCAAAATACATAAAGATCTCTCAAAACTCAACAGTAAGAACAAAACAAGCTAATTAGATACATGGGACTTGAATCGACATTCTGCCAAAGAGGTTATACAGACAGCAAATAAACCCAAGAAAAGATGTTCAACATGATTAATCATTATTGAGATACAAATTATACCCACCATGAGATATCACTACCTACTTATTAAAGCAGCAAAAAAATAAAGTCTTGAGAAGTGTTAGTGAAAAGGAACAGTGGAACTCACCCATCACTGATGGGAATGTAAAATGATGGTCCCTCAGGAAAGCAGTTTAGTCAATTCTCACAAAGCTGAATATATATGTACCACGTGACCTATCCATCCCACTCCTAGATATTTACCCAAGAAACTTAAGAACACACAGAAACCTTATACAAATGCTGAGGAGAGCACTATTCATAATTACCTCCAGTTGGAAATGACCTGTCCCCGCTTGGACAAGGGGATGAGTGAACAATGGATCACAATTCAGCGTTGAAATAGGAGGCACTCCTGATATACCCAGTCACTTAGAAGACTCTCAAATGTACCACGATCAGGGAAAGAAGCCAGTGTTAAATATTATATTGTATTGTTTTGTTTCTGTAATAATCTTAAAAAGACAAAACCATGTGTGGAGAACAGATCAGTGTTTCCCAGGGGTTAGGGTGGGAGAGGATGTGAATACAAATGGGCAGCCTGAGAGAGTGTTTTGGGGGTGATGGGACTGTTTTATATTGGATTATGGTGGTGGCTGCATGAATCTATACATGTGTTAAAGTTTATGAAACTACATCAGAAAGTCCATTTTAATGTATAATAATTAAAAACAAAAATAGAGAATAAAAGACAATAAAGTGTCTACAAGTGTAAAAATAAACCACCACTAGTCTTTCCCAGTTACACTTCCCCCATGGTATATTTCTCATCATTTATTTAATGTTCACTTTGTTTTTGTCATTTAGTCACTAAGTTGTGTCTGACTGTTTTGCAACCCCATGGACTATAGCCCACCAGGCTCCTGTGTCTGTGGGATTTCCCAGGCAAGAAGATTATAGTGGGCTGCCATCTCTGTCTCCAGGGGAATCCTCCTAGCCCAGGGATTGAACCGCGTCTCCTGCATTGGCAGGTGAATTCTCTACCACTGAGCCAACAGGCAAGCTTTAAGCAGCACCTAACAGGTGCCAAGCAACCAAAAAATAACTATGAAAGAATTCTGACTGTTGCGAAGAACTCAAGACAGGCAGTCCCTTCCCCTCTGGGTTTTCACAATAGGAAAATTGTCTTATTAATATCTTTATAACACTAAAACCAGTATCAAATCAATGCTCTGCTTGGAGAAGAAAGCTGTTTTCCCATAATAGCTTTGAGAAGGAGGGAAGGACTTTAGAGATATAGATACTGAAGTGATATTCAAGGTAAGTTTCAGAGATACTGTAGAAAGTGAACTGAGGTCAACTGACAGGCCCAGTTTCACAGGGTACATTAGTACCCTTCAAATTCCCAGGGCAAAGGCTTCAATTCTATTTCAAAACATTTTATGCTAATGTTGCAATATGTTTCAAGATTCTTAAAATTGTTCAGACCTCTGTTCTAGTTATTCCATTTCTGGAAATCTAAGGATATAATGTAAAATATGGGCACATCTTTAGGCAAAACACATTTAGTGCAGTATTACTTAAACAGTAGTTAAAATCTTTATGTCTAGACTCACAGGAAATAAGGAAAACCATGTGTGCAGTGGTCTAGACTTTACAAACATTTTAGCAGCAGACGAATTACTTGCAAATATGTTTGACACAATGTTAAATAAAAAGAACTGTGTATAAAATTTTACATATAAAATAATCTTAACTGTGTTTTTGAAAGATAAATTCTGGGGGAAAGTCATAAAAATACTGATCATGAAAAAAAACTGGTATCACTTTTTTGAGGTCAATTTCAACAGCATCAAAAATCTAGATAACCTTCCCCAAAGAAGCTATACAAATAATCAACATGCACATGAAAAGATGCTCAGCAAAATCAGTCATTAGGGAAATACAAGTCAAAACCACAGGGAGATACCACTTCGCACTCACTGGGATGGCGATAGTAAGAACAACAGTGACAGAAACTGACAAGTATCGGCAAGGATATGGTGCAACTGGGGCTCTCGTGCACTCCTGTTGGAGCTGAAAAGCGGTACCGCTACTGTGGAAAACAGTTTGGTGGATTCTTAAAAAGTTAAGCACAGAATTACCAAGTGACCCAGCAGTTCTGCTCCTGGGGGTGCAGCCAGGGAAACTGAAAGCAGGTGATCAACCAGGGGCTTGTACTGAAGGCACTTGTTCACAGCCCATCCATGAGCAGATGAATGGATAAAAGAGAGTGTGGGGTGCCTAGGCAATGGGATATTATATGCCACAGAAAGGAAGGGAATAATTTTTTAAATGGTGCTGGGGAAAGGAATGGAGTGCCCACACACACTGCAGCGTGGATGAGCTTTATTCTGGGTGAAGGAAGCCAGCTGCGGGGGTTGTGGGATTCCATTCACATGAGTGTCCTGGAGTGGGCAAAGTCATGAGACTCAGAGCAGATTGGTAGTTGCTGGGGGGCTGGAAGGGTGAGTGTGGGGTTGGGGCGTGACTGCTTAGTGGGTATGGAGTTTGCTTTTAGGATGAGAGAATTCTGGAAGGGTACAGTGGTGATGGTTTCAGGGGACTGTGACTAGACAAAATGTCACTAATGGTAAATTTTATGTTTATTTTACCAAAATAAAAGATATGTGTACATAAACTTTGTCATACCAACCCTACTAGAATGTTTTTCTAATGATAAAATCATGAATGTGGCAAAGATTTTACAAAATGGGGTTCACTGTGTATCATTGATGTTATAAACAATGGTAAAAGTTTGAACTTGCTGAAATGCCTAACCCAAGGGGCTAGTTAAAAGAACAAGGGAACACATTGGAATGCTATGTAGTTACTAAAAGTTGTGCTACAGGAGTTTAAGGACAAGATGTTAATACAGTGCACAGTGAAAAATCAATTTATCTCCTCCCCCCAAAGTAGATGTGTGTATAGATGTATATTCTAGGTAAATACACACTAAAGAAGTACAAGGGATCTATATCAAAGGGGTAACAGTGACTAGTTCTGGGTGGAACTATACACAATTTTAATTTTCTCAGTAATAAAATAATAAATGCTAATAAATACTTGCTAAGTATCTTGCAAAATATCAGGGACTGTTCTAGATTCTTTCATCTGTCTGCTTGTCTTTCTGTCTATCTACCTATCCATCTGTAAATTAAATTGTTTGACTCTCTAAAAGACCCTATGAATAAGAGTTAACTGACTTCTTCAAGGTTACACAGGTGATAAGTGGTGAAGCTGGGATTCAAACCCTGAGACCATGGCTGCAGAGCCTGAGCTCCAGCCATTACAAGATCATTTTTTTAATCCATACATTCTAAATTTTCTATGATAAGCATTATCACATATAAAAGAAAGAAAGGTATCTGAAAAAAATAATCAACCTAAGCATATGCCAAAGCCTTTGACTGTGTGGATCACAATAAACTGTGGAAAATTCTGAAAGAGATGGGAATACCAGACCACCTGACCTGCCTCTTGAGAAACCTATATGCAGGTCAGGAAGCAACAGTTAGAACTGGACATGGAACAACAGACTGGTTCCAAATAGGAAAAGCAGTACGTCAAGGCTGCATATTGTCACCCTGCTTATTTAACTTATATGCAGAGTACATCATGAGAAACGCTGGGCTGGAGGAAGCACAGGCTGGAATCAAGATTGCCAGGAGAAACATCAATAACCTCAGATATGCAGATGACACCACCCTTATGGCAGAAAGTGAAGAGGGACTAAAAAGCCTCTTGAAAGTGAAAGACGAGAGTGAAAAAGTTGGCTTAAAGCTCAACATTCAGAAAACGAAGATCATGGCATCTGGTCCCATCACTTCATGGGAAATAGATGGGGAAACAGTGGAAACAGTAGAAACAGTGTCAGACTATTTTTTTTGGGCTCCAAAATCACTGCAGATGGTGACTGCAGCCATGAAATTAAACGATGCTTACTCCTTGGAAGGAAGGTTATGACCAACCTAGATAGTATATTCAAAAGCAGAGATATTACTTTGCCAAAAAAGGTCCATCTAGTCAAGGCCATGATTTTTTCTGTAGTCATGTATGGATGTGAGAGTTGGACTGTGAAGAAAGCTGAGTGCCAAAGAATTGATGCTTTTGAACTGCAGTGCTGGAGAAGACTCTTGAGAGTCCCTTGGACTGCAAGGAGATCCAACCAGTCCATCCTAAAGGAGACCAGTCCTGGGTGTTCATTGGAAGGACTGATGCTGAAGCTGAAACTCCAGTACTTTGGCCACCTCATGCGAAGAGTTGACTCACTGGAAAAGACTCTGATGCTGGGAGGGATTGGGGGCAGGAGAAGGGGACGACAGAGGATGAGATGGCTGGATGGCATCACTGACTCGATGCACATGAGTTTGGGTGAACCCTGGGAGTTGGGGATGGACAGGGAGGCCTGGCGTGCTGCGATTCATGGGGTCGCAAAGAGTTGGACATGACTGAGCGACTGAAATGAACTGAACTGAACTGAAGCATAGAACTGTCGTCATTGTGGGAAGGAAACATGGGTATTTAAATATTCTCCTATTTGTCTAGGTTTTCCAAATTTCCTATAATGAATACAGATTGTTTTTTAAAATGGAAAGGAAAAACATCTCTCAACTAAGGAAAAACAAAGCATGGGTTCAAATATTATAAGCCCAAAAGGACAAGTCTTAGGACCCTGCAGACTCCAGTCCTGAAGTGACAATTGCTTAGGGACCAGAGTGGGTCGGAGGAGAAAATGGGAGTCCTATGTGAGCCCGGCAGGTGGAACTGAGGAGTCTGGTCCACAGCCTTCCAAATGCATCTTTTCCTTACCTTGCAGGGCCTCCGCGTGTTCTCCCTCTAGGATTTTTCGCTGTTCATTCAGTTTCTCTCCAAGTTCTAGCTCCCTCTCTTTCTCCACCTGGGGGCAGAGGGTCCCAAGCAGAATGAGATTCAGTAGGTTCAGGGCAGCCTCACTTATCCACTCACCAACCCTGGAGCCTTTTGGATGTTGGTGATCAGAGTCCCCCCCGCTGATCCGAGTGACGGAAATGACGCATACATTCCCACGAGGGTGCAGAGAGGGTGCAAAGCCTCCAAGACATAGCTGATGTGACTGACTTCACCCTCTTTAGGGCTTAAGAGCGGGCTTCCAGAGATGTGCCACTTGGACAGAGATTTTGGAGCCTTCTAATCCTGATGCCATTGAAGGCAGAAAGCCCTTTGCTATGTTGGTGGTTCCCCACTTTTATTGAATAGAATAAATAAAACAAATTATATGCCCACAGTTACAAATATTTGTTCAACAGATACAGGACTCTTTTCTGGGCAAAAGGAGTAAGAGATACTTGCAACAACGATAAAACCAAAAGTTGGCCTTGCTCTGGAATTTTATGAGGTTAGTGGAGCAGGAGGAAAAGAAAGGGGTTGGGACTCACCTGCTGCGCCCATTTCTTCTTGTCCTCTTCATGTTGTTGGAGGATTCTGGTGATAGCCTTCTGGTGCTGCTCAGCCTCCTCAGGTGCACATACATGGTCGGTTGTGGCTATAGGTGAGGGAGGAAAAAATCACAGAATGGAGGCTGGGTCCAGGCCCATTGGAGAGGGTGTGGGAGGCAGGAGCTACGGTGTGGGGAGCCTGGTCTCCCCCTCAAAAATGGTTTCAGTTAGGGGATCAACTTCCAGAGGCAGCTCCTTAAATCCCCCTGTCTTGGGAGACCTTCCTTCATGAAGTGGAGGAGCCAGAGGCCTCATCTTGCCCCTAAGATCTACAGGAGAGCAAGTGACTCACAGAACACATTCAGCCTATAAAGGTGCTGTTTGCTCCATCCAGTATCCAAATTAAAAAAACAGTGGCTGACTTAATAACTGGGCAGCTTTTACCTAATCCTACAGATTTCCAACTCTTTTTAAAAGTCCTGATTTAAGCTTTTATTTATTTGTTTGTTGTCTCTGTTGCGGTGTGGGCTTTCTCTAGTTACGGCGCATGGGGGCTGACGCCTAGCTGCGATGCATGGGGCCCTCATTGTGGTGGTTCCTCTTGTTGTGGAGCCGGGGCTCTAGGGCACACGGCTTTCAGCAGTCGTGGCAAGAGGGATCTTAGTTCCCAGACCAGGGCTCAAACCCGTGTCCCCTATATTGGCAGCTTGATTATTAACCCCTGGACCAACAGGGAAGTCCTCCAACTCTTCTTGAAGAAGCCGAAGAAGTAGCAGTGTGTGATTCAGTGTCCAGCAGGAGCTGGCCTGAGGAACAGCGGCCTCCCCCTCCATCCAGGATGTGGTTCTGCCATTCACCACCGTCCTCACCTCGCCTCTCCTCACTAAGGGGCTGGTTGGTCACACGCTTTATCTGCTGGGCTCTGTGTCTGAGTGTGACACCTCACAGTGCAGAAAGGCTGCTGTGAGCAGGAAGGAGACCTTGAAAACAGGAAATCTAGCCACTGATGAGGGAAACTGCAAAACAGGCCTGGTGATGTCACTCTGGTGAGTCCAACAGGCTCTGGGTCTCACCTAAGGCGGGGATCCACCCTCTCTGGGCCTCTGTTACCTAATACGTTAAATCAGGATAATAATAATACCTGCCTCATAGGGCTATTGAGATGATTAAGTCAGGAAACAACGGCAATGAAAATAACAACAGCATGTAAAGAATATGGAGACTAAACAACAACAAAGGATACCAAGAGCTTACTATGCTCAGAAACATGCCCGGCTCTGCCCCGTGTCTCACAGGCGTTACTCACTGAATCCTCAGAGCCACCCAGAGTGGTGGGTACCACGATCATTCCCATTTCACAGTCGAGGAAGCGGAGGGCAGAGAAATTATGCAACCTGTCCAAGATCACCCAGTTCCCAACTTGGGTCAGTGGCTGTGAACCTACACAAGTTGATCCCACAGCAAACACTCTGAACTGCCATGTTGTTCTTCCTGTCTGCTCACGCATCCAAGCAGTGAGTGTACCAACACAGGGAAGCAGCCTAAGTGTCTTTTAACATATGAATGAATAAATAGGATGCACAACAACAAAAGTCTACACATACAAAGGAGCGTTACTCAGCCACAGAAAAGAATTAGACTCTGCTGTTTGCAACAACACGGAGGGACCTAGAGGGTATTATGCTTAGCACCCTAAGTCAGAGAAAGACTAATACGGTGGGTAATCACCTATTTGTGGAATCTAAAAACTACAACAAACAAATGAGGAAAAAACAAAAGCAGTAGGTGTAGCGCCAGGCATTTGGAGGTGCTCAGCAAGTGCTCTTTAGGACTTCCCTGGTGGTCCAGTGGTTAAGCTTTCATACTTCTACTGCAGGGGGCACAGGTTTGATCCCTAGTAGGGGAACTAAGACCCTGCATATTATGTGATGTGGCAAAAAAATGCTCTTCATTGTTCACTAAATGTTTCTCAGGGCTCATGACAGCATTGGAGGCTTATATTAGCATTGTTATAAATGCTAATAATAATAATTATTATTATATTAATAATATTATATAATTATTAATATTAATGTTATATTAATAATAGTATATATTATATATTTATGATATATAACATAATATTAATATATAATATTATATATAACATTTATATTACATATTATATATAACACATATAATATATGTATTATATTAATATAATATATGTATAATATATTAATATACATTAATATTATATATTAATGATATATAATATATAATAATATATAACATGTAATATAATATAATATTAAATATATATATATAATATTATATATTACTGCTAGTAATAATATTATTACAGAATTTCATAGGCCAGGTTGGTTACAAGGTATAATGAGAAGTGTGAAGAAAGAGGCTGTGGTCAGTTCATCAGATAGGAGCCCTGGGTCTGGGGGAGGGGGGGTGAGAGGAGGCAGAGGTCGTGATCTTGTAGTTCCAGGCTCTCATAAACCTTTTCGCTCAAGATCTCAAATGTTGGTCAGCAGTACCAAACTGGTCCCAATTTATGTGTGGGGGTGCTATTTATTACAGGGACTTACCATCACTAACAATGCAGACTGTGGCTCAGATCATGGACTCCTTATTGCCAAATTCAGACAGAAATTGAAGAAAGTAAGGAAAACCAGTAGACCATTCAGGTATGACCCATATCAAATCCCTTATGATTATCCAGTGGAAATGAGAAATAGATTTAAGGGACTAGATCTGATAGACAAGAGTGCCTGATGAACTATGGACGGAGGTTTGTGACATTGTACAGGAGACAGGGATCAAGACCATCCCCAAGAAAAAGAAATACAAAAAAGCAAAATGGCTGTCTGAGGAGGCTTTACAAATAAAATAGCTGTGAAAAGAAGAGAAGTGAAAAGCAAAGGAGAAATGGAAAGATATACCCATTTGAATGCAGGGTTCCAAAGAATAGCAAGGAGAGATAGGAAAGCCTTCCTCAGTGATTAGTGCAAAGAAATAGAAGAAAACAATAGAATGGGAAAGACTAGAGATCTCTTCAAGAAAATTAGAGATATCAAGGGAACATTTCACGCAAAGATGGGCTCGATAAAGGACAGAAATGATATGGACCTAACTGAAGCAGAAGATATTAAAAAGAAGTGGCAAAAATACACAGAAGAACTATACAAAAAAGATCTTCACGAACCAGATAATCACCATAGTGTGATCACTTACCTAGAGCCAGACATCCTGGAATGTGAAGTCAAGTGGGCCTTAGGAAGCACCACTACGAACAACGCTAGGGGAGTGGATGGAATTTGAGTGGAGCTATTTCAAATCCTAAAAGATGATGCTGTGAAAGTGCTGCACTCAATATGCCAACAAATTTGGAAAACTCAGCAGTGGCCACAGAACTGGAAAAGGTCAGTTTTCATTCCAATCCCAAAGGAACACAATGGCAAAGAATGCTCAAACTACCGCACGATTGCACTCATCTCACACGCTAGTAAAGTAATGCTCAAAATTATCCAAGCCAGGCTTCAACAATACATAAACCGTGAATTTCCAGATGTTCAAGCTGGATTTAGAAAAGGCAGAGGAACCAGAGATCAAATCACCAATGTCTGCTGGATCATGGAAAAAGCAAGAGAGTTCCAGAAAAACATCTATTTCTGCTTTATTGACTATGCCAAAGCCTTTGACTGTGTGGATCACAATAAACTGTGGTAAATTCTTTAAGACATGGGAATACGAGACCACCTGACCTGCCTCTTGAGAAATCTGTATGCAGGTCAGCAAGCAACTGTTAAAACTGGACATGGAACAATAGACTGGTTCCAAATAGGAAAAGGAGTACATCAAGGCTGTATATTGTCACCCTGCTTATTTAACTTCTATGCAGAGTACATCATGAGAAACACTGGGCTGGAAGAAGCACAAGCTGGAATCAAGATTGCTGGGAGAAATATCAATAACCTCAGATATGCAGATGACACCACCCTTATGGCAGAAAGTGAAGAACTCAAGAGCCTCTTGATGAAAGTGAAAGAGGAGAGTGAAAAAGTTGGCTTAAAGCTCACCATTCAGAAAACTAAGATCATGGCATCTGGTCCCATTGCTTCATGGCAAATAGATGGGGAAACAGTGGCAGACTTTACTTTGGGGGACTTCAAAATCATCGCAGATGGTGATTTCAGCCATGAAATTAAAAGATGTTTACTCCTTGGAAGGAAAGTTATGACCAACCTAGACAGCATATTAAAAAGCAGAGACATTACTTTGCCAACAAAGGTCCATCTAGTCAAGGCTATTGTTTTCCCAGTAGTCATGTATGGATGTGAGAGTTGGACTATAAAGAGCTGAGCACTGAAGAATTGATGCTTTTGAACTGTGGTATTGGAGAAGACTCTTGAGAGTCCCTTGGACTGCAAGGAGATCCAACCAGTCCATCCTAAGGGAAATCAGTCCTGAATATTCATTGGAAGGACTGATGTTGAGGCTGAAACCACAATACTTCAGCAATCTGATGAAAGAATTGACTTATTGGAAAAGACTCTGATGTTGGGAAAGATTGAAGGCAGGAGGAGAAGGGGATGACAGAGGATGAGATGGTTGGATGGCATTACCAACGTGATGGACATGAGTTTAAGTAAACTTCAGGACTTTGTGATGGGCAGGGAAGTCTGGCATGCTGCAGTCCATGGGCTCACAAAGAATTGGACATGACTGAGTGACTGAACTAGCTATCTAACTAACAATGTGTAGTCTTCAGCCCCACTCCTAGAGATCCTAATTTAGTTGGTCTGTGGTGGGGCCTCAGAATTGGTATTTTTGAAAATCACCCCAGGTAATTTTTATGTATAGTCAGATTGGAGAACATCTAAATTCTGACCCAGTTGCTTATCTGGTACTTTAACTTCGTCTACAATATCCTGATAGTCTCCAGGTGGTAATTAAACACTTTCAGAGATGGAGAGCTCATTCTATCAGTAGCTCTGATGATTTTAAACCATCAACCAGACAAAGAAAATTCCTTTGAGAGTGAACTGAATTCTGCCAGTGTGTTTTGGCTACGTTCAGGCCCTGGTACTGATCTCTGGGTCACACTGAACAAGGCTCATCTTTCTTCTCTGTGAGGGCACTTCAGTCACTTGGAGAGAACTGTTGTATTTTATCACAACATCTTCTGTTTCTTTACCTGTTCTGTAAAGGACATGACTTCCAGATTCCTCATCAGCCTGATTCTTCTCCACTGTACTCTCTCCATTTTTTTCCAGATTTCTCTGAAAATGTGCTTTTCAGAAATAAACTCAGCACTCCAGATGTGGTAGCAATAGCCAGGATCAGGGAAGAACTATCACCTCCCTGATTTTAGAAATGATACTCCTGTTAAAGTAACCTAACTAAAATCTCAGGAGATAATTAAATAGCCATATCATGTTTGTTGATTATAAAATAGGAAGCCTCACAGATGTCAGAGAGGCCATTTATAGGGCGGACTACTCACCTGTGTCACCATTGAGGGGACCCAGTTCCTGAGGCTCTGGTTTGGGAGGCTGATCTGGTCTTTGGCGCCTCTGGAAGAAATGAGATAACAGTGAGGATGAAGGTAGGAGGTTAATGTGAGGATAGATGCTATGGTAATTCTTCCAAAGGCAAGATAGGAATTCCAGTTGTGCCAACCCCTGCACTATGCCCAGTTCCCTTAGGCTTTCTTCCTCACAGTCCCAAGGCAGCATCCGCTCTGTGGGGAAGGGGTTCTCAGATAGGATTTCATCTTGGCCAGGGAAACCCTCAGCGGGGAGCTTGATGCTGGTTGACGTCTCCTTAGATTCTTGTACTTTGGCTCGGCTACCAACCATGGGCCCCTCCCTGCCCTTATCTTCCTTCTCCATGGACTTGGCCAGACCTTATTCTATTCCCCTCATCCCAGTTATGGCCTTTAAGTGCCTTAAAACTTCCCAACCCCCAGTTTAGAGACAATTCCCCTTCCTCCTTAGGGCCCTTGGCTACCACAACTATCAGCAAGTTCCCTGTATTGAAGGCAGAGCATCAAACTTCAAGCCATGGTTTTTCTGTTTCTTCTCTGCTAGAAGGGCTGTTTCTCCAACTATATGGAGGTGGCAGTATATAACATGACAGTTGGAGGCGAAATACTGCAGCCAGGTCATACCAGGCACTATCTCAGCTAATCTTCAGAAGAGCCCGGGAAATATGTATATCCCCCAACTTAAAAATGAGAAGGCTGAGGCAAAAGAGGATTCCATCAAGGCAGATCAGGGGACATCTGGCAGAGTCAAGTATTTGACCCATACCTAGTAAGCACTTTAACTAACCTTGGTCAGTGGAGGTTGAATCAGAGGAGAGAACTGATGCAAAAGGGCTTTCTACAATAACTTGTAGAAATATTTGTCTATTTAATATTTATTTACTTGACTGTGCTGGGTCTTAGTTACAGCACACAGGATCTTTAATTGTGGCATGTGAACTCTTAGCTGTGGCATGTGGGATCTAGCTCTCTGACCAGCGATCAAACCTGGGCCCCCTGCACTGGGAATGCAGAGTCTTAGCCACTGGCCACCCGGGAAGTCCCAGAGGGCTTTCTATACCACGAAACAGTGTCAATGGCTCTAAGATTTTGGTTTTCATAAATAATATTTTCAAATAGGAGATTTGGTATGGGTTGACAAGCAAGAATGCTGAAAAAAAATAATTTGCAGACTACCACTATCATTTCATAAAACAGAAGAAATTTTAACCTTGCAAAATATACTAAGGAAAGCTCGAGATAGTTCTTTCAGGAAAGGAGAAATAACATCTTACTCAAAGTTACACACAATGAATATCTTTCATTTTCTCATTTCATTCCAGAGAGGTGAAAAGTTGGTCAAAGTCTAGCACTGGTCACTGGACCAAGATGTGGGGTAGAAAAAAATTTAAGCCGTTTTGTATACTTTTCAAAATGTTCTAAAATGTTAGCTAGACTTACTGTGATCATTTCACAATGTGTACAAATGTTGAATCATTCGGTTGTACATCTGAAATAGTATGTTATTTTTCAATTGTACCTCAAAAAAGTTTTCTTATTTTAAAAAAAGATAGTCTAAGCCTCATTTTCAGTTCAGTTCAGTTCAGTCGCTCAGTCGTGTCCGACTCTTTGCGACCCCATGAATTACAGCACACCAGGCCTCCCTGTCCATCACCAACTCCCAGAGTTCACTCAGACTCACGTCCATCGAGTGAGTGATGCCATCCAGCCATCTCATCCTCTGTTGTCCCCTTCTCCTCCTGCCCTCAATCCCTCCAAGCATCAGACTCTTTTCCAGTGAGTTAACTCTTCACATGAGGTGGCCAAAGTACTGGAGTTTCAGCTTTAGCATCATTCCTTCCAAAGAAATCCCAGGGCTGATCTCCTTCAGAATGGACTGGTTGGATCTCCTTGCAGTCCAAGGGACTCTCAAGAGTCTTCTCCAACACCACCCAAGCCTCATTTTAGAAAACACTTAAATAAGTCAGCTCATGAAAAACCCATGAAAGTGTTCAATTGTGAATTACCACTGTAAAAGAAAACCTTTACTTTTTACTGTGATAATAGATTAAGTGATTAATAGAATAAAAATAATTAACAATTTCCTGAAGTCGAGAATGAATGAAATGCTGCTGGAAAGCATAGTTCTGGTTAGGGATGGATGAGAGGGGAAGGCTTCTAGAACCTTCTGCTCCTGCCCCACAGTGCCCACCACAGAGCCTGGTGCAAACTGAGCCTGGCACACTGAGCAAGAAACAGCGTCTCCCCCAGGTCCTGGTCCCCAGGATCTGCTCAGTGGCTGGCAATCCAGCCACCCTCCTCCACCCACCCTGTGAAGTCTCGTCCCTTCCCACACAGGGGAGAGGGGGCGCTTGGCCCAGGAACAAGCTGTCAACACAGGACTCTGGGGTAATGACAGGAGCCAGCCTCTCCCCCTGGGCTGGAGGAAGGAGGCAGACAAACACCAACGGTGGATTGTCTTGTCCCTGTTGCCACTCCTAGTTACACTTAATCTGGTCAACATTTTAATAGGAGTGAGATTTCCAGAATTCCAGTTCTAGCTTTTCTACAAACTTGGACAAATCTCTACCCTCCTCTGGGCTCCCGCTTTCTCCTTTGTGGAGGAAGTGGAGGTGTGAGGCGTTCTTACTTTCACTCAACAATGCCAACGGTGTTCATACTCCGAGTGTCTGATCTTAGCTCTTTTCAACTGCACTGAGAGATAAGGGTTATTACGAAGGAGGACACTGGAGCTCAGGGAGGTAAGACACAGTCCTATGCGGTCTGGATGTCAAAATCAACATGAGAACCAGGTCTCAGAAGAGTAGAGACCAGAACAGTATTGTTAAGAACTCAGGGATTCTAGGGACTTCCCTGGTGGCCCAGTGGTTAAGACTCCATGCTTCCAATGCAGGGGGCATGGGTTTCATCCCTTGTTGGAGAACTAAGATCCCACATGCCACACAACACAGCAAAGGAAAAGAAAAAGAAACAACTCTTGGATTCTAAAATCACCCAGATCTGGATTCAAACCCTAAATTTAACACTGTGTGACCACATTGCCTCTCTAAGCCTTGATTTCCTCACAAGGTTATTTTAAGGATTAGCTGAGATAAAGCACCTATAACTCCATAATTCTAACAGCTCAAACACGGCATGATGATTTTTACCACTTAATATCTGAAAAAGCATGGCAGGATCTAAGACCACAGTGCTGTGTTAGGCCGCTTAGGCTGTCATTGGCCTCAGGTTGCCTGAAATAAGATCATAAAGCTCATGAGAAACTTCTCCCAAACAACCACCATGGAAGGTGAAAAACTCTTCTCCACTAACAGCTTCCAGACCTTAGGCAAGACATAACCTTGTGCTTGAGTCTCCAGATCCTGACAGCACCTCTGCCGCCAGGATAACCACCCAGAATCAAGGCATTCAAGACTCATCTTAGGACATCCCTGGGGGTCCAGGTCCCTGCAATGTGAGGGATGTGGGACACCCCAGCTGGAGAGCTCAAGCCCCACAATGATTCCACAGGCCACACCTAGGGCCAAACTCCACTGAATAAATAACCATTTGAAAAATAAAATAAGTATTTTTTAAATAATTTTTTAAAAAAAGACTCATTATAATAGTCCTCATGCTACTGTTCTCTCTATTAACATTTAAATATTGGTAAACATCTTTTTCCAAATATAGTGGTAATAAAGAATACACATTTATTCACTTTTGGAATTTATATATATTCCCTTACATCTCATTTTTTCAAATAGAAGCATTTACTACATGGCATTAAATATTTTGTAATTAATTTTAATGACTTCAGTATGGTATCTTATAGATGAACTTAATCATTTAATCAATAATCCACTGTTGAATGGACTTTCCTGGTGGCTCAGACGATAAATAATCTGTCTGCAATGTAGGAGGCCTGGGTTTGATCCCTGAGTAGGGAAGATCCCCTGGAGAAGGGCATGGCAACCCAATCCAGTATTCTTGCCTGGAGAATCCCATGGACAGAGGAGCCTGTGGAGTCTGTGGGGTTGCCAAGAGTTGGACACGACTGAGTGACTTATACTTTCACTTTCCACTGTTGAATATTTACATTATTTTCATTTTTAAATTTTCAAATCATGCCTTAGGGAACATAATGATTGTAAGACTTTTACACATCTAAAGTTATTGTCTACACTTCAGAAAGGCTCTACCGATTAACTAGCCCACTAGTAGCATACAGAAGGCCAGTTTTACTGCACCTCTGCCAACATGGACTAGTGTCTTTTTTTTTTTTTTAATGTTGATCAATTTGCTAGGCCAAAACCAAACCAAAAACAACCTACTGTAATCCTGGCCCCAACACACACACTATGAGTTCAACACCATCCCAAGTTGCTCAAGACCATCCCAGCATGACATATGATCGATAATTTCTCAGGCTTCCAGGCCCAGCTCATATATAATTTCTACTTGGTCTCTCCCAGGGCTGAGTTAGTTCCTATCAGCAGTCTATTCAAACGCCCAGTTACCCGTGCTTCTCCTGTTAATCCAAGGGGGCTCCTTGAGGACAGGGACCAATTTTGAAATTGACTTTGGATTTGATGCCTGTTGTGATGCCCAAACAGTATTTCTAGGGATTTTGAGGCCTAATAGAAGGTCTCCTGTTTCAGGACCACCTGAAGCACTTGCTTAACATAGCTCCCAGGCCCAGTTCTGGACCTACAGAATCTGAGGGTGTATGTGCGGTCTGGGAAGCTCTGATCTACCACTGCATCCAGGTGATCCTGAGGCTCCTGAAGGCACATAGCCCAGAACTGAGCAGGAATCAATAAGCAACTACTCCCTGGGAAATTCCCATGGCGGGGCCTGGGCTGCTTTCTCCTCAGAGGTCAGGAGCAGAGTTCACTCTACAGTGGGCGAGGACGGCAGCTGGGAGGGGGCCACAAGAATTTCCCCGTCCAAAAGCCGAGTGGGGCAGGCCTCAGGCTGGGAGGGTCATCCGGCTGAGCTCTGGAAGAGGGCCGGAGGCTTCCTGTGTCAATGGAAACTTGGGAGAAGAACACTATGAGGTGGTTGCCTGCAGCACAGAATGGACCTGGGAGGAGGGGGAAGGCCAGCACACCCAAGTCTCAGCTTCACTGTGTGACTTTAGGGAAGTGCTGTCCCCTCTCTGGACCCTCTTTGGTGGGTCAGGGTTGGAACAGAGGTTCTCCTCACTCCTTATGGGCTCCAGGGCAGCCCTTTGACCAGGAGGGCTGGAAACAGGGCCTCTCCATCTTGGGACCGTGCACAGTTCTGGGGCCCAGCTCCTTGCTCTCAAGCAGACCACAGCCCTGCTCTGGGGTCAACCGGAGGTAATTCTGGTCTGTGGCAGACATGGTTTCAAACACAGAGTCCAGGCAGAGCAAAAGGACAGCAAAGTGGCGGGGAGAGCAGCAAGCTTGGATTGGTCCTGGCAAGACCCCCTCAAATTTGCTTGCATTTTGGAGGGTAAATTAACAGGAGGGACTAGTAATGGTTGATCAGCCTTGAAAAGTAAAAAATGTGAAAAACAAAGACTCTGGACTCTGGCTTCAAATCTCTGCAGAACCACCATGATGTGAAGGCTGCTAGTGTGTGGTCCACAACCTCAGAGGACAGGATGGTGACCAAGGACTAGAAGTTTCAAGAAGTTTTAGTGCAACTTGAAGGATCTCAGAATGGTCCCAGAGATAGGCTGCTGTCTTGGAGGGTGGAGTGGGCTGGCGGTAGTGAGCTCTCCATCACTGGTAGCATGCAAGAAGCAAACTTCATTTTGCAGGTTGGACTGATTGATCTCAGAGGCCCCTAAACTCCAACAATCAACTCCAACAGTCCAATTCTGTAAGATATCCTTGACATTTAAGAAGTAAATATCTCTCTTAAACAAAATGTTTAGCTAGTGCAGGTGGTATGAAAAACCCACCAATAGTAACAGCGTCTCAGTGGGCTCTGTTGAGTATTATTCAAGTTGAATTCAGGGTGAATTTTCATAGTCTTATACTAAAGCGTCAGGGATAGACTCCTCAACTTCCCTCAAACTTGAGCTGGGAATTTCTTTCACCATGAAAGACTGAGGAAGGCAGAAGCAACTTGGATAGAATCTGCCCAGCTATTCTCTACCTCCAGGATTCTACCAGGATGGAAGTCAAACCCTGAGGATGGCACAGCCTTTCCTGAAGACACTGGGTCTCACCTTGCTTTAGGGGCCATCATGCCATCCTTTTCATGGCCCTTCAGGCATTGTGTGTTTCTGATTGAGTGGTGTGATTTATGGCCTCATTATCCCTGACTAGCTTAGAGAATTTCGTAATCAAAGGACCCTTGAGAGTTCACCAAGCTCCTCCACTGTCCCCATAAACTGCAGACCTGGATTCCCTTGGCCATGTAGTTCTGTCACACCCTCCTTGGCTGTGGAAGGCTTACTGGGACCCAGAAGATAGGGTTGGAAGGGACCCTGGAAACAGCTTATCCAATCCCCACCTTCTATTTCCAGATGGAAAAACTGAGGCCCAGAGGTGGAGTGGGCAGGGCCTGTCAGAGGGGCCACAAAGCAGGATCAGAGCCTCCTGGGAGTCCAGACTCAAGGCAGAGCCCTTCCCCTTCCTTCGTGCATACGCCAGATTGATCCAAGCAGTCCAACATTTAGGGAATTCTGAGCCTCAAGGACTCAGATCACACTCCTTTGCAACATCAGAGCTGCCTTTCCGGTGTCAGGACTCAGGCATGGGTGGGGCCCTGGCACTACTGGTTTCGGATCTGAACAACCACAGGCAGAGCCCATTGGCTGAGGGTAGAGGCAGGAAGGAGGTGGGGCGGAGACCCAAGGGGCTCCCTCCAGGGCCTGGGGGGGAGGAAAGGCGGGGCCTAAATGTTCAGAGCTGTTGAGAAATGTTAGCCTTCACACCCAGACTACAGAGGCTCAGAGGTAAGAATACCACAATCACTGGCCTCAGCTTCCGCATCTCTAAGATGGGCAGAAGTATTTTATCAAGCAATGCCTGAACGTGATTTCATTTTCACGCAGCCAGGACAACTAAAGATTGACTTTGACTTGTTCATTTTACACATTACAGTGTCAAGCATTACCCAGTACCTGCCTGGGGACACACCAACGTGACCACACAGCCCAATGAAAGGCAGGAGCAACCGCAGGTTCTTCCCGGCTGTGTCAGGAGGCCCTGCTTATTCTCTGAACACCTGCAATGCCTCCAGAATGCCCCGAGTCAGGGGCGGATGTGGTCTCTATCCCTCCTATCTGACCAGGTGATGAAAGGTCTCAGGGGAGGACAGAACCGCTTCCCCCCAAGCACCTGCTGAGACCGCCCACGCCAGAAAGTGAGCGCAGAGCCCAGCCCCTCCTGCACGGATGAGAGGCTGAGGCCTAGGCTGAGACCATAGCCCTTCCTTCCTCCCTACAGCCCACCTTCTCCTGTCCTGTATCAGCCTCGCTTGGGTCTGCCTGCTCTGATCTCCTGAGAGGGGCCAGAGCTGGCAGGAGCACTCAGCAGCATTTCTGGCATTTGGGTCAGCCGATGAGGGAGAAGGACCCTGAAGGAGCAGGACGGAAAGTGGTGTTAGTAGCCACCGTGGGAGAAGAGACAGGCTGAGGATGCAGACACATGGCCGGATATCCACCTGTCTCGCCAACCCAGTGGCAAACCCCGCAGTGCGAGTCCAGAGTCAGGGCCCTGACTTGCTACTTGCTTGCTGTGTGACCTTGGGGGAGCACTCGCCCCTCTCTGGGCTTCTGTGTCCTCCTCTCTCGGGCATGGAGTTGGGCAATGGGATACAGCGTGGCCCTTCTGGCCTTGATATGCTATGGATGCAAGAGAAGCGGCAGAGTGAGGTCATTCTGACACCTCACCCTCTATCAGTCCTGTCACGCTTGCTGGTTCCCAGCACAGCAGGGCTGGTGGCTGCACACACTCAGCAGCCAGCCCCCTCATGCAGAGGGCTTCTCTGCAGGACAAGGCAGGAGGGGTACTTGCTCAGGAGGGCCTGCAGGGGGAGTGCCCTGAACCCTTCAGACCACCCTCTGTTCTTGAGCAGCCCCTGTGGGGAAGCTGTAAAAGGGGGGACTGGAGTGCCTAGAGAAGAGGAGGACATAGCCCAGCAGCCACCATGCAAAGTACTGGCAGCAAGCGCCCTGCCTCAGAACTGCCAGCAGAGAGAGAGGGACCCATTAGTGAGGACGATGGCCCCTGCAAGGGTGCTTGGGGCAGGGCCACTTAGAACAGGGAAACACTGGAAACCAGCCTCGCATCTACAACGGGGCATTGGCTCCACATACTAACGTATCAATACATGACACTATGAACGGCCACTCATCTGTTTAAAAAAGCAAAGTAGGTATTTACCAACAGAGGTGGAAAGTCATTTGGTAGAATATCAATAGCAAAATAAATGATTTCTACTGTACAAACATGCACAGGAAAAACTACCTAGAAAAGCACACACCAGGGGCAGTCAGTCATCATCTCTGGAGAAAAGACTAGAATTATTGTGCTCAAGGAGGGGGAGCTGCAGTTTTGCCTGAGTTCTTAGAATTTTTAAAACAACGGTGTATTCAAGTTTGACTCGTGTACAAAGAAATGAACATTAGACAGAATCAATACCTCTCCTGGAACCTAAAAGCAGCCAAGGGGGTCATTTTACAGGTGGAGAGGTCAAGGCCTGGGTAGCGATCACACGGCAAGTTAGTGAACCAGGAAGGACCAGGACCCACTCTTGACCCCCGGCCCAGTGTTCTTTCCTCTGCAGATGCTGCAGCTGGTCCGAAAGCACTGGGGCTGTGCCCAAGCACCTCCTTGTGTGCCGTGCTCCCTACTTTGCTGCCAAAGAAGAGGCGCTGGGTCCCCCCTGCCCATTTCAACTGGCGGCCAGGTCAGGGAGGGGTGGGAGAGGGTGGGGAATCAATAAAACGTATACATCTAGGGCTGCTGTAACATATTACCATGCAGCTGGTGACTTGAAACAACAGAAATTTCTTCCCTTCCAGTTCTGGAGGCGAGACGTCCAGAGTCAAGGTGTCAGGTGGATTGGGTCAGTCTGGAGGCTCTGAGGGAATTTCTGCTCCATCCGTCCTTCCTAGCTTCTGGTGGTCGCAGCAACCCTTGGCGTTCCCTGTTTTGCAGACGTATCACTACCATCTCTGCTTCTGTCAGCACGTGGCCTTCTCCCCGTGCTTCTCTGTCCACATTCCCTTCCTCTCACAAGGACATCAGCCCTTGGACTGAAGCCCACCATCCCCCAGATGTAATCTTTACGGATTACATCTGCAAAAGCCCTGTTTCTAATAAGGTCATACTCACAGGTCCTGGGTGTACATGAGTTTTGGGGGGACACTATTTAGCCCATTACAGGTAACTTTTCTGATGTCACAGCTGTTTCCTCAAGGAGGGGGCAGGGGGTAGAGTTGCACAGGACGGAGGAGGAATGACAAAGTTCGTTGTACACTCTGAAAAAGAACTTCACTCCTGGGGAGGAAGGAGAATTGGAAGTAGGTCAGTCTGTACATTGCTTATCTGGGGAGAAAGCATGGGACGTGGGATGTGTGGGATGGATGTATTATGAGGCGTTTGGCCTAGATGTTCTGGAAGATTCAGTCTTGAAAATAAAGTGACACAAGATAAATGATTTTTAGGGATCCACATTTACCTGGTGAGAGAAGTCGGATGGCTTGTCTGCAGGTGATGGATAGATTTATATCTATCTACGCTAAAGACGGATGGATTTTCTCATTTTCTCTTGCTCTTTCTCTCTGCCTTCAGTGGAGTCCTGGTTGGTCCTTCTGTCAGACCTAAATGTGTCACAGTACATATGTTTGGAAGCTTGTATTGGCTTTAACCAGGATGAGAGGACATTATATTGTGGGTTGGACAAAAACCAGGGCTTCCCTGGTGGCTCAGCTGGTAAAGAATCTGCCTACAATGAGGGAGACCTGGGTTCAATTCCTGGGCTGGGAAGATCTGCTGGAGAAGGGAAAGTCTACCCACTCCAGTATTCTAGCCTGGAGAATTCCATGGACTGTATAGCCCACAGGGTAGCAAAGAGTTGGACACGACTGAGTGACTTTCACTTCACTTCATACCTACATAAAGGTCTAAATTACTGAAGCTACATAAAAGATCATGGCATCTGGTCCCATCGCTTCTAAGCAAATAGATAGGGAAACAGTGGAAACAGTGACAGACTCTATTTTTGAGGGCTCCAAAGTCACTGCAGATGGTGACTGCAACCATGAAATTGAAAGATGCTTGCTCCTTGGAAGAAAAGCTATAACCAACCTAGACAGCATATTACAAAGTGGAGACATTACTTTGCCAACAAAGGTCCATCTAGTCAAAGCTATGATTTTTCCAGTAGTCATGTATGGATGTGAGAGTTGGACTATAAAGAAAGCTGAGCACCGAAGAGTCGATGCTTCTGAACTGTGGTGTTGGAGAAGACTCTTGAGAGTCCCTGGGACTGCAAGGAGATCCAACCAGTCCATCCTAAGGGAGATCAGTCCTGAATATTCATTGGAAGGACTGATGCTGAAGCTGAAACTCCAGTACTTTGGCCACCTGATGCAAAGAGCTGACTCACTGGAAAATACCCTGATGCTGGGAAAGATTGAAGGTGAGAGAAGAAGGGGGCGACAGAGGATGAGATGGTTGGATGGCATCACCAATTCAATGGACGTGAGTTTGAGTAAGCTCCAGGAGTTGGTGATGGACAGGGAGGCCTGGCATGCTGCAGTCCATGGGGTTGCAAAGAGTCGAACACGACTGAGCAACTGAACTGAGCTGGGCAAAACCCATTAGCTCAGAAGCCACATACACACCAGTGTCCCCACAGTGTTTGGGACAGGGGGCTCAGTGCCTGGCAAAGGCCATTTCCTTTCACAGACCCTCTGTCCAAAATGAGTTAAAAAGTCCAGTTTGCCCTACTCCTATGGATCAGGTGTCAGGGACCCTGCATCTTATGTACCCCAGTCACCCTGACACAAGTGTTTGGCCCCCACCCACCTTCAGAACCCAGCCAAGATGCCATCTCTTCTCTGGAGGCCTTCCCTCCCCTCACCTCTTCCCTCCAACAAAAAGGCACACTCTCCCAGGATTAGGATGAAAACACAAGGATGCTCATGAATAACAAGGGTAGGAGTGGAGAGTGTAAATAACCAAGCGTCCAAACTGGTTAAAAAAGCCACAGAACATCCACAGAACCTTAGATGGCCATTAAAAATCACATTTCCACAGACTTTTAACATGCGAGACTGCCCCCAGCAAAATATTAAGTATAGGGTTGGTCAAAAAGTTTGTTCAGGTTTCTATGTAAGATGTTACAAACTTTTTAGTCACCCCAATAACTGTTAATAGAATATAATCATTTAAAATATATCCTTAATTCTGCAAAAATAGTCACAGTCACATATAGCATACTAGTGAGGAAAACAGAAGAAAAATGACACTGAAGTGTACACAGAGGTGATCTCTTCATGGTGGGATTAAAATCTATTTTAAAATTTCTTTATATTTTACCAAATTTTAAATTTTGCCTCAAACATTATGAATAATCACAGTAATTAGGTGTCGAGTGGAATCTTAGTATTTCCTAGTCCGAGGTTTGCAACACCTCTTCTATTCCTCCCCCCTTCTATTTCTGTCACAATCACATCTGACCTCTGCTTGAACTCCTCCAGGATGGGGAACTCACTACCCTTCTTCCTGGTGAGAAGTAGATTCTGGCTCCCCTTAGCTTCCCCTCACTGGCCACAATCTGCATTCTGGGGCCAACAGAGAACCAGGTTGCACTCCATGCCGCTTGACAACACTTCAGAGGCTGGAAGGCAGTGGCCAGGCTCCAAACTTTATCTTCGCAACCCCAAACGGCCTTCCAAGTACATTCATGGCCCCCTTCTCCCGCATCCCTGTTTGCTTTCCTTGGGTGCAGTCCAGGTGGTGATGTCCCTCACCTACATCCCTGTTAACCAGTCAGTGTATCAGGGACTCTATCACATGCATTCTTTCACCTAATCTCAGAACCCTATGACTCAGGAGCTACATCACGTCTATTTTACAGATGAGGAAATTGAGGCATGGAAAACCCAAATTCCTTCCAGGGTCACTTAATGGTCCACGATGGTGCCAGAACTGAAGCGGCACCTGGCCCAGAGTCTGGAGAGCAGAGTTAATAAATGAATGTGCTCAGTCGCTCAGTTGTGTCCAACTCTTGGCAATCCTATGGACCGTAGCCCCCCAGGCTCCTCTGTCCAAGGGATTTTTCAGGCAAGAATACTGGAGCGGGTTGCCATTTCCTCCTCCAGGGGATCTTCCTGACCCAGGGATTGCACCTGCTTCTCTTGCACTGGCAGGCATTCTTTACCACTGAGCCACCAGGGATGTCCAATAAATGAATATGTGGACTCAGTTCTAAAGCCCCAGCCCTTAGTGTCTATGGTTTTGGTTTAGAATTAGTTGTGCCCATGCCAAACTTCCATGTCTTTCGCTTTGTATCTCTGCCTCTTTCACCTGGCCTGCTACCTGGAAGCACTCATGAAGAGATACTGACCCCAGAGAACCTGTTGCCCGAGGCCCCACTCTGGAGCAGTACTGAGCCCAGGTCTTAGGTGTGGTGCTCAGGGCTGTGGCATGGGGGCCAGAGTCAAAGCTCTGAACCCTGGGTCACATGAGGCACACTCAGAGGGTTGACCATGAGGCACTAGAGTTCCCTCCCCACCTGGGCCCAGATGGGGCTGGTAACTTTCTGGGGATGGAAGGGCCCTAAAAACCCCCATGTCATCCTATAGACAAGTCCACGGAGGGCTTGTTTCCTTGGCCCCGCCCCCTCTGTCTGGCCTTCTCCCACATCCCCCTGATGTGGCCGCAACAGCCATAGTCTTTGTCAAAAGGGTTTAGGAAGGACCACATTATGCAGATGATTCTTCAGTATCTACACCCAGCCTGCTAGGGATCTCCACTCATTTTTTTCACCAGGATTTCAACTTGTCACCGAGAGTCCCAGTAACACTTGCCCCCAGGTCAGGCCTCTCAGTGGGGTCTAGGACAGCTGGTCAGCTAAGGCTACTGGCACTGCCAGCCACACGACTCAGCAAACCCTTAGGGCCTGGCCCCTGGGAGGGACCTTGAAAAGTCCTAGTGGTCAAGCCCCTATCCCTAGCCAGGGGAAGTCCCCCCTGAAAGCCCTGGCCTCATTCCTCATGGCTGGCCATTCCCACTCTCTGCAACCAGCACCATCACTCTGCTTCTTTGGCTCAGCCTCCACTCAGGCTGTCCTCTCTGCCTCAACTGGGTCATTCCTACCAAACCTTCATCACCCAGCCAAGGCATGCCCAGCCCTCACCCAAGAAGCCGTCCTATGTCTCTCAAGGCTAGATGAGATACTACTGCTGCACTCTGGGTTAACTTCTAGTCCAGCTCTGATGTGGCCCTCATTCTCACTCAGATATTTAGGAGGCACCAGCTCTGGGCTCTGTGAAAGGCAGTAAGTACCAACGGGGTGAGGAGGTGGGGGGCAGGCAGAAAAACCAGGCTCCACTGCATGGTTTGGCCACCAACCTGCTGAATGACATCACTCCTCCCTGACCCTCAGTCTCCTCATTTATAAAGTGGAGAAGACCCCACAGCTCAGCCTGGGCTTGAGTGAGGTCTGCAGGATGTGAAAGTACTCTGTAAACCGCCACTCAGAGTGAGTCATTGTTATCGTGACCTGAGCCTCCTGGGGTCTGAGCTCAGTTTTGTACATCCCATCCTCAGAGGTTCCGTCTCTCCTAGGGGGCTGACAACCTGCTGGGGGTGAGCTTGGACGTTCAGGCCTTTTAGGGGTTGGCACCTGGATAAGAAACCAGGCAGGGGCAGAGCACAGAGGGATGGAAACTAGCATGAACTTTAAACAAAATCAGCTTATAAATCCTGCCACTTAGGGGCATGAGCCTGGCACTGCTGGGGCAGAAAGGCAACCCAGGCAGCTCTGAGGCAACAGGGCAAAGGCTTTAATGCCAAAGGGCTTTGGAATCAATAAGAAGCCACTGGAAGCACTGAATAGAGGCAGAGACAAAGGACACTGGGCTTGGGGACTGGGAATTTGGGTTCTGCTCTAAGCTGTTCTCTGACCTCAGTCAAGACCCTTCACTCTCCAGGCTTTAACCTCCCAGCTGCATGTTGCGTGCATCAGCACAGGTGGTACCCAAGGTCCTTTCCCACTGGGCTAGTCTCTGCTGACTTACTTGCCCTTCCTTCACAGTTTGGGACAGGAGGTCCAGTTCAGGCTGTGCCAGGGATGGACAGGGACAGCTGGCAAGGCTCTCAGACAGGCAGGGGAATCCTTGCTCACTGTGGGCTCCCTTCCCAGACTACGGAAGAGTCAAGGCCTGGAACAGGGCTACTCCAGTCTCTTCCCGCCACCAAGTAGATGGAATTCACCCTTGGTGGACTTTGCAAGCTGAGTGGTTAACACAGGTGCAGAGAACACAGGCTCTCTGACTCCTAGAAATCATCCTGCTCAAAGCCCTCCCTGTCCATATAGAGGGAGAAACTGAGGCACAGAGAGCGCTATGGGCATGTTTGCGGCAGAGCCAGGATTAACACTGAGAATCAATCACCAGCTTTGTTATAAGTCTCAGGCAGGTCTCAGGTTTATCTGTTCATCATCCCATCAGCCAGACTTCTGCTTCCATGGATGGAGGCAAGCCTCAGTTTCCCTCTTGGAGCCAGGAAGACAGGAGGGCTTCTGGGTCAGAGCTCCCTGAGGTATTTTGAACTGGGAATTAAGGAGGAGCAAGGATAAGGGGGAAGGCGCTGTACTTGGGACAAAAGTCCTTTTCCCTGGACTAGGCACAGAGCAGAAATAGACTCATTCAGGTTCGGGACAGTACTGCATGCTCAACAGGCAGAAAAGCTTGGGCTCAGGCGCAAGCAAAGCAGCAGAGGCTCAAGTTCAGTGAAAAACTACTGAATAGTATCACAATGTGGGGCCTCTCGGGGCCTCGGGGGACTGATCATCAAGTTCCTAGGACCACCTCTTCCTACCTGACTGGAGGGTAGGCAGTAGTAGGAAGAACTCTACTCTACTTGAGGACTCTACCTCAGGACTCTACTTGAGGGTCTGCCCTTCCCTCTCTCTGCCTCAGGTTGTCCTCTGGCTCCAGGCTCTGACCTTCCGGGCTTGTCAGAACCCAAAGGGCAGCTGGTCCCACTGCCAGAAACCCGAGTAGTGTCTCCTGGGCCCTAACCCAGCTCGGAGGCCCCTTGGGGGAGCGACAGGAAGGGAGGGAAGGGCAGCAGAAGGCCGCAAATCTCCTCCCTGGTTGGCCCCTCCCAGCTCCCCTGAGGACAGCCCACATGCACCGGCTCTAGGGCCTGAAGAGGCTCTAGGCCAGCGCTTCTCAAACTTTAAAGCATACTGTAGTCACCTGGGCATCTTATTAAAAGACAAGTTCTATTTTAGCAGTTCGGGAACACAGCCCGAGATTCTGCAAGTCCTAGGTGATGCCGATGATGTAAATCTGTGGGCCATTCTGCCGCGCAAGTAGCGGCCCTAGAGAGAATCTGCCTCTTAAGGGTAGGAATGCCAAAGGCCCAGAGAGGTCAAGTCACTCGTCCATGGCCACACAGCGAGCAGCGCCTGACCAGCGGAAAAGGGCACCCGCTGCAGCCGCTGCTAGACAGTCCCACCTCCGCCAGCTGGGATCAGGTGCCTGTCCCGGCCCTGGGGCTGTGTTTGTAAACTCGGCTGCCCCGCGTGGCTCAGCCCTGGGTCAGGGAGAGAGAGCCGTCCAGCCGAGCCTTACTCGCCTCCCTGCCTGCCGGCCTCTAAGTGTTCACCGCCCGGCATCCCCAGTACCCCCGGGGCGCCCTGGGTCCCCAGCGGCGGAGCGGCTCCGCACCCGCCTTCCTTTCCGAAGGCAAACTTCTCCGCCGGCGCCCTTTACCTTTTTGGGGGGTTTGCAGCAGCTCAGTCTGCTGTGTCCGCAGCCCATCCTCCGCCGGGGGCTCCCGGACTCCGCCTCCCAACTCTGGGGCCCCCAGAGAACCCTGCCGTCCAAGCCCTGCTGCCCGCTTGGCGCCCGCCGGCCGGGGCAGCCGGCGAGACCCTGAAACTGAACCTGGAAGCGCAGACTTGAGCCGGAGCTGGGGCGGCCGTGTGCCGTAAATACCCGAAAAGCAGGGCCTCAGGGAAGCCCGTGGGGCTCGCTGCGCTGCCGCCTGAGACAGGTGATCAGAAGCTTAGTAAATGACAGAAAACTCGGGTCAGGGCCGAAAAGGTCCCAATGAACAATGGATTTCTTTCCAGACTCTCAGCAGAGAAAAGGCTAGGAAAAAAATTAAAGCAACTATTTAGTAAACACAACAGCTATCGTTTATCAAAAGTTGTTTCTGTCCTGGCTTCCTTGCACATATTATTTCTATTTCTTGCCATCTCCTTGCACAGAGGTATTATTAGTTCCTCCACTTTACACGTGAGGAAAACGAGGCTCAGCTATGTGATCTGCTTACACTCATCTAGCTAGTCAGAACCAAAGCCCAGATAAAAACCAGTTCTAACTCTAGAATCTAAGCTTTCAGCCATTTCCCTACAAATACATAATAATGTGAAAATTAATTGTAATGATCTTCCACTCTGGGTCCATAACTCTTTCCAGCTCACACTCATCTGTAATATTCTACTGTATCCATTTTGAATAGAGGTTACCAATCACAACAACTCTGTGAGGTAGATAGGCAGATGCAGGGAGAAAAAGGGACATACAATGTCAGAAACTAGGAAAAAGAACTTTTGTTTACCTTCGCTTTGTTATTAGCTGAGGTTTCTGGGAGTGGCAATGCAGGGTGACTTTGAAAGTCAGTGTGAGTGTGTATGTTAGAAAATGACACATAGCCCAGAGACACTTGGAAAGATGTACTGATGAAAGGGACTTATGGTCAGGAATGGAAAAAGAACGTGAGACCCCGAAAGAACTTCCCCTCCAGAGTAGACCAATCACAGTAGGTTCCAAGAAAGGAAACTGAGGACACAGGTTATATTAGGTCCTTGGAAAGAAGAATAATGGAAGACGGTGATTCACAAAGTGTGGCCCCCAAGTCGACAGCATCAGCACTACCAGAGATCTGGTGAGAAACACGAGTGGTCGGGACTTCCCAGGGGTCCAGTGGCTAAGACTCCATGCTCCCAGTGCAGGGGGCTCTGGTTTGATCCCTCTTCAGGGAACTAGATCCCACAATGCCAAAACTAAGAGTTTGCATGCTGTGACTAAAGATCCTGTGTGCTGCAGCTGACTGCAGCTAAATAAATAAATAGAAATAAATATTTACAAAAAGAAACACAAAAGCTCAGACCCCACCCAGACCTACATATCCTGAACTTGAGATGGGGCTCAGCAACCTCTACGTTCCCAGGTCTTCCCGGTGATTCTGAGCCATGCTCGTGTGAGAACCACTGCTGCACAACATGCTGAACAAGTAATGAGGAAAGAGTGTCTACTTAAATTATCAGTGACTGTGAAACAATGCTCATGATTTACTAAAAATCCAAACCAACAAACAAGCAAAAGACTAGAACAATCTAAATATCCAAGAAAAGGAGCTTGGTTAATAAATTATGATATATCCATGAAGACAGAATATCATGTAACCTGCTAGCATTCTGATAAGGATAAAGTTTTAAAATGACATACAATGTAAAAAATTCATTCTTATTAAAAAAAAAAAAGTTGGACTTCTGTGGTGGTCTAGTGCCAATGCAGGGGACACGCTTCGATTCCTGGTCGAAGATTCCACATGTCAGAGGCAACTAAGCTGGCGAGTCGGGACTATTGAGCCCACACACAGCAACCACTGAACACTGCAAGCCCTAAAGCCCCACTCTGCAACAAGAGAATCCACTGCAAAGAGAAGCCCGCACACCGCAACTAGAGAAAGCCCGTGGGCAGCAACTAAGACCCAGCGCAGCCAAAAACAAATAAATACATATATATATATATATATTAAAAAGTGTTAATAGTGGTTACCTCTAGATGAGGGTGAGATTCTGATTACTCATTTTCTTACATTTAAAAAAATGAGTACGCACTTACTATAATGAAAACGTTTATTGTGATAAGCAAAAGTTTTCTAAAAACTATGTTTTTGAACCCAGGCATGAGATTGAGACTAGTTTTCCACCAGCAAGTGGTAAGTATAAATATGTGAAATCCCAAAGAAATAGACAATGATTGTGAATGAACTAGGTAGAAAAACCACGTAAAGGGCCAACAGGGCCAAAAATGTGTAGGGACATCATAACTAGCAATGCCCTGTGTGGTCCTGAGCCTCTTGCTTCTCCTTTGGGAGAGTTTCCCATCTGAACATCAAACAATTGAGCTTTCTAAAATGGATCTCCAATTTTAATATCAGGAGTTGAAATCAATAACTTGGGCTGGGGTGGGAGGGGGTTAGGAACCAGAAGGCAAATTCTGCTTCTGAAGCCTCTGTTCTCAGGAGCTTTTGCCTCCAGCTTCTTTAAACTGCTTGGGAGACCAGGTTCAGATTTCCCACTTTCACACAACCAGCTTTTTGGCTACATGCTTTGAAGTTTCCGCTTGAGAAAGAAGCCCTAAGTTTTTTTTTTTTTTTTTTCCTTTAGGAATTTGAGTTTGAATAAGCTGCTACTGAGATTTTTAGAAGTTGTTGAGCCAGTCAGGTTAGGTTTAGGTTTTGCTGCCGTGATGAAAAACATACAAGTTTCAGCAACTTATCATGCGTGAAGTGAAGCTTTGCTCATACCGTGTGAAGCCGGTATGCGGAGGCTGAGGGCTCTGCTTCACAGAGACATTCAACAGCATCCCAAGATGCAGCCATCCCAACACCATGGCTGCATGGTTTTCCAGAAGGCAGTATACGGAGAGTGGTGCCGGGGGTCTGAAATCTTTCCAGTCAGGAGCGACACACATTAAGTCCACTCACATTTTATTGGCTAAAGCAAGTCACACGGCCATGGGTAACTTCAGGGGGATGGAAATGTGTAATGTGTGCCCCGAGGGAGAGGAGAACGAGAAATACTGGTGAACAGCAGAGATGTCTGTCATAGACAGCAATCAACAAGCAAATACTATGATGTGCCCATTTCTTGGGCAAGTAGGGTGACTAACTCATCTTGGTCTTCTCAGGATTTCCTACTTGTAGCACTCTAAGTCCCACTACCCAGGAGACTCCTCACTACTAGGTACCCTGGAATGGTTGGTCACCCCATGGCAAGGCATAGAGAAGACTCAGGTTTTGCCTTGAATTAGTTATAACCTATTTTCTTGATATTAGACCTATACATAGTAAAAGATGGAAAATATAAAAATAGGTTATAAAGCAAAAGTAAAGTTGCATAATCCACGTGGGCAGAGTTAGAATTAAAAGGAGATAAGAGACCGTGGTGGATAGGGATGGGGAAGGAGGATTTCCTGGAGAAACACAAAAGCCAAAGGGCATTCGTGGCAAAAGGAATCCTAGAGTCTCAGGTTGAGATGGAATTTGATGCTTTGTTTTCGTTGTTTGCAACTCAGATAAATCTTTTTAAATAATTTCTCTTCTATAATTACCCTTCTGACTGTGTCTGTGAAGTCTATGCTAAAATGCTTCCAGTGATTACCTATTTTCCATATCTAGGGGGAAGAGGAGAAGCAAGAAGGAGTAATTACAAGAGGGAGGATCAGCTTATAGTCTTTGGGAACATGAATAGAATTTGTATCCTACCATTGTGTGAAAAGTGTATAATTCTTAATTATGATGAATTGGTTCATAGTGCTTTTCAGGTCCACTATATCCTTCTACTTTTCTGTATATTCATTCTATTAATTTTGGGGAGTTTGGTATCGAAACTCTAACTAAAAATCTTAATTTATCTGCTTAAAAATAACTGTAATATACAGTGGAACTATAAATAACTCTGTTCTGTATTTTCCATATCTCCTGTAAATGTGTTGTCATACTTCCATAATTTAAAAAATAAAAAAGAGAGAGGAAAAAAGGGGGAGGATCAAGAGCATGGGTCAAGGCAGGATAAACGTGGAGGCTGGGGAGCTGGGGAAGGTGGAATGTGTTGGTGGCCTAGTTGGTATAAAGGAACAAAAGCTGAGAATGGGGTGAACAATTTTGGGGAAAGACTGGAAAGACCGATATGGGAATTATCTTGAACATTTTTCATATGAAAATTACAGTATACTCACACATAAAAAGTTTTGCCTAGAATTTCAGGAAGCTCGGGGCTCCCTGCAGCCCACACACAGTGCGGCTGTGTGTGGATACTGGGTTAAGTACCTCTCAATGCAGTGATCGCTAGCCACATTCTAGCCCTGAAAGTTTTCTCTGTGTGGTTTCTGACTGGGCCCGGTAGTTTCCCAAACATGTTGTCTGCTGGGAGTGACTTTCTTCACCATCTGTCTGTGTGGTTATCATTCTACCTGCACATCAGGAAGCAGCTCAAATCCCCTCTTCTTCCCAAAGCCCTACAGCTCCTGTCCTTCAACTCTCCTGTTTGTGTGCTTTGTGAGTCCTCCCTAATGGACTACAGGTTACACAGCTCTGCCTCCTCCCTCCTCACACTCCCTGGTCCTTAGTAGGTCGTGGCAGAGACTTCTAGTCACCTTACTCAGCTTCCATTCTTCCTCCTTCCTTAGTGACGGAATCCTGATGTTCTCTGGGTCAGCGGTATGCTGGGAAAACACGCTACTTACTCAGCTAGTCAGTGATACGTAAGAGAACACTACTGGTTGGAGCTTCCAGGAAAACGTGTAATAGAAGAATGACTCAGCTGGGAGCAGGACTCCCCTTTCCTTGCCCCTGCTTTTCCTGCTTGGAATACAGACATGATGGCTGAATTACAGAAGCCATTTTATAACCCTGAGCAAAAAGGTGGAAGGAGCCTTGATCTCTGAATTGATGCAGCCTCAAGACCAGCTTTGATCAGCCCCTTTCTAATATTATCATATAATAGAATAAATAGAATATTTGTTTAAGCTACTGCCACTGAGATTCTGCAGTAGAATGCCATTTCTATCAGTTCATAAATCACTAATTAAAGTTTGTTATATTTAATTTAATTAGGATAATTTACTCTTGGAGATACTGCATGTACCCCAGCTTCAGTTCGAGGGGCAGAACAGGAGGACCTGCTGAAAAGGTATCCTGGATTTGCCAGACTCTTGACAGAAATGTTAGTTTTGACAGCTTCCTCTTGGAAATATATGTAAGAGAAATAAATGAGAGGGGTCCTAAAGTTGTTGACTTCTTAGGCTTCCATTGGAGTGTTTCTCAAGGAGTGGGCAGATTCGTGTGCTACAGAATCATCTGGATCCTTTTGCCATCTATTCAGTCAGGCCCTGCAGGGCTGAGTCTGAGGAATTTTCACACTAAAATTTGAACCTGATTGCTCCAGTGGTTGTGGTGGGTCATCTCTCTGGGGAATCAAACTGCTACATTAATCATATTGAGTTGGGTTGAACTGAATTAATGGGGAGGTCCTTGGAAAGGAGAAGTGAGCCTGAGTAATGATAATTAGCAAGAAGCCATCCCTGCCTATTTTCCCAGAAGACCAGTGGTTTGGGACTTGGGGCTGCCTTGGGAGAGGCAACAAGATTCACTTTACCACTTCCTTTAAACCAAGAATGATTTCACGCCATAGTCATTGTTCAGGGGCTCCTTTGGTGGTTCAGTGGTAAAGAATCTGCCTGCCAATGCAAGAGAAGTAAGTTCGACCCCTGGGATGGGAAGATACCTTGGAGAAGGAAATGGCAACCCATTCCCTGGGAAATCCCATGGGCAAAGGAGCCTGAAAGGCTACAGTCCACGGGGTTGCAAATGATTGGACATGACTTTGTAACTAAACAACAGCAATCATCATTGCTTACTGCTTTCTCTGTTTAATGAAGTTTGGATGGAGTTCCGCAAGGGACCTCAAGGGGCTTCTTTGGTGATGCAGAGTAGGAGGGTACAGAGCGTCGCCAAGGGAGTCCAGGGAAAATTATTAATATGCATCACCTCTTCAAGTGGTTTCTAGGGTCTGCAGGCTGCTAGTAACGGACAGTAGCAAACCCTTCTCTTTTTTTTTTTTTAACATCAATGGTTCTCAAATGTGATCTGCGGATCAGAAGCATCAGCCTTTCTTGGGAAATGGTTAGAAATGCAAAATTTGGAGCTCTGACCCAGACCAGCTGCCTCAGAAATTCTGGGTAGGGGACCCAGGAATCTGTGTTTTATGAATCCTCCAGATAACTCTGATGTGTGCTTAGATTTGAACTGCTTTCAACCTTGTCTTCCTGACATCCATTTTTTAATGGGCACAGAGATGAGAGATTGAGTGGAGTCCAGGGCTGAGTCCATGAGTAGTGCCCCGTTTTCCATAGTTTCTCATCTATGTCACCTGCTATGCAATCAAGATTTAAGCAACCCTTTTCTAACAGATAACTTGCCCTAAATCCCTCCTTCCTGGAAAATCTGGTGTTTCCTGCCCTGATGCCTCCTTCCTTGCTCAACTCCAATGGGAGCATCTTCCCCACAGGGAACTAACAGGAGCGAGAATTAGAAGACGGTGAAGCAGGGACTGTTTTCTAAGTAAAAAATTGGAACACATGATTTAGCAAAGGAATTTGTGACATGTACATTTTTTATTTACCTGATTCTGTTCCCTTACTCTTTGCCAACATACTGGAATTTCTAGGGCATCCAAATGGTTTATGGGGACAAGGAGGCAGAATATTTTGTAAACAGGAGTAACCCAGAACATATGAGAGATATGATCCAGCTCTAAGGCTTCAAACCTGTCTATGAGACTGGGAAGGTATATAAATGAGGAGAGGCATAAGACAGGGATGGGGTATAAACCAGGGACCACATACCCCTCTAAAAGAAGCACGAGTGGATATGTTAGGGTGGATGGTGTTAGAAGGAAATGAAACCCCAAGCTGGCCTGACCTTCCAACTTTTCAAGAGAAACTAGAAATCTTGGGGGATATTTAAAATCTGGTTTTTCTTTCCTCTCTCTCACACACACACCATCATGCAAACTAAAGAAAATATTTTCAGGCAGTTACATCTCTTCTAGTCTAGGTAGGCAGATAACGTAACAAGGGGTATGGAAAAATACCAGGGAAGCAAAAGGAGTAACCAACACTATCTGGGAGGAAAAGGAAGGGCAGGCTTCCCCAGGGATGTCACATTTGACCTGAGCTACGTAGACTAAGCAGGGATTCTTCTCACCAAGAAAGTGGGGAAGTATAGCTCTGTGAGGAGGTGGCTGCGTTAACTGACCTTCTTGTGCTGATTATTCTGCAATCTATACACGTATAAAATGAAAGGAAAGTGGGAAGAACACGCGTGCCCAGTGCACAGTGCTGGGTGGGTTTTCAGAGGGGCCCAGCTGCTTTGCGTGTGTTCGGCGAGAGCAAGGAGTGTGGGGGACGGAAAGAGACCAGAGGACACTGAAATCTTGGCCAAGACGTTCTTACTTAATCATGTGGACAGTGGGAGTGGCGCAATCGGATTGGGGTTATTATTCAGGGTCCCTCTCGGGGCTCAGGTGGAGAGCGGACAGAAAGTGCTCTTCCGAAGCTCTCAAACATCTCCCGAAACTGTTCAGGAGGGAACGGGGACGCTTCCCAAAGGCTCTAGGGTCCAGGAGGCCTGCAGCCCCCGGTTCGGCTCAGGCCCCGACCCCGCTGAGCTTGCAGCCAGAGATAATGTGGTAGGGAGGCGGGAGCTGCACGGAGGCTGAGCATGAGTGTCTGTCCCGGAGTAGGCGGGTAGGCGGGGAGCAGTTTCCTCTCTCTCGCCTAGGAGGCGGCTGTAGCAGCCGGCAGTGTTGTGGTTACCAGGGCCTTGGGTTACAGCACTTTTTTTTTTTTTTAAACCGTTGCAATACCTTTTAAATCAGGGCCCTGGACAGGATCCAAGGACAGTAGCAGGACCAGTTCCTAGGATGCTTCTTAAAGAAGCAGCTGCAGAGGGAGGGATCTGGAACCTGGATGGCTGGGGGAGCGCGAGGTCGGGAAGGCCTTGGAAGTTGGGCAAGGAGGGAAGGAGATCAGATCTTCAGGTCACCCCACTGCCACTGTGCTTTTTCAAGGCACTTTTGCATCTCAAGCGCTTGAAGATAATCAGTGTTCCTGGAAAACTAGATGCAGTGGGTAGAGCAATCAGGGGTTGTTGGGGCTCCACCTCCTTGGGAAGAAAGACCTTCCAGCTGGTCCAAGATTCAGGGGTCCAGCTTGGCAGTGAGGTCCCCATTGAGGGAGGCTAACAGTGGGAGGTAAAGCATGTTGGAAAAAGCACGCGAGGGCCTGCTGGGGTAGGGGTCCGGAGGGAATGGATGTCCAGATCCATTGTGATTGTGACTTGAAGAACTCTTCATTGTGGTCCCCTTTCAGACATGGGGACACCATCTGATGGCTCAGAGGGTTAAGAATCTATCAGCCTGCAATGCAGGAGACCTACGTTTGATCCCTGGGTTGGGAAGATTCCCTGGAGAAGGGAATGGCTTACCTACTCCAGTATTCTTGCCTGAAGAATTCCATGGACAGAGGAGCCTGATGGGCTACAAGTTCATGGGGTTGCAAAAAGTCAGACAAGACTGAGTGACTAATTTTTTTTTTTTTTTCCCAGACACAGAATTTCTTCCTCAAAGAAATCAAGATTGGCACCCAAGACGCTTGCATTCTGGTACATGTTGGTGGGAATATAAAATGATATAGTCGCTATGAAAAGCAGTATGGAGGGTTCTCAAAAAATTAAAAAGTACAGTACTATAATCCAGCAATCTCACTTCTGGGTATATTTTCAAAAGAATTGAAATCAGGATGGTGAAGAGTTATTTGTACTCCTAATGTCCACTGTAACATTAACAAAAGCCAAGATCTGGAATCAGCCAAAGGCCCAATGACAGATAAATGATTGTATGCATACAATCAAAGTTTAGTTAGCCTTTAAAAAGAAATTCTGCCACTTGGGACAACATGGCTGAACCTGGAAAATATTGTGCTAAGCAAAAAGAACCAGTTACGGAAGGACAAATACTGCATGAATCCACTCATATGAGGTATCTCAAAGAATGTCTTGGAAGCAGAGAGTTCGGTGGTTCCAGAGATTCTGTGGAACAACACAGTGTCTGGAGTTAACAGTAATATTGTGCACTTGGACATTGTTGAGAAGGTGGATCTCATGGTAAGTGTTCTTTCCACAAAAACAAAACAAACAAAACCAAAAAACAAAGGGGAGCAAGGAAAATTTTGGAAGTGATGGAAATGTCTATTACCTCGATTGTGGCGATGGTTTCAGGGGTGCATACTTATGACCAGACTCATTCAGTCATATAGGTTACATATGTACAATTTGTGTGTGTGTGTGTATACATTATACCTTAAGAAAGTTCCTTCAAAAAAGAGAGAGACTTTCATTCTAATCTTTAACTTGCTATTGGTTTCCATTTTTAACCCTGGATAATTCACATACATTCCCTTCTCAGGCCTCACATCCCCCTACCCCACACTTTACCCAGTGCCAGGCACGGAGTAAATTCTAGCAAAATCTGTTGAACAAATGAATGAATGGTTGAATTAGCTGAATTGGGTCCAAAGTTGGACTGGGATCAGCAGGCTTCAGGGGCTACCTGAACATCTTGAAATTACATTCACAACTGTACATGTATGAGCAATTCTGTTTTTTCTGGATAGGTCTGTAGCTTTAATCACTCTTGCCATAATTTACTGAGGATTTGTTATGACAGGCTAAGGTCTGTACATATTTTATCACATTTAATCTTCAGGAACCGTGATGGAGGTTGTGGGCGGGGGTGGGAGGGGGTTACTATTTCCACTTTACTGAAGTGGAAACTTGGGTTTGGGGAGTGTAAGGTCTTGCTTAGGGTCGTGTGCTGGAGTTGAACTCAGGTCCATCACACTCCACAACGTAAGCTCTAAACCACCGTAGTAAATTACTACAGCTTCTCAAAGGGATCTGTGAGCCCAGAAGATGAAGAAAAAACATTCCAGGATCCTGGAGTTCTATTTCTCTGTGGGACTGTGGGGATGGGAAGAAGGGTGGAGGTGGAGGAGGAAGCCAGCCAGCCAGCCAGAGCAGGACAGCACCCACGCCAGCAAGGGCTGCTATTTAGAGCAGCCCCAGAGCCCCCAGAAAGGATGATAAGGGGCAGGGCTGGGAAGAGCAGTTGTAAGAGGAGCGCAGGGAGGGGGGGCTCTCTCCTCCCCCGTCCCTGCTGCCTCCAGCTCACTCTGTCGCCTGATGTCTAAATAAGGCTTAGAGGCACATTCTAGGCAGCTAAAAATAAACTCCGGCTCCCCCTCCTGCCCTTGGGCTCTGGCGACCTCCCCGGTCCGTCAGGGCTCCCCTAGTCAGGACCAGCTCTCGGAGCATGCCAGTCTCGTCTCCCTGAGGACCCCAGGGTTTTGGTGGGAATGCTTCCCACGGCTAGATGACCTGGACCAGAAGTAGGACCCCAGGCACCAACTCTTGGCTCTGCCCTAACAAACCTGGGCAAGTCTCCCTTCTCTCTGGTCCTCAGTCTCCCCACATGTCAAAAGCGAGCATTAAATGAATGATGTGAAGCCCTGGCATTTTTGAATGAATTTCAGGATCCCATTCTTTGGGGTCAACTTCAGAATGTGCTCACTTGGGTTTTTAGGGATATCTGTCTTACAGACTTATTTTTAACTTACACAGTTTTTATTACTATCTGAATTCTCTCCCCATACTTAACGATTTGAAACATTCACATAAAAATCTGGATTCCCAGCTTCTCTAGAAAAACCAGGTCTGTCCACACTGGGCCAGTGTGTCAGGTAAGGAGCCCAAATTGGGCAGCGGTCTCCCCCTGCTGGCGGCATGAATGTACTACAGGTGGTTGCTGACCGCTGCTCATTTCCGACCAACCCTGGAGGGTGTGAGGTGCCTGAAGCAATAGAAGTGAGTGCTGGCGGATTGCATCCCAGGGTTGTGACACTGGCATTGCTCTGTCCAGCAAATGCTTGCTGAATGAATGAATGAATTAGATAGCTGATAGAAATCTTTGGGAACTGTTATGAATATTACCAAACCAACTTGGATCTGCGGCTCCAATGCCCGGGAAAGCCAGTGTACTGACACGGTGGAGTGGTAGTGAAGAAAAGAACAGCACTCACTCACTGCCGGGTGCCACAGTAGGGAACTGGGAGACAGGCCTCAGAGGTCCACTCCAGTGCAGTCGCTGATTAGGCGTTTCTGCAAGGGGAGGAACATAGAGGTTGGAATTAATTATCCTTGTGACATTTCTTAATCGTAATTTCAGGAGGTCAGGATATCTCTGGTTTATGATTCTTGAGCCAGGTGATCCATGGCTCAGGGGTCTATTAGCTCATCTTGCCCCTCGAAAAGCTACCTGAGTTTGTACATTAATAATGATATCTACAATAGTAATTTTGGTACATTAACATGTTATTGACAACAGCAATTTTAGTTATCTGACTCTAGTTGATTAGTTTTCAGTTAGTACAGGCTTGAGATCAGAGAGGACAAGAAAGATAATAAAGTTTGGATAGAGAGGGAGCTCAGTTTTAGGGGGACTCAGTTTCAATTGTAAAGGCACACATGCAGGAGTTTTGAGCAAGATTCTGCCCAACTGAAATCTGTTGCATTGTGACCCTGTCCCTGAGTCCATGTCCCAAGCCCTTAGAAGGGACAAATTTCCTAATACTCTCCCCCTCAGTTAGGCATTGCCCTCTTTCCTCATAAGTCAGTGGGGTTGTCTTTGGTTGGAAGGTTACTGGCACAACAGCCAAGGTCTGTTTAATTCAAACTATCTTGAGAGCCACTTTGGAGGCTAGTGAAGGGGCAGGGAAGGAGTCAGGAGGAAGGGTAGGAAAAGTTGAGGAGAGCTGTTCAAAGAACAGGCTTTAGGCCAGACTGCCTGGATCCACCCAGCTTCCCTTGGGCAGCTCACTGGAGCGAGACATGTCTCAGGGTGCTGCATCTGCACTGACCTTCAGACATCACGGAATCCATCCTGCCTCGACATGTAGCAGGGCAATGAGGTGTAGAGTGAGAATCTGGCAACAGCTGAGGCTTTGTCCTTTCTGCTCTGTTTCAGTAAACAGAGGAGGAGGAAATAGGTTCACCAGACGCCTTTCTTGGGAGGAAATAGAGATTCCATCTGTATCCCACCCCTACAGCTCAGGGGTGGAGAGAGTGTCTGGTCCTGACCATTGCTACCCTGTGGGCTCCTGGATAACCCTGGCCTCATCAGCAGCTTCTTAGAAACACAGATTCGTGGGCTCTACCCAGACCTGCTGAAGCATAATCTGCATTTTAATGAGATCCCAGGTATTGTGCATGTTTATTACTGTTAGAGAAAAGCTGCTTTTGTCCAGTAATTCTCCAAGTTGGCTGCACCTAGGAATCATCTGGGGGTTACTTTAAAAAAATGTTGCTGCCTGGGTCCCATTCTGCGGTGCAGCCTGGGCCTGGAATCCTAGGTCGTTTGCTTAAGGCTCTCCTGGTGATTCCAGTGTATAGCCAGCATTGAGAATCACAGCTCTAGGCAAAGGCTCTAATGAGATGAAAATTTGGGGGAATGAAAGCAATGCAAATTTGAATGGGGCGTCCCACCCTGGGTACTCCTGTGGCACCTTCCCCAGCCCTGCTGGGCCTGCCCGAGTAGTCCAACCTCTGTTCCCCTAGGCCCTGTCAGGCCTCCAGCTGCTTTCATGGTTCAAAAGAGTGAAGTGAGAAAGGGGCTGTGCTTTTGCAATGCCACCCAGAGGTGCAAGCCTGAGCGAGAGGCCAGAAACCTGGATTATCATCCCATTTCTGCTGGGTAGCCTTGGGCAAGGTCTGTCCCTCTCTGGGCTTCAATTTCTTGATCTCTAAAATGGGCTAGCCAAAGGGGATTGAAATGACTTCCAGAGCATTCCTACTAGTTTTATACAGGTATGTATGTATGTGTTTTTAAAAATTTATTTATTTTTGATTGAAGGATAATGGGTTGACAGTATTGTGTTGGCATCTACCAACCATTAACATGAATTAGCCATAGGTCCACCTACGTGTATGTGTGTTTAGTTGCTCAATCAAGTCCGACTCATTGTGACCCTTTGGACTGGACTGTGGCCCAGCAGGCTTCTCTGTCCATTAGATTTTTCAGGCAAGAACGCTGGAGTGGGCCACCATTTCCTCTTCCAGAGGATCTTCCCGACCTGTGTCAAACCTGTGTCTCCTGTATTGCAGGCAGATTCTTTACCAGCTGAGCCATCAGGGAAGCTCAATCTACATGTATAGACAGACTCTCAAAGTTGAAAGGGACCTTGGGGATCATCTAGTTTGATCTTACTTTCTAACAAATGGGGAAACTGAGGCCCAGTAAAGGGCATCAGGAAGCTTGCATAAGCCTCTCATCCTCATCCATCAGAGGGCAGACAGAATGAAGACCATAATCACAGAAAACTAATCAAAATGATTACATGGATCACAGCTTTGTGTAACTTAACAAAACTATGAGCCATGCCATGTAGGACCACCCAAGATGGACAGGTCATGGTGGAGATTTCTGACAAAACGTGGTCCACTGGAAAAGGGAATGGCAAACCACTTCAGCATTCCTACCTTGAGAACACATGAACAATATGAAAATGCAAATAGATAGGACACTGAATGATTAATCCCCCAGGTCAGTAGGTGTCCAATATGTACTGGAGAAGAGTGGAGAAATAGCTCCAGATGGAATGAAGAGGCTGAGCCAAAACAGAAACAATGCCCAGGTATGGGTATGTCTAGTGGCAAAAGTCAAGTCTGATGCTGTAAAGAACAATACTGCATAGGAACCTGGAATGTTAGGTCCATGATCAAAGTAAATTGGAAGTGGTCAAACAGGAGATGACAAGAGTGAACATTGACATTTTAGGAACCAGTGAACTAAAATGGATGGGAATGGGCAGATTTAATTCAGATGACCATGTGGGCAAAAATCCCTTAGAAGAAATGGAGTAGCCATCATGGTCAACAAAAGAGTCCACAATGCAGTTCTTTGGTGCAGTCTCAAAAACAACAGAATGATCTCTGTTCGTTTCCAAGGCAAACCATCCAACATCACAGTAATCCAAGGCTATGCACCAGCCACTAATGCCAAAGAGGAAGAAGTTGAACAGTTCTATGAACACCCATAAGATCTTCTAGAACTAACACCAAAAGATGTCCTTTTCATCACTGGGAACCGGAATGCAAAAATAGGAAGTCAAGAGATACGTGGAGTAATAGGCAAGTTTGGCCTTGGAGTACAAAATGAGGCAGGGCAAAGGGTAACAGAGTTTTGCCAAGAGAACACACTGGTCATAGCAAACATCCTCTTCCAACAACACAAGAGAAGACTCTACACACAGACATCACCAGATGGTCAACACCGAAATCAGACTGATTATATCCTTTGCAGCCAAAGATGGAGAAGCTCTATACAGTCAGCAAAACCAAACTGGGAGGTGACTGTGGCTCAGATCATGAACTCCTTAATGTAAAATTCAGACTTAAATTGAAGAACGTAGAGAAAACTGCTAGGCCATTCACATGCGACCTAAATCAAATCCCTTATGATGATACAGTGGAAGCGACAAATAGATTCAAGGGATTAGATTTGATAGAATGCCGGAGGAACTACAGATGGAAGTTTGTAACATTTTATAGGAGGCAGTGATCAAAACCATCCCCAAGAAAAAGAAATGCAAAAAGGCAAAGTGGTTGTCTGAGGAAGCCTTACAATAGCTGAGAAAAGAAGAGAAATGAAAGGCAAAGGAGAAAAGGAAAGATATCCCCATCTGAATACAGCGTTCCAAAGAATAGCAAGGAGAGAGAATAAAGTCTTCCTAAGTGAATAATGCAAAGAAATAGAAGAAAACAATAGAATGGGAAAGACTAGAGATCTCTTCAAGAAAATTAGAGATATGAAGGGAACATTTCATACAAAGATGGGCTCAATAAAGGAAAGAAATGGTATGAATCTAACAGAAGCAGAACATATTAAGAACAGGTGGCAAGAATACACAGAAAAACTGTACAAAAAGGTCTTAATGACGCAGATAACCACGATGGTTTGATCACTCACCTACAGCCAAACATCCTGGAGTGTGAAGTCAAGTGGTCCTTAGGAAGCACCACTATGAGCAAAGCTTGTGGAGGTGATGGAATTCCGGCTGTGTTATTTCAAATCCTAAAGGATGATGCTGTTAAAGTGCTGCATTCATTATGCCAGCAAATTTGGAAAACTCAGCAGTGGCCACAGGACTGGAAAAGGTCAGTTTTTGTTCCAATCCCAAAAAAAAGCAATGCCAAAGAAAGTTCAAAGTACCACACAAGTGCACTCATTTCACATGCTAGCAAAGTAACACTCAAAATTCTCCTAGTTAGGCTTCAACAGTACATGAACTGAGAACTTTCAGATGTACAAGCTGGATTTATGAAAGGCAGAGGAACCAGAGGTCAAATTGCCAACATCTGCTGGATCATAGAAAAAAGCAAGAGAATTCCAAAAAAACATCTACTTCTTCTTCATTTATGCTAAAGCCTTTGACACTGTGGATCACAACAAGCTGTGGAAAATTCTTAAAGAGATTGGAATACCAGGCCACCTTATCGGCCTTCTGAGAAACCTATATTCAGGTCAAGAAGCAACAGTTAGAACTGGACATGGAACAACAGACTGGTTCCAAATCAGGAAAGGAGTATGTCAAGGCTGTATATTGTCACCCCGCTTATTTAACTTATATGCGGAGTACATCATGAAAAAAGCCAGGGTAGGTAAAGCACAATCTGGAATCAGGATTGCCAGGAGAAATATCAATAACCTCAGATGTGCAGATGACACCACCTTTATGGAAAAAAGCAAAGAAGAATTAAAAGAGCCTCTTGATGAAAGTGAAAGAGGAGAGTGAAAAAGCTGGCTTAAAACTCAACATTCGAAAAATTAAGATCATGGCATCCGGTCCCATCACTTCATGGGAAATAGATGGGGAAACAATGGAAATAGTGGCAGACTATTTTTTGGGGGGGCTCCAAAATCACTGTGGATGGTGATGGCAACCCTGAAATTAAAAGATGTTTGCTCCTTGGAAGAAAAACTATGACAAACTTGGACAGAGTATTAAAAAGCAGAAGCATCACTTTGCTGACAAAGGTCCATATAGTCAAATCTGTGGTTTTTCCAGTAGTCATGTATGGATGTGAGAGCTGGACCATAAGGAAGGCTGAGCTCTGAAGAATTGATGCTTTCAAATGGTGGTGCTGAAGAAGACTCTTGAGAGTCCCTTGGACAGCAAGGAGATCAAAACAGTTAATCCTAAAGAAAATCAACCCTGAGTATTCATTGGAAGGAATGATGCTGAAGCTGAAGCTCCAATACTTTGGCCACCTGATGCGAAGAGCTGACTGAAGATGTAGATAACCCAGAGCAATGGAAAATAATCTTTGCCTATAGACAGTCATTTTTGTCCTGTGACTTGTTAAACTGACTTCTCTCCCCCACTATGGAAGAGGCTAGTTTTGCCTCCATATGTACTTTTATCTCAATCTGTGATCCATACTTGTGTTTGTTCTTTGGACTCTCCTTTACACTGGCTGTAACATCTCACAGGTTCGTGCATTAAAGGAGTTAAAATAAATCACTACAGCAAGCTCATTTCACATCTGTATGAGAGTTATGATTTTACCTTTTTAAAAGTTTGAAAAGAATTTAAGAAGAAGAATAGCCAATATTTAAAACCAGTTCAGCTCAGTTCAGTCACTCAGTCATCTCTGACCCTTTGAGACCCCATGGACTGCCCCACGCCAGGCCTCCCTGTCCATCACCAACTCCCGGAGTTTACTCAAACTCATGTCTATTGAGTCAGTGATGCCGTCCAACCGTCTCATCTTCTATCGTCCCCTTCTTCCGCTTTCAGTCTTTCCCAGCATTAGGGTCTTTTCCAGTGAGTCACCTCTTTGCATCAGTTGGCCAAAGTATTCAGTTTCAGCTTCAGCATCAGTCCTTACAATGAATATTCAGGACTGATTTCCTTTAGGATAGACTGGTTGGATCTTCTTACAGTCGAAGGGACTCTCAAGAGTCTTCTCCAACACCACAGTTTCAAAAGCATAAATTCTTCAGCACTCAGCTTTCTTTATAGTCTGAGTCTCACATCCATACATGACTCCTGGAAGAACCACAGCTTTGACTAGATGGACATTTGTTGGCCAAGTAAAGTCTCTTCTTTTTAATATGCTTTCTAGGTTGGTCATAACTTTTCTTCCAAGGAGCAAGCATCTTTTAATTTCATGGCTGTAATCAACCATCTGCAGTGATTTTGGAGCCCAAGAAAATAAAGTCAGCCACTGTTTCCCCATCTATTTGCCATGAAGTGATGGGACCGGATATCATGATCTTAATTTTCTGAATGTTGAGTTTTAAGCCAACTTTTTAACTCTCCTCTTTCACTTTCACCAAGAGGCTCTTTAGTTGTTCTTCACTTTCTGCCATAAGGGTGGTGTCATCTGCATATCTGAGGTTATTGATATTTCTCCCTGCAATCTTGATTCCAGCTTGTGCTTCATCCAGTCCAGCATTTCTCATGAGGTACTGTGCATATAAGTTAAATAAGCAGGATGACAATATACAGCCTGACGTACTCCTTTCCTGATTTGGAACCAGTCAGTTGTTCCATGTCCAGTTCTAACTTGTTTAAAACCAGAGGTCCAGGCTAAATTTGGGGCTGAAACTCACAGAGACTGAAACCATTGGGATGTCATTTCAGGGGCTCCAAAGAGCTCCAGTACCACAGTCCTTTATGTCCTAGAGCAGAAAGGAATTCATCAAGAGGTGCAATGATAAATAAGAAGTGACTCATTAGAACAGGACTGCTGTGGTTGTGGGGGTGCCATGCCCCAAGAGCTTATTGGGCTACAGTTTTATAATCAAAGGAAAAGTGGGGAGGGGAGAAGAACTTTGTTTTTCTTGAGTAGATGTCACGTTTCCATCATCAGATCCTCCTCCAGATTGGGTGGGAGAGTTTTTTTTCCCTACATGGTCAAGCTAGGTCCACAAATTACTGTTTTTTTATGTGTGCAGAGAGCATGTCCTGGGGATCATTAACTTACTGCGCTCACTGGGAGGCATATGGGTCTCATGTCACCAGTGTTGTGTTGTTTGGGGGCATGTATCATGCATCTACTGTAAGGCTTTGTTGCTAAGCAAGCCTGCTTGGTTTTATGGTTAAGAAAATCTGCTTTCTTGAGTAATCAATAACTTCCAGGGGTCTCCCATATTTTTTCTACTTAAAATCCCCTAGTGCAAATAACTATTAAATCACCTACTTTGTCCCTTCACTCTGTTCCTATCATAACCAGGTGGTAACAAAAGTGAGAGTCACATGGCCTGTAGGGGCTGTGGAGACTGCAGAACCCCATCAAACACAACTCAGTTTCAATGGACTATTGCCCTGTGGGAATGCACAGAAGTGTTTTCAAATTCTCTGAGTCTTTCAGGAAAGCTGGAAAGACCTTAATGAGAAACCACTTGCTTTTATTATACACTGGCAACCAAGTATACACATTACTATATCTAAAATAGGTAAATAACAAGGTCTTACTGTATGTGTAGCACAGGAAACTCTATTCAGTATCTTGTAATAAATGATAAAAGAAAAGAATGAAAAAGAATACAAACATGTATATGTATACACACATATGTGTGAGTGTGCATCTAAATCACTTTGCTACACACCAGAAACTAATACAACTGTTGTAGCCATGCATTCTGGGAAACAAACTCACTCAGGACAATGCAGATAGTGGAGTGCAGTTTATTACACTGGCGGGCCCAAGGCAGAGTCTCCTCTTAGTCAAGGACCCCGACCAGTTTTTGTGAAAACTTTATATACCCTAAGCGTACTTGCTCAAACCCACCTCCCCAGATTCCTTGAGACTAGTCTGGACAAGGTAAAAGAGAGACAACGATCAAAGTTAACCCATGATTCATGTGTCACAAGACTAGATAAACAGTGGATATTTATCAATAGGCCTGTGGTCATATCCTGATAAACATAATGGAATTTACCACTTTGTTCTTTTACAGAGATAATTAGCATATTCTTTTAGGCAACGGAGAGTCCAAGTACAAGCCCTGAGGCTCTTTTATCCCGGGGTCTGGTTTTCCATTGGTATGCCATTTCTATAGACACCGGGCACAAAGTTCAGAGTCCATTGGGAAGGCGACCATGCGTGTAGCCTAATGTTCGCAGCGTGGCCTAAGACGGAGTCCAGCTCTGTCTCCTCCTTCACAACACTGTAAACCAACTATAGTTCAATTTAAAAAAAAGCAAAAATTCTGAGAAACACCACATAGGCAAATGATGCTTGAGGCTTGTGTTGCTGTCTGTGACCTCTCACACTACTATGAATTTGAGGAGGTAAGCATTCCTCACTTGGAGAAGGCAATGGCACCCCACTCCAGTACTTTTGCCTGCAGAATCCCATGGGTGGAGGAGCCTGGTGGGCTGCAGTCCATGCGGTCGCGAAGAGTCGGACACAGCTGAGCAACTTCACTGTGACTTTTCACTTTCACGAATTGGAGAAGGAAATGGAAACCCACTTCAGTGTTCTTGCCTGGAGAATCCCAGGGACAGGGGAGCCTGGTGGGCTGCCGTCTATGGGGTTGCACAGAGTCAGACACGACTGAAGCGACTTAGCCGTTGCAGCAGCAGCAGCAGCATTCCTCACTAAATCTGAAAATGAGCAGGGCCCTCCAGGACATTCACTAGGTATAAAAACCTTTCCATGTTTACCATTTCTTGTCTATAGAGAAACGTCGTTAGTGTCCTAGACCTTCCCTGAGTTCCAAAGGGCAGATTTAATCAGTTACTAATCAGGAAAGAGAGGGAATGCAACAACAAAGGAAAAACAAAGGAAAACAACACTTCAGTGAGGAAACAGAGTCCTAGCTCCGCAGGGTATGTGCACAACAAGGTCATCCACACCTTTATTGACTATAAATTGCCACTGGCCATCTACCGCAACAAGAATTAAATCATGTGCCTCTGACCTTCAACACGCTCTGAAAGTTTAGAATGGAGATCAGGAATGAGGTGGGGTGCTGAGGGGAGGGGGAGACTGGCAGGACAGGTCGTCAGAGAGTTAGATATTTTCAGAAGCTGATTTTATGAGCTTTGTTGATGTTGTTCAGTCACTAAGTTGTGTCAGACTCTTTGTGACCCCAATGGACTGCAGTATGCCAGGCCTCTCTGCCCCTCACTGTCTCCTGGAGTTTGCCCAAATTCAAGTCCATTGAATTGATGATGCCATCCAACCATCTCATCCTCAGTTGCCCTCTTCTTCTGTCTTCAATCGTTCCCAGCATCAGAGTCTTTTCTAATGAGTGGGCTCTTTGCATCAGGTAGTCAAAGTACTGGAGCTTCAGCTTCAACATCAGTCCTTCCAATGAATATTCAAGGTTGATTTCCTTTAGTTTGACTAGTTTGATCTCCTTGCTATCCAAGGAACTCTCAGGAGTCTTCTACAGCAGCACAGTTACAAAGCATCAATTCTTCAGCTCTCTGCTTTCTTTATGGTCCAACTCTCACATCCATACTTGACTGCTGGAAAGACAATAATAGCTTTGACTAGACAGACCTTTGCTTTTTAATACACTGTCTAGGTTTGTCACAGCTTTCTTTCCAAGAAGCAAATGTCTTCTAATTCCATGGCTGCAGTCACCATCTGCCATGATTTTAGAGCCCAAAAGGAGAAAATCTGTTACTGCTTCCACTTTTCCCCCTTCTATTAGCCATGACATAATGGGACCAAATGCCCCAATCTTTGTTTTTTTCAACACTGAGTTTTAAGCCAGCTTTTTCACACTCCTCTTCTTGTATCTTCTCACTTCTAGAAAAACACTAAAATCTTTCACGGCAATGACTGTTCCTTAGACTAGCAAAAGCTTCAAGAGACTAGCAGAAATCTTCTGGAAAGATATGTGCATGACTGCATGTATTCCCCCTTCACCAAAATCTCACATATACTGACCTTCCCTGCTGCTTCTTTGGAGCAGTTTCTCAGGGCTATCTGAGGTGCTGTACCACGGGCTGCAGTCCTCATTTTGCCCCCAGTAAAGCTTCACTTGAAACTCTCACATTGTGCACTTTTTCTTTTACGTAGACACCTTTGAGTTGCTCTTCAGGAAGCAAGGTTTGCTTTGTTTCCACTCACTGTGTCTCTGCTGCTGCTACGTCACTTCAGTCGTGTCCAACTCTGTGCAACCCCATAGATGGCAGCCCACCAGGCTACCCCACTGCTGGGATTCTCTAGGCAAGAATACTGGAGTGGGTTGCCATTTGCTCTCCAAAGCACTGTGTCTCTAGCCTTCCACAATCGCATCCAAAGCCCTTCAGGTGGAGATGTCAGTCACTCTAATCCCCAAGGATAGTGCCTGTTTGTTCATTGAGAGGTTCTCCTAGGTGGCCAGGAGATTTGACCTTTAATTGCCCAAGACCCCACTGACATCTAACAAACTGTGGAAAATTCTTAAAGAGATGGAAATACCAGACCACCTTACCTGCCTCCTGAGAAATCTGTATGCAGGTCAAGAAGCAACAGTTAGAACCAGACATGGAATAACAGACTCGTTCCAAATTGGGAAAGGAGTAAGTCAAAGCTGTATATCATCACCCAGCTTATTTAACTTATATGTGGAGTACATCATGTGAAATGCTGGGCTGGATGAAGCACAAGCTGGAATCAATACTGCTGGGAGAAATATCAATAACTTCAGATATTGCAGATGACACAACCATTATGGCAGAAATTGAAGAGGAACTAAAGAGTCTCTTGAACAAACTGAAAGAAGAGTGAAAAACCTGGTTTAAAACTCAACATTCAAAAAGTTAAGATCATGGCATCTGGCCTCATCACTTCATGGCAAATAGATGGGGAAGCGATGGAAACAGTGACAGACTTTATTTTCTTGGGCTTCAAAATCACTGCAGATGGTGACTGCAACCATGAAATTAAAAGACACTTGCTCCTTGGAAGAAAAGCTATGACCAAACTAGACAGCATATTAAAAAGCAGAGACATTACTTTGCCAAAAGAGGTCTGTCTAGTCAAAGCTATGGTTTTTCCAGTAGTCATGTATGGATGTGAGGGTTGGACTATAAAGAAAGCTGAGCGCCAAAGATTTGATGCTTTTGAACTGTGGTGTTGGAGAAGACTCTTGAGACTCCCTTGGACTGCAAGGAGATCAAACCAATTAATCCTAAAGGAAATCAGTCCTGACTATTCCTTGGAAGGACTGATGCTGAAGCTGAAACTCCAGTACTTTTGGCCTCCTGATGTGAAGAACTGACTCACTGGAAAAGACCCTGATGCTGGGAAAGATTGAAGATGGGAGGAGAAGGGGACGACAGAGGATGAGATGGTTGGATGGACTCGATGGACATGAGTTTGAGCCATCTCCAGGAGTTGGTGATGGACAGGGAGGCTTGGCATGCTGCAGTCCATGGGGTAGCAAAGAGTCAGACATGACTGATTGACCGAACAGAACTGATTGATATCTTGTGTGATGGAGTGTGCCTGAGGCTGAGGGAATGGAGTCTTTAGGAGCTGGAAGGAAATGGTGTAGGGCTGCCCTCTACAGTCCTGCATTCTTTGCCATCGCCTAGCTTTGAGATTGAAGAAGGAACCCTGAAGGACTCAGAGACACAGACATCAATTATTGGACAGGGAATCTTATAAATCAGAGGCAAAGGACCTGGAACGATCCCCCACCGAGTACCAGTGGCAGAAGGCATGACACAGCTGCAATCTCCACTACACAGGGGAGGAGGAGGCTACTAGTTGCAGTGGACATGACGTCAAAAGGGCTCCTTGGATGCCAGGGGGACTTGTAACTCACCTCTCCCACAGCTCTTTCGGTACACAATCCTTGCAGGCAGTCACTGTTTCCTGTGAATTATTGAACATGCTGGAGCTGTTTTGGTTAAAGGACTAAAAACATTATTAGCTTGATCACACAGGCTTCCTAGGTGGCTCATTGGTAAGGAATCTGCCTGCCAATGCAGGTGAGGAAGGAGATATGGGTTTGAACCCACTCCAGTATTTCTGCCTGGAAAATCCCATGGACAGAGAAGCCTGGTGGGCTACAGTCCATGGGGCTGCAAAGAGTCGGACACAACTGAGCACGAACATGCAGCTGATCATGCAGGTAACTGTTGATTAATCACCTTATACATACATATAAGGGAATATTACTTAGCTATTAAAAACTATCATTTGCAGCAATACTGAGTGAAGTAAGTCAGACAGAAAAAGAGAAATATCTCATGATATCCATTATATGCAAAATCTAAAAAAAAAAAAAAGATACAAATGAACTTATTTACCAAACAGAAACAGACCCATAGACTTAGAGAAAGAATTTATTGTTACAGGGACTGGGGTGGATAGCTTGGAACTTACATGTACACATTGCTATATTTAAAATGGATAATCAACAAGGACCTCCTGTACAGTACAGGGGAACTCTGCTTAATACTCTGTTGTAATCTAAATGGGAAAAAATTTGAAAAGGAGTGGATACAGTATATGTATAACTGAATCACTCTGCTTTACTCCTGAAGCTATCATAATATTGTTAATCAACTTTACTCCAAAATAAAATTAAAAACTCTTAAAATAAAATAACCTTCACTTTAAGAAGGGGAGATAATCATGCAGATAATATAAGGGTAAGGCAGGGCCAGATTGGGCAGGGGATATACAGCAGCAAGAGAGGAGCCATCGTATGGGGCCTGACCATACAAGTGGATAATAGAGTAGTGGGGCCTTAACAGGTGCAAAGAGGAAGCAGGAACACTGCTGGAAGAGAGTTGTACAGCCCCCTTCTGGCTTCCCAGTGAGGCTCCAGGTTATCCACCACCTACACGTCCACCAAGGAGCACAGTCCCAAGGACACCTCTTAGACCTCTTTGAGAACAGCTTCAGGAGAAGTGTGTTCTAGTTTTGTTTGACATTGGGAACTTCCCCAGTGGTTCAGTGGTTAGGAATCTGCCTGCGATGCAGGAGTTGCAGGAGACTCGCGTTTGATCCTTGGGTTGGGAATATCCCCTGGAGGAGGCATGGCATGACATAGCATACCTTGGCATGGCAACCCACTCCAGTATTCTTGCATGGAAAATCCCAGGGACAGAGGAGCCTGGCGGGCTACATACAGTCCACAGTGTCGCAAAAAGTCGGATGCAACTGAAGTGACTTAAAATGCATGCATGTGACATTAGACAAGGCCTCTCACTCAGGGGGCCTGAAATTGCACTTGTGTATAATGAAGAGGTTGTGCTAGATGAGAGAGGGAAGGGGTTATCAGAATGGGAGGAAAGTGTGCAATCACAAAAACGTATTAAAAGATTAGGTGAAATCTGGAGCTTAGTTAATACATCAATGCGAGTTCTTAGTTTTTATAAAAAATACCCTTATATCTTAGCGTTAACAATGTGGAAAACTAGGAGAGAGTTTTGTGCTATTTTGGCAAATTTTCTGTAACGTAAAATTAATTCCAAAATAAAATATTTCTTTTAAAAGATGATTAGGTTGTTTTAAAGTCTATTCATGCGTTCATTTATTCAATAAAGATTGATTGCCTATTATGTGTCAGGCACCGGGTACACATTACTAATGACCATAAGCCACGGTTTTACCCCTTGTGGGGTTTACAATCTAGTAGTAATTTGGCAGGAATAGTATATCTGCTGCTTTTAAAAAAAATCTAACCTGAACTACAAAGTGTAATAGCTTAAGGAAATCTTGGCTGATGAGATATATATAAGTAGAATCCTTGCTGTATCAGTTCTTAGTCATGTGACCTTGGCAAAGCTCACCTTATCATGTATGTTTCTTCAGTGGTAAAATGGAGCAAAAAAATAAGAGTCCCTATTTTACAATGCTTGGTATGCATTAAACCACTTAATTGTTAGTTATCATTATAATAATTATTAAAAAGACAGTGATTTGTAACGCGGCTATGGGGAAGCGTAGTATAGATAGGGAGCAAGACATTTTTGTCAAGAAAGACTTGGATGTGAAAATATGATGGTGCTTCCAGCAGTGAAGGTAACAGCGGTGAGTTCAGAAGCAACAACCCCGCCCCTCCCTCTCACTCTGGCCCATCCCAGTCAAGTTTCGCCCCTCCCTCGAGTTCCCCTCCGCGATCGCTCACTCATTCCCCGCCCCCGCCACGCCCTGCCCCGCCCCTTTCCTTTCCTTTCCTCTTCAGGCATCGCCTTCATCCTCTTAGGCACCGCCTTCATCCTCTGAAGGCGAGGCCTGACGCCCACGCGTGAAGCGAGGGTCTAAACGAGGAACCTCTAGGGGGCGGGGCCGGGAGAGCTCTGTCCAATCCCCGGCCCCGAAATCTCAGATCCGGAGGGGGCGGGGCACATTGGGAAGTGGCCTCATTCAGCTTTGCATAGCAATGCACAGCTTTGCATAACCAATACGGGCAGGTATTTAACAGAGTCGTCGCCTCCACGAACCTGCAGTTAACCAGGCGAGGACCCACCCTTTACGATGAGTCCCCTTTTGCAGGCTCCCTTCCTGATCTCCCTGGGCTTGCTTCTTGCCGGCCCAGCGCTTCCTGCACGCATTCTCCAGAACCGGGTGAGTGCTCTCTCCTTTAGGAGGCTGCTGCCAGCATCGCTGCCGAGCTCGGGCTGTGCGGCTTAGGGTGGGATAAGGAGGTGGCCTTTCCGGTCTCTAGAATTACTTTTTTGCAGTAGAACTTCCCAAAGTCACTAATCGTGGTACTCTGAGTGGGTCCTTTTTTCTCTCCGCGTTTCAGTTGGGTTTCGGTTTCCCTGTCTGGACAGAGGGTGGACTGTAAGGCCTTGCTCTGCTCCAGACTGTTTTGGAAGGATTTATCTCACTCTCTCCTGTACTCTCCTGTCCTCTTTCCAAATGTCTGAGTAAAGTTTTGTAGAATTGCAAGACCAATTCTCTACTCCCAGGCCCAGAGACTTAGTCCCATTTACATGTCCCCTCTTTTACCCCATGAGAAGGCCTGGCACCCAACTGCTCCCCTCTGTACTTCTCTGAGGCGCTGACTGTTTTGGTGGGTGGGTGGTTCTGAGAGGCTCTTCAGGCCAGAAGGTCCAGACTTGCTCCTCTGGCAACAAAGCTGCAGCCCTGCTCCTGGGCGTGAGTCATGGAGAGGGTCCAACCTACAAATTTCCCCCTTGTCGTCTCAGTCACTGTGCCCGAGATCCTTGGGAAAGGGAAGTTCTGTCATTCTGAGAAGTAGAGAAGCCTAACTCCACGGCTTCTGCTGCACAGCTAGGGGTCAGACACTTGATATCTTTGGCAGCAAAGAGAGAGGCCCAGCCTAGGTACCCTCCCTCCAACCAGCTTGGAAATGTTTGTCAGAGCCAGGAATAGGGCGGTATAGGGGAAAGAGGAATAGGACTAGGAGACTTGGCTTCTGATCCCTCCTCTGTCTCTAATCCATGGGCGTGGCATTTGGGCTCCTTAAGCCTTGGTCTCCTCTTCTGTAAAATGGGCTTGATAACACCAGCCTGCCTTTCTCAGTGGTTGTGGATGAAGGGAAATGCTTCCCTGGATGGAAAAGCTCTTACATCTTAAACTCAGAAAGTCATAGAAGCCAGTGTGCTCAGTCTCACTCTCCCTGAGGGCAAAGAGTCTATTTTGCCAGTTGAATGGAGGAGCAAAGAGCTCTGTCTTTATTGTCCCAGAGAATTCATAGTTAGTCCCTGAGTGTAGGTTGCGAATGTTTCTCTGGGCTCCAGATCTGACCACTATGGGGTGGAATCTAGCTTAGGCTGGAACTTTCCCTGTGTCCCCGCTCTCCTGCATATCTTGGCTGTGGATGCCATCCCAGACCAGAGTGTCTTAGGTTGGCAGTTTTGGAGAGGCCATGAGACCTCAGGGAGTTAACCCATCTTACCCAGCCCCAGGGAGGATGGTGCTTATCTGAGATTCCACAGTAATGGGTACTTCTTTCCATGCTTATCTTCTATCATCTGGGTTTTCTCCGGGCTCATGTGATTTGGAACCCTGACCCTGAGACCCTGGGCCACAGGAAGTCTTGGGGTGACAGTGAGCAGTGAGTATCAGGAAACCAGACTGAGTTCCAGTTCCTCTTCTAGCATTAAGTGGGTCTCATGGCCCTAGGCTGTGGTGAGCCTTAGATAACAGGGGAGAATGTCTTGAGCCAGATTGGGCATACAATAGGTGCTTAATAGACTCTCTGATACTGTCTGATATCATTTACTATGCACATACTATGTGCTGTGTGTTGAACCATGTGCTTTTTTCCCCTAATAAGCTTATTTTAGGGAAATAATTATAGACTTGGAGAAAAGTTGCAAAGAAAGTATAGAATTCCCACATACCCCTCACTTGGTTTTCCCTGCTAACATCTTTTTACCACGGTGGGGCTTCTGCAGTGGCTCAGTGGTAAAGAAACCACCTGTCAATGCAGGAGACACAGGTTTGATCCCTGGGTCAGGAAGGTCCCCTGGAGGAGGGCATGGCAACCCATTCCAGTATTCTTGCCTGGAGAATCCCATGGACAGAGGAGCCCAGCAGGCTACAGTCCATGGGGTCATAGAGTCGGACACAACTGAAGCAATTTAGCACACGCGTACACATGTATTGGACTTCCCTGGTGGCTCAGACGGTAAAGCGTCTGCCTACAATGCGGGAGACCTGGGTTCAGTCCCTGGGTTGGGAAGATCCCTGGAGAAGGAAATGGCAACCCACTCCAGTACCATTGCCTGGAAAATCCCATGGATGGAGAAGCCTGGCGGGCTACAGTCCATGGGGTCGAAAAGAGTCAGACACGACTGAGCAGCTTCACTTTCACACAAGCGTTACCATGGTACGTTTGTCAAGACTGAGAAGCCAACAGAGGTACGTTACCACTAGCTCAACTCTTAGACTTACATTTGGATTTTACCAGTTTTCCCACTGATGTCCTCTTTTGGTTCTAGGATCTAGTCTGGGGCACCATATTGCATGTGTTGTCCAGTTGCTCCAGCCTCCTCTGGTCTGTGACAGTTTCTCAGTTGTGTGTTTTCACGGCTGTGACAGTGTTGAGGAGTTGGGACCTTGAGCATTTGTATTCTTTCTGTTTACAAATGTCTTACCGTAGTAACCCTGTGAGAAGATGTAATTATGCCCACTTATTAGATGAAAAAATAGAGCCTCAAGAAGGGTCACCTGACCCCTGTTCTCAGCTAGTAAGAGTGGCTACAGTGTGGTTTTAATCCAGGTCTGTGACTTGCATCCATATTTCTGCATCCACAGCTGTACCTTTGCCCTCTTCCTATGCTGCTTCTTCCCTTATGTTAGCCTGGGCTGGGATGACAGATATCTGGTGCCAGGTCTGCCCTTAGTGGGCACTGCTAAGGCATCATACCTCCTTTTCCTGATGAGCCTGGACTTGACTGCAGAATTCATTATGACAGAAGCCTCCAGTCAGTCATTGAGAAATCACTTTGTTAAGTCTCCCCAGGGACTGGGGTAAGGAGAAGCAGGACACTTTGGACACTTCAACCTGGAATCAATCCTCACGGTGAATCAGGCTGCCTTGGCATCTGTGAAAGCGGCTCCAGAAAATGGCCAGTCCGCCTACCCACCCTCCAGGCCAACTCTTAGTCCCAGGCATTCTTTCATTTGATATTGGCCTCCTAACTGGTCTCCCCTTACCAAACAAGACCCTCTGCAATCCATTCTCAACCATAAACCAGAGCAGGGCACTCTCCTGCAATGGCATTCCATTGCCTTTATAGGAAATCCAGCCTCCTGATGATGACCTATGAGGTCTTGCATTTATTAAACAACCCTGCCACCACTCTACCCTTATCTAGGTGCCTTGTCCATTATATCTAGCCCACTGGCCTTGTAGGGCCCAGAGCAGTTGAGTGTCTTCCCAACGCAGGGCGCATGTTCCTTTGCTCATGTTCCCTCTGCCTGAATCTTCTTTCAGTACATGCATGGCTGGCTCCTCATCTTGCAGGATTATCCCTTCTCAGCACCCTATTTAAGTGAGTCCTTTGTTACTTTTAACATGACCCTCTGTTTGTTTCATTTATGGCACCCAGAGATCACAGCGGGTAATATTTATTTACATTAGACTATAAGGTCCTCACTGCAGGGCAGGCACATCTCTAATTGTTTACCTGTATGAATAGCACTTGGCCCTGGGTCTGTGATCATTGCTCTATAAATATCTGTGGAATGAACATTGAAGGAAACATTTGTTAATACCTACCCTAAGGGGCTGTGGGGAACACAGGGATGAATCAGGCCTTTCTTAGTCATGGTCTGATGCTTCATTCCAAGGAACTGAAGCCCATTCCAAGAAGCTCAGGTAAAGGGAAGTTTATTTCAGGTATACAAGGAATCTCATGGAACTAATGGCAGGAAGCAGGGGCTGGGATGTCTAATGCTATCATTTAGGGGGCCAGCTCATGCTTTGTGTCTGGCACTGGGTTATGAGCTTTATGTATTACATGCTGTCACCCTCGCAGCACTGTCACAGGTCTGAGAGGAAAGCAGAAATGACTCCACTTAAAAGACGAGGAAACTGCGGCTCCAAAGGGGAAACTGGCCTACAGAATCACATGATATGGTGGTCAAGCTAGGGTTTCAAGCCATGTCTACTGACTAAAGCCTTGATGTACCACATGTCTCACTCTAGAAACATGTTCTTGGCTACTCTCCTGCACTTCCTATTTAGACAGGAGGCAGGGGAAGGGGTGACACTATCTGCTCTCTTTTCTACAGACCAGCAGAGCCCTTAGTTCTTGACCCTTTGACTTGGTCACGAGTCTGTGTGCTGGCTCCATCTTAAAGTTTTTGACCCCATGACCACCCAAAGCCCAAAATCCTCTGAGTGATTTTGCCTCTGTCTCACTTCCCAAATTGGAGGCAGAGAGAATCTGTCAGCCTAGTCTATGTTAGGTATTGTCTTCTGGTCCACCTACCTGTGGCTGTGTTGATGATGGAGGTTGACTTGGGGATGTGGGGATTGGCAAGTTTTCCTTCTAAGATGGGATGTGCCTGGGGGAACTACTGAAAGTCTCTCGTAGATGGCCTTCAGATGGGATGTGCATGGGGGAAATACTGAAAGTCTCTCGTAGATGGCCTTCAGGGAGCTGGGAAAAGTGCGAGTGGGCAGGCAGAGCCTGCAGGATGTGGGGAGTGTGGTCATAGACCAGGTTCCGTGGGCGTGGGGAGTCAGTGGTCTTTTGTAGTTAGACATGATGGTGGAGTCAGGAATCAGGAGACCTCTTGGGGGATGTGGAGGAGGAGGAGGATATGGCTCAGCAGACGGGAGGGGGATACTTGGGGTGTGGGACCAGGCAGGGCATGAGCAGTGAGATGGGAGTGAAAATGCACTGGTTAGGATTGGGAAGTTTTTTCACTGGGGATTGTTCATCAAGTGGCCCCCAGGGGATCTTTTCATGTGTGTCCTAGTCCCTCCCTGACTTAACTGTCCCTCCTTGAGGGTGCGGTGTTTCACGCTGTTATGTTCCCCATTGTTTTGTATTCCTGGTCCTGGACTGGGCCCGAGGTGTGACGTGAATCAGGTTCTGGGCATGGGCTGTAAAGGTGAATCCTCCAAAAACTTCCCTCTGAGAAGATGCCAAGACTAGCAGGAGAGGTGGGTGGAGCAGGGAGGTGAGGGATCAGAGAAGCTGGATATGGCTAGTCACCTATTCTGAAGTTCAGGGTCTGTGATATTGTCCTCTATAGTTCATGGCACACATTTGGGAGATTGTCTTTTAAGTCTTTTAGTAGAGTCCTGCCTACAAAATGGGTAGGACCAGAGTTATCCTAGGTTTACAGATGTGGAGTTGCAGACGAAGCTCAGAGCCAGCGGGTACCTCATCCATGGGCACATCGATAGGAACTGCTCTGTTAATTCTTCTAACCTTTTGTCAACTCTTTTCTTTCCTTGCTGCTATATGTCCTTGGCTCTCCCAGCTGGGTAGCTTTTCCTGGGATAACTGCGACGCAGGGAAGGACCCTGCGGTGATCAACAGCCTGACTCTGGAACCTGACCCCATTGCCATTCCGGGGAACTTGACCATCACTGCTGAGGCCAAGACCAGTGCTGTCCTCAGCGATCCTCTGAAGGTGAGCCCAGGGTCAGGGAGGCACTGGAAGGAAGGTGCTGTGGGCCAAGGGCAGAGCCCTGAGGCATGTACACTCAGGGAACTTAATACTTTTGGAATCCTGGAATCCCAGAGCAGCAAAAACAACATAGATTTGTTTAAATGTCCTTTCATAAGTTTGCCTTTTGTATTTTTGTTTCAGAGTAACTAGTTCATTCACGCCTGCTGTCTGTTTTGGGGGTGGATATTTGTTTTCATACAAAACAACAGAGGCTTTCTATGTATCCATGGCAATTATATATGTCATAGTCCTTTCCTCATTGCTACCTTTATACCATATGCTTATATGCCTTCAGCCTGTCCTGGTGCAGATCTATTCTGGCACCAGTTTCCACTGGACTCTTTAAAAAGTTGTCTGATTTGGAATCTGTGTCCATGAAACTGCCCTTTGACTTGGTTAATCACAGCCCCTACCTCAATGTTTCTGAGCTATTATTGAATTAGTAACATGGAGAGTGCTTTGCACAGGGCCTGGCACACATGACCAGCTCAGTACACATTCAGTCAGTTCAGTTTAGTCATTCAGTCGAGTCTGACTCTTTGCAACTGCATGGACTGCAGCAGGCCAGGCCTCCCTGTCCATCACCAACTCCTGGAGTTTACCCAAACTCATGTTCATTGAGTCAGTGATGCCATCCAACCATCTCATCCTCTGTTGTCCCCTTCTCCTCCTGTCTTCAATCTTTCCCAGCATCAGGGTCTTTTCTAGTGAGTCAGTACTTTGCATCAGGTGATCAAAGTATTGGAGTTTCAACTTCAACATCAGTCCTTCCAATGAATATTCAGGACTGATTTCCTTTAGGATGGACTGGTTGGATCTCTTTGCAGTCTAAGGGACTCTCAAGAATCTTCTCCAACACCACTGTTCAAAAGCATCAATTCTTCACCTTTCAGCTTTCTTTATAGTCCAAATCTCACATCCATACATGATTACTGGAAAAACCATAGCCTTGACTAGACAGACCTTTGTTGGCAAAATAATGTCTCTGCTTTTTAATATACTGTCTAGGTTGGTCATAACTTTTCTTCCAAGGAGTGAAGTGAAGTGAAGTCACTGTCATGTCCGACTCTCTGCGACCCCCATGGACGGTAGCCTGCCAGGCTCCTCCATCCATTGGATTTTCCAGTCAAGAATACTGGAGTGGGTTGCCATTTCCTTCTGCAGAGGATCTTCCTGACCCAGGGATTGAACTAGGGTCTCCTGCGTTATAGGTAGACTCCTTAACATCTGAGCCACCAGGGATGTCCCGGTGGCTCCTTACTTCCAAGGAGTAAGCGTCTTTTAATTTCATGGCTGCAGTCACCATCTGCAGTGATTTTGGAGCCCAAGTCTGTCACTGTTTCCATTGCTTCCCCATCTATTTGCCGTGAATTGATGGGACCGGATGCAATGATCTTCGTTTTCTGAATGGTGAGCTAAATTTAAGCCAACTTTTTCACTCTCTTCTTTCACTGTCATCAAGAGGCTCTTGAGTTCTTCTTCACTTTCTGCCATAAGTGTGGTGTCATCTGCATATCTGAGGTTATTGATATTTCTCCCAGCAATCTTGATTCCAGCTTGTGCTTCTTCCAGCCCAGCGTTTCTCATGATGTACTCTGCATATAAGTTAAATAAGGAGGGTGACAATATACAGCCTTGATGTACTCCTTTTCCTATTTGGAACCAGTCTGTTGTTCCATGTCCAGTTCTAACTGTTGCTTCCTGACCTGCATACAGATTTCTCAAGAGGCAGGTCAGGTGGTCTGGTATTCCCATCTTGTTAAGAATTTTCCACAGTTTATTGTGATCCACACAGTCAAAGGTTTTGGCGTAGTCAATAAAGCAGAAATAGATGTTTTTCTGAAACTCTCTTGCTTTTTCAAAGATCTGATGTGTGTTGGCAATTTGATCTCTGGTTCCTCTGGCTTTTCTAAATCCAGCTTGAACATCTGGAATTTCATAGTTCACATACTGTTGAAGCCTGGCTTGGAGAATTTTGAGCATTACTTTGCTAGCGTATGAGAGGAATGCGATTGTGTGATAGTTTCAACATTCTTTGGCATTGCCTTTCTTTGGGACTGGAATGAAAACTGACTTTTTCCAGTCCTGTGCCATCGTGGTTATCTGGGTCAATAAAATCTTTTTTGTATAGTTCCTCTTTGTATTCTTGCCACCTCTTCTGAATATCTTCTGGTTTTGTTAGGTCCATTCCATTTCTGTTGTTTATCGTGCCTATCTTTGCATGAAATGGTCCCTTGATATCTCTAATTTTCTTGAAGAGATTTTCTAGTCTTTCCCATTCAATTTTTTTCCTGTTTCTTTGCACTGATCACTGAGGAAGGCTTTCTTATCTCTCTTTGCTCTTCATTGGAACTCTGCAATCAGATGGATACATATTTCCTTTCTCCTTTGCCTTTCACTTCTCTTCTTTTCTCAGCTATGTGTAAGGCCTCCTCAGACAACCATTTTGCTTTTTTCATTTCTTTTTTTTTGAGGATGGTTTTGATTACTGCCTCCTGTACAATGTTGCTAACCTCCATCCATAGTTCTTCAGGCACTCTGTTAAATCTAATCCCTTGAATCTATTTGTCACTTCCACTGTATAATCATAAGGGATTTAATGGGCCTAGTGATTTTCTCTATGTTTTTCAATTTAAGCCTGAATTTTGTAATAACGAGTTCATGGTCTGAGCCACAGTCAGTTCCTGGTCTTGTTTTTGCTGACTGTAATAGAGCAGTCCAGTGGTCATGTATGGTTGTGACAGTTGGACTGTGAAGAAAGCTGAGCACCAAAGAATTGACGCTTTTGAACTGTGGTGTTGGAGAAGACTCTTGAGAGTCCCTTGGACAGCAAGGAGGTCCAACCAGTCCATCCTAAAGGAGATCAGTCCTGGGTGTTCATTGGAAGGACTGATGCTAAAGCTGAAACTCCAGTACTTTGGCCACCTCATGAGAAGAGTTGACTCATTGGAAAAGACTCTGATGCTGGGAGAGATTGGGAGCAGAAGGATAAGGGGACGACAGAGGATGAGATGGCTGGATGGCATCACTGACTCGATGGACGTGAGTCTGAGTGAACTCCGGGAGTTGGTGATGGCCAGGGAGGCCTGGCGTGCTGCGATTCATGGGGTCTCAAAGAGTCGGACACGACTGAGGGACTGAACTGAACCAAACTGAATAGAGCTTCTCCATCTTCGGCTACAAAGAATATAATCAGTATAATAAACCTATAATAAGTTGAAAATATCATAAGTCAAAAATGCATTTAATACACCCAACTATGTAACATCAGAGCTTAGCTTCGCCTACCTTAGCCATTCTTGGAACATGCATATTAGCCTATGGTTAGGCAAAGTCATCTAATACCAAGTCTATTTTATGATATCGTATTGCATATCTCATTCACCAACTCAATGGACATGAGTTTGGGTAAACAATGGGAGTTGGTGATGGGCAGGGAGGCCTGGTGTGCTGCAGTCCATGGGGTCAAGAGTCAGACATGACTGAGCAGCTGAACTGAACTGAATGGATGGCATATCTCATATAATTTATTGAATACTGTACTGAAACGAAAGCCAGAATGGTTGTCTAGGTGCAGAATGGTTTAAATACATCAGCTTTTATGATCTCATGGCTGACTGGGAGCTGTGACTTCCTGCCACTACTGAGCATCACAAGAAGAGAAAATAGTACTGTATATTGCTAGCCCTGAAAATGATCAAATTCCAAAACGGGAAGTACAGTTCCTACTGAATGTGTATTGCTTCTGCACATCGTAAAGTCAAAAAACTTTAAGTTGAGCCATGGTAAGTCTGTACTTTATTACCAGTCATAAATTTGGGCCATTGAACTTTTAAAAATTGGACTCAGATTCCCACTGTCCTTTCCCTTCCTCCTACGTTTCTCTTATATAATGTATATGCTTCTGATTTGGTTCCTTTATCTTTGCATAGGGTATATGCATCAGTTCAGTTCAGTTCAGTCACTCAGTCATGTCCAACTCTTTGCGACCCCATGAATCTCAGCATGCCAGGCCTCCCTGTTCATCACCATCTTCCGGAGCTCACTCAGACTCACGTCCATCAAGTCCGTGATGCCATCCAGCCATCTCATCCTCGGTCATCCCCTTCTCCTCCTGCCCCCAATCCCTCCCAGCATCAGAGTCTTTTCCAATGAGTCAACTCTTCTCATGAGGTGGCCAAAGTACTGGAGCCTCAGCTTTAGCATCATTCCTTCTAAAGAAATCCCAGGGCTGATCTCCTTCAGAATGGACTGGTTGGATCTCTTCGCAGTCCAAGGGACTCTCAAGAGTCTTCTCCAACACCACAGTTCAAAAGCATCAATTCTTCGGCGCTCAGCCTTCTTCACAGTCCAACTCTCACATCCATACATGACCACAGGAAAAACCATAGCCTTGACTAGATGAACCTTAGTCAGCAAAGTAATGTCTCTGCTTTTGAATATACTATCTAGGTTGGTCATAACTTTTCTTCCAAGGAGTAAGCGTCTTTTAATTTCATGGCTGCAGTCATCATCTGCAGTGATTTTGGAGCCCCCCAAAATAGAAGAGTCCGAAATGCAGTACTTGGATGCAATCTCAAAAACGACAGAATGATCTCGGTTCGTCTCCAAGGCAAACCATTCAATATCACAGTTATCCAAGTCTATGCCCCAACCAGTAACGCTGAAGAAGCTGAAGTTGAACGGTTTTATGAAAACCTACAAGACCTTTTAGAACTAACACCCAAAAAAGATGTCCTTTTCATTATAGGGGACCGGAATGCAAAAGTAGGAAGTCAAGAAACACCCGGAGTAACAGGCAAATTTGGCCTTGGAATGTGGAATGAAGCAGGGCAAAGAGTAATAGAGTTTTGCCAAGAAAATGCACTGGTCATAGCAAACACCCTCTTCCAACAATACAAGAGAAGACTCTACGCATGGACATCACCAGATGGTCAACACCAAAATCAGATTGATTATATTCTATGCAGCCAAAGATGGAGAAGCTCTATACAGTCAACAAAAACAAGATCAGGAGCTGACTGTGGCTCAGATCATGAACTCCTTATTGCCAAATTCAGACTTACATTGAAGAAAGTAGGGAAAACCGCTAGACCATTCAGGAATGACCTAAATCAAATCCCTTATGATTATACAGTGGAAATGAGAAATAGATTTAAGGGACTAGATCTGGTAGATAGAGTGCCTGATGAACTATGGAATGAGGTTCGTGACATTGTACAGGAGACAGGGATCAAGACCATCCCCATGGAAAAGAAATGCAAAAAAGCAAAATGGCTGTCTGAGGAGGCCTTACAAATAGCTGTGAAAAGAAGAGAGGTGAAAAGCAAAGGAGAAAAGGAAAAATATAAGCATCTGAATGCAGAGTTCCAAAGAATAGCAAGAAGAGATAAGAAAGCCTTCTTCAGCAATCAATGCAAAGAAATAGAGGCAAACAGCAGAATGGGAAAAGACTAGAGATCTCTTCAAGAAAATTAGAGATACCAAGGGAACATTTCATGCAAAGATGGGCTCGATAAAGGGTATATGCATACTCCTTATTAAATGAAAGCTTCTCAGTACTTTTGTTGGAGAAAAGGTGATAGGCCTCCTTTTACAGATAAGGGACACTGAGGCTCAGAGAAGGATGTAACTTGCCCCAGGTCAAGGCTGGTGTCCTTATCTAATGTTTCCTGTTCCTGAACTCTTTCTGGCAGGGAAGTAGAATTAGTGTTTGAAGTTTAGCAGGGGAGTACCCCAGGACTTTCCTTTTATCAGCAAAAACCCTGCCTAGTAGAGCTGCCCAGACTCAAGTACCTTATAAGCCTGAAGGGCTCTTAAGGTCAATGACTTCCCTCCTTGTTACTGGGACCCAAAGAAGAGTGACTGGTTCAGGCTCTGCAGCCTACTAGTGGTAGGAGAGACACTTCCTCCTTGTCCTTGCTGAAGTAAAATTTCTTTAGTCAAAAGTTCCATTTGGAACCTGGATGAATTTGATGCCAACTGCTAGTCAAAGCTTTGGTTTTTCCAGTAATCATGTATGGATGTGAGAGTTGGACTATAAAGAAAGCTGAGCTCTGAAGAATTGATGCTTTTCAACTGTGGTATTGGAGAAGACTCTTGAGAGTCCCTTGGCCTGCAAGGAGATCCAACCAGTCCATCCTCAAGAAATCAGTCCTGAATATTCATTGAAAGGACTGATGTTGAAGTTGAAACTCCAATACTTTGGCCACCTGATGTGACGAACTGACTCACTAGAAAAGACCCTGATGCTGGGAAAGATTGAAGGCGGGAGGAGAAGGGGATGACAGAGGATGAGATGGTTGGATGGCATCACTGACTTGATGGACATGAGTTTGAGTAAGCTCCAGGAGTTGGTGATGGACAGGGAAAACTGGCGCGCTGCAGTCCATGGGGTCGCAAAGAGTCAGACACAGCTAAGCGACTGAACTGACTGATTGCAGTTTTTAAAAGTCGGATGCCCCAGATTCTGTGAGCCATGGGCAAGACTGGAGTCTGTCCAGGAATGCCTTTTTCATTTGATGTGTTCCACAGGGTTTGGCATAACTTAGAACTCCCTTCTTTGAGCTCTCAAGTTCCAGGGTCTGGGACCTTGGTTTCCCCGTCCTCAGGAGTGGTAAATGCCACCATGTTTGGCATGTACCTATTTCAGCTTTCAGACACGTGGTGTTTAGGCCTGATGGGTTAGCTTTCTTCTCTCTCTGAAGTCTTGTACCTGCAGTGCCTCTGCCTGAGCCCTGTGTTGAGGTGTAAGTGCCTCTCCCCAGTCTCATCAAGCGGCCCCCCTTCAAGTCAGTGCCTCTCTACCTACAGCTACTATCCCTGAGCTAGAAGAGACCAAGAGAGAAGTCATTGTTTTCAACTTGCAAGACACTTTACTCTTAGGATGTCATATCTGGTAGGTCTCTTCAAGATCATGACCTCCAAATATTCCATGGTCAAAATGGAGGAGAGTCCTGAGAGGGGAAGGGACTTGCCCAAGCCCCCTGGTGGGTACGGAGATCCTGATTCCATTATCTGCCAATGCCTCTGTCTGTCCTGTGTTGCCAGGTCCTGTGATACAGGGGTTTATTTAGGTTGAGCTGTGGAGGTGCTAAGGAAGTCCTGGACTAGAGGGATTGATGGTTCCCTTGTTACTCAGCCTTGCTTGCTCTTTTTTTTGGCCACGCTGGGTGTCTTGCAAGATCTTAGTTCCCCAACCAGGGACTGAATCTGGTGCATGGCTGGAAAGCACCAAGTCCTAACCACTGGACCATCAGGGAACTCTCCTTGCATTCTCTTCTGAGCCATATGAGCAGGCAGACTGAGAGCAAGGACTGGAAAATCAGTCATGGTTTGTAATCCCCCAATAGCAGTAGCAGGCTTGGCTATTGCTTAAGTTCCAGGCGCCCCTACCTAGTACTTCCTGTGCTATGCTGGTCCTGGCTGGGGGACACCTAGCACCTGGTAGATGCAGCCCCACAGGCTTCCACTCCTGTTGGAGGAGCCCAGGCAGGACTTGGTCCCTGGTAGTCCCCTTAGCTGGGTGTTCTTGTTCAGGGCAGAACTGACTTAACCATTTTCATTGGGATGTTGGCAAAACCAGGAATGGCACTGGCTAAGAGAAGTCCCATAGGAAGGAATGTTTGGATTTCAGGCAGTGTGCTATTTGACAGGCATTGTGTCACTCATTGGGACCTTGTGAGAGGCTGACACTCTATGAAGATCCCATTTTGGAGATGAGAAAATGGAGACAGAAGAAATTCCCCAAGGGTACCATACTAGGGCTTCCCTGGTGGCTCAGATGGTAAAGAATCCACCTGCAATATGGAAGACCTGGGTTTGATCCCTGGGTTGGGAAGGTCCCCTGGAGGAGGGCAAGGAAACCCACCCCAGTATTCTTGCCTGGAGAATCCCATGGACAGAGAATCCCATGGACCGAGGGGCCTGGTGGACTACAGTCCATAGGGTCGCAAAGAGTCGGACACGACTGAGCGACTAAGCACTCACCACACTAGGAAGTGGCTGAAGTGGCATTCACTTGCAAGCCCTTGGCTCTTCTAGGCAAAGGGTTCATTGAAGCAGGCTTGGCAGGAGAGGAGAGAGCTGGGCTGGGAGGAGGCTGTGTGTGACTGGGGGTGGGGGTAATATGTGGGGCAGCAGAGTGGGAGGAGGCACATTTGAGTCTGTCCACTCAGGATACACGGGGCGCGGACTGCTCTGTCCTGGACCTGGGCCCTGACATGTGGGTAGTAGGAATGCTGAGTCCAGAGCCTGCAGAGCCAGCCTGAGCCCTGGAGGCTCAAGGGGAATAAATGCCTGTCCAGGACTTGCCTCTTCGAAATGGAACTACTAGATGAAGTGAGCCTGGAGGCTGGGATTTGTAGAATGCTGTGATGTTACAACTGCAAGTGATTTCCTGCTGTTAACACCCACAGAGAATCAGACTTCTGCCCTTTGCCAACAGTTTACTCTGATATCCCGGGGGGATGCGAGAACATGGTCCCTAAGGGACAACTCATTTGGTTCGTAGGCAGCTAATACTTAGTGAATGCTTAGCCCATGCCAGGCACAACTGGTCAGCCCCAGCCTCCAGAAGGGGAGCAGAATCATGGCCGTGTGGAGGTGTATAGCACTCAGAAGTCTCCTCGCCCAGCTTCTCTCTGGGTGCAGGAAGTCCTCCAGCTTCCTTAACTGGGTCTAGGACCCCACCTCTTCCTGAAGTAGTTCCATCCCTTGTGACCTCACTAAGATTGTTAAGATCTTCCTCATACCAACCCCTAAAGTGATCTCCCTGTAAATTCTTATTATTTTCAATTCTGTCTTCTATGGCTACATGGAGGAAATAGGATCCAGGAATAGCAAATAGGTTTCATCTTGGTAAGCAACTCCATTCAGCTGGTGGTAGCTGCCTGAGGTCCTAGGAAGGAACAGGTTCTGAAGCCAAGACTGGGCTCAGAAGGGAAGTCTAGAAGCAATGCCATAGTTAGCCAATTAGCAGTTACATGACAAGTGCATTTTGCCTTCAACCAATGGATAGTAAATGCCTAAAGAATGCTAAGACAGTGTGTTCAGTGCAGGGGGAAAACAAAGTCACATTTGATTATTAATGGTCTGCTGTGGGCACAGGAAAGGATAATACTGGGGCAGGCTCCACAATATTGTCATTTCTGGATCAGAGTATTGCCAAGATCCCATCCAATTAAAAACTCTGTGTTAAAAGAAAATGCTGACCTTTGAAAGAGGCAGAGGAACTGGTTCATCTGCCTTGGAATTGTACATTTTCTGCAACTCTCTCACCAGGTGGAATTAACTGTGGAGAAGCACATAGCCGGCTTCTGGGTCAAAATCCCATGTGTGGACAACATTGGTAGCTGCACCTATGACAACTTCTGTAATATACTTGAAATGTTAATTCCCATTGAGGAACCCTGCCCGGAACCACTGCACACCTATGGGCTTCCCTGTCACTGTCCCTTCAAAGAAGTAAGTACAGGGAGGGGAGAGCATTTCCCTGTGACTGGAGTAGAGACGTGGCATTGGGAGACATTCTCTTGCAGACCTGGACATCTGTGGGTGTAAATTGACCTGATCTCTCCTGAATCACTTACCTTTAGGGGGCCTCGGTTTATCCATCTGTGAAATGGGAAACTTGATGCTCGATCTGACCTCCAGTGCCCTTCTGCTATTACATTCCATGCTCTACATGACTCTTAGGAGAGTGGGAAGAGGGGCAGTTCGAAGCTGCAAACTTAAAGGTCACTCCAGGAGAGAGTCCCGTCTGTAGGCTCCCACTGACCTGCAGTCCATTGGCTTTCCCACAGGGCACCTACTCACTGCCCAAGTCTGACTTCATGCTGCCCGACCTGGAGTTGCCCAGCTGGCTCAGCACGGGGAACTACCGCCTGCAGACCATCCTGAGCAACAACGAGAAGCGGCTGGCTTGTGTCAATATCTCCGCCTCCCTTAAAGGCAAATAAGATGGCACCTGCCACTGCAGAATGAAGAGGGTGTGAGGAAGGCATCCTCTTCCTCTGTCTTACGTTGGCTAAGGCCAGATTCTACTCTCTGTCCTTTCTCAAGCCCTTTTCTACAATGATGATGTTCCCCTGCTGAAAGTCATCTTATGCCACCTACAGAGGTTTTAACTGTGGGCCAGCAGCCCTAACCTAAGGGAGGATGAGCCTGGTGGTTTTTGACAGCCCAGGACACCTACTGGGGTGGCTGTTGCACTTTCAGCCTCACCCTCATATGGCTTTCTCTCTAAAATCTTAACTCATTTTCTAAGGAAGCTAACATGTTTTATGACACCCACATTCAGAGTGACCTAATCTTGGTCTCCTGAAGTACCTTTATGATTTTTCTCATTGATTTTTTTATGTGTGTCACTGACCTAAAAGCAGAATGAAAGTACTAACAGTTTTCATTTTACTCCCACTCCCTCTTACAAGGAAGGGTCTGAAGGAGTTGATCTAAATCTATGCCTCTGTTAACTTGTATAACTTAGTGTTCTTTTTCTAGACTTGCCCAGTTAACAGTGGGGCATAGCGTATCCTGGAGAGGCAGAGGCAGGGCATGTGGGAGAACAACTGAGAATGCTCTGTGTATTTCAGGTAGTCTGCAAATTCAGGTGCTTTCAGGGCAAAGCGCGGGCCATCCGTGAGTGACGAGGGCCACGAGAAGCATGTTGTTTCCAGGCATATCTTGCCTTTGTACAACAGCACTGATCTAAGGCAGCTGCTGCCCCATCTCGAGCTGGGGCCCTAATCAGGGATATGGAGTCTAGGCTGAGTTAGAAAGGGTACTTTCAGTCTGTACGGGCAGTTGCTGTCCAGTAATTGCCAGTGAATTCCACAGGAGACTGTGGGCCCAGCATTATGAAATATTCTCAACATTTTTCCCCTCAAGAGGCCAGAAATCCAGACTTTTATATGAAATCCATTTTTAAATACTGACAGTGAATTATTTTTTTAAAAAACACTGCACAGGCAGAAGGGGCCAAACAGACTTGTCAGTAGGGAAATCTGGCTCATGGGAGGCCAGTTCGTGGCCTTGGATGTAAGAACACACATGCCTTGTCCTTTTAACCTTGAGACAACTCCAGCACCGTTCCTCCTTCTGTGGGGCCGAATCCACAGTGCCTGACCCGGTAGGCTCCTCCAATGCTGGGGGAGTGAGGTGGCCGCAGAGCTGAGAGATCAGGGCCTCCTGCCCTGGCCCAGAGTGTTGTCAGGGTGAGGGAGGCAGCTGAAGAGGTGGCCCCCCCCAGCAGCCATTCTGTGGAGCAGGGATCCATGATGAGAGGGGGACTCATATCAGGTGCCTGGGTTTATTCATCATCCTGTCCTCCTGTGACCAGCCTCAGGTTCGGGGCTCACACGAAGCCTGGAATGGTAATAAATCTTTTTGACTTGCTGAGAATTCCTCCTTTGTTGTGGCTGCATATTTTTTCCCACTGATCACATCTCAGGGTTTCCAGAGCTCGTTTACTGGGTTGCTCCTGCTGGAAGAGTTCACAGCAGCGGGACGAGGGCTGAAGCAATGCCAGGGACTGACTCTTCTGTTCCTGTCTCGTGTGCTGCTTGGTATCTCTGCTTCATTCTGTCCAGCACCATCAGCTTCCTTGTTTGTTTTTGACCTCCCCCCTCACAGTATGGCTTCTCCAGCCTTTATTTCCTCTCCTGACTCTTTGGGCATTATTCTCACAGACATATTTTAGTTCCCATCCTTGCATGGAAGGACGTTCAGTTGTTTGGTTAGTCTTTGTGTTTGCTGTGCTTTCGGCCCAGATGCTCCTCCGTCTTGTTGAGGGGTGGAGAATGGTGAGGATCTCAAATCAGAGAGCAAAGTGAACTTTTTAACAAATGGTACTGAGCCAAATGGAAAGCCATTTGGAAAAAAGTTGAAATTGGATCCATACTTAATGCCATAGGAAAGAATAAACTTCAAATGAGTCCAGGGTCTAAGTATTAAAAATGAAGCCATACAAATACTAAAAAGAAACATGGGTAAAATGTCCAGAGAAAATAAATACTGATAAAGTTGACTGCATAAGAAATAATGTGCTTGGCAAAAGACACAGTCAAAAGACTGGAAGAAAATATTTATAGCACAATCATAGACAAAAGGTTAATAATATTCCTACTATAAAGAATGAAGTATCAAGGGATCAAAAACCTGATAGGAAAACTGGGAAAATAAATGAACAGATAAACACTCACATAAAGATATAAAAATGACCCTTAAACATAATAAGATATAGAAACTCACTTCAAAATCAGAAAAATGTACATTGAAACAATATTAACATAACATTTGTCAATTTCTTGGGTTGGTAAGAAAATAACCACACTACCACAAACCACTAGGCAAGGCTGTGTGGAAAAAGGTCCCCTCAAAATAGCTGGTAGGAATACAGACTGGTTCAGTCCTTCAAGAGGGGAATTTGTCAGTGTTACTGATCATGTAGGCTTCCCTGGTGGTTCAGAAGGTAAAGAACCTGCCTGCAATGCAGGAAACCAGGTTCAATCGCTGGGTCAGGAAAATCCCCTGGAGAAGGGAATGGTAACCCACTCCAGTATTCTTGCCTGCAGAATCCCATGAACAGAGGAGCATGATGGGCTACAGTCCAAGGGTTGCAAAGGGTTGGACACGACTGAGTGACTAAACACACACACACTGTTCATGTAGGAAAAATATACATGTGTCTGCTCATATGTACATAAGGAAAAATGAGCTGGAAACTAATGAACTGGTTATTTACAGAGAGTGGAAAAATGAGGGAAATGATAACAGGGTATAAAGGATGAAGAGGATGGGATGCTTCTGAGTATATCATGTTGTATATCTGACCCTTAGAACCATAATAATATTTCTGAGTCCCAAATCATAAATCAAGCAGGAGATAAGGGAAATTCAACATGGAATATAAACAGTAACAAAATATATTTCAAATAAATAATACAACAACACTGAAGTGGGTGGGAAAACAAAGTTCCAGTATTTTGATGGCGCACTGTAAAGCAACAGAAAAAAGGAACTGCACACAAATACTGTATATACTGTAGTTTGTTTTTCACAGGAATAGCGTTAGCAATTCTAAAAGTATTTCCTGTGTATATTAGGACTGAAAAAATAAATGTGGATAATGAGAGCGTGGAGGCATACTGAAAGGACACAGGAACCAACTGGAGGGAGCTCTCAGTGGCCAAGTCTTGGACAACTTGAGCAAAAAAATAAATAATGACAGTAATAGGTTATAATCCTTTGAATGAAAACAAACATCCATGAGTCTGTACACAACAGAATCTCAACTAAATGTAGAAGGAACGGTATTAGTAGGAAAAAAAAATCATTAGGTAAATGCTACTGCCAGAATTGTTGCAGATAAGGAACATCTCTGGATGCTAAAATTACTGGATAAACGTATGATGAGAAACAGGATTTTGCATAGTCTCAAGATACCTCCTCGCAGGATACAGTTACAAAGGGGGAAATGTAGTGGTGGAGAAACCTGGCAGACAACACTTACAAGTGATCCAAGTTAACATCACCAGTAAGTAATAAGACAAACTGACATCATGCACCTCCCAATACGGTGCACTGATAAAGGACAGTGACACTTCTCTGGTATTGCCCAAAATGTGTAATCTCAACTTTATCACAAGAAAGATCACACAAACCTAAGTCGAGAAACACTACAAAAGAATGGCCAGTCCTCTTCAAAAATGTCAGGGCCACGAACAGTAAGGAAAGACTGAGGAACAGACAGATCAGAAGAGAATAGGAATTGTGAGATCTAGGATTAGATGCTGGATTAAAAAAAGAATCAGAAATAGGATTTCACCAGGGTTAACTATTAAGGTTTAATAATTGTGTTATGTTTGGGTAAGATGTTAACATTAGTGAAAGTTAGGTGATTTAAAGTTCTTTCAAAATAAAAAAGCTATGACAAAACTAGACAGCATATTAAAAATCAGAGACATCACTTTGGTGACAAAGGTCCATATAGTCAAAGCTATGGTTTTTATAGCAGTCATGTATGAATGTGAGAGTTGGATCATAAAGAAGTCTGAGTGCCGAAGAACTGATGCTTTCAAACTGTGGTGCTGGAGAAGACTTTTGAGAGTCCCTGGAACAGGAAGGAGATCAAACCAGTCAATCCTATAAGAAATCAACCCTGAATATTTATTGGAAGGATTGACGCTGAAGCTCCAGTACTTTAGCCACCTGATGCGAAGAGCCGACTAATTGGAAAAGACCCTGATGCTGGGAAAGATTGAGGGCAAGAGACGAGGGTGACAGAGGATGAGGTGGTATGATGGCATCATCGATTCAGTGGACATGAGTTTGAGCAAACTCTGGGAGATAGTGAAGGACAGGGAAGCCTGGCGTGCTGCAGTTCATGGGGTCACAAAGAGACACAACTTAGTGACTGAACAGCAACAACAATAAGATAAAAAGTTGTAAAAGTATATTGCAGAAGTTTCTCCATGACAACTGAGAAGTGTTACAAAATAGAAGCTTATTAGGGCTTGCTAGAAGCTTATTAGAGTCCGGGTCAATGGGTGAAGTCAGGGAGGGTTTTCCTGAGGAAGTGATAACAGATCTGACAAATGAGTAGGAGTTAAGCAGGTAGAGACAGGAGGAAGTGGAGGAAACAGTATATGTGTAGGCCTGCAGCAAGGTGAAGCTGCTTTTTGGAAACTGGACAAAAGCACGTGTGGCTGGAGGGGAAAGGTGCCAGAAGAAGTGAGAGAGGAAGGGGAAGAGCAGATCACAGGGCCTGTGGTTCACGTGTGGGTGTCCCTGACCAGCAAGTCCAACCTGTTATGGTCCACTTGAACATTTTTCCTTAAGAGGGTCATATCACTGTAATTTCACTTCCAAGAGGTGTCAGCATGCCAAGTAGAGGTTCTGCTCCCCCACTGCCCCAGGTTTTTTTTTTTTAACCTTTAATCTTAGATCAGGGAATTGCTTGAGGGGCTCCTAGGTGGGTTTGCGTTTGGCACTGTGTCTGGATGCTATTTGCTAGTAACAAATCTCATGACTCCTTAGAGTGTTGCCTGTTAGTTTCATTCCCAGGGTCACAGTGGCTTGTGAATCACTCATGTCACTTGTGTTGACTTGGGAGCCAACTCTTGATGCTTCAGTTTCTGATGGACAACTTCCACTGCCACCCCCATGTAGGGCTCGTGTTGCTTAGCAGTCTCAATCTGTGTTCTATAGCCATCCCAACCCTCTCATTCCTCTTTCTTTCTTTCAATGGGCTTGTTGAAGATCCAAATTCAGCTTCTCCTTAAAATGGTTCTGTGTAACATTCCCCACAGTCCATCTCAGTCATGTTAAGACAAATCACGTTCCTGGAGACAAGAAATGCAGTGGGAAATGATTCTGAAGGTTCTGGGGGTCAGGAATCCTCCTATAGCCTCTGTATCCTCCCAAATATCTCTATTCCAATGACCAGGTCCCTGTTTTTGCCAGGGAAGCACATGGCAGCAGAAAATTCACTACACGTTGCTGAAATTAGAAAGGCCAATTTGCGTCCTAACAGTGATCTCAGTGCTGGCTGCAATCAGAAACTGTTTTGTACCAGTCATATGGTGGCCTGAGTCTCGTTATCTGGTAACTCACTTCCCTAATCTGAGTTTGCATATCATTCTATTCTGCACTCAAACCTTAGTGCCAGGGTTGGCTACCCACCATCTGCAGACTGTTCAGTGCTACAAGGAGCAGAAATTCTTGCATTCATTTTTCCAGAGGTTCTTTTGCAACCCAGAGTCTATTAGTTTCATGGGGTTTGTGATTGCTCTTAAAGTTGCATGCAAAATTTAGGTGTATATATATATGTGAGTTGTATGGAAGGGGAATCCATGGCTTTCATTAGCTTCAACAAGGTGTATGACCCCTCCAAAAGTTATAAACCACTGTCCTATTTGCATTTTATTGTTCTATATTTTACAGTAAGCCTTCTATATATGTCATAAAGCGTCACCTGCTCTAGGCTCATGGTCTGGGTCCCCAAAGAGCAAAGATTTTATTATTGGCATATATTAATAGCTGTCTTACGTCTTGATAGGATGGTCCGCCCTACCTCCTCTTCCTTCATGATGCCATAGCTACTTCACATCTCCAAGAGGTTGTTCCTTGACATCTGACCACTGCTAAATGAATGAAGGCACATTGCAGGGTGAGAACTCTGCCAACTCCAGCTGGGATTCCTGTTATTTAGGCCATAGACCCCATCATCAAATGGAAGGCAAGGCTGAAAAGTGATGTTACCTAGAAATACTCATTATTCTGTAGACTTATGCTTTGCATACTTTCCGTACAATAATATAGTTCGCTATAAAATGCTTTCAAGAAGTGGTGCTTCCATTAGAGTGAAACATATCATTAAAAGTTTCCCTCACATGAAGTTTCTTTAGTTATAAAATCAGCACATTATTGTTAAAAACGTTAACAACACAGGTAAGAAAAAGAAAAAGCATAGGACTCCCCTGATGGCCCAGTGGTTAAGAATCCAACTTGCAATGCAGGGAACACAGGTTCGATCCCTGATGCAGGAACTGAGATCCCACGTGCCACAGGGCAACTAAACCCGTGTGCCACAACTACTGAAGCCCATGTGCCCATGCTCTGCAACAAGACAAGCCATCACAGTGAGAAGCCTGCACACAGCAACTAGAGAGTGGCTCCTGCTTGCCACAACTAGAGAAAGCCCATGCATGCAGCAATGAAGACCCAGAGCAGCCAAAAACAAATAAATAAATTTACACCCCAAAACCCACCCCAAAACAAAACCACCACCACCAACAAAAACCTATAAAATTTCATTCATAATTGAACCCACTTGGAGAAAATTCCTGTAACATTTTACTGGGTTGGCCACAAAGTTTGTTCATAGTTTTTCTATAACATCTTCAGAAAAATGGGAATGAATTATTTTGCAAACCCAGTATGTTGCACATATCCTTCAAAACTGTTTGACTATATGCATACATGCTTTTTAAAAAAGAACCAAAATAGCATCAGGTTTCACATTCTAGTTTTCACAGCTATATAATGAAACATATATTGTACTACTGAATAAAATTTGACATATATACATACCTGGGAAACCATCCTCACATTCAAAATAGTGAACATATTATCCATCACTTCTGAAAGTTTCCTCATGCCATGCTCACCTTTCTCACCTTCAAGGAACCTGATTTTCTTTCTGTCCCTATAGGTTAGGTTGCTTTTTTTTTTTTTTTTAATGAATAGAATGATACAATTTGCCACCAACCGAAAAAAATAAAAAGCAGGGAATACAGGTTCGATCTCTGGTCCCGTAAGATCCCACACACTTTGGACCAGCTAAGCTTGTGCTCCACAACTACTGAAGTCTGTGCACTCTAGAGCCTGTCCTACACAAGAGAAGTCACCAAAATGAGAAGCCCAAGTGCAACACAAAAAAGAGCAGCCCCTGCTCACCACAACTAGAGAAAGCCTGCAGAGTAATGAAGACCCAGCACAGCCAGAAAGAAAAAAAGATTCATCCATGTTATTGTGTGAATTGATAGTTTGTTCCTATTTATCAGGGAATTGTACTCCATGGCTTGGATACACCACAGTTTATCCATTCACTTGATGGACATTTGGGTTGTTTCCTTTTTGCTACTGTAAATACAGTTACCATAAACATGTGGGTACAAGTCTTTTTTTTTTTTTTGGCTGTGCCGTACAGCTTGCAGGATCCTACTCCTCAACCAGGGGTTGAGCCTGTGCCTTTGGCAGTGAAAGCTTGGAGTCCTAACCACTAAACTGCCAGGAAATTCCTTTTACAAGTCTTTTTATAGGTAGAAAATCCCTTTCCTTTCAGGTAAATATCTTGAGGTAGAATAGTTGGATTATATGGTAGGTGTGTCGAACTTTTTAAGAAACTACCAAACTGTTTGCCAAAGTGGTTGCACCATGTCTGTCCACAATAGCAGTATATGGGAGTTCCAGTTCCTCTACATCTTTGATGAGTATGCTCAGTCTTAAAAATTTTAGTCATTCTAACGGGTGTATAGTAGTACCATGTACGGTTTTAATTTGAATTTCCCTAGTTATTAATAATGTTGGGACATCTCTTCAATGCTTATTTATCATCCATGTATATATATATTTTTTTTGGTGAAGAATGCATTCATATTCTTTGCCCATTAAAAAAAGTTATTTTCTAATTGTTCAGCTTTAAGAGTTCTTTATGTATTCTGAATGTGAGTATCTCATTAAACACAAGCTTCTCAAAGATCTTCTCCCAGATGGTGACTTTTCCTCCTATCCTCTTAACAGCACCTTTTGAAGAATAAAGATTTCAATTTTGATGGAGTTCACTTTAGTAATTTCTTCTTTTATGGACTGTGCTTTTGGTGTTATATCTAAGAAAGATCTTAGCCCAAGGGTCACAGCATTTTTCTCTCTTATATTTTCTTCTAACAATTTTTAGGTTTTACATTTACATTTAGATCTAAGATACATTTTAAGTTGATTTTTTTTTATATGTGATGTAAAGTATGGATCCAAGGTTTTGTTTTGTTTTTTTTTTTCTGTGGAGGAGATCATAAAGATTTCCAATTCTTGCACACAACTTCCTTGAAAAGGTGATCCTTTTCCTACTACCTTGCCTTTTCTTCTGAACCTTTGTCAAAAATAAGTTGCCCACGTATGTGTAGAGTTATTTCTGGACTCTATTCTTTCCACTGAACTATTTGTCAATTTTGGTGCCAACACCATGCAGTTGTTTTTCTGGTTTGTTTTTGGCCACACTGTATGGCATGTGGGATCTTAGTTCCTTGACCAGGAATTGAACGTATGTCCCCTGGAGTGGAAGCACAGAGTCATAACCACTGGGTCACCAGTGAAGTCCCAACACCATGCAGTTTGGATTACAGTAGCTCTGCTATAATTTTTTAAATTAAACAGTGTTAGCTCTTCAACCTTGCTCTTTTTCAAGAAATATTTTGGCAATTCTAAATGTCATTGCATTTCCATGTGAATTTCAAAATCAGCTGGCTAATTTATAAAAAATTAAACTACCTTGCTGAATTTGATGAGAATTGACATCTTAACTATGTGTCTTCTGAGCTATGAATGAGGTGTATCTCTCCATTTTGTTGCTGTTCAGTCACTAAGTCATGTCTGACTCTTTGAGACCCCATGGAGCACGCCAAGACTTCTTGTCCTTCATCATCTCCCTGAGATTGCTCAAACTCATCTCCATTAAGTCAATGATGCCATCCAACCATCTCATTCTCTGTCGCCCTCTTCTCTTGCCCTCAGTCTTTCCCACCATCAGGGTCTTTTGCAAAGAGTCAGCTCTTCTCATCAGGTGGCCGAAGTACTAGAGCTTCAGCTTCAGCATCAGTCCTTCCAACAAATATTCAGGACTGATTTCTTTTAGGATTGAGTGGTTTGATCTCCTTCCTGTCCAAGGGACCCTTCAAGAGTCTTCTCCAGCACCATAGTTTGAAAGCATCAATTCTTCAGTGCTCAGCCTTCTTTATGGTCCAACTCTTACATCCGCACACAACTACTAGAAAAACCATAGCTTTGACTATATGGATCTTTGTCGGCAAAGTGACGTCTCTGCTTTTGAATATGCTGTCTAGGTTTGTCATAGCTTTTCTTCCAAGGAGCAAGCGTCTTTTAATTTTGTGGCTGCAGTCACCATCCACAATGATTTTGGAGCCCAAGAATATAAAATCTGTCACTGTTTCCACTTTTTCCCCATCTATTTGCCATGAAGTAATGGGACTGATGGGTCTTAATTTCTTTTAGCAGTATTTTATAGATTTTAGTGTACATATTTTTCACATCTTTCATCAGAATTAACCCAGACTATTGCATGTTTTTGGTGCTTTTGTAAGTGCAGTTTCTAATTGTTCCCAGTCACAAATTTTCAAATAATAAATCAACTCTCTATTCCTGGGATAAACCCTGCTTGGTCATGATGCATTATTCTTTTAATATATTGCTGAATTTGATTTGCTAAAATTTTGTTTAGCATTTTTACATCTATGTTCATGAAGAATTTTTTTCTGTAGCTTTATTTTCTTGCAATGTCTTTGCCTAGTTTTGGTTCACATAGTGTTTTAAACTAGCTTTTAAAAACTAATAAATCACAAATATATCATAGGCATTTTAATGTTGTATTTTGCAATGTTTGGGGGCATCACAATATTTTATTTTGGATGAATCATAGTTTAACCTAAAGTTGGATATTTGTTTCCAACTCTTTACTGTTATAAACAATGCATTCAGGGACTTCCCTGGTGGTCCAGTGGTTAAGAGTAAGCCTGCTAATGCAGGGGATATGGGTTCAATCCCTGGTCCAGGAAGATTCCACATGCTGTGGGGCAACTAAAGCCATGTGCCACAAATACTGAGCCTGCACTCTGGAAAATGTGAGCTGCAACTGCTGAGTCTGCATGCCACAACTACAGAAGCCTATGTGCCTTTAGAGCCTGTGTTCTGCAACGAGAGAAGCCACTACAATGAGAAGCCTGCACACCACAACTAGAGAAAGCCCGTGCACAACAACAAAGACTCAGTGCAGTTAAAAATAAAACAATAAAATAAAAATAAAAAATTTTTTTAATGCATACATTTTTGAAGACATAAAAGATTCTTAAGATAAACCCCTGGAAGTGAAATTAGTGGGTCAGAGGGCTATGCATTTTAAGACATATATTGTACTTCCCTCCAGAAAAGTCATAAAAATGTGTTCTGCCATCTTCAGAATATAAGATTGTCTGTTTTTCCAAACCCTTACCAAAAGTAAATATTATTTTTAAAAGGTCAGTAGTCCTTGTACATGATGAAATCCTTTCCATCACACAAACTGCTCAGTCTCTTTAGCCTAAATCAGCTCTAAGTGGTCTTAAGGTATCTGAGAAGGTAGGATGGGTGGGGGAGGGAGAGTGGGGCAGAGAGAGAGAGAGGAAGAGGGAGAGAAAGAGAGAGCTGATATCCTTCTAAGTAGGAGAGTCATTTGTAATGAAAGATTGCTAAGAAATGTTTTTATCCCTTAATTTACTTCTGGGATCCCATATCTCCAGGGCAACAGGGTAACTTGCTGATGGAAAGCCCTTCCATTTTCACACATGTGGTTAAAGGATAAGTCCATTTCTTTCTTTTTTTTTCTTCTTTCAGAATGTCAGAGCTATAAGAGCCCTTAATAGCCAATCAGTCCAATCCTTCATTTCAAAGAATGTGAAAATGAGATGGAGAAGGGGAGAAACTTGCTCAAGATCCCACAGGAAATCAGTGGCAGAGCCAATGGCTAGACAAAATTACTAAGTTCTATTTTTGTTCTGTGACTCTTCACTTAGAACCATATCTATAAACCATAGACACTCGTCTTCACCCAACATACTTTTCTAAACCTGATACTTCAAGGGCAGAATAGAGAGAATAACTGCTTTTGCATTTATATTTACGCTTGGTCTGTTTCAAGGACGTGGGCAAATGGCATTCTTTTTCCCATTAAATGAGGCAGATAATACAAGTGGTTGAATGTGGTTTTGGTTCACAGGTACAAAAGGCCTCCAGAGAAATCCAAAAATCAGAAAAGACATAGCCTGAGAGGTACCAGTACTGACTTGTGTCATCTACATTTCTCTTGGAAAGGTAAAGAAGCCACTAATTAATATAGAGATGCTGGGGTTTGATGAATGTATATAACATCCACAACAGAAGGCAAACTGGGAATCAGAATGTGGGAGAACTATCAGAATAAAAATAGATAATTATGCATAGACACCTGTGGAGTTGGCTACAGAATGGTTGATGGGTTGGGTCAATTCATAGAGGGCTTGGTATGTTCCAAATACACACCCCAAAAGGCCCAGGATGCTGATCATGATGTCCTTCACAATGGTGATACAGTTCATGTCTTCAGGGTAAAAGGTGATGAGCTCCAGGAAGGGAGGGATGATGAGGGCCAGGGCACTGCTGCTCACGGAGCCCACCAGGGAGATGACCAGGTCCAGGCGGGGGATGAGGATGGCTGAGACACCTAAGGGGGGAGAAGAGGTTTAGAATCATGGAATGTTCCTTCAGGAAGAGAGCCCAGAAACAAACCATTTATTTGGAGCCTTATAATTCCCAGATGCCTGAGACACCGTCTGGAGAGGTGAGAAAGGAGCTCATTGTGCACTTGAGCAGCAGATCAAGCACTGTGGCTCTGGACTTCCACATCTGTTTTAACACCAATATACATGCTCTCCTTTCATGCTCTATCTATTGAGTTTTTCCACATATAATGTTTATTGATAAGGATTCTCTATCACCCATCTGTAATGGTCTTCTCATTGCAGAGTTGGGGAAGTCTAGAACTCTAGAAGGAATGGGTCATGTCCAAGGTCACATAGAGCTGAGATGAGAATCCAGTGAAATGCCCAATATAAGGCCCTTTCTACCCTACTAGGCTGCCTCTAATGTAAGTGAAAGAACTTGGTACACTGTAGGTGTTTGATAAATGCTTGACCCATACTCAGACACCGCATCTACAGTCAAGTTGTACTGACTGACACAATATAGTCACTGTCTAGAAGCAAGGATGGATAAGCAATAAGATACGGCTCTGCTGCTGTCAGGATCCCAGCCACTGGTTTTCCTACTCTTAAAAGGAACCTGATAATAAAGGAAGACATAGAACATGCAGACAGCATTAGGTGGCTCACGCACTTTCTCTTCTCTTCCCATTAACGCTCTTGGATTTCCATATTTTATAAATACAATGATCATGTATCATGGATTTTTTTGGGGGTCCAATTTTGATAATATTTGAATGAAGAAATATATATATTAATAATTTATGTGATTTAACTTTACACAGCCATATGATTTTCCTATGAATAAATTAAGAAAAACCTCTTATGGAAAGCACTCAGACTAGCTTGCTGTTTCTTAAAGAAAACACCACCTCTTTTTGAAGCTGCTCCAGCGCATCTAATCAAAGAATGAGACAGACTCATAGACTCTTACGGTTGAGAATCCATCACCTCTCTGATGGGATGATCCTCGTCCACAGCGCTCCTTCATTAGATATTTAATAAGTTGCTTACTGGAGGAGGTACAGAGAAGTCAGTGTCTGTTCTTTAGAAGAGCTCATGCAGATAGCACAGAGAGAAGACATGCTCACAGAAAGCTATTATGCAATGTGGAGTGAAGGAGTGCTCTAGAAGGGCCAGATCTGGTCATGCTAACCCATTGCTCAGGGCCCTTCCATGGCTCCCCACTGCCTGATCTCCTTAGCACAAGGTCCCTTAGGACTTGGATCTGCTTTGTGTCTTATCCTCCCTTATGCTTTCAGTTCTCCAAAGAGGCCATACATCAGTACTGTCCTCCAATCTTTGCATACCGTGCTCCCTATACGTGGTACATTCTCCACTCCTCCCTGCCTCTTAATTATCTTTAGGTCTTAACTGAAATATTACTCCAGTGGAGAGGACTTCCTGACCTGGCTCAGGCTAAGTTATAGGACCTTCTCAGGTGCTCTTAGAGCAGCCTCCTCTTACAGTCTTAAATATCATCTGGTACATCACTGTGTACCATCTTCACGTTCACCACAATGTGCTATAATTGTTTCCCTGCATATATTTCCCACTCAAATCCTAAGCATCATGAGGGCAGGAACCATGTCTTTTTCATGATTCATTATTGTATCCCCTGGAAGGCTGCAGTCCCTGGGGTCGCTGAGGGTCGGACAAAACTGAGTGACTTCACTTTCACTTTCATGCATTGGAGAAGGAAATGGCAACCCACTCCAGTGTTCTTGCCTGGAGAATCCCAGGGACGGGGGAGCCTAGTGGGCTGCCGTCTCTGGGGTCGCACAGAGTCAAACACAACTGAAGCGACTTAGCAGCAGCAGCAGCAGCACCTAGCACAATGTCAGGCACATAGTAGGTAATTATGATTGCTGAATGAGTGAAGGATAACTGAACTGACAGATGAGTAAGCGAGGAAGAAGAGGTCTTTCAGTGCAGAACAGAAGCAGCACATGTCATTGAAAGTCAGCTGTCTCCAGTGATGCTCTTTCCCTCTCAAGTGGCCTGAACTACTCAGTGCTCCTCTTCAATGGACACCTTTTCTACTGGGAATGACCTCAATACAATACACTTACAGGTTCCTGATGTCTTGGTACAGACTGGGAACCTTCTGTAATGCCTTTAAGCCAAGCAGGTGTGCTGTTTCTGCTTCCAGAATTCCAGTTACAGGGAGTACAGCATCTGGCAGTTTACTTTTGGGTCTGCTCCAAGCCTTACACACTTTCTTCTGACCATGAACTGAGACGGGATTCCCTCAACTGCAAATACAGAGTCCTGGAGACTTTAAGACGAAATTTACTCTTTCTCTCTTGCACAATAATCCTACAGTTGTTTGAGATACGGATACAGAATGTACCCAAGCCTTTGTTTCTCTAGGCAAAACCTCCCTAGTTCTTTCCTTTATTCCTCACAGGCCACCATTTTAAATTTTCTTAGAGAAAGCATTTCCCAGCCCTATTCACAGTGTTTCCCAAACATCTACAATGGCACCTGATATCAAATGAATGAGGAAATGAATGAATAGAAGGAAGAAAGGGAGGGATGAGGGAAGGGAGGAGAAAATGACGTCCAAGATTTTAACGAAGCAGCCCTTTGAGGTTCTTCCTATAGTTAAACACCACCTTAACAGGACTTCACATTAATTTTTGATAGGAAGGAATATGGCACAGTGGAAAACACAGACTTTGGTGCCACACAACCTGCATCCAAATCTCAACTGTGTCACTTAGCAGCTATATGATGTGAGCATGCTACTTCATTTCCTGGGTCACAGTTCCTTCAGCTGGTAATATTACATAGTTAGGCTGTCCTAGTATTACATAATCTCAGTGTTGTGCCTGACATATAGGAGGCATATAGGAATGAATAAATGACACTTCTTTCTCCCACAAACTATGTGTAGATAGTAGAGATTACTGTAACATTTACTCTGTGACAGTTCTGTTAACCCATTTTTCAGCTGGAAACTTGAGGCTCAGGGAGGTAAAATATGTTGCTTGGCTGGTGGCCGAGCCAGTGATAGTGGGGTAGCTGTCAGTGTGGCTCCAAGCCACAGCACTGGGCAAAGAGAGCCCTTTCGTCCTACTCACAGGTCAGACAGACCAAGGCTGTGCGGACAGACAGGTCTGCAAACAGTGCCCAGCTCTCTGACACCTGGGAGATGATGATGGGGATGATGATCTCAGCTGGGACATGGAACTGGAGGGCATAGGTGAAGAAGATGCCAATGGAGTACATCAGCTTGACTGACTGGTACAACCTGTAGAGAGAGAGAAACACAGCACATGAAATTCGATGTGGCTCCAAGGCAGGGCCATGCAGGATTTGCTCACTGCTTGGAAGCTGAGATTGTTACATTACATCACTACCTAACTTCCATTGACTCAGCCTGACTTGTCATTAGAGCCACTTGGGAAGTTTATTAAAAGTGCACATTCTTGGAGATTCTCATTTAATAGGCTTGTAACTCAGGAATCTGTGCCTTCTTTTTTCTTCTGTTTTTGTTTGTTTGTTTGTTTTTTAAGGAATATCTGCATAGAGTAAAGTTCACAGTACAAAGATCATATTCCCTCCCACCTTTGATTCCCAGTCTCCAGTTCTTCCCTCCACAGGCAATTCCTCTAACAATTTTCTTGAAGCCCGTCCAGAAATACTGCAGATACAAACTTATACAGAATGTAGGTACACATACAGAAGCACCCTTTATGTACCACTGATTTGCTTTTGCTCATTAAATATTTCTTAGATATTGTTCCCCATCAGTACACATATATCTGGCTCTTCTATTTAATAGCTGCATGGATATACTATAATTTGTTTAATTTTTAAGATATTTTTATTGGAGTATAGTTGATTTACAATGTTGTTTTAGTTTCAGGTATATAGCAAAGTGGATAAGGTATATATATATACATATCCCCTCTTTTTTTTTTTTTTTAGATTCTTTTCCCATATAGGCCATTACAGAGTATTGAATTGAGTTCTCTGTGCTGTAAAGCAGGTTCTTACTAGTTATCTATTTTTATAATCTTTAACTGCTCCCCAATTAATAGACATTTAGATTATTCCTAGTCATCTGTCAGTAGACAATGCAGCAAAGAATATGCTTGTACATATACCTATGCACATATAGTATACAACCCCAGATGTAAAACTGCTGAGTAAAAGTATATGTGATTTAACATTTTGATAACTCTCATAAAAGGGAACCCTCACACATTGTTGTAAATTAATGCAGCTACTGTGGAAAGCAGTATACCAATTCCTTATAAAACTAAAAACAGAACTACCATATGACTCAGTAATTCCACTCCTCGGTATGTAACTGAAAAAAATTAATACTCTGATTCAAAAAGATACATGCACTCCCACGTTTGTGTGAAAGTTGCTCAGTTGTATCCAACTCTTTGCAACCCCACGGACTATACAAGCCAGAATACTGGAGTGGGTAGCCTTTCCCTTCCCAAATCAGGGCTTGAACCCAGGTCTCTTGCATTGCTGGCAGATTCTTTACCAGCTGAGCCACAAGGGAAACCCCTACGTTTAGCACAGCATTATTTACAATTGTCAAGATATGGAAGCACCAGATGAAAAGATAAAGAAGACATGGTTTATGTATATAATGGAATGCTGTGCTGTGCTTAGCTGCTCAGTCATGTCTGACTCTTTGTGACCCCATGGACTACAGCCTGTCAGGCACCTCTGTCCATGGGATTCTCCAGACAAGAGTACTGGAGTGGGTTGCCCTGCTCTCTTCCAGTGGATCTTCCCAAACCAGGGATTGAATCCAGGCCTCCTGCACTGCAGGTGGATCTGAGCCACCAGGGAAGCCCAACAATACTGGAGTGGGTAGCCTATCTGTTCTCCAGGGGTTCTTCTGACCCAGGAATCTATCCAGGGCCTTTTGCATTGCAGGCAGATACTTTACCAGCTGAGTTACCAGGGAAGCCCATAATGGAATGCTACTCAGCCATAAAGAAGAATGAAATTTTGCCATTTGCAACAGTGTGGATGGACTTGGAGGGTATTATGCTAAAGTGAAATAAGTTAGAGAAAGACAAATACTGTATCAGTTCAGTTCAGTCGCTCAGTTGTGTCCGACTCTTTGAGACCCCATGAATTGCAGCATGCCAGGCCTCCCTGTCCATCACCAACTCCCAGAGTTCACTCAGACTCACGTCCATCGAGTCCGTGATGCCATCCAGCCATCTCATCCTCTGTCGTCCCCTTCTCCTTCTGCCCCCAATCCCTCCCAGCATCAGAGTCTTTTCCAATGAGTCAACTGTGTGCATGAGGTGGCCAAAGTACTGGAGTTTCAGCTTCAACATCAGTCCTTCCAAAGAACACCCAGGACTGATCTCCTTTAGAATGGACTGGTTGGATCTCCCTGCAGTCCAAGGGACTCTCAAGAGTCTTCTCCAGCGCCACAGTTCAAAAGCATCAATTCCTCGGCCCTCAGCTTGCTTCACAGTCCAACTCTCATATCCATATATGACTACTGGAAAAAACCTGCCTCTTGAGAAATCTGTATGCAGGTCAGAAAGCAACAGTTAGAACTGGACATGGAACAACAGACTGGTTCCAAATGGGAAAAGGAGTCATCAAGGCTGTATATTGTCACCCTGCTTATTTAACTTATATGCAGAGTACATCATGAGAAACGCTGGGCTGGAAGAAACACAAGCTGGAATCAAGATTGCCGGGAGAAATATCAATAACCTCAGATATGCACATGACACCACCCTTATAGCAGAAGGTGAACAGGAACTAAAGAGCCACTTGATGAAAGTGAAAGAAGAGAGTGAAAAAGTTGGCTTAAAGCTCAGCATTCAGAAAACGAAGATCATGGCATTTGGTCCCATCACTTCATGGGAAATAGATGGGGAAACAGTGGAAACAGTGTCAGACTTTATTTTCTGGGCTCCAAAATCACTGCAGATGGTGACTGCAGCCATGAAATTAAAAGACACTTACTCCTTGGAAGGAAAATTATGACCAACCTAGATAGCATATTCAAAAGCAGAGACATTACTTTGCCAACAAAGGTCCGTCTAGTCAAGGCTATGGTTTTTCCAGTGGTCATGTATGGATATGAGAGTTGCACTGTGAAGCAAGCTGAGTGCCGAGGAATTGATGCTTTTGAACTGTGGTGTTGGATAAGACACTTGAGAATTCCTTGGACTGCAAGGAGATCCAACCAGTCCATCCTAAAGGAGACCAGTCCTGGGCGTTCATCGGAAGGACTGATATTGAAGCTGAAACTCCAATACTTTGGCCACCTCATGCGAAGAGTTGACTCACTGGAAAAGACTCTGATGCTGGGAGGGATTGGGGGCAGGAGGAGAAGGGGACGACGGAAGATGAGACGGCTGGATGGCATCACTGACTCGATGGACATGAGTTTGAGTAAACTCTGGGAGTTGGTGATGGACAGGGAGGCTTGGTGTGCTGCGATTCATGGGGTCGCAAAGAGTCAGACACGACTGAGCAACTGAACTGAACTGAACTGATGTTATACACTGGAAACTTATGTAACATTGTACATCAACTATACCTCAATAAAAAGAAATAAAAAATAAAATTTTGATAGCTTTTGACATATTGCTCATTTGTTGTCCGAGCACAATGGAGTGCTCCATCCTTGGAAAAACACAGTGTGTGAACACATGCTGGTTTGTGCCACTGTGTTTTGTAAAACTGACATTTCTATTATTAGGAAAGAGACAGAGCAATTTTTCAAATATATAAATTGTTATTTTTGTTTTAATTTGCCTGTGAACTATTTGTTCACACCCATTACTTCTTGGTCTTTTGCTTATTCCTTCTTTAAGGCTCTTCTGGAGAATTTCATCATCAGCCAGGCTCAGAGAAGGTGTGAGGTCCTTATGACACCTGATGCCCATTTTTTTCAGCTGATATCCCAGAAGGAAAGTGCCCTGTCCAAGGTAGTGGCAAACCAAATTCCCCAGAATAAGAACAGCATACTAAGTTGATATCTTACTGGTATAAAATAAGTCACAATTTCAAGGAAATTCCACATTAATTATCTCATCCAGTCATTACCACAACACAGTGAAATGGGTAGGACTGGTGATATTTTTCTCATTTTACCGCTGTGGCTTCATGGGACATGAACCACCCTCCCCCCTCCCCCACCCCGACCCTCCCCCCCTCCGACTCGCCCCCCTCCTCCCCCACGGACCTCCCCCCCCCCCCCTGCCATTCTACTACTGACTTCCAAAAGACCAAGGCTGTGGGGGAGACTAACAATGATAGTAGCTAATACTCAGTGAGCACTTACTGCACACCAGACACTTTTCTAAGCGTTTTATATATTTGAAGCCAATTTGCCCTCACAGTCACTCCCTAAGAGACAGTGTGGCAGTCATTTGTGCTGCTCAGCTGCTCACCAAATACCTCCGAGTCTTCCAGACACATGGCAGAATTTCACTTCCGTGTCCTCTGGAGTGAGGCATGGTCACTTGCTTTGATTGATGAAGTGTGAACAGAAGAGACAGGTCACTGCCAGAGAAATTTTAGGGCCTTCATGGTGAAGGGTGTGATTCAATGTGCTCTTTGCCATGGCAACCAATGAAGTTTCAGGGAGTGGCTGGCTGATCAGTCTGGGTCTTGGAAGTTGGGATGGTGCAGAGCTGAGCCCCAGTCATCCCATAATGGGCATGTAGAATGAGCATACAATTAAACATTTGTGTGTGTTCAGCCACTGAGATTCTGGAGTGGCTTATTTTGTTTATTACCAGAGCATAACCTATCCTGACTGATACAAATAGGCAAGAGTATTACCCTTATTTTACTGAGGATGGAAATGAGGTCTGCAAGATTAGGTAGCTTGTTCAAGGTCACATGAGAACCAGGATCAAATCCCATTGCTCAGATGTAGAATCTGTGCTCTTAAACACTTGGTTCTACTGACAGCTTAGTCATTCTGCACCTACTACTGCCAGAATAAGGACAATGGCTAATACTCGATGAATGCTACACAGCAGTGCCCCAGATGTTTCTTGGATGAATGAATGAATGAATAAATGAATGAATGATTAATGCAAGAACTTCAGTCAAAGTTCCAAGTGGGGCACAGCAATGGCAGTCTAGGCCCATTTCTGGAATTGGGGACCTAAGTAGTTGTCCATACGCAGGACCCTCAATCACTACTTCAGTTATACTTTTTGTTGTTGCTGTTTCTGTTCCCTAAGCCCTCCCATTTCATTCCTGTTTGAAAGCCTTTGAACCACAAATCAGACAGAATTCAGTTTCAACTTCTCATGAACAACATGAACTGGGAAAGTTACTTACAGCCTTTTCACATATCAACTTCTTCACCTAATTCAATGGAGTTGATAATAATAATGCTAACCCATAGAGCTGTTGAGAGAATTAAATGAGATGATACACAATGCCTGGATTATTAAATGTACCTGTTATTATAACACAGATACTAGCAGTCAATATTTTGTTGTTGATAATGACTCAAGGATGCCCCATTCTGCTGCTGAGGCTCAGACTCTGTGACTCCCCTCCTCTTTCCCCCAGTCCCAGATGGGCAGGGACGTACCAGCAATTGGGCAGGTTGAGGGTGATGCTGGCCTGGGTGTTCGAACCAAACTTCATGTAGCCCAGTGTCCCCAGGCAGATGTAGAGGACGATGACAAGGGACATCCCCAAGTACAGAACAAAGGAAAACTGCTGTGGATGCTTCATCTGGTTTTTGAGAGGTAGAACCTGGAGGTGAAAGGAGGTTAAGAAAGAAACGGTAGAAGGAGAGAAAGCAGGTTTCCTCTCAAGGTCGGACATCCTTCTCCAGGTGGCCCAGAGTCAGGAAGGGTCCACATGCCCTTTCATCTCCTCCCACATTTTCTATAGCCAAGAGTGCCTCGTCTTCAAGGCTTGGTGTGATGTACAGAGCAGGTGGCATCCTCCAAATGGGGACTGACTTTCCCTTCTGCCACGAGATCATATTCTGCATTTTTCATAAGTACTACTATTTAGACACCTGGAACAAAGACTGGCTTCCATAGAGAGAACTGGGGACTCTCAAATTCCACACCCATCCTACCATGCCGACGCCTTCAAATGTGAAGATGGCTGTACCAAAGAACAGTAAGAAGGTCTTCCAGCTTGCCATCAAGGGTAGATTCCTGGGATCTGGAATCTCCTAAAAGGAAGAAGAAGGGCATTGGTTTTTCCAAGGCATAGAGGCCACCCCAAATCTGCTAGAGAGTTAGGCTTGTCTGACGTCAACAGAGAGTATTAGAAGCACCCATGAGAGATCTAAAGCTGAGTCAGCCTTCTCAACTTTTAAAAAAGTTACTTCTTTTACACATAGCATACAATTTACCATTTTAAACATCTTGAGTATACAATTCAGTGGCATTAAGAACATTCACACTGTTGTACAATCATCACCAATTCCATCTCCAGAACATTATCATCATTCCCAGCTGAAACTGTGCACCCATTAAATAATAACTCCCTATTACCCAGCCCCCCTGGAAATGCCTATTTGACTTTCTGTCTCTAAATTTGATTGTTCTAGGTACCTCATATAAGTGAACTCATATAATACTTCTCTTTTTGTGATTGACTTATTTCACTAAGTATAGTGTCCTCAAGGTTCATCCATGTTGTAACATGGATCAGAATTTTATTCCTTTCCAAGGAATACATTATATGTGTTTAATTTTGATTTGCCACATCTTTACATGGCAAAAGGAACCCAGGGAGGAGAAGGAATTGCCCAAGGCCACTCTACCAGTCGGTGGCACAGTCCAGATATGAATTCAGGTCTTGTGTTTTCCAGTCCTCTAACACCTCTTTCCCATCACTTCTCTCAGAGCTGTGAAGTACTGGCACAGCAGCTACCACCGATCGAGAAGGAATGATTATTTTAATAAGATTCCTGTGGGCAGAATAATGTCTGCATCATAATCCCTGGAACCTTGAGTATGTTACATTACTTGGCAAGGGAGAATTAAGTTTCTAGACTGAATTAAGGTAGCTAATCAGCTAAATTTAGTAAGAGATTAGCCTGGATTATCTGGGTGGGCTTGGTGTAATCACTGCTGCTAAGTCACTTCAGTCGTGTCTGACTCTCTGCGACCCCAGAGACGGCAGCCCACTAGGCTCCCCCGTCCCTGGGATTCTCCAGGCAAGAACACTGGAATGGGTTGCCATTTCCTTCTCCAATGCATGAAAGTGAAAAGTGAAAAGTGAAAGTGAAGTCTTGTGACCCCATGGACTGCAGCCAACCAGGTTCCTCCGTCCATGGGATTTTCCAGGCAAGAGTACTGGAGTGGGGTGCCATTGCCTTCTCCGGTGTAATCACAAGGGTCTTTTAAAGGGGAAGAGGGAATCAGGAGAGAGAACCAGAGAGACGGCAGCATGAGAAAGACACGGCCTGACAGTGCTGGCTTTGAAGAGGGAAGTCGGCCATGAGCCAAGGCTTGAGGGCAGCTTCTAAAAGCTGCAAAAGGCAAAGAAACAGATTCTCCCCACAAGCTTCCAGAAAGAAATGCAGCCCTGCCCAGTGAGACCTCAAGAGTTCTGAGATAATTTTGTGTTAAGTTACTAGATTTGTGGTCATTTGTCACAGCAGCAGCAGAAAACTAATACAACCCCAGAGACTTTCAAAGAAATGAAACTGTAATAGGGAATTTCACCCACTCCAGTGCTCTTGCCTGGAAAATCCCATGGGCGGACGAGCCTGGTAGGCTGCAGTCCACGGGGTCACTAAGAGTCGGACACGACTGAGTGACTTCACTTTCACTTTTTCACTTTCATGCATTGGAGAAGGAAATGGCAACCGACTCCAGTGTTCTTGCCTGGAGAATCCCAGGGATGGGGGAGCCTGGTGGGCTGCCATCTCTGGAGTCGCACAGAGTCGGACACGACTGAAGCAACAAAGCCAGTGGAGGTGATGGAATTCCAGTTGAGCTATTTCAAATCCTGAAAGATGATGCTGTGAAAGTGCTGCACTCAATATGCCAACAAATTTGGAAAACTCAGCAGTGGCCACAGGACTGGAAAAGGTCAGTTTTCATTCCAATCCCAAAGAAAGGCAACGCCAAAGAATGCGCAAACTACCGTACGATTGCACTCATCTCACATGATAGTAAAGTAATGCTCAAAATTCTCCAAGCCAGGCTTCAGCAATATGTGAACCGTGAACTTCCTGATGTTCAAGCTGGTTTTAGAAAAGACAGAGGAACCAGAGATCAAATTGCCAACATCCACTGGATCATGGAAAAAGCAAGAGAGTTCCAGAAAAACATCTATTTCTGCTTTATTGACTATGCCAAAGCCTTTGACTGTGTGGACCACAATAAACTGTGGAAAATTCTGAAAGAGATGGGAATACCAGACCACCTAACCTGCCTCTTGAAAAATCTGTATACAGGTCAGGAAGCAACAGTTAGAACTGGACATGGAACAACAGACTGGTTCCAAATAGGAAAAGGAGTTCGTCAAGGCTGTATATTGTCACCCTGCTTATTTAACTTATATGCAGAGTACATCATGAGAAGCGCTGGACTGGAAGAAACACAAGCTGGAATCAAGATTGCCAGGAGAAATATCAATAACCTCAGATATGCAGATGACACCACCCTTATGGCAGAAAGTGAAGAGAAGCTAAAAAGCCTCTTGATGAAAGTGAAAGAGGAGAGTGAAAAAGTTGGCTTAAAGCTCAGCATTCAGAAAACTAAGATCATGGCATCCAGTCCCATCACTTCATGGGAAATAGATGGGGAAACAATGGAAACAGTGTCAGACTTTATTTTTCTGGGCTCCAAAATCACTGCAGATGGTGACTGCAGCCATGAAATTAAAAGACGCTTACTCCTTGGAAGGAAAGTTATGACCAACCTAGAGAGTATATTCAAAAGCAGGGACATTACTTTGCCGACTAAGGTCCTTCTAGTTAAGGCTATGGTTTTTCCTGTGGTCATCTATGGATGTGAGAGTTGGACTGTGAAGAAGGCTGAGTGCTGAAGAATTGATGCTTTTGAACTGTGGTGTTGGAGAAGACTCTTGAGAGTCCCTTGGACTGCAAAGAGATCCAACCAGTCCATTCTGAAGGAGATCAACTCTGGGATTTCTTTGGAAGGAATGATGCTGAAGCTGAAACTCCAGTACTTTGGCCACCTCATGCAAAGAGTTGACTCATTGGAAAAGACTCTGATGCTGGGAGGGATTGGGGGCAGTAGGAGAAAGGGACGACTGAGGATGAGATGGCTGGATGGCATCACGGACTCGATGGACATGAGTCTGAACGAACTCCGGGAGATGGTGATGAACAGGGAGGACTGGCGTGCTGTAATTCATGGGGTTGCAAAGAGTCGGACACGACTGAGCGACTGAACTGAACTGAACTTCCATAACAGCATCATTGTGAAGATTTGGTGAGTTAGTCAACATAAAAGAACTTGGCACAAAGTAAACTGAATTCCTTTATCATCCATATATCCCTTGTCAACCTATCTCTATTACGATTTTCATTGGTTACTTGACTGAGGTTTATCTCCCCAAGTGATTGTAGCCTCCATGAGAGCAGACAGGTCGTCAGTTTTACTTATCACTGAATCCCCTGTCCCCTGTACATTGCTTGGATCACAGAAGGTATCAATAAGTATTTGTTGAAAGACCCATTGCTATCTAATGTGACAACGACAATGATGATGATGGTGAGTAGCTTTTATAGCCTGTGGGGCAGAAGAGTTCACAGACATCACTTGAGCAGGAGTTCACCTTTCTCGCTTTCATCTGCCCATAATGACAGTGTCTCAGAAGCCCTGGACCTTGACCCTTCTGCAGTGGTTTTGGGCACAGACCTGCATGATATACTGAAAGATCAGAGCCATGCTCCCCAGGGTGGTGATGTTGGCCAGTGTGGAGAAGATGGACAGCACCCTGAGGTTCTGGATAAACACCAGCAGGATCAGGAAGGGCAGGATCGTCAACATGTAGAAGCGAATGTCCACGTTGGGGGTCAGCACCAGGTTCTTCCTGGGTTCACAGGTTTTGGAGGTCACGTGGGCTTCTTCCACCATCTGATGTGAAGGACAATGAAAGGCAGTATAATTATAGCTGCTACATTAACAAAGGAAACCCAGTTAAGTTTCAATTTCAGATAATTAACAGATAACTTTTTAGTAAAAGTATGTCCCAAATATTATACAAAGATACACTTGTAGTAAAAACAAATTGCTGCTTATCTGAAATTTCAACTTAATTGGGTTTCCTATACTTTTATTTGTCACATTTGGCAATCCTAAACTGTAGTACCCATGATTGTGACAACCGGAAACCCTTAGAATCATCAAATCTCATGGCTGAAGCATCATTCTGTCATCTAGCCCAGCCTCTTCTTATGTACCAAATAGTTTTCTTTCATATATCCAGAGAACAGGAAATGATTACACAGGAGTATCTTCTTCAACTTTAGGTAGTCCTGAAAATTAGAAAGCTAGAATTTGAGCAAAATCTGTCTGAATATTCTATCCATAATGCTTGTCATAGTTTTTGACTATTTGAATGCACAAAAACAAGTATACTACTTCTATTTCATGAAGCCACGAAAGAATGCTATGGTTGACTTGTAATGCCTGTTAGGAATTCAATGAGGGCAAGATTGCAACTTGTTTGCTTTAGTTATCTTCTACATGACAACCTTGAGATACCTAAAGAAAATCTCATCAACACTTCCAGGCTAAAAATTCTCAATTATTTCTGATTGGACATGACTGTAAGCCATCCTGGCTGCATTCCTCAGATGTTGCTTTGGCTTCCTATGATCTGTTTAAAGAGTGATTTCCAGGACAGAAAGAACTCCCAACCAAAGCCTAATTAGGGAGTAGCAATCCACTCCAGGACTATTGCCTGGAAAATTCCATGGACAGAGGAGCCTGGTAGGCTACAGTCCATGGGGTCACAGAGTCGGACACGACTGAGCGACTTCACTTCACCATGATCCAAAAGCTTTACTTTTGCTAATGCAACCCTAGCAGCAAGAGGTCTGCTTTCGCCCACTCTGCCCAGAAGAGACCTCTTTACCTGTTGTAAACTGTCTGCCATAAACATAAAATAAACACTGCAGAAGCCCAGTTGGGTGATGATTAATAAGAAGCTGACAGTGTACCTGAGAAAGAAAAGAAGAGGCAGACAGAAGGAGAAATGAATTATTTTTAATGCATTTATTTTTATTTTTTGAGGCAGTTATTTCTTTTGTTATTATTTTTACTATTTCCTCATTTTTTAACTTTCAAGTTTAAATTTCAAGCCCACAGTAAATGTTGAAAGACTAGTATAATTAACATCATATATCCTTTCACTAAATATACTGATTGTTAACTTTTAGGTCTAACTGCATTATGTATAGCTGGAAGAATGTGTTCATCCATACACACATACACACACACATTTTTCAGAACTACTTTAAAATTAACTGCACATGTTATAACATGTCAACCTTAAAGACTGTAATACTTTCCTTAGTACTATGATATCCAACTTCAATATCCTCAGATATATAGTCTATGTTTTACTTTATTATTATTTATTTTTACTTCTTTTTTTGGCTGTGATGCTGGGCTTGTGGGATCTTAGTTCCCTGACTAGGGACTGAACCTGGGTCCTCAGGAATGAAAGCTCTGAATCCTAACCACCAGACTGCCAGGGAATTCCCAAATATTTTAAATAACCCAATTCTCTCCAAAATATCTTTTATAGCTGTTTTAAAATTTTCTTTGATTCAGGATCTAATTACATTTCATATGTTGCATTTGCCTATGTTTCTTTAGTCTTTCTTTTCAGGTAGAGCAGCTCTATACATATCTACCCTTTTTGTTTCCCATGACATTGGTTTTTTGGGAAGAGTCTAGGCCATCTGTCTTGTAGAATGTTCCACAGTGTGGACTAACATGACTGTTTCCTCATGATTCAGAAAAGCAAGCCTACCACATAGGTGATACTTTGTACTTATATTTCATCATATTGGGAGGCACAGGATGTCCTGTGGTTCTACTGTGATGTGAATTCTAGGCCTCTCCATTATAAGTACACATTTCCTGCTTTGCAACCTGTAGGTAAAACTATGAGATGGCATGAATAGCCTGTCTTCCTCAAGCCAAAGGCTTTAAGATTCATTGATAATCTTTGCTGAATCAGTTATTTCATTGGTTGGTTGCAAGGTGTTCTGTCATTTTATCTAAGTTTATTAGCTAGCATCTAAGAAAAATGCATTCTCTTCCTCATTTTTAATCACAATAAATTCACATTAATTATTCTTTATTTAATATATTATATTCTGCCATTGTCATTATTCTTCTGGATTCTTAAATTGTCCTGAATTTGGAGATATATTTATTTACTTTTTTGTGAGAACATTTTGAGAGTTCCACATTAAAAATTTCTTTTAATTGGAGGATAATTGCTTAACAATGTTGTGTTGGTTTCTGATGTGTAACATCATGAATCAACTGTAAGTATACACGTATCTCCTCCCTCTTAAGCCTCCCTCCCACCAACCCCTCTATCCCACCATTTATTTTTTTCAAAAGAACAAAAATATGCTCCTCTACTTAGGTTCTAATGTTTAGATTGATGTTTTTCAAGACTGGGTTGTAGTAACCAATGCATCAGAATCATCTGAGGTTGGTGATTCCTGGCTCTCATATCAGCCTATTGAGTCAGAAGCTTGGCAGTGTCATGTGAGACTTCAGAAGGGAGATTTATTTTTCTCTTTATAATGAAGATTTTCAAACATACAAGAAAGCAATGATAATAATTCAATGACGCCTCATGAGGTCATCCCAGCCTCAACAATTAACTTTTAGGCAATCTTCTTCCATCTATTCCTTCACCCGCACTGCACACAAGCTTCTTCTGTTGGAGTATTTGAAGTTAAGGGAAAAAAATAAGCAAGGTTGAGGGGAATATAGCAAATTAAAGTATTTGAAGTATTCCACCTGTAAATAATTCATTACGAAGTTCTAATGGACAAGAATTTAAATAAAATATAACCATCATGCCCTTAATCACCCCTTACAAAATTAACAATAATTTCTTTCTTTTAAAAAACATTTACTCATTTATTTGACTGCACCTGGTCTTAGCTGCAGCATGAGGGATCTTTGATCTTAGTCACGGCATGTGGGAACTAGATCCCACATCTGATCTAGGCATCAAACTGACCAGGGATCGAACCTGGATCCCCTGAATGGGGAGCGTAGAGCCTGAGCTACTGGACCACCAGTGAAGTGTCACAATAATTTCTTATATCATTTAATATTCCACCATAGTCAAATTTTTCCAATTTTTTTCAAAAATATTTCAGAGTTGGTTTCTAAACAAGTCTCTACGTTGCATTGTATTATTATGTCTCAAGATTTTTAATCTGCTATATTCCCCTCATCTTGTTTATTTTTTTCTCTTGGAATTTTAATTTTTTTGGTTGGTGTTGAAGATATCAGAAAATTTCCTTGTAGGATGTTTAACTTTCTAGATTCAGTTGATGAATTCATAATATCATTTACCTTGTTCTTCTATCCCCTGTATTTCCTATAAGCTGATATTAGATCTAGTGGTTTGATAAGATTGAGGTTCTTCCTTTCTGTTTCGGGCAAGGGTATTTCAGAAGTGGCGCTCTGTACTCCCTATTGAATCCTATTACAAGACACATTATGTCTGGTTGTCCAATGTCCAAACATGAGATGACTAGAAGGGGTCAGGTGATGCCTGTGTATTCTTCCTTTATCATCTTCCAATGACCTTTCACAATGAGGATAGTTGCTTACATGGAATAGATAATTTTAAATCAAACCCCCCAGGTATCTCTTAGCACACTAAAGATGACAAATTATTGGTTTAAATGAAATAGTTTCCTAATTCTTTCTCAGTTACTGGCACTCTTTCTCATTGCCCCAGAAAAATGGCATAGTGTAGTGGGTGAGAGCTGAATGTTCTAGATTTCAGTCTGTGCTCTGCCATTAGATTCCTGGGTAACTTAAACCAAACTTATGACTCTATCTGGTCTTAATTTTCTTCCATTTGAATAAATATAGATATACTGATCTTCAAGGAGCCTTCTTGCCTGAAAGTTTTATTCAGGGTGTCATCAGAAGCTGATAACTTGGTGAGAAAGGATGGACAGTTGTGAGATCTCTGTTATTACTGCCCCATGCCTCTCCTGTCTGACAATCAGAGTGATTCCTGACATTCTCAAGAGAGGAGTTGCAGGAGGGATCTTAGCAGGTGAGGGACTGACTACTCCTTGAGGGCTCTGTTGGGAAAGACTAACATGTTAGGTGCTTGCTTGAAACTCTGCTTCTCCACTATCTGTGTCTTTGATCCTAGACATGTTAGTCTATCTCTGTGAGCCTTGGTCACCATATTTCTTCCCCACCTACCTCACAAGGTCACTGAAATGATCAGAGGTGATCAGATACGGAAAAGCATTTTGTATACCATAGAGTTTTTATCGCATCAGTGAACAAGCTAAATTGTAACGTTCACTATTAGGAGAAGGATTAAATAAAACCACAGGATCCATCTATATGGATGGGGAACATTGTGAGACTTACAAAACAATGAAGTCAACTTGTATGTCCCAGTGTGGAAAGAAATTAGAGACATAATGTTAGATTAAAGAGCAAATTTCCAATGAATATTCCAATTAATATACAGGAAAATACAAAATATATATTTGCACTAGCACACATATATCCTATTCATGCAGAGAGAAAGTCTAGAGAAATATTTACTAACTATATATCAGTGACTTCATTTTATTTATTTATTTTTGGCCACACTGCACAGCTTGTGGGATCTTACTTCTCTGACCAGGGATTGAACCTGGGCCCTTGGCAGTGAGAGCTCAGAGTCCTAACCACTGAACCTCCAGGGAAGTCCCGGAAATTACTTCCTGAATGGAGAGTGGGATGGGGGATGGAGCTATCAGAGGAGATTCTCTATATTGGTCAATAGTTTTCAATAAAAACATATTTATTTAAAACTTTTGTTACTCAGATGGTGTGGTGGTAAAGACTCCACCTGACAATGCAGGAGACACAAGAGACATAGGTTTAATCCCTGGGTTGGGAAGATCCCCTGGAGAAGGAAATGGTAACACATTCTAGTATTCTTGCTGGGGAAATCCCATAGACAGAGGAGCCTGGTGGGCTACAGTCCATGGGGTCAAAAAGAAGCTGGACACAACTGAGCATGCCCATACAATGTACTAGCAGTAAAGGAAGAACAGGTGAGCATTTTTATCGCTGCTGTTGTTATTATTACTATTACTCCTGTGATATCTGGGCTTCCCTTCTGGCTCAGCTGGTAAAGAATCCACCTGCAATGTCGGAGATGTGGGTTCGGTCCCTGGGTTGGGAAGATCCCCTGGAGGAGGAAAAGGTTACCCATTCTAGTATTCTGGCCTGGAGAATTCCATGGACTGTACAGCCCATGGGGTTGCAAAGAGTCGGAAACGACTGAGCGCCTTTCATTCATTCATTCTTTTGTGATGTCTAGGATGACTACCTTCCCCACACTGAGTGTGTCCTCAGCCAGGCATTTGGGCAGGTTTGGAGACTGTACATCATGGCTTCTCCATAGTTCACAAAAGTCTTCTGCAGCCTAAAGAACGAACAAACAATGCATACCTTATTTTTTTTTTTTAAGTACAATTTATTCCCAAAGGGAGTAGTTACTATATGTTCATGTATTGATATGGAACATTTTGGTAATTTTCTAGCAATGGTATCATTGAGTTATTTTATAATGGTACACTTTTAAAAGTTTTAGAATTCTGCCTCTTATTTTTTGTAGCTGTCTTTATTAACACTAATTTTTAAGTGGCTAGTAGTAGTATTTAGGTGGACAGTAGCTTGGAATTGATTAGGTCAGCAAACAAGGACAGTGAGGATGTGGAAGCTGTGAGGTGTGCAGACCTAGTCAGGGGGAGGGGGAGAGAGAGGAATGAGGTGTAAGTATGGCCAAGAGAGTGGTTCTACCTTTTCTGAACTGACATTACCTTCTTCACTTCTGAGAGTGCTGAAACATTTAAGATGCTTTCCCTGGACCAGACCCCATGCAAAGGTGATCTTTAGCCTCCTGCCCAGCACCCCTGTCAGATGTGACACCCCAGTTCTAGCCCATCCCTCTTCCCCCATCCCGCCTTCATCAGGCAGCCCTTCCAAAGGGAGGCGGAGGCCCTCTGGAGCACTGCTGACAAAGCAAGTGGAAGCAAGTTGCCTACGTCCCTGGAGTTAACTGCATGACTGAGGGGAGTAACTTGGAGAGAGAAAGAGACCCAGGCTTGTCAGGAAACCAGAGTTTAAGTATCAACATGTCCCCCTCAGACGGCCAGGAGACCTTGAGCAAGTCTCTTTATGCTTCGGGGCTTCAGGTTTTTTTCTTCATACGCAGGCTGGGTTTTGGAGAGAAGACAGTGAGAGATGGATATGGTGATGCACTGGGAACTTGGCATGATGCTTTGTTTTTATGATTAGTCAATGTGCCTGGCATTTGAAATACAGATGAGGTTACATTGCATAGGACTGGCAAGTATATTAGTCTGAGGATCGCAAATTCAAAAGCAATGGGGACCAGAAAGCTATCGGTATTGTGGTGAGAATGACTGGGTGTGAGACAAAATAGGGAACCGTGGAGACAGAGGTCAAGGCTCTGGTACATGTCCTGTTCCAAAAGGTGTTAATCAGGATGTGGCTCTAGCTGAATGATGCAGGAATGAAGCCACAGAGGTAGCAGAATGTCTAACTGGCAAGAAGGTGTAGATATTTTTTTTAATGTGAAATCTCCAGGTTTTTAAATGTTGGCTAAAAACAAAAAGCCAAAAAAACTGTAGAAGTCCTCCATAATATATCTAAAAGCTACTATGAGTCTGTAACCCTATATTAGAAAAAGAAAAGAAAAAAACAAATCAACAAAAACAAAAGTCAGGGAAAGGCTATAATAAATGACATATATTAAAAGGCTGTATGGTGGTAAAATGGTCCCAGCAGGCTTGAGGGAAGAAAAAGATTTGCAGATAGGTTAAGGGGTAGAGTCAGACAGGTCTCGGAATACCAGCTCTGCCACTTCCTAGCTGTGTGACATTCAGCAAGGCATTTAACTCTCCCAAGCCTCAGTTTACTCATGTGTAAAATGGGAATAATGGTGCCTACCATAAAATTTTACTGTAAGGAATAAACAAAAGAAGGCTTGCAAAACTCTTGCTATGTACCTGGAACAACGTAATTGTGCAATAAATTTAATTGCTAAATGAGTAAATGCTCTTAACAGTGTTTCATGAGCTGGAAAGTACTACACAAGTTAGGTGTGACTGATACATACTCCAAATGCACCAATTTGGGTTATGATAATTTGACTTTATGAGAAGCTTCATTTAACATCTCTACTTTGACTCACAAGGCCTTTCTGCACAGTGATGAGGACGTATTTAGATTTGCCTGCCTTAGGAGCAGCTGAGTCCTGTGGAGAGAAAATCTCCAGGCTGTGGCTGTAAGGAATTGCTAATTACTGTGAGTTGCTAGTTTATATATATGAAATTCTCAGCATTTTTTGCCTTCCACTGCATTTGCCTTTTTTTCTGGAATTTTGTTTTATATTTAAGTTTTAAATATATAAACATTATGTTGTATATATACTTTATTAGAGATTGAAATCACGGTGAATTATTCACCTCATTGCTAACTATGTTTTTTTCACTAAGTTGTCCCAGAAAGGACTTACTTGGAATAAATTTCCCTTCCAAGGTGTGTGTATTGGAGCTAGGGGAAGACTAGGGGATAGGTCAGTTGGAACCTGGTGCCATTTGGTGATAGAGAAGATAGGGACAGAGAAGCAGAACTCTCACCTCTGACTTAGGTGATGAGCACAATTCAACAGGATGACCATGCAATGCACGGTGAGGATCCCGATGGCCAGCAGGCTGACAGGACCAACCTGGAGGGGAATGGAGAGGTGGGCACAGTGAATCACAGATGGACGCTCCCACACCTGGCCCTCTCCCTGCTTAGGTGTTGGGGTCCCTCTTATAATAGAGGTTTTGGGATGAGAACCCTAGGATGACAGCCCTCGCCTGAATGTCCTTGTACCCCTAGATGCTCTGGCCTGAATGCTCTTCTTGGCATCACTGCCAAGTGGCTGTCCAACCTGTGCTAGAATACTTCTGATAACAAAGAGCTCATTACCTCCCAGACAGCCCATGTCTTTCCTCATCTGCCTTTAGTTCCACTTGAGAACCCTCATTCCTTTTCATATCCCAGCCCTTACCTCCTCCAAGATGCTTGAAGACCAAGGTTCCTCTTAAGGATTAGTTTTCTTCTTCTAGTATGGGGTTATCAAAAGAGGAACTATTGACATTTTGGGCCAGCTGATGTTTCTGTTGCAGGGGGCTGTCCTGTACATTGTGGGTTATTTAGCAACATCTCTGGCCTCTACTCACTGGATTTCAGAAGCTATTCCCTCTCTTTCTCTATCCCAATTTGTGACAACCAAGAGTGGCTCTAGACATTGTAAATGTCTTAGAGTATATTAGTCACTCAGTTGCACTGAGCTCTGTGCAGCCTCATGGACTGTAGCTTGCCAGGTTCCTCTGTCCATGGGATTCTCCAGGTGAGAACTCTAGAGTGGGTTGCCATTTCCTTCTCCAGGAGATCTTCCTGACCCAGGGATCGAACCTGTGTCTCTTGCATATTTTTAAAGTATTTTTATTTATTTATTTATTTAGCTGTTTCAGGTCCTAGTTGCAGCATACAAACTCTCAGTTGCAGCATGTAGGATCTAGTTTCCCAAACAGGATTGAACCTGGGCTCGCTGCATTGGGAGTGCAGAGTCTTAGCCAATGGACCATCAGGGAAGTTCTTCTGTTTTATTTTTTTAACTAAAAATTGCATGTACTTAAAGTGAACATGATTTGATATATATACACACAGAAATGATTACTAGAATCAAGCTAATGAACAAGTCTTCTCCTCACATGGTCTCCATTTTTTAAATATGTGATGAAATTAAAAAGTAAGGCTTCCCTGGTGGCCCAGACACACAAGATTAAAAAGTAGGGCTCATTATTATTATATTTTGGCCATGCTGCATGTGGGATCTTAGTTCCCTGACCAGGGGTCAAACCTGTGCCCCCTACAGTGTAGAAGCATAGAGTCTTAACCACTGGACCACCAGGGAAGTCCAAGCAGGCCTCATTATTAATCATTATTTCCCAAGTATGATCACAGGGCAGAGAGCTAAGAGGGACTCTCTCACCCTCTTTGTGTTGGACACCTGTGACTTTATAGATGTGACCTATGCTAATAGTATCAGGAAGAAACAAATGAGAGATGAAGAGTTCCACTAGAGTTCACCAGAATGTAGACGCCATATACCAGAAGACTGTTTTTTGGTCTTGTACACATCTATATTCTCAGAGCTTAATAATAGATGCTCAATATATATTTCTCAAATGAATCATGATTAGAGGTTCTGATGGGACTTGGAGGATAAAGAAATCACCTAATAACTCTTAGGAAGCAAAAATCAAAGGATAAAGGAGTTGTCTTAAAATGCAAAGACTGCACCGGCAAAGAGAGCCTGGCTGAAGGCCATGTGCTAATAATGTTCTTTAAAAGTTCTAGAACCCTGAGAATTCTAAAGGGGGAAACGTCTCATCTCTGTTGGAACTGATACAGATTGGAAGTCATGTCAGAAGCCAGAGTTTCAATGTGCCTGTTTTAGACACAAGGGCCATTTACACTTGGAGAGGAGAAATCTGCTTCAACTAAATTGAAATCATCTATCTATTCAATTCTGTAGAACAAACTGGAACTTTCAGCGTGCCAGTATCTACAAGTAGGTACTGTGTAAAGGAGGGTGTAAAGATGAATCAGAGAGTTCCTGCCCTCAGAGATTTCAGGTAAGTGAGGAAGCTGGGAATGTAACAAAACGAGCATGTTCCATCTTTGTAAGTGCTGTGAGAATTCCAGGTTAGATAGCTACAAGTTCTAGAAAAACACAAGGTGAAGGAATTTTAACAGGAGACAGAGGAAGGGGATTTCAGAGGACTTCAGAAGGGGAGACCAAGAATCAGGATTTTAAAAATTTTACAGAGGAGGGGGATTTCAAAAGACGGAAATAAGGGAGATGGGAACAGCATAAGATAGAGGACAGAGGTGGGAGGGCGCAGGAAGTGTCACAGGATTGGTGGAGCCTTTGTCACCCTCATCTTCCAAAATTTCTCACAATCAAATGGATGGAAACAGGAGTTACACACTGAAATGCCTGGAGGTGCCAGGCTGCTGCTGTCAATGAACGAAATGGCAAGGATATAATCCCAGGCAGTTGGGAGAACTGTGGCAAAGTAGATTCTGAATTAGCATGTGAGTTATGGCGAGTCTTTAAGAATAGTGGTGGGGATAAGGGGTGGGGGCGAACTGGATGAAGGTGGTCAAAAAGTAACAAACTTCCAAATATGAGATAAATAGGTACTGGGGATGTAATGTACAACATGACAACTGTTATATGGTATATTTGAAAGGTGCAAAGAGAGGAGATCCTAAAAGTTCTCATCACAAGGAAAAACAATACCTATTTCTATAATCATACGAGGAGATAGATATTAACTAAACTTATTGTGGTAATCATTTTACAGTATATGCAGTATGTGTGGTAAGTCACTTCGGTCATGTCAGACTCTGTGTGACCCTGTGGACAACCACGGAGCCAGCCAGGCTCCTCTGTCCATGGGATTTCCCAGGCAAGAATACTGGAGTGGGTTGCCATGCCCTCCTCCAGGATACGCAGTATACCTTAAATTAATATAGAAGTGGTTGTCAATTATATTTCAATAAAATTGGGGAAAATATGGCCTGTCCCCTCCAGGCATGTTCCATTTAGCTCCAGGTTGGCTCCAGAGGATTGATGCCGACAGGTTCATTTCCCATTGCAAAGAGTGCTCCCAAATTGCCCATTGATAAACAATGCTAAGGCTGTAGGAGCCTGCCAACCCTTTCCCTTAAGGGGGGAGACGTGGTTCCCATCGCACAGGTCCATCTTACCAATAAGCCGGCATTTTTCATGGCCAGAGGAAGTCCCAGGAGCCCTGTGCCAATGTTGCATTTCAGTAAGTGAATCAAGGTTTGCATCATCCTGTAGGGGGAGCACAGGGCAAAAAAAGGGTATGTTAGTGGAAGAAAACGTGACCCAGAGCTCGGGCTTCTTTCGGTCTCTCTAGCACCCTCTGGTGGGAAGATGGACAAAATCAGATGAAATGGACTCTCCATTTTACTCTGTTCCCAGGATCTGTTCTGCAACCTCTGATACAGAGCTGGTGCTAGTTCAGGTGACTCAACAAATATGTACCACACACTGTGCTGTGCTGTGCTTAGCCACTCAGTCGTGTCCGACTCTTTGTGACCCCATGGACTGCAGCCCGCCAGGCTCCTCTGTCCACTGGATTTCCCAGGCAAGAATACTGGAGTGGGCTGCCATTCCCTTCTCCAGGGGATCTTCCCAACCCAGGGACTGAACCCAGGTCTCCCACGTTGCAGGTGGATTCTTCACCATATGAGCCACCAGGGGAGCCTACCACACACTAGGCTCTAAATAAAAAGTTAATAACTATTGCTACCATCCCGGATAACTCCCTGCTGCTGCTACTGCTGTGCTGTGCTCAGTTGTGCCTTACTCTTTGCGAAAGCCCCTGGACTGTAGCCTGTCAGGTTCCTCTATGGGGTCTCCCAGGCAAGAATAATGGAGTGAGTATTTCCTCTTTCAAGGGATCTTCCTGACCCAGGAGTCGAACTCAACATCTTTTGTGTCTCTTGCACTAGCAGGCAGATTCTTTACCACTTGAGTCACCTGGGAAGCCTGGATAACTCTGGGCTTCCGAATAACTGTAACCTGCCACGCTGCTCTGTCCATGTAATTTTCCAGGCAAGAATACTGGAGTGGGTTGCCATTCCCTACTCCAGGGGATCTTCCTGACCCAAGGATTGAACCTGCGTCTCTTGGGTCTCCTGTATTGGCAGGTGGATTCTTTACCACTAGCACCACCTGGAAGGCCCCTCCAAACCCTCATGTTGTTATACTTTATTTAAATAATCACTCATTGCGTCTGAACTATCAATATCACAACCAGATATGAAGTCAAGACCTGGCTTCAATAAAATTATCACGCATACCTGGGTTATTTCATTAGGAAAAATTCCTGGAATAGTATTATTGATCAAAGGACTTTTATTTATAGTTACTTATACTTAAAAAACCCTAAGTAACACAGTATGAAGTTTAAAAGGTAAAACAAACAAAAGAAGAACCAAAAAAATCTTATATAGTGAACATAAATGTCTCTTCTATCTGCCTCTCAGTCTCCCAATTCTCTTAGCCAGAAGCAACCACTAAGGCCAGTTTTGTGTGTGTACTTAAGAAAAAGCATACATCAAATACTTGTATGTTTTATATAATTATGTTAGGACTTGACATACATTATAGCATTGCCATCTAGAAAGCTACCAATTTAATTCTTCCTAAAACAACATGAAAGTGGGCATTTCCTGACATCCTTATCCAACACTGGGTATTGTCATTTACAATCTCTATGCCATGGATATTATCTGATCTGATTACTAAATAATAGTTTAATTGGCAATAAAGCCTTAAGGAAAGGAGGCTTGTGTCTGAGGTTATGGCAGTAAAAGTAGGGACATAGGGCTAGGAGGTAAACTTATTTTCTGGATGGGTTTGTATGAGGAAGAGAGGGGTGGTGGGGAGAGAGAGAAGAAGGGAGAGAGAATATGAATAATAGCAGTTGTCAAAGGAGTGGAAAGCATCCAGCCTGAGATAGAAACTGCTGAAGAAAGAGCAGTCAGCCTGGTATAGAAAACTGTTCCTGGAATCAACAAGTTCATGTTGGGGATGACTACCTGTTTTTGCAAAACCTGTGAAAAAGTTTGACATGGGTAAAAATTTTTAGATTCTAAAGGTTTCATCTTTAATCCATGTGTCTTCTGTTCAGTGGGGTTAAATGTGGCCCAGCGCCATGAAGGCAGCAGTGCCTGACCTCAGATGGGGAAGGGCAGTGTGGCCACTTACGACAATCCACTGGCTTCCTCTGCACGATGGATCCTCTGTGAAGTGATACTACTACTACTCTCCGAGAGTGACTTGAACCCATCATTCAAGTACTTGGGCTTGCTGGTGTTGTCCCTTGCAAGCAATGAGATCTTCAACATGGTGGGTGGGTGGTGATGGCTGAGGGTTAAGGCCTGTAACAGCCTTGAACCAGTCTCCCATGGGTTTTTCTCCAGAGAAACCAAGGCCGCAGGGCTGAGAAGCTGGCTCCCAATTCCTGAGCTGGTTCTGGCGCTGGTGACAGGGGGATGCTGATGTTGATTACAGGCCTTGCCTGGCTTTGGGGACTTATGAGAGTCTCATCTCAGGATGGTCCTCAGTGCCCCTTGTGACTGCCCGGCTACACACCAGGACCTGCCTGGACTTTCAGCTGCTTCCAGTTCAGCCCTTAGTGCTTTAGGGCAAAGTGAACCGTGTGGCTGGGAGGAAGAAGACACCATTGGACTGGAGGTCCTGGTGCCTGGATGTGGGGCCAGGCTCAGGACTTGTCTCTCTTTGGTAAGGGGGAAATCAGAGCTACCTCACAATGGAGGCTGCCCAGCCAACAAGGTGCTGCTGAATTGCAGGATGCAGGTGTAGCCCTACAGAGGGTCCTATCACCTTCCCAGTGTGCAGATGGAGCGGCTTTGTTTTTAAATTGATGTATAGTTGATTTACAATATTACATTAGTTTTAGGTGTACAACATAGTGATACAAAATTTCTATAGATTATCCTCTAACTGAAGTTACTGTAAAGTATTGGCTATATTCCCAGTGCTGTACAATATGTCCTTGTAGCTTATTTATTTTATACAGAGTAGTTTGTACCTCTTAGTCCCCTACCCCTATCTTGTCCTTCCTCCTCCCACCATTGATATCTATTAGTTTGTTCTCTATATGTTTGAATCTGTTTCCTCAGAGCTTGTTATATTCATTTCTTTGTTTCATCTAGATTTCACATATAAGTGATAACGTACAGTATTTGTCTTTCTCTGCCTGACATTGCACCTTGTAAGCATAATAACCTACAGGTTCATCCATGCTGCTGCAAATTTTCATCCTTTTTTAAAACTAATAATTCACTGTATGTATACATACACACACACATATTTTCTTTATCCTTTCATCTGTTGATGTACACTTAAGTTGCTTCCATATCTTGGTAATTGTAAATAATGCTGCTGTGAATATTGGGGTGCGTGTATCTTTTCAAATTAGTGTTTTGTTTTCTTTGGATATATACTCAGGAGCAGAACTGCTGAATCATTTGGTAGTTCTTTTTTTTAGTTTTCTGAGGAACCTCCATACTGTCTTCTCTAGCGCCTGCAACAGTTTTACATTCCCATCAACAGTGTGCAAGGGTTCCCTTTTCTCCACATTGTCCCAACATTTGTTATTGGCAGTCTTTTTGATGATAGCCATTCTGACAGGTGTGAGGTGATATATCTCATTGCGGTTTTGATCTGTATTTGTCTGATGATTAGTGATGTTGAACATATTTTCATGTGCCTGTTGGCCATCTGTATGTCTTCTTTGAAAAAGAAATGCATTGTTAATGGTTATTAATTTTTGCCTTTAAATATTTAATTTTTAACTCTTAATAGAATCCTGGCTTTGTCACTTAACTAGTTGTGTAGCTTGGCCAAGTCACTTAACCTTTCTGTATCTTATTTTCCTCATCTATAAAATGAGTAGAATAGTACTACCAATGTCAGAGGATTTTTAGAAAGATTAAATGAGTTAATATGTGTACAGTATTTAGAACAGTGCTTAATATTTGGTGGTGATATTTGGTCAGCACCAAAAATTTATTACCGTTAATACATTTTCAGAATGACTAGCTAGTTTTTCAAACACCATATACTGAATAATCTTTTCCCTATTTTATTTAAAAGGTTTCTCTTATCATATTAATAAAATTTCTCTGTAGTCTGATCTGTTTCTATATTTTCATTGGTTAGTCTTTTCTAATGCTAGTACAAAATTGTTTTAATTATGTAATATATTTAACAGTTGATAAGAAAGGGCCACTCATTTTACCTTTTTCATATTTTAATTCCCACCCCCCTGCATTAATTCTTCTAGAAAACTTTAAGAATCTTCTAACTCTCCACCCCAGTGCTGAAATGCAGCTGGGCATTTTACTGAGATTAAGTTATTGATAGATTATATTGGGCAAAATGGTCATATTTACAATCTGAGTTTTCCAATCTAAAGCATGCATTATAACTGTTTATGTAAGTCTTAATTTATGCTTCTTAGCAGACTTTATTTTTCTTCACAGGTATAGCACATTTAAAAAGCTTGTTTCTAGGTGCTTTTGTTTCCTATTGCTGTATATAGGATTTCTAATAACCCCTTTTATTTATTATTATTATTTTTGGAGTGAGGTGACATGATTTAAAACATTATATAAGTTTCATGTGTACAAGAGTGTTTCTAATTCTCTATATACTACAGCATGCTCACCACCAAAAGTTTAGTTTTCTTCCTAACACAGTTGTAGCCGTTGATCCATTTGGCCCTCCCCCACCCCTCACCCCGCAACTGGAAGCTACTAATCTTTTCCCTGTATCTAGGCATTTGTATTTTTTGGTCCAGTTTGGTTTGTTCATTTTTTTAATTAGTTTTTTATATTCCACATATTAAGCAAAATCATAGGGTATTTGTCTTTCTCTGTCTTATTTCACTTAGTATAATATCCTCAAGGTCCATCTCACAAATAGCAAAATTTCATATTTTTTTGGTGGCTTAGTAGTATTCCATTGTATATGCATATGTGTGTACTAAGTTGCTTCAGTTATGTCTGATTTTTGCGACCCTATGGACTGTAGCCCGCCAGGCTCCTCTGTCTGGGGGATTCTTCAGGCAAGAATACTGGAGTGGGTAGCCATTCCCTTCTCCAGGGCATCTTCCTGACCAAGGGATGGAACCACATCTCATATCTCCTGCACAGGCAGGTAGGTTTCTTTACCACTAGCACCACCTGGGAAGCCCTCTACTGTGCATATCTACCACTTATTCTTCATCCACTCACTTAGTTGCCATATCTTGGCTATTGCAAATAACAACACAAGGGTTCATTTATCTTTTCAAATTAGTATTTTTATATTGTTTGGATATACACCCAGAAGTGGGATGGATTAATCATATGGTAGTTCTATTCTTAATTTGCTGAAGAATCCCCATACTGTTTTCCAAAGTGTCTGTACCAATTTAATTCCCACCAATAGTGTACAAAGATTTCCTTTGTTCTACTTCCTTGCCAACAAGTATTATTTCTTGTTTTTTTAATAATATTTTTTAAAATAATTTTTATTTATTTATTTATTTTTGGCTATGTTGGATCTCCGTTGCTGCATGGGCTTTATTCCAGTAGCAGAGAATGGGGGCTACACTTGGTTGCGGTGTGGGGGCCTCTCATTGTGGTGGCTTCTCCTGCTGCAGAACATAGGCTCTGGGGCACGTGGGCTCAGTAGTTGTGGTTCTTGGGCCTAGAACATTGCCTCAGTAGTTGTGGCCCACAGGCTTAGCTGCTCCAGGGCATGTGGGATCTTCCTGGACCAGGGATTGAACCCATGTCCCCTGCTTTGGCAGGCAGACTCTTTACCACTTAGCTACCAGAGAAACCCCTATGATAGTCATTCTGACCAGTGTGGTGATATCTCATTGTGGTTTTGATTTGCATTTTCCTAATAATTAGTGATGATGAGCATCTTTTCTTATACCTATTGGTCACCTGTATATCTTTTTTGGAAAATATCTATCTAGCTCTTTTGGGTTGTTTGTGTTTTGTTGTTGTAGGTTGAGTCGTATGAGTTCTTTATATATTTTGGATATTAACCTCTATTGGTGATTGCAGCCATGAAATTAAAAGATGCTTACTCCTTGGAAGAAAAGTTATGACCAACCTAGAGAGTATATTGAAAGGCAGAGACATTACTTTGCCAACTAAGGTCTGTCTAGTCAAGGCTATGGTTTTTCCTGTGGTCATGTATGGATGTGAGAGTTGGACTATGAAGAAGGCAGAGCGCCGAAGAATTGATGCTTTTGAACTGTGGTGTTGGAGAAGACTCTTGAGAGTCCCTTGGACTGCAAGGAGATTCAACCAGTCCATTCTGAAGGAGATCAGCCCTGGGATTCCTTTGGAAGGAATGATGCTAAAGCTGAAGCTCCAGTACTTTGGCCACCTCGTGCGAAGAGTTGACTCATTGGAAAAGACTCTGATGCTGGGAGGGATTGGGGGCAGGAGGAGTAGAGGACGACAGAGGATGAGACGGCTGGATGGCATCACGGACTCGATGGACGTGAGTCTGAGTGAACTCCAGGAGTTGGTGATGGACAGGGAGGCCTGGCGTGCTGCGATTCATGGGGTTGCAAAGAGTCGGACACGACTGAGCGACTGAACTGAAGTGAACCTCTATTGGATGTATCATTTGCTAATATTTTCTCCCATTCAATTGGTTGTTTTTTCTTTTTGCTGACAGTTTCCTTTGTTGTGCACAAGTTTTTTAATATTTGCTGTACCAATTATTTTTGCTTTTGTTTTCCTTGCCTGAAGAGACATATATAGAAAGATGTTGCTAAGACTGATGTCAAGAAATGTACTGCCTATGTTTTATTTTAGGAATTTTGTGGTTTCAGGTCTTATATTCAAGTCTTTAATCCACTTTGAGTTGATTTTTGTGTAAGACAAAGGTCTAGTTTTATTTCTTTGCATGCAACTGTTTATGGAATGCTATTGAACACACTATCTTTTCTCTATTGTATGTTTTTTGTTCTTTGCTATAAGTTAATTGCCTATTATGTGTGAGTTTACTTCTGGGCTCTCAATTCTTTTTCATCACTATATGTATCTGCTTTTCTGCCAATACCATACTGTTTAGATCACTATAACTTTGACACATAATTTGAAATCAGGGAGTGTAATATCTCTAGCTTTATTCTTTTTTTCTCAGGATCGTTTTGGCTATTCAGTGCTTTCTAGTTCCATATAAATTTTAGAATTTTTTCTTTTTCTGTGAAAAATGTTGAAACTTTCATAGAGATTACACTGAATCTGTAGATTGCTTTAGGTAATATGGATATTTTAACAATGTTAATTCTTCCAGTCCATGAGTATGGAATATTTTTCCACTTATTTGTGTTTTCAATTTAATAATGTATGATAGTTTTCAATGCACAGGTCTTTCACTTCCTTCTTTAAATTTATCCCCAGGCACTTTTTTCATTTTTGTTGAGATTGTAAATGGGATTGTTTACTTAATTTTTCTTTCCGTTAATTCTTTTTTAGTGTATAGAAATGCAACAGGCTTTTGTATATTGGTTTTGTATCCTTCAACTGTATTGTATTTTTTATTTCTGATAGTTTCTGGTGGAGCCTTTAGGGTTTTGTCATCTGCAAATATTGACAATTTTTTCTTCCTTTCTAATTTGGTTGCTTTTTTTCTTGCCTAACTGCTCTGGCTAGGACTTCCATACCTCTGCTGAATAAGAACGGTGCATCTAGGAATCCTTGTTTTGTTCCTGGTCTTAGAGGGGTGGTTTTCAGGTTTTAATAATTGATTTTGGTGTTAGTTGTGGGCTTGTCATTTATGGTTTTTGTTATGTCTAGGTACATCCCTTCTCTACCCACTTTATTGAGTTTTTTTTTTTTAATCACAAATCGGTGTTGAATATTGTTGAATGCTTTTTCTGCATCTATTGAGATGATCATATGGTTTTTAATCCTCCATTTTTTTAACGTGATATAGCATGCTGATTGATTTGCAGGCATTGAATCTTCCTTGCATTCCTGGAATAAATCGCACTTGATTATGGTGTATAATCCTTTTGATATATTGTTATTATGTGTCTTGGAAAAGGTCTTTTTGCATTAAAGTAAGTAGGTTTTCTCTTTACCTCATGGACTTATATATCCACCTCCTTCCCCACGTTTGGCATTGGCATTGGCTCAAACTACCACACAACTGCACTCATCTCACATGCTAGCAAAGTAATGCTCAAAATTCTCCAGACCAGGCTTCAACAATACATGAACCGTGAACTACCAGATGCTCAAGCTGGTTTTAGAAAAGGCAGAGGAACCAGAGATCAAATTGCCAGCAACTGCTGGATCATCAGAAAAGCAACAGAGTTCCAGAAAAACATCTATTTCTGCTTTATTGACTATGCCAAAGCCTTTAACTGTGTGGATCACAATAAACTGTGGAAAGAATTGGGAAAGAGATGGGAATATCAGACCACCTGACCTGCCTCTTGAGAAATCTGTATGCAGGTCAGCAAGCAACTGTTAAAACTGGACATGGAACAACAGACTGGTTCCAAATAGGAAAGGGAGTACGTCATGGCTGAATATTGTCACCCTGCTTATTTAACTTATATGCAGAGTACATCATGAGAAACGCTGGACTGGATGAAGAACAAGCTGGAATCAAGATTGCTGGGAGAAATATCAATAACCTCAGATATGCAGATGACACCACCCTTATGGCAGAAAGTGAAGAGGAACTAAAGAGCCACTTGATGAAAGTGAAAGAAGAGAGTGAAAAAGTTGACTTAAAGCTCAGCACTCAGAAAACGAAGATCGTGGCATTTGGTCCCATCACTTTATGGCAAATAGATGGGGAAACAGTGGAAAGAGTGAGAAACTTTATTTTTTTGGGCTCCAAAATCACTGCAGATGGTGACTGTAGCCATGAAATTAAAAGACACTTACTCCTTGGAAGAAAAAGCTGTGACCAACCTAGACAGCATATTAAAAAGCAGAGACATTACTTTGCCAACAAAGGTCCATCTAGTCAAGGCTATGGTTTTTCCAGTAGTCATATATGGATGTGAGAGTTGGACTATAAAGAACGCTGAGCACTGAAGAATTGATGATTTTGAACTGTGGTGTTGGAGAAGATTCTTGAGAGTCCCTTGGACTGCAAGGAGATCCAATCAGTCTATCCTAAAGGAAATCAGTCCTGAATATTCATTGGAAGGACTGATGTTGAAGCTGAAACTCCAATACTTTGGGCACCTGATGTGAAGAACTGACTTATTTGAAGAGACCCTGATGCTGGGAAAGATTGAAGGCGGGAGGAAAAGGGGATGACAGAGGTTGAGATGGTTGGATGGCAGCACTGACTCGATGGACATGAGTTTGAGTAAGCTCCTGGAGTTGGTGATGGACAGGGAAGCCTGGCGTGCTTCAGTCCATAGGGTTGCAAAGAGTCAGACACAACTGAGCAACTGAACTGAACTCCCCACGTTTGGGAAGTTCTCAGCTATCATTTGCTTAATAAACTCTGCTCCTTTTTCCTCCCAGGATATCCATTATCCTAATATCAGCCTTCCTGAAAAGCACTGGAGAGTTCTTTTAGAACTGCATCTGAACTGAACTTAACTGAAAAATCTTATTTCCTTTTCCTCTTCTACAGGTATCATTTCTAGATTTCTATCTTCAAGCTAACTTTCTCTTCTATTAGGTCTGCTCTATTACCAATGCTTTTTAATGCATTTTTCATTTCATTTACTATGTTCCTCAGCTCCAGAATTTCTATGTGATTCTCTTTTAGAGTTCCAATCTCTTTGGTAAAGTACTCCTTCTGAGTTCATTAAACTACCTTTTATGCGTTTTCCTGTAGCTTGTTGAGTTTCTTCATGACAGCTATTTATCAACTAGATTGCAATATCCCATCACTCATCTATGGAGAAATATCTTTCTCTTTTTTTGGTGGTATAATGTTATTGTGGTTCTTCATGGTTCTTGAACTGTCTCTCTACCTGCACACTGAAGCTAACCTTAGAAGTTAAGAGTCCTTTCTTTTGTTTTCAGGTAGGTGGCACCATAACGCAAGGTTTTGGTCTCTCTTAACTTGCGCTGCCCCTGGTTATATTTGAGTTGGCACTTTCCAGTCTTTGCTAAGAGGCGTGGCTCTCTGCCGGAGAAGGCAATGGCACCCCACTCCAGTACTCTTGCCTGGAAAATCCTATGGACGGAGGAGCCTGGTAGGCTGCAGTCCATAGGGTCGATAAGAGTCGGACACGACTGAGCAACTTCACTTTCACTTTTCACTTTCGTGCATTGGAGAAGGAAATGGCAACCCACTCCAGTGTTCTTGCCTGGAGAATCCCAGGGACAGGGGAGCCTGGTGGGCTGCCGTCTATGGGGCCGCACAGAGTCGGACACGACTGAAGTGACTTAGCAGCTTAGCAGTGGCTCTCTGCCTTTGTTATTGTTCTTGTGGCTCTGCTGTCCTTACTGCCTTGCTTCTGCCAGAGCCTCTGTAGTCACCAGGATGGTGGACTCTTCCCTAGCATCTGTGATCCCGAGTTGCAGGTTTTGCAGCTGTGGTGGTGGGCGTGGAGGGGGCACTGTGAGCTGGGGTCTTGCAGGTGCCTCTACTGTATCTGGTGTTGTAAGGTTTGAGGGCTCCACCACTGCAGGTGAAGTGGAGGACAGGCCTCCTGACCACAGCTGTACCAGCAGCCATAGGTAACTGGTAACAGTTACAATGGGGCCTGGGACCCTATCCCTCAAGCTACTGAGGCATGCATGACTCCAGCTCGTCACCTTCATCTGCAGATACACTTTCCCTTCTGCTGTTGGGTTCTCTGAAGATGTGGACTTAGCTGCCATGGTCAAAAGACCGGGATTACAGGCAGCAACTCTGCTGTTCCCTTGGCTCTGTCTCTTCTTTGTGTTGCTGTCTACCCACCTTTAGGTATAAAGGTGTAGAATGTGTAGATGTGTAGAATTCTGCCTTGTCTTGTGTGTTGGGCAGAGGCACCTTTATTAAGTTGTGGATGTTTGACTGGTTGTAGAGTGAAGGGAAGAGAGGGTAGCTCCCCACTCTTCCATGTTGCTGATATCACTCTACTCATTTCATTTTTTGATGACAATCAGTATTCAGGAAAGGTGATGATTTTGCAGATTTTGTTTCATTACTTCTATTTTACTGATTCCTTTTGTGTCTAAGAGTATTCAGTTAATTTTTCTGAGCGTTCCAGTTAATTGTACTGCAAATATTTCTTTCTTTCCAAAACTTATACCTTATATTACTTTTTTGTGTTAATAACATAATGACATCAAGCATCCTTTTCTAATTTCAGTTTGCTGAAACTGCTTTTAGTGCTTCACTGTTAATTATGATGCTGCCTCAGAAATCACCTTCCTCCTCCTTCTCAGATCATGTTGTTTCTTATCTTTTTATAATACTGAGTTTTCTTTGAAAGTCAGAATAACATCATGAAATTCTATTATTTTCTCTTCCCTGATCTCTAGAGCTACATACTGTAACAGATTTATTAATGTCAAATCATTTTTGCATTCATAGGAAAAGCTCCATGGTATACTGTTCTTTTAATATGCTGCTAGATTCTATCTGCTATTTTTTAAAGATGCTTGTATTTATGTTTATATTTGGTCATGTTTTTTTAATGTGTGTTTTGTCAGATTTTGATATCAGAATCAGGATATTTTTGTATAAAAAGCAGGGAAGACTTTCTTCTCTCTCTAGGCCTGAAAAGAGTTTAAACAGCATCAGGCAGGACTGAAGGGTGGCTGGGAAATCCTGCTTTGCTCCTGATTCACCATACAGTCTCCAGAAACCCCTCCTCAGTTCATAGCTGATGTATTACTTATAAGGAGAGGCTGTGGGGTTTCTAATTTTTCAAAATGTGTAATCCACTGGACACATTTTTTCAATTTTTACTTTAACCACCATCATTCAAAGGTTTCTCCTGGGGTCTACAAAGCAGTGAGGAGTGTTGCAGTGCAAAGGTTTCAGTCCTGACCCATTTGTTACTACATGTTTGATCGTCAGCAAGTTACTCAGTATTTCAAAGCCTATTTTCATAACTAGGAAATAAGAACAACAACACTACACACCTCAGAGTTTCACTGTGAGGATTACATGAGATAATCACATGCAAAACACTTAAGACATGTTCACTGAGGGATGGAAGAATTTTCTCTGATCCTTGATTCAAAAGCAAGCTCCAAAAATTAAAGAATCAGTAGGGTGGTAGGAAGGCAGAAGGGCTGTGTGTATGTGTTGTATTGAACAATTTAAAAAATTTAATACCCCCAATACTCACACAATTTTAATAGTTGGTATCATTAGTGTTGCTGACAACTACTAATAAGTTTCCCCAGATTGCTTTTATTGCTTATATCAGTGTCACCAAATTTATTTTTTCTTTCCAAGATTTAATTTTAGCCAGATTTTTCTATGACAAGATTAACTTGATTCTCTTATACAGTAGGGGCTTGTCCTTGGAGAATGGGAATGACCATTTTTTAATAACAGAGAAAACAATCTTTAACTTAGCAGGGTCAGGTAGGGTAATAGTTGAGCAGAGTGGAAGAAACAAGTTCAGAGAGAAGAAGACCACTTTGCAAAGGCTTTGAACCAGTCAGTGGCAGTACTCTGGGTCTTTTACATTTCTGATGTAGATATGACACCCAGCTCCCTGGCCAGGAGGGCTGTGGACCACTGCATAGACCATGAGTGTCCATCTCCCAGCAGGTACTCTGCAGACTATGGGATCTGGGTGGGATCTTGTGTTCATGAAGCACTTTCTGGAATTTAGCAAGTAGAAAGTAACACACCAAAAGAGGAGACCAGGACTTGGGAATTGGGGTAGACACTCCCCTCAGCCCTCCATACCTTCCCTAGACTGCAAAGGTAGGATAATGGATAAAAATAAATAGGAAAGGGCTTTTGAAAATGTTCTCTTAAAACTGAGGCTGAAATAAGCATGGGTCACTTTCCAAAACCACAAAGACTATAATGAGAAACATTCTTACCCCTCTGCCTACAACATGTCATTTATCTAGATCCCTTTCCTCAATTTTAGATTTTAGGGGGAGGGAGGGAGCAGTCACCAACAGGAAGGTTGAAGTGATGTGTTGGGTTGATGGGCCCTTGGTTGCCAGCCAATGTCGGACATGAGAAAATGCATGGGAATGTTGAGACAGCAGGACTGAGTGGAGGAAGGGTCAGATTCAGTGCTGGGAGACCCAAGGTCTACTCAAAATCCAGCTCTAATGGTGTCACTGATGGAAAGTTATGCTCAGTACCCCAGATCAGGTAGTGTCCCCCTGCCTTTATAAGGACCTATATGGTACTAACTCACTCGATGGTCTGTCATTATTCCCCAGTGTAGAGCAGACTAGCTTGAGGATGGAGATTCTTCTCTCACCTATTAGAGTCTCACCTTTAGAGTAATGTATCAGTTAGCTTTAGCTGCATATAACCTTCCACATCTTATGGCTTAAAACTAAAAACACTTATTATTTCTCATAATTCTGTGGCTAATCTGAGTAATACTTATGGTCTGGGCCAACGTGATTGGGGCTTAGTCTAGGATACTTCACTCATGTGTCTAGGACGTTGGTAGGCTGGCTATTCTGGGAGATGGGGCTCAACTGGGATGATTCATTTCTGCTCCACACAGTCTCTCATCCTTCAGTAGGCTAGCCCTGGCTTCTTCACCTGGTGCTCTTGGCTCAACAGAGCATGATGATGAAAGTTCCAATGCATGAGCCATCACCAGTCCTCCCTCTGTTTGCATCCCATTCACTAATGTCCATTGGCCAAAGCAAGTTACAAGGCCATCACAGGATTCAGAGGGCAGAGATACAGATTTTACTTCTTGATGGGAGGAGCTGCAACATCACATTGTCAAGAGGAATTTGAGGCCATTTTTGCAGTCTATTACAAGAACCTTGAACTTTGCTTGGTGTGCGGTGGGTAAGCAAGAACGCTTGTTGCAAGAATTTAGAGGTTAAGAAAAACAAGAATCTAGAGGTAAATAATGAAATAGTGTCATTGTTTAGCTCCTGCCTACCCCCACCCCCACCCCACCCCCCACCCCCACCACTGGCACATCTACTTTCATGAGGACTGCTTTGTTGAGATCTTTGAACTGGGCCAAAACTTTATCTACCTGTCGAGAAAGTTTATTGCCCTTGATTTAAATATGATAATCTTTCTGTCTGACAGCTGCAGTTCTCACTGGACCTCTGGATCCTACCCACTTTGATGCTGGAGCTATTCACACTTTGCTAGATTATGGATTATGGATTATGTCCACTGGAAAAGAGGATACCCTTTGTCTACCAAATCACCGGAGCCTTAGCAGGCTGCCCCTCCTTCCGTCAGTCGCTGCCTCTTGGATCCCCCCTGGTGGCTTCCTCTTGCATAGCCCCACTCAAGGTAAATTCATCATGTGAACTGCCAAAAAGTTGGATGGAATCAAGAGCCTTCAGAGGGAGAGCTCTCAGTGTAGGGAAAAGCTAGAGATGGAAAGAAAAGAAATAAACACACAAAAAATTTTAAATTACCACCTAGACCTTGTCTTGGTAAGTCCGTGCTTGTTTCACTGTGACTTAGCCCAGAGAAAGGTAAAGCCCCAAAATACAGATAATGCACATAAAAGAGATTTGTGTCATTAAACATCAAGGTGCTGGTGGAAAGAAGCAGTGCCCTACTCACTGAATGAAAACAGTGGAGTTGGAAAAGGTGAGAGAGTCTCCTGACTGGATCAGCTCATCTAGGGCCTGGTAGGTCCCCATCACAAAGCCCACGAAGCCCAGGATGCTGATCAGGGTGTCCTTGACGATGGTGATGGGGCTCAGGCCCTCTGAGTAGTAGGTGGTGATCTCCAGGAGGGGTGGGATGATGAGGGCCAGGGCACTGCCACTCAGGGAGCCCACCAGGGAGAGGACCAGGTCCAGGCGGGGGATGAGGATAGCCAAGATGCCTGCAGGAGATGATACAGGATAGATGGAACTTCCTGGGCTTAGCCAAAGTCTTAAAGTTTGCTTTAAAAATCCTCTAATTAAAACATATACCAATTGTTTCTTACACATACAGCTACATAAAGAAAAGCTGAAACTCCTATAATACCGCCAACCACATTCACTAAAGGTTACACATTAAAATTTTAGTGTGTCTCCTTTCAATCGTCTTTCAAATACAGACATTAATATTATTGAAAAGAAAAACTTTCCCTCTTCTCATCTAGGTTCAGTGTTTGGGGATCTGTGAATTTAACTGACAACAGGCAGATTAACAGGAGGAAAAACAAGGTTGATTTAGGGTTAGGAAGCCTTCATATGGGGTTTCCTAGGCCACGCAGTGGTAAAGAATCTGCCTGCCAATGCAGGGGATGCAAGAGATATTCGATCCGTGGGTCAGGAAGATCCCCTGGAGGAGGAAATGGCAACCCACTCCAGCATTCTTGCTTGGAAAATTCCATGGACAGAGGAGTCTGGTGGGCTGCAGTCCATGGGGTCAAAAAGAGTTGAACATGACTGAGCAACTGAGCATATACATACACACACACAGCCTTCATATGAACTGGGTCCCTAAACAAAGATAGGGGTTTACATACCCACTTCAAAAGAGGAATTAAAGTGGGGGAGAGCTTCCATGTTATTTAATTAAATTACTTAGACTTTGATGATGGTTAGTCTCTCTGATTGAAAGTCTCCCAGAAAGGGGATTTATGGTGCCTGTATTTTTCAGAATATTCTGCTTAATTCACAAAGGACATTTAGATAAAGTTTTTTTTCCCTGAGGCTGCTGTACTAATGCTTTTAGTTTAAGATAATTTTCATGCCACAGAGGTACATTTCAAATCTCTACATGCTTAATGATTAAGCTCTTACTTAATAAATAACACTAAATAACAGTGCTGGGAACTGTCCCAGCTGTTTGGAATATATCAATGTACAAAACAGACAAAGAAACCCCTTGCCTTTGTGGAACTAATGTTAATAATTAGCAGGGCTACAAACACCTCTTACCTGCAAAACAATTAGAATGAGTAATCACTCACAGGAGAAAGGGGATCTTCAGTGGGAACAAGATCACAGGGTTCCTTTAAAGGAGTATCTTCTCCAAGATTTACATACATGTCCTAAAATGTCTAACAAAGAAACACTTAAAGCTAAAGATCCTGAAATTATATGATTTATAATATATATGTTTTTTGTATGATGTTTTATAGGCCTGGGCTTTTACATTTTTTATTTTACTCGATGGACAATTTTCCTGATTACAAACAAAACTCAGAAGCCTCCCCTAGGTCTGCTAGGATGGAGTGTGGTATAACAGCCCAAATTAGGACTGGAAGGCAGGATTCTCCCTGTGTGGCCTTGAGTTAAGTCTCCAACTGTTTCTCAGCTTTTTTTCTCATCTGCCAAATGGGGATGGTGTCTATCCTGTTAGGTATTATTGTTCATACTGCAAATGGTTTTAAAGTCTTAAAGAAGTTAATTCATGCAAAGCACTCAGAAAAGTTATTTTTATTATTACTTCACTATTACTTTATTATTTGTTTTTCTGTTTTCTTTTGGCCATGCCATGTGGCATGCAGCATCTTAGTTCCCTGATCAGGGATCAAAATGGCAAACTCTGGGAGATGGTTGGGGACAGGGAGGCCTGAAGTACTGCAGTCCATGGGGTCACAGAGTCGGACACAGCTTGGTGACGGAACAACAACAGAGGTTAAACCTACAGTGGAAGCATGGATTCTTAATCATTGGATTGGCAGGGAAGTCCCTACTTTATTATTTTTACTTGTTTGCAAGTAATTGTTTGCATACGTACTGATTGAAAAGAAAGTGAAAGCATTAGTTGCTCAGTCATATCGGACTCTTTGAGACTCCAAGGACTGCAGCCTGCCAGGCTCGTCTGTCCATAGAATTCTCCAGACAAGAATACTGGAGTGGGTTGCCATGCCCTTCTCCAGGGGATCTTCCCAACCCAAGTATCAAACCTGGGTCTCCCACATTGCAGGCAGATTCTTTACTGTACTGATTGGGGCAAATGCAAAAGCTTAAGGAATTGTTGTCTTCATATCTAAGACAAATTCACTGATCTTTCTGGAGTCTCTAATATTCTGTACACTGGTGTCCCTGCCTCCGAGGACAAACTGGGAATGAATGATTTCGAAGGAAGAAAATCAGTGTCCCGTGATTTACATGGACTGGTCTAGCACAACAAGAATCACAATTAAAAGGAGCCTTAGGTACAGTGGGGCCAGGGCACACACAATGCAGGAATCTCTGTCTTCACCCCCACTGAAATACTAAAGGTGAGGGGCACCCTGGATCATAGGGCCTAGAGCACAAGGAGGGCTGCCACTGGCCACCATTTTCAACCTCTGTCCTGGAGGTAAACTGTGATGGGTCTGGACTGAGATGACTTGGGTTCAAATCACACCTCTGACACTTCCTACCCAATTGCTTCTCACTCCCTCCTTCAGCTTTCTCATTTATAATGTAGAGTTTATCATAGTCCTACTTCACAAGAGTTCCTGCAAAGACTGAAGAAAATATTATGAAGTATAGGAGAGAAAGAGCTTAGCTCAGAGGACAGCACACATTAGGTGTTTAATAAAAGTCAGTTCTTTTGTAATTATTATTTGATAAGTTGTTATTCCCTCAAGCTGGATACCAGTAAATCTATCTAATTAGGTAGATGTAAGAATGAAGTTATTCCTCAAGCTTAAATAAAATGAATTACTACTTCGAGCCTTAGAATGGCCCCAGAAATACAGTTACAGTATGCAATTATTGCTGGTTATTGTGACTATCGTCTACCATCTGGCTGATTCCTGTTAGCCCTCTGGAAAAACCAGGCGCTCTGCCTTCCACTCACATGTCAGGCTGACCATGGCGAGGCGAATGAACAAGTCCAGAGGCAGTGCCCAGCGCTTCGACACATGGGAGGTAGCGAGGGGAACAATGATTTCCGCAGGGACGTAGAACTGCAGGGCGTAGGTGCATAGGATTCCAATGATGTAGAGGATCTTGACTGACTGGTACAGCCTGCAGGACAAACCAGAGCAGTGCTCTCAAGGCCAACATGCTCTGACACCTGGAATCTTTGTACATTAACCTCTGACTTTGGAACAGTCCTGTGGGAAATTGTTTCCTTGTCTGAAAATGATGGGGAGGGACCACCTACAAGAGGAAGTCACAGTAGAGCATGCAGTGGTGAGAGACTGAATCATCACAGATTCAAATGGAAGCAGCTGAGAGGGTTACCTCTAAAAAGAATCTCAGGTATGGGTATAAACAACACCTTCACAAACCATTACCACTTGATGCTGGATTTTAGATTTTAGGAAAGAGAAGTTCAGGCCAGGTACCTTGCTCAGGGAGATACAAGTGATGAGTAGTGAAGACCTGGGTCTAAAAGATCTGCTCCTTTGTAATCTCTGTCTGTTCTTAGGAATTCTCTGGATCCCTCAAAACTGTTGGCATATCAACAAATACTTCAAGTAGGCTGAAAGAACTGCAGAATCCCAAATCCTTGGAGGTAGAGGTAGTTTACAAAGAGGGTTGTGTGGGGTTGAGGGATAAAAGAAGAGACAGGGTTACTTAGAGGCCTCAGGCTAGGGGCAGAGAGATCACATGATGGGGGGTGTTGAGTGTTATTGATGCCTTTTATGACCTACGGAGGTAAGGCTTTTCCCCTTTAGTTCAGTAATGTGGTAGATGCATCTGGCCTGTTTAGTAAACCTGTCTGTGTATACTCAGTCCATTCCTTACAAAGTCTAACTTCCATATTTCTGGGTTTCTTAGTAGTTCTGTTGCCTGGAACACCCTCTCTACTCCCTCCATCTGTGCAGTCCCCACCTATTTTTTGAAATTCCCAAGGAAGCACTACATGCCAGATGCCTTTAGACATATCCAACTTGATCCACATGATAACTCTGTTTTTCAGAAGAGGAAAATGAGGGTCAGAGAAGTTAAATAAACCACCCATGACCATAAGCTAAGGGTTGGTGTAACTGGGACCTGGACCCAGGGTGCTGCAGTTGTCCTTGTTTGGATGGAGCCACCTCATTGGACAGGATGATCCCCTGTACTCCCACTCCAATGTACTTTTTCTACTGGGGAGTCCTCAAGACCTCTCCACTATGCTGGAGGGCTTCTTTTTCCATTCCTAAGCTACATTTGTGTACATACACTATCCCTTTCCCATTTCCATTGGATTGTGAGCTGAAAAGATCATGAAGCTCAAAATTATAGTCTACTCACATCAATACCCTTCACATCCCCATGTGTCTACACTGGCATCTGCATGTAACTGGGATATAGTAATTGCTTGATGAATGATATTGATCAGCTTGGGAAAGGAGCACCGTTTAGATAACTTAAGCCTCCAAGTGACCCTTCAAAAGACAGGTATCTTGTAATGAATGACATGCCTCAGTGTGGGAGAAAATGATGCACAATGTGATAGGGGTTCATCTATCTATTGAGATATTGCGTTATTGAAGTCTGGGTCAGCTAACTGTTGTATCAATTGGGTCACTTAAATATGAACATTTTCCAGATTCCCATGGTCCTCCCTCATTAGTTCTTGTTTTACTACTTTTTCATCCTAGCTCCTCTGCAAGACTTGGTAGTACAGCCTTAGTAAATGTAATTGGAGCTGCCCACTGGCTCCTCTCTCTGCCTCTTGGACTCTGTGCCCCTTCCTTTCTTTCCTTAGGTGACCAAGGACTCTGACTTTCCCCCTATCTTCCTAAATCATCCTTCCTTGCACTAAGCTATCAAGGCCTCACTCAACATGGGAGACTGTTGTTGAAGAAGAGCTCCCTGGACAGGGAATCTAGAGCCTAGGGTTCCAGTGACAGCTCTGCTTCTCCTTGTAGATGCCCTCCAGACCTCAGTTTGCCTTCTGTGGAAGGGAGGAGAAAGTGACCTATATGTTCCTGTACGCACTGGCCCTGAGTCACCACCACCTGAGACCCATGGAGTTACCAGCAGTTGGGCAGGTTAAGGGTTATGCTGGCCTTGACATCATCTCCAAACCGCAGGTAGCCCAGAGTCCCGACACTGACGTAGAGGGCAGTAATGATGGACATTCCCAAAGACAGGATGACTGGGAAGCGGCGGGCATCCTTCATCTTGTTTTCCAAGGGCAGAACCTAAAGAAATATCACAATGTAAGAAGAAAGGAGGAGAAAGAGGAACGTGGGAATCAAGAGGAAGGCATGCCATTTCTGGGAGTATGTACACAAAATCGGAAGTAGGAACAGTCACAGAAATTTGTACACCTACATTCATAGCAGCATTTTCACAGCAGCCACAAGTTTGAGGCACCTCAAATGTCCACTGATGAAGGAATGGATAAACAAAGTGTGGTCCATACACACAATGGAGTATTATTCAGCCTTTAAAGAAAGGAAATTCTGATATATGCCCCAACATGCACAACTCTTGAAGACATAAGCTAAATGAACAAAGCCAGTCACAAAATGACAGATACTGTGTGATCCCACTCATTGAGGTAACTGAAGTAGTCAGACTCAGAGTCAGAAAGTAGACTGGTGATTCCCACAGGCCAGGGGAGGGTTAAGTGAGGAGTTATTGTTTACTGGGTACACAGTTTTGGTTTTGCAAGATGAAAAGAGATGGTGATGATGGTTGTACAACAATACGAATATACTTTATGTCATTGAACTGTACACTTACGAATCAGGAAACTCAAGCAGGGGCTCTGTATCAACCTAGAGGGGTGGGATGGGGAGGGAGATGGGAGGGAATTTCAAAAAGGATGGGATATATGTATACCTATGGCTGATTCACGTTGAGGTTTGACAGAAAACAGCAAAATTTTGTAAAGCAATTACTCTTCAATAAAAAATAAACTAATTAAAAAAAAGTTAAGATGGTAAATTTTAGGTACATTCTACCACAATTAAAGGGAAAAAAGGAAAGGCAGGCTTGGAGTCACAAAATGATCCCGGGACCATTCAGAGCTGGAAGAGCCCTGCAGGTTGACTGGACCAAGGAGATCAACTCCCTGGGGTGGCCCAACCTGGCCAGCAAGTGTGCTTTGTTTGGCCACTGTTCACAGTTTCATTAAGATGCTGTAAGCATACTATGTCATTTCTCTCTCACTGATTAAAAGCCCTGGACAGAATATATTAACCAACTAGCCATGAACTCTGAAAAATATATAAGAGAAAGTGAATTGCTCAAAACCAGTAAAAATGGCCATTATGGCAATGAGTTTCCTGAATTTTTTTTTTCTTCTTTTATCTCCTAGTTAAGGACAGCCCGAATCCTAGAACTATGTTGTAGATGCAGACGGAAAAAAAATCAAGCAGAAACCCTCTTTCTGGCTGCAAGACCTAAAATAGGGGACCCTGTGGGACCAAGAGCATGGAGAGAATTCCTATTATTCCTGCTTCCTTTTTACTCTCCAAGCCGTGCCCCCAAGGCAAGTCTCAGGCACAGAGCAACAGTCTGCTATACCAGTGATTGCAGTGGTTACAGAGGCACCTAAAAATCTGAGACACACTAATTCTCTTGGAGCAGAGGAACAGGGAAAAGGTGCTTTGAGAGTCCAAAGAGTAAGAGGGGAATTGGATTGGCTACATAATTTGTAGGGCCCAGTGCAGAATGACAATGAAGAACCACTTGGTCAAAGGTCAAGAATTTCAGTATGATGAATGCAGGGCATTAAACCAAGAGTGGAATCCTTCTAAAAGGCAGGGCCCCATGTGACCGCACAGGCTGCACACCCATGGAAGGAATCCCTATTACCCTTTCCTCCTCTCTTTACTCTAGATACTCACCCTTGGGTGAGGTCCAGTCACAAGAACTGGATAGACGTGTAGGGAAGCTGAAACCCTGACTTTCTAGCCAGAGGATCAGAAAAAGAAGCTGCTGAATGAGTGTGCAGTACACTGGTGAGTGTGCAGGAAAACATGGAAAGGAGGGAGCCAGAGAAAGTGACCCTCTAAATCTGTGAATGAAGTCTGGGCTCAGCCCTGAGCTGTACATGTGCAACTGATGTGAAGCATCAAAGGAAAGCTTTTGAGAACTAAACTATCATGGGGACCACCATCTGATCTCTGGGTAGTATAAACGCAAGGTGAAGCCAAGTATCACTTCAAAGTGATAGAAAACTAGTCTGATATTAAAAGCATGTGACATGCTTATTGAACACTGAGGTTAATACATGGTCTGAACAAAACCAGTGTGAGAAGCAAACTGATCAAAGATTTATACTAAAGAAAGTACAGCTGAAGCTACCTCTGTTCTATACCTTGCATCCTTGTCAAACCTGTAAATAAAAACTATGTATGAACAAATAAATAAATAAAACCATGATCTCCTGAAGATGGATCAGGACTTGTGGTCTGAATCTAATCAGATTGATTGCTTGCTAAAATATTCTTCAGAGGATTTTACCATGCTCCAGAGTCTCATAAAACAATATTCAAAATATATAAAATACAGTCTATAATTAATCAACATACAAAGAACCAGGAAAATCTCAGCACTTCTCAAGGGAAAAGATAACATGTCAATCCTAAGATGCTCAAACTGTGGAAATATCAAAGACTTTAAAGCAATTATTATAACCAACTTCTGTGAAGTAAGGGAGAACACTATTGAAAAAAATCAACAGATAAAAGTTCTCAGCAAAGAAGCTGAAAGAATAACCAAAGAACCAAGTTGAAATTTTAGAACTGAGAAGCCCTATTGAAGGGGCCCAATGTAAATGACAGAACACAGTCAGTGACTTCTCCCCTCTCTTGAAAATAGATCAACAGGAACTATTGAATCAGAACATAAAAGAGAAAAAAATGATTTTAAAAAATGAATAGGGCCTCAGAAACTAGTGGGACATATATCAAAGTGTCTAACATTCAGGTCACTGGAGTCCCAGAAGGGAAGGAGATAGAGCTTGGTACAGAAAAAAATTTTGGAAAAGATCATAGCTGAAACTTCCCATAGTAGGTAAACAACATGTATTTACAGATTCAAGAAACTAAGTGAAAATTAAATAGGACAAACTCAAAGAACACTTATCCAGAAAATATAATACAACTGCTGAAAACCAAAGATTTCTAGAAAAGTATCTTGAAAGTAACTGGATAAAAACATCACAAAAGAGAAAATAGGAAAGATAAAACAGAAAACAAATAACAAAATGCAGACCTTTAAACATGACAATTACATTAATTGCAAATGGTCTAGCCATACCAGTTAAAAGACAAAGATTGTGGTTGCCAGGGCTGAGTGAAGAGGGGAATGGAGTGTGACTGCTTAATGGGCAATAGGGTCTCTCTTAAGGGTGATGAAAATGTTTCAGTATTAGAGAATGGTGATGACTGCACAATATTGTGAAGGCACTAGAAGTCACTGAATTATATACTTCAAAATGGTTAAAACAGTGAATTTTATCTTGATAAAAAATTAAGGGGATGGAAAAAAGATACATCACACAAATACTAATTAGGTCAAAGCTGGAGCTCTAATATGACATGATTTTAAGATAAAGCTTGTGTTATCAAGGTATTTCGGTATTCATGAGAGGACAGACACATTGATCAATGAATCAGTATAGAAACTTCAGAAACTGACCCATACTGATATACCAATTAGCTTTTTACAAAGATGCAAAGGTAATTCAAATGGAGAGCAGTCTATTCAACAAATGATGCAGGAATAATTGGGCATCCTTTAAAAACTGAACTTCAACATATAAACACTTTTAATGAAAATTAGAATGGATCATAGATCTAAATGTACAATGAAAACAAAATATTTAGAAGAAATAATAGAAAAATCATTGTGACCTTGGATTAGACAAAGCATTTTAGAGAAAACATGAAAAGTAAGATCCATAAATAAAAAGTTTTGATATGTTGAACTTTATAAAAACTAAAACTTTTTCTCTAGAGAAGACACTGTTATAAGAATGAAAAGATAAGCTACAGACTAGAGAAAATATCTGCAAATTGCATGTCTAATAAACGATTTGCATTTGGAATATACAAAGAATTTTTAAAGCTCAACAATAAAAGACAACAATTTAGTTTTTAAAAAATTCACAAAATATCTGAATAGGAACTATACTGAAGGCAATATACAGCTATCAAATAAGCCCATAAAAAGAGGCTCAACATTATTGGTCATCAGTAAAATGCAAATAAAATTACAATAAAATACCACCACACACCTATTAGATTGGCTTAAATTTAGAAAAACATTACAAATACAGATAAGAACCAGCAAAGATACAAAGGAACTCTCTACTCTTGTACATCTGGTGGTAATGCAAAAATGGTACAGCCATTCTGGAAATCTGTTTGGCAATTTTCTATAAAGTTAAATAAACATACATTAGCATGTGACCTAACAAATCTATTCCTAAAGAAATGAAAACATACATTTACACAAAACCCTGTATACAAATGCTTACAGTAGCACTACTCATAATCATCAGAAACCAGAAACAACCTAAATGTCTTTCAACAGGTGATAGATAAGCAAATCATGGTACTGCTCATGCAGTGGATGCTCAGGGGTAGAAAGCAATTAGGTCCTAATGCATGCAACCATGTGGATGACCTTACATGCAGCTAAGTGAAAGAAGCCAGGCTTAAAAAGTTACGTACTATCTGATCCCATGTGGATGGCATTCTGGAAAAAAATAAAACAATAGAGACAGAGAACAGAAGGTAAATGCCAGGGGTTAATGGGAGTGGGGGTAAGTGGACTACAAAAGGGGCAACACAAGGAAGCTTTTCATGGTGGGGGAATTATTCTGTGTCTTGACTGTGGTACATCTATGACTCCACGTTTCTTGAAACAGCAATGTACATCAAATAAAAGTGAATTGTACTGTATATAAATTAATAGCAAATGTAAAAAGCACAGAGGCACAAAGAGACACAGACTACTCGTTGCAAAATAAATGAGTCACAGGTGAGAAATATGTAGTACAGAGAATACAGTCAATAACTATGTAATATCTTTGAAGGGGAATATAGTCAGTAACTAAGTGATATCTTTGCATTGTGACATTATCATAACTAGATTTATCATGGTGATCATTTTGAAACCCACAGAAATATCAAATTTGTTGTAAGTAACAGGAACTAACATAGTGCTGTAGGTCAAATGTAATTAACACTATATATGAAGGTTAAAGTGAATCATAAGTTCTCATCACAAGGAAAAATTTTTTTCTATTTGATTAATTTTGTATCTATATGAGATGATGTATGTTCACTAAACTTACTATGATAATCATTTCATGATCTACATAAGTCAAATCATTATGCCATATACCTTTCAACTTAAACAGTGCTATATGTCAATTATATCTCAAAAAACTGGAAGAAAAAAATTATACACACCACTCTCCTTTTTCAAGTGTGGAAGCAGAGACTGTACAATATTTCACTGTAAATATACTATACTTTCCAAAAAAACCCTTTTTTATGTTTCATAAAAATCCTATAACTTAAATTGTACACCTCCATTTATCTTGATTTTTAAAGATTAGGAAATGTATGTTGATATGAAGATAAATGTTTAATAAATGTATTGGGACAGGAATAAAACTATATCCTGACCATTCTAACCTCTCTGCTATAACAACCTACTTTCTCCTGCTGGTGAAAACTGACCCAAGTGAAGTCAGAGGTTAGTTTCTCTCGTGCACACAGAAATCCAGAGCTCCCAGCTCCTGTTCAGAAGGCCACCCACAGCACCTGGGAAAGTCTATCTCAATTCAAATCTTACCACACCAATGCTTTCAAATGAAAAAATGGCTGTTCCAAAGAAGAGAGAGTAGGTCTTCCAATTTGCTACCAGTGGCAACTGGCGGGGGTCTGGAATTTCCTATGAGAGAGAGAAATATGATAAGACATGTATTCTTAAAGCATGTTTGGGCTCCCTTAAGAGGGAGAGTATTCTGAGAGTATACCTGAATTATAAGAACAAAAAGTTGAATGTCAAGAAATTCATAAAACTTCAAAAGGAAGCAGGCAACAACTAAAGTTGATTTTAACACTGCCCAATACCAAAGAGCCAGAGGGAAGAAAGATTGAGGTATTATCAGAGTATTGAGTATCAGGATCTCATGGAGGGTGTCTAATTTATCAGAATTCTCCAGAAGAAAATCTTATACAACACAGGTTAGCACTAGTCTAAAGTGCCCAAGAACATTTTGCATGTACCAGTGGATACAGATGTTGGAAATCACTGTGACTACAGTTACAGTGATATTCTAGGGAGCCCAAAGTATAGTAAGTTAGCTAAGTGTTAAAGTTTCCTTTTCTTCTTCAGTGAGCTATAAATAGAAGGAAAGTGTGTGGAATAAATATTTTATTAGAGTACCTTGTGATCTACTGTGACAGATCAAAATGACAGAACCATTTCTCTAACTGAGCAACCTCTGGAATAGCCCAAAAATTAATCAGAAGTAGCTGTTTCATTGGGGAATTCAATTTTGTAGAATCTATCAATATTGCTTTAAGACTCATCTGTGTTTATCCTAAAATATTTGGCTAATCTGTTACCTTTACTAAATTCTATGGACAATATAACTTTTTTCTTGTGACTTCTGAAAGAAGGAAACATCTGAAAGGTATTATACCTAATACCTTTCAGATGTTTTATAGATTATACTACCTGGGCCTTTTGGGTTTAAATTTCTATGTAGTCTTGTCTATTATAAAATAAAAATTAGAAAGGATAGAAAAGTAGGAAATTAATGGAAAATCAATACCCATAACTCAACTTCAAAGATGTGTGATATACATCATGATAGCTTCATTTGTGGTCTTTCAAGGCTATTTATACCTCTACAACTAAATATTAGTTGTCATTGTTTGCTCTTGAACTTCCTAGGGATAATTTTGGAATTACTTGGACCTGCAGCTTAGAGGATATAAGACTAGTTCAATAAAGTTTAGCTCTGGTAGAAAATCCTGCTTTTTATTTGCCTTCTGCTGCTCTCCAACTGTTATAGAAATGGTCTGTAGTTCACCAATCAAGATATTTTCCTGGCAAAGGACAGTTCTCCTAAAACCAGGATTTGATATAAAATGAGTATTGGAGAAGCTACATGAAAGAAGAGATATCCTGAAGAATGAGAGTGCACAGAGACATCTTTGTGGAAGAAATCCTACAATAAAGTGAGTTTTAAGCTGCAGACTGAAGTGCATACATACCTACCCTTAGGGATGGCCCCAAGTGTCAGTCTATCATTGATAAAATGCTCTGCTCAATGGAGGAGTCAGAGTGTGGTATGCTAACCTGGACGATGTACTGGACAATGATGATCAAGCTGATCAGCATGGTGATGTTGGCCAACAGGGAGAAGACAGTCAGGACCCTGAGGTTCCGGATGAGAACTATCAGTACCAGGAAGGGCAGGAAGGTGAGCATGTAGAGTCGAGAGTCCATGGTGGGCGTCAGAATCACTGTCTCGTAATGGCAGTTGTTGGTTGTGCTATTAACTGCTTCCACTACCTGGGAGAGGAATGGGAAGAGCAATATGGCCACATGATTAGCTCAGTGCCTGGCCCATCATCAGACTCCCTCACAAACAGCTGGCATGTCTCACATGCCCAGGTCTTACAGTGAGTTAGAGTGACTTTAGGACTTCTTATTGCAAATCTTTTGCATCATACTTGCTCAAAAGAAGCTGTAGAAATAACTTTAATAAGCATAAATGCCTAAACTTAGAGTGGCTCTTCGTTGGCTTTTGGCAACCTGGAATCCATTCCTCTTGATTTTGATTTATTTTTGGTGCACTCTCTCTCATCTGAATACCGCCTTGGTGGACTGTAAGATACAATCATGTGGCAGAGCCAAAGGACTGGCCCTTGACTCAAGCAGGGGCACTCACATCTCTCCCTGGAATCTGAATCTATACCAAATGACAAAAGGCAGACCTGCCAAAGGGCAAACATTACTTCTGACAGGGAATCCCTGAGGAGAGTGCGCATCAGTTCTACCATCAACATCTCCCTTGATGGCCTGGTTCTTGTTCCCGTCCTTTTCTGAAACCCATTTTTTTAAGTGTTCTCTGTCATTTTGGATGTTAGCCAATCTTGTTCCACTAAACTTATTTTCTGCTTAAGTTCTACTGAATCTGTTTCTTCTGCTTGTAACTGAAACAGCTCATTGTTGTTTCTTAATTAGACTGACATTTTGGGTGAGAGAACTCTTCCTTGTGAGCATTGGACCATTCATTGCAGATACTTAACATCCTTGAATGCCACCCAACAGAAGCTATTAGCATCCCCCAGTCATTGTGGCAAACATGGAACAGCCCCTGTACACTATCCCCCTGGCAAAGTGGGGGTAGGTGGGAGGGTCCCACCCTCCTTTGGAATCAGCATGACTCAATGGATACAGTCTTATTGCGCAAGCAACACAATTCGTTGCAGAACAATTAGAAACTGGAGTTAGGCAAGAAGAAAATGAAGAAGGGATGGTAATCTCAGTACCCATGGGTAGCATGGTAATGGTTTGCAATATATTCATCTACACATGTTCTGCGCAATATCACAGATTACATATATTACACACATCCTTTTTAAAAGACCGTAATTATACCATATACTCTTATTTTGAAATCTCCTTTTCATTTAACAACTCATGAATACATAGATCAATTGTCAAGTCTTGTTTTTTTTGGATTCCTTACTATAATAGGAAAAATACTTGGAAAATTGGCCAGGTATTCAAAGCCTGCCGTAAATGGACTCATTCAACTGTGAAGGCTCTTCCTCTCCTAAGGCCCACACCTTCTTCTATAACCACTTGTACTGCCTTTCCTGAGAAAGTCCCATACATTCCTGCCTCCAGGTGTTTATTCCTCCTCCCACCTTGATCGCCAGCACTTCTTCAACCTACCTTTCAACGCCCAGCTCAGATGCATCTTCTCAAGGGAGCCTTCCCTTGCTCCAGCAATTTCTCCTGCTCCCATACATTTCTGCACCTTAGTCCACAATTAAGCATGCCCAACTTCAGGGTATTAATGGAGTCCTGATCCAGCACCAAGATATTATATTGATATTTAGCTTTATTCATATGCCTCAGAGCACATCCCCACTTAGTCTACAAAGTCCTTGAGACAACGCTCACCTTGTCTCTAGGCAGATGACTGACAAAGTTCTGCTAATGTCAGACTGATTTCTGAGCAGCAACGTGGCAATTAAGAGCCTTCAAATCAAACTCCCTGATCCACTGATTTTACATAAAATATACATTTACTAAAGAAATAAACAGGTATACAAAGATTTGTACAGATTATAGTAGAAAAACAAAGGGAAACAAAATATCAGATGATAAAAGATTAAGTCTTCAGTGTGATTGAAAATTATAAAACTATTAAAAATTATTCTAAAGACTTTCCTGGTGATCCAGTGGCTAAGACTCCTCGCTCCTAATGCAGGGGGCTTGGGTTCCATCCCTGGCCAGGGAACTAGATCCCACATGCTGCAATGAAGACCAAAGATCCCATGTGTCACAATTAAGACTTTGTGTAGCCAGATAAATAAAAATTTTAAAATTATACAAAAAATTTTAAGAACACTGAAAAATGCTAATCAATGAATGCTCCTTTTAGACAACAACAAGACTTCCCTGGTGGTGTAGTGGATAATAATCTGCCTGCTAATGCTGTGGACACGGGTTTGATGCCTGGTCCAGGAAAATCCCACTTGCCATGGAGCAACTAAGCCCGTGTGCCACTACTACTCAGCCTGCATGCTGCATGCACTGACCTGTGCTCTAGCGCCTGAGCTCTGCAACTAGAAGAGCCACCGCAATAAGAAGCCTGTGGTCTGCAACAAAGATTAGCCCCTGCTTCCCACAACCAGAGAAAACCTGCATGCAGCAACAAAGACCTAGCACAACCAAAAAAAAGAAGGAAGAAATATACAAACTTCCAATAAATATATGAAAAGATTCTTGAACTCCCTAGTAATAAATAAACACAATAAAGGGCAACCAAAATGTCATTAAAAATAAAACAATACCAATGAGTGTTAGATTAAGAATACTTTTGTTTTACTTTGAGAAGCAGTATAGCATAGTGTTTAAAAGATAGAGCTGTGATGTTAAAAGGCCTATATTTTTAACCTTTGCTCTGTGACCCTATTTATAGAAATTATAGAGTTCATAGCATCAGTTTTCTCACCTGCAAGATGGGAATAACTGCAGTACCTACTCTGATAAGATCACGTGTGCTTAGTCACTCAGTCGTGTCCAACTCTTTGCAACCCCATGGACTGTAGCCCACTGGGCTCCTCTGTCCATGGGGATTCTCCAGGCAAGAACACTGGAGTGGGTTGCCAGGCCCTCCTCCAGGGGATCTTCCCAACCCAGGGATTAAACTGAGGTCTCCCGCATTTCAGGCAGATTCTTTACCATCTGAGCCACCAGGGAAGCTCCTGATAAGACCATGGAGAGAACTAAATGAGGGAAAGCTTATAAAATGATCAGCATTATACCTGACACATAATAGAAGCTAACTTTGAATTCTTACTATTTTTTCCTTCAATTTAATTTTCTTTTCTTACATTTCCAAATTTCTGATACTACATTAAGCAAAAAAAAAAAAGCCTAAAGAACAGTGTTCTTTGTTAAGCTTATTGATTGACTAAGGATGATCTCTGTTACTACTCATATTATTTTGCTCAAATTGCTACGACATAACCTCTAGGTCATATTGAAAGAATTTCTTGGGGATAAAAACTGTTAAACCATAAAGATGAAGCAATTAAAGGTAATAAAGATGACCCAAAGATTAGGCATCATTTGAAAAGAGCTGTTATCAGTTTAAGAAGAGTTAAGGATGATTAAGACAACTCTTGGACAAAAGGTACTGTGGGAAAGTAACCACTTACAGAAATCTGCAGATATGTGAACTGGGGGAAGTCTGTGTTCACTGATAACATCTAGTTTACCTTCCTTTGTATGATGAGAATATGCATGTGCATGCATGCTCAGTCCTATCTAACTCTTCAACCCCATGGACTATAGCCTTCATTGTATGATGAGAATATGTGTGTGCATGCATGCTCAGTCCTATCTAACTCTGCAACCCCATGGACTATAGCCTTCATTGTATGATGAGAATATGTGTGTGCATGCATGCTCAGTCCTATCTAACTCTGCAACCCCATGGACTATAGCCTTCATTGTATGATGAGAATATGTGTGTGCATGCATGCTCAGTCCTATCTAACTCTGCAACCCCATGGACTATAGCCTACCAGGCTCTTCTGTCCATGGGATTTCCCAGGCAACAATACTGGAGTGGGTTGCCATTTCCTTCTCCAGAGGATCTTACTGACCCAGGGACTGAACTCTCCTTTCTTGTATCTCCTGCATTGGCAGACAGATTCTTTACCACTGTGCCACCTGGGAAGCCCCATGATGAGGACACTAGGGCCCAAAGAGAAGAAGCCATTTGTTGAACAACTAAAAAGAGAGGACCCTCCTTTTGCAGATCTTTTTCCCTCTCACCTTCTCTAGAAGACTCTACCTGTTTTAAATTATCAGCCAGAAACACAATGTACACGCAGCAGAAGCCCATCTGGGTGACTATAAGAAAGAAGCTCACGATATACCTGAAAGAGAGCAGAGAGAAAGAAAAAACTTGTTATAAAAGAAGAATTGACTTGTCATTTCCACTTCTGTCCTCAGGGGTTGGTGATCCTAGACCAGCACCCTCGGTCCTGCCACCACAATCAACAATGGGGTAGTAAGAAGGGATGTAACAATAGTTCTTTTAAAAACATGTTTCTCAATCACCCCCACACTCTCAGCTCAGCAAGTGGTAAAATTCTTCATTGTCAGAAACCTTGCCCCATACCCAGCTCTGTGTTGATATTAACCGATATAAGGCAGTAGGGTCAGCTTATTAGCGATCATTAAAACTTTTTCCTACCAATGCCAGACACCATATTAGGCACTAAGGATACACAGACAAATAACATATGGCCCTGTCCTCTACTGGTTGAGAGATTAGTGGATGAGATAGACCAAAAATAATAATAATAATGATAAATAACATGGTCTTTTAATTTTTATTTATTTATTATTTTATTAACATGGTCCTAAAGGCCATGGTAAAAAGGACAATTTACCTAAATTAGGGAGCAGACAGCCTTTTTAGAAAAACCAATACCTGAGCAGAGTCCCTTGGGAAGAGGAAGAAAGAGGAGAGAAAGAAAAGGAATAAGGAGGAGGAGCAGATGGTGAGGAGGAAGTGATTAAAAAGCATTTCAGCAGAGGCATTAGGCAGAGTTCTACAGTGGCCATGTGGAGAGTCCACTTGGGGGCCAAGACTGCAGGTGGGAAGACCTGATAACGGAGGTGAAAGAGGGCAGCCACTTGGACAAAGCCATGGTTATCAGAATGAGAGAACAGAAAGCGTTTTAAGAGACACCAGGTAACAAAAACGTAATCCCTGGTGACCACCTACATCCAGGGAAAGGAAAAAGGAAATGACCTAAGGTAAGTGCCAAGTTTTTTGGCCTGGACAACAAAATGAACAGGGAAACTCAGAAGGAATAAGAGGTTTTAGGAAAGGAGAGGAATGGCACATTCAGTACTTGAATGGTTAAGCTTGAGGTTCCTACAGGAGACATTCAGCCATATACTGGGATCTGAAAATGCTGATTTGTCCAGGAAATTGACAAATTATTCATCCACGTAATGGATCAAGGACAAAATACCTTTATTCAGGTAGTGGATAAATCCTTGAGAAGGTGAATCAGTGTTGGAAAGTGTACAGAGAAAGAAGAAAAGGCAGCATTCCAAACCCTAGAGAATATCAACATTTAAAAGGAGAATAGAAACAAAAAAGCCTGCAAAGTAATGGCCAGAGAGGTAGGTGGGGAAACTAGGGTGAAAAGGGGCTTAACAGAAGTCAAGTGTAGAGAAAACGTTCAAAGAAGAGAACAGTCAGTTGTCCCTACTGCCTCTGAGAGGTTCTCTGGGGGCAAAGAAAGTGTATCAGGGATTTCTTTTAGGACATTGGTGGAAAGGACTTTGGTAGAAGTATATGACAGGAGAGCCAGGGGACGCATGAAGGAGGTGTGATGGGGTGTGTGGAAGCAAAGTCAGAGGGCGAGCTTTTCTTTCATGAAGTTAGGGTGTGAGTTTCAGTGTTGAAGGTGCCCCTTTTGTTCCTCACTGTAAACCCACTGGTTAAAGTACTTCCTAATACACTGCAGGTATTTAGTAGTATGTATCTGCTAAATAATCAGAAAATGAGTATGAGATAGAGGGTGGTATATGGTCCAGGGGGCCTTTATTAATTTATTTATTTTTAAGATGGAGATATAGGAACACATTAAAACGCTGGGAGGAAGAATTCATAGTTCAAAAAGAAGTTCAGGTTATAGGAGAGGAGATAATTAATGGAGTGGTGTTCTTAAATAGAGCAGGAAAATCCACCTTATATGCTCAACAATGAGTCGAAGGATCTGAGGGGTTTCGACAGACGAAGCCTCCTCCTCTTGGGTTACACAGTTGGGAAAATCCTGGTAATTATCCCATAACCTTTCTAGTCTGCTCATAGACTGAATTTATAATGCAATGTGTGAAGGGGCTTTGGGTCAAGAGAGGCACCAGACCCATGATGCTCATGGGCAAAGCACACCTCAGGTAGTGCAATTTGGAGTATCACAGTTCAAAAGAGACTTTGATAATCTAGAGATGTGCAGAAAAGAGTAGAGAAGGTGGGGAGAGGTCTGAAAATGAAGACAAAAGAGTAGACTTAGTCCCAAGTACCAGGGAACAGAGGCTTCCCAGGTGGCTCAGTGGTAAAAAATCCATCTGCAATGCAGGAGACATGGGTTTGATCCCAGGCAAGATCCCCTGGAGGAGGGCATGGCAGCCCACTCCAGTATTCTTGCTTGGGAAATCCCATGGACAGAGGAGCCTGGTGGGCTACAGTCCATGGGGTTGCAAAGAATTTGACATGACTTAGTGACTAAACAAGAAAAACCAGGGGACAGAAGGTATTGATTTTCTACCATCTCTGAAAGCAAAAAACGTGAGAGTTGCAGGAGGAAGACTTGAGCTCACCAAGGGATCAATGTCTTGGTTTTTTTGTCTATTTTCTTCTCATTATTTACTTTCTCCCTAAGAGATCTTTTCTGTCCCCTGGCTTCATAGCTAATGACTTCAATTCAGTGTCTCCTGCATGAAGATAGGTTCAAACCTATACATATAACTACCCACTTGATGCAACTGCTCATATATCCAAAACAGAAGTCACCAGAAGTCTACCTTGGCACTTTCCTTTCCCCACAACCCGAAGATCCAAATAATGACCAAATTCACTTTTTTCCATTCGCACTGCCGCCAGCCTGGACCCAGCCTTCACTGTCATCTGCCACCAGGATGTTGTCAATAGCCCCTTCATGGGCCTAAGTATACTTTTGCTTCCCTACAATTTATTCTCCTAAAGAAGCCAGAGAGACCTTCAGGTAATGCAAATATGATTAAAACAGGAAAGCCTCTGATTAAAACCCTCCAAAGGTTTCTTGGTTGCTTTTAAGAAAAGAACAAGACCTTAAAGAGGGTCTAAAATGTAGACCTTAACAGGGCCCTGGATCTTCAGCACCATCTCCCTATCTGCCATCAAGCCACCTAGTCTTTCTTTACCCTGAAACTGTCATATTCTCCCTCGTGCTTTAGGACCTTCATATTTTGGTCTTTTTCCTGGAAAGCCCCTCAGACTTCTGCCCACTTTCCCCTAGGTAATTCCTTACTCCTAAGAATGCCTTTTATCTGACCTTATCTCAACTGTTTCATCCTAGGAAGTCTACCTGAACCCACATACCTCTTCTTACCTGCTTGGGAGCAACTAGTACTTCCTTCCTTCATGGTACTTGTCCCAGTGACTATTAAGTAACTTGTGTCTTAAACTGTTTAAGGTCTGTGTTTCCCTTGGACTATGGATTCTGCAAGGGCAAAGCTTTGTTTGCCTGGTTTTCCACAGTATTTCTAGGGCCTGGTAGGCAGCTGTAACTAAATAAATGTGGTTTAATAAAAAGATGAATGAAATTAAAGTTGGACAGCAAAGGAATGAGCCTTCTGTATACATAAGGAATAAGGCTGGATCAGGCAGACTGCCACTGAACTCCTTTCATGTGAAGTCCACTGTTCTGTATCACACGAGCTAACTTTGCAGGGAAGAGGGCAGCCCCGACAGTCACATGTTCTTCATACTTTGGGCAAAGCAAGAATAAGATACCTTCCCCAGTGTGCGTGGTTCCGGAGCCAGGCGCTGGGGTTGGCTTCTAGTCCATGCATCACTGTATCCCCATAATCCATAAAGGGCTTATTGAACCTGCAGAAGAGAGTGCATACAGTTACCAGGAGGCAGTTTAACCTAAGATCACATACTGAAACGTCAGGAGACATATAGCAAGGCAGAACCCAGCTGAATGGAAAGAAAACTGGGGCAGGCACCCGAGTTCTAGTTCAGACTTTTGACACCTGGTGGTATTTCCCCAATGGCTTGTTTTCCTCACCCGTCAGTTGGGGCGGTGACTACATAACAAGGGTAATAACACACATATTGCATGGGTACAGGTGTTCTCATCTCCATGATTCTATTGGATCCTCATGACAATTCTCTGAGGCTCGGTTAGGCATGGATTGTTTATGTCCAGTTTACAGATGAGCCAACTGGATAAGCACAATGGTCTGACTGAGAACAGCTAATGAGTCACACAGCAGAGCCTCCTTAGGTCCCTGCCCCAATTGCTTTTCTGTTTTTCTGGGCCTTGTTGAAGGAAATTAAGAAGTGAAATCTTATTACATGGGATGTTTCTGGGATGTCCCTGAAAACCAAGTACTGAGGGAGTTGACAAAATGCTATTTTCCTCACCTGTGGCAGAAGTGCCGGGCACACCTGATCAGGATGTGCATACAGTGGCAGGAGATGAGCCCCATGGCCAGCAAACCGAGTGGGCCCATCTGGAGGACAGGCCAAGGGGCAAGGGAAGAGAGGAGAGAATGAGTTTGTGAGTAACACGGAGAGGAGAGATTTGGTAGCGCAGATACTATTCAGGAATCAGAGAACTTTCTAGCAAACTGGTTTGTGAGCCCTTTTTAGCAGTAACATTTATTCTCTCTTTTCTTTTTTCTTTCTTGAAGTATAGTTGGCTTACAATGTTATGTATTCTTTCAAATGTGATCTCAAGTAGCACTCCAATAAAGTGCAAAAAGCAATTACAATGAGGTGCTGTGGTGGGAGTAAGGGACTCAGAATTCTGATCCTTGTGGGTTCTGAGTGTCCCTGAGAGCTAGTGCTCTATAGAGCATAGTTGGAAAACAAGCTATGGTCCAACCCTAGCATTGCACAAGGGAGGAAACTGACACCTGGACTGTGGATGACTGACTTGCTGCTGCTGCTGCTGCTGCTGCTAGGTTGCTTCAGGCGTGTCTGACTCTGTGCGACCCCATAGACGGCAGCCCACCAGGCTCTGCTGTCCCTGGGATTCTCCAGGCAAGAACACTGGAGTGGGTTGCCATTTCGTTCTCCAATGCATGAAAGTGAAAAGTGAAAGTGAAGTCACTCAGTTGTGTCTGACTCCTAGTGACCCCATGGACTGCAGCCCACCAGGCTCCTCCGCCCATGGGATTTTCCAGACAAGAGTACTGGAGTGGGGTGCCATTGCCTTCTCCAGACTGACTTGCTAAGGCCACTCAAAGTCTGTGACAGAGCCAGAATTCAAACCCAGGTTAGATGTCTAGACTCCAAGTTGCATTTTAGAAAGATTGCTCACTGTAGGCCCACGTAAACCCTGTCCTCCTACTCCCAGCTACCATCCAGTTATACTGAACCCACCTTCAGCAGCCCCTCTTACCAGGATGCCTGCATTCCTCATAGCCAGTGGGAGTCCCAGGACCCCTGTGCCTATGTTACCTTTCACCAGGTGAACCAAGGTCTGGAATGCTCTAAAGAAGAGGAAAAAGACATTAGCATGTGGGTGCACAGAGGTGAGGAGATCCAACAGGCATCCTATTCCAGCATGCCATGCCTGAGTTGAGCTGGTCCATAAGTAGACTCCTGTCTGTATCTCAGTCCCCATGGTCTTTTCTGGCACTCTGGATCTCTTGTAGGGTGACCAAGCATCCCAATTTGCCCTGCACTATCCTGGTTTTAGGGGCTTCTCCGAAGTGTCTGCCTACAATGCGGGAGACCCAGGTTCAATCTCTGGGTTGGGAAGATCTCCTGGAGAAGGAAATGGCAACCCACTCCAGTATTCTTGCCTGGAAAATCCCATGGATGGAGGAACCTGGTAGGCCACAGTCCATGGGGTTGCAAAGAGTCGGACACGACTGAGCGACTTCACTTTCTTTCTTTCTGGTGGCTCAGTGGTAAAGAATCTGCTTGCAGTGCAGGAGACGCAGGTTTGATCCCTGGGTTGGGAAGATCCCCTGGAGGAGGGCATGGCAACCCACTCCAACATTGCTGCCTGGAGAATCCCTTGGACAGAGGAGCCTGGCGGGCTACAGTCCATGGGGTCGCAGAATCAGACATGACTGAAGTGACTTAGCATGCACGCATTGGTTTTAACAGCTCACACTTAACATATGCCATTAGAACACTTACTATAATATATAACAGACATTATGCTAAGGATTTCAGGTATTATCTCATTTAATCTTCTTGTGATGATGAGAAAGTAGGTTATTACCTTTATTTTGCAGATGAAGAAACTGAGGAATAGAGATTTTTAAAAATAGACTTATCTAAGGATGTGTGCATGCTAATTCATTTAAGTTGCGTCCAACTCTTTGCAGCCCCATTGACTATCTAAGGATATTCTGGGTATATATACCCAGAAACTGTCTCAGAGTCTCTGTTCTTCACCCTACTTCTACTGGGCCGTCTCCAGGAAAGGATGAGTTAAAGAGACAGCCCCATTTCATAATGGAGGGAGCTAAGGTTCAGAGAGGGCCCACAGTCACAGTACCATTAGCAGATACAGAACTGAACTCAGAAGAAAGGGGAAAGGGGAGGCAGCAAGCAGAAATCATGTGACTTCTGGTAAAGAAATCAAGTGACTTGGGCCCCCAGATGGATATCTGCTGGGACAGGGTAATTTTGGGTTTGGGCTCCAGAGGAATTTTTTTTTCCCCTCAGGCCAGGACATCAAACTGGGGAATGGCAAGTCTCCTCCCACCTCCAACAAAACAAAACCCAAATTTCAGAACTTTCTTTAAGACAGAATGCGAAGGTAGTCCAGAAGACAAGGTGTAAACCATTAGGGAGAAATATATACTCTCTTTGATGGTGAATTAACAACCTTCATAGCTCTTTGAAAAAGAAAGTGAAAGTGAAGTCAGTCGTGTTCGACTCTTTGCAACCCTGTGGACTGTAGCCTACCAGGCTCCTCGGTCCATGGGATTCTCCAGGCAAGAATACTGGAGTGGCTTGCCACTTCCTTCTCCAGGGCATTTTCCTGACCCAGGGATTGAACCTAGGCCTCCCACATTGGAGGCAGATTCTTTAACCTCTGAGCCACCAGGGAAGCTAGACCAGGTTAAACTGAGTATCGGGCTTACAAATTCAGAAACTTCAGCACTTTCTCATGAGAGCCTTCCAGTAAGGAGACTTACTGTGCAAAATGGCCGAAGTACTCTGGAAAAAGCCTGGTCTCCTGGGTTGGACAAATCAGGGATTAAAACCCAAGGCTGGACTTCCGTGGTAGTCCAGTGGTTAAGACTCCATGCTTCCACTGGAGGGGGCTTGGGTTCAATCCCTGGTTGGGGAACCAAGATCCCAACCAGATCTTGGTGTACATAGCCTGGCCAAAAACAAACAAACAAACAAACGAAAAACCCAAGGCTTTTTAACTAGCTGTGTTATCGTAGGCAGCATGTCTGTTTTGCTATGCCTCTATAAACATTAGGAGGAATGGTATTTTTTGAAAGACCTCTCCCAAACACTTGTATCTTTATATTAATCCCTGAATCCTGTAGCTTCCTGAGGAACTGCCCATTGACTTGTTAAGGGTTAAAGAGAAAAACTGCGGGGGAAAGAAAGAGGGTGGGAGAGTCTTTGCATGCTTTTCTCTCACCCTGTGGGTGTCAACATTGCTGACAGAGCACTGCACCCCATGGCTCTCCAATGATGGGTTTGTTTGGCAACCACGGTCAATGGGTCACTTGGAAATTTCTATCTAAAGGACTTAGGAAATCAGAATTTAACTTTAGACCACTCAGGCAACTTAATAATGTGGTGAACTGTGCAAAGCATTGGGCTGGGAGGCAGGAGACCTGGGTGCTAGTCCTAACTCCTTTGGTGACTCTGGAATATCATTATAGTTGTGGCAGTCAGCTTGCAGGTATTGCACTTGGGGGCTTCCTCCACGATGTCCTTTGCAGCCAACCTGGGAGGAGCTGACTGTTATTTCACAGGGGAGAGTCTAGAGTACTGAGAAGTTCTATCACTTGCTCTGGCTGGTAAGTAGCTCAAGTGGGAATTCAAACCCAGGTGAATGTACTCCACAGGTACCATACTTACTTGACCTGTTTATTACCTCCCTCCAAATTAGGAGCAAGTTCTGACTTGCTTTATATTTTTGATTCTTACATAGCTAAAATTACCATTAAACTATGTTTTAGCTCAGGAGATAAGAGCTAACTGGTTCCCTCAAGGTCTCTGATTGAGAAATACCCCACCTCAGGGACTTCCAACCAGTCCATTCTAAAGGAGATCAGTCCTGAGTGTTCATTGGAAGGACTGATATTGAAGCTGAAACTCCAACACTTTGGCCACCTGATGCGAAGAGCTGACTTATTTGAAAAGACCCTGATGCTGGAAAAGACTGAGGGCAGGAGGAGAAGGGGACGACAGAGGATGAAATGGTTGGATGACATCACTGACTCAATAGACATGGGTTTGGGTAGACTCCAGCATTTGGTGATGGATAGGGAGGCCTGGCGTGCAGCAGTTCATGGGGTCGCAAAGTCGGACATGACAGAATGACTGAACTGAACTGAACTGAACAGGGACTTCCCTGGTGGTCCAGTGGTTAAGACTTTGCTTCCAATTAGAGGCTTGAGGTTCAATCCCTGGTTGAGGAACTAAGGTCTCATATGTCCCATGGTGTGGAAAAAAATTTTTTTAAATAATAAAAACTCTGAAATACCCCACCTCAGCAGTGGATGGTCCCAAGTCCTGAAGGGCTCACTCTCAGTATTGCGAATTCTTAGCAATTCCCAGGACTAGTCCTGGGGCAAGTGAACCATGTCATAATGTCGGTCATTGTGTCCATCCCTGAATCGTCCTGCAGGGTGGCATGGGAGCAGCTTTGCCTGCCCCTTTGTCATGACTTCTCCCTCTTTGCTGTACACTGTCCCATACCCCTACAACATTCAACCTTTCAAATTTAATTTCTATAGCCACCCTCCTTAAATTCACATTGCCACCAGTGTATCCTTGTTTTGCATATGGGGATAAACTGAGGCTTAGAAAAAGAGGGAGCAGACCTTCTTGGATACATATGTCCTTTCTACTATACCGACAGGGTCAAGGTTTTCTTCATAAAGTTGCAGGATCTTTACCACCATGCCCATCAGCCACTAGCCACGCTGCTTGAAGGGTGGAGAGGAAGGGAGTTGGAGCCTGTAGCTTGGTTTCCCTGCTTTGAGTACATCCCTCCTTGTTGTGGTTTGAAAGCCTTGCCAGAGATCTCCCCTTCCCCCGACACAGACCGAGGAAGGTGGAAGAAACTAGACTCTTCTACATACTGTGCTTCTGATGTTGTCACTGCAGTTCTCAATTGAAATAGAGGCCGGGTAACTGCAGGGAGGAGGCACAATGCTTGGTTGTCTGTGGTTTTAGCTCAAGGGTCACCTTCTACACCAAGAAGCTGGGGATTCTGCCTCCCTCCCAGACATTATCAGGGCCAGCCAGAAGCAAAACTGGCTCTAGGGCTACACTTCAATAAAAATAAAATAAACTGACTTTAGGGCTGTACTTCAGTTAAAAACAAGCAAACAAACAAACAGACAGACTCTAGGGCCAGTACTGGATTCCAATCCCATCCTATCAACGAGCCAGGGCGTGGCCTGGGGTAAGGTGCCTTAGTTTCCCCATGTGCCTGTGGTGGGGGATAGATCACTATATCCTGAGGGCTTTCTGACAGTCTCCCCTCCTGCCCCTTTAAGTTCTCAAGTTGATTCAGCCTCTGACTGCATTTCTTGCAGCCTTGGTCTCCCCATGTGCACAATGCATTGGGGGTCAACACCCTTCTCAGGGTTCTTGCCACTACAAGCTTCCAGACTGGAAGAGAAATGGAGATGGCAGTAAAGAGCACTCACGTTATGCCCTTGGTCGTCTCCAAGCCGGGTGACTCGGAAGGGCTTTCATCCAAGAAACTGGAGTCTGTGTTCGGCAGCTTCTTGGCACTTTCAGGAGGGGACCTGAGGTCCAGATTGAGGTCAACAGCTTCCTGGGGATCCCTGGCACTCTTTGCCATGGACATGGCTGTTCAGAAAGAGAGGGCTCCCGGTGATGGAGGGGGAGCACTGAGCAGGAAGGTGTCCAGTCAGGTGCAAAACCCCAGCTCTGCGGCTTGCGCCTTTTTGCAGGCTCCGGCCAAGTGGGAAAGAGGCCCCGCCCACCTCCCCCGGAGGGTGTGCCTCCTGCCTGAAGAAACCCAGGGAAGACGAACAATCCCCAGACTGGGGAGGAAAGGAGGGGAGGAAAGGGGTCTCGGAAGGGAGTCATTCCTGCTTACCTAACAACAGTAGTGGCAACAGCAACTATAATACTGATCATTTTGAGGACTAATATTTTTAAGCATTTCTCTAAAGGATAGATGCTCTTCTAAGCGCTTTCCCTATATTTTCTCACTTAGTCCTATACATTAAATAGTGAGGAAATCAGGCTCTGAACTAAAAGGACCTGCCTAAGGTCACATAATTAAAAAAGTGACAGAGTAGGGATGAGAGCTCAACACATCCATCCAGTTTTTTAGCCAATAACCCATGTCTACCTCCAAGAGAACGCCTACCCTTCTCCACCTCCACAGGGGCAGGGGCCCCACTTCCCACTGGCTGCATATCTGCTGTAAGGCATCCTTCTAGGAGCTCCCCTTTATTAAGTTGGGAAAAAAAGGAACCTCACTTACTCACCTCTAACTACTTCTTACCTTTTGTGAGGATTCAGGGAGAGAGGAGGATTCTTTCAGAAAGGGTCAGAGAGGCAGAGATTCCTCAACCCCGAGGGAGTGAGATGCCTAAAGTCACGTGACCGTCAAACAGAACTGTGCGGCTAAAGAAGGCTTTGGAGGTTTCTCTTGTGTTCCATTCTCTGTCATTATCTCTGCTTCAGTGACAGATGAATGGGCCAAAATTTCCTCCTCCCTCAAAATTACAGCACTTTGCTCAAGCCATACCATTCTCTACATAATTATCTCATGTGCCACGAGCTTTATTTAGGTGATCGTACAGCCAACTGGTAGCATCTGAAACATATTTGTCTGGGTTCCTCCCTTACATGGTACCCTTTCCAAGGTCCTACATGCAATTTTGAATTTGTAATTTTGTGATCTTTTTCTTAAGGAGGCTCTCTCCACTGGTAACTGCTATCCCAACCCCCTTCCCAGTGGTATAAACTTCAGACTCCACAAAGCCTATCTACTTCTCCGGGTAGCACTGTTATTTTGTTTTTACAGATGTGGAAACTGAGGCTTAGGGAAGTAAAGAATAGCTTGCCCACAGCCACGGCAAATCCTCAGCAGACCCCAAACTCTAAGCTTTGACCACTACCCTGAACGTTTGGATTGAATCCTGGCCCCAGCCCTTCAAGTTTCTCGCCCTGAATCAACAGAAACACTCACCACGGTTTGAGAAACATCCTCTGTTCACTCATCTGGCACCATTACGTGGCAGTGCTCCTGGCCTGCGTGTGGGCAGGACGCACCCTCTGGTCTGCTTGTTGCTGTTGTTCAGTCATCCAGTCATGTCTGATTCTTTGTGACCCCATGGACTGCAGCATGCCAGGCCTTCCTGTCCCTCATCATCTCCTGGAGTTTGCCCAAGTTCATGTCCATTGCATTGGTGATGCCATCCAGCCATCTCATCCTTCTGTCTTCAGTCTTTCCCAGCATCAGGGTCTTTTCCAGTGAGTTGGCTGTTCGCATCAGGGGACCAAAGTATTGGAGCATCAGCATCAGTCCTTCCAATGAATATTCAGGGTTGATTTCTCCTTGCTGTCCAAGGGACTCTCAAGTCTTGTCCAGCACCACAGTTTGAAAACATCAATTCTAAGGCACTCTGCCTTGTTTATTGGTCCAGCTCTCACAACCATATGGAAAGACCATAGCCTTGAATATATGGACCTTTGTTGGCAAAGGAATGTCTTTGCTTTTCAACACATTGTCTAGGTTTGTCATAGATTTCCTGCCAAGAAGCAATTGTCCTCTAATTTCATGGCTGCAGTCACCATCCATAGTGATTTTACAGTCCAGGATAGCACTGAGATTCCATCTTATCCACCGATAGACCTTTGTTCTTGCTCAGGCCACAGGATCAGTAAGACTGTCAAGAACCTTGAGATGTTCAGATATAAGACTAGTTTCAGGGACTTCCCTGGTGGTCCAGCGGTTAGGACTCCATGATTTCACTGCGCTGGCCCCATGTTCAATTCCTGGTCTTTGGTGAAGTAAGATCCCACAAGTTGTGCTGAGGCAAAAAAAAAAAAAAAAGACTAGTTCTTGCTTTTCTCTCCAAGTTGCGAGAAGAACCCTGAGTTAATCTTCAAACTATTGAAAACAGGGCTGACTGAATAATCAGAATTTGGCTAGGTCCCTTCCCAGATATCACTGCTTAAAAGAAAACTTGCAGGGCACTGCCTGCAGTCTTTCAACTCATACTAGCCATCAGCCAGCAAGAGGGACTCTTCCAGGATGGAGCCTCCAAAATATACCTTTCTAACACTGGCCCAGGCATATGTAGCTCTGGCCTCTACTACAGCTCTACCATAAAGTTGCTGCCATCCGGGAAAGGTACTGCTCCTCTTCCCCCCTTGGAGAAATAGGTACTAGATTAGAGAGGACCTCCAAGGAACTGAGGACCCCAGGGTCTGGGCTTTTCATTCCCAGTGGATGCTGAGATGCAAGCCCAGCTTCCCTTGGGTTGGGACCCAGACAACTTAAGTGAGGACAGTCTAAACTGCTGGATGTCTCCATAGAGGGTGGAACAAATGGGATTTAAATAGTGAAAATTTTTTATGACCCTTTAGAGTAAACAGAGAACCCTTTTTTCAGTTTTTTATGGCAGCTTGGAAACTTGGAGTATTATCAGAATCATTTAGGGAGATAATAAAGTGCACAGAGATCCAGACTTATTGAAGTAGGGAGAATTTGGGCCTTTGTACTTTTACCAAGTTTCCCAGGTGGTTCTCATACTGGCCAGAGTTTGAGTTCCACTCAGGTGGTGCAGTGGTAAAGAATCTGCCTGCCAATGCAGGAGATGCAGGAGATGTGGGTTCAATTCCTGGATCAGGAAGATCGCCTGTAGTAGGAAATGGTAACCCATTCCAGGATTCATGGAAAATCCCATGGACAGAGCAGCCTGTTGGGCTATAGTTCATGAAGTTACAAAAGAGTCAGACATGACTTAGTGACTAAACCACAGTGCATAGTAGAAACTCCAAAGTTAAACAAACAAAAAATACCCTTCAACTTACATAGTTTATGTGTTTCAAGACTTTGGGGTTCCTTATGTAAATCAAATTTCCAAATGAATTTTCAGGCCTGCCATTCCAGTTCTACAAGGATTAGGCCATTAGCCAGTGCAATCGCCCACTGACTGCACCCCTGAAGGAAATTCAGGAAGCATTCTGTACTCTGACTTGGGTCTAGATACTTAAGATGCATATCTAAAGAATAATTTCAATGAACTCAGTTTCTTATATCTTCCAATCCAAAGAAAAATACTAAAAATTTTAACTTGGAATGTGTATTTTTTTGTGATTAGCAGTAGTCTTTTGATGTTTGTGTATGTTTTTTTCCAGCAGGAAAAACTCATATATCCTGGCTCCTCCTCCCTTATCTCTTTGGATCAGTTCCTCAGAAGTATCTGAGAGGCTGTCTCCTGGGCTATAGTCCTCAGTAAGGTCCCAGAATCAAACCTACCTCACAGCTTTGACATTGTGCATTTTTCTTTCAGTCATCAGTTCTGGTGACCATGAAAGGATTCAGAGAAGGCTTTTCTCCTTGGACTGAACTCTGTGAGGGTCCAGAGTCTTTGTACTAGCAGAGGCCCCGCATGCCTGTCTGCCTCTTTTGGTGTGTCTAGACAATTTGGGTAAAACTCCTGGATCTTCGATCTCCCATTATTGCCTGGTAATCTTGTTTTATTTGGTGGTGGATAAATTCCTCGCTGTGGGGAGTAGGTTTTGCTTGATCTTAGTTTTGGAAGAGAACGTGGATTGCCTCAGCTGAAAAACACTGAGTAGGTTTAGACTGAGTGATTAGGTAGGAGATTGGCCTGTTGATTTCCTGTTGAATTGGCTACTTTAACTGAGTCTGTCAGAATAAAAGTGGAAATGTTGCACAAGTTTTCAGCTCTGAAGAAAAAAAGGGACATCTCCTCCTGGCCAGCAATGACTTTCTCAGGCAGTGAGAAACTTGCAGGAGTGGTGGAGGCAAGTCCTCATACCTTGTAGCAGTCCTGTAGAGAAACCCAGTTATTTAGTTTTTAAAAAAGAACTTGTTCCTCTGGGGAACCACATTTAACAGCTGGCCACTGAATGATCTGAGCACTGTGGTCTTAGACTACCAGAGGGAAAAATCAAGACAGGTAAACGAGCTGCAAGAACTCTACAGTGACACCTAGAGGAGTTAAGCTCACAGACAATACACTGGTCCACCACATAATTAGTACATAATTAGTAGCAGGTTTTTCCTGACAAACCAACAAATAGGAAACAAAGCTTTAAAAAAAAAAAAAAAAGGAGCAACAGATTGCTAGTTTCCCACTATCCATCCAACTAACACTCCAGCCCAGTTCACGTAAGTTACCTATGGAAATTATCCTTTCAAATACTTAATTCAGACAATTGTTATTTAATCGCTCAGTTGTATCCAACTCTGCAATCCCATGGACTGCAGCATGCCAGGCTTCCTTGTCCTTCACTATCTCCTGAGGTTTGCTCAAACTCATGTCCATTGAGTCAATGATGCCACTGAACCATCTCATCCTCTGTAGGCCTTTTCTCCTCCTACCCTCAATCTTTCCCAGCATCAGGGTCTTTTCCAATGAGTTAGTTCTTCACACCAGGTTGCCAAAGTATTGGAACTTCAGTTTCAGCATCAGTCCTTCCAATGAATATTCAGGACTGATTTCCTTTAGGACTGACTGGTTTGATCTCCTTGTTGTCCAAGGGATTCTCAAGAGTCTTCTCCAGCACCACAACGTGAAAGCATCAGTTCTTCAGTGCTCAGCCTTCTTTATGGTCCAACTCTCTTCACTTGTTAAAGAAACTGAAATATATCTGTATATGCTAACATGGAGGCATGTTCAGGAAATATTATTGTGAAATATGAAATGCTCAACACATTAAATATATCATTTTTCTAAAAATAAGAAGGAAACCACATATACACAGAATCACAGACTAACATGCAAACATAGAAAATACACATACAAACATACACACTGCTTTGGTCTGAATGTTTGTATCCCTCTGAAATTCATATATTAAAATCCTAATGCCCAATGTGATGATACTAGCATATATGGCCTTTAAGAGATGATTAGGTTATGAGGGTGGAGGCTTCATGAATGAGATTAATACTTTTGGAAAAGTAACCCAAGACAAAATGAGAAATCACAATCCACAAGAAGGTCCTCACCTGACCACGCTACTGCTCCGATCTTGGTGCTCCAGCCTCTAAAATTATGAGAAATAAAATTCTGTTATTATAAGCCACCTCATCTGAGGCATTTCATGTAGCAGAGTGAATGGACAAAGACATACACATTATATCCATGTTCATATATGCTCAAAAAAGGTCTGAAAGAATTTATAATAGTTCCTTCTATACTGTAGAAGTATAGGTGGAGACCTATGGGTGGAAAATTTTGTTTTAATTTTAAATGTTTTGATTTTCAAAGATATACATGCTATTTCTGCAGCAAAATCAAATATTTTGAAAATAAGAATGAAAGTGAAAGTGTTAGTGGCTCAGTCCTGTCCAACTCTTTGTGACTCCATGGACTATATGTAGCCCACCAGGCTCTTCTGTCCATGAAATTCTCCAGGAAAGAATAGTGGGTAGCCATTCCCTTCTCCAGGGGATCTTCCCAACCTAGGGATCAAACTTGGGTCTCTCACATTGCAGGCAGATATTTTACCATATGAGCGAGGGTGTTATAGGCCAATATCTTTGATGAATATAGATGCAAAATGTCTCAATAAAATATTAGCAAACTCAGTCCAATAACACATAAAAAATATCATGCACCTGACCAAACTGGAGTCATCCCAGGGTCACCAGGATGGTTCAATATACACAAATCAATTGTTGTGATGTACCACATTAAAAAAAAAAAAGATGACAAAAACCACCTGATAATCTCAATAGATGCAGAAAAAGCATTTGCTAAAAATTCAACATCCATTCATGATAAAAACTCTCACCAAAGTGGGCAGAGAGGAACATATCTCAACATAATAAAAGCTATTTATGACAAACCCACAACAAATAGAATACTCAATAGTGAAAAACTGAAAACCTTCCTACTAAAATCTGGAGCCAGACAAAGATGCCCACTCTCACCACTTTTATTCAACATAGTATCTGAAGTCCTAGCCACAGCAAAAGAAAAAGAAATAAAATGTATCAAATAGGAAGAGAAGAGGTAAAATTGTTGTTATCACATTTGGAAAACCCTAAAGACTCCACACAGAAGTTACTAGAACTGATAAATGAATTCAGCAAAGTAGTAGGATACAATATTAATGTACAGAAATCTGTTGTATTTCTTTACACTAACAATAAAATATCAAAAAGGAATGCAAAAAAGAAACAAACCCTTTTAAAACTGCATAAAAATACTTAGGAATAAACCTGACCAAGGAGATGAAAGGCTTATATGCTAAGAACTATAAAACATTAATAAAGGAAAATTTACATGGAACCATAAAAGACCCCAAATTGCCAAAACAATCCTGAGGAAAAAGAACAAAGCAGGAGGCATAATCCCCCCAAAACTTTAGATAATACCCAAAGCTATAGTAATCAAGACAACATGATACGGGTACAAAAAACAGATCTATGGATCAATGGGACAGAACAGAGAGTCCAGAAATAAACCCACACATCTTAAGTCATTTAACTTTTGACAGAGGAGGCAAGAATATATGATGGAGGAAACACAGTCTCTTTAGCAAGTGATGTTGGGAAAGCTGGACAGCCACATGTAAATTAATGAAGTTAGAACACACCCTCCTACCATACACAAAAACAAACTCAAAATGGCTTAAAGACTTAAATATAAGACATTATGCTGTAAAACTCTAGAACATAAGCAAAATATTCTCTGACATAAATTACACCAATGTTTTCTTCAGCCTCTCTCCCAAGGCAATAGAGATTAAAGGCAAAAATAAACAAATGGGACCTAACCAAACTTACAAGCTTTGGCACAGCAAAGAAAAACATTAACAAATGAAAAGATAACTGGGAGAAAATATTTGCAAATGATGTGACTGACAAAGGCTTAATTTACAAATTTCCAAACAGCTCATACAATTCACTAACAAAAAGACCAAGTGACCCAATCAAAAAAATGGGCAGAATATCTAAATAGACATTTCTCCAAAGAAGACATACAGATGGCCAACAGGCATATCTGGAACAAGGTCTGACACTCAGTAAGTAAGTGTTCAATGAATAAGTCTGGAGGACTCCAGTTACTCATAAGCTTTGAGGAACTCTCTTCTGTCAGGTCATCAATTCATCATCTTCTGGAATTGTGACACTAGATGGAGACTGAGCCATCAGGCCTTGAAAACTGCTTCAGCAGAAAGCGTGTAGGAAAGCTCTATGCCTAGCCCTCAGCAAAGGTTTGCTGTATAAAGGAAGGAAGCAACAGAAGCTCTCTACATTTATGAGGACTTCTAGCTTTTGTCTCCCCCTCTCAGATGTCAAACGTTCACAAGTATGTAAATACAAATCAGGCATAGACAGACAAGGGAGTTTAAATAGCGAGTAAACATATGAAGAGATGATCAACTGTATGGAAACAATGAAATGAATCTTCTTTTTCTTAAAAGGCAGGTTGGAAAGCATAAAATGTAAAACATAAAAGAGGTTTAACAATAGCAGGTGCTGGCAAAGGTGTGAGGAAAGAAGTCCTTTCATACTCTGTTCAGTTCAGTTCAGTTCAGTCGCCCAGTCGTGTCTGACTCTTTGCGACCCCACGAACCACAGCACGTCAGGTCTCCCTGTCCAATACCAATTCCTCGAGCCGACCCAAACCCATGTTCATTGAGTCGGTGATGCCATCCAACCATCTCATCCTCTGTCATCCCCTTCTCCTCCTGCCCTCAATCTTTCCCAGCATCAGGGTCTTTTCAAATGAGTCAGCTCTTTGCATGAGGTGGCCAAAGTATTGGAGTTTCAGCTTCAATATCACTCCTTCCAATGAACACCCAGAACTGATCTCCTTTAGGATGGACTAGTTGGACCTCCTTGCAGTCCAAGGGACCCTCAAGAGTCTTCTCCAACACCACAGTTCAAAATCATCAATTCTTCAGCGCTCAGCTTTCTTCACAGTCAACTCTCACATCCATACATGACCACTGGAAAAACCATAGCCTTGACTAGATGGACCTTTGTTGGCAAAGTAATGTCTCTGCTTTTGAATATGCTATCTAGGTTGCTCATAACTTTCCTTCCAAGGAGTAAGCGTCTTTCCATTTCATGGCTGCAATCAACATCTGCAGTGATTTTGCAGCCCCCCAAAATAAAGTCTCTCATTCTTTCCACTGTTTCCCCATCTATTTGTCATGAAGTGATGGGATCAGATGCCATGATCTTCATTTTCTGAATGTTGAGCTTTAAGCCAACTTTTTCACTCTCTTTTTTCACTTACATCAAGAGGCTCTTTAGTTCTTCACTTCCTGCCAAAAAGGTGGTGTCATCTGCACATCTGAGGTTATTGATATTTCTCCCTGCAATCTTGATTTCAGCTTGTGCTTCATCCAGTCCAGCATTTCTCATGATGTACTCTGCATATAAGTTGAATAAGCAGGGTGACAATATACAGCCTTGACACACTCCTTTCCATATTTGGAACTAGTCTGTTGTTCCATGTCCAGTTCTAACGGTTGCTTTTTGACATGCATATAGGTTTCTCAAGAGGCAGGTCAGGTGGTCTGGTATTCCCATCTTTTTCAGAATTTTCCACAGTTTATTGTGATCCACACAGTCAAAGGCTTTGGCATAGTCAATAAAACAGAAGTAGATGTTTTTCTGGAACTCCCTTGCTTTTTCAATGATCCAGTGGATATCGGCAATTTGATCTCTGGTTCCTCTGCCTTTTCTAAAACCAGCTTGAACATCTGGAAGTTCACGGTTCACATATTATTGATCCTGGCTTGGAGAATTTTGAGCATTGCTTTGCTAGCATGTGAGATGTGTGCAACTGTGTGGTAGTTAGAGCATTCTTTGGCATTGCCTTTCTTTGGGACTGGGGTGAAAACTGACCTTTTCCAGTCCTGTGGCTACTGCTGAGTTTTCCAAGTTTGCTGGCATATTGAGTGCAGCACTTTCACAGCATCATCTCTTTTTTTTTAATTTATTTTTTAATTTTTTTTACTTTACAATACTGCATTGGTTTTGTCATACATCAACATGAATCTGCCACGGGTGTACATAAATTCCCACTCCTGAACCCCCCTCCCACCTCCCTCCGCATACCATCCCTCTGGGTTATCCCAGTGCACCAGCCCCAAGCATCCTGTATCCTGCATCGAACCTAGACTGGCAATTCTTTTCTTATATGATATTATACATGTTTCAATGCCATTCTCCCAAATCATCCCGCCCTCTCCCTCTCCCACAGAGTCAAAAAGTCTGTTCTGTACGTCTGCCTCTCTTTTGCTGTCTCGCATACAGGGTTATCGTTACCATCTTTCTAAATTCCATATATTTCACAGCATCATCTTTTATGATTTGAAATAGCTCAACTGGAATTCCATCCCCTCCACTAGCTTTGTTTGTAGTGATGCTTCCTAAGGCCCACTTGACTTTGCATTCCAGGATGTCTGGCTCTAGGTGAGTGATTACACCATCGTGGTTATCTGGGTCATGAAGATCTTTTTTGCAAAGTTTTTCTTTATTCTTGCCACTTCTTTTTAATACCTTCTGCTTCTGTTAGGTCCATACCATTTCTGTCCTTTATTGAGCCCGTCTTTGCATGAAATGTTCCCTTGGTATCTCTAATTTTCTTGAAGAGATCTCTAGTATTTCCCATTCTATTGTTTTCCTTTATTTCTTTGCACTGATCACTAAGGAAGGCTTTCTTATCTCTCCTTGCTATTCTTTGGAACTCTGCATTCAAATGGAAACCACAAAAACCATAATCACAGAAAACTAACCAATCTGATCACATGGACCATAGCCTTGTCTAACTCAATGAAACTATGAGCTATGCCATGTAGGGCCACCCAAGACGGACTGGTCATGGTGAAGAGTTCTGACAAAACGTGGTCCACCAGAAAAGGAAATGGCAAACCACTTCAGTATTCTTTCCTTGAGAACCCCATGAACAGAATGAAAAGGCAAAATGATAGGATACTGAAAGATGAACTCTCCAGGTTGGTAGGTGCCCAATATGCTACTGGAGATCAGTGGAGAAATAATTCCAGAAAGAATGAAGAGATGGAGCCAAAGGAAAAACAACACCAGTTGTGGATGTGAATGGTGTGTGTAAAGTCCATGCTGTAAAGAGCAATATTGCATAGGAACCTAGAATGTTAGGTCCATGAATCAAGGCAAATTGGAAGTGGTCAAACAGGAGATGACAAGAGTGAACATCAACATTTTAGGAATCAGTGAACTAAAATGGACTGGAATGGGCGAATTTTACTCAGATGACCATTATATCTACTACTGTGGGCAAGAATCCCTTAGAAGAAATGGAATAGCCATCATAGTCAACAAGAGTCCGAAATGCAGTACTTGGATGTGACCACAAAAGCAACAGAAAGATCTCTGTTCATTTCTAAGGCAAACCATTCAATGTCACAGTAATCCAAGTCTATGCCCTAACCAGTAATGCTGAAGAAGCTGAAGTTGAATGGTTCTATGAGGACCTACAAGACCTTCTAGAACTGACACCCAAAAAAGATGTCCTTTTTATTATAGGGGACTGGAATGCAAAAGTAGGAAGTCAAGAAATACATGGAGTAACAGGCAAATTTGGCCTTGGAGTACAAAATGAAGCAGGGCAAAGGCTAATAGTTTTGCCAAAAGAATGCATTGGTCATAGCAAACACCCTCTTCCAACAACACAAGAGAAGACTCTACACATGGACATCACCATATGGTCAATTCCGAAATCAGATTGAGTATATTCTTTGCATCCAAAGACAGAGAAGCTCTGTACAGTCAGCAAAAACAAGACCAGGATCTGACAGCCGGAGTTCAGATCATGAACTCCTTATTGCCAAATTGAGACTTAAATTGAAGAAAGTAGGGGAAACCACCATACCATTCAGGTATGACCTAAATCAAATCCCTTATGATTATACAGTGGAAGTGAGAAATAAATTCAAGGGATTAGATCTGATAGACAGAGTGCCTGAAAAACTATGGACAGAGATTCGTGACACTGTACAGGAGGCAGTGATCAAGACCATCCTTAAGAAAAAGAAATGCAAAAAGGCAGAATGGTTCTCTAAGGAGACCTTACAAGCAGCTATGAAAAGAGAAGCCAAAAGAAAAGGAGAAAAGGAAAGATATAAGCATCTGAATGCAGAGTTCCAAAGAATAGCAAGGAGAGATAAGAAAGCCTTCCTTAGTGATCAGTGCAAAGAAATAAAGGAAAACAATAGAATGGGAAATACTAGAGATCTCTTCAAGAAAATTAGAGATACCAAGGGAACATTTCATGCAAAGACGGGCTCAATAAAGGACAGAAATGGTATGGACCTAACAGAAGCAGAAGGTATTAAAAAGAAGTGGCAAGAATAAAGAAAAACTTTGCAAAAAAGATCTTCATGACCCAGATAACCACGATGGTGTAATCACTCACCTAGAGCCAGACATCCTGGAATGCAAAGTCAAGTGGGCCTTAGGAAGCATCACTACAAACAAAGCTAGTGGAGGGGATGGAATTCCAGTTGAGCTATTTCAAATCATAAAAGATGATGCTGTGAAATATATGGAATTTAGAAAGATGGTAACGATAACCCTGTATGCGAGACAGCAAAAGAGAGGCAGACGTACAGAACAGACTTTTTGACTCTGTGGGAGAGGGAGAGGGCGGGATGATTTGGGAGAATGGCATTGAAACATGTATAATATCATATAAGAAAAGAATTGCCAGTCTAGGTTCGATGCAGGATACAGGATGCTTGGGGCTGGTGCACTGGGATAACCCAGAGGGATGGTATGCGGAGGGAGGTGGGAGGGGGGTTCAGGAGTGGGAATTTATGTACACCCGTGGCAGATTCATGTTGATGTATGGCAAAACCAATGCAGTATTGTAAAGTAAAAAAATTTAAAAAATAAATTAAAAAAAAGAGATGATGCTGTGAAAGTGCTGCACTCAATATGCCAGCAAACTTGGAAAACTCAGCAGTAGCCACAGGACTGGAAAAGGTCAGTTTTCACCCCAGTCCCAAAGAAAGGCAATGCCAAAGAATGCTCAAACTACCACACAGTTGCACACATCTCACATGCTAGCAAAGCAATGCTCAATATTCTCCAAGCCAGGATCAATAATATGTGAACCGTGAACTTCCAGATGTTCAAGCTGGTTTTAGAAAAGGTAGAGGAACCAGAGATCAAATTGCCGATATCCACTGGATCATTGAAAAAGCAAGGGAGTTCCAGAAAAACATCTACTTCTGTTTTATTGACTATGTCAAAGCCTTTCCACTGGTCATGTATGGATGTGAGAGTTGGACTGTGAAGAAAGCTGAGCGCTGAAGAATTGATGCGTTTGAACTGTGGTGCTGGAGAAGACTCTTGAGAGTCCCTTGGACTGCAAGGAGATCCAACCAGTCCATCCTAAAGGAGATCAGCCCTGGGATTTCTTTGGAAGGAATGATGCTAAAGCTGAAACTCCAGTATTTTGGCCACCTCATGTGAAGAGTTGACTCACTGGAAAAGACTCTGATGCTGGGAGGGATTGGGGGCAGGAGGAGAAGGGGACGACAGAGGATGAGATGGCTAGATGGCATCACTGACTCGATAGACGTGAGTCTGAGTGAACTCTGGGAGTTGGTGATGGACTGGGAGGCCTGGCGTGCTGCAATTCATGGGGTCCCAAAGAATTGGACATGACTGAGTGACTGAACTGAACTGAAACCTTTGACTGTGTGGATCACAACAAACTGTGGCATATTCTTCACGAGACAGGAATACTGGACCACCTGACCTGCCTCTTGAGAACACTGTATGCATGTCAGGAAGGTACAGTTAGAACTGGACATGGAACAACAGACTGTTTCCAAATAGGAAACATCAAGGCTGTATATTGTCACCCTGCTTATTTCACTTTTATGCAGAGTACGTCATGAAAAACACTGGGCTGGATGAAGCACAAGCTGAAATCAAGATTGCTGGGAGAAATATCAATAACCTCAGATATGCAGATAACACCACCCTTATGGCAGAAAGCGAAGAAGAACTAAAGAGCCTCTTGATGAAAGTGAAAGAGGAGAGTGAAAAAGTTGGCTTAAAACTCAACATTCAGAAAACTAAGATCATGGCATCTAGTTCCATCACTTCGTGGCAAATAGGTGGGGAAACAATTGAAACAATGACAGGCTTTCTTTTGGGGGGCTCCAAAATCACTGCAGATGGTGACTGCAGCCATAAAATTAAGAAACACTTACTCCATCAAAGAAAAGTTATGACCAACATAGACAGCATATTAAAAAGCAGAGACATTACTTTGCCAACAAAGTCCATCTAGTCAAGGCTATGGTTTTTCCAGTAGTCACGTATAGATGTGAGAGTTGGACTATAAAGAAAGCTGAGCACTGAAGAATTGATGCTTTTTAACTGTGGTGTTGGAGAAGACTCTTGAGAGTCCCATGGACTGCAAGAAGATCCAACTAGTCTATCCTAAAGAAATCAGTCCTGAATATTCATTGGAAGGACTGATGCTGAAGCTGAAACTCCAATACTGTGGCCACCTGATGGGAAGAAGTGACTCATTTGAAAAGACCCTGATGCTGGAAAAGATTGAAGGTGGGAGGAGAAGGGGCCGATGGAGGTTGCGATGATTGGATGGCATCACAGACTCAGTGGACATGAGCTTGAATAAACTCCTGGAGTTGGTAATGGACAGGGAGGCCTGGCTTGCTGCAGTCCATGGGGTCACAAAGAGTTGGATACGACTGAGTGACTGAACTGAACTGCACTGAACAGTCCTGGTTATGGTTCAAGTCTCAGGGGCTTCAGTGATGCCTCTCTCTTTCCTGATCAGAATTAATTCTCCTTTTGAGTTCCTTTTTGACAACTTATCTAAGGACCAATTCAAGAGAATAGTATTTATTTAATGCTGTTCTTTCTTTTCTTTTTTATAAATGATGAGTATGGATTACTGAGAAAATTAAGTCTCAGTGATCAGATTATATTTTTCTAAACATAGGTGGCTCAGCTGGTAAAGAATCTGCTGCCTGCAATGTGAATGACCTGGGTTCGATCCCTGGGTTGGGAAGATCCCCTGGAGAAGGGAACAGCTACCCACTCCAGTATTTTGGCCTGGAGAATTCAAAGGACTATGTATAGTCCATGGGGTTGCAAAGGGTCAGACATGACTGAATGATTTTCACAAACATTATTTATATATTAGATTAAGAATGTGAATTTCTGTTCTTTAGGGCCATACTTACAATAGCCACAAATCAATTAGGGGGGGCTTCCCTGGTAGCTCTGATGGTAAAGAATCCGCCTGGAATGCAGGAGACCCTGGTTCGATACCTGGGTTGGGAAGCTTCCCTGGAGAAGGGAAAGTCTACCCATTCCAGTATTGTGGCCTGGAGAATTCCATGGGGTCATATTGAGTTGGACAAGACTGAGCAACTTTCACGTTCACATAAGAAAAAAAGATATGTCTTGGTTTAGATTTTCTTTTTTTTAAGAAAGAGGGATGACATGTATGGGGTTGCATTTTCAGGGGTCCAGTTCTTTCCATGGTGCAGCTTGCTGGCATTTCTTCTCTATGCTGAAGAAATTCTCAGTCATGCCATTACTAATCTCCTCTGTTGAGGAGAAGCCAGCCACACCCTGTACATCATCATTCTGTCTCTGGGGACTGAACTCACTCACTAGCAGCTGCAGAAGCTGAGGATGATGCTTACCTGGGTGGTGGCCCCAAATTTGTGGCAGCTTGAGGCCCAGAGCCTTCTGCATGCTCTAGTGATTGCCAACATCCCTCCATATAGGATGAGTGGATGTGGCCTTGGCATGGTCTCATATTTTGTTCTTCAAAGGCAAAACCTGCGAATGGAAGGACCATAATTACTCAGTGGTCCCCATTTATGTTGAGATCCCATTTACCCACTGTTTATCATTCTATATTTATTCATTTCAGCCAATAAAAAGCTCAATACAGAAAAACAAACAAACAAAATAAAACAGGTTCCCCGGTTGCCTACTGGTTAGGATTCCGGGCTTTCACTGCTATGGTCTAGGTTCAATCCCTGGTCAAGAAACTGAGATCCTGAAAGCCTTGAAGTACAGCCAAAAAAAAAGAAAAAAGAGAAAAAAAAAAAAAAAGCCAAACTCCAATACATGACACCACTAGGTTCAAGAAACTATTGAACTATAATAGTAACAATTACTAAAAAGGCCTTAAGAGTCTTGTACTCCAGCCACGGTGTAGACTGCACTGGCACCAGGACTGAAGAAAACTTTTTCCTTATTTGTGGTACGTTAGTTGTCTAGAAAACTCTACATGTTCATCCTTTATTCCAGCTAACTATCCTTCTATGCTCAGTGAAGGCTCTACTTCTGAGCAGTTCTGTGGCCCATGGATTATGATGATGATGATAGCTGTTAGAGAAAATCACTGTTCAAGTGTGTTAATCTAAGTTGGTGTCTTTGTAGGAGTTGTGCTTCTAGGCTCAGACCACCTGGGGGAGCACCACCCCTAATTTTAGGTCTGGAAAGTGACCTAGCAGCACAGATTTGCAGTCCAAAGTATAATTTTGGATTCCTTTTCCATGGGGAGAGAGGGGAGAGACTCTTACATACCAGAATATGCAGTGGATCTTGTCCAAAGGATGAAAAAGGAATGCAGATTGCACTGGCACCAGGACTGAAGAAATCTTTTTCCTTATTTGTGTTATGAGTTGGTTGTCTAGAAAACTCTCTACATGTTCATCCTTTATTCCAGTTCCAGCTCTCTGAGACCTATGATTCTGTGTCTCAGAGTAGGAATGTGGGAGCATCAGCTCTGAATGATGGTTCAGGCAGCCTTGCTCGTGTGTGTGTGTGCGTGTGTGCGTGCGTGCGTGTGTGCGTGTGTGTGTATGTGTGGAGAGAGAGAGAGAGAGAGCAGCAGGGGAGCTGGTGGTGAGGAGATCCAGAGACAGTTCTGTCAAAGGAGAACTAAAAAGGAAACTGAAGATAAAAGGAGACAAGAAGGAGAAGTTGAGAAGGAAACATGGATCTGAGAGCTGGGGGATAGGAGCTTAAGCCTTGGCTTTAGAATTTAACAGCCCTTTGCTCTCTGACAAGCTACATGGCTTCTAGCCTTTGTTTTCATTATCTGTGAGTGGATGCGAGCACATACATTCAGTGCTGATTTTTTTCCAATAATTTTTCTCTTGCTGGATTAGCTCTAGCACTCAAATGTGTCAAGTAAGAGCATACCAAAGTAAATAGATTTTTAATATGATGTTTCATAGGTTGTTTAAATAGGCTGACTTGTTGGCAGGAATTGTCACAGAAGTCTTTATTTCTCCCATTTTATAGATGGATAAAATGAGGGCTACTGAAAAGAGAAGATTTAACATTCCACATCTTTCTGTCAGATATTTTCCCCTGGCATGTTAGAGGATGAGGGAGCTGTATGGCCAGAGATGCTTAGCCTTCTCATCTGATGCCTTCACTTTACAGATGGGGAGCATGAGGCTCAGAGAGACTATCAATGATCATAGTAATAAGGTTTCTCATTTAATACTGACAATGTGAGCAGCTAGCATTTCTTAGGTATGTATGACGGGCCAGGCAATGTACAAAGTGCTGTAAATGAACTGTTTAGTTCTCACCACAATCCTACCAAGTAGGGATAATTATCTTTATTTTAAAGATAAGAAAATCGAGACCCAGGGACTCTCTTGCTTTAGTTTCTCCATCCATAAAGCAAGGAAACTGAACTGAAACAGCATGTCTGGAACTTAAGTCATTTATCACATATGTGTTCTATTTATATTATTTTTCTCATCAAGTCAATAATTTAAAATTATTTTATTTTATTTGAATTTCAGGGTAGTTTATTGTGTAGCATTATCACAGTAGCTAACTGATATAAGTAGGCTGTAATAAAATTAAATTTTAAAAAGAAGTATTATAACTCAATTCTAAGCCACCATGGATTGAACATATTAACACAAATACATTATTATGAAAGTAAATAGGGGCTGCCCTGATGGTCCAGTGGTTAAGAATCTCCCTTGCCATTCAGAGGACGCTGGTTTGATCCCTGATCCAGGAAGATCCCACATGCCATGGGGCAACTAAGCCCGTGGGCAACAATTACCAAGACTAAGTGGCAAAGCTACTGAAGCCCGCACACCTAGAGCCCATGCTCTGCAACAAGAGAAGCCACTGCAATAAGAAGCCTGCGCACGGCAGCTAGAGAGTAGCCCCTGCTCACCATGGCTAGAGAAAGCCCATGTGAAGCAATAAAGACCCAGCACACCTATAAATAAATAAATAAATATATATAAAAGAAAGTAAATAAATGTTACCCATCTCCCCACTAAGTTCATCACACACATGTGTCAGAGACACCCTGAACAACCACCGAATTAAAGAGCTTCCAGATGCAGTCCTATCTCTGACTGTCTGTGAACACTGACTCCTGGAGGCTGGTGGGGCCTGACATTGAAGAACAATACTCTTTAAGAGACATCAGCCATGAAAAGGAACAAATTGACTTCCAGGTCAATTCCACTGTGAACAAAATGACTTCCAGGCAATTTACAACAAATGGGACTCCAGAAGCCTCCAAAGGTTCTTCATTCTTTCTGGCTAACGGGATATACTTTTGCAGCCAGGCAAGTGGTAAGTGGATGACCTTCTCCTGGGGGGTTTCCATCGTGGCTCAGGTGGGTTGGGGGGTGGCCCCCAGGAGATAAAGGCTATCTGAAGCATTCCCACACAGCGTCCTTTCCTTACCTTGTTTTTAGCTCTTGAGAAGAAGAAACATTAGCAGGTATTCCAACTCAAGCTTGTGGCACTCAATAGGCTTTGGGTCCAGCAGCATTATCGGGGGTGTGTAATCCATACATGCAGTTATAAAGTACTTTGGAGTGTTGGGACTCAGAGTACTGTTTGAGGACCAGCAGTGTTGGCCTCACTTGGAGGCTTGTTAGGAAAGTAGAATCTCAGGTGGCACCCAGACTGCTGAACCAGAACCCGACTTGTAACAAGGCCCCCAAGTGATTTGTGTGCACATCGGAGTTCGCTCTGAGTTGCTGCTGGTCTGAAAACCACACTCTGCATAGCAAGCCTTCACCCCTATACTTGGCTGATCATTCAAATCAACTGGGGAACTCTAAACTCCCCATATTCCTAGATTCCAAATTCCAGAGATTCAGATCCTGTACAACCAGGGAAGGTTCCTGGGAGTCTATTATTAGACAAGGTCTCAAAGTGATTCTGAAGCTTAGCCAAGTTTGGAGGAAGTAACAGCTTGTATTTAGGGAGAACTACGTACCAGGCAGGGGCACAAGCTCTTTACAGATATTAATCCATTTGGTCCTCACAATAGGCTTAGGAGATAGTTTGTAGTATTAGTCCCACTTTCCAGATGGGAAAACTGAAGTATAGAAAAGTAAGGTTATTTACCAAATTTTGAAGTGATGGAGATATAAATAGAATCAGATAACTTGGCTCTAGAGCATGGTTTCTCAACTTGAGCACTGTTAATATCTGAGGCTGTCCTGTGCATCACAGGATGTTTAACTGCATCCCTGGCTTCTATCCAGTAGTTCTACCCCCTCCTACTTGTGACAACCAGAAATAAATCCACACATTGCCAAATGACTCCTGGGGGCAAGCTCACTCCTGCCTGAGGACACTGCTCTAAAGTTTATACTTGTATTCACTGAACTCACTCCACTGCTTCTCTAAGAACCACTGGTTTCTCACCAGTAGTTTTTCACAACAGCCTAGAAAAAGAAAAATTATTAGCCTCATTCTAAAAGCCTGACTTATCCAGGGTAACATAGCTTGTGAGCTGCAAAGCTAGGACTCATAGCCACACAGAGATCCAGACATGGTGGATATACTGGTTAAGTTTTTGTGAGTCTTTAATGAGCAAAACTGAAGGCTAGGGATTGAATCTGTCCAATTTTTATTCCTGTTTTATTTTTTCTTTCTTCAAACCTTGTCATGGATGTCTATGGGCTTATCTGCTCAGAAACCCTACCCTCTTAACCTGAAGTGACCCAACCCCACTTCTGAATTAGCTGTGGTTTCTACCAGCACTTTCCTAACTACAGCTGATTTGTTCAGGGGTGGTACTTGACCCAAGCTGAACCACTAAATCAATTCCTTCCCTGGATTACTGAAACCAGACAGATCATCAGATTAGTCTCCTTCTGGTGCCTAAAATGGTAAAAGGTAAAACTCAAGAGCTGTGGACAGAGCTTGTTCACATCAAAAGTAAGGAATGAAGCCAATCCTCAGAGCTAACCTGAGCAGGGGCGCTGGAAGCCCTAATGTGACTTGACTCCTGGGTGTGTCTGCTCCCCTGCCTGACTGCCTCAGGATACTTCTTGGGGTCTGACTGCTCCATGACAGTTCCCAAGACCTTTCTTATAAAGTCTCCTTTTGTTCCCCAGTTACTTTAGGTTGAGTTGAAAGAGAGTCCTTATTACAGTTTTTTCCCTAAAACCAAAATAACTACTTGTTGTGGGGGTGGTGGGGAGCCCTTCTTAATATCAGTAATCTCCTAAAATTTTGATCCATGCAAGCATGCCTGATAATCTAGTTCCTGTTATTTTGAATTGGAAAGATTATGTCACATGACAGATCAACCCTAAACACAGCCAATTTTTGTTGTTTTTTTAATTTTATTTATTTATTTATTGAAGTTGTATTTTGAATAAGTAAAATAATTTTGGGGAATCTGAATCAACACAGTAGATGGAAGGGTGATAACTATGGACCCAGTCCCCATATTATACAGAGAATGACCTTTGCTGATGAGTACCATGCAAATTTGCCTCCTGTGCAAAGATGGTTAGATATGATTTCAGAATAAATCTCATTGCAGGAGTGAAAACTTTATTATCAACTGAAAAACATCCCAGACCTGTATCTCAGGAAAAGAAAATATAACTTTAGTGCCCTTGCCACTTAATTTTTAAGAAATGTGAAGCTCTCATGTAAACATATCATTACCCTGTTTAACACTTGAATTGTCTTTTAAAATTTATTTTGAAAATGTTTATCTTTTAGAAAAAAAATTTTTTTTAATTAGCCAGGTATTAGTTGCAATTTTTGAAACATACCTAAGATAATAACATGTCTATATGTAAGTAATCAACTGACGTTAGGTTCTAAATGCTTGCAATGTGATAATGAACACAAATTAACATGCTTGTTACAAAAAGTTGCTTGTCTACAGTAACATCTTCCATATCCTCTTTGTGGACATTTGTTCTGAGTTTTAAGTTGTCTGTGTGGGATTCTAACATTTGGCTGTGTCTGGAATGTAAGACAATGTAAGATATACCTCAAGACATTTCTCGCAGATTGTTTTGTTAAACCTGCTGTAGTGAGTCTAGGGACATAAATATAAATGCTTCGTAAACAAATATTGTACAGAAAAATTATAGTGGGATAGATACATTTATTCTATGAAGTTTGGGCATTAAAAAAAAGAGAATTGTTCTATTAGGAACACGGTGGAAGAAATTTTCTGTATGGCAATCCTGTACATATGTCAATACAGCTGTATATAAAAAAGCATATGAAAGTGTCAGTCGCTCAGTCATGTCAGGTGATGGCCTGGGGTAAGGAGCTTGCCTGCAGGAGGTGCTGGAAGATGAGGAGGACCTTGGCCAGCACTGAGCATTGTCAACATGGCTCAGAAGTTCAAGATGAATACAGCAGCACCAGGAAGGGAAGTGCCCACACTGCGTAGATGCTGAGGACTCACATCCAGAGGTGTGAGTCCTGATCCATCTATCCTGGCAATCCCATTGGCTGTTTCAGTCACCTACAGATAAGAAAGGATGACGTGAACACCAGCTGCCACCCACCAGTCCCTGACCCCATGCCCTCCAGCCTATTCTGCCAATCATCAGCCCTCACAAGCACCAGGCCACTAGAGGTTCCTCTGGACAATATTTCCCTTCTCTCCTAACCTTCTCTTTAGTTATTGACTGTTCAGTCTCACTAGATCAGGCCCTGTACACTAGATCAGAGCACCCAGCCCATTCCCTCAATAGGGTTTGTTATGGATTATAATTGTATGCTGGCATGATTATGGCTAATGTTCATCTTTCCAACTGGAATATAAATTTCCTGAGGGTAAGGACTTTAACCAGTTTGTTCACTATTGTATTGCCAACACAGTGATCAGCACATGGCTGATAATCAATATGTATTTGTTGAATGAACTCATTTATTGAAAGAGTTAACTTGGTAAATCATATACAATGAATCAATGATTTATTATTGAGCAAGAAAAAAGTAAATGGAAGATTAATATCATTGTTTGAAAATGATTATTGGGTATGAATATTCAAATATGCATGAAAAAAACCCGACAAACTATTCACATAACGTTTCAGTTCAGTTCAGCCACGTCCTGACTCTTTGCACCACACCAGGCCTACCAACTCCCGGAGTTCACCCAAACCCACGTCCATCGAGTCAGTGATGCCATCCAGCTATCTCATCCTCTGTCGTCCCCTTCTCCTCCTGCCCCCAATCCCTCCCAGCATCAGAGTCTTTTCCAATGAGTCAACTCTTTGCATGAGGTGGCCAAAGTATTGGAGTTTCAGCTTTAGCATCATTCCTTCCAAAGAACCCCCAGGGCTGATCTCCTTCAGAATGGACTGGTTGGATCTCCTTGCAGTCCAAGGGACTCTCAAGAGTCTTCTCCAACACCACAGTTCAAAAACATCAATTCTTCGGGCCTCAGCTTTCTTCACAGTCCAACTCTCACATCCATACATGACCACTGGAAAAACCATAGCCTTGACTAGATGGAACTTTGTTGGCAAAGTAATGTCTCTGCTTTTCAATATGCTATCTAGGTTGGTCATAACTTTCCTTTCTAGGAATAAGTGTCTTTAATTTCATGGCTGCAATCACCATCTGCAGTGATTTTGGAGCCCAAAAAATAAAGTCTGACAGTGTTTCCACTGTTTCCCCATGTATTTCCCATGGAGTGATGGGACCAGATGCCGTGATCTTCGTTTTCTGAATGTTGAGTTTTAAGCCAACTTTTTCACTCTCCTCTTTCACTTTCATCAAGAGGCTTTTTAGTTCCTCTTCACTTTCTTCCATAAGGGTGGTGTCATCTGCATATCTGAGGTTATTGATATTTCTCCCAGCAATCTTGATTCCAGCTCGTGCTTCTTCCAGCCCAGCGTTTCTCATGATATTCTCTGCATATAAGTTAAATAATCAGGGCCACAATATACAGCCTTGATGTACTCCTTTTCCTATTTTACTGGTGTGTTTTTGTAGCAGAGATTTATGGGGACTTTTAATTTGGTAATTTTTATATTACTGATTGATTTTAAGAAATAACTGCATTCTTTTTGTGTTTTAAAAAGAAAAAATTAGCCATAAAGATTTAAAAATGAAGATAAACAATATATCTGTGTATAGAGAAGAGACTTGTGACTGCCAAGAAGGCAGGGGTCAGGGGAGGAAATGACTAGATGTTTGGGCTTAGCAGATGAGAACTATTATCTATTGGATGGATAATCAAAATGTCCTACTGTATAACACAGGGAACTATATTCAATATCCTGTGATAAACCATAATGGAAAAGAATATATATATGTATGTGTAACTGAGTCACTTTGCTACACAGCAGAAATTAAATACACATTTAAAATTTTAAAAAAAGATACATCTATAGATTCATTTCAGAGAGGTAACTGCTGTTAATATTTTAGAGTACATATTATATACACTTATACATATGCATATATGCTGTTGTTTGGTTGATGAGTCACATTCGACTCTTTTGCAACCGCATGGACTGTAGCTCGCCAGGCTCCTCTGTCCATGAGATTTCCCAGGCACATATGTATATACACGCATGCAAACATATATATCTATAAAAGTGAGACCTAAATGTACTTGGGGCTTTGTAGCCTGCCTTTTTATGGCCTACACTGCTTGAATTTCTTCCAGCACAAGGGTTTGAAGACCTATTTGCTGAAAATACACACCTAACAAATATTTGTCAAGCAGCTATTTTAATAGTTCAAGAGGAACTTTTCTAGTCTCAGTGAGTTCATAGGCTACTTAAGAGAAGAAATACAGACATGTCTATATTCAAGAGAAACTATACATTAAAGAAAATAGGACTGAATTATCAACAGCTATTCACCAACAACTTGCACAACCAAGAAGAAATGGACAGGGAATTCCCTGGCTGTTCCGGGGTTAGGACTCTGCACTTCTACTGCTGGAGGTGTGGGTCCGATGGTTGGGAAACTAAGATCCTGGATATTGTCTGGCATGGCCAACCAACCAAACAAAAATCTCACCTATGTAAATCAACTATAATGGTTAGTCTCTCAGTCATGTTCAGCTCTTTGCAACCTCATAAACTGTAGCCCACCAGGCTCTATCTATGGAACTCCTGGCAAAACTACTGGAGTGGGTAGCCATTCCCTTCTCCAGGGGATCTTCTTGACCCAGGGATTGAACCCAGGTCTCCTGTACTGCATGCAACAGTTTTTTTTTTTTTTTTTAAATCTGGGAGCACTAGAGAACCTGGATGTTTTAGAGTATAGCACACATACAGAAGACAAACTATATGATAGGTGGGGGTCAGGTGAGCTGGATGGTAGATGGGGACCACATTATCCAGGGTCTTATGAGCCAGATTAGAATATATCCAGTTCAATAGGGAGAACTTGAAGATTCTAAAGTAGTACTGCTTTGAGATAAGGACTGAATTTTGTAGGCTTTCAAAAGCAAAGGCTCACAGTTTAGGCTTTCACTAACTTGAAATTTATTCAAACTGGTTGATTGAGAAAGAATTGCTCAAAGCTCACAGTGGGCTTCCCTGGTGGCTTAGATGGTACAGAATCTGCCTGCCAATGCAGGAGACCCAGGTTTGATCCCTGGGTCAGGAAGATCCCCTGGAGAAGGGAATGGCAACCCACTCCAGTATTCTTGCCTGGAGAATTCCAAGGACAGAGGATCCTGGAGGGTTATAGTCCATGGGGTCACAAAGAGTCGGACATGACAGAGCGACTCACACTTTCACTTTCACGGTGGGATAACTCCTGCCACCTTGCATTTCTGCTCCAGGGCTTTGCCTATCTGTTTACAGAGATCTAGCACAAAGGTAAGGAACATACAGAAGAATCCCAGCTGGTCCACAAACAGGAGGAAAAACATGACTGTACCTGAGTGTTAGGAGATTATTTGTTATGAAGAGAGGGAACATGGGACCACCCACTGTGCAGGAGTTATTAACTTCTGCCTCACCTGTCTTGCCTGGGTCCCCCTGCTACTCACATCCACAGGTAGGAAGCCCTGGGGAAGCCTCAGACCTCTTGCTGCTCAGGGAGAGGCAGGAATGCCCTGCAGGCTCTTTTTACCTGTGTCCAGGTATGTTCCCAGGTAGAGCCTCTGTGTCCAGGTAGTTATGGAGCCAAGGCCCTGCCTTGGCCTCCCTACCCCATTATCTGTTGCCCAATCTCACCGCTTGGAGAAGGAAGGCTCTGGCCCCTGTAAATTCTGATTTGACTTGGACACTGAAATCTCTGCTTGGTCTTGGTCATCCCTTCCTCCACAGAATGACTGTTTCTTCTCTTGGCTCTCCAATCAATGATCCATGCAGCAGCTGAGTGATCTTTTAAAATTTATTGACCATATTATGATCTTTCTCTGCTTACAACCCTTATGGGGCCTTCCTCTACTCCTAGAATAACATTCTAGCACATGACTGGTTCCTGCCTCCAGTTCCCTTCTCTCTTTCGGTATCTCTTACCCCTCATGCAGCATGCTTCACCAGCTTCTGGAGGACTCTGAGCCCATCCCACTCCATGGCCTCTGACTGATACTATTCCCACACCTCTTCCATCACCCAACTCTTGTTCTTCAGATCTTGACTTAAACTTCATGTCCTCAGACAGGTTTTCCCCACCCTCCCTGTAACTCTTATCTTAGTTCAGAATTATCGGAGAAGGCAATGGCACCCCACTCCAGTACTCTTGCCTGGAAAATCCCATGGATGGAGGAGCCTGGTAGACTGCAGTCCATGGGGTCACTAAGAGTCGGGCACGACTGAGTGACTTCACTTTCACTTTTTACTTTCATTTATTGGAGAAGGAAATGGCAACCCACTCCAGTGTTCTTGCCTGGAGAATCCCAGGGATGGGGGAGCCTGGTGGGCTGCCGTCTATGGGGTTGCACAGAGTCGGACACGACTGAAGTGACTTAGCAGCAGTTCAGAATTATACATTTGCTTCTTTTCTTATTTACTCTGTCTCTACTGCTAGATCATGAAACTCCATCAAGGTAGGGATCATGCCTGCTTCATTTAACCTTATCTGATAACTGAATGAGATGCTGGTTTCTCAGTGAGTCAACTGATCTTTCAGGAAGTATACACAGGATCCTCCTGACTCTTAGTTACTACATGCCACTCTAGGTCATGAATCATCTTGAACTGCCCTGGGGCCTCCATAGCCTGAGCCCTCTTCTCTTTTTGCTTAACTGAACCTTCTAGTTTCTTGGCCCTGGCTGCCGAAGTCAGTGGAGCTGAAGGGCCTCCATCATCTACATTTTGGCCTCAGCATGCCTCGGCCCTAGGCTCTTTCTCTTTAGGCTGGTCTACAATTAACAGAGTTAATAAGGGTGAGTAAAGATGCTTGCAGAGTACCTCAGATCACATGACTGATTCAAGACCTGACCTCAGGTCTCCTGGCTCCACAACAGTGATTTTCCTATCACACCCTGAGCTTCCCAGACACCACACAAATTGCTGGTCTTTGTGCTAGTGATGAAGATTATCACACACACTACCCCTTGGTACAATGGTTTTTACCAGCAGTGCAGGAGTTCATACTTCTAAGGGCACATCAGAATTTCAAGGAAATGAGAAGTCATGTGACTTTTTTTCCATTTAGTTAAAAAAATATAGCAGTGATGAATGCTTGTTATCAAATGATTGAATGGTACAGAAGTATATATGTAAAAAGGGAAGATCTCTATCTATACCCCCTTCCCACCTCATCCCAATCTAATTCTCCTTGCCACTTCTTTCCTCAAAGTATGTACTTTTAACAGTGTAGTGTAATTAAGTCCAGACATTTTAAATATATTTATAAACATTATGTATAATAATTTATATACAGATATAAAGTTTTTTTAATCCTGTAGTTTAGAAAACATATTCAATATTATTTTTTAAATTGCATATGTTGAAAGTGAAAAAAGGACACCAACTTTGTAATGGAACATACCCTTGGCTGAAGGAGCATGATAGAGAGGCCTTGTTCTGGTATGCGTATAAGAAGAAATAGCAGGAGACGCGGCAAAATCTGGCAGGAGAAGTAACGTGAAGGAAGTCTTGTTCGTGGGATGGCTCAAAGACTCTCACCAGCAGTGGAAGTGATGGGCATGGCTCACTAGGACACCCGTGTGGGGCACGGCCACAGACTATCATCCACAGGCTGCCAGGGCCCAGCTACAGATGTGGATGTGGACAGAAGGAAAGGAGCTGAGTAGGTATGTTAGGATGAAAAACATAGACTAAGAGAAAATATTTGCAAATGACATATCTGAAAAAGGATTATCTCCCTTAAAACTCAACAATAAGAAAATGAACAATCCAATTTAAAAAATAGGCAAAAGACAGGAACAGACCTCTCATCAAGGAAGTATGGTGGTGGTGGTGGTTTAGTCACTAAGTCATGTCCTACTCTTGCGATCCCATGGACTGTAGCCCACCAGGATCCTCTGTCCATGTAATTTCCCAGGCAAGAATATGGAATGGGTTGCGATTTCCTTCTCCAGGGAATCTCCTCAACCCAGGGATCAAAGCCAGGTCTCCTGCATTGTAGGCAGTCTCTACTGGAGGTGGATTCTTTACCGACTGAGCCACCAGGGAAGCCACCAAAGGAAATATACAGAAAGCAGAAAAACATATGAAAAGATGCTTCATATCATATGTCATCAGGGAAATGTAAATTAAAATAACATGGAGATGGGACTTCCCTGGTGGTCCAGTGGCTAAGACCCGTGCTCCTAGTGCAGGGGGTCCGAGTTTGATCCCTGATCAGTGAACCAAATTTTGCATGCCACACTAAAAGATCCTTCATGTTGCAACAGAGATTGAAGATCCCTAGTGCTGGAACTAAGACCTGATGCAGGCAAAAAAAAAAAAAAAAAACCATGGATGGGCTTCTCTGGTGGCTCAGTGGTAAAGAATCTGCCTGCCAATACAGAAGGCATGGGTTCAATCCCTGATCCAGGAAGATCCCACAAGTTGTGGAGCAACTGAGCCCATGTACCACAACTATGTACTCTAGAGTCTGGGAGCCTCAACTACTAAGCCCATGTACCGCACCTATTGAAGCCTGTGCACCCTAGAGCCTGTACCCCACAACAAGAGAAGCCACTGCAATGAGAAACCTGCACATCACAACTAGAGAGAAGCCTCCTCTCACCACAACTAGAGAAAAGCCTGTGCAGCAATGAAGACCCAGCATAGCCAAAAAAAAACAAAAAAACAAAAACCCACAGAGATATCACAACATGTATATCAGAAAGGCCAAAATGAACACTCATCAAATGCTAGTGACAATGTGGAGCAACAGAAACACTCACATTGCCAGTGGGAATACACAATAGTATGCAAGTCACTCTGGAAGACAGTTTGGTGGTTTCTCACAAAACTAAATGGATTCTTAGCATACAATTCAGCAATTGCATTCCTTAATATTTTCTCAAATGAGTTGAAAACTTTTGGCAACACAAGACCATACATGAATATTTATAGCAGCTTTGTTCATAAAGGCAAAAACTTGGAAGCAATCAAGATATCTTTCAGTAGGTGGACAAATACACTGTGGTATATTCAGATAGAGCAAAAGAAAAAAATGAGCTGTTAAGCCATAAAAAGACACTGGGGGAAAATTAAATGCATATAACTAAGTGAAGGAAGCCATCTGAAAAGGCTACATACTGTATGATTTCAACTATATGACATTCTGGAAAAGGCAAAACTTAGAGAGACAGTAAAAAGATCAGTAGCGGCCCAGGGTGAGGGGAGGAAGAGTTCAGAGAGCACAGAGGATTTCTAAGGCAATGAAATTATTCTTCATGATAAATGATGGTAGATATCTGTCATACCACACAACTGCACTCATCTTACACACTAGCAAAGTAATGCTCAAAATTCTTCAAGCCAGGCTTCAACAGTACATGAACCGAGAACTTCCAGATGTTCAAGCTGGATTTAGAAAAGGCAGAGGAACCAGAGATCAAATTGTCAGCATCTGTTGGATCATCGAAAAAGCAAGAGAGTTCCAGAAAAACATCTACTTCTGCTTTATTGACTATGCCAAAGCCTTTGACTGTGTGGATCACAACAAACTGTGGCAAATTCTTCAAGAGATAGGAATACCAGACCACCTGACCCGCCTCCTTAGAAATCTGTATGCAGGTCAGGAAGCAACTGTTAGAACTGGACATGGAACAACAGACTGGTTCTCAATTGGGAAAGGAGTATATGTCAAGGCTGTATATTGTTACCCTGCTTATTTAACTTATATGCAGAGCACATCATGTGAAATGCTGGGCTGGATGAAGCACAAGCTGGAATCAAGATTGCAGGGAGAAACATCAATAACCTTAGATTTGCAGATGACACCACCCTTATGACAGAAAGTGAAGAGGAATAGAAGAGCCTCTTGATGAAAGTGAAAGAGGAGAGTGAAAAAGTTGGCTTAAAGCTCAACATCCAGAAAACGAAGGTCATGGCATCCAGTCCTATCACTTTATGGCAAATAGATGGGGAAACATTGGAAACAGTGACAGACATCATTTTCCTGCGCTCCAAAATCACTGCAGATGGTGACTGCAGCCATAAAGTTAAAAGACACTTGCTCCTTGGAAGAAAAGCTATGACCAACCTAGATAGCATACTAAAAAGCAAAGACATTATTTTGCTGACAAAGGTCCATCTAGCCAAAGCTATGGTTTTTCCAGTAGTTATGTATGGATGTGAGAGTTGGACTATAAAGAAAGCTGAACACCGAAGAATTGATGCTTTTGAACTGTAGTGTTGGAGAAGATTCTTGAGAGTCCCTTGGACTGCAAGGAGATCCAACCAGTCCATCCCAAAGGAAATCAGTCCTGAATATTCACTGGAAGGACTGATGCTGAAGCTGAAACTCCAATACTCTGGGCACGTGATGGGAAGAACTGACTCATTGGAAAAGACCATGATGCTGGGAAAGATTGAGGGCAGGAGGAGAAGGGGACGACAGAGGATGAGATGGTTGGATGGCATCATCAACTTGATGGACATGAGTTTGAGCAAGCTCTGGGAGCTGATGATGGACAGGGAGGCCTGTGCTGCAGTCATGGGGTTGCACAGTCAGACATGACGGAGCAACTGAACTGAGCTGATTTGTCATACATGTGTTCAAATCCATAGAACCCAATAGAGAACCCTAATGTAAGGTATGGATTCTGGATGGTAATGATGAGTCAATGAAGGATCATCACTTGTAACAAATGGGGCTTGTGAGGCAATGGAACAAGCCCTGCTCTGGGAGCTCCAGCCCAGTTTTTACCTTGGCATTGCCTCTGGTTTGCTGTGCAACCTGGAACAAGTCTCCTCCCCTCTCTAAGCTAATTTTCTCTTTGTGTGATGTGGGCTTGCAGTTCTCAAGGATCTCTTATGTCTTCAGGTTTTATGCATTATTTCCTGGCAGTGGAACTTTTGAATGCTTCCTAAGATAAGGGTAATTAGAGTAACCATTGAGGGTGTTTGCTAAGTGCTACGGTCTCATTTAATCTAGGGAACAGCTCTCTACTATTAGACCCATTTTACAGATGGAGTGGCTGAGGCTTAGGGAGGTTGACCAATGCCACAGAGCTGGTCAGTGGTAGCACCAGTATTCAAAGAAGGTAGACTCCTTTGCCCTCCCTCTCCAACAAACTGAAGGAAGAGCATCTAGGCTCTGCTGCCTGCAAGAGGAGAACAGAAAATATTAAAAAAAGCACTTTATGTTAGACAGGAAATGGGTCTGACCATGGACACTCTCCCAGTCACTTATCACAGAGAGCCAAGAAAGAACCCCAAGGGCACGGCAACTTCAGAGGATGGAGGGTGTGCAGATTTCAACATCACTGGAAAAGGAAAGATAGAGGACAGGCTCTTGAGGCTAATCTCTAGAGATATGAATGCTTTTAGGGGAAGATAAAATGGACTTCTAAGTTAAAGGAAAAATTCAGGTTATCACTCCATCCGTATGCAGAAAATCAGTAACTTTTCTTTTTTTTTTGAATCACAAATTTCTTTTTCTATGAGATGAAGAATTGATCCTCTCAGAGAAAAAGCAAACAGTAATTATTAAATTTTACCTACAATTTCATGAGATTTATGGAATTCCTATGAAAACCCTGGCCTAGGGAGACTCATAGGATGAGAGTAATCATTAATTAGTAATTATGCTAAAAATAATAGGGAAAGTATTATTAAGTGTCAAGTACTCTGACATTTACAAAACAATCGCATACAAGACTTAAACTTTCCAATAAGCAGGCTGTCAACCTCCTCCCCCTTTCTCGGCTGCACCACGCAGCATAAGGGATCTTAGTTCCCTGACTGATAGGGATAGAGAGGACAGTTACATAGGTAGTTGTAGTAGTCTCAGTAGGGCATTATAGGTAGAGATGGAAACCGAGGGAACTTTGGGGGACCACTGTAAGTTAATGATCACTCAAGAAACCCATCAGAAAGTCGTGGAATGAAGCAAGCTTGTTTAACTATAAAGCCATAAATAAAAGCAAGAGATATAGCCCAGGTCATTAAGTGAAAGCAAAAAAAAATGAGGCTTGCATTCTGCTGGCCATGGTCAGCAAGACAGTGATCCTTAGGACCAAGGAATTTAAGGGAAAGGTGGCATTCCAAAGTTGGAGACCCTCATTATACAGACACCTGAGATGATCCAACACATTTTAGTAACATATGTTACCATCTTTCTCCTGATTTGAGTAAGTGCCATGACAGTCCCAGTTTGACATCATAAGGTCAAATACTCTCCTATCTAATATGAAGGAGGAGCTGGTGATATAAGCCTAAAGTCTACTCAAAGAATGAGGAAGAGGGAGGTCTTTTCCCTCTTCCCCACTTTACTTTGATTATAAAAATGTAGTCTGCTTCACCCTCGGGGCAGAGCTCCGTCGCCTGCCTGCCTGCATCCCTCACAAAGCATCCCATATTAACAAATCTACTTCTCGCCTATCGTTTTGCCTCTCACTGAATCCCTCCTGTGCTTAGACACAGAGAACCTGAGCCTCAGCAAATCCAGACACCAGGTGAGCGACTCTAATTGAAAGATCGTGGGTTCAAGTCCCCATCAGAGGTGCACGGTTTCACAACCAGGGATCAAACCTGAGCCCACTGCAGTGGAAGTGCAGAGTCTTAACCACAGGACCATCAGGGAAGTCCTTCAATATCCATTTCTGTATGTGAGAAAACTGAGGTTCAAAAGAGCCAGGGAAGGGAGTGACTGTACTTGGGCAGGTTTCTTTTAGGAGGGCCACAGGATACACACACACACACCTACACACCTTTATACAGTATTAAGCCCACTTCTACCTTTATGTTTTTAAAGAAGAAGACTGTGCCTATCTGTGCATAATAGATATGGCTCATACTTCATTCTTTTTCCAACTGTGTACTATTTTGCGAAAGGCTGTATCATGGTGTATTAAACCAGTTTGGTTGTTTCTCCCCACTGGGGAGAAGGTCAACAGAAGTGGATGGTACCATGCAGCAGCTTTCAACGCATCTAAGAAACCCCTCAAGGACACTAAAACTAGACTGGTGGTTGCCAAGAGGTATGGGTGGGGTTGGGAGAAAGTTGGATTGGGAGCTTGGGATAAGCAGATGTAAACTGGTATATAAAGAATGGATAAACCACAAGGTCCTACTGTATAGTTCAGGGAACCATATTCAATATCCTGTGATAAACCATAATGGAAAAGAATAGGAAAGCATATATATATATAACTGAGTCAGTTATTAACACTGTAATTCAGCTAGTTGTGTCTGACTCTGTGCAGTCCTGTGGACTGCAGCCTGCCAGGCTCCTCTGTCCATGGGATTCTCTAGGCAAGAATACTGGAGTGGGTTGCTGTGCCCTCCTCCAGGGGATCTTCCTGGGGATAGAACCTATGTCTCATATCTATCTGTATTGGCAGGTGGGTTCTTTACTGATACTGCCACCTAGCCTTCACTTAAAAAAAAAAAAAAAAACAACCCTCAGATCTCTCCAAAATTGTCCTTAGAAGACTTCTGGGGGGTAGTAAGCTCCTTGTAGAAAGGGTATTCAAGCAGAGATCAAGGTATGCAGGAGAGGGTTAACTGGTAGTTTCTATTCCTACATCTTTTTGCTGTGTCTTCCTCTACTGCAGAGGGAAAGGGAAGTTAGTTACATCTCCTACACGTTTCAAAGTATGTTCTTTCCTTTCTGGCCAAAAACACTGATGGAGTACCCCTGTGGTGGCCCTTCAGCTGGGTGCTAGGGACCCACCACTACCAAGATGCAGAACGTACCTTCCATGACCTTAGTTGGAAGTCATGGATATCAATCAGGGTTTCCCATACGGAAGTAAAAAAAATTTTCAACTGTGATAAGTGCTCTGAAGGAAAATTTCAAAAGGCTGAGCGTGTGTAACAAACAGGAAGGCTTCCCCGAAAAAGAGGTTCTTTTCACCTCCTTGCTGTAACTAAATTCAGCATCCCCCTAAGGTCACCGCTTCCTCTGCAGGCCTCTGAGAGAGGCTCCCCTCTCCTTACATCACGTGGCCAGGAGCCAGGGAGGATCCTTGTTCCCGTTTCTTTCCTCCTTCCTCTCTAAGATAGTTGGCTCCTCGGGAACACGGGACAGCAGACCACGGCACCTCTACTTGCTTCAGCATGCACAACCCTCAGGCTGGCCCCCTCTTCCACCTAGCACCTTCTCTCTCTCTCTCTCTCACTGTTTTTATCTCTCTTGCCCTATCTCTCTTCCTCCACCATTTCCCTATTATCATTCTTTTTTTTTTTTTTAATTCATCTGTGCTCAGTCTTAGTTGCAGCATGTGGGATATAATTCCTTGACCAGGGATCAAACCTGGGGCCCCTGCAATGGAAGTGTGGAGTCTTAGCCACTGAACCACCAAGGAAGTCCCTTGCTGTGATCATTCTTGATACGTTTATCCATATAGAAGTGTCACCTGTGCTCCAGTCTCTTAAATTCTTGACCCCTTTTGCTTCCAAATAGCTTGTTCTCTACCCTACCCCACACATTCCCTTCTACCATCACACCCTAGACCTTGTCATTATCAAAACCTGTACCACTCTTTTTTTTTTTTTAAGTTTTACTGGAGTATAGTTGATTTATAGTGTTGTGTTCCTGCACCCCTTTCAAGGCCTCTGTTTCAAGCACCCTATTTTCTGGGTGCCACACCACTCCTGCTGGTCTGTTTCATATCCACTAGTGTGTAGACCCTACCAGACTGTGACCACATCAGGGTCTCTAGTCTAATGCTAGTCTGTGACCCAGCCACTGCTCTTCATCCCCACACAGCTTCACTCCCTTTTTCACCCAGTGACTGGTCAACCATGTTGGCTCCCTGCTACACACTCCCATCCTCTTGTCCCTCTCCTTGTTTTGCAGCCATCCTCCAAAGCCACAACACTGTCCCCATGCACCTTTGCCTCTGCTTTAAGACTACACCCAAGCCATTGAATGTGGCTAGAGAGCAAAAGGCAGGTTTGCCAACCAGTCACACTTTCAATTTATGAAAACCTCAGGTGGTATATATATATACAATGGAATGTTACTCAGCCATTAAAAGGAATTAAATTGGGTCACTTGTAGAGATGTGGGTGAAACTAGAGTCTGTCACACAGAGTGAAGTAAGTCAAAGAGAAAAACAAATATCATATATTAACACATATATATATGGAATCTAGAAAAAATTGTACTGATGAACCTATTTGCAGGGCAGGAATAGAGACACAGACATAGAGAACGAACTTGTGGACACAGTGGGGGAGGATAGAGTGGGACAAATTGAGACAGCAGAACTGACATATATACATTACATGTGTAAAATAGATAGATGGTGGGAAGCTGCCATATAGCACAGGGAGCCCAGCCCCATGCTCTGTGATGACCCAGACAGGTGGGAAAGAGGGGGTGAGAGGGTGGCACGGGAGGGGGGGTTTATATGCATACATATGGCTAATTCACACTGTTGTACAGCAGAAAATAACACAACATCGTAAAGCAATTATCCTCCAATTAAAAAAACAAAAACAAAACCTCAGGTGAGTCCTAGCACTGTGGGGCAAACCTATTTGTCTTATTTATGTTGCTCTTCCACTCTTTAAGAGGCTATTTCCTGAATTCAAACTTCCATTACTCTCCCTCTTTTCACTGTCAGCTGATGACATTGTTCTTATTTCACTGAGAAAACAGAAGCAATCATAAAAGAACTTCCTTATCCTCCAGCCACTAAATCTACACACTGACATGTGTCTGAACGCACAGACTAACTAGGCTTTTTCTGCCGTGAGAATAGCTGAGTCATCCTCATCCTGCCCTAAGTCTCTTTATCTTGTGCACTGGATCTCATCCCCTTTCCTTCACCTACTCAAGAGCCTTCCTCCTGCAAAGGTCCTTCCCTCTCTCTTGCATCATCAAACCTTTCCATTGCGTCATTTCCATGAACATATAAACATACCACAGGACCTTTCATCTCTCATCTCTCTGTTCCCTTTCACAGTAAAGCTCCTTAAAAGAGTCATCTCTACTCACTCTCTCCAATTTTTCACTTTCTATTCTATTGGATTTACTTCAGCTGACTTCATCCTGATTACTTCACTGAAACTGCTCTTCCCAATGGCAATGATGCCTCCCACTGCCAAATCCAAAGGCTAAACCTTAGCCCTCTTCTCACTTGTCTTGACAGGAGTAGAAATTGAAGAGCCTAAGCTACTCCATCTTGTAAAAGAGCTCCATTTTGCAAAGGTACCGGACAAACAGACTTAGACTTTGGATACTGCCTAAACTTGCCCCACTGTGCATGAGCCAATCAGCCCTTAGGTTAAACCTCCTGACTTTAAGTTCAAGAATTTGTGATTTACCTTGGAAGTAATGAGTTACCTTTGTGATTTACCTTGGAAGTAATGATTTACCATGGAAGTAAAAAAACCAATCAGAAATCCACACACAACCCTACAGAAGAGGGTAACCAATCAATAGTCCTTCAGCCTGAACAACCCCTTTGTTACCCTTTCACGTGAATATTCCCTATATAAGCAGTGTAACCCAAAACTCGGGGTTCCTCTCCTTAGCTGCTGCGTTGGTAACGGTGGGAGCCCCAGCTCCCGTTAATCTTGGTAATAAAAACTCTCTTGCTTTTGCATCGGATACTGGCTCCCTGGTGGTCATTGGGAGATTTGTGACTTGGGCATAACAAAATTTTGGTCCTATCTACACACAATTTTTAGTGCTGTGGTGATAGACTCTAACATGCTGCCTCCTTTGATATGTATGGCATTCATGCCCTTGTTTATCTCCTCCTCTTGAGTGTGAGTGGGACCTGTGCTTGCTTCTAACTAATAGAATGTGGCAAAGATGATGTAATGTCACTTTCATGATTACATCATGTCATATGAGATTTTGTTTTACCGACAAACTCTAGAGACTTCAAAGTCAAGAGCTTATTTCTTGAGTGGTGGCATACAGATATTTATTCTAATATCATTCTTTAAAGTAGACATATATTTTATAAACCTTTCTTTATACATGTCATATTTCACAAGATAAAATTTAAGACCTGCAACAAGGAGATATTCAACAAACAAACAAAAAGTCCAGCTGACTTTAAAGAAGTAAGTGGTCATGTTAGGAAGCCCACATGGTTAGGAGCTAAGGGTCAGCAAAGAGCTGAGGGTCAGCAAGAAGCTGGGGCCCTCAGTCCTACAACAGCAAAGGAATTAATTGTGCCCAAAACCTGAGCTTGGAGTACTATTATTTTCCATTTGTGCCTCCAGATGGGACTAGAGCTCAGCCAAAGCCTGGTTGCACCCAGTGAGCCCCTATAAGCACAGGACTCGGTTAAGCCATGCCTGAACTCCTGACCCACAGAAATTGAGAGACAATAAATAAGTCATTTTAAGCCACAGAGTTTATGGTAATTAGATAGCAATTCGCAAAGTCAGACACAACTGAGCAACTAACACAATAGGAAAGTAATATAGCCACTTATCTTTTTTATACGGTTGTTTTGTCCATAATAGCATCTTACATCGTATTTTTAAAAGAACACAGTCACAATGTATTTTCATATTAAACTGGGTACCATTCAACACCTTCACATGGCAAATCATGACCACAAAACGCCTGGGTCTAAGTGAGGGTTCAGAGGAGAACCCAGATGCTCTCATACCTCTTATAAAGCCTGACCCTGACCAAATATCTTTGTCTCTCTAAGGTCCAGTTCCCCATATAAAAAATGAATTGGGGGAGGTGGCTTCCCTGGTGTTCCAGTGGTTAGGACTCAGTGCTTCGACTGCAGGGAGCTGGGTTCAGTCCCTGGTGGGGGATTTAAGATCCTGAAAGCCATGAGGGGTACCCCCACATACACAAAAAAACAAGAATGAATGGGTTGTAGCAGACCATCTCAAAGAAACGCTAAAGTGTGATATATAATGATTCTGTGGCTGACTGACTGAGGGCCCACCCAGTCATCTTTGGAGGAAGGGTGTTGCTAAAGTACGAGAAAGGACTCAGAGCTGAAAGATGTGGGAGATGAATTTCCTCCCCTATTAATTTCATTGGTGAGAGACTGAAGCCTGGATGAAAGGGACTTGCTAAGACATGGCAGAGGCAGCCTCAGCCCTTCCCTTTGGGCTCCTACATCAGTGTTTTCTTCAGTGGCAACCAGGAGGCACTTCTCTCTTCTAAGGTCTCCCAGGTTCTTTGTTACCATTGTGAGGTAATCCCAACGCCTGCCCACCCACTCTACAGACAGGACCTCGTGGGTTTGCTCCAGATCTTTTAAGAGTTTGGGCCCAGTCCTAGGAATATTCTTCATCCAGTGTGGCCTTTTCCTGCCTCATTTCAGGAGGACCTACCAGTTGGTGTTGTCCTGTGCTGAGACAGAGATCGAGGAAGCTCTTGGCTGAGTCAGAGGTAGGGGAGTGTGTATGGGTGAGATGGAAGCTGTATGCTGTTTTCAGGTAGATTGGAAGCTAGAGTTTTGGAGAACCTGAGACCAGTAAGCTCTTGGAGGCTCCGCAACACACTAATATTCATATTCTAAGAAAGATGTCCATAGATAAATCCTTAATTTTTTTTAACCAAGAGATTTTTAATTAAAAGCTAGAGTCTCCTTATCTGACCATCTCCATTCTTACTGGAGCAATTCTTTTTTTTTTTTAATTGCTTTTGTTTGTTTGTTTTAGTTCTTTAGTTCTCCATTTCTTTGTATAATACACTTCAATGACATTTTTCAACTAATCAACATGATGTTAGATGAAAATTTACACCTGTCAACCTCCCCTACCCCTCCTCTCAATATAATTATTTCATTTTAGTTCCTTTTAACATATCTTTGTACTTTTAAAAACTATGTAAGCATAAACTTCTTATAAACAGTTATTTGTGTTAGTTTCCTATTGCTGCTTTAGTAAATTATACATTTTGTGCATAAGACAACACAAATTTGTTACCTTGTGTTGTTGGAAGTCAGAAGTCCTAAAATCAAGGTGCTGGCAGGGCTGTGTTTTGGAGGCTCTAGGAAGAATCTGATTCCTTGCTGTTCTAGTTTCTAAAGGCTGCCTGTATTCCCTTGGCTTGTGACCCCTTCCTCCATCTTCAAAGCCAGTAGAGTAGCATCTTCTCCCTTCTCTGACTTTCCTGCTTCCCTCCTATAAGAACATTTGTGATTACATTAGGCCCAACTGAGACAATCTAGGATAACCTCCGCTCATCAAGAGCTTTAACTTACATCTGCAAAGCCTCTTTTGCCGTCTAAGGTAACATATCCACAGGCTTTGGAAATTAGGACCTAGACATCTTTGCGGACCATCATTCTGCATACTCCACCATACATCCTGGTTTTCTTGAAACAGTCCTACTATATGCCTGGTGTGAATACAGCTCCTTTCATTCTCACAAGTATCTCCACCTGAACAAAAAAATCAAACAAACACAAAACTTATCCAGTGGTTCCCAATCTCTTTTATACCATACACATGTGGAAAATGCTAACATTTTATACACTGTCAGGATAAAAGAATTGCTCATGACTATAGGTAACTGTCTCAGAAGTTCCAGCCACCTGGTTGCCGCTGGAGGAAAAGTACCAATATCAGTATCCCTATAACTCATTTATGGTACCTCACTGACCAATGCACACCCCATGAAAGCAATATAATATGTTTTAAAGTCTGTTCTTTGGATGTGTGTAGGGAACAAGGTATAAGGAAGGTTGGGAAGTGCCTGCAAACGAGACTCTCAACCAGGGCTGAACATTCTTGCAAACGAGATGTTCTGCCCAGTGTAGGGAACTAGGTATAAGAAAGGTTGAGAAGTGCTTGCAAACGAGACTCTCAACCAGGGCTGAACATTCTTGCAAACGAGATGTTCAGCTAAGAATCCTCTGTTTGTTCCCGTGGGAAAAGAACATTTCTTGCACACAAGGATTTCTCTGATTCCTCAAAAGGAACAGACCTAGGGACAAAACGGATTCTAAGTTGATAAAGAAGTTCCCCAAAACAAAGTCTTAGCTGCAGTAAATAAGTTAAGGTAAAGGTTATCTTGCCCTGCACCTGCGCACTGTATAGTCACTAAATCATAGTGCTTGGCAACTTGCCCTGTAGATTGTTGTGCAAAGGATATAAAATAAAGCAGCTGTAAGAAGCAAAGAGTTAAAGTAAAAAGATTCAAACCACTCTGCAGTGTTGGTGTTTCATTCCGTCGCTAGCAGATGTGCTCCTGTAAGAGCAGCATTTGATTCCAAAGAGTGTACACGGGTCCTCATACACATGCACTGACAATGCTCCTCTCATTGCAATCCTGCCTGCAGGTCAGCTTAGGATGACAGACAATTAGCATTTTTCACATATGCCCTCTGGTTCTGTGCCCCTGCAAAATTTCCCATCCCCTGAGCATTCCTCCTATACATCAGAGTGTTGTATTGATGGTAGAGTGGTCCTACTGGATTCTCTGGATGGGCTTTTGGACACTTCGCAAAATTTTTCTCTGGGTCTGCGGAATGCATAAATCTCTTAACTTTGTAACACATTTTTTCCCCTCTAAACATACTTCATTTACCACAAAGACACTAGTGATAAAATTTACCATCATTACTCCCTTTCTAATGATCAAAAGTCACAGAGCCTGGCTCAGAGGCACATTAGAGTGTGTTGATATAGCACCAGCACTTTTCCTAGTATCTGAGTTGCTGTTTGTTCCCACAGTGAGGTCCTTGCTTTAAAGGCTGCTTTTCATTTCAACTGTGTTGCTAATTTACTAAATGGAATGCACTCTCCTTTGTCATATGCATGTTACATCTTGATGTGTTTGGCTGTTTTTAATTTCTCATTTCTATAGCAATTTCTGATTTCCATTTCCAAACTAAGAATTTTTAAGTTAACTTTTCAGCACTTGTGCCACTGAATGAATTCTCAAATTATACTGTTATGGCTTATAGAATATTTTAATTACACTAACAATAGATGTTTACACTATGGCTAGTAAATAACTCAATTCGCCTACAGAAGTTCCATATGAACAAAGGCATTTAATCTCTGGCTTCTGACAAAATTGGGCAGACACTTCTGTGTCCCAGCCAAAGTGCAGCACAGTTTACAGTTAACTCTTTTGAACATCAGTTGTGCTATTACGGGATACCCTGTGAAACTTTAAATTTGAGTGGGATTCTAAGTACCCTCGGAGAAGGCAATGGCACTTCACTCCAGTACTCTTGCCTGGAAACTCCCATGGACGGAGGAGCCTGATGGGCTGCAGTCCATGGAGTCACTAAGAGTCGGACACGACTGAGCGACTTCACTTTCACTTTTCACCTTCATGCACTGGAGGAGGAAGTGGCAACCCACTCCAGTGTTCTTGCCTGGAGAATCCCAGGGACGGGGGAGCCTGGTGGGCTGCCATCTGTGGGGTCACACAGAGTTGGACACGATTGACGACGATGTGACTAAGCACCCTAAATTCTGCCTATGAAGTAGAACTTTAACATTTTTATACCACACCATCTTAAATTCATGTAATCCAGATATGTATACAGAGACTGCGCTGTGCACCCCGGGTGTTTTTCCTCCTTAACCACATATGCTCATTCTACTTGTGCTATTTGGTAACCTCTGCATGATGTGGGACCAAGGGCTTGGAAGCAAGAGCCAAGAAACACATGATGTGTGTGACTCTGGGAATACTGCCCCTTATCTCTAGGCCTCCACTGAGAATGACAGGTTGGGCTCACTGACCCAATGGGGGCTTTCCAGCTCTGATAATCTAGAGTTAAAGGAAGCTCCCTGGAAGAATCTCTCATTCTCTTTATGTCTAGTGGTACAAGAAAGAAGAAAAAGGAAACAAAGTGGAAAGAAAAGAAACAACTACAAGAAAAAAACAGAAGGAGCAGAAACATGTTGATAAAAGAAGAGGAAAAAAGCAAAAAGATCCCGCAATTCACAAAGTGTGAGTATGGACTTCATTTATTAACAAGTAGGTTTCAACCCATGATATTTTTTAAGAACACCAGCTGTGGAGTTACACAGAGCTTGTCTCCTGGCTTCAACACTCAGATTCTTGTGTGACTTTGGGCATAGTTTTTCTGTCTTCTTGCCTCAGTTTGACCTATTAAGTGGAATTAAAAATAGTGATCTCATAAGATTTTAGGTGGGGAGTAAATCAGTTGTAAAGCACATGGCAAGCACCCAGGGCATCTGAGATCTTACTATCAATACCATCACTTTCCTGGGGTCACTCTGAGACACTGGGGACAGGAATTCTTCTTCCTTTAAGGTGTCTGTAAGTCGCTCTGCCCTTTCCCATCCTCATGAGGCCAAACAACTCCAATTCCTGACTGAAAAACCTAAAGAGGCAAAGAAAGCATATTATCCTCATGCTAACCAAGTTTGAGGAGGACAGTGAGAAAAATAAGAATCACTTCTTGTGTCGGTGGGCTGATCTACAGTGTGCCAAATGCTCTGACGCCCATCAGACCCTTTCTGGCTGATAGATGAGGAGGCAAAGGCTCAGGGAGGTTAAGCCCCAAGAGGTAATGTCACCTGCCCAGAGCTACAGAAGGTCGAGAGGCTGCTCAGTTTCTCCAAGGAGGAACATGCAAGCCTGCATGTTCTCAGCCCTTCAGTGACATTCTCCACTCTCCTGATTCATTAACTTTGGGTGCTGCTGAGTGGTGGGTGTGGTGAGATGATTAAGTATGTGGTCGCTGGAATTCTGGCTTCGGCCCTGATTAGCCATGTGAACACGAGTGAGTGTTTTTAATCTTTCTATACTTTTGGACTTGTGGACACAGTAGGGGAAGGAAAGAGTGGAGCGAACAGAGTAAGTAGCATCGACATATATACACTACCATGGGTGAGGCAGATAGCTGATGAGAAGCTGCTATATAACATAGGGAGGCCAGCCTGGTGCTCTGTGATGACTTAGAGGGGTTGGATGCAGGGAGGGGAGGGAGGCTCAAGAGAGAGGTGATATATGTATAATTGTGGCTGATTTGTCTTGTCGTACGGCAGAAACCAATACAACATTACAAAGCAATTTTCCTCCATTTAAAAAATAAAATAAATAAAGTCTACCTTTCCTCATCAGTAAAATGGGGATGATGCCTTATGCCTAGAATGAGAAGCTGAGATACAGCTTCTTGAGCAAGTGATTTACTGAGGAGGTATTCTCAGGAGAGGAGAAGGCAATGGCAACCCACTCCAGTGTTCTTGCCTGGAGAATCCCAGGGATGGCGGAGCCTGGTGGGCTGTTGTCTATGGGGTTGCACAGAGTCGGACACAACTGAAGTGACTTAGCAGCAGCAGCAGCATTCTCAGGAGAATGGATGAGAGGGAAGCAGAAGTGAAGAAAAAGGGAAAGGCTAAGTGAGGATGCGGTCTCAGCTGGAGACTCGCTTCAGCCGGATCCCACGGGGAATGCTGGAGCACAACTTGCATCACTGAGCTGGTCCCACCTAAAGGTCAGGGGACTGACCTTTGGATCCCATTCCCCTTAAGTAATTGGCTGTGAATGGCACTTTCCCCATATGTCATAGAGTGTAAAGGAAATGGATTGGGGACTCAAGGAGTCTTGGAAGGAGAGATGGAGAGATAAGGGGAAACTGAGCAGAACTCATAAGACACACACAATCTCACCATTCTCCTTATTTTTTCCTGTAGGGATATAACTGGAATTTGCTTCAAAATAATTTAGGGTACAGGGGCATTGGGTGTGGTGGTGTTTGGTTGGGATACAGATAAATAATATTGGCCAAGAACTGTTGGGTTCACTCCCAGCACCCAATCAAATCTGCTCTTTTGAGCACCATCAGTGGTTATTCTTTTGTGGGGAGGGGGCTGTTCTGGGTCTTTTTTGTTTTGCATTGGCTTCTCTAGTTGCGGTGGGTGGGGATTACTCTTCATTGCAGGGCACAGGCTCTAGGTATGTGGGCTTCGGTAGTTGCAGCTCACAGGCTTAGTTGCCCCGCAGCATGTGGGATCCTCCTGAACCAGAGACCGAACCCATGTCCCCTACATTGGCAGTGGGACTCTCAACCACTAGAGAAGTCCCCATCAGTGGTTATTCTTTACTAGATACAATGGTCTGTTTTCAGTCCTCTTTCTACATGACCAAGTAGTAGCATTTGACATGGCAGTCCTTCCCCTCCTAGAACAACTTTCTTCAGTCGGCTTCCAGGACAACACCACTCCTGGTTTTTCTCCTAGCTCAATGACCATGCCTTCATGGTCACTTTTGCTCATTCATAATCATCTCTCTGTCCTCCCCTATACTTGATTTTTGGGTTTTCTATCATCTTTATTTGCACTCACTTCCTTGATGATCTCATCTAGTCTCTCTGCTTAACCACCATTAATTTGCTGACAATGGTGACATTTTTATCTCTAGGCTGGATCTCTCTCCTCTCCACAATAATTCCAAGGCCTACCTAACCTTTTCCCCTGGATGGCTAATAGGGGCTTCCCACACAATAATCTCTAATTCCTCCCCACTCAAACCTATGCCTGCCATTGTCTTTCTAATCTAGTTAAAAGCAATTCTCTTTCCTGTTGCTCAGACCATTGTCTCCTCTGTCTCATATTCCACTTCCAGTCCATCAACATATCCAACCTATTATAAAAATGTTTTCAGAAACTGACCACATTCACCTCTGTCACTCTTGTCAAGTCATCACAATCTTATTCTTACTGCAAACTGCCTCCCAACAGATCTCGCTGTTTGTGTCTTTGCCAATATCAACCCAACAGACAAAGCATACTTTTAAAACCCAAGTCAGATCATGGTACTCTTCTGCTGAAACTCCTCAGGTCTCTTCCCATCTCATTCACACACACACACACACACACACACACACACACACACACACACACACCCCTAAAAACGGCTCACAGAGCACTATACAATTTCCACCCTCGGTGTTGCTCTGACCTAATCTACTTCTCTTTCACTAACTCTCTCTGCTCCAGCCACAGTGACCTCATTGTCATTCTTCAAACAGGTGAGGCACACTCCCACCCCAGGGCCATATACTATTCCCTCAGCCCAGAATGCTCTCCCTAAAAGAAGTCCACATGGCCTGTTTCTTCACCTATCTCAGGTCTTTGTTTACATTTTGCCTTCTCAGTGAGACCTTTCTTGACTATTTTAAAAGGTTGTAGGGACTTCCCTGGTGGTCTAGTAGTTAAGACTCCAAGCTTCCACTGCAGAAGGCACAGGTTCGATCTTTGGTAGAGAAACTTAGTAAGATCCCATGTGCTGTGAGGCACAGTCATAAATAAATAAATAAAAATAAAGAGGTTGCAATCCTTCCTTCTGCCTCTAAACTCCCTCTTCCACTTTCCACTCTTCATAGCAGGTACACCTGCTGACTTGATATGTATCTTACTTAGCTGAATGTGTGCATGTGCTCAGTTGCTCAGTCATGTCCGAATCTTTTGCGGCCCCAATGGACTACAGTCCACCAGGCTCCTCCATCCACGGGATTTCCCTGGCAAGAATATTGGAGTGGCTTGCCATTTCTTTCTCCAGGGGATCTTCCCAACCCAGAGACCGAATCCTGAGACTGCATTGGAGGGATACTCTTTACTGCTGAGCCACCAGGAAAGTCCACTCCATAAATGTTTACTGATAAGAAAATTAACATTTTCTCATCCTTACTTTCTTACTATTCGATTTGATTCTTGATTTCTCTAACTGTATTTAAATTTCCAAATTTTTACTTAAATAAAATTTTTAAAATATAAAGTGTATAGTTTTTCTGAGTATTCTTTTTTGAATATTTATTTCTTTTTGGTTGTCCTGGGTCTTAAGTGCTGTGTGCAGGCTTTCTCTCACTATGGGAAAAGCAGGCTACTCTCCAGTTTCAGTGTGCATTCTTCTCATTGGGGTGGCTTCTCTTCTGTGGAGCATGGGCTCTAAGGCATGCAGGCATCAGTAGTTGTGCATGGGCTTAGCTGCCCCATGACATGTGGAATCTTCCTAGATCAGGAAGATTCTATCCTCTGCACTGGCACATGGATGCTTAACCACTGGACCACCAAGGAAGTCCAGAATATTCTTTTTTAAAACATATTGTTGTTTTTTTATTTTTACTTTTAAAAAAATTTATTTATTTTAATTGGAGGCTAATTACTTTACAATATTGTGGTGGTTTTAGCCAATGTGAATGTACGGCAAAAACCACCATAATATTCTTTCTGTTGTCCTCATCTTCTTTACCTTCCCCATCCAAACGAGGTTTAGGAGAGTTTTTTGTTGTTAGTTTTGCTAATCTGTCCATGCATGTTGTTTCAGACAAAAGGGATATAGCTGTGCAACTCTGAGTGAGCTTTTCACTTTCACGATGTTTTTACTGATGCTTTCCTAAGATCTACCCCCATCCCCAACCCCTGTCAGTCCCTTCACTCCTGAGTTTCTTTTCCTTTCTCCTACACAGTTTCTATCTAGTCTCAGATGCTTTACATGCCCTTACGTGTATTTTGGTATCTGTGGATTCTGTTTCTCTTCTGGTTTTGTTGAAAAAGAATTTGAAAAGTGTTTTTCTTTTTTGCTTTTAAAATAGTTTGTAAGAGTCAAAACAGTTATTTACACATCCATTTGCATTGGAAATCTTTATTTTTTGAGTAAACAGTGGGACCAGAGGTAGACATTTGTATAGATTGGGGAAAAGTTACCTGGCAAAGATAAGAGTTATCTGGCAAAGATATAGAGATATGCTGTTGTATGCTAGTTTTTCTCTTTCTTTCATTTTATTTTTGGTTGCACTCAGTCTTCTTTGTGGCACACAGGCTCCTCCTTGCTAACTACAGGCTTTCTCTATTTGCACTGAGAGGGGGCTACTCTCTAGCTGTGGTGCATGCGTTTTTCATTGTAATGGCTTCTCTTGTTGCAAAGCAGGGGCTTTAGGAAGTGCAGGCTCAGTAGTCGTGACTCATGGGCTTAGCTGCCTGAAACATGTGGGATCTTAATCCCTGGTCCAGGGATCAAACCCATATCCCTTGCATTGGCAGGTGGATTCTTATCCGTTGGACACCATGGAAGTCTCTAATTTCTAATTAGGGCTTCATAATAATAAGCTTGGGCTTCCCAGGTGGCGCTAGTGGTAAAGAACCCAGCTGCCAAAGCAGGAGACATAAGTGATGTGGGTTTAATCCTTGGTGTCTGGAAGACTCTCTGGAGAAGGAAATGGCACCCCATTCCAGTATTCTTGCTAGAGAATTCCACTGACAGAGGAGCCTAGTGGGCTACAGTCCACGGGGTCGCAAAGAGTCAGACACGACTGAAGTGACTTAGCATGCATGCAATGATAAGGCTGGGTTTCTCTGGTGGCTCAGTTGTTAAAGAATGTGCTTGCAATGCACAGGCAGGAGACCCAGGTTCGATCCCTGATTTGGGAAGATCCCTTGGAGAAGGAAAGGGCAACACGTTCCAGTATTCTTGCCTAGGCAATCCCATGGACAGAGGAGACTGGCAGGCTACAGTCCATGGGGTCACAAAAGTTGGACAGACTCAGTGACCAAACTACCACCAATGATAAGGCTGATAGAGTCCTAACAGTATCTGAAAACTGTGCAGCCTTTTTTTTAAGAGTCTCTCTAATAACAGTATAGCAGGGCTTCCCTGGTGGCTCAGAGGTTAAAGCGTCTGCCTGCAATGCAGGAGACCCAGGTTCAATCCCTGGGTCGGGAAGATCCCCTGGAGAAGGAAATGGTAACCCACTCCAGTATTCTTGCCTGGAGAATCCCATGGACGGAGAAGCCTGGTAGGTTACAGTCCACAGGGTCTCAAAGAGTCGGACACGACTGAGCAACTTCACTTTCTTTTCACTTTCAGTCATCATGGGAGGAAGAATCTTATCTACAATAATGGCCTCCCAGGTGCACATGGGGAAGGCAAATTTCCACTTGCTTCAGTAATTCCAGTAAGTTCTGTCTTTCTGGGTGAAACATTAGGAGGAGCCATAGAATAAATGAAATTTGAGGCCCGGAGGTGACCTAAAAGAGGCATTCTGGACTTGGGCTCAGCAGCATTTCAAGCATAGCTCCTGGCACTGAGCAGTCAATGAACTGGGGAGTTCTACCAGGGATGGGATGAACTCATTCGTCCTCTTATTTTGACTGGGCATGAATCTACATTCTTTTCTTTTTCCCTGGTGAAATGAACCAACCAGAGTAGATTTTTAAAAACATATAAATAGGTTATAGAACACATAAAGATTTTGAACATATATATAAAGTAGTATATGTTTATGAAATAATTTAAACAATGCAAACAGTGAAGAGTAAAAATCTTAAGCAAAACCGTAAGTACTAGTATTCATGATTCTAAATTTTAACACCATGATCTGTACATGCCTATATATATATATATTTCTATAAATACATAGCATAATGTTTAGAAAACAACAGTAACATGATGGTAACTGTAAATCTTTGGAGAGGAGAGTGAATTTGGGAGAAGAGGAATTTTCACTGTTTACAGAGTCACATACTGTCAAACATTTTTAATAAGAACATGTTACTGTATTACTTGTTTTTGCTGACTGTATAGAGTGTCTCCATCTTTGACTGCAAAGAATATAATCAATCTGATTTCAGTATTGACCATCTGGTGATGTCCATGTGTAGAGTCCTCTCTTGTGTGGTTGGAAGAGGTGTTTGCTATGACCAGTGCATTCTCTAGGCAAAACTCTGTTAGCCTTTGTCCTGCTTCATTTTGTATTCAAAGGCCAAACTTGCCTGGTACTCGAGGTATCTCTTGACTTCCTACTTTTGCATTCCAGTCCCCTATGATGGGGCTTCCCTAGTGGCTCATATGGTAAAGAATCTGCCTGCAATGCAGGAGACCCAGGTTCAATCCCTGGGTTGAGAAGATCCTGTGGAGAAGGAAACAGCAACCCACTCCAGTATTCTCGCCTGGAAAATCCCTTGGACAGGGGAGCCTGGTGGGCTACAGTCCATACGGTCACAAAGAGTTGGACACACCTAAGCGGATAACACTTTCTCTTCCTTTATGATGAAGAGGACATCTTTTTTTGGTGTTAGTTCTAGAAGGTCCTGTAGGTCTTCAAAGAATCATTCAACTTCAGTTTCTTTTACATCAGTGGTTGGATTACTGTGATGCTGAATGGTTTGCCTTGGAAAGGAGCCAAGATCATTCTGTCCTTTTTGAGACTGCACCCAACTACTGCATTTTGGACTCTTTTGTTGACCCTATGACTATGAGGGTTATTCCATTTCTTTTAGGGAATTCTTGCCCACAGTAGTAGATATAATGGTCATCTGAATTAAATTTGCCCATTCCCATCCCTTTTAGTTCACTACTTCCTAAAATGTCAGTGTTCACTCTTGCCATCTCCTGTTTGACCACTTCTAACTTACCGGGATTCATGGACTTAATATTCCAGGTTCCTATGCAATATTGTTTTTTACAGCATCAGACTTTACTTCCATCACCAATCACATCCACAACCGGACTTTTTTTTTTTTTTTCCGCTTTGGCTCTGTCTCTTTATTGTTTCTGGAGTTTCTTCATTGTTTCTCCACTCTTCTCCAGCAGCATATTGGGCACCTACCAACCTGGGGAGTTCATCTCCCAGGGTCCTAACTTTTTGCCTTTTCCTTGTGTTCATGGGGCTCTTGAGGCAAGAATACTGAAGTGGTTTGCCATTCCCTCTTCCAGTGGCCCAGACTAGCACGGACATGCCCTCAGCCACTCCACACAACTGGACAACATGCCCAGCACCCTGGTCGTCCCACTGCTCATTGTTGTTGAGCCTGTAAACCTTCACTGGCCACCAGGTGTTGGTCAACGTGCTGCCATGGTCCGGGCAAAGGCCTTGCTGGAATCCACGGGAAAGGGGTGTGGGGAAGCCTGGAGTCGAGGTTGGAGGCAGCCAGGAGTGGAGGGCTTCTCGGCCCAGCTGCTGCTGGCCACCGTGGGCCCCTTTGGCTGTCTGCATGGCCGGCTGCCGGCCAGGCTCTGGTCCCCGCTCTGGTCCCCGCCTTTCCTCTCCTCTGGCTCCTCGGCTTTATTGTCCAGGCCCAGGAAGCCCAGCCACCGAGAGAGGGGCGAGCAGTGCTTCCCAGCCTTTCATGGTTCTGCCATAGGAATTTGGGGGCTCCCGCCTCCGCCACAGTCTCTGTGAAGCTGCTTCCTTGCCATAAGTCCCCTCCTCAGGCCCTGCCACTCTACTTGTAATTTTTACTGAATATTTTAACAGCTTTATTGTGGTATAATTTACATACAATAAACTGCACAAATTTAAGGTGTATAACTTGATAACTTTCAACATGTATATTCACCAGTGACACTATTACCACAGTCAAGATAATGGACGTATATGTCACCTGAGAAGTTTCCTTATGTCCCTTTATAATCATCACTTTCTTCTCTCCTGACCTCAACAACCATTCCCAGGCAACCACGGATGTGTTTTGTGTCAGTGTAGATTATTTTAAAATTTCTAGATTATATAAATACAATGTTTTTTTCTGACTTATTTCAATATAATTAAGATTTATCCATTTTGCAGCTGTATCAATAATTTGTGGGTTTGTTTCTCTGAGTAGTTAATCTTTTTAAAGTTAAATTTTTAACTTTTTAAGTTAAATTAAAAATTTTTTAATCTTTAAATTTTTAAAGACATTTTTTTAAAGTAAAAGAGAAGCGTAGATAAGACATACACCTCAAACATACTGAAAAGTTGTCATTCAAAAATGTTACTTAAATTTTTAAAATAGAAAGAATTGGCCTTACCTCAGAGTCCCACTTCCGGTCACCACCACATTACGTTTGGTAGTTCTAAAATATGACTAAAGTTTTGAAAAGATGTATTATTTCTCACTCATAAAAGCAACATATGATCATTGAAACGTCTTAAAGAAAGTCCAGCGTGTGGAAAACTGAGCCACCTTCCACAAGCCCACACCTCAGGTGACTGCGCTCTGCGACGCTGGGCTCGCGGCTGGTGCCCAGATGTTCGACGCCCGGCTCAGTCCCAGCTCCCAGAGAACCGTCGTTCCCGCAGTTTCAGCTCCCCGTCGCCAGGTGGTGCTGCGAAGCCGAGCCCACTAGAGGAGAGGCGTAGCCGCGCGAGGGAGCACGTGACCCGCGCCTAGGTTTGAGCGCCTGGGTCACGTGACGGGCCCGGAAGCGGCTGCTTGGGCAGCGGAGGGTGGGGATGGCTAGGGCTTCGAGCTGAGGCAGGAACTGGGGGACTGGTGGGCTGCTGCACCGAAGTGGGAGCCAGAGCTGGAGTCGGAACCCGAGCGGTAAGTCTGGGGCTGGCGGCGGGTGGTCGCCTTCTGCTGGACCCAAGTCGCCTTCCTCCGGGTTCAGCAGATGCTCCGGGTCTGGCACCGACCGGCCTGGGCTGCGAGTCCTGGTCTCCTCGGCTCTCCGGTGGCAGCTGCGGTGCGTTGTGGGCTCCCCTCCAGGATGAGAGGTGTTCTTCGCGCTGTCTCCTTTGACCTCCCCATCTTTTTTGACAGGTGTGGGAATAGGTCCCGAGATGGGAAGGATCACCGAAACGACTAGCTAGGGCTTCTGCTGCGCTTCCTACAATGGTCCAGACATCGCGGGGAGGTGACCCGGCAGTTGCGGGAGCCCTGCTGGGAGATGGCTGATAGCCGGTCTTTGGGTCATAGGATGCCGGAACTACCAGGACTCTGGGAAATTACCTTTTGCAATCACTTTCTAGAGCTGTTGAGGAAATCGAGGTCCAAGAAAAAGTAGGGGTTGCCTAAGGTCATCTGGTGAGTTAGTCGCAGCCTTGCGACTAGAATCCAAGTCTCCGTGAACTCCAGCGGCTCTTTGCTTTTCACCAGACTGCCTCCTGCAGAAAATTTGACAGGTTGGAAAAAAAGAAAAAAAAACACCACCACCCTTTTCCTACGTTCGTTCTTCCCTTTTCAGCTTTGCATTCTCAATTGCCGCTAGATCGGCTTGGCTCTGGGTGTGGTTCCCTCATTTCACTGTTCCCCGATTTTTCTGCAAACTCATCATTCTGTAGGTTTTGTTTTTAAGCATTCTGCAATTTTGTGTAAGTCATCCCAAAATATGAAATAAGAGGCAGAATATGATGCTCTTGGGAGGGTAGGCGGCTCCCAGCTGAGGTTATGGAGAATGCTAGCATTAACTTGAAGAATGTCAAGACCTTTGCTTTGTTTTTAATGTAGCTTGTCAGATTTGAGGAATGCTGGTTATTCCGATGAATGTTTTGCAGTAATTTGAGGCTTGCTGAAAGAAGATAGCTTGGTGTAATGGAAAGAACTGAGATTGGGGAATTAGGAGATTTTGTTCTAGTTCTGACACTTGCTTTGCAACCCGGGATGACTTCCATCCTTGCTTGGGTTTAGGTTTCCCAGTCTGTACAGTGATGGGGTGGAATTCCTAAGGTCTCCTTCTGCTCTGACATTGTCTGTATCTCAGTCTGTGTTCTAACCAGAGAGATCCTACCTCCCCCTCTCCGTTTGTTTCTTAATACAGTTGTCCAGGAAGCAGTTTCCCACTTGTTTGTAGGTTGCCATGAAATCCACCTCCTTTTGTCTTACTGTTTATATTATATCTAAGCTAAATGCTGACAGCTGAAAATGATCTTAACTTTTATTATTTTAAGTATGATCAAGGGCCTCTTTGATTCTTGTTGAGAGCCTATTTTACAGTAATTAACATGATTGTATGTTTAGAATGTGGTTTTTTAAAAGGTGTTCTTGAAGTCAAGAGGACACCAAAGGCTTAATCATTTGCTCTGAGTTTGAGACTGAGGTGGAGGCCTTATGCAACAGAGCCTTCTCTGATGATGATATTAAGTCCCTCTCTGTTTTCTGATTGTGCCATTTATAATTGTCTGTTCTTGAGTCCTTGTTTTGCCTTTGAAGCATGTATCTGTTCATTTGGCCTCATCCCTGTGGCAGCTTGAAGCGCTCAGAACTTTGTCTATTTTAAAGGCAGTATAAGGAGGTGGATTCCATTTCTTTTGTAGTGTTCCAGATTCGACAGCTGGGACCAGTGGATGGAAATACCATAATGGAAGTGGTTTTTGGGTGAGAATGCTGTTGCTGCTGCTAAGTTGCTTCAATTGTGTCCGACCCTGTGCAACTCCATAGACGGCAGCCCACCAGGTTTCTCTGTCCCTGGGATTCTCCAGGCAAGAACACTGGAGTGGGTTGCCATTTCCTTCTCCAATACATGCATGCATGCTAAGTCGCTTCAGTTGTGTCCGACTCTGTGTGACCCCCGTGGACAGCAGCCCACCAGGCTCCTCTGTCCACGGGATTCTCCAGGCAAGAACACTGGAGTGGGTTATCATTTCCTTCCCCGTTGGGTGAGAATAAGAACTTTGAAAGAAGTGCTGCTCTAGCATGTTGCAACACAGAGGATGCCAGTCCCTATCACTAGAGGTCATTGTCACTGGGCAGTTACTTTTGGGAATGTGGTAGGTAGAGGATCAGACTAGATAAAATTTTTAAGTTTTCTCCTAACTGAGGTTATGTGAAATTCTAGGACTGGACTTGTTAGCAGGTGGGATGTGAGTTAGAGATAGTGGAGCAGCGGGTCCACTTTTGTGCATGCTTTATTTTTCTCTTTGCTTAGATAACAATTCTCATGTTAAATGCTTCTGCTTTTTCTTTTTTTTTTCCCCTCTCTCTCCTCCCTTCCCCACCGAGTGTCTCAGTTTTTTAAGTTCTTGATACCTCTTCCAGGATCAGATGCTGAGGAGACATTACTGTTAATGATATATTCCTTCTTTCCACCCTGACTTGGAGTGAGATCCTAGAACTGGGCTGAGTGAGTGGACTTTGGTTTCTACTTTTGTTGACTCGTCCTCGTAATTTCTTCCAGAAGTATGTGACTACCCCCTAAGTCCTAGGCTAGCATTTCTCTTTTTCCCAAAGAGGAAGTTCACATTGAGTCTTAACTCAGATCTTGGAGGAATCTTGTACCTCCTTCCTTTGGCCAGGTCTAACTAGGTCTGAGCACACAAAGCTAGCTTCTATTTAATGAGTGTGTGGGGTCCGTTGGATAGGACATTCTGCATATACTGAAAAGAGTAAGCTCCTGATACTATATTTGGTGCTATCTCTGCTCTTTTCTCCCAGACATTTTCTCTTGGAATCCTTGACACCCAGGGCCAGTTCTCAATGATGCTATCTAGTAGGAAGGATTCCTCTGTGCTTCCCTTTTCTGTGAAGTTCAGCATTCTGTCTCCATGGGTTACTGGGATGCTCTCAGCAGATAGATGATTGTTTCTGAGGTGAGGACCTGGCTCAGCTCTCCAGAGTTCATGAAAGGATGGAGGAAGTCCTGTGGCACTTTATTTGTGTAGTGACTCCCTGCCTTGAACTTCCTTCTCTCTAGTAATAACATAGTTGCTACCATTAATAAGGGTCCATTATGCACCAAGCAGCATATTTAACATCTTTTACTTCTACATTTGTAACAATATTGTGATGTAAGTGTTATTAATAACATTTTTCAGATGAGGAAAGTAAGACAAAGGGAGATTAAGGTCACATAACTAGGCTCTGAACTCGTACTTTTTGTTATGTGGGATTCCCCCTGTAGACTTAATCCTGCCCGAGTTCTGTTCCCAGGGAGATTTTAGGAAGAGTAGGTGGTGTGTTAGAAAGAACACTGGGCTAGGAATCTGGTATGCTGGGTTCTGATCCCAAACTGTTAACCAGCTGAGGCTTTGGTGTTCTCATCTATAACTGGGAAGCTGGAGCTTGGTCACCTGTCAGTCATGCCTGGTGCTAATGTTTAGAGATTTTTATGATGGTGAGTAAAAGTCAGTTTGCTCATTCAGCTGCTTCTGTGCAGAGCCTGCTGAGGTCAGCAGCTGTTTCGTGGCTGCCCATGCACCACACTCTGTCAGGCAGGAGTCTCAAGTCAGGGGAAGTGATTCTGTGGTAGATCAGATGGAGTACCTACCATCCCATGTCCTCGAAAACAAATCATGTGGATGTCAGACATTTTTACTTCCCTCCTTGTAGACCGCATATAGGAATACAGTCTATGACTTTGTTCGTGTGTTTGGAATTCCAGCAATGGAGAAGAGAGCGAATATCTAGAGAATTCACTGCTTCTCCGGGTTCTAGAAAGTGTAATTGTTTTATAATGTAGTACTTTTAATCTGCATATATCACCAATCCATAAACTTTGGTAGGAGATGAGGACTGGGGTGTACTTATCATAATAAGAAGCCTGTTAAGTGCTGAGACTGAATCAGATTGGGCCCAGAGACCGGTTTGTTTGTTTTAGCAGTTTTATTGAGATTAAATTCACATAGCATACTATTCAACCATTTAAAGCATACAGTTCAACAGCTTTTCTATTGAATTCACAAAGTTGTGCAACACAGTCATTTTCAGAACATTTCATCACCCCCAAAGAAACTCAACCCTTTAGCCGTCACCCCTTAATCCCTCCCAGCTCCCAAATGTTCCTCTGTGGCTGACTTCTTCTCCTTAGAATAATGTCTTCAAGGTTCATCCATGTGTAGCATCTATCAGTATTTCATATTTTTCTTTTTTCATTTTTTGCTAAGTAATATTCCATTGTATGGATATATCATATTTATCCACTCATCAGGTTTTTTTCCCCTCATTTTTTGGCTAATAGGAATAATGCTGCTATGAATATTTGTCTGTACATTTTTCTATGGACATACATTTTCATTTTGGTATGTACCTAGGAGTGGAATTGCTGGGTCCTGTCCACCACTAATAGGTACATATCAAACTGAAAATGTATGCCTCTAGAAAAATGTACTCAAAGATGTTCATAGCAGCATTATCCCTAATAGCCAAAATCAGTGGGTCATATGGTAACTATGGGCTTCCCTGGTGGCTCAGACAGTAAAGAATCTGCCTGCAATGCAAGAGACCCGGGTTCAGTCCCTGATTCAGGAAGATCCCCTGGAGAAGAAAGTGGCAACCCACTCCAGTATTCTTGCCTGGAGAATCCCATGGGCGGAGGAGCCTGGCAGGCTATATAGTACAGTCCATGGGGTCGCACAGAATCTGACACGACTGAGTGACTAACACTATCACTGCTCTTCACGGTAACTATGTTTAGCCTTTCGAGGAACTGCCAGACTGTTTCCCAAAGTGACTGCACCATTTTACCTTCTCATCAGCAATGTAAGAGACGATTCTTTACAATTTCTCTGCATCTTTGCCAATACTTGCTGTTACGTGTCTTTGATTCTAGCCATCCTGGTGTATGTGAAGTGATATTTGTTTCTCATTTACCTGATGGCTAAAGATATTGAGTATCTTTTCATATGTTTATTGGCTTTTTTCACATCTTCTGTGAAACAGCTCTTCAGGTCCTTTGCCCATTTTTAAATTGGGTTTCATTTTATTAATGAATTATAATAGTTCTTTATATGTTCTGGGCACAAGTACCTCATTAGAAATATAATTAATAGAAAACTTTTCCTATTCTGTGGGTTATTTTTCACCTTCTTGGTGGTATCCTTTGAGGCATAAACATTTTAAAGTTTGATTAGGTCTAATTTATCTATTTTTTCTTGTGTTTCTTGCTGTCATATGTGAGAAACTGCTTAATTCATGGTTAACAATGGTTTATGCTTATGTTTTCTTCTAAGAGTTTTTATAGTTTTAACCTTTACATGTAGGTTTTTGATCTGTTTTGAATTTTTTTTTTTTTTTTTTTTGCCACGCTGAGTGGCATATGAAATCTTCGTTCTCCAACCAGGGATTGAACCAGTGACCCCTGCATTGGAAGCACAGAGTCTTAATCAGCGGACTGCCTGGGAAGTCCTATTTGGAGTTAAGTTTTGTATATGGTGGGAGGTAGAGTTCCAGCTTCTTTTTTTTGCACGTATATTTCTAGTTGTCCCAGCGTTAATTGTTGAAAAGACTTGTTTCCTCCATTGAATTGTTTTGGCACCCTTGTCAAAAATCACTTGACCTAGGTATAGAGTTTATTTCTGGACTCTCAATTCTGTTCAGTTGATCTGTACATCTGTCCTTATGCCAATACTGTACTGTCTTGAGGTTACTGTAGCTTTGTATTAAGTTATGCAATTGGGAAGTCCTCCAGCGTTTTTCTTTTTTTCAGATTTGTTTTGGCTGTTTTGGACCTTTTGAATTTCCATATGGATTTTAGAATTGGCTTGTCAATTTTTGCAAAAAGGGAGCTGGGATTTTGATAAGGATTCAACGGAATCTGTACATCAGTTTAGGGAATATTGCCACCTTAATAGTGTTAAATCTCCTGGTTCATGAATATTGGGATGTTTTCTCATTTACTTAGGTCGTCTTTAATTTCTCTCAATGGTGTTTTATAGTTTTCATGTACAAGTTTACAGCTACTTGGCTAAATTTCTTCCTAAATATTTGATTCTTTTTGTTGCTGTTGTAAATGGAACTGTTTTCTCCAGTTTGTTTTCACATTGTTCACTGAAAGAGTATAGAAATACAACTGATTTTTGTATATGGATCTTATATCCTGCAACTTTGCTGAATTTATTAGTTTTAATAGTTTTTAGTGGATAATATTTTTATGTGTTTACCAGTCACCCTTAGGAATGTTGTTTAGCTTTTGGTAATGAAGCGAACTGACACTTGCAGTGCCTTTCCCGCCCTCTTCTCTTTTCCCCTCCTTGACTTTCCTGTGTGCCCCAAAAGAGACCTACAAATTCATATAAATGGATTCTTCTTGTTGGAAGTCATCCTGTTTACTATACTGAAATTTGGAATAGAATTTAATCAGTAAATTAAATTTGGCCAGTCTGCTGTGCAGCATGTGGAATCTTAGCCCCCTGACTAGGGATTGAACTGGCACTGCCTACATTGGAAATTCAAGGAGTCCTAACCACTGGACAACCAGTAAAGTCCCATCACTAAACTCTTAAATAGCTGTCCTAAGAACATTTTAGATTTTCAAAAGTGAGTTCAGAAATGAGCTGCTGCTGCTGCTGCTGCTGCTAAGTTGCTTCAGTCGTGTCCAACTCTGTGTGACCCCAGAGACGGCAGCCCACCAGGCTCCCCTGTCCCTGGGATTCTCCAAACAAGAACACTGGAGTGGGTTGCCATTTCCTTCTCCAGTGCATGAAAGTGAAAAGTGAAAGTGAAATCACTCAGTCGTGTCCAACTCCTAGCAACCCCATGGACTGCAGCCTACCAGGCTCCTCCATCCGTGGGATTCTCCAGGCAAGAGTACTGGAGTGGGGTGCCATTGCCTTCTCCGCAAAAATGAGCTAACTATTTTCAAAACTATGAGTCTGATAGGTGGAGGAAAGATGCTCTTAAAGTCTTGATTATCAGTTGTCTTTTTTTGGAAATTAAAGAAATGTAAAATAAAATAAATACAAGGAGCCATTCATTCATCAGAAATATCAGAAATAAAAATGATACTATCCATGTATTCCCTGGTTGTCCAGTGGTTAAGACTCAGCACTGTGAGGACCCAGTTCAGTCCCTGGTTGGGGAACTAAGATCCTACAAGCCATGTAGCATGGCCAAAAAAAAAAAACAAGAAAGAAATAAAATCCAACATTGTCAGGGTTATGAAGAGATAGCCATGTCCATATATTGCTAGTGACACTTTAGGTTAGTTCAATCATTTGTGTAGTAAAACCATTTTAAAAACCTATTCACCTAACTCTACTCCAAGGATATGACTTGAAAATTAAAAATTATGTGTGGGAATTTTTTAGCTATAAAATAGTCATTAAAAGAAGGAGAAGCTCAAAATTTAACTGGGAGCTAGTGAAGCAAATTATTTTATTAATATAATGATGGACCATTATGTTACAACTAAACATCATTTGTGTGTGTACTGTATTGATTTAAGGAAGAGTAGATATGAAATAAGTGAGAAAAGACCTTAAAATAGCAATTGTTGATTAGTTAAAAATAATTTTTATATAAGGGAAAAGAGCACTTATCAAGGTTATTTAAAGAGTTGATGTTTCAATTTTGGTTCGAATGTATTCTTGAATATATATATTTGTCACCCAACATGCAGACTTTTCTTACTTAGTACTCTCTTGAATCTGAATATTTTATGGAGATTTTTTACTTTGTGTTGATGGACCACACATGTTATATAAACTCAGTTCATTGTCCTCAAGAACCTGAAGAACAAGCTTGTTTTGAGCTCTTAAATATTACATCCCTCATTTGGACAGTTAACAGGGTCTATTAAAACTCCCACAGGGCAGGAATTGGCAATTATAGCAGCAGATGGTGGAAACCAGATTTCATCACAGAGAGCTCAGGGCAGGGTGGCCAAGGAGACTAGCACTAAGTGGGGATAGCTGGAGAAAAGACGCGGAGGCCTTGGTTGCCAGAAGAGCCCTAGAAGGAAGTAACCTCCAGAGAGTGATCACACCCACCCTCTACAGGCTTCATTTCCTGCCTAGCAGTTCTGAGAAGGGCTTCTGCTTGGAACTTTCCAGGAATAAGATACACTATCTCCTAGAATGATCCAGTGATCCATTTGGACAACTCCTGTTTTGTTTTGTTGTTTTCCTTTTTGGCCATCATGCAGCTTGCAGAATCTTAGTTCCCTGACCAGGGATCAAAGCCAGTACGTCTGCAGTGGAAGCATGGAGTCTCAACCCCTGAACCAAGGACTCAGGGAAGTTCCTGGATACTGCCTTTAATACACACACACACACACACATATATATTTTTTAAAATATCCTTATTTATTTATATATTTGGCTGCGCCAGGTCTTAGTTGTGGCACACGGGATCTTTAGTTGTGGCATCTGGGATCTAGTTACCCAACCAGGGATCAAACCCGGGCCCCCAGAATCGGAAGGTCAAGTCTTAATCACTGGACCACCAGGGAAGTCCTGTGGATAACTCCTTTGAGAGGTGGCTTCCTTGTGCCAAAGACCTGCCTCCCTTTACTTTCCACCTAATGACCCTGTTTCTGAGTAATCTTTGAGGCTCCAAAGGATGAATCTGATCCCTAGAACAGCTTTGAAAGACAATTTTTGTACCTCCTGAGTTTCCAGTTCTCCAGGTTGAACCTTCTCAGGACTTCCAACCATTCTTCATTTAGCTGCTTTCTTTCCCCCTAGTGACCTTGCTGCTGACCCCTGGCTATACAGCAGTTGATCATCATCCCCTTTATAGTGTGCTGCCTGGAACAGAGTACAAGGTATGGCAAAAAGAAGAACAGTCTGTCATCTCCCTGGGGTTCTTTCTTGTAGTGAAACCAAGAATTGCATTAGCAGAATTGGCATCTATTGTGTTATCATTGATTTCTGTTGAGCTTATCATCAACTAAAACCAGTAAGTAGCATTATTCTCCTTTTTCAACATGCACAGTTGCCAAGCCACATCTTCCACATCCTGCAGTTGTTCACTGGACTTTTGATCTGTAGATTTTCAGCTTCTTTCTGAGCAGTTTTCTTAGTGATAATCTGCTGTGGGTCACTTCAGTTTTTACAGTGACATGAGGAGGCTTCTTAACAGTGTCTGAAATAAATTGAGTGTCTGTACTGAGAGTGGTTTCTTGGTTGATGGGGAGGGATTGGGGAACTTGTCAGTGTCTGTTTTCTGTTCCTCTTCTTTGGTAATATGCAGGGTTCACCTGGAAGGCTTCTGTTCCTCAGACGCTTTGGGTATGTTGGAAGAGACTCAAGAGTAGCCGTTGTTTGCATAAAGAATTATATTGATTCCTGGAAGAGGTGCTGAGAGATAGGTTAGTATACCATACCCCCCCGCACCCAAATTTTTAGCATTTGGAACAAAGACCTGAGTCAAATAAGAATTGCTTCAGGCCACTGAGCAAACTAGTGATAAAAGGCAGCTTTAGCACCCAGGTCTTCTGACATGCTTTCCTAGTGGCTCAGATGGTGAAGAATCTGCCTGAAATGCAGGAGACCCAGGTTTGATCCCTGGATTGGAAAAATCCCCTGGCGAAGGGAATGGCTACCCACTCCAGTAATCTTGCCTGGGAAATCCGTTGGACAGAGGAGGCTCAACAGGCTACAGTCCATGGGATCGCAAGAGTCAGACACAGCTGAGCAACTAACACTTTCACTTTTCACACTTCTGACTTGCATAGATACTAACCTTTTTTAAAAAAAAAAAAAAAAACTATTTATTTACTTATTTGGCATGCTGGATCTTAGTTGTAGCACTCAGGATCTTTAGTTGAGGCATGTGGGATCTGGTTCCTTGATCAGGGATTGAACCTGGGCTCCTGTGGGGTCTTAGCTGCTGGACCATCAGGGATGTGTCCTGCACAGAGACTCACTTAATCGATTTTACCTGAGTAGCAGCTTTCAGCTGTTCACATTAAGATACTTTATAGATTTCCCCCCACCCCAGCCTTCTTATGAGTTTAGTTGCCCCAAGAGCTTAGATGACTCCTTGAATTCTTCCACCATGTGAATAAATGATGCTCTCTTAGATGCTTAGCAAGGTCAGCTGTGGTGGTGAAGTGAGGCAGAATCCTCTCTGGGACTTCCAAGTCCTTTGCTGGCTTTCTGCCAAGCACTTTCTTCATGAGGTTTTGTGGTTGAAGGGAGAAAATGAGATCACCCTGGATCACTCAGGTGCCAGGTGGGGTCTGAAGAATCCCCAGGGGCTGGACTTCTGGGAGCACTTGACACAGAGCTGTCTAGTCTCTGGCAACTAATGTTATGTGTCAGGTGGGACAGCACGTTGTGATGGCCCTTGGAGGTCCTGTCTTCTACTGGGCATCTGAGGCAGCGTATGAGATTCAGGATAGGGAAAAGCACTTTGTAGGCAGGTGGTCGTACCAGTCTGCCAAGTGTCAGAAGGATTTTTATTGGTGATTTTTACTGTTCATGAACCTTTTTTTCCTTACTCAATTGCAGATTCCTGGAGGAAGTTGACTCTCTTTTATTATGATATTCCATCACCGCAACTGGCAGTGTATTCAGTAATGTTTCCAGATTCAGGCAGAGGGTCAGGATGTATGTTTACTGCTTGGCTGCTACCTGGCTGTAGCAGAGCAGGTCCCTTCAGCTTTTGGGGAGGTTGATTCTTTATCTGTAAAATGAGCAGTTTGGAGTGACCTCCAATGGCTCTTTTAGCAACAGACCCTCATATTCAGGGAGCTTACACTGCTCTTGGAACATATACTTGTAGTGTATCTTAGCGAAGTCCTCGTTCTCTTTTCTGCTGGTTAATTACTAAAGCAAAGTCCACCCAGAGGATACCATCTTCTCTGTCCTTCCTCTGCATGTAATAGGAAGGTTTTCTTCTTCCACTGTCTTTAAAAAAATTGGCAGATCTGTTAAAAAGGAAGACGGGTGGAAGGGAGATGTTGCAACAAGAGCCAGTGGCGGGTACCTGTCATGCTCCTAGTCTTCCTCTGAGCTGCTTTTAGCTCTGTTTCTCAATATTCATGCTGGTTGCAAGAAAAGAGTCCTAGGATGAGGGAGTGAGTATACACCAAAGAGTATAGAACATACCAGAGGTCCTGGCAGAAAGGGAACATCTTTTGTAGCTTTGGGACCTGGTGGAGAGTTTGAGTAGAAACAGATGATCTGGACGGGATTTCTGGACTGCAGAAGGTTCTTACTGTCCTGAATGCATAGACAAAATAGAATGCAGCTTAGGAATATTTAGGTTCCTGTCCTTTAAGAGCTTGCTTTTGGGGAAGATGGATGTAGGTAAAATGTCACTATTGTCCGGGGTCCAAGAAATTAGCTCAGTGGAAGGGGTTGTCAATCCCAACCTGAGGCATAGGAAAGACTACAAAGAGGTGCCTGTCTGCGTCTCCTCCCCCTTCCCAAGCAGAACCTCGCCTTTGTTCTGTCCTGGTGTGCTGGCAAATTTAGGAACTTGTGAATGTGGCACCGTCGGTCGAGAGGCAGAAGTCAAGTGAGCTCAGCCCGCCCATGTGTACTTTGTACCTTTTTCATTTCTGTCAGTATCAGGCATTCTCACTGTACTTAATCCATAGTGCAGCTGTCACTGAGCTCTGTGACAATGGCTGCTTCTGCCCTAGAGCCGACCCCAGGCTTGGAGCTAAAGGCACAAGCCACTGGAGGTCTGAGTGCTGCCCCTGTCCCCCCAGTTACCATGTCCACGCAGAGACTTCGGGATGAGGACTACCGGGACTACAGCTCCACCGACGCGAGCCCGGAGGAGAGCCCGTCCGAAGGCCTGAACAACTTCTCTTCCTCAGGGTCCTACATGCGGTTTGGGGAAAGCAACAGCACAACGTAAGTAGCTGTTCTGTCTGCCCTAGGGGTGGGATTCGTATTCCCATGTTCTGTGTTAGTAACGTAATCTCCCTTTGAGTTATTTTTGCCTCCCGATTTTATCAGTTCCCTACTTTACGGATGAGAGTAACACGTAAAGAGATGAAGTGAGTCATGGTGCTGAGATCTGAGCTCTTTGTCAGTTACTCTCTACTCTGTTTCTTATTTGTTCATTTCACCTGGGTTGGTCGCAGAAGGCTGGTGCTAAGTAACAGCCTGAACATAAGAAGAACTTCTAGAGAGAACATTCTTGTAATTTAGAGCCTTGGGTCATCTGTGCTAGAAGCTTCAATAACTCCAAGTCCAGTACAGACAGTCCTTTGCAAAGTCTCCCCCAGACTTCTGTCCCCATCACCAAACAACCAGGGCATTTGACAGAATAAATAGGAAGAGGGAAGAATAACTTCTCCTGCACTATGCCCTCCTCCAGGAGATCCTCCCAACCCAGGAACTGAACCCAGGTCTCTCGCATTACGGGCGGATTATTTACTGTCTGAGCCACCAGGGAAGCCCAAGAATACTGGAGTGGGAAGTCTGGGATCTTCCCGACCTAGGAACTGAATTGGGGTCTCCTGCATTGCAGGCAGATTCTTTACCAGCTGAGCTCCTAGGGAGGTCCTAAAAGATTCAAGACGTTGGTAAAGAAGAGGGAACTTCCCTGGTACTCCAGTGGTCAGGACTTCGCTTTCCAATGCAGGAGATGTGTGTTCGATCCCTGGTTAGGGAACTAAGGTCCCTCGTGCCTCGCTGCCAAAAGACCAAAACATAAAACATAAGCAATATTGTAACAAATTCAATAAAGACTAAAAAAAATGATCCACATCAAAATAAATAAATAAATAAAATCTTTAAAAAGAAAAAGAAGAGGTGATTTGCTTTGTCTGCCCTTAGGAGGGCTTACGCCTTATCTCTGGAAACTGAATCCCAAGTCTCATCTGGGTTAGTTTGGCCCTCTGTGGGCCTCAGGTATTCCAAATATAAGATTGAGGACCCCCATGTGAAGCTATGCTGATTGACTCTTCAAATGAGAAGATTCAGAAGAGGGTTTTCTACTCCATTGAGTTGTCTGGTTCAGTTTTGAAATCAGCAGAGCCCTAACATTTTCTCTGGACCACAGCACCCCATCTTCTGCGGCCCTTCTGTTTATTCCTCAAGCTTTTCCATCATCCTCTGTGTGTTCCCTTGGGGGTTGGGTGTGACTCACTGAGGGATCCATTATGTCCTTGACTCACACTGTCCCCTGTGACTGCCCAAGGAGACCAGGGGAGCTTCTCTTGGAACTCATTGCTGGTAAAGCCCCCGTGGCTGCAGTCTTTCCTGGTGCATGGCATTTTCTTCAGTGAACTCCAAACTAGAGGAGACGGGTCTGCCCACATTATAAGCCCCTCTCCACCTCTAGCTGGTTTTCTGCTCATAAAGGTTCCATCTCCATAGCTTTTTTCTCCTGTGGCATGCTACTATAGATTTCCCCACATGCTTGCTGTGTTAGTTGATGGAAAAGATTGCTTAGGCCCCAACCAGCAGCAGTGAGAACTATCTTTCCTCTCTCTTCCCTAACCTTACCTACCTACGTGACTTCCCCCAGGTGGAAGGAGTGTCAAATGCAGCCAATGCCATGTGATGGCTTCTCTTAAGAAGTCACTCTGGTTACTGAAAAATGCTTCTTCCAAGCTTCTCTCTCTAGTTTTCTTTCCAGTTTTTGCTCCTTGTTCTGAGACCTGAGCTTGTCTATGCAGTGCTTGCCATATGGGGTCTAGGTTTTCATTTTTAGAGGGACTCCTCCAAAGTTCACAGCCAGTCATCTAGCAACATCAGGATTGGTAGCCCATAGGTTTTGTCATGCTGAAGACAATGAATGGCTGTTAGCTATTCTGACTCTCTCTCTTTTTTCACATTGGGTTATAACTAATAGTCAACGCCAAATAATCTCCCATTGTTTGCTGGATATTGACCGATTGGAATGTTTGATCAGTGTTCTCTTGGTCTTGCTTGGGGATGTACTTTTTCTGAGAGCCCATCCTGCCCTGGTATTGTGAAACAAGGTAAGTGACCCAGGAAAGCCCCTCTGTAAGTGATGGCAGGTGTCACAAACCCATCACAAGTGGTTCAGGGAAAAGTACTCCTTTGGGACGTGGAGGATTGAGTACTTGCCTGCGGCCTGGATCCCCAGAAGCATTGCATGTAGAAATGTGCCAGGTATGATTAAGTATAAGCTGATTTGGGACCTAGTTAGCTGTACAGGTGAGAAGTGTTAGGGACAAGTTTTTGAGCTGGGTTCCTGTTTCCTGGGGACTTACTCCACCATGTTATCTAATTTCCTAAGGAACAAAGTATGTGGAAAAAATACCTGGAACAAAGTACAAGAAGCAAAGTATATGCATGCACACCTGGCTCTTCTAGGGATTAGGACTCAGTCAAAATCCCCAATCAGGGATGCAGATAGGAGCCCCAGGTGCTTCCATGATAATGTGTTTGGTGAGGTTAATTTCCTAACCCTTCAAGTTATTAAGCTGTTGACTGCTTTGATGACGGCCTCAGATTTTACTCTTTCAGGCAAAGTTTTCTTGTTGCCCTATTGAGCTACATTATACTGCTCTTGACCGAGCTTTGATACTTTTTCCCCCAGGCTGGCAGGCTGAGAAACCAGTTGACTGAAACTGGTCTTCAGTAGGTTATCTGGAGTTGCCATTTGCAAAGTATGGTCTTCAGACCCTTTGGGGGTCCCAGGACCATTTTAAGAAGCCCACGAAATCAAAACTGTTTTCACAATAATACTAGATGTGATTTGTCTTTTCACTGTGTTGACATTTGCACTGATGGTTCAGAAGCAACTATGGGTAAAATTTCTGGCACCTTAGCGTGCATCAATGGAGACGGCAATGGCAACTCACTCCAGTACTCTTGCCTGGAAAATCCCATGGATGGAGGAGTCTGGTGGGTTGCAGTCCATGGGGTCACTAAGAGTCGGACACGACTGAGTGACTTCGCTTTCACTTTTCACTTTCATGCATTGGAGAAGGAAATGGCAACCCACTCCAGTGTTCTTGCCTGGAGAATCCCAGGGATGGGGGAGCCTGGTGGGCTGCCTTCTCTGGGGTCGCACAGAGTCGGACATGACTGAAGCAACTTAGCAGCAGCAGCAGCAGCAGCGTGCGTCAAGGAGGTAACGCCAAATTATGCTCATCATTGTTTTATTTTTCACTTAAGCATGTCCTTGATGAAGCAGTCATATCACTAATTTTATTAAACCTTGACCCTTCAGTCTAGAATATTTTGTTAATATTCTGTGTGACAAAATGGAAAGTGCACATGAAAGCTTCTCTTGGAGCTCATTACTGGTAAAGGCCCCCTGGCTGCAGTCTTTCCTGGTGCATGGCATTTTCTCTAGTGAACTCCAAACTAGAGGAGACTGTCTGCCCACATTATAAGCCCCTCTCCACCTCTAGCTGGTTCTACTGAGTTGTCTGAAGAACTCAGTTGTTCTTCTACTGAACAACTAGGAAACTGTCGGTCGTTCAGATCTGACTACTTGACAGATATTTTCTTGAAAATGAAAGTAATGAGACCGTCACCTCAGGAAAAACTATTAAGGGACTTCCCTAGTGGTCCAGTTGTTTAAAAGTTGCCTTTCAGTGCAGGGGACGCAAGTTCAATCCCTGGCTGGGGAACTACGATCCCACATGCCGCAGGTGCAACTAAACCAGCATGCTGCAACTAGAGAAAGCTCTCGGGCCACAGTGAAGATCCAGCACAGCCAAAAAAAAAAAAAAAACCCCAGTACTATATGCTGCTGCTGCTGCTGCTGCCGCTAAGTCGCTTCAGTCACGTCCGACTCTGTGCGACCCCATAGACGACAGCCCGCCAGGCTCCCCCATCCCTGGGATTCTCCAGGTAAGAACACTGGAGTGGGTTGCCATTTCCTTCGCCAGCAATGAAATTTGAGCTTTTGAGCAAAATCAGAAAAAATAAACTCGTATCCTGCACTGTGACCTTGACAGCTTCCCTTTACCTAAAGACTTGTCTAATGAGATTAGGTATGATACTAATGAATGTGGTTTTTTTTTAATGTCGTATAATGAAATGTGCCAGCATTTGAAAGATCCATGTAGCTCAGGGAACCAGTATCTCCCATATGGCCAAAGTGTGATGTTGGGAAATTGTGTGTGAGTAAAAGATCTATTCAAGGAGCAAGATTGCCAGTGTATTTTCACATAGTAGAGTATGAAAAGGTCAGATTCCACATTACAACTAACTCCTAAAACCTATGTGTGTCCAGTTTTGATGTAGTATCAAATAAAAAATATCACAGTTGCCTGAACAGGCTATTCAGATACATTCTAACTACATATCTATGTGAGGGCAGATTTTCTTCAGGGACTTCCATCAAAGCAATGTATCACAAGAGGTTGAATGCAGAAGATAATCCAGGTATCAAATAAGACATTAAAGAGATTTGTAAAAAAAGTAAGATAGTGTACTTCCCACATTTTATTTTTTTGGAAAATAGAGTTACTTTTTGTTAAAAATTGGTTATTAACATGTAGTAAGTTTATTATTATTTTAAATTAATATATATTTTTAAGTTTCTTGGTTTAATTTATAAAATATATATGTGTATATATACATATATATCAGCAGATATAATCCATATAAGCAATCCATATAATCTATATAAGCAAATCCATATAATCAATAGTTTATAAGTATGTAAAAGGGTCCTAAGGCCAAAAAAGTATAAGAACTATGATTTGCTAGGCTTATTTTTCCCTCTTACCCCCATAGTTAAGATTCTCTAGTCCATGGAATTGATACTGTGATAACTCATATGGTTGTGGGTAATCCCAGCTCATGGCCATTGGTGAAAAGCTTAGGAGAAGCCACCGCAGTGAAAAGCCTATGCACCACAATGAAGAGTAGCCCCCCTCTCCGCAACTAGAGAAAGCCCGAGCACATCAACGAAGACCCAGCACCACCAAAAATAAATACACTGATTATTTTAACAAAGAATAATTTTGGTCAATTGCTTAGAGCCCTGCTGTTTCAGAGTTGAAGTATGCTGTTCTGGTCCAGTCCTCTCATATGAGATGATAGGCCCAGAGGAGGGAAGGGAATTTTCATAATGAATTAATGGCAGAATCAGGGCTGGAGGGATCTGATCTCCTATGAAACCCAGCCCAGAGGTGTTTTGGGGAGGCCTCCAGTAGGCAGGTAGTTTTGGTGAAGTGCTTACCTTTGCCTTTAAGTGGATTAAACATTTGCCAAGATAGAAATTTGACTGGTCCATCATTCTGCCCATTATCTCCTATTCACTGGCCCTTGATAATGGAGGAGTCACCCCTGGACCCTTGCCATCTCTTAGTTTCATCCAGGAGAGCACTTGCCTCTTCTTGTTAAGACTTGAAGCAGTTTTCTTGATCTTGCATGAGAAACTTGGGGACAGTAGGAAGGTCAAGAGATTTTTTTCCTGGAGGTGGAGGGAGAAAGGTTACCGAGAGTAAAATTCCTTTCCAGAGAGTATAGACAGATCTTATTTATTATGGTTCTTACAAGTTAATGGGCTTCCCCGTTGGCTCAATGGAAAAGAATTCGCCTGTAATTCAGGAGACCCTGGTTTAATCCCTGGGTTGGGAAGATCCCTTGGAGAAGGAATTAGCAACCCACTCCAGTGTTCTTGCCTAGGAAATCCCATGGCCAGAGCTCCCTGGCGGGCTACAGTCCATGGGGTCACAAGGGTCAGACACAACTTAGTGACTAAACCACCACCACAAGATAACACATGATTTGCTTTCAGTTTCTACTAAATTGCAGTTTGGAAGACGTGTGGAAGCATCGTTTAGGAGATATGTAGGTTATATGTGGAGAAGAATTTCCAGACAGTGCCAGGGACCAAATCCTGAGGAAATCTGGGGCAAAGTGGTACCATGTTTGATCTTTTTCATGTGTCTGCCTTATTTTCCTGCAGACTTTATTAGTTTCTAGAGACTAAAGTTCACGTCTGATCCATGCAGTTTCCGCCATTGCGTTAACACAGTGTTTTACACATAATAGATGATGTTTGTTGAGTGAGAACATAATGACACATGAGAGGCTTTCCAGTTGCAGCTTGAGAGGGACTTCTCAAGGCAGAAGGATAAATTAGGTGACTGTCTGAAGAGGGCTTCTCCAGTCTTAGGACTCTATGGCATTTGACTTTTTTTTTTTTAATACACAATACACCAGGGACTGTGGGACCATATGACTTTTACTCTGTTCACGTTACATAAAACTTTCTGATAGGGATTTGGGGCTTCTATTTTGTTATTTCCCCTGTTCTTTACTCACAGCAGTGTGTCTGTCCTTCATAGTAATGCTTGGAATCCTCTGTTGCAATTCTGGATCTGAGTCTTTATAGTGGAAAGTTCCAGGGTGAAAACCAATACACCAGGAGCGACACCATACTGTCCCTCTGGTCTAATCTCTAGGCAAGGTGAACCCAGAGATGCCTCGGGGAATGGACATTATAGCCCAGTGACTAGGAGAATGGGCTCGGGGGCTAGACAGCCTGGGTTTGCATCCAGGTTCACACTCAGGTGTGTGACCTTGAACAAGTGGCTTTATCCTGTGTAAAATGAAGTTAATACCTATCTCATGGTGTTATTCTGGGCTTCCCTGGTGGCTCATTGGTAAAGAATATGCCTGCCATGCTGGAAATTGAACGAGATGATTCATGAAGGCACTTAGCTCAATGGTAAGTACTCAATAAATATTACCTCTTATTATTGTTAACCTGCCCTTTTCTGCCTTGTTCCCATTTCAGATGGTTCCAGACCCTGATCCACCTGCTAAAAAGCAACATTGGCACAGGACTCCTGGGGTTGCCTCTGGCAGTGAAAAATGCAGGCATCTTGGTAAGGGTCTGCATCGGTGCAAGGAAGTATTGTGACAGATTTTAGGAGATGGTGCGTCTGTGTGTGTTTAATTTACTTCACATAAAACATTTTGAAATGGGAAGCTTTTCTTTTTCAAATGCAGTTGAGGAAAAGCAGAGTTCAGGTTTATTCATCTAAAGGTATATTTTGAAGATCTGCTGTGTGCCAGGCACTGTTCTAGATTCTTAAGACTATTATTATTAGTGAGTGGAACAAACAAAGATCCCTGCCCTCATGGAGGCTACTTGAGGTAAGGAGGAGGTCCTGGCCATTTCCATCAATAATATTAACTAAAGAATAACAGAATTCTGTCCATTTTCCATAGTCTTTCCATGCCCTGCTCTTAGATGGACAACTCTGAAAATCTTATTTTTTTTTCCTTTCTTGATTCTCCCCCTGATAGCCTGCCTGTCCAGAGCCATTTTGCTTTCTTTTAAAGTTGGAGATAGGGGATTTCCTGGCAGGCCATTGGTTAAGACTCTGTTCTTCCACTGCAAGGGGCACTGGTTCAAACCCTGACTGGGAGCTAAGATCCCACATGGCTTGAGGCCAGGGGGGGAAAAAAATTCTTCACTGAATAAAAATGAAAATACAACATATCAACTTAAAAAAATTATATGGGAAAAGTAAAAATAAATAAATAAATAAAGTGAGAGGTAGCTCAGAGGATGGACATGTCCTCTGCTAAAGACTGGCCTGTGCCGTTACTCTAGAAAGAACTCGCCCCCTCCCACCAGCCCTTAGCCTGTGTCTTCTTCCCAGACAGTCCCAGGAGCCTTCTATTCTGCTGAGAGGCAGCAGTCTTGAAACAGCGTAATCTGTGTCGTTCTCCTCAGGGAGATTAATTGTCTAGAAGGCCTGCTGAGGTTCAGAGGGTGCCCTTCCTACTCAACTAAGCTGTGAGAATGTTTGTTTCTCGAATGCCCTGCCGGAAGTTCTGTCATTGGAAGGTACCCTAGTCACGTTTTCATCATGTGCAGATTCCATTCTAACCCTGCTTGCCTGTCTCTCCCTCCCTGGCCCGCAACGCCTGTCCGCAGATGGGTCCCCTCAGCCTGTTGGTGATCGGCCTCGTGGCTGTGCACTGCATGAGTATCCTGGTGAAGTGCGCACACCACTTCTGCTACAGGTGAGAGTGTTCCACGCACCTCTTGAGTGATAGGCTGTCCTTCCAGCTTCCGTTACCAGCGCCGGAAGTGAGCGCTCAACGCACACCACTCGCGACTCTCCGTGCTAGCTGAAGGTGGCCGCTCGTTAATGGCCTTTCTCTGGCAGTTTCTGTGCCCTTTTTTAGCTTGTTGTCACCTGTCACATGGGCTTCCCGGATGGCTCAGTGGTAAAGAATCCGCCGGCCACTAGAGTAGGCACAGAAGACGTGGGTTCGATCCCCGGGTCGGGAAGATCCCCTGAAGGAGGGCGTGGCAACCCACTCCAGTGTTCTTGCCTGGAAAATACCATGGGCAGAGGAGCCCGGTGGGCTCCAGTCCATGGGGTCCCAAAGGGCCGGACATGACTGAGTGAGCACACACGTACGTCATCTGTCACACTAACTTATAACCAGTGTGCAGAGACCATATTCTAGTTTTATGTGCTTTGTAATATGCACCCCACTGAAAAGATTTTACCAGATGATTGCTTAATTATAAGGAAAGTAACTGTCCCATTGACTTCAGACTTACGCTCCTTGAAAGCGTCAGACCGAGGACTAGGTGGTGTGTCCGGGGTGGCAGATGGGAACCCACCTAGGTCTCCATGAGCTCCGTTGGTCCTGTCATTGTCATTGTCTGACCCCACACTGTGCCCTTCCCCGCCCTGCTTCCTCCCAGACTGAACAAGCCTTTTGTGGACTATGGGGATACGGTGATGTATGGCCTAGAAGCCAGCCCTGTCTCCTGGCTCCGGAACCACGCGCACTGGGGAAGGTAATGGGTTTCCTTCTTCTTTGCGGCTGTGGCTGCCCAGTGTGGGGGTCTTCAGATAGGGTGATGAGGGGTGGAAGACCATGTAGCTCATGGGAAGAACATTGCTTGGGCTCAGCTCTGCCAGTGGTCATTTGTGTGACCTTGAGCTGTGTGACCACTCCTCTCCCTTGGGCCTCAGTTTCCTCATTGGTAAGACAGAAGGGCACTGGCCTGAAGGTGGCTAAGGGCTCTTCCAGCTTTGACAGCCTGTGACCAGTGATGGTATTTTATCCCCTCTTTTGGTCAACAGACATTTGAGCACATTCTTGTAAGTGGTACAAAGCAATTCCAGGTGTAGGGAGGATGTACATGGTCCTGGCTCTCCAGGAGAAGGAGAAGGATACGTGGGAGATCTGTTGAGAACAAGAGGTCAGGAATAGGGTATACCAGCAGAGAGAGTATCAGGAGCTAGCAGTGCACTGCAGGGGCCCCGAGGGGGAGGAGCCTCACAGATGCTCTTGCCCACTGTGCCAGTGAGAAGCGCACTTGATAGGTGCTTTCAGGGCTGGGCACTGGGCGGGAGAAGCAGGGCTTCAAGGGGGAGGTGAGGGGAATTAGAGCAAAAGGGTTAAAGGGAAAGAGATGTTTCAGGAGCTGACGTGGGAGGTGTTTGGAAATTTCTCCTTCTGGTAATTTTTCAGACACCTGGAGAGAAGTATTCTACTGTTTGTTTACCATTTGAGGCAATGGTATATTTTGATGTAGAAAACTGATAACATCAAGGGCTGGATCCTTTTTTTTTAATGTTCATTTATTTGACTACATCGGGTCTTATTTGCAGCATGCAGGTCCCCATTGCAGTGCATGGGTCTGGCTGCCCTAGGATACGTGGGATCTTAGTTCTCTGACTAGGAATTGAACCAGAGTCCCCTGCATTGCACAGCAGATTCTTAGCCACTGGATCACCAAGGAAGTTCCCCCGACCTTTTTTTTTTAATTGAATCATATTAATGTTCTCCAGAAAAACTCCTTTTTGTGATCATAGGGAGACTTTTACCTTCACACATAGTAAGCTTCCTCCTGTGATGCAGGTTCCTGTAATTCTTTCAGCAAAATCATTTTCTGTGCCTGCAGAAGCCAAGTTGCCAAGTGACCCCTGTTGGTTGGTTGGTTGTTGGCTGAGTCTTTCTTCTCCTCTCTCCTTTATTTTTCTGCATCTCTGTTTTTTTCTCTCTCCTCCTTCTCTCTTTCTCTCTCTCCCAATTCCTTGCCCTCTTTTTCTTTCCTCCCTTCCTCCCTATTTCCCTCCCTCCTTTCCTTCCTTCCTTTAATAAAATTAATGTGTGCTCATGGTGAAAAAAACCCCAGCAGCAACAACTTTTTTTAACAAGATAGGAAGACATAAAGTGAAGAGTAAAAGTATAGTCATGGTTGCATGAATATTCTCCTGGAATTTTCTGAGTATGTAAAAACATGTACAGATTCCTTACATTTTTTACACTAGTTACCATACTATGCATTCTGACTGGAAACTCAGTGGGATTTTTTTTTTCCCTTAAAGGTCTTTAGACATTTCTGTTTTGGCACACATAGATTTAACGTATTCTTTTTACTTGCTGTGTACTGTTCCATCTAAAATGGCCTATAATTTAAGCATTTTCCCTTTGATGACCCATTAGGTTGTCACTAGCTGCTGTTGTAACTGTGCTTAAACCACAGCCGGTTTTGATACATCTCTTTCCTTGTCCTTATGTGAGAGTCAGCTGGTTTTTTGATCCAAGTTACAGAAAGAGACTGTGAAGGGGTCCGCTTCTTGGGCTCTTATGCTAAGGGCCTCCTGTAGCTTTAGGACAAACATGATGAAATGGGACAGGTGGGCCATAGGGAAGGGGTAGCCAAGGGACGGGCAGTGGTCCTTATGTGTGTGCTCCACTCCGGCCAGTGCAGTCTCAGGACTGTCTCGGGCCTGCCTGACTGCGTGTAGCATTCCTGGCATGCAGCCAGGAGGGTGTTCTTGGGAACCACACAGGTAGCACTTCCCTTACCTTCTTCCAGGGCTCTAGACCAGTGACACACTTTCTCCTCTTATCAAGGCACACTCATCCTTGTAACCTGATGGGAAGGGTCTCTGATGACTTGGGAAGAAGCACTGTTCAAACCCCCATCTCTCTGGCTGTCTTACTTTCTGTTGTTTGATCTTTTATCTTCCTTTCTTCCCCACCCACAGGCACATTGTGGACTTCTTCCTAATCGTCACGCAGCTGGGATTCTGCTGTATCTATTTTGTCTTTCTGGCTGACAACTTTAAACAGGTAGGCCCTAGTGAAAAGAATGGCAAGAGATGAGCGGGCTTTCTGTTTAGGATCCCTCCCAAGCCAGTTTTGTTCAGCACGAGAATTGAGATCTTAACACTTTACATAGAACAGGGTCAGCGTCGTTTGATTTTATTTAAAGACCTAGGACATCGAGAAACCTCAAGATGTCTTGCTGTCCTCTTGTCTGTATTTTTATTATTTACTTATTTATTTATGGCTGTGCTGGGTCTTTGTTGCTGTGCACAGGCTTTCTCTAGTTTCAGCGAGCAGGGGCTGTTCTTTAGTTGTGGCATTCGGGCTTCTCTTGTTGTGGTTCGTGGGCTGTAGAGCCCAGACTCAATAGTTGCAGCACATGGGTCTCGTTGCCCCGTGGCATGTGGGATCTTCTTGGACCAGGTATCAAACCCATGTCCTCTGTGTTGGCAGGTGAATTATTAACCAGTGGACCACCAGTAAAGTCCTTTCTTGTCTTTAGGTACGATGTGATCAATCCCAGCTCTGACAGTTGGGTTGCTAATGATAATTAGGAAGATCTCTGAAGATGGTTCCATGACCACTGACTTCCTATACGACATTGTTCTCACACTAAGCATTTAGCCTAGAACCCCTTCCGGTGGGAGGGTCACTGGCCTTTGTCATCTGAGAGGCTGTCTCTGTTTGTCCCCTTCATCCTAGGTGATAGAAATGGCCAATGGGACCACCAGCAACTGCCACAACAACGAGACAGTGATCCTGACGCCCACTATGGACTCGAGACTCTACATGCTCACGTTTCTGCCGTTCATGGTGCTGCTGGTGTTCGTCAGGAACCTCCGAGCCCTGTCCATCTTCTCCCTGTTGGCCAATATCACCATGGCAGTCAGCCTGGTCATGATCTACCAGTTCACTGTCCAGGTAGGAGCCCAGCCTTCTCACTGTGTCTTATAAATAATCAGAGATACAAAGTGAGGAAGTGAGCATAAATAGGGGTGTTACTTACAAGCAGTGTACTTAGATTAGGGCTTCTTAACATGGGCACTGTTAACACCTGGACCGGATAACTCTTTATTGTGGGGGCTGTCCTGTGCATCATGGGGTGTTTGGCAGCAACCTGGTCTCTGCCCACTAGGTGCCAGTAGCAACTGCTCCCCAAGTTGTGACAGCCAAAAGTGTCTCTAGATGTTGCCCAGCATCTCCAGGGAGGGCAAAACCACTCCCACTGAAATCGCTAGTTTAGACTTTTTCCCAGTTAGATGATAATATATGATCATTGTATAAGATTGGAAAATAGAGAAAATATTAAGATGACTCTTAAATATTAAATTGTAAGATTTATGTTTTTATTCTAAGTAATAGAAGAATCATGATATAATATAATCAGAAATATTATATTATTATTTTACCACTCCAGTTTTGTGTTTATTTGTCAGAATTCTAAATCCGGTGCTCATTCCCCCTCATGTAGCCCATGTGGTTAGGTCAGTGGGGTGGTGCAGGAGAGGACATCTGTATATACATGGGTAGAAGATCAGGCTGAGGATCTTATTTTTATTTCCATGTTTCCCTTCTATTTTATTTTTTTAACTTTGTATTTTATATTGGAGTATGGTTGATTAGCAGTGTTGTGTTAGTTTCAGATGTACAGTGAAGTGATTCAGTTATATATACACATGTGCATTCTTTTTCAAATTCTTCTCCCGTTTAGGTTGTTATATCCTATTGAGCAGAGTTCCCTGTGCTGTACAGTAGGTTCTTACTGGTTATCCACTTTAAATATAGCATTGTGTACCTGTCAGTCCCAAACTCCCTAACTGTCCCTCCCCCACCACCCTTTAAAAGGATACCTTTAAAGAAAGATTTTTGTTTGTTTAGTCGCCAGGTTGTGTCCAACTCTTTGTGACCCCATGGACTGCAGCACTCCAGGATTCCTTGTCCTTCATCATCTCCTGATATTGAATGTAATTCCCCAAACAACTTATCAATACATGCTCATTAAAATACAGACAACACAAGTACCTATGAGCAGCATGTCCCCACCCTGAATCTCCTCCACTCTGGGACTCGCTACATGTGTTTCTAGGTCCTTTGAATGGGTTTACATATTGTATTCCTATGTAGAGAAATATAGAAAACAAAAATTGGTGTTGTGTTTTTTAACATAATTCTAAAAATTATTATATATAGTGTTTATCTACCTTCGTTTTTTTCTTTAACAGTGCCTCAGAAAGCTTTCCATGTTGATATATCTGTTTTTACCTCTTTTAAAAAAATTATTAAATAGTATCTCAGAGAATGAATGTGCCATAGCTTTGTAGTTTATTTAACCAGTCCCCAGTCAGTGGCCTGTCAACTCATGCATCACCTCAGAGTTATTTCAGTATTATGATAATATCCTTATGCTTATCTTTTTGTGAACACGTATAAATACTTCTCCATGTATTTATATAATATATGTATACAGAAGAGCTGGAGGTACACTTGCTGGAGAGTATACACTTTAGAATTTTTATACTGCCAAGTTGCTTTTTCCAAAAGCCACTTACCAGTTTTACAGATTCCTTTCCACAGTTCGTAAGCATCCCATGCTAGCCACACTGGATGTATCAATCTTTTTAGTTTGGGCCAGTCTGACAGGTGAACGTTACCTCATTTTCACAGTCTGCATAACAGTGACCCAAGATAATCACTGATGAGGTTCCCAGGAAAACAGTGGGGTATAAAATGCAACGACTTTGTATACTGAGGAAATGACATAATGAATTTAGATAAACACTGTGGTCAGTGAGCATTCTCTGTTTTTTCCTTCAGGTGGGTGGCAGATATGGACTCTTCTCCTGTAGAACTGTTTTCTGAAGCATAAAGTAGACAGCTTTCTGTGTTCTATTTTTTTTAATGGACTGGAAGGAGGACCTGTGAACACATGAATGACCGTAGAGTTTCTTCCCCTATCTTTGGCCCATTCATAACACAAGAAAACATAAATAAATGTATGATTTAATTTTATGATTAGAGATCTCAGTCGGTGCTTAGGACATGCTGCAGCGAACATTTTCAAAGACACAGGAAGTGAGGCCAGTTCACGTAGACACCACATTTAATTTCATACCACTGCAGATAGCTGGGCTGGTCATTGTCATTGGAGGACAGGGATGGAAGTACAGGGTCCATAGCATCTCAGTCCCAGCTGAGAGAAGTGTCTGTCCAGAGGTCTGTCTGTGCCTAGTACAACCTGTGCTTTCGGACAAGGCAGCCCTGCTGAGGCCCAAGAGCGATTCTGAGCCTGCCTCTGGGCTCAGTGGGGAGGAGTGTTGTGACCCGGGAGTGCTCTCTATCAGGGCTGGAGAGGGGAGAATGTGGTCTGGCTGGGTGGCCAGCAGCTTCTTGTTGACGTGGCACATGGCTAAAGCTGTCCCTCTGGTTGTCTTTGTCACTGCTCTTACTGCTGTCCCCTCTTGTTATCTTTCCCTCTTTGTCCTGATAAATCCCCCAGTGTCCAAAGTTCCTGAATTTTCTCCTGACCTTGAGCCTGTGCGTGGCTGGTGCCCTTGCTCCTCAGACTCACACCATTGGAGGGAGTCGCTTGACTCCTTCTACCTGAGCAGGTCTCTTCATCACGTGCATGACAAATGGCACAGTTCTGAGCAGAGTCCCAGTAAATGTTTGGGCTCCCAGTGCATGTCCTTATGTATTTATTTATTTATTTATTATGGCAGTACCTGGCAGCTCAAGGGATCGGACCCATTCCCTCGGCAGTGAGAGTGTGGAGTCCTAACCACTGGACCACCACTGATATCCTTAATTCTGAGATATATTTTTTTGCAGTTAATAATGTTCCTAAAATTGGAGTACATCCAGCAATCCTTATGTACATTTAACAGCCTTTTCTCAAAAAGCTGTTATAGTTACATGATAATGTGGTGCAAATGAGGAGATAATATGTTGAAAATGACCTGATTTTAATTTGTACGTTTTTTGCAAATTAAAAGTTTTTCCATTTAATTGGTTGGGGTATAAGGCAGTAGCCATCATTAAGTATGTGAAATAATAAATTTTTTCTGCTGGTCTCATTCACACCAGTATCCCCAGACGTGTAATTTGAAATTCCCTCTGTGATGTCTCAGCCCAATGTATGACCCTGGGCAGTTTTCAGAAACTCTAGTTATACTATGACTCAGGGAATTAAAGGACAATCTCATCCTATTTCATAAAAAAAAAAAAAAAAAAAAAAACTTTACTAGTCTCAGCTTCACTGAGGAACTGCAGTGGTTCTCATAAAGAGATCTAACTGGTTTCTTAGCAGGGGCTCAGAAAAGAAAGCATTTTAAAAATTCTTCATATTTTAAGGAGACTATAGGATCAATGTAATCGCTTTGAAATCTTTCCAAGAGAAACCTACTATAGAGATTAATAGTAGGTCTCTTTTCTGTTCTCTGATGTTATTCTGCCACACTATTAGAACAGGCTCCATATTTATCTAGATACCTCTATAGTTAAATCAGCTTTAATTATTGTTAAAGGCAGTTTTAAAGACATTTTTAAATCTAAAAGTCAAATTCTGAAAGAATGGCAGCTTTTGTCTCTTGAGTCCTGCTCTGTCAATACCAGCCATCACTGGGGAATCTTGCCATTGGTCAGCCATCTAGGTACATTGTACCTGCCGTTATCAATTGCCTTGGTTTTTGTTTGCCTTCTTCTTAAAATGCTGTTTTTGCTATTTTCCCCCCTTTGTGCTGTCGTGTGCCTGTCAATAATATTTTCCAAGTACTGATTCACTGAATTTTTGAAAAAAGAAAGAGAGGAGAATAGAGATGAAAGAGAAAAATACTCATCTAAAAACCTACCACCTTTTCTTCCAGCTGTATCTGTGTAGAATGTTTATGTAATTGTATCATAGTAAATATATAGATTTTTAAAATATTTTCTATTATGTCATTAGCAGTTTTTCATGTACTGCTTATCCCACTTTGTACTTTTTGAAATAGTGCAGTAGTGTGGTTTAGTTGATGTGCAGTACACTAACAGGACAGATGTTCAGGAACATTTAGGCTTGCTGTTGCTTACCATTCAAAGGCTTTGCTCAATTTTCTTCATATTTTAATCATCTTTTCCTTGTCAGATTATGTTTCTGGAGATGGGAACACCTAGTGAAAGAGTGTGATTCTTTTTATATAGTCTCTAACATTTGAGTTTCCCCAAAGCAAGTAGACTTTTCTTGGCTTGAAGGAAAAAATAGAAAGGCTATATACAACCCCAGATTATCTCTCTGATGTCATAGTGTCATACTTTTTCCCTTAAGAGAATCTTAGATTTAGGAAAAGTTTGACCTGTCTGATGCTGGGGTTGAAATCATGAATTTCTGTATAGCCTTTGCTCTATTTTGGTTTCTCTCTTTCAGAATATCCCAGACCCCAGCCACCTCCCCTTGGTGGCTTCCTGGAAGACCTACCCTCTGTTCTTTGGCACGGCCATTTTTGCATTTGAAGGCATCGGGATGGTAAGAGATGCATCGTGATTCTCTGGTGCCCTTGGTGTCCTTAAGGTCCGTTTTAAGGAATGCTGAGGAAATGCTCCTAGAAATTATCTTTAAGGTTTATTGGCCATTTAATGAACAGCATTTCAGAGACTCCACTGAAGTTTCCTAGCTCCAGTTTTTGTTTGCCTTCAAGCCTCTCTCTTGCACACTCATCTCCTGTGCGTGCAATAAGCAGTGGTGGGTAACAATTCTGAATGCAGGGTCTAGAGCTGGATCAATTTGGGGTTAGGCTCAACTCTGCCAAAGAGTACCTATGTGACCTTGTGCAAGGTCTTGCCTTCTTGGATTCTTCATTGTATGCTTCTGAAAAGGGAGCCTAGTGTTAATAGTTTTTAGGATTAAATGAGACATGTCTAAAGTACTTCACATAATCCCTGACATTTGGTGAGCATTCAATAATTTTTATTTTCATTAATAATAGTATTGATATTATCATAAAATCAAAAAACATATGAGTGAATTCTCTGCCCTGAAACTTTGTTGAGCTGTAACCAATAGCCTTCACTCTTAGCTCAGCTCCTCCATCATTGCTGCTATTTCACCAATTTCCCCTAAAGAGAGGAATCTGTCCCTCGGGTGTACCTAATTAGATTTTTACTTGTGTTTTTCATAATAAAGGTCCAGATTTCTTTTCTGAAGAAAGCTATTAGCATAGGGCTTAGGAAATGGGAAGACAGTTCTCCTTTCATGGAGTATCTTTTTGTCCCTATTTGATTGCCCTATCACCTTACACACTTTTTAAAAATTAATTTTCATTGGAGCTTTACAATGTTGTGCTAATTTTTGCCAAACAGCAAAGTGAATCAGCTATACATATACATATACCCTCCCATTTGGACTTCCTTCTCATTCAGTTGTACCGTCTAGGTTTTCTTTAAAGTATATAAGGTGAGCATCCTTATACACTTTTAAGAAAACCTCAGAGGTGGACATTTTTTGTCACAATTTGAGGAATTGCCCTGATGGTGTCAATAGAACATGTTAATAAGACTCTTAACACCATGGGAGAGACTTTTTGAGTGATCATGTGTATGTGACTGTTCTGAGGTTTTAAACCTTCCCTGGTGCTTGCTCTTGGGGCTTCTTATTGCCCAAGAAGAACATCTCACCTTGATTCACAAACATACATGGTTTCCTTGTTGCTCAGGCAGAGGCCTGAAGGGCCCCATATTACAGTAGGATAAAGAGCTCTGAAGCACTCAGATCTGGAAAGAAGAGGCTGAGTGAATGTGGAAAGATGTCTGGGGACCCTGTGTTCTTAAGGAACATTGTGCTGAATTTATCAGCTCTCCCTAACAGCACAGGCCAGAAGTTGTTCTTTGCTTCATTTCATCAGCAGCGGTTCAGATGGAGAGTCATTCTGTTACTGTCATTATCTGTTAATTCATGATTGGTCCGTGTTTCCTCTTTTTAAAATAGAGATATGGCTGTTTTGACTCTTGGGCCGGATCTGAGGGTTGTTGAGCGTGACCAGGAAAAGCTCTGGGCTCACTGAGCTTTCCCGTGCTCTCTGTGTTTCTGCACCCCTGGTCCAGACTGGCTGGCCTGGAGGAGATGGGTTCCCTGCCTTCCGGCTCCCAAGACTCCCCATAGAAAGAAACCAAAGGAAAGCTTAGAAACTGTTTCTTGCTGGATTGTGGATCAACTGAAGCTTGAGCCCCTTGATCTGGTGTGGGGGATGCTGAAGGTCGGTTGGAGATGCAGAGCTGTGATGTACCCCGTAGCTGTGGGCCAACAACAGGCTCATGGTGTCTGCTGTCTGCTGGTGTGTCTGGCTGAGACGTGCTCTGTCTGGTGGCCAGGGGCCCTTGTGGAAAATGGGCCTAATGACAAGATCAAAGACAGAGGAAGGGGCCAGTTAGATGTTTCCCTAAGTTGCTTTTCCTGCAACAGCCCAGCCAGGTGCGGTTGATTGCAGATCATGAAGGTAGTCATAGTCACATTTGGTCTTTTCCCTGTTCCCTGTATGAACCATTCTTCATAAAATGCCTTTCATAATAATATGGAGGTTCCTCAAAAAACTAAAAACAGAGTTGCCATATGATCTAATAGTCCCAGTCATGGGTTATACATGTCATATATACCCAGGCAAAACTCTAATTTGAAAAAAATACATGCACCCCTATGTTCATAGCAGCACTATTCACAATAGCCAAGATATGTAAGCAACCTGTGTCCATCAACTGATGAATGGATAATGAATACACACACACATAAACACGCACAGGGATATTATTTAGCCATTAAAAATAATGAAATAATGCCATTTGCAGCAACATGGATGCAACTAGAAATTATGATACTAGGTGAAGTTAGTCAGAAAGATACTTACATATGGAATCTAAAACGAACATATCTATGAAACAAAAACAGACTCACAGTTAGAACAGGCTTATGGTTACCGGGGGTGGTGTAGGTGGCGGGTGGGGGAAATGGGGAGTTTGGAATTAGCAGATGCAAATTATAATGTGTAGGATGGATAAACAACAAGGTCCTACTGTATAGCACAGGGAAGTATATCCTGTAATAAACCATAATGGAAAAGGTTGCAAAAAGGAATATGTATATGTATAACTGAGTCACATGACTGTTCAGCAGAAGTTAAACACAACATTGTAAATCAACCATACTTCAATAGAATTTTTTAAAACTTTTTCATAATAAAATTTTAAGTATTAAAAAACTGCAAATAAGAGGCCTTTCCTTGGCTTTAGCAAATGTTAAAATCCTCTGCTGTGAGGGAGGAGGCTGCAGGGTCAGTGGTTTGAAATAGGAGTCTGAAAACTGGGTTTTGTTATACATCTCCACAGACTTCAGCCTCCGGGATCTTGTATTAAGTCATGCCACCCCTAGTACCTCAGTTTCTCTAAGTTGGAGGTTTCACTTGTTACTGCTAGTGCCCACCCCTTTTGAGGTAAGGAAACAGTTTCTGGGAACTGGAGTGGCAGTTTTCCTTGACCTGCATCTTGCATTCTTACGACAGGTTAGCAGAGCCATGATCTCAGTCGAGGTACAGTTGGCCTGGGCCACCGCTGGGTCTCTTCCTCTTCATGCTGAGTGGGCATGATGCAAGAGGGCCTGTTGGGAGCTGTGCACCTGCATTCAAGGTGCAAAAAGCACTCCCAACCCACAGGAGGCAGAGAGCCAACCTGCAACAGGAGTCCTGGCTTCCAGGCCTGCCCACGATACTTCTTGGGACTTCCTGCTTAGACAGTAGGCTCCAAAGCTCCTCCAGCTCGGCAAGTGTTGTTGTTGTTGCTAAGTTGTGTCTAACTCTTTGCGACCCCGTGGACTACAGCATCCCTGTCCTTCACCATCTCCTAGAGTTTGCAAGCATAACGTGTGATGAACAGCTTAAATTTGTCTGTCTAGTGAAAAACAGATGTGCTTTGGGGAAATTCTGGGGGAATAAGGAGAGGTTACATTTTTCTGAGAATATTACTTGATTATTGTTGTTGACCATTAATGGTGCTTTCTTATCTCTCACTATTCTCCTAGGTTCTACCCCTTGAAAACAAAATGAAGGATCCTAAGAAATTTTCTCTCATCCTCTATGTGGGAATGACTATCGTCACTGCCCTCTACATCAGCCTGGGGATTCTGGGTTACCTGCAATTTGGAGCTAACATCCAAGGCAGCATAACCCTCAACCTGCCCAACTGTTGGTATGTAGGGGAGGAAGGAATCCTAGGAGCACTGGGTTTTTGTAAAAAAGTCAATGAGGGTCATAATATGTGTATTTCCTCCTTCCTGTCTCTTAAATCAGCCCACTTCACTTTAGCCCCTTCTTGCCCCCAGTCTCCAGGCCAGCACCATCCTCCTTGGCTGCCCATAAAGCCTTTCGGCTGGTCTCCCTGCCTGAGTCTGACTCTCCCTCGAATCTGTTCTTCTCCTGTTGCGGTGGGAGCCATCTAACCCTCAGTCCTGTCATGCAGTCCCCTGTCGAGAGGGCACAGACACTTCCGTTAGTTCTTAACGACAAAGAGGAAACCCTGAGATACAGTGAGGGCCACTCAGGCTCTAGCTCCACCCCCATCTAGCTCCTTCTCAGTGAAGAGGCCTCATGCTGGGAGTCACTCTGTTTGAGAAATCCTCTAATGTCTCACCGACTAAAGCGTCAAGTCTAGGTCAGTGGCCCTCCTCTCTGCTGCCACAGGGTCCGATGAGGATCCTGTCCTAATCCTTATTCCATTGTGTTGTAGTTGTCTGTTTACCCATGCTGTGCTCTCCCTACATTATAAGCTTCATTCATTTTACCCCAGCCCCCTGGCACAATGCCTGGCATACAGTCAAAACCAAGTGAAAAATTTTTGAACGAAAAGGGAGGACTAAGTGCTGAGGCGGCGAGGCATTTATAAATGAGGAGAGCTCTCCAGGAAGCCACTGGAACACAGAGGATAGAGGTGGTCTGCCATGTCCCAGCTCTCTATAGCCTTGGACAGGCTGCAGCTTCCCACTGCCCCAGTTCCCCTTTCTGGGAACTAAGCCTAGTGATTTCTGTCAGAATTGTCATGCAGATCAAATAACATGCGTGAGCTTGGTACTACTGTACTGTCACCGTGGAGAAGTAGGCTGGTGCTGAGCTTTATACTTCGGATGAGTCATTCTGATGGAGACAGATGCCTCGTGGATTGATTGATCCACTGACTGATGGTGGCCGCTTCTCCCAGGAGATCTGAGCCCAGAAGGGTCAAGCATCCAGTCCACGGACCTTGAACCTTTCCAGATACACCAGGAAAAAGGAGGGCAAACTTGCCTGGTCCCCAGCTTCTGCTGTGCCTGTCCCAAGACTGCCACTTGCTCCGTGTGCAGGTGCAGGTGGAGCCTCTCCCCGTGGGCTGGGAACTCTTCTGTATCTCACTTTCCCTAAGTCATGACTGCCGTATTGCAGAGAAACACCAAGACATACTGAAATCCTTCCTGACAAGATAAATGTCAGAGGGTATGTCCTAAGCAGCAATTCTTTTTGGAAGATTAAAATTTCATTGCAGACAGCAGCCGTGAGCAGATGCTATAAAGCTTGTCGAATGCCCTAGGGATCAGAATAACCTTTCAGGTTGGCCTGGTTTTAGAGGTCTGATGGGTGAGGCATTGTACAAGGACTGACTGAGGAAATTGAGAAAAATGTTTTTTCAGTAGGATCAGTGTTTCATACTGGTCACCCTGATCAGCAGACAAGTAGTAACCCTGAAGTGGGCTGTTTTCTCCCAAAAGTCTTTCTCTTTCCCTCTAATGCCTACTTTTCAATTTCCAAATATTCATGCCCTTTCAAAAGAGAAGAGTCAAGTAGTAGCTCAGCATAACTGAAGATAAATGGATCAGGAGCAGCAGAAGCAGCTGACATAATCTGAAGCCATAGGCGAGCATCTGTCTCCTTTCCTCTGATGTTTCCACCCCAGCTCCCCTCATCTTTCTGCCTCCCTTTGGGTATGATTTATTTGGCTGTCTCAGCAGGTGGCTATCCTGAATCTAGACTTCTCAGCACTCCAGAAGGCTTTGGGGCTGCACTGAGTTTAATTATAGAGCTGCTAGCTGGTTTTTTCCCAAAGGGTTTTTAATTATGTATTCTTGGAGCAAAAGACCTTTTGTCAGTCTCAGTCTCTCCCAGGGTGTTCTCCTGCTTATAGCGTTAGAACATCTTCTAGGTGTTAAGTTCAACCACAGAGAAAGTCAGTGCACACCATGAACAGTATAATCACTTTAAAAAAAAGTCTTTATTGAATTTTTACAAAATTGCTTCTGTTTTATGTTTTGGTTTTTTTGCCCTGAGGTATGTGGGATCTTAGCTCCCCGACCAGGGATTGAACCCACATCCTCTGCACTGGAAGGCGAAGTCTTAACCTCTGGATCACCAGGAAGTCCCTATAATCACCACTTTTAAAAGATTTCCAGCAAGGGAGGGAGGCCGCAGTTTCTTGCTGGTAATGCATGAGGGTCTTCTTTGAAGTGGAACTTTGCTTAGGGGCAGGATGGCCTTCTCTTTAATGGGCATGTCAAATCTGAATACTTACTGATCAGACCTTTTTTCTACTCTTCACTGTCCTAGGTCTTGGATAAGACAGACGTGTCCCGTGATAGGTTAGCAGTCTCTCTGAGAAGCCTCCCATGAAGCAGTGGTAGGATAGTAGCCAGCCCTAGTGGGACGGAAAGATGGCTTTTGTTCCTGTCTGTTCATTCTGTGTGATCACCATCTGATTCTAGGGAACACTGAGTTGGATGGGAAGGATATGAAAAGGCCTGTTGCATTTGAATTGTATTTTTTTCCTGCTGTTTACTCCTTTTTTCCCTTGCTTTTTAAAAATGTTTTTGTTTTTTAATTTTTACAATGTCATGTTGATCTCTGTTTTTATTTGTTAAAGGCTATATGCCTGTGGAAAAGATCCCAAATGTTCAAAGGGCGTACAGAAAATATTAGGTTTCCACTTGCCTCTTCAGGACCCCTGTTTTACAATTTTCCATTTCGGGGTTGACCATTGCCAGTTTCTTGTGTTTCCTCCTCAAGATACTTGGCGTATATAGGAATGTCACATGTATGTGTGTCTGAAAGGGGGTGTTTTTCTTTCTTTTTCCTTTTTTAGACAGTGGGTACCGTACTGTCAACACTGTTCTGCTTCATGCTTTTTTCCACTTCATTGTATGTCATGGAGGTAGTTTCATATCAGCACCGGAGTTCTTTCTCCTACTTTTTAACACTTCTGTGGGAATGCCGGTTTTCCCAGGTGCCACTAGCGGTAAAGAATCCACCTGCCAATCCAGGAGATGCAAGTGACATGGTTTGGATCCCTGAGTCTGGAAGATACCCTGGAGTAGAAAATGGCAACCCACTCCAGTTTCTTGCCTGGAAAATTCCATGGGCAGAGGAACCTGGCAGGCTACAATCCATGGGGTCACAAAGAGTGAGACATGCCTGAGCACATTGGGGTGCCATGATTATTTAACCAATTCCCTCCTGATTAACATTGGAACTCTTTTTAATCTTTTAGACTTAGAGCTGCAGTGACATATTTTTACTGTAAGTTTATGTGTGCATGTACAAGTATACTTATAGGATAAATCCCTAGACCTGAAATTGCTCATCCAAAGGAGACATGTGTTTATAACTTGGAGAGATAAGGCCAAATCACCACAGGGCCATTTTGCAGTCTCACTGCTGGGTGTGTGAGTGTGCATAGCTGGCCCTGAGTGTGTCTCGACTCTCTCTGCAGGCTCTACCAGTCAGTTAAGCTGCTCTACTCCGTTGGCATCTTCTTCACCTACGCCCTCCAGTTCTATGTCCCTGCCGAGATCATCATCCCTTTCTTTGTGGCCCGTGGGCCTGAGCATTGCGAACTGGTGATAGATCTCTCCGTGCGCACCGTGCTGGTCTGTCTGACATGTGAGTAGAAGACAAGGTCATTACCTTGTCTGTTTTCTCCCCAGAGGGCGCCCAGTCCCCGGGGCTTTTGTGAGGGAAGGCTTGTGTCGTAGCCAGTGTTGTGTGAGCAGGGAACTTGGGGCGCTGTCTCAGCATCAGAGTTGAGGCATGTCTGCAGAGGGACTGAATTGATTATAGGTATGCTCTAAAGCATACAGTAATGGGAGTGGTGATTTCTTTATAGAGACAGCCTAAAATGTAATGGCAGTGGTCATGATGCTTAGTAAACGGGTGCAATTATTATTCTGTCTGAAATATGGCAGAAGTTTAAAAGAGATCCATTTAACACACATGCATAATGAGTACTGTAAGTTCTTTGATAGCAGGTGTATCTTTGTTTATTTCAAATAATCATGTTTCCAGTGTGACAGTCTGTTCCTTGGATTGCATTTTGAGACTGCTTGATAACTGTTCTAAATACTTTTGGATGGTGGTCTCACTAAAATCTGTTTCATAGAAAATTTCTGTTGACTACCCTAGGTGTTTGCTTTATCACTTTGTGTTTAATTCCTCTCTTCTGACCACATACCCAGGAGTGTGAGCTGAGAGACAAGATAGCACCTTATTTGTTCTTGGTTAAAACTGGTATAATTCAAAAATAAATTATTTTTTTGAAGCTCCTGTGAAGTTGATAAAATAATTCTTGAATATATTGGTCTGTAATATCTAATTTAAATTTTAAGAGATTTGCAGTTTCTTTCCAAATTGAAATGCTTGAATCATAGATGTCTCTTTTTGGCCATGGTTAGTTTTTTTTTTTTTTTTTTAACGTTTGTTTTTGGGAAAAGAGACATCTTTGCTTATCATATCGGAACTTTCCTTAAAGTATGCAGTCCAAGCCTCTGTATTTGGAGTAAAGCTGGTATTTCTTTTAATAGGTTTTTTAAAGTTATTTTTTAATTGGAGGAAAGTTGTTTTACAACGGAGTGTTGGTTTCTGGTTGCAACAACACAAATCAACCATAATTATATATGTATCCCTTCCCTCTTGAGCCTCCCTCCCCTCTCTCTCCCCTCAGGTGATCACAGAGCGCCAGGCTGGGCTCCCTGTGTTATATAGCAACTCCTCACCAGCCAGTTTACACATGATGGTGTATATATGTCGATGCTGATCTCTCCATTCGTCCCACTCTCTCCCTCCCTAGCTGTGTCCACAGGTCTGTTCTTACTTCCGCATCTCCATTCCTTTCCTGCAGATAGGTTCCTCAGTACCATCTTTCTAGATTCCACGTATATGTGTTAATATACGATATTGTTCATTGGACCAGAATGGAGTGTTTTAGGGATGAATGATGTGATAGTTGTCTAACATGCACTCATAGTCTGGAAGGTTTGAAATGACTTCATTGGTTGACTGTTAGCAAGAGCAGGGCAAACAAGAGGCTATCATCCTTTCCTTCCATCTACGTAGATGTGGGGAGCAGACTGGCGCCCATCCCAGGATGGCCCTCCCCCAGCCACCTACAGGTACCTTCCTGATGTTACTTCTGGGGCAGTGGGTGGAAGCTCAGTGTCCCAGGTCTGCATGGAAGGAACTCACTGGAGCTGAGACCTGAAGACCTTCCTATTTAATCTTGGGGAGCTCGCCTGCTGAGGCGTTCTTGTAGGCTGGACCTGGGTAGCAGAGTGCACACCTTGGTTTCACCAGCCCCAGAGAGGTGATGGAAACCAGGAATCTGACCTCTCATATTCTTCACTGGACAGCCCTTTGGGCTATCTCTTTAGACCAGCCTGGAAAACAGCCCACTGCCTGCAGGCCACTGCTGCCCCAAAGTGATTGAAGGGAAGGAATGTGCAGGGTACAGCTATGACTTTCCAGTAAAGCACCTGAATGTGTGATAAGAGAAGAGGCTTGCACTCTCCTAGATTTTACTGTTTCTTGCCGGCAACCCTGGAGGCTTTGATCAAGCATGTATAATTCCTCTACAGAGAAATTAGATCTGAGTGTTGAGGAGACAGCACCCATGTGCACGGTGTTCATAATGTCAACTCTAAGGCCCTGATTCTTGAATCCAAGGGGTACTAGAAGAAAGGATAGGGATAGCTCAAATAATGGGCTTTGTTTCAGAGTGGTTACTATAGAGAAAGCAGGGCTGTTTGTGTACATGTGTTGTCCCTGCTGGAAGAGCTGGGGCACTGAGCTGGCCCTGGCTCCTCTCACTGCCCCATTTTCTTCTCAAGATTGGCTCAGCCTCCGGTAGCATATGTCTCGCTTCCTGCCAGGTTCCTCTCCACTGCACCCCGCGGCAGCCAACAGTCCTGACTCACAGACCTCCTGCTATCCTTAGATGCCTCTCGGTTTTCACTTCACTTTTCCTAGCTCTGTCTGTGGGTCTCCCCTCCCTTCTGCAGTGTGACACTCAGAGGATAAGAGCTGCGTTTGATCTTTAAGCACATTGGGTTGTTTTCCCCTTCTCCTGTGATCTCTTGTGACTTGACTTTGCATTGTCATCCTATTAAAGGGTGCAACCCCTTCATCTCTGAGTGCTCAGCCTCTCTTGCCTTCCCTGGAGACTTTGAAGTTATTGTGGGATTCGGGAGCGGCATTTTACTGTAGCACCAACTTAATTGCATTTATCTGACTTCATTTTGTTTTTTTATCTCTGTAACTTCAGATCCTTTGGCCAAAGGTTAATTGGTATATGATTTTAGATCTTTGATGTAACTGATTGTTTTCATTTACAGTCATAAATTTTAATGGCAGCTTGTTTTATTGCTATTTGGGCTATTTTCTTGATTTCTCCCCAACTTTCTCTCCACCTGCTCACTCTCCATCCCCAAGGGAGCAGGAAAATCTGGTTCAGCCTCATTTTTTTTTCCACTTAGAATTCAACTTTCTCACCACTCTTCCCCATCTGCCAAAGATGACCATGTCTGCTTTTTTGATGCTTTATTTCACACTTTTGGAGAGGACAGGAAAGAAGAATATGCATGTCAGAGATTGGTGCTCATTTTGTTACAGTTCCATATGGGACAGTAGTTTCTTCCAGCCCATATGTTTGGCCATGCAGACCTAGCAGATCACCTTATGTCCAGACCTTGTGTAGAAGGAGAGGCCGGGAGAGGCTGCTCCACCTGAAAGAGGCCGGAGATGTGCAAAGAGTAGTTCCTTTGGATTCCTTGTGGCACTAACCTGTCCTCCAGTGGTTTGAACTGATATGCTGTGGCACTTGGCACATGACACATTTTATTTCAGTTAGGTATGAGAATATCATAAACCTGTTATTGAAGACAGAATAGCAGCACAACCATCTCAGTTGAGAGATCTATCACAGCCTAGAATATAAAGCAGTCCAAGCAGCCAGACTCTTAAGAGAAGGAAGCTTCCAGGTCCAAACAAAGTGGCTTTCTCCACCCCTTTTGGCCTCCCACACATCTCGGTCTTGCAGCTACAAAGAAAGAGAGGAGCAGCACTAACTGTGCTCTGAGCCCCCATCCCCACCACGGGGTCAGTCATGAGGCCTCAGTGTCTTCATTTGTAAGATGTGAAAGGGATCCCCTCACTTCATGTCTAAAACTCTGTCATTCTGCAACTAGTACTCTGAGCTTGATTTTAAATTCCTACCAAAATATTGCTCCCAAAAAAGTTAATGTAATAAAAGCATTTGAAGATTGTCTAGATCTAGAGTAAGTGAAAAAGCAATTCCCAATATCCCAGTGACTTAAAATAACTTTCGCGTTTTATCTTCTGTGTTAATCCCCATGGGCGCTTTTTATAAATAATTGCAGTCCTCATATACATGTGACTTTGTCTTTGGCATTTTGTTTAAAATTGTCTCATGACTATACATATCTTTGAAAATATTTTTTATGACTGCACGATATTCCATTTTATTGGTAGATCATGTTTACGAAACTGCTCCTTTAACACTGGACATATAGGTTGTTTCCCTTGTTTTTGTATTGATTTTAAAATTTATACTCCCACTAAATGAAATTATACATTCTGTTCAAGAGTGTTATTAATTTTAAAGACGGATTTCTAGCCGTTTGAGAGCCACACAGGTGAGCTTCACCTGCACCGATGGGAGTAAACAGCAGCAAGCACTTCTGGACACAGGAGCTGTAAGTGTCCAAGGGCTTTCTGCCAGTGTGCTTGTCTCTCAAGTGCTTTCTCTGCTCTGTGCGTAAGTCAGCTCTTTCTGTTGTGGTCTAAAACCACAGGCTCAGAATTCCAGTCAGTTCCTTCTCTAAACATGGCTGTTGGCCTCCTGCTGCTTCAGCAGTTAAAAGATCACATTTTCAGTGTCTCTTAACCCAAAGGGAAGATGTTTTGCAATACCGTTGGAGCCCTCTTGACTAATCATGTGATCAGCCGGTTCTCAGGGCCAACAGCTAAGCTGTTCATGTCATAGGTAGGCTGCTGCAGGGGGCTGGGGAACTGCCTGCCAGTGGGGAGTGTGCTATCTTGACCCTCTTTGTATGAGGTGCTCTTTCTGTGGGGGAGTAGGGAGAGGGTTCCTGGAGGAGGGCATGGCAACCCACTCCAATAATCCTGCCGGGAGAATTCCCATTGACAGCGAAGTCTGGCAGGCTGCAGTCCATGAGGCTGCAAAGAGTCAGACACAACTGAGCAACTGAGCAGCTGAGCACAGGGAGAGGGTATTCCCAGTTGGCTGCTTCCTGAGGCATCTGCCTTCTTGGGTTTCTCTTTCTTAAGGGCTTTAACTCATGGAATAAAGACATTCAGTGTTAGAAGAGGTTTTAGTTGCTCCCATATCTTTCCTGAGTACCTGATTCCCATCTCTGGAATTAGTGAAATCTAGTTTGCCTGGACAGGGAAGCCTGGTGTGCTGCAGTCCATGGGGTCGCAAAGAGTTGGACATAACTGAGCGACTGAACCGAACTGAGTTTGCCTGGTGTTTGGTAAACAGAGGCCTTGGTTATTAGGCCCTCCGTTTGGGTCCCTCTCCCTTCCTCCTCCCCCAGTGTATTAACTAAGGGGAAGTTCATCCTTCCTGCCTTCTCCCCTCATTATGTTTCTCCAGCGTCGGGCTGCATTTAGGGTTCAACTGTGTATCCGATCAAGCTAGGACAGGAAGAGGGTCCTCCCTTTGCAGCCCTGTGGTCCTGGCTTTTTAAAATTTTGCCCTTTAAAAAATATCTCTATTAAGGACATTTGTGTTAAACATACTTATCTTGTATATCGGTAGTCAAGTCAAGAACAAGTTTTCAGGTTGCTATTTTTAAGTCATGATGAAATGGAACATTTCCATCCAATCTGAGAAAAGATTCTGATCTTGCAAGCTTATGTTTCTGTTTTCACTTAATTCTTATCAGAGTGGAGCACATGTGACTTCACTTAGCTCATATCATGAAGTACCCATCTGTCCTCCAGGCTAATATGCAAGAGGAAAGGAGAGGACAGACCCTCAGCACTGGGAGGGGCTGGGCAGGTCCTCTGACTTGTCTCCTCCAGGTACTTGTCTCAGCATAAACGCCTGCTTTCTCTTCAGTGGTTGGAGCATCCCAGGGACCAGGAGGAATAACTCACACTTCCTTTAATAGTACAAAACCAGAGCTACTTGGTGGTGTAGTAGCTGAGTCATGTCTGACTCTTTGTGACACCATGGACTGTAGCCCTCCAGGCTTCTCTGTCCATTGAATTCTCCAGGCAAGAATACTGAAGTAGGTTGCCCTTTCCTTCTCCAGAGGATCTTCCCGATCCAGGAATTGAACCTGGGTCTCCTGCATTGCAGACGGATTCGTTACCAACTGAGCCACCAGGGAAGCCCTAGTCGGGGGCAGGGGGGCTAGAAGTTACATTTTTGGCCCAACCATGTCTTCTAAGATGGAATCCTGTCAGTCAGCTGTACCACTCTGGAGCAGCACATGGTACTTCCCAGACAGTGAATTGAGGGACATATTCCAGAACACATTCCCAGGTGACTAAATCTGCATTGTGCAGTTCCTTAAAATTTCAGCAATGCAAGTGATCATGCAGTGTAGAGAGGTTTGTGTTGGAGGTACCCTCAGGGATAAGAAGATGAGCAGTCGCTCAGAAAAGGTCTGCCTCTTTTTCTGCTCTCCACTCACTCTCCTTTGGTAGGACCAGATTGCCCTGGAATGTAATTTGGCTCCTTTTCCTCAGAAAGATGGAAGTCACAGACTGTGACAGGAAAAGCTGGGAGATCTGGGTTCCCATCCCAATTCTGCCTACCTTGCAGTGAGTCCCGGGTTAGGCCACCTCTCCAGGCATCAGTTTTCTCATCTGTGCAGTGAGAAATTGAGCTGGATTATGTCTTGGCTTCCTTGGAGCTCCCCCTTCTGTGAGACGGACTTGCTAGATTTGCTGAATGGTGAGGTGGCCTCTCCCAGCTCTGGGTGGTCCTCAGCAGGCGTGTCCTCTCTCCCACAGGCATCTTGGCCATCCTCATCCCCCGCCTGGACCTGGTCATCTCCCTGGTGGGTTCCGTGAGCAGCAGTGCCCTGGCCCTCATCATCCCGCCCCTCCTGGAGATCACCACCTACTACTCGGAGGGCATGAGCCCCATCACCATTGTCAAGGACGCCCTGATCAGCATCCTGGGTTTCATGGGCTTTGTGGTAGGGACGTGTCTGACCCTGTATGAGCTGATCCAGCCAAGCAGCGCCCCCATCTTCATCAACTCCACCAGTGCCTTTGTATAGCAGGCTGGGTGCGTCCCTGCACCTGCCCACTCTACCCTGCGTGTTCCCCCAGCACCTGGCTCCAGAGCCTCAGGTAGGGTCCAGGCTCTGGGGGAAGGTAAGGTTGCTGTCTGGGAACCCCTTCCTGGCTCCTGGGTACCCTGGGTCAGGTAGGGATGAAGACAGGGTAGGGTGTGGGCAGCAGATTCGCTGCTGTGTGGGAAGTACCTCTAGCGGCAGTGCCATCTCTGTTCGTTTGTACTTATTTTAACCCGGAACTTTTCACCTCTTTTCCCTGATCCCACCTCCTCCCTTCACTGCCTGCCTTTCTCCTTCTGACCCACCTCTCCAGATTATCCCTGTTGCACAATTCACTTTATCTAAAAATTTCAGTGTCTCTCACCTCATGTTTTCTCCTTGCCCGGGCCAAGCCTAGATGAAATAATGTGGGCATGCCCCTCTTTATCAAGCCAGGCCCACCTCTTAGCTCTCTCCCAGATGTTTTACCTCAGTATTCTCCTGCCTATTCAAGTCTCCGCCCAGTCGTGGAGCCTACCTAGTAGTTGAAAACCAGCCCCCAAAGCTAGAGGTTCCGGCCTTCACTCTCTCTGGCTTGCCGTGACCCTTGGCAACACCACCTCCTCTCCAGTTTCCTCGCATGGGTCACGATACTGTTATCTTAGTTGCTCAAACTGCTGAAAGATATCAAGTGCTGCCAAATTGAAAATATTTATATTTTATTTAAAACCAGCTTTTGTTTTTAGATTCTGTCTCTAGATCTGGGACTATTTGCAACTTGTTCCTTCCTCAGTAAACTCTCACTCAACTACTCCCTCTGAGAGGAAACTGAGTCCAGGAGGTGTCTACGGAGGCCCTCAGCACCCTTGGCCGAGGACCCCGGAGCTTTCAGTCAGGACCATCGAAGTGCGGACCTCTGTGGGGAGTCACGGACTTTGCCTCCCGTCAACCAACCTGATTGCCTCCTGAGAAGGCAGGAAGGACTCAGGAAATGTTTGCCGACGCACGAGGCGGAGGGGAAGAATGGCAATGTGGGGTGGGTTTCTCTCCATAGGAGGCTTAGAAAACAGCCGCTTTGTGCATTCAGACCTGTTCCCTCACCTCAGCTCCTGACGGACAGAGGGCACAGCAGCATCCAGGAGGACACCCCGACTCTTGCCATGAATGAGAAGATGAGGCCAGTGTGAAAGGCAGTTCCCCGAGTTTGCAGCAGCTGGTCCGACCCTACATGTGGTGCTCGGTTGTTTACAAGCCCTGGAGGACGGGGCGGTTGGGCAAGTGCCCAGCCGCGGGCTGCCTCCAGGATCTGGACTTCTAATGGAACCACTTGGTTGGGACTTCGGTCTCCTGTGCTCTGAACACTAATCATGCCCTCGTCCCTCTCCCCCGACCCCGCATGCCTCCCTGGGTATCAGAAAAGAGGCAGCCTCAGGGCTGACTCACCTCAAGGTCAACCTTCAGGTTTGGGGACAAACTACAGAGAGAGCTGGGAAATGTCCATTGCGCTGTTGGCTGCCTCTTCCCTCTTGGTGTGACAGGTATCACAGAAGGCTGTTCACTGAATCTCCGTCTCTTGAGCTGTGTGTGTGTGTGTATGTAGGTACACGCACATGCTCCTGTGTAGGTAACAGGGTCGTGCTGTCGTCCACCCCTGCCAGCCTCTTACCTGAAAGTGAGGAGAACAGCACTCCTTTATCAGGGGTTTACTTTTTGTGTTTCACCAAAGCTCCTGGGGGCTGGGACCCAGCCTCACAGCCCCAGCTTTTTTCTTTCTTTTCTGTTCCAAAGCCAGACTCTCATTCAGTGACACTTGACCTACCTAATCACTTGTTCACTTAGGAAGATGCAGTCAGTGGTGATCTGGTCTCCCTTAGGAAAGTGAACACTTTCCCCCATTCTTTCGGCTCTTTGGTGGTCACTCACAGGTGCTCACATGACCAGGGTTCTAGCTGGAGGTGGCAGTGGCCCTGCCCTCTGGAGCCGCAAGCTTTCTAAGTAACTTCTGGTTACCAAAGTGTAACTTCAAGAACCTTTAGCTCCCGTTTGCAAGCCCAGGCTCCAGCAGTCTTTCCAGAGCAGTCCTGAGTCTTGTTTCCAGCGAGAAGGCGCAGGCCAGTATTAGGGGCTCAGACATGTGTCCCACCCACAGCTTCCATGGTGGAGGCTTCTGTGTGCTCAGGGCACTGCTAGAGGCAGTCCTGTCCAGGCGGCTCTTGAGACCTGGCCTGGGATGCTGGGACCTGATGACTGGACAGCACGATCCTGAGGTCTTCTGGCCCCAGGTCTATTGCTTCAGGGCCCCTGCCCAGGGAATCTGGTGTGTAGGAGAGACCGCTGCAGCCTTGGGGCTTCAGGAAACTAGCTTGGCCTGGCCTTGGCCCTGTTCAGTTGTTTCTTGTGCTTTGTCTTCTCGGGTAGCCTGATCACATGGCTACTTCAGGAGACCCAGGCAAGGTGGATGCCATGGGGACCTTCCCACTTGTGCAGCTGCACAGCAATCAGTTGTCGAGTAAAGGGTTGGCCAGACGGTTGTAGTGGAGGAAGCCCTTTCTTTTATAGAAGTAGCCGGCAATCCAGCTCAGGGAAGCTTACTCCTCTGCTGCCCACGGGGATCAGGGCTCCCTCCTTGCTTCCTTTGCAGCCTCTCCCTGGGCCCTGCCTTAGTCTCTGGTGAAGAAGCCCCAGCATAAGTAGGAGACCAATCAGGGAACAAAAGAGCAAAGGCTTGCAGGGATGTGAGGCCACATCTTTCTGACCAAAGGTAAACAACAGGGCTTTCCGGCCTAGTGCTCTTCCACTCTGTCCTTCTCCAGCCTCCCCAGGGCGGCCCCGGGTTCCATCAGCCCAGAGGTAGCTTCTCAGAGCCCCTTGTTCCCTCCTGCAGACACCACTATCAGGAGCAGGTTTCCAACTCCCTGCGGGCAGTATACCTCTCCTTAAATGCAGGTTCTTGCTGGGAACAGCATGACCTGGCATCCTCTAGTCACTTTTTCTAGAAGTTGTACCATTCACAAGTGGCATTATTTATATTTATGTTGTGCTGCTAAGAGCCCTTGATGTGCACAGACCCTGGCCAGACGGATGTGACTGTGTGGTGTGTCTTAGCCTAGAACCTGCAGCTTGGCTCCTCTGTCACTCACCTCTCCAGTCAGATTCACTGGCTGATAAAGCTCACCGTTTACCCTCTACCATGAAAGGCAAACTTGGCAGTTTGCAAAGTTGTCTTAAAGTAATGATCTCCAAACAGGTATGTTGGGAAAATCTTTTCCCCCTCCTTGTTCTCCTGCCTGGCTTTTTTTCCTCAAATCTCTTCCTTCCTAAATTGTAGAACATCATCTCTGTTTAACACTACATGTTCACCTCATGTGTTTTGGAAGTGCAGAATCTCAATTTATGTCTGTTTACAGCTCTCTCTATTCACTACTCACTGCAAGGGAGTCTGTATCAGTTTGTTTTATTTCATGGCTGTTTGGATGTTCAGGTGAGCCCTGGCATCTACCTATCTCAGAACGCAAAGCTGCTTCTCCTCAGTGGAAATAAAATTAAAAAGGCTTGACTTGATGTACAGGAGTCGGCTCCAAGTCTGCCTTACAATTTAATTTTCCAAGGTACATTACACATCTCCAAGACCATTAAGAGGAAAGGAAAGAGTACGGTTTGTATTGAAGTCATGGTTAATACTTTTAGACAGTCCTGCTAGTTGCAAAGCTGTTTGCGCTCAGAGCATCAGCCTGTGACATTTCTTCCCTGTCCTTTGTACCCCCGGGTCTTTCCCTGGCCAGGGGACATAAATGGTGCTGAGCTGCGGTTACCAGAGTCGCAGTGGGGAGTAATGGTGAAGTTGCCTGCTGTCAGCCATGTTCTTTTGTTTCAGTCAAGGTGATGCTGTGGAAGTGGTTTTGTTTTACTGAACTTTGCTGAACAATAAAATTATGTGACTGTTGTAAACCATGTCAGTGAATGTGTGAATAAGAGGAAAATGAAAAACTGCCATCCAGCAGGTCTTGATAACTAGACAGTCCTGTGTATGTTATGTGCCTTTGTGGATGTGTATGTTCTGAATGGTACATGGAGAAATATGGATCATGCAGGAACTCATGGAAGATTTTGTTTTGGGTTCTGCACACGGATCATGTGTTAAACTTTTCCTTAATAAATGAGCTTTATTTTTTATTTTTGAGAACTTGGAGTCTATGTCTTTGTTTTTCTCTCTCTCTCTCTCTTTTTTTTTTTTTCCGCAATTACTCAGATCCCTTTACTGGATCTTAGGTCAAAATGTTTCTTGGTTTATGTCACAGAACTCATCCAGGGGAGTAGTGTGAAGAGCAGACCCACCTGTGGGTGGAAAGTCCCTGAGAAGGGGCAGGTAGTTACTTTTCTGTTAGACAATCCTGCTCTTCCTAAGTCTACTCCTGCTTCTCTTGAAAGCTTGAGTAGAAATTCTTAGCCCCCTCTGTGCATGTCAGAGGACCACCCAGGACAGGCGTGATGGTTTTCAGTGTCAAGGTGGTTGGGTGATTGTATTGAATGACCCAGTTATTCAATTAAACACTAATGTAGGTGTTGCCGTGGAGGCATTTTGTAGTTGTGGTTAATGTCCACAGTCAGTTGCTTTTAAATAAAAAGATAATCCCCAAAATGTGGGTGGGCTTCGTCCAATCAGCTGAAGGGCCTCAAGAGCATAATGGAGGTTGTTTCACTGAGAAAGAGAAAATTTTGCCTCAAGACTATAGCATTGACTCCTGCCCAAGAGTTTCCTGCCACCAGCTGGCCATGCACATTCTGAACTTGCCAGCCTGCACAATCACACAAGTTCAATGCCTGTCTGTGTCTCTGTCTCCTCCTCTCTCCGCCCCCACCACCTCCCGTATGTTTTCATGTGTGTACATCTCCATCTTACGTGTCCTGCTTCTCTGAAGAACCCTGACTGATACAAGAGATAATACTTGTATTACCCCCACCTTTCTTGAAGTGATGAGATAGATGTCAGAACATGGAAGAGATGATTCCCCTTCCTTTTTTGTCACACTGAAGAGGAAAAGCAAGGCCATCCAAGCTGCCCCTAAGACGATTTGAAAACTAATCTTCGTGGGCTACAAGATTAAGTAAGTGAAGTCGCTCAGTCGTGTCCAACTCTTTGCGAACCCGTGGACTGTAGCCTACATGGCTCCTCTGTCCATGGGATTTTCCAGGCAGTAGTACTGGAGTGGATTGCCATTTCCTTTTCCAGCGGATCTTCCCGACCCAGGGATTGAACCCAGGTCTCCCGCGTTGTAGACAGACGCTTTACTGTCTGGGCCAAGATTAGACTTCTCTAAAAGCAGAGCCCTCAAGGGGCACTGTTGAGGCACAACACTTACGGAGGAAGGTGGGGAAAGATGACTGTTTTCTGTGATCAGTGTTATCACTGGACCTGAGGGGCTCAAAGGCATTCAGTGACTGTTCCAGGACAGCGGCCAGCAAGGGACAGAGTTGGGATGCTTACACAAGCCTTGTGGTTACGGAACCCAAGCTCTTTCCTGAGGCGCTGGCTGCCTCACCCTACTTGTTGCAGCCTCAGGTGGGAGGGCCACCCTTAGGGACTGTTGAGAGGCTTAGGGAGAATGCTACATGGTACCTGGCATGTGGGGCTCATGAAACATAACGTATTAGCTGAATTGAAGAAAACCAAGATTTGGAGAGAAGCTGTTTTACTTGTATTTTTGGTTCTGTGTTCATTCATTATAATCTTGTCTTGCTCACTGGCTTCAGGCAGAGCATTCAGCCCTTCTTAGACTGTTCACTTCATGTTTTTATTCCTGCTCATATCCATACATAATGGCCATAATCCCCCCTTCCAGGTAACAAAGGCCCTCAAGGTCAGCCCACTGCACTCACACAGACATAAGCTGAGTGGACAGGACCTGGATTTGGACCCTAGATCTAGCTAGGGCTTTTTGCTAAGTAGGTTGGTTTCCTCCGACCCAGCCCATTGCAGATGTGTGCCAAGAAACTGTGTGTGTCTTCAGCCAGTACCCTTTAGATCCTTGGCCACTGATATCCTCCCACCTTTGGGAGAATAAATAGGGATATAATTTACATATGATAAAAGTCACCTTTTTTTTTTTTTTCTAAGTACACAACTTGATGAGCTTGGGCAAATGCATGTAGTCATCTGGCCACCATTTCAGGGAAGATACAGAATGTTTCCTTTGCCCCTCCAGGTCCCTTGTGTCCCTCTGCTATCAGTCCCATCCCCATGCCACTCACCCTTGGGAACAACTCATTTAACTTTTCTGTCTCTAGTTTTGCTTTTTCTAGAATGTCATGTATATGGAACGTTAAGTGTTGTCCCCTCTGTCTGGCTTCTTTCACTTTACATAATGCTTTTTATACTTAACGTTGTGACATGTGTCCGGAGTTTGTTTTTATTTCAAAATGATACTCTGTTGTGTGGTTGAACCATAGTTTGTTTATTCATTCTCCAGTTGTTGGACATTTGGGTTGCTTCCAGTTTTGGATGTTCTGAATAAAGCTGCTATGAATATTCATGCCCAGATCCTTGTGTGGACAGATGTATTTATTCAGTTCAGTTCAGTCACACAGTTGTGTCCGACTCTTTGCGACCCCATGAACCAAAGCACGCCAGGTCTCCCTGATGCCATCTAACCATCTCATCCTCTGTTGTCCCCTTCTCCTGCCCTTAATCTTTCCCAGCATCAGGGTCTTTTCAAATGAGTCAGCTCTTTGCATCAGGTGGCCAAAGTATTGGAGTTTCAGCTTCAACATCAGTCCTTGCAATGAACACCCAGGACCGACCTCCTTTAGGATGGACTGGTTGGATCTCCTTGCAGTCCAAGGGGCTCTTTAGAGTCTTCTCCAACACCACAGTTCAAAAGCATCAATTCTTCAGCGCTCAGCTTTCTTTATAGTCCAACTCTCACATCCATAGATGACTACTGGAAAAACTATAGCCTTGACTAGACAGACCTTTGTTGGCAAAGTAATGTCTCTGCTTTTTAATATGCTGTCTACGTTGGTCATAACTTTCCTTCCAAGGAGTCTCTGCTTTTTAATATGCTGTCTAGGTTGGTCATAACTTTCCTTCCAAGGAGTAAGCATCTTTTAATTTCATGGCTGCAGTCACCATCTGCAGTGATTTTGGAGTCCCCCAAAATAAAGTCAGCCACTGTTTCTACTGTTTCCCCATCTATTTGCAATGAAGTGATAGGACCAGATGCCATGATGTTAGTTTTCTGAATGTTGAGCTTTAAGCCAATTTTTTACTCTCCTCTTTCACTTTCATCAAGAGACTCTTTAGTTCTTCACTTTCTGCCATTAAGGGTGGTGTCATCTACATATCTGAGGTTATTGACATTTCTCCCAGCAATTTTGATTCCAGCTTGTGCTTCTTCCAGCCCAGTGTTTCTCATCATGTACTCTGCATATAAGTTAAATAAGCAGGGTGACAGTATATAGCTTTAACGTACTCCTTTTCCTATTTGTATTTATTACTCTTTGGTAAAAACTTCGGAGTGTAATTGTGAGGTTGTATGATTCAGTGTATACCAACTTTATAAGAAACTGGAAATTTGTTTTCCAAAGTGGCTATACCATTTTGGATTCTTACCAACAATTTATGGAAGTTCCATTTGCTCCGCATTCCTCCCAATACTTAATATTGTGGTTTTTTCAGTTTTACCCATCTTAATGGGCTTGTAGTGGTACTTCATTGTGATTTTAATTTGCATTTGCCTAACCACTACTGATGTTGTGCATCTTTTTCTGGGTCTTTTTGCTGTTGGTCTTTTTTTTTTTTAATTAAAACTTTTTATTCATAAACAACATGATTGTCTATGTGGAAATGCAAAATGCAGAAATACAGAATAAAATTTACCATTAGAGACAATTAGCACATTCACAGTGTTGTGCAGCTATTACCAGTACCTAATTCCAGAATATTTTTATCACCCCAAATGGCAACCATATATGCTTTAAACACTTTCTATCCCGTCCCTGCATGCCGTTTTAAAACGTACATGGGTCAGAACCTACCATCAAAAAGTCTACAAACAAGAAACGCTGGAGAGGTTGCAGAGAAAGGGGAACCCTCTTACACTGTTGGTGGGAATGCAAATTAGTATAGCCACTATGGAGAACAGTGTGGAGATTCCTTAAAAAACTGGAAATAGAACTGCCATACTGCCCGCCAATCCCACTGCTGGGCATACACACTGAGGAAACCACAACTGAAAGAAACACGTGTACCCCAATGTTCATTGCAGCACTGTTTACAATAGCCAGGACATGGAAGCAACCTAGATGTCCATCACCAGACTAATGGATAATAAAGCTGTGGTACATATACACAATGGACTATTACTCAGCTATTAAAAAGAATGCATTTGAATCAGTTCTAATGAAGTGGATGAAACTGGAGCCTATTATACGGAGTGAAGTAAGTCAGGAAAACACCAATACAGTATATTAATGCATATATATGGAATTTAGAAAGATAGTAACGATGACCCTATATGTGAGACAGCAAAAGAGACACAGAGATAACACACTTTCGGACTCTATGGGAGAAGGCAAGGGTGGGATGATTTGAGAGAACAGCGTTGAAACGTGTATATTACCGTGTGTGAAACAGATCGCCAGTCCAGGTTTGATGCATGAGACAGGGCACTCAGGGCCAGTGCACTCCCTGAGGGATGGCATGGGGAGGGAGGTGGGAGGGGCGTTCAGGATGGGGGACACGTGCACCCGTGGCTGATTCATGTCAATGTATGGCAAAAACCTCCACAGTATTGTAAAGTGATTAGCCTCCAACTAAATTTAAAAAATTAAAATGTACATGGGATTTGTTTTACTTAGATATGGTAAGGTACACAGAAACAGATAGAGCTGTCATGAAAGATGGTTTTTAAATTTTGTTTGTTTATTTTTGGGCTGCATGGCATGTGGGACTTTAGTTCCCTGACCAGGGATCAAACCTGCGCCCCCTGCATTGGAAGTGAAGAGTCTTAACCACTGGGCCACCAGGAAAGTTTCAGGATGAAGTTTTTATACTCACAGATCCATAGAAACAGGAGGCAGAGCCACACAGAAAAGTGCCATGGGTGATCAGGAGGCAGAAGAGAAACAGAAGCGTGGGTGGAAGCCTTTAGGGCGATTTTTGTGGGAAAGGCAAGGCAGGTTAGGGTTAGCAAGCTGAGCAAATTTGAGGTTAGATAGGTAAACACTTTGAGCAGCCTGGGCTGTAAAGGTGGTCTCTAGTTGTCCATAACTCCTGGAGTGATTTAAGGTGGGGACCGTGATCCATACTGATAAGATGAATTGGGTTGGGAATTGCACTCTGGATTAGTTGATTTGCGTATCGGGCAGGCTGTTTGCTGTCTCCAGAAATCAGCTGACTCTGGGAGGGGCAATCCCTCTCTGGGTCCACAAAGACTCCAAGAAGTCAAAGCATCATAAAGTGCAGAGAATAGAAAATGTGATTAAAACACTCTTTCTTCCTACCCCTGGCAACTACTAATCTGCTTTCTGTCTCTATGGGACTTTCCTATTCTGGATACTTTATATAAATGGAACCACAACAATACATGACCTTTCTGGCTTCTTTCGTTTTATATAACGCTGTCAAAATCCATCCATGTTGTAGTGTACATTAGTAGTTCATTCCCTAGCAGCAGCCACAAAACTGCTTTCTGTTTCTTGGTTTCATTACTCGACGTAACCAGCATCTTCATCATCTCCTCTTCTCCTCCTTCACCTTCCTCTTCATCGAGTTGACCATTTTCCTTCTTTTCTTGGTTCCCTGACTCCTTAGTTCCCTGATCTATCTTCTTTCAGTTCAGTTCAGTTCAGTCGCTCAGTCGTGTCTGACTCTTTGCGACCCCATGAATCGCAGCATGCCAGGCCTCCCTGTCCATCACCTTCTCCCGGAGTTCACACAGACTCACCTCCATCGAGTCAGTGATGCCATCCAGCCATCTCATCCTCGGTCGTCCCCTTCTTCTCCTGCCCCCAATCCAATCCCTCCCAGCATCAGAGTCTTTTCCAATGAGTCAACTCTTCGCATGAGGTGGCCAAAGTACTGGAGTTTCAGCTTCAGCATCATTCCTTCCAAAGAAATCCCAGGGTTGATCTCCTTCAGAATGGACTGGTTGGATCTCCTTGCCGTCAAGGGACTCTCAAAAGTCTTCTCCAACACCACAGTTCAAAAGCATCAATTCTTCAGCGCTCAGCTTTCTTCACAGTCCAACTCTCACATCCATACATGACCACTGGAAAAACCATAGCCTTAACTAGACGGACCTTTGTTGGCAAAGTAACGTCTCTGCTTTTCAATATGCTATCTAGGTTGGTCAAAACTTTTCTTCCAAGGAGTAAGTGTCTTTTAATTTCATGGCTGCAGTCACCATCTGCAGTGATTTTGGAGACCCCAGAAATAAAGTCTGACACTGTTTCTACTGTTTCCCCATCTATTTCCCATGAAGTGATGGGACCAGATGCCATGATCTTCATTTTCTGAATGTTGAGCTTTAAGCCAATTTTTTCACTCTCCTCTTTCACTTTCATCAAGAGGCTTTTTAGTTCCTCTTCACTTTCTGCCATAAGGGTGGTGTCATCTGCATATGTGAGGTTATTGATATTTCTCCCAGCAATCTTGATTCCAGCTTGTGCTTCTTCCAGCCCAGCGTTTCTCATGATGTACTCTGCATAAAAGTTAAATTAGCAGGGTGACAATATACAGCCTTGACATACTCCTTTTCCTATTTGGAATCAGTCTGTTGTTCCATGTCCAGTTCTAACTGTTGCTTCCTGACCTGCATATACATTTCTCAAGAGGCAGGTCAGGTGGTCTGGTTGGTATTCCCATCTCTTTCAGAATTTTCCACAGTTTATTGTGGTCCACACAGTCAAAGGTTTCGGCATAGTCAATGGAGTATTTATTCAAATAATTTTCTTCTTTTAAAATTTGGTCTTTAGGGACTTCTCTAGTGGTCCAGTGGCTAAGACTTCGAGCTCCCAATGCACGGGGCCCAGATTTGATCCCTGGTCAGGGAACTAGATCTCACATGCTGCAACTAAGCATTTGCATGCCACAACTAAGGCTCAGCACAGTCAAATAAATAAAAGTAAATTTAAAAAATATCTTTAGAAATTTGGTCTTTAAATTTAAAGATTAAACTCTTTATTTTGAAGTGATTATAAGTTCACAGAAAGGTACAAAGAAATATATAGGGGAATCCAGTGCACCCTTCACCCAATCTCTCCCATGTTGACAGCTTGTATAACTATAGTGTTGTAGCCACGCATTCTGGGAAACAAACTCACTCAGAAGGACAATGTAGATAGTGGAGTGCAGTTAATTACACCGGCGGGCCCAAGGCAGAGTCTCCTCTTAGCCAAGGACCCTGACCAGTTTTTGTGAAAACTTTATATACCCTAAGCATACGTGCCCAAACCCACCTCCCCAAATTCCCTGAAACTAGTCTGAACAAAGGAAAAAGAAAGATACAATCAAAGTCAACCCGTGCCCAAACTCACCTCCCCAAATTCCCTGAAACTAGTCTGAACAAAGGAAAAAGTAAGATACAATCAAAGTCAACCCGTGACTCATATGCCTTAAACTTAGGTAGTTAACAGTGGACAATTATCAATAGGCTTGTGGTCATTCCCTAATAAGCATAATAGAATGTATGATTCTATTCGGTCACACAGATAATTAGGGTATTCTTTTAGGCAATGGAGAGCCCTGGGGCTCTCCCTTCCAGGGGCCTGGTTTTCCAGTTGGTATGTTGTTTCCATAGATACTATACCGCAAAGTCCACAGTCTGGCCCAAGATGGAGTCCTGCTTTCAAGATAGAGCCTGTTCTGTTTCCTCCCTCAATAGTACATTATCCCAACCAGGAAGTTGACATTGACACAATCCATGGAGCTCATTCTTGTGTCTCCATTTGTAACACACTCATTTGTGTGTGTGTGCATGCTTGTGTATGTGTCCGTGTGTGTGGCTAAACAATTTTAGTTACGTGTGGCTTTTTCCACCATGGTCATGGTGCTTAACGGTACCTTTACCACAAGACCCCTTCATGCTACCCTTTTGTTAGGTAGTTAGAATAGGAAACAGGAGTCCAAAATGGCGGTGGCTAAAAGACAAGGAAGGGAAAAGCCCGGGAAAATAGAACAAAGAAAGGTCCAAGGAGGGTCCAAGGACCAGAGTGAGGACCTCAGCTAGCACAAACAGCACTCCTGGCTAGCCCAGTTTACATAGGGCAGGCCCGGGGGAGGAGAGAACATGTAAAAAGAGAGCCAAAGGGCTCTCTCTCTCTCTCTCCCGCTCACTGGCGTGCTTCCCCACTCTATTCTCTTCGCTTCCTTGGGTCAGCATGCCCTCACGCCTCGAGGATGGATTCTCCTGCTATTTTCTAAGTAAAATAGAGCTGTAACACGGAGCTGTAACACTGATTTGTCTGAGAGCTATAACACTGTCCAAGACCCGAAAGCTGTGACGTTCTGAGGGCTTTAATGTCCGTCACTCCAAATCTTTGTTGTGACGAGACAGAACCGAGGAGCATACACTCTCCTGATACCTTCATAGACACATCCACATCTGGAACCTTACCAACATCCGCTATCCCCTGGCAATGACTAATCTATTTGTTGGTCATCTCTGTCATTATGTTATTTCAAGAATGTTCTATAAATGTAATTATATTCTATGTATCCTTGTGAGTTTGACTTCTTTCACTCAGTGTAATTTCCTCGAGGATCATTCAAGTTGATGCGTGTATGAATCGGTCGTCCCTCTTCATTGTTGAGTAGTATTCCGTGGTATGGACATACCAGGTTTGTTTATCAATTTACCTATTGAAATTTGCATAGTTTCCAGGTCTGGCTCCTACAAATAAAGCTACTGTGAATATCTATGTATAAGTTTCTTTGTGAAAAAAAGTTTTTGTTTCTCTGGGATGTATGGCAGGAGTGCAATTGCTGGGTTATATGGAAAGGTTGTTTTTAGTTTTAAAAGAATCTTCCAAACCAGTTTATAGAGTGACTGTACCATGTTACCTTTCCATCAGCAGTATATGAATGATATAGTTTTTTTGGGTTTTTTTTTTTGTGTCTTTGCCAGCATTCGGTGGTGGTGTTATTTTCTATTTTAGCCATTTATCAGACCTTGTAAATGTTTTGTTAGATTTTACCTAAGTATTTAATTTTCTTTGAAGCAGTGGTAAGTGGTACTGTGTTTTTTATTTCAGTTTCCACATATACATCTGTATTATGTAAAAATGAAATTCATTTATGAGTATTATTGATGTCTTGTGATGTTTCTGCACTTTGTTTTGCACTTCTATGAGTTTTTGGTAAGATTCTTGAGATTTTCTATGCAGATGTTCATGTTGTCTGCAAATAGTAGTTGTACTTCTTTTCCGATCTGTATACTTTTTTTTTTTTTTTTTGTCTTACTGCGCTGGCCAGAACTTTCAGTGCATGTGTGCTAAGTCACTTCAGTTGTGTCTGACTCTTTCTGACCCCATGGACTGTAGCCTGCCAGGCTCCTCTGTCTATGGGGATCCTCCAGGCAAGAACACTGGAGTAGGTTGGCATGCCCTCTTCCAGGAGATCTTTCCAACCCAGGGATCAAACCCACATCTCCTGTATTGACAGGAGGGTTCTTTACTAGTAGTGCCACTTGAAAAGCCCCTACATTAGAAAAGAGTGGTCCCAGTGAACATTCTAACCTTTTTCTTGATCTTACAGGGAAAGCTTTCAGTGTTTCACCTTTACATATGATACCAACTACAGGATTTTATAGAATCCCCTGTATCCCTGTACTGAGAGATTTTCTTGAAATCATGAATGGCTTAATTTTGTTGAATGCCTTTTCTGCATCAATTGCTATGACATTAACATTTTTCTTTTTTGCCGTTGATATGATGTATTAAAATGGATCATCTTTGAATAGTTAACCAACCTAGCTTACCTGGAATAAATCCCACTTGGTCATGGTATATGGTATATTATTTCAGGTATATATATGTATACACACATACATGTGTACATATATATGTATACACATATGTGCACACATATACACACATATGTATACATGTGTGTGTATATATTTGGATTGCTTTTTACTCATCCTGATATTGACTTTTACTCTGACAAATGTAGAATCCAGAATGGTGCCTTTTTATAAGTGAGCAAAACCATGTGCTGTAACTACAATTTTTGGCATAAGTGGGCTTTTGCCAGTTCCCAGCTGCTATGTGCTGCTTAAAGACCACATATATTTCCTTAAGACAGAGCTTCTCAGCCTTGATACCATGTACATTTGGGGCTGGATTATTCTTTGCCGTTGAGACCGTCTTGTGCACTGTAGGATTTTTATCAACGTCTCTGGTCTACTCACTGGATGCCACCTGCATCCTGCCAGTAATAACAACCCAAAGTACCTCCAGACATGGTCAGACTTCTCTGTGTGTTGTTTGTGTGTGTGTGTGTTGAGTGTGAGGGGTTGTTTGGAAATCACCACCCTCTCAAGAACTGCTGCTTTAATATACTTAGCCTCTACCTACCCCTCTGGAGAAGGAAATGGCAATCCACTCCAGTACTATTGCCTGGAAAATCCCATGGACAGAGGAGCCTGGTAGGCTACAGTCCATGGGGTTGCAAAGAGTCGGACACGACTGAGCGACCTCGCTAGTCACTACCTACCCCTAACTGGGAAGATGTCCTTGTGTCTTGGCTGTGAAACAAAGATGTGTGAGCATGGATACTACAATAGGATCTGCCTTTTTAATAGCAATGATAACATATCTGACATCTTCTAAGCATTTACTGTGCCAACCATGCTAAGCACTTTACCTATATTCTGTCCTCAGACCCAGAGAGGTAAGGTGCTGCTAATATCTCCGCTTTTCAAACTAAAGCATAACAGGTTAAATGATGCCCAAAATAACACATTTTCTGTTATTATTTTAATTTTTTTAATTATGCAAGTATGATAATACAATTGCAGGAGATTTGAAAAATCCAGAATTATTATCATTTTTGGCCACACCACATGGTATGGAGGATCTTAGTTCCCCGACCAGGGATCAAACCCATGCCCCTGCAGCTAGAGCATGGAGTCCTAACCACTGGACCACTGGGGAAGTCCCTAATATCTCACGTTTCCTAAATGGTGAAGCCAGGTCTGTCTGACTCTAGACCTCATGTCTTTGGCTCTTGGATCCACTGCCTTGCCACCTGATTCTGTCACTCCTCCCCTCGCATCCCTCGGTGGACACGGTGTGTCTCCAGACCCCAGTCTGCGCACCTAACTCCTCCCACGTTCCCACCCCAGGCTGTTTTCCCCACCCTGTGCCCCACCCATCGGAACTCCCCCCAGTGCTGAAATACTTTAAACCTTCAGGCCTTCCCTTTGTGCTGTTCTCTTAGCCCAGCCGCTCCTTCTCCCTGTGCTGAACCTGAAGCTCAACTTTAATACCCAGTTGTGATGGCTGCTGCTCTGTAAAACAGGGATCCCCTGCCCCTGTTGTACGTACGGGTCTGTGGCATGTTAGGAACTGGTGAGTGGTAGGTGAAACTGAAACCAATCCCCCATACCAATAATCTCTAGTCTTCAGTCCACAAAAGGGTAGTCTGGCTCTGTCTGCCCATCTTTACCCCCAGACACTCGCTTTTTGCTGCTCTTCCCCCAAGATGTCACGTGTGTCCCTCCAAAGCACTGCTCTTATTCCTGGAAGATGCTTCTCCGTGAGGCCTTGAAAAATGCCATGTGATGGTGCGGCAGTGCCTGCTGCCCATGCAAGGAACAGTCTCACAGTTCCCTTGCCATGGGTCCTGGTGGATTCCAGTTGCCCTTCCTCCTGGAACTTGGTTCTGAATCCTCCCCAGCCCCTTCCTGGCTGCCCTTCTCTAGCAGTGCCCAAGATTGCTGTGTAACTCTTAAGGCCCAGCCTTGGAGCTGGATACAGGATTACCAGGGTGGCCTAAGTTGAACCCTGGGGGATTGAGCAGACTCTACTTCCCCAAACCCAGACACTCCGGCTGTTAATACCACCTAGAATTATAGTGACATTCTTGGTCTCTGAACTTAGCTGGATCATTGGACTAAGCCCTCTCAGTCCCAGTTGCTCCTGTTCCTTAATCTTCTGATGTCCCATATTTATGATTAGTTTCAAAAACTCAAATGTAAGGCATAGTTCTGGAGTCAGGCATCCCTGGATTGAATCCGGGCCCTAGCACTCATGAGCTGGGAGACTCCACTTGAAGTCACTACCATAAGTTACAAGCCACTTAACTTCTTGTTATTTTTTTAAATATAAATATTGTTAAGTACTCTTTTGTCCTTACTTTTAAAAAAATATTTATTTATTTATTTGGCTGCACCAGGCTTTAGCTTCAGCACTCAGGATATTTAGTTGCAGCATGCAAAGCCTTGCTTGCAGCCCTGGAGAACTAGTTCCCTGGATAGAACCCCGGTCCCCTGCATTGAGGGGTGTGAAGTCTTAGCCACTGGACCACCAGGGAAGTCCCAAGCCACTCAATTTCTGTGTGCTTCTTTTCCTCCATCTATAAAACAGACATGACAGTATTCACACCATAAGCTTTGTTATTGTTCAGTCCAACTCTGCGACCCCATGGACTGTAGCACTCCAGGCTTCCCTGTCCTTCACCATCTCCCGGAGTTTGCTCAAACTCATGTCCATTGAGTTGATGATGCTATCCAATCATCTCATCCTCTGTTGTCCCCTTCTCCTCCTGTCTTCAATCTTTCCCAGCTTCAGGGTCTTTACCAATGAGTTGGCTCTTCGTATCAGGTGGCCAGAGTATTGAAGCTTCAGCTTCAGCATCAGTCCTTCCAGTGAGTATTCAGGGTTGATTTCCTTTAGGATTGACTGATCTGATCTTGCAGTCTAAGAGACTCTCAAGAATCTTCTCCAGCACCACAGTTTGAAAGCATCAATTCTTCAGCGCTCAGCCTTCTTTATGATCCCATTTCACATCTGTACATGACTACAGGAAAAATTATAGCTTTAACTGGACAGAACTTTGTCAGCAAAGTGATTCTGCTTTTTTAATACACTGTCTAGGTTTGTCAGTAGCTTTTCTTCCAAGGAGCAAGCGTCTTTTAACTTCATGGCTGTAGTCACCATCCACAGTGATTTTGGAGCCCAATAAAATAAAGCTCACCACACCATGAGCTTGATGAGGATTAAATGAGATAAGACATGCCAAGCGTTTGTACAACACCTGTCATATAGCAAGTGCCAGTAAGAGGTGATGGTGAGGATGATTGTGGTGAACTGTGTTTTCACCTGGGTCAAGTCAGGTGGGTCTTGCCTGGGTCTCTGCCTTTCTATGCCACTGTCACGCTGTGTCCGACTCAGGACATTTTGAGTCAGAACCCCAGTGGCTTGAGGATTTCCCTGAGACACGTCTGGGGCTGCCACAGCTCTGTGTCTTGATCCCAGAGAGCCCTCTAGTGGCTGATCTGCGAATGTGCAGGCGCAGGAGACAAAGGGAAGGAGGGACCTGGTGGGGAGAGAGGTGGGCTGGGTAGAGAAAGGCTCTGTATGAGAAGAGCAAGGAGTTTTCTAGGGAGACCCCCCAGTCTGGGATCAGACCTGAAAATGGTCTCACTACTGTGAAGTGCTACCTGTGGGACTTCAGATCCACCCCTTCTCCTCTGCAGGCCTCAGCGTGAGGAGCATTGGGAATGATGATGAACTGAATTTGTGTTTCCCAGACAGAGGTGATTTAGGGGACCCTGGACAGTCATTTTGAAAACCGGAATGTTTCTGTGTTTTCATGTGGCGCTAGAAAAATTAGTAACTTTCACTTCTTTTCGTCTATGGATATTATCCTTTTAGAGAGTGAGAAGTGAAATCGTTCAGTTGTGTCCCATTCTTTGAGACCTGCCAGACTCCTCTGTCCAAGGGATTTTCCAGGCAAGAATACTGCAGTGGATTGCCATTTCCTTCTCCACAGGGATCTTCCTACCCTAGGGATTGAACCCAGGTTGCCTGAATTGCAGGCAGACTTCTTACCGGCTGAGTCACAAGGGAAGTCCGAAAGTGAAAATGAAAGCCCCTCGGTCATGTCCAACGCTTATGCAGTCCATGGAATTCTCCAGGCCAGAATATTGGAGTGGGTAGCCTTTCCCTTCTCCAGGGGATCTTCCCAACCCAGGGATCAAACCCAGGTCTCCCACACTACAGGCAGATTCTTTACCAGCTGAACCTCCAAGGAAGCCCTGTCCTTCTAAGGTGAATAAAAATATTTTTTTAAATCTAAATACACTAAAAGAAAAATATTAAGTAAACAACAGAACAGGTGTCATTTTATCAGGATCAAAATCATAAAAGTAAAATCAAAAAGCAACAGAACTTTGGGCGCCGCTGGACTAGATTCTTTGTGGTTTCCTGCACCGAGCTGATAAGCTGATCCTATCTGCATACTATCCCTGGCATTGTTCCCTAGCATAAAGGTCACCATTTATTGTTTATGCTGCTATCAGCTCTTTGAACTTCTGTCTCAGAATAGGGGTATTATTTACTCTTCATTTTACTGACCAGTGAGAGGCCCGGTCATACCTGCCTGAGGCCACGTTATGGTGTGGCAGAGCTGGTTTGGAACCGAGCCTATTGGACCCCCGAGCCTCTGTCGGCTGTGGTACCACCCACACGCATGCCTTCTCTGTCTACCTGCATTGGGAGCTGGACAGCAGGGACCAGACCCTCCAGTCTCAGTGATGGACCGGCAAGGCCTGCACGGACCAGGTTGCCTGGTGACATTCACATCCAGCTGGCCCTCAAGGTGAGCTATGGAGCTGTGGCCACAGGTGACTCTGGGCATCAGGGGACTGGCCTCCCAAGACCTGTGATGTTAAGCCCCCTCAGCCTAGCCACTGCGATGTGGTGCCAAGGGTGCTGGCCAGAGGTCAGCAGTCCTAAAGTCTTGTCCTGGGCCTTTCATTTACTCGCTCCTTAGCAGACCTGTCCACTCACTGTGCCACGCTGTGTCAGAACTAGAGGCGGTTTTCCAAACAGTGTCCTAAGCCCCACCCCTAGAGGTTCTGATTTTGTATGTATGGGTGGAACTCAGGGATCTGCAGGTTAGCTGTTTTGCAAGGGAATCATGGTGCTTAGTGACCTGTGGGGTCCCTTCCAACCCCAGACTCCATGAACCTTAGCTTGGAATGGCCAGTAGACCCCTGTGACCTTCCCCTGACCCAATCCCAAACAGCCTAGGTGACAAAGAAAATAACAGTAAAAAAGATATTTTATTGTTAAAAAAACAACAGATGAGGAATGAAACCAAGCACCCCATCATTCACGCTCACAGTCGCCCGCACAGCCGTGAACCACACACACAGACACACTTTCACCCACACAGCTCCCTCTAGCTGTAAGCAGCAGCCTTGTGGGTAAGAGTCACCATTTCTCTTCCTTTTTTCTTTTGTCTCCCTAAACAACACACATGAAGAAGCAGTGGACCAGAGTAGCAGGGGAAGGAGTGGCCAGGCCACCAGAAGCTCTGGTCCCTCTCACTCCTGGCTACATACATTCTGCACGTGTGCACACGTACTATACATGGACGCCCATGTGTGCAGACATGCGCCCACACTGACCCTCCATGCATAGGGTTGAGTCACTGCAGGTAATACTTGGATTGGCAGGTCTCTGAGACAGAGGGGCAGGAGAGGACCCTCCTGGTGTCTGACTCCCTGCTGCCACCCTTCCCTGCGCAAGAGTTGACTTCCTTGTGTCTAGGGAGGACATTGAGTCCCTATGGGGCAGCTCATCCAGACAGCAAGGTTGAAAAGTGCCTAAGAATTATTTTGAAAATGAAGAATCGTGCCCTTCTTGCCTTTGGCCCAAAGTGCTTGCGAAACTTGGGCTGAAGAGCCCAGAGTTTCATGAGGTCTGAATTCTTTAACCAAGATGGTTCAGGGCTGCACAGATCCTGGCAGGCCCTGGCTGGTAGAAAGTCACATGACTTAGAAAAGGAGGGACAAGGTGCTTGGAGTTAGATTAGAGGAGTGGGACCACCAGGAGACTGAGGCCAAGTGATGCCCCTGGGGAACCTTCGTCACCGAGGCTCATCAGCTTACCTCCGATGCCTGGCAGGCAGGGTGCACAGGTGGCATGTGGTAGCTGCTCACCTGCTGCTCACCTCTCAGCCCCTTGGAGAGCCCCTGTTGCCCCGCAGGGCTTGTGACCTTGGGCCTTGTCTCTACAGCAGGTGTGGCACTTGCCTGTGAGGCACAGGCCCACCATGGCCTGCAGAGCACAGCTGTGGGCAAGTCTAAGAGGGTGCCCATCAGGGTCAGCCTACTAGTTCAGGCTCTGAATCCCTGGGGACCATCAGGGGGGCCCACCGCCTCTTGCCTATCCCAGGAGTCAGTTTTTCCTGGGTTTCTAGGGTAACGGCTCTGGGCACCCCCTTTCTGCTGGGGGCCCTGGTGCTGTGTCTGGAGCTCTACCCTCAGCTTCCCTCCATCCTCAGGGACCAGCTGGGGTCTGCAAGAGCACATTTCAAGATTTGGCAGCTTGGACTGGGTATGGGGGCTTCCCTCCCTCTTTCCCAGCCATGCTCAATTCACTCCCCACCAGTCGGAGGGGAGGTGTTGGGTCCTCAGCCTCCTGCCTGCCTCCCTCTGAGGATAGCTAGAACATGACCTCCTCACAGCTCCCATAATCACTCTCCACCATGTCAGAGCCCTCATAGTTGGGGGGGGCCTGGGGCTGGCCCCGGCCCAGGGGGTGCCCACCCCCTACCTCACAGTCGGCGTAAGAGGGCCCGGCCCGGCTGAGGCGCATGCTCACCCCCTTGTAGCCCCCTTCTGCCAGGCAGGGCCCTCCCCCTCCCTGCTGGAACTGCGAGTGGTAGTAGCTGATGGCTGTGTACTCATTGAGACAGGGAGCCGGCAGGTGCTCCCGGGGACTGGGGGGCCGCGGGGGGATCAGATCTTCCAGGTTCTGGTTGCTGTAACGGGGTGGGAGAGGTGCTCGCTTGTTTTCCAGCTCCAGTGGGAAGGGGAAGCCCCCGTAGAGGCCACTGGGGTCTGGCATCACGGCTGGGTTCTGGTGGCAGTGAGGCGACAGTGACAGAGGGCCAGGGGTGACTTCGGAGTGGGGGTATTCCCAGCGTTCCTTCCTGGAGTAAGTTGGGGGCCAGACCGTGGCTCCGCCTGGGTACACTGAAAGGGAACACATGATAGGGTGAGCTCTGAGTTTCCCTGGTGAAGGTTCCAGCTGGCCTTAGAGCTAATGTACATGACTTAGCATGTGGCAGAGAAGAGCCAAGGAGTCAGTGGGTATGTGGCCCATCTGTGTGTGTTGTCTCTGGCAGCTTAAGTTAATATCTAGAATCCAGTGGGGCCAAGTTGAAAGCCAGAGGTTTAACTCAAAGCCAGCCCATTTTGCAAATCTGTGCCACCGCTTCAAGGGTCAGTGAATGAGGGAAGAATCTGAATGGCTCCATGCAGCCAACCCCCATTCCTGGAGACAGCAGCTCCATCAAAATCCTACTGGTGAGTTTTGTCTCCTTAATTGAAGGACACAAACATGTCTTTTGGGCTAGGAGATGTGATGGTGTCTATCACAGGGAATGATTACATGAGACGTGGCTTGGAAGCTTGGTCATCAGGCATCCTTGGTCCTACCTCTATCCCTGAAGAGCTGGGAGAGTTACAACAAGTCAGTGTGTCTATATGGGTCCCAGTTAGCCTAATGGCAGACAGTTAATGCCAATAACTGTTGAACTATTAGTAAGTAAGCCTGGAAACATAAAGTACTTTACAAATTCACCTCCTGTTGAGCTAAAGATGAGAGGAGGGGGAAGATCCCTCCTCAGGGTGAGCCAGGTCTGGCCCAAGGCTGCTGTACCTCTAGACTGGGTGGCTAGCCAACTAGACAACTGCCTCTCTCTCTCCCTTTCCAGAAAAGTGTAAATATACATGTAAGTGAGTTAAAGTCACTCAGTTGTGTCCGACTCTTTGCAACCCCATGAACTATACAGTCCATGGAATTCTCCAGGCCAGAATACTGGAGTGGGTAGCTTTTCCCTTCTCTAGGTAATCTTCCCAACCCAGGGATCAAACCCAGGTCTCCTGCATTGCAGGTGGATTCTTTACCAGCTGAGCCATCAGGGAAACCCAAGTAAATATATACAGAAGCTCCCTTTTAACCCCATGGGTCCTCCCCATCCCCATCCCGGGTCTGTGGGTTTCTGCCATGGACGTCAGTCCTGGGGAGTGACTTGGAATTTAGACGAGTGCATCACAGTTCAGTGGAACAAGGCATAGACTTTTGAGTCCAGAGGCCTGGAGTCTGGTCCAGCCCACTAGTGCACCCTGACCTTGACCACATCCCTTCGTGGACTGGATGGTGGCTGAAAACCCTCATGTCTCAGATAATGGAGTGTTTCCGTCTACTGCCCCGTCCCATCGATCCCAGAGGCTAACAGCCTGTGGCTATACTGACCCATCTCCTCGCCTGACCATCTCCTCTTAATGATGGCCTCGTTGTCAGGGTGGGAAGAGACCGCAGCTGGCGGGAGTCTGGGAGGAACGCTGCAGACCATGGGCCGTTGCTTAGAGCTGGGTCCGAAAGTGACAAGTTCATTTGGAGCCGAGGTCTTGCCTGGCTCCATTTGGTTCAGGTTGTTGCAGGAGCTGGTGCTCAGGGGGTTGAGCTCAATGGCAGGTGTGGCTTGGGTGTCAACACCCACACTCCTGGCCAGGAGATCTGGGTCCTCCATGGCCACGGGCTTGTGCGACTTGCAACGGCGGCAGTAGAAGAGAAGCACCGTGGAGATGACGACGATGACCAGCAGGGCCACTATGATGATCAGAATCTCCTGCTGTCCCCAGTCCCCCCTTGTGATCTCAGGGGTGACGAGGCAGTGTCCTTCTGAGCAGCCCCTGGCCTCCATTTCACACCTGCAGGGACAGAGAAGTAGAGGACGCAGTCACTATATAGGCCTTCCCATGTCCCCTCTTTATTTATCATTAATTTGGCTTTCTTGAGTCTTAGTTGCTGCATGCAGGAGCTTTCTTTGCGGTTCACAGATTCTCTAGTTGTAGCAGGCGGGCTCTGAAGCACTCAGGCTTAGTAGTTGCAGCCCGTGAGTTTAGTTCCCCCGTGGCATGTGGGATCTTAGCTCCCTGACCGGGTGCTGAGAGAAAGGACTTTAAGATAAACATATGGGGGAATCTTGGAGAAGCCCTTTCCTTCTCTCGGTCTCAGTTTCCCCACCTGTAAAATGGGTGGGTGGACCACACTACTGGATCTCTTACATACACACTGACAGCAGGGTGGAGGATCCCTTGGGAGTGTGTTATAAATAGAATCCCAGGCCTCCTTCCTTGGAGATTCCAATTTAATTGTTCCAGCAATTTTTATTTTTCATAAGTCTCCCTCATGATTTTTAAAGGGTTTCCAAGTTGGGAATTCATAAAACCAGTGAATTGCCAGAAGCCTCTTTGTGTCTAGGCTTATCGTGGGTGACTCTCCTTCCCTGGCAACCCCAGGGCAGCATTACACAAGGCACAGGTAGCTAGTGGTGGGGCATGAGTCCACAGTGGAGCCTGTCCCGAGGGGAATCATTGCCCCCAGGCTGCTTTCTGAAAGTCAGGGGCCAGAGCAAGAGAATAAGAACTTGAGCATTTTCAGACTTCAGCAAAGACCAGAAATGCCTGAGGAGCTGGTATGAAGTAGATTCCTGGACCCCAGCCTGGCGAGTCCAGTCCACTGGGTTCAGCAGAGGGCTTGGGCGGTCTGTCTGAATAGCAAGTGCCTCCCCTCGTGGGGTGTTCCTGATGCAGGTGGTGGGAGGAAGAAGGCCTGACCCCTGGAAAAGGCCACAAGGTCAGGTCGCTGGATTACTTGGCCCCTGGCTTCCCACTGGCCTCTTTAGGGCTCAGAGGGCAGAGGTGCTGCCAACCTCAGGAAGAGGAGCCCACAGCTGGGGGCCTCTCCTGTGCTTACCTGTCTCCTGTGTAGGGGTGAGGGCAGACACAGGGGGCTCCCTCGGGGGAGGAGATGCAAGTTCCACCTTCCAGGCAGGGAGCTGAGGTGCAGTTCTCCTTTCTTTGTTCGCAGTGCCTCCCAGAAAATTGTGGGCGGCACACACAGACATATCCTGGGAGGAAAGGGCAAGGAGGTGAGAGGACACACTGGCCTCGTGGTCTGGTGACTGCGGGTGGACTGAGCCTCCAGGATGGAGGGGGACCTTGAGTGTTTGCAGATCCCGGGGTCCACACTTAGCTACTGAGTGCTCCCCTCTGCCACATGCTCCGTGTTGGGCAGTGGTGCTCAGCTGGGCAAGAAGACTTGATTCCTGCCCTTAAACAACTTACAGCCTACAGGGAACAGTCATCTAACAGATACTAATGGGCATCATCATTGTCATCCTAAACAATGCTATTCAGTGTAGTCACTGTTCTAAGTGTCTTCAAGTATTAGCTCATCTGACCCACCCATTGGCTCTGAGATTGGTTGCTGTTATGGTCCTCATCATTAGTTATTATTATTGTCCTTGTGCCTGGGGACAGGTGGAAGGTGATGGCTGGCCAGGAAGCAAGGCCTGGGAATGTATGACATTGGCTCAGAGTTACACCACAAGCAAATGGCAACTGGCGGGGGGGGGGGGGGGGGGTGATCAAACTGAGACAGTTATATATCATATCAGTATATTAGTAATTATTATAAAAACTCGTTTTATTGAATGGAAGTGTTAGGGGAGGAAACTAGCCTAAACTAGGGACCAGGGGAGGTTTCCTGGAGGAGGTGGTATTTTAGTTCAGACCTGAAGGATGAGTAAAAATTAGCCAGGCAAAAAGATAGAGAGGCAAAGAAGAAGATGCTTTAAGCAAAGGAGAACGTGTGCAAAGACGCAGAGGAGAGAGCATGACATATCACCAGGGGTCGGGGCGGGGGTGAGCCTAGGGAGCAGAGGGGAGAGTGGGAGCAGGAGGGCCGGCAGGTGAAGGGGCCAGTTCATGCGAGCCATAGGCAGAAGTAAGAAATTGGGACTCCTTCAATGGCACCCCACTCCAGTACTCTTGCCTGGGAAAATCCCATGGATGGCGGAGCCTGGTAGGCTGCAGTCCATGGGGTCGCCAAGAGTTGAACACGACTGAGCGACTCCCCTTTCACTTTTCACTTTCATGCATTGGAGAAGGAAATGGCACCCCACTCCAGTACTCTTGCCTGGAGAGTCCCATGGATGGAGGAGCCTGGTGGGCTGCAGTCCATGGGGTCACTAAGAGTCGGACACGACTGAGCGACTTCCCTTTCACTTTTCACTTTCATGCATTGGGGAAGGAAATGGCAACCCACTCCATTGTTCTTGCCTGGAGAATCCCAGGGATGGGGGAGCCTGGTGGGCTGCCATCTATGGGGTCACACAGAGTCGGACACGACTGAAGTGACTTAGCAGCAGCAGCAGCAGCTGAACAGCAAGGGGAAGCTGCCACTAGGGTCTGAGCAGGACAGTGATGTGCTCAGATCTGCACTGTGTAAGGATGGCTCTGGTGTCCTGCTGGAAGATGCTAGTAGAGGGACAGAAGCAGGAGAGCAAGGAGGTGGCTGGTGCAGAAGAGAAGATGAGAGGTGGTGAGGGCTGGGGTCAGACTCATGGCAGTGGGGACACAGAAGTGATGGACTCCTTGGATATCTCAGGTAGAAATGACAGTATTATCAGTCAGGCAAACATTAGAAAATGGGAGAGTGCCAGGTGTTGACAGGGATATAGGTGCTTAGGAACCCCATGCACTTGCTGTGGAAGCACAGACTGCTGCAGCCATACTGGAGAGCAATCTGACCTGACTTAGTCAAAGTATTGGTACACTCTGGGTTTGTGAATTTCATGTGTGTGTGTGTGTGTGAAAGTTCTCATGTAGGTTCGTAAGATGACATGGAAGGATGTTCAGTGCAGCCCTGTTGATGGAAGTGGGATGTCCATTGCTAGGAAAGAGGAGAGGGGAAAGGTAAGCACATGCACACCTTGGCAAATTGAGCTGAAATTAAACGTAGTAGGAGGGAAGTTCAAGAGGGAGGAGACATATATATATGCCTATGGCTGATTCATGTTGATGTATGGCAGAAACCAATGCAACATTGTAAAGAAATTATCCTCCAATTAAAAGAAATATATTAGAGAAAAGAATTACTTGTGGCAGTGTGGATGGAAGAGTGTAAAAATTCAAGCATGTGAAATATAGTTCATGCATGTTGAAAGGACACTTTTAAAAACTTTAGGGACCTCCTGGTGGTCCAGTGGTTAAGATTCCATGCTTCCACTGAGGGGTGAGGGTTTGATCCCTGGTCAGGAAACCAAGATCCCATATACTGTGCAGTATGGCCAAAAAAAAAAAAAAAAACCCACACACTTTAAATGTTTACCTATGAGTTTGGGGAAGGGAAAAGGCAGTGGAGTATAAAGGGCAGTAAGAAAGAGAAACTTAGCATGGACCAATGATGACACGGATGTGTTGACCTCAGCCTTCTATATGGAGGTCCCCATTCACCCCCTTCCCCCATCCAGAAAAAAAAAGTAGAAAGATAGTTCTTGTTTAAGGAGAAAGAAGACTCTTGGCCTCCCCTGGTGTAAACATGCTGCTGGTGCTAAGTTGCTTCAGTCGTCTCCAACTCTGTGCGACCCCATAGATGGCAGCCCACAAGGCTCCCCCATCCCTGGCATTCTCCAGGTAAGAACACTGGAGTGGGTTGCCATTTCCTTCTCCAATGCATGAAAGTGAAAAGTGAAAGTGAAGTCACTCAGTCATGTCCGACTCTTAGCAACCCCATGAACTGCAGCCCACCAGGCTCCTTCACCAGTGGGATTTTCCAGGCAAGAGTACTGGAGTGGGTTGCCATTGCCTTCTCTAGTATAAACCTAGCTGAGCCCAACTCACCAGACAGTAAAGGAAAAGGAGGAATTATTTCCACTGAGATCTGCACTCTGAGCCTGTCTCAAACTTCAGCCCTGTGACCTTGGCTGAATTCCCTTACCTTTCCAGGTATCCCTTCTGTAGCACAGTGGTTTCTTGAACAGTAAAACAGAGCTTTACTTCCCTCTCCCCTCTCTCCCTCAAGGGGCTGCGTTGGAGAAATATACTCAGTCAACTCTACAGTGACCCATGATTGCTAGTTCAGCATGTCAGGGTCCTCTGCAGAGGCTCCTGCGGTGAGCCTCGGGGTCAGCCACAGCCTTACCTGCCCCGCCAGTCGGTGAGCACTTCCCACCATTGAGACATGGGTTCCAGCCGCACTGGTCACTGGGGAAGCAGCACTCAGTGAGGGCCCGCCTCTCCAGCAAACCGGCCACCTTCTTGCCATGGACCAGCAGCTCCAGCACCTCTCTGTTGATCACAACAGCATCCAGGCAGCCTTCAAAGCCCTGGGAGACATTTGGGGAAGAATGCGAGTGGACGAGGCCACCCAGAAAGAGGTCCCTTTCAGGCTTCAGACCCTGGCAGTTCTCTGGGAGCTCAAGGGAGGTGCTTCTTGCACTGTCAACCAACAGGCGGACGGAAGTGTCCATCTCCTCCACTAGAACAGAGTGCCACTCGTGGTCATTCACGTGCAACTGGGAGGAAAGATTTCCATAGAAGCCACCTGGGCAGTGGTATTCCAGCTGGAGCACTCCGTTGACCAGCTGTAAAGAAAACCCAGATGACCATCAGCAAAACCAAGAAGTCCTTAGAAAAAACCTTGCTCAGAAGCTGCTAGTGCAAAGAATCTTAGTGTATTCTTACAGGTAAGAGGGGTAGTGATTTTTCAAGGCTGTATTTTTTTTAGATATTGTATTTGTAGAGCATAAAACCCTTCAAGGTGCACTTCCATTTGTGGTCTCATTTGGCCCTCGCTGTTCTCTATGGAATGTCCTGGGCAGGGGTAGCATCTCCATTTCACAGATGAGGAAACTGAGGCCCAGAGACATCTCGCTGGACCCTGTCTTTTGGAGTCTTCTTCACAGGCCTCTCCTAAGCCTTCAGGGAAACCAAAAACCTCCCTTGCACCCTCACTCCCTTATTCAACAGTTCAGCAGTTCTTGAAGTGGATCTTAAAGCTGATTTCAGGGGATCCACAAGCTGACAAAGGTGCATCTAGTCAAAGCTATAGTTTTTCCAGTAGTCATGTATGGCTGTGAGAGCTGGACCATAAAGAATGCTGAGCACTGAAGGATTGATGCTTTCAGACTGTGGTGCTAGAGAAGACTCTTGAGAGTCCCTTGGACTGCAAGGAGGTCAAACCAGACAATCCTAAAGGAAGTCAACCCTGAATATTCACTGGAAGGACGATGCTGAAGCTGAAGCGCGAATTCTTTGGCCACGTGATGCGAAGAGCCAACTCACTGGAAAAGATGCTGATGCTGGGGAAGATTGAAGGCAGGAGGAGAAGGGGATGGCAGAGGATGAGATGGTTGGATGGCATCATCAACTCAATGGACATGAGTCTGAGCAAACTCTGGGAGATAGTGAAGGACAGGGAAGGGTGGTGTGCTGCAGTTCGTGGGGTCACCAAGAGTTGGACACAACTTAGCAACTGAGCAACAACAACAACAAAGTGAAACTATTAAGTAGAGCTGGATTAAGCAGAGCTTCCTCTGGGTGAAATATGGTCTAACCCGGTGTTTTCTAGAGGCTGGCCATTTGTACACAATCTTGCCAATTTTTGCCCTGGTTGAATACTACACATACCTTTATTAAAAAGAAGGTTTCATATTATTACAGCAAATAGAAAACCATTGAGGAAAGAGAATGTAAAAAATAAGTATATCTTATGTATGGAGAGAGTAACATAGAAAATTATAATACTATATCTAAAATAGATAGCCAATGAGAATTTGCTGTGTGACTCAGGGAACTTAAATATGGGCACTGTGACAGACTGAATAGTAGGATGGGGAGGGAGATGGGAGGGAGGCCCGGGAGGGAGGGGACATGGGTGTAACTATGGGTGGTTCTTGTTGATGTATGACAGGAAATCGCAAAATTCTGTAAAGCCATTATTGTTCAATTAAAAAAAATTTTTTTATAAGTACATCTTATACAAAACATTGTTATTAAATCACTGCTTTCACTTACCAAAGACCACAACTCCATTGATCCCTCCATTTTTTCACTGTTTCTCCCTTCTGTCATGTCCTCACTCCTCACCTTATCAAGCTTAAAAGTCCATAGACAAATTCTTTTCCCTTTCCAACTTGGTAGATCTCACTTGGCAAATACACAAATCAGGTAAAACTCAACTTTCCCTCTACCCTGTATAGGTATTATGGAGCTGAACGTGGCTACGGAGTAACACACAGCCTTTGCTTATCGGTCTCCCTTTAATTTCATGGCCATGAGTCTCAAATGTGTCCTTCGTACTACCCAACAATTGTACTATCTTGGTTGGGCTTCCCTGTTGGCTCAGACGGTAAAGAATCTGCTTGCAGTGCGGGAGACCCAGGTTCGATCCCTGGGTGGGGAAGATCTCCCAGAGAAGAGAATGGCCACCCACTCCAGTATTCTTGCCTGGAGAATTCCATGGACAGAGGAGCCAGATGAGCCACAGTCCATGGTTTTGCAAAGAGTTGGACAAGACCGAGCGACTAACACTTTCACTGTCTTATTTAGTCCCCTCGCTCTCCCAGATGACTATTTTCACAACTTCTCTCTCCTTAGACCCTTAATGCCTCTCTCCCCATCCTCGCTCTCAGCGACCAGATGGGAAGTTATAGGCACGGTCACCATCACATCTGTCCATGTTGTCCAAAGCCAATTTCTCTATTCGTGCACTAGATCCCACCCTACCCTTCTTAACCTCCTACAGATTGGACAAGAGACCACTGACTATCTCTTCTCCTTCCTAGATCTTCGTTCATTCTCTACTGGATCATTCCGGGCATCAAATAGACATGCTGCTATTGCTCTAATCTTTTAAAAATATATATATTTATGTATTTATTTATTTCCCAGATCTTAGTTGTCACATGCAGGGTCTTTGACCTTTGTTGTAGCATGTGGGATCTTTAGTTGAGGCATAAGAACATCTTAGCTCTGGCATGTGGGATCCGGTTCCCTGACCAGTGATCAAACATGGGTCCCCTGTTTTGGGAGCATAGCGTCTTTGCCACTGTACCACCACGGAAGTCCCTACTGCTCTAATCTTAAAAAAAAAAAAAAAAAAAAAGTTTTATTGAACCCACATCTCTTGCCAGATTGCACTTTCTTTATTTGCTTTCTCTTTGTAGTAAAATTCCACTCCTACCCACCGTGACATCATGACACAGAAACCACTGATGTCAGAGTATGCAGGGTCCTCTTTGTTGCCAAATCCAATGATTGATGTCACTTTGTATCTTATTTGACCTCTTAGCAGAATATGACTGAGCTGATCACTCAATGCTTCCTTCTCTTTTTATATGTAACTTTATTTATATATTGATTTATTTATGGCTGTGCTGAGTCTTCGTTGCTGTACACAGTTGTTCTCTAGTTGCAGAGAGTGAGGGCTACTCTCGAGTTGTAGTGCATGGGCTCCTCATTGCAGCGACTTCTCTGGTTGCGTAGCACTGGGCTCTAGGGCGTGCGGGCTTCAGCAGCTGTGACACATGGGATCAGCAGTCGGGCTTCTCACTGCAGCTACTTCTCTGGTTGCGTAGCACTGGGCTCTAGGGCATGCGGGCTTCAGTAGTTGTGGCACATGGGTTCAGCAGAGGCTCCCAGGCTCTACACTGGCCCAGTAGTTGTGGTGCATGGGCTTCGTTGCTCTGAGGCATGTGGGATTTCCCCAGACCAGGGATCGAACCCATGTCTCCTGCATGGACTCTGTACCACTGAGCCACCAGGGAAGCCCCACTGCTTCCTTCCTAATACAAACCCTTCATCTGGCTTCCCAGATACAATACTCTGTTCGTTGTCCTTCAGCGTCACTGGTTGCATCTTTTCATTCTCCTTTATTGGATTCTCTTGACTTCTCAGTGATAGAGTATCTCAAGGATAGATCCTTGATGTACCCTCATTTTAACCTGCACTTCTTGGTGATCTTCCCAGTCTCATGGTTGTGAATACCACATGTATGTTGAAGAATCTCAGATCTTCACCTCCAGCCCAGAACTTTCTCACTAGATTTTGTCTGTCCAACTCCACTAGTAGGTCTAATAGTTATCTCAAGCTCATGTGTCCAAGATGGAACTCCTGGTCACCCCCGCTTCCCCAACCTACTCTATCCATATCCTTGGCTAGGTCTGTTGGCAGCAACTCCATTCCTTCTGGTTGCTGCAGGTCAACATCCTACTCCTTGTTTTCTCTCCTAGCCCTCATTCAGCTCCTCCAGGGTCCTGCTGTCTTTGCCTTCAAAATATCTCCAGCATCTCAACTCTTTTTTTTCCCAGTTCCACAGTCATTCCCCTGATCTAAACTGACATCATCTCTCACCAGAATTACTCCCTTTGGGCTGGGTCTTTCCACTTCCATCCTTGTTCCTCTAAAGTCTATTCTCAGCACAGTAGCCATGAGGACCCTTTTCACATATGTCAAAACATCTTAATTCTTTGCTCAAAACCTTTAACATCCCCTCTATTACTCAGAATAAAACCCAATGTTCTTCAATAGCCTGAGAACTTTTTATAGATATGCTCTCATCTCATCTTATTATGTATCAGACCTCAGCTTGTGCTACTACTGCTCCCCTGCTCACTTCACTCAAGCCACATTGACACCGGAGCTGTTTTTAAACATGCCAAGCAATCTCCTACCAACGACTGTTCCCTCTACCTAGAATGCTGTTCCCCCAGAGGTCTACATAACTAGACCCTCAATGGAACCTTCCCTAACCACCTTATTTAAAATTGTAACTTCCCACATTCCTGATCCCCCTTAACCTTTTTTCTTCTCTTTTAACCCCAAACACTTATCACATTTAGACAAATTCTGTAATTTTCTGATTTACTAGGTTTACTGTCAGTCTCTCACCATAGGATGAAAACTCTAAGAGGGTTTTTTTTTAAAATCTTTTTCACTGATAAGACCCAAGCACCTGGAAGAGTGCCTGTTGCATAGTAATGCTTGATAAATATTTGCTAAATGAACTCAGTTCTAACTAGGGCTTCCCTGGTGGTCCAGTGGTGAAGAATCCGCCTTGCAACGCAAGGGACACAGATCCCTGCCGTGGGACGATCCCACACACCGCAGAGCAACACAACTACTGAGGCCTTGTTCTTAGAGCCCATGCTCTGCAACACAAGAAGCCACCACAATGAGAAGCCCCAGCACCACAACCAGATAGTAGCCTCCACTCGCCGCGACTAGAGAAAGCCTGTGAGCATCAATGATGACCCAGGGCAGTAAAAATAAACAAATATTTTAAAAATTCTAAATGGGGCTTCCCAGGTGGTGCTAGAGATAAAGAACCCGCCTGCCAATGCATGAGACATAAGAGATGTGGGTTCAATCCCTGGGTAGGGAAGATTCCCTGGAAGAGGTCATGGCACCCCACTCTAGTATTCTTGCCTGGAGAGTCCCATGGACAGCAGAGCCTGCTGGGCTACAGTCTATAGGGCTGCAAAGAGTCAGACACAACTGAAGCAACTTAGCACGAACTAGCTGCCAAAATCTCCTTTCTCTTTGGGAGATGGACATGTGTGATGGAGGTGTTAAAATCAGGCAGGCACTCTGAGACTTTCTACAGATATAATCAGAAGGACTGAAAGACCCTTAGAAAGGAAATTCATTTTCCTCCATATGATTCGATGTACCTTAATGCGGAGTTTGTCATCTTGAGCGCCCCCTAGGTCCAATCCATCTTGGGGAACATTGGTCTGTTACTCAGCAAAAGTGATAAAAGCATCAGCCAGGTCTAGGTGGCCTCATGCATCTCTCTTTCTATCTTCAGAGGCTCTCTGTCATCCCACAGAACAGCCCAGCGTTGTACTAGGACATGATGCATCCCCAAGTGGGGTGGTTTTGGCCATTGTAACTAGAAAGTCTCATATTCTGACCTTCGAGAGTCACACCCAGGATCACGGTAAACCACGCAAGGATTTCTTTGCGGAAGTTTGCCTTCTTGGCCACGCCCATGCCACCCCACCTCCCCAGCCTGGCATGCCCCCAGGAAATCTCTCAGGGTGGCGGTTCCTTACCTTCAGGGAGAGACCCACTGTCTTATTGCTGAACAGTAGAATTGCCTGTGACTGGAGTGTTTTCAGGCGGAAGTGTATGTGCCCGTTCTGAAATTCCGGAAGACGGTACCGCCCGAAACTCTGACCGCTGAACCTCACTGCAGTACCTGTGAAAGCAACCAAAGGTGTCACCTCCACACCAAGTGGTCACCACGGAGCACTGGAACCGACTTTGTCTCACTCAACTCTTGAGTGGCAAGCAGCGTCATTGCTCACATTTTACAGGTGAAGAAACGAGGGTGTGGGGTAACTCGTCCAGGGTCACATTGTTAGACAGGGGCCATCACCCTGCACACCTTTCTTTGGCCCCAGGCACCCTTGCCTTGGGTCCCAGCCTGGGTCAGAAACTATGAGCTCAAACCATGAAGGAAACGCGAATCGAGCCAGAAATATCAACCAAGTATGTTGGTTGATATCAAAATCCTCCATAGTTTCCATGTTGAGTCTGACATCACTTGGGGAAGAAGGAGGCCAAGTTGGAGAGGATCTTGCATATATGTGTGATTTCAGGAACACTACAAAGGCTTTTTGCGTCAAGATATCTCCTTCATCATTAGGAGTGTAATCATTTGAATAAGCACATCCCACATGATATGCTGTTAAGAAGTCAAGAAGAAAGCAAATAGTGACAAATAATGTAGCTGAAACGTCCATAAGGTCCTGCATGCCCCATCCCCCATAGCAATTGCTAACGCACTGTTGCATAGTGAGGGGTCTGAAACTTCACCTTAACTTGAGTTTTTCAAGCTCATTTGACCATGCGACCCTTTAATGTGGACCACCTACCGTTAGCCCTTGGACATAGCATTCTGTGGAAACCTCTTTGAGAAATGCTGTGTTATATTAAGCAATGCCCTCCCCAGATTTTGTTTTTTAAATCCACCCTCCCCAGAAGTGAGTCCACTTATTAAATCCTTAAAACCTCAGTGTGAATAAGATTATCAGTTGTCAGGGCTCCAGATTCCTAGGGAAGAGGATTGATTTGGGGGGAGGGGGATTGGGAGGAGAGGAAGAGAAGCGTTGAAGAGAGGGAACTCAGGTCAAAAGAAGGAGAAAGACAGTTTTAATAACCCACTCAAGGGTACACAGCTAGTAAATGATAGAAACTCAGATTTGAACCTGAGCTGCCTACTCTGAATGCTAAGGTTAAACCCATCAGACTGTAGTAATAATAGTAGTAGTGTTACTGACTCAGGTTAATTGACCACCTTCTATATGTCAGGCACTTTTCTTAGCAAGCACTTAATATTTAATTCTTACTTAATCCCTACAATAGCACAAAGGCACAGAGAGGTTAATTAATTTTCCTTGGGTCACGTGGCTCACAAGTGGCATAGCTAGGATTGGAACCCAGGCAACTTGATGCTAAAGTCTTTGCTTTTAGCTGTGATCTGAATTGTCTCTTGTATTCTTACCATTATTTTCAAAATTAAAAAAAGTGACTAGAACTAGGGTGCTATTCCATGATGAGATTTTGTGAGGCCATACCTGTCTCGTGGTGGTCCATGGCCCTTAATCCTGTGAAAACATCCCTCTAACTAAACTGAGAGCCCTGTGTTGGGATCTCCAGCCCTGGAGTTGGGCTGGCCAGGCCCAGCAGCACTGGGTGTCCTGGGGAAGGCCCGTTTCTCACCTTTACAGGAGCAGTTCTTCTCCAGGCGGTGCCTTGGGGTCAGGATGCTGAGCCGGGCTGTGCTGTACGTGGGCCCAACCCTGGGGTCCAGGCGCACGGTCTCTTGGCAGATTTGTCCCTGGCAGCTTGGCCCCTGGCAGGGCACCACGGGCATGGCTGACCTCATCTGAATTCCCACCGAGTGCTCCATCTCCTTGGCTGAGCGAGCGATGGTGGATGCCAGCTCCTGGAGCTTGGAGAAGGCTTCCGAGTGCCCCTCGAAGACCAGCAGCACATCCACACCAGCCGTGGCCTCTGCTGGCTGAAGGCTGGCCAGGTGGATGTTGGCTCGTTTGATGTCCAGCCAGTTGCTAAGGAACCTCTGCAGGTTCCTCCAGTGGTCACTCACCAGCTCCTCCGGGGTGAGCTGGTGGAAGCCCATCCACATGGTCCGCTGCAGAGCCTCTGGCCCCATGTGCCACACGTGGACATGGACGCCAGCCACGGTGGAGAAGGTTCCATCGCTGACTGTGACGTTGAACGTGTATCGGCCCCGAGGCAGCGCGTGGGAGGCAATGATCTTGCCATCGGTCGCCCCCACTGAGAAGCGCCGGCCCACGCCCTCCTCTCCCGCCAGGCTGTAGGTCAGCGTGTCCTGCGGGTCTCGGTCTGTGGCGTGGATTTTGCCCACCATGCCGCCCTGGAACTCCTCCTCCCCAGTGGTGATGAAGATCTCCAGGGGGAGGGCGGAGGGCGGGTAGTGGCTCTGCTCCCTGACGTGCACCTTGACCAACGTGGAAGATGAGAGGGGCGGGGTGCCGCTGTCTGACACCTGTGGGTGAAGCAGGCTACGAATCAGGACAGTGGCTGTGGCCCCTAAGGGGCCTCCCTGCTGCTCCAGCGTGAGCTCAGTGTGCTGTCGCATTTGAAAAGGAAAATCGTCACTCCAGAAGCACCAAAGGCTTTGTGGAGGGACTTACAGCCCACACCAGGCAGTAAAACGTAATTCTACCACCTTCTTATCTGACACCTCTCTGAGTCCCTCCTAAGCCTCGCAAGCCACACGGTTCCCTCCTCTTGAACTTCTCTCATTCTGTCTCTTTCTTTAGGAGGGTCATCACATGTCTCCTAGCGATTTCAGAGCACATCCTTTGTGGCCACTGTCAGCCCAACAGGTTCTCTTATTTCTCTTTACTATGTGACTGGGGTCAGGCTGGGGATGGGCATGTCCTCTTCAGTTCGGTCAACAAATATGTATTGAGTGCTTGTACAGGCCAGGCCCTCCGCCGTGATCAGGAGAAAAGAGAGATGAGGAGGAGAGGTGACAGACAGGGAACAGCAAGTGTCAGGCCCTCAGGTGGGAAGGAATGCTGAAAAAGCAGGAAGGGACCAGAGTGGCCAGGGCTGAGGGCCAGAGGTGAGCAGAGAGGTAACCCAGGTGGTTACTGATGTGCTGAGGAACAGGAGATTGGATTTAAGTCAGAGACATGAAAAGCCACCAAAGGTTTTAAGCAAGGTGATTATTAGAATAAATTAGAAATGCCTTTCCCGTGCACATTTCACCAAGCATCTCTACAACTTTCTACCCAGACTTAGGCAGACAAGGGTGAAGCTTTCCTTCCCCTCCTCAGTAGCATTACCACTTTCTCAGCTGTCAGCAAGAATCTTCATAGTTTTCCCTACAGTAATATCTTGTTCATATGGATTTGCTTTGAGTGGACAAGAAAGGTATAATAATATACCTGCTTCTGGGAATTATGGTAATAATTAATATTACTGCTAAGTATTATAATATATAGGCTTTCCTTGTGGCTCAGATGGTAAAGAATCCTCCTGCAGTGTGGGAGACCTGGGTTTGATCCCTGGGTTGGGAAGATCCCCTGGAGGAGGGCATGGTAACCCACTCCAGTATTCTTGCCTGGAGAATCACATGGACAGAGGAGCCTGGTGGCCTACAGTTCATAGGGTCACAAAGAATCAGACATAACTGAGTGACTAAGCACTGCATTATAACATGTAACTGACATTATCTGAGTACAAACTGTGTGCCAGTCACTTTTACATGCTTTAAATGTGTGATCATAGTTTATCTGTCTGATGAGGCAGGTAGCCTGAAGTGTCCTACTTTACAAAAGATATAACTGAGTCTCAAAGAGGTCAGTTAACATGCTCCAGGTCGTACAGTAGGTAAAGCCAGAGCAGAGTCTGCTGGCCTATACAGAGTTGGACAGGACTGAAGTGACTTAGCAGCAGCAGCAGCATAGTGCCTCCCAGTGAACAAAAGTCGAAATACAGGACGAATGCAAGAAAGTGATTTTTTTTTTTTTTAAGAAAGTGATTGAGTTACTAAGTGATACTCCGAGCCAGGCTACAGAGATCAGGAAGCTGATCTCTTGACCTATGCTTTTGGCTTTGAAGACCCTCTACATTAGCCCACATCTGTTCTCTGAGTCAAAGCCTGCCATTTCCAGCTACTTATTGGACACCTTCACTTAGATATATCATGGACTCCTGAAAGATAATATATGCTAAACAGAGCCCTCATTTTAGCCCATAAGCCCGTTCTCCATCCAAGTCTCTCCAGACTCATAAATGGCCCTACCAACCAGACTTCACTGGAGTCAGGAACCTGGGAGTGGTCCTGATTCTTCTCTTTTCCTTCTCTCCCCATATCCAATCCACCACCAACTCCCACTACCTGTTGCAAATCTGTCCACTTGTTCATCCGCACCATCACTCAAGGTCTCAGTACCACCTACCTCCAGGTTAGATGACTTCTCATTGGTCTCCCTCAACCACTCTTGCCCCCTTCAACTGACTGTCTCTGGAACTTAAAAAATGAGCTTCCTGAGACACAAGAAGGGTCACTTCCCTGTTGGAAACCCTTCCATCACTTCTTTCTGCACCCTGATTAGAATCAACAAGTATTACCAAGGCTTATCATGGGTGACTGTACTTCCTGGTTAGCCCAGGACAGTCTTGATTTTCATTTGTTATGAAAATCAACAGTTATAACCAATTAACTGTTTTTAGTGCCTCTCTCACTCTCAGGAACATCACAGTTTGGACCTCAAATAACATGGTCATCCAAGCTATGAGGCACCCATGAGCCATCCAACCCATCCCTTCAGCTTCATTCCCCTCATCGCTCACCATGTGATGAGCAAATGACCATGCCTCGGGTCACTTCAAGCTCTTTCCCAAAGTGGGATTGGTCTTGTCTTGTTCTTGCCTGGGACACTCTCCAGCCCCCTTTTCATGTGGCCAACTCTTCAGGTCTCAACTCAAGGGCAGCCACCCTCTGAATATGTCTCTGCAGTGCCTTTTGAGCTTCCCACCCCTTTCTTTCTTCATCTGTTTATTGTTTATCTCCATAATTAGAATCAAAAGCCCATGGGGACAGGGATCACCCTCTTCTTTTCACTGCTAGCATGGGACCCAGCATATGATAGGTACTCAGTGGATGCTGGATGAATGAATGCCTGGCTGGCTGGCTGTCTGAATGGATGACTACATCACCCTGAGCCCAGGGAAGTTCACAGGATAGTAGGATCCACTAGACTGAAGGTTTAGAAAAGAGATTTGGGGGGATGCAATGAGCATGGGCACGTTTCATCAGCATTTTGGCCGCTTTTTCTTGGGCAGTTTTCCTACAACCCATCATAATATCACTGAAATCCCCTGCACATGTATATATGTTCTCTCATGGGACCCCGGCACTGAAACCATGGATAATCATTAGTCAAATCCACTTCACCTGCCTTCACTAGTCAAGGTCGCTTTAAGACTTGCATCTGCATATAACCTAAACAATAAGATAGTTGCCTGAGTTATTTTCCAGGACTTGGGGAGTCAATTGTGCCTAGTGGGAATAGAACTGGTTCAGACTGGGTAGGACCACCAGCCCTTCAGCAGAGCATGCCCAAGTTCTGCTTGGTGACCTTGATGTCAGAGGGCAGAAAACTCCACCCTCAGGTAGTGCAAAGTGCCTCCATTTCTGGACATGCAGAGGAACACCTGCGGCAGAACAATGATTACCGCACCTTTTTCCAATCACCTTTCGCCATGCTCCCCTCGCTCCCCAGGTCTCAGACTGCCCTGGCCCTTTGTTCTTTATCCATAAACACCCAGAGCCCCTTGCCTTCCAGGAGGTGGTTCTGAGACTTGTTATCCTATCACCTTGCCTGGCGGCCTTGCTAATAAACCCTCTCTTCACCGCAGACTTCATCATCTCAGCATTTGGGCTTGCTGTGACGCTGGATACACTGAACACCAATGCTCAGAGGTGGTTCTTTAACAAGACTTGAGGTCCAAAGAGCTATTCTGGCCAGACTTGAGGAATTAGATCCAGGGAGAGGGAGTTTCTGTTCTGAGAGCAGGGCAGGGGTGAAGAGCTTGGAGTCAGAGTGCTGGGATTTGGAGCAGGCCAGCTCTACCACTTATTAACAGTATCACTTTAAGCCAGTCACTTAATCTCTGTGTGCCTCAGTTACCACGTCAGGAAAGTGGGAGTGATAACTGCACTCACCCTAAAGCATGGTGTGGAGATTTAGTGCAATGATGCACGTGAAGCACTTAGCCCAGTGCCTGGCACGTAGTAAGGGCTCTGTACACTTTTTTCCTAATAAGAGAAGCACTGATGGTGCTTTTATTCATTTATTATTTTTTTATTGAAGTATAATTGCTTTACAATGTTGTGTTAGTTTCTGCTGTATAGCAAAGTGAACCAGCCATGTGTGTATATATATATGTGTGTGTATATATATTAACATATATAAATGGCTATATATATACACATACCCCCTCCCTCTTTATTTTAATTTGAGCTTATTAATTTTTAGTTGGAGGACAATTACTTTACATTATTGTGCTGGTTTCTGCCATATATCAACATGAATCGGCCAGGGCTATGTGGTTCTCTCTTAAACCTCCTATCCCACCTCCACCCGCATCCTACCAGTCTACATCATCGCAGAGCACCAAGCTGAGCTCCCTGCGCTATACAACAGCTTCCTGCTAGCTATCTATTAGCACTGCCAGCACATGTTTCGTCCCATGGTCACCACCAGGGGCCCCCACAGCTCTCACCTCGATCTGAAGCTGATACCATTCCCGGACTCTCTTGCTCAGGCCTGCAGTAGTCACCAACCATCCATCTGGGGTCACTCGGAAGGGAAAGCCATCATTCCCCTTGGTGATTCGGAATGAGAAGGGGGGACCATTCTCTGGGGAGTCTGGGTCACTCAGAATCAGCTGCAAGACTTTGCTGCCAATGGGGGCATTTTCCTGAGAACAAGAATGACAAAATCAAAGAGCAAAGTGAGTCCCAGTCCTTCCTCTCACATCTTTCTGGATTCCCTTCTCTAGGATGAGTCCTTGGCACTCTGGCTGCTCCCAGGTCATGCCTACATCTTGAACTGTCATTCATTCATTCATTCTGCCTGTCTGTGAATTAGTGGTTGACTTTGTTAGTCTAGACCAGAGCTTCCTGAGGGCAGTCCTAGGTTTTAGAAACAAAGGCCATTGGGGCTGGAAGAGTCTTTAGAGGCCCTTTATCCTACAGAGAGGTGACTTGTCGAAGTCACATAACTGATAATTCATGTATATAAATTAGTGCCTGAGATCCACGTGGGAATTTTGTGATTCATAGGATCAGTTGAAAACCTAGAGATGGTTTCATGATTAGATGACCAATGGAACACACATCCAATGAGAAAAATTCAAAGACAATTAGTAATTCAACTGAGAAGAATGGATCCCCTGGGTATTGTTCCAGTTTTCTTTTCTTTTTTTTAATATTTATTTGGCTGCGCCAGGTCTTGGCGGCATGTGGGATCTTCAGTCTTCATCGCAGCACACAGGATCTTTAGTTGCAGCATGCAGGATCTAGTTCCCAGACAAGGGCTCAAACCTGGGCTCCCTGCATTATAAGCACAGAGTCTGAGCCACTGGACCACCAGGGAAGTCCCTGTTCCAGTCTTTGTTCTGTAACACAGGAATTCAGCATGCTATAATATTTACAGTGATTGTTAACTGTCTATTTAGCATCAAAAACCTTATCTAAAAACACAGTCTTATGAGCAGAAAGTCATAGTTTCATATTCAACAAGTAGTCTGCCCTTTCTTATAAAATCCTACTTTTATTCAGGTAGGGAAATACTCTCAGCAAAGATATGCTCCTCCTAAGAGGAGACAGACTATGACTGGTTTAAGTCAGTTGTAATAATCTGATTTCCTATGCCATTTTTTTTTTTATTTAAGGGTGATCGTATAATCCAATTCTGACCATTGGAGAAGTCTGACAGGTGAGGGTTCTTCTTTTGATAGAAACAGATTTGGCGAAAGAAATCTCCTCCTGTTCACCTTTGAAGAAGGTTAGGCAAGGATGTGATGCTGGAGCTGCAGCAGCCATTTTATAACCATAAGGAAGAAGATGAGTGAATTTTGAAGAAAGTAATCCAAAATTGTGATATCATTTTTTTTTTTTTTGCTGAAATAACCAATTCTGGAATTGGTTTTCCCACTATCAGACCTATTGCTATAGGATTAATAAGGCCTTATTGTTTAATGAACTTTTAGTCAAGTGATCTATTATTAGCAACCAAAGCATCCTAACTCATAATTTCCAAAACAGGTGACCCTGGTTGATGGATATAGGACTCAGAATTTTGTGCTCCTACCCACTTCCTCACCTCTCTCTATGTGATCACAATTCCCCACAGAATCCCAAGGCCTTCTCCAAATCCCGTTTATAAACCATTAGTATAGTGGAAATAGCTTGGGATCTGGAAAATCTTTGAGTTCAAATCCCAAATTTGCCACATTTTTACTATGGCATGTTTCTGTACCTCCATTTAAAAAAATCTGTAAAATGAGTACTATCTATTCCATACGGCTGTGTGAGCCCCCTATGAGATAATGGATGCAGAAGAACCTAGCAGAATGCTAGATAATTTTTAATTGTATAATCCGTTATCCCCTTCAGCAGGCTGTGTTGCCATTTGGGATATCAGTGCAAGGTCACAGTCACTGTTTGGGTGGACCGATACCAGTGGTGAGCACCCTCCACTAGGAAGAAAATGGAGGGAAGATGATGACTTTGGGGTGATCTTAGAAGGCTGAACATACCTGGACAGAGGTGCTGTAGTTGAGCTGGAAGAATCTTGGTGGGTTGTCATTGACATCAACCACTTGGATAGCGATGTCTGTGTCCTCATAGAGTGCGGGCTGCCCACTGTCTGTGGCTCGGAGCTTCAGGGAATAGCTAGAAGTCTACGGCAAGAGACGCAGGGGAGAATTAGCAAGAGGGCCCTCAGTTCTGCCCCCCTGATTCATGACTAATATTTTTGGAAAAATAAGATGGAGACACTCCCTTTTGCCTGCCCCCATTGCTCTCCCATAGCATTTTAGGGCTCAGCTTCTGGTGTCAGCCAGAAGTAAATTTGACTTCCAGTTTAACTATTTACTAGCTGAGACCTTGACAGAGTGACTAACTTGTGTGCGGGTGATATCAGGAGCCACATCCTAGGATCACTTTAAGGGCCAAATGGCATAATGTATGTACATCACATAGCAAAGTCCCTGGCACAGAGCAGGTGCTCAATAAATGATAACTTGTTATAATGATCTAATAATCCTTGGTTAATAGTGAGAAGTTAGCCTGAGTTAAAAGTCACTCAGCCCCTCTCCTGCCTCTGGCTTTACACGCCCCAGAGTCTCCACAGAGAAAAGGAATGGGGGACACTGAGGGCAGGTCTGGAGAAGCATCAAGCTGGGGTGTTGACCACAGTTCACCCTCTGGACCTTCAGCAAGGCTATATTCTGCTCTGATGATCTCAGAATGGGTCCCTCCCATGTGACTCACCTGTTCCCAGTCCAGGGCCTTGGCCACCTGTAGCTCTCCTTTCTTGGGATGGATGGCAAAGTGCCCAAGCTGGTTCCCTCCTATGAGGCTGTAAGTGATGGCACTATTTACAGGTCCATCTTCATCAGTTGCTGACACCTGCAGTGGAGGCAGGTGATGGTTGTGAATGGAGGGGCAAGAGAGACCATAAAGGAAATCTTGGCCCCTAGGAGTGTAGGGGGCACAAACATGTTCCTGGCCCACAGATTGTCCTTGGGCTGGCAGTCCCTAGACCACAGTCATCCTTTCCAAGAGGATATCTTCATTTACATCCTGGTAAGGATGTCAGCATGTCTTAGTTCATTTATTTATCTATCCATTCATTCATTCATAACTGACAGGGTACTAAGGTCCTGTGCTAGGGGTTGAGGAATATGCCAAAGTGAGTAAGCCCTCAGGAAGCTTACTGTGCAATTTTATGGTCAAGTCTAATTTGGAGCAAAGAATGATCAGTTTTATGGCTATAAATTTCACCTGGGGAGGTTAGACAAGAATTTGCAAAGCCTTGACGGATAAGGAAGGCTTCTGGGAGTGGAGTCAGCATTCCAGGCAGAGGAAATGATATGAGCCCAGGGATATGAAAGTACAGAGGATGTTTGGGGAAACATCTCCTCCTGTGTGGTTGGAGTGTAGGGTGCATGTGAAAGGAGATGAAAACCTCAAATACGGGCATGCAGAGTTCACTTTCACTGCATGAAATGGGGAGCAATTACATATTTAAATGCAAAGAGGTGTTGTTCGGTGTCCCCCCATTCCTCCCTTCCCAGACTGACTCTCTGTGCCCCTTTCATCCTCTGGGGCCTCTCCCGTGCCCATTATCTCATTACATGATCTAGATCTTATCAAACATGGCTCTGAGACATTTTGTCATGAGAGAGCTTGGTTGAGCGGCTACACGTCAGTCAAGTCTATAGTGTATTAATTGATAAAATAATCTATGCTCATAGATGACTAAAGGAAGGGGAGATAAGAACCCACCCCAGAGTCCATCCCCCCGCCGCCCACACACACACACAGGGCAAAATCACAGATTCTTACTGTCAGCACAACATCCCCCACGATGGCATTCTCTAAGACCCTTGTGCTGTACAGATGCTGGGGGAATCTGGGCCGATGTTCATTGACATCGGTGATATTGACCACGATAGTGGTCATGTCACTGAGGGAGGAAGAGCCCTTCCGGCTGCACTCGACGGACAGGAAGTGCTTGGGGCTGGTCTCAAAGTCCAGGCTCTTGTTGACGTACAGGATCCCTGAAGAAACAAGAGGTGATGGGAGCATTGAGGCAGTTGGGACCACAAAGGCAGAGTGCTGAGGGGGTCTTGAGCCAAATCCCAGGAGAGGCAACTCAACTGTGTTGGGAGGGATTGATCTCCTGCCTCATCTTCTCTGCCATCTCCTCCATCGTCTATTTTCCCTCCCCCATAGTCTCCCTCCTCCTCCATCTCCTCTCATTTTCCTTATTACCATCTCAGCGGCAGCTTTTCCCTCATTATTTATGTACTATTTCATTGAGATTTCGTTTAAGTCTATAATGTTAACTCTGTGTCATATGGAGCTATAGTAACCCTTAGAACAAGAACAAGGTGTGATTTCCATTTTCTAGGTAAGTCAGCTGATGTGCCCAAAAGCTAAGTGACCTGCCCAAGCTCAGTCACCTAGTAAATGACAGAACTTATATTATAGAGTTTTATACTACCCAGCATTGTTCAACAGATTGTTAGGGCAGAGAGTTATTATTCTGAAAACTGGAAAATAAAAGAATAAGGATTTATCCTGCTATTCCTCTATAACTGAACAGTTAATGGTAGAAAACTCTTCTTCATAAAATGATTCCAGTTAGTAAATGAATGAAGAATGACAGGACTAGAAAAAGCCACCATTTTTGTAGCCCCTAAAGAAATAATATACCTAGGAAATAATCATAAAAGGCTGTTAAAACCTCTGTTGAAAGAATAGCTAATGAGGAACTCTGTAATAGATGGATCATACTGACAGCCTCTGAGCCCACCATCAGTCTTAACCTCAGGAAAAAGAACCAATAAACCATGACATGCCTCCTAATGTGGTGCAAAGGAGAGCCCAGCATCATCTATGAAGCACTGTTGGCAAAATATTGAGCTTGAACGTGATCAAGGTCTTTGATCCAAATATCATTTATAATAAGCTTGGGGGCTAGGGGGATATATTATATGACATCACAAAGGTACAACTAGCCAATCCAAAATATTAGAAAATCTTGCCTCACTCATGACCCAAATTTTTCATTAAAATAAATAAAATATTTCTTATTTTATTAAATAAATAAATAAGTGGGAAATAAAGAGGGAGAGCAAAATGTTAGAGATTCAAAGGGACATTATATAGCTCCTATCAATGAAATGCAATATGTGGACTTTTGAGGCTGTTGACAAACAAACCAACTCCAAAAAGTCATTTGAGATATAGTCTGAAAAGTTGTCTGGAAACTATATTAAGGAATTATTATCTTTTGGGTGTGCTAATGATATTATGGCTGTGCCTATACAAGAAATCTGTATCATTTAGAGATACACACTGAAGTATTTACAAACCACATGATATCATGTCTGGGGGTTGCTTTTTTTTTTAACTGAATCTTGATCCTGTTGCTTATTTATTTGGCTGCACTGGGTCTTAGTTGTGGTACACGGGATCTTCGGTCTTTATTGAGATGTGCAGGCTCTTAGTTGCAGCAGGTGGGGTCTAGTTCCCTGACCAGGGATTGAACCCCAGGCCCCTGCGTTGGGAGTGCAGAGCATTAGCCACTGGACCACCAGGGAAGTCCCTGGGATTTGCTTTAAAATAACTCAGCAATGGGTGGATGTGAGGGTTAAGGATGAAACTAGACAAGACGAATGTTGATAATTACTGAAGCTGGGTGATGGGAACATGGGGTCCATATACTGTTTCCTCTATTTTTAAAAAATATGTTTAAAGTCTCCATAATAAAAATTGAAAAAAAAAAAAAAAGGAATGCTCAACAGGCAGATGCTTTAGGAGGTAGAGCACACCATTGCAGAGGTACTGTGGGGAGGGATCCACGTGGGGCCTGGTCTGACCTGAGCAGCTTCTGAGGCCCTTCCAAGGGATGCTATGAGTCTGACTTAGATTCTTTCATGGATAGGAGGATAGAAGAGAGCAGTTGTCCTAGATGTCTATCTTTATGAGACTAAGGGAAAATTCAAGGGAGCTGGGATGTTTGTGGATGGCTTTAGGAGGGAAGCAGGCAGCCTTGCCTTGGGCTGCTCAAGCCCCAAATTCTAGCAGGTGCTTTATGCCTTGGCAGCCAAGGATGGAGGGTGGCCTCGGCAGCCAAGGATGGAGGGTGGCCTCAGCATCCTGGGGCTGGATGTGAGCTGGGACTGTGAACTGCAAAGTGGGAGGAGGGGGTCCTCAACACAGAGTCCTTGGTGGGGACATAATGGAAGGAGGGGTGTTTCCATATAAGCTGGGCCCAGGGTGCAAGAAGGGACTTGGTATCTAGAGAGATCCAGAGTGAAAAAGGGGCTGAAGGATGCCAGGGAGGGGCTGTTGTATGTGAAGAATCCAGTGTTCCCCAAGACTGTGAGTCAGTGTGTGTGCGCGCGCGCGCGCGTGTTTAGGGTTGGGGTGGAGCTGCCTCCCGGCGCTGTCTCACCTGTGCGGGCATCCAGGCGGAACCTCCCCTGCTCATTCCCACTGACTACGCGGTAGCTAGTCTTCTCAGCACCCGGGCGAGTGAGGGTGGCGAGCCGCAGCACCTCTGTGCCTCGCTGGGCATCTTCTGGCACCTGCACGCTGTGCTCGGTGCTCAGAAACACGGGCAGGTAGTCCTCCAGCCCCACCACAGAGACCGTGACGGTACCCAGCGTGGAGAGCGGTATAGGGGTGCCCAGGTCAGAGGCACGGACGGTGAGCTCCAGAGCTGCCTGTGGCCTGACCCGCAGCGGCTTCTCCAGCCGGATCACACCCGTGGTAGCCTCAATGGAAAAGTGGCCTTCAGCAGAGTCCGTGAGAGAATAAACCACCTGGGCATTGGTGCCTGGGGAGGGAGACAGAGTGCATTATTCATCCAGAGGGACCTCCCCTGGGCCCTGCCTGCTGCAAAGCTTTCAGACAGAGGAGGGTCTGGAAGGCAGGGTCCCTAAGCTAAAATGCTTAGGCTGTTAGCAGTGAGACCCTGTCATGTGGGGGTTCTTGACGAGGGTGGGGCCCAAGACCCCATAGCGAGTTCTTTGGTTGTGATAGAACAGTTCTTGATTGTGGTGGTGGTTGCATGAGTCTATACATGGGATAATATTGAGTAGAAGTGCATACATGTACATATTCAAATAAGTGCGTATGGAAACTGTGAAATTTGAAAAAGGTTGGAGTCTAATTATCAGTAATGTCCCTGGTGGCTCAGATTGTAAAGAGTCTGCCTGCAGTGCGGGAGACCCAGGTTTGACCCCTGGGTCAGAAGATTCCCTGGAGAAGGCAATGGCAACCTACTCCAGTATTCTTGCCTGGAAAATCCCATGGACGGAGGAGCCTGGCAGGCTACACGGAGTTGCAGAGAGTCGGACACGACAGAGCAACTTCACTTTCTTTTTTTTTTTTTTCTATTGGTAATGTCCCATGACCAGTTTCCTGGTTTTAATGTTATACTACAGATTGCTGCCTCTGGGAGAAGCTGGGTGAAGGATGCATGGGCCTCTCAGTACTATTTTTGCAACTTTCTGTGTGTCTATAATTATGTCAAAATAAAAAGAAAACAAAAAACAGAAAATAAAATATACACCCATGGAAAGTTCTTAGTAAATCAAAGCACACGGTGTTTTTCCAACTTTGTCTCAGAGGCTGTTATTTCCTTTGGTTGTGGACCAGATGAAGCAGTTGGCTCAGGCAGGGCCCATAGGGTCTGAAGGAGGCCAACATTTAGTGCTCAGCCATGAGAACCTCACCCAATGGGAGGAGCACAGGCCTTGAGCCTATAGAGACTGACTCTCACGCGCACATGGGGACACACAATGCTTTTGTTGAACTTACATGAACTAAATGTGCATATCATGCACACTCTTCCATATGTGTATTTTTTTCTCGAGAGAGAAGTACTGGTCAGGCTGCATTTGAAATATTGAGGTGGAATATTGGGTTAGAATAATAATAGCAGTTTTGAAGGGTTAATTGTTAACTGGTACAAGGCCAGAGGATGAATCCTAGAAGGGAGGTAGGGTTGGAAACTCAAGAGTGAAGAAGCTAGGGCTCTTTATCCAGAAAAGGAGCCTTGAGGCTGGAGCTGACAGCACGTCCCAGTTTTGGAAGGTCTAGGACACCTGTGTGGCTGCAGATGGCAGGACCATGATTGACAGGTATCTGCTCCAAAATGCTAACACTGAATAATTATCTGAAGAGGGAAGGGGCTGCCTGGGAAGTTGGGAGCTTCTGTTCCTGGAGGTGTGCAAGCCCTGGCTAGTGAGCATTGCAGGGCCTTAGATATTAGATGCCTTTGCACTGACTATTTGCCCTCCCTGGAACCCCTGTGTTCCTCCAAAATCTCTCACCTCCCTCAATGCCAAGCTAAAACTCCCTTCCTCTAAGAAGTTGTAAATTTACTCTGTTGGTGTCTCATGAAGCAGGGTGTTTTGATCTGTCTTATCACTACCATCATCTTCATCATTGTTCCTCTGGCTACTTTGATCCTGAGCATATTTTGTACCTATAGCAAAATTGTCCAATTTTCTTGAATTAAATTTTATAATTGTATATGTACATATATATGTATAAACATGTATATATACACATATATCTATAGACAGAGATCGCCACAGTGAACAACTTCATGATGTCAGAAACTTTAAATGGTACAGTATGAAATGAATACTCCTGGATGAATCCAACTTGCCTTGTAAATAGTAAAAGGAAAAGAATCCTAATGAAAACCAAGTCATTAAAATTAAAATGTAAAATATTAAAACGTAAAAATAAAATGTAAACTATTCCACTTCATTGCCTAGAAAATTGATCCAAGAATTTAGTAGACTAAATGGAGTTTGCGCCCTAGGTTTCTTTCTTGTGGCCAATTAATCAGAGTCGAATAATTCTGATTGGTGTATTGTATTCAAAATATCCTGGAACTTAAATGATAGGATTGAAAGTGCTCCAGGTCTAAGAGGCAGGGAGAAGCAATGAGGCTGAAATGCCCCACATCAGGCTTGAAACGGCCAAAATCTTTGGTCCCCTAGCACTTAGATACGCAGTTTATGGACATTTTCTACTTGTAACTGTCGGTAGGTGCCGGGAGCCAGCAAGCATGAGGAACTCCGTCCATGGCAAGGGTCATGAGGAAGGAGGCTTGGCATACGCAAAGGCGTGATCAAGCCTCAGGAAACCCCCTGTTCCCGAGCATCTAACCCCAAAACCAGAGTCTGTTTTATGCTCTCACCTACACCTCTGACTTTACGGGGGGCTCTCCCCCAGAACCGTTTCTCTTGGAGAAGGAGTAAACGTGCAGCTCCAAGGCAATAAAAATTCCTGGGCGTGACAAGAGTGTTTCAGCTTACGGACTCCTCTGAAGGTTATTTAGCCCGCCTGTATAGGTTCGTCTGGCCACATGTGATTGTTTACAGCCTCCCAACCTGAGAGGCATGAGATGTTTTAGACTTACTAAAGGCAAATTCTTTTGGGGAATTAGAAATTATTAGTATAGTGGGTTGGTTAGGAATTATATTGGTGAAGGGTTCTTCATTTGTTGTGTCAATAATTGCTGCTAATTCCCTGCTCTGGGTGGGACAAGGATGTCTCAGGTCAAATCTCTCTGCTGACAGACTAGCTTGTGTGACAGGATTATCCATATTCCTGCCACTAGGCACATGATTGTTTACTACCTCTTAACCATAAACAGCACAGAGAGTTTTGGAGCATTTTGAGAGTCTTAATTAGCATAGGGCTTTTTCTTCTTGTTGAGTCAATGATTGCCACCAGGCCTCCATATCCTTAGGCACCTGGGAATATATTAATCAATGTATTTGGACTATAGAAAAGGAAATACAGTAGTTTTTGATGTTAGCAATACTAGACTTTTTGAGTTAATGGATTTTCTCTTTTGTAATAGATCACTGTGCTTTATTAATCACTGTGTCCTTGTTATGTAAAAATGTAACTTTATCACCACCTTAAGACCAAATAGATCTTAAGGGGAACATTGGTGAAAGGATTTTCATTTGTTGGGCTGATGTTTGCTGCTAAATCTCCATGTTCCCTACCCTTATAATGAATATAACTAACATATAGGAGAAATAAGTATTAACCTTTAAGCATATAGGAGAAATAAGTATTAACCTTTAAGACTAATCATGTTAACCTTGGGTTAAATAAATTCTTTTCTTGATTGTAACTCACTACACCCTCACCCTATAGGAATGTAACTTTATTTGGAGGGTGGTGCCTGGTTTAAGAAAAAACACCCTTGGAAAAAATAAGTTTTTTGGTTATCAGAAAGAAAGGATCATAAAATCCCTAAGACCTTTTTATGTGAAGCACCTGATTTTGATAAAGGTCAGGACTGCTGACCCCCCCGCCCCCACCCCGGGACTCTGTATTCATCCCTATGTGTAACAAAATGTATATAAGCAAACCTAAAAATAAAGAAATCGGATCAGTTTCTGGAAAGACTGATTCCCCCATGTCGCTTCTTTCTTGCTCCCGTTTTTCTGGCTGAATTCCCATCTGGAGCATGGATGCTATTCCACGTAATCCAAGTTATTCAGCCTCTTTTTCTCCACTAATCTTCCTACTACACTATCCATTTCTAATCCCTCTATATCTGTCATTAAATATGTAGTTTTCCAAAGACGCCGACTCCGTCCCCACCTTCGAATCACCCTGGATCCACCGGGGCTGGACCCCGGCATGTGGGCTCAGGAGTGACAGTCCTTGCAGTTCCAGAACAAGAGAGAGAGAGAGTCAAACCCTCGCCCAGGGTGACCCTGTGAGCAAATGGCCTTTAATCCTTGTCTTTCTCACCTTGGTCAGGGTCCCGGGCCAGTACTACTGCCACAGGGGTCTTCACCGTGGTGTTGTCGAAGACTGCCACAGCAGAGTGGCTGGGGAAGAACCGGGGGGCGTTGTCATTCACATCCTCCACATGGAGGATCACATCTGCCTGGCACGATTGGCCGCCTCCATCTGTTGCCTTGGCAACAAGGCTGTATGCATCCTTCTTCTCTCGATCTAAGGCTGTGAGTGTGGTCAGCTCCCCTGGCAGGAGAAAGGACAGAAAGTGATCTATCTCTGAAGGCCATGATCCTAGCATGTACATTCCTGATGTCTGTATGAGATAACCTCAGCACCGCCCACCCCCCTCAGTGTGCTGTCACAGAGAATAGGGTCCTGTGTACAGATGGTTAGGAAAGAGGCTCAGTCTGTATCTTTCCACACCTGCTGGCTTTCCTAGTCACATTCTACCACCACATCCCCAATTTAAAATTCACACCAACAAGCTACAAAGAGGCACAACGTTTTAAAATGCCAGTTAGACAGTTTCTGACACCACATAAAATGTGTTTATGCTTTGGCCTGCAGTCTCACTTCTAGGACTGTATCTGATAGAATAATCAACCCAAGGAGAAAATATACATGTAGAGATATTCTCTGCAGCATTCTTTATAAATAGCAACATACTGAAAATATCCTGTGTCTTTCAAAAAGCTACTGGTTAAATACGTTATCATTTAGCCATAGAGTAAAATATTCTGCAATGGGAAAAGTGATTATGGCAAAACTTTGTGTACCACCTTGTTGATAGCTCCACGATATTGCTCTAAGAAAAAGGAAGTCACAAAATAGTATGCTATATAGAGATTGTGGCATGCATGGAAAACCAGTCAGATAGAATATATGCCAAGAGTGCTTATCTTTCATTAGAGGCTGGTTATCGTGAAGATTTTCCAGTGTCTGCCTAATACACACCTACATGATTTGTATTTTTGAACAATGAGTAAGTGAAAGTTGCTCAGTTGTGTCTGACTCTCTGCGACCCCATGGACTATACAGTCCATGGAATTCTCCAGGCCAGAATACTGGAGTGGGTAGCCTTTCCCTTCTTCAAGGGATCTTCCCAACCTAGGGATTGAACCCAGGTCTCCCACATTGCAGGCAGATTCTTTACCAACTGAGCCACAAGGGAACCCCATTTCGAATAATGAGCACGTATTATTTCCTTACTCAGATAAACCATTGAATTTTTTTTAAGACCCTGCTAATCATATTTCATCTGGACAAAGAATAGTAGAGAGAGGTTAGGTCACCTCCTTGGGTGACTCAGCATGCCTATGCTAGGGTCAGAAAGGGCAGTGCAGCTTCTTGAGATACTCACTCTCATCTGCCACCTCCCTGCTCAGCAACTTCCATAGTATCCTTTGAACTACTGGTTCCAAGTGTCAGCAGCTGGCTTTCTGTGCAAGTCACAGAGAGGGCTCAAGAGCCCTCTATGTTGCATGTCCCCACACCCTCCATTACAGCAGCAGGACAAGGACTTCCCCTTCTCTGAAGGAACCAGGCTCTACCCTGCCTTTTCCACCAGATGCTCACAGCCAAACCTTTCCCAAGTATTCCGGTCTATTCTGCTGGACTCTGCTTCCCACTCTCTGCTTTGTCCCCTAACTGATAATGACAATGGAAACCGTATCTACTGAATTATTATTATGTGCCAGACTTGGGCTTAGATTTCTATATACTTTATTGGGATCCTTACAATAGCGCCCTGGGGTTTTATCTCAATCTGCAGCATACAACCTTGAGATCATGTCTTTGATCATGACTTTTTATCCACTTGAACCCTTTAATGGCTCTGTAGGTAAGGACTTGGCTCCTGTGCCCCAGGGGGCCTCATCCTTTGCCCTCTTTCTCTCCTCCCCTTCTGTGCACCAGTTTCTGCCTTCTAGGTCCTAACCTGTGCATGTTCTTTCCCAAAACAAAGTCCTCATATGAAATCTCTCTCTGCCTTGAATGTCCAACCTTACCACTCCCTTACCCCCTGGCTATTTCCTCAAAGAAATTTTACTTATCCCCACTTCCAAACTTAAGTTCTGCTGTCAAAAACTCACCTAACATCCTGAATTTTTCTTACCTCAGCACATGTCAAACCACTGACTCAGTACCTTTCCCACTAGACTGTGAAGAACTCGATCTTGTCTTATCAATTTTTGTCCCCAGCATCTAGTGAATGCTTGGCACATAGTGCCAATATATGTTTGCTGAGTGGATGGATGGATAAGTGAATTCTTGTTTCTTCTCTAAGGAGCCTGGATACTGGGCACGGGTTATTCAGTGTATCAGTTCTTGGCTTGATCCTGCAGCTCAGGAAACCTACCTGTGTGAGGATCCAGCTTAAATTCATCCGCCCCAGGGCCATGCAGAGAATATGTGATCTGAGCATTGGTGTCGGAGTCCAAGTCTGTTGCAGAAACTTTCAAAATGAAGTGTCCTGGAGGTACGTCTTCACTGACTTCGCCAGTGTAGAGAAGCTGAAATCGAAAGACAAAGAAGAGGGAGATTGTGGGAGATATGCTAAGATCCAGAGAGAGACAGAGTTACAGGACAAGATAGAAGCAGAGAGAGAGAGAGAGATGAGAGAGCAGAGATGGAAGTGGGGGAGGGGAGAGAAGCAGAGAGAGGGAGGGAGGAGAATAGAGTAAGATAGAACATGCAGGGAACATGGAGATGAAAAACAAGGAGAAAGATGATGGGAGACCTAGTCAGAAAAGCAGAGAATGAGAGAGAATTTCTACCATCTGAAAGCTCACACTCAGGGCTAGAAGTGAAAGTGAAAAGTCGCTCAGTCGTGTCTGACTCTTTGCGACCCCATGGACTGTAGCCCACCAGGCTCCTCTGTCCATGGGATTCTCCAGGCAAGAATACTGGAGGATCTCCAGGGGATCTTCTCCAGTGGATATTCGCAACCCAGGAATTGAACCGAGGTCTCCCGCATTGCAGACATGTTCTTGACCATCTGAGCCACCAGGACCTGCCACAACCTCTTACTCCATAAGGGCCACATTTCGAAGAGTGTGGCCCAGGGGAGAGGCTGGAGCTCCCTGAGAACCCAGTGTTTTTCCAGCTGCTGGTGCTGGACACAGTTTCCAAGCAAACCTGTTCCCCCATTGCCAACTGTGGATTAGCACGGACCCCCATATATGCTCTGGGTGGAGGTTTTGTGCTTGGCAGGCTGTGTGGAGATGCCACACATCCCCCCGCCCACCCCAGACTCTTTCCCCTGGCTCTGGTTGTGCTCTTGATCACCTCTGAGAAGGCTAAGGTGAGCTTGGCCCCAGACTCCCTCAGCATGAGGAGGATACAGGCTGGTTAGAAGGATGCTGAGGCAAAAGAGAAAGAAGGTATGGCCACTGTTCTCCCCAAAAGGTTGCCCTTCTGAGACCATCCAAAATGTGTTCATCTTGGATCCTGCAGAGAGACATTTTCCATGCATTCCACTTGATAATCCAGGTTCTCTTCTTCTACTATGCTTCTATGAGATTGGAGCATAGAAAACAGAGCAAGGAAAGGTGATAGGATATATGATTTTTGTGTATTCCAAGGTATGTGTCCATATATATGTATACAAATAAAGTATGAAGAACTGAAGTATACACATATGCACATGCTTATATGTTTGTGTGAGTTGCTGCTGCTGCTGAGTCACTTCAGTCGTGTCCGACTCTGTGTGACCCCATAGACAGCAGCCCACCAGGCTCCCCTGTCCCAGGGACTCTCCAGGCAAGAACACTGGAGTGGATTAGAGATGTACATTTACCTGTATGAATGGGTATGTTATGGATAAATGTTATTTGGTGGCTCAGATGGTAAAGCGTCTGCCTATAATGCAGGTAGACCCAGGTTCAATACCTGGGTCAGGAAGATCCCCTGGAAAAGGAAATGGCAACCCACTCCAATTCTCTTGCCTGGAAAATTCCATGGACGGAGGAGCCTGGTAGGCTACAGTCCATGGGGTTGCAAAGAGCTGGGCATGACTGAGCAACTTCATGCATGCATGCATGCATGCTTATGTGTATCTTTGTGTGTATGTATATATGTATTTGCATATTTATAGAGTTATAATCTTTCAACTACATGTATGTGTGTGAGTACCTGCATATAACTGTGCACTTATATGTACATATACTGAAGAACTGGATTTTTTATACACTTGAATTATGCTAACTTGATGTCATAAAAATTTAATATTAATAGTTTACTTGGAAACCTTGAAGTAATGCAACCCCCCCAAATTAAAAATTATTTATTGTGTTTTAAAAAATATGTTTAAAAGCAAAGCTACATGACAATGGTTATTGATTTATGTCCTCTAAGAATGCAATTTCTCTCCTGATGTATGTGTGTGTGCACACACACACACACCACTCAATATTTTCCTTGGGAAATTTAGTGTTTAATTATATGAGGTCCTTAGGAAAGTCTCCCTTATCAAAAATGTAGCTGCCCTGTCTGTATGTTTGTGTATACATGTATCCTGGAGGAGGGTTTCTGATGGTCTGTATAATGCATGCAGATGTAGGGATATGCACATAAAGACATGGTGAGTGGTGCAGGGTGTCTCTGGGGGAAAGTCTCTTTGGATATATTTGATAACAATGAGCCATGCTAACAAGTTGAGTGATAGAGTGACTTTTCCATTGAGCATAGCAGACTGCTTGGAGAATGAAGTTACTTCTGGATATGTTTTGCAGGAAAAAAGGATCTTTTTAGAGAGTGTGGGGAAGGAAGTGGGGAGAGCTATGGACCATGAATCCTAAAGAGCTTGGTGACATCCTTTTGGGAAGGGCAAGGAATTACCTGAAACGGTCCCTGCCCCAGGCACTAGTCTGAGGCCGGCCGGGGAGAAGCAAGGGCAGGTTTGGTCAGTGATGGCTCGCCTCAGAGGTGGTACTCTGAGTCCTTCTCCTTCCTCTTACCCTTTGCTCCAGCTTCCTTATCTCCACTCCTCCCCTACCCTCAGCTGGCTCTCACCTGTGAGCACTGTGGGCTGTTATCATTGATGTCCAGGACAAAGATCTCCACGGGGACTGAAGCCTGGAACTTGCCATCAGAAGCTGTGATTCGGAGCAAGTACTTGGCTGTGTGCTCACGGTCCAGGGTCTTCCTCGAGAAAATTCTCCACTCATCTCCAACTTGGCTGATGCCAAACTGGCCCAGGGGGTCTCCCTCTAGAAATATGGGACAGAGTTTCCTGAAGCCAAGCCATAGGAACAAACCAGGCTTTGTACTATAGGTGACTGCCCACCTGACACTTTTTTTTTAGGATTGCAGGGAAAGGCAAAAATTTCCTCCTTTAACTAGGGACCTACATTTCTTCAATGAGTCAGTTATTTGGTGTTATGAAACCTCTTTCAACTTCAAAGGTCTCCTGTTAAACGGAATTATCACTGCAAAAAACACTGCTCCAAAGTATGTGGCTAAGGGGCACATTTCTTCTTTTGTGTGCATTGGAAGACATTCGGAGAAGTTAAAGGGAAGCAGATAGCAATTCTAGACAAGAACCTTCTAGTATCGAGTATCTGTTCAATAGTGGAGGGCTGGAAGGTGATCAATAACATTCAACTCTCTGAGGTTTTATTTTACAACTGAGTACACAGGCTAACCGGAGGTTCAGATGGCTCATTAGGTTTGCTTCTGAGTCATCTTTCCTTGACATCCATCATTGAGAGGGGAGATGGATTTTCGAGATTCTAAGATTCTGGAGCTCCAAGATTCAGCTATTCCCAGAGTTGATGATACAGTGACATTTATTATGTTATTATTCAGAGAGTTTAAGATTTTTGTGTTTTTAAAAGTCTGATATTATAAGATGATAAGATTCTATTTCACTAAGACTCCATGTTTCAAACAACTTTTATCCAGGCTTTGTCTCCAGGAGTCTATAATTCTTGGTTGGAATGCCATGCTTGTTAACTCTCCGCCAGACAGCTGTGAGAGCAGAACAAACTATGACTATGGGAATGGGATGACAGGGCAGCTGGGACACAGGGAAAGGGACACTGAGAAGTAAAGAAACTCTCTGGCCACCAGATGGCTGGTTTCACCCCTGGACAGAGATTGGAGTCATTTAGGTTTGCAGTGGTTATCTACTGGGGAAAGCAGTTTGTAGGGTCTGGTTTTAATCCCAGTCCTGATGCAAGCTTGGAGTGTGACCTTGATTGAGTTTATCCTCCTATCTGGGCTTTGGTTCTCCCATGTGTGTGTGAAAGAAGAGGATTGGGTTGGAATCATATCCAACCCACTTAACACTCAGGTCCTATGATTGACTAGGAAGCATTTTCTACTATCCACAACTTGCCCTTGGCAGAGTACTACTCTGCAAGGATAATCACCTCACAGAATTTCTATAGACCACACAACTGTTGATCCCCTCTCCATCTTCCAGAAGCTAACTGAGAACAGTTACAGTATCTCCCTTCTATTCTATCTACTCCAGCTAAGGTAATAAGAGATCCTCATTACAAAGTACTTTCTAATTTATAGGAGCTTTTTCAAGTTAGATCCTGTCAGCATCCCTTGAGATGAATTAAAACAGCCATGCCAAGTCTATAACTGGAGCAGTTGAGGTCTTGGAAAGTTAAGTGATTTGCTCAAGATCACACTGTTAAGTGACAGAGCAAGGACTTAAACCCATGTCTTAAGAAACGTCTTACTGGAATTTTTTTCAGTGCATCCCACTCTAAGATAGGTATCCTTACCTGTGATATAGCAGGTGACCTGTCTGTTCTGCTCAGAGATATCAGCATCCAAGGTTTTAAGAGTGGCCACAGGTTCACCAGGCTCACTGTTCTCAACCACAGATCCTCTATAGTCTTCTGAAGCAAATCGGGGGGCATTGTCATTTTCATCTGTAATGGAGACTTCAACCAGGACCTGAGAAGATAGCTGGATGGTCCGGCCATGGTCATAGGCCACTACATAAAAGTGGTAGATCTGGTTGGTCTCACAGTCAAGTTCCTGGAGTGTGGTGATCCAGCCAGTTTCACTGTCAATGGCAAAGAGTTCATGGATATTGCTACCAGGGTCCACTGGCAACCTGTAGCTCACCTGGCCATCATCCCCAGTGTCCTGATCATTGGCAGTCACTTGAATGACTGAGGTCCCCACTGGCATATTCTCAGTGAGAACAGCCTTATATGGATCAGCCTCAAATATAGGCCTATTGTCATTGACATCCTTCACTTGGATGTTGACAGAGACCAGGGAACCCAAGTAAGTGTCATTATGGGGGCAATGAGCCATCAAGTCAATCTGGTACCATTTGGTGGACTCATAATCCATGGCCTTCCTCACCTTTAGAACCCCTGTGTTTTGGTCCAAGGAGAAGATGCCATCCTTGTTGCTCTCTGGCGTGGTGCCCTGCACCAGACTATAGATGACTGGATCCTGAGCTGCCACTGCTTTAACAGAGCCAATTTCAGTCCCCTCTGGAAGGTCTTCTGATGCAGAAAAGGTATATAGAGGTTCAGAAAATTGGGGCAAAGATACTTCATTAGGAACCACCTGAAGTCGTAACAGCATGAGAGAGTTCCAGTGAGGAGGGCCCCCATCCTGAGCTTTAATTTTTAAGTCAAAGGCCCGATTTTCCAATCCCACCAGGCTCTCTTTCACCTTGACAACACCAGTAATTGGGTTGACTTCAATGACCTCTTCTTCCAAGTCCTCCACTGAGTCCACTGAGTAGGTGACGTCTGCATTCCGGCCTTCGTCTGCATCATAGGCCAGCACCTGGATGACTGGCGAGTCCTTACTGACATTGGACTGAATGGATACAGTGTACTCAGATGCTTTGAACTGTGGAGGGTTATCATTTTCATCCGTAAGGATGATCTTCACAGTGCAGAAGGCCACGCGTCCTCCTCTGTCCTGAGCCATGACCTTAATGGCAATGACCCTTTCTGTGGAATTTTCCCGGTCTAGTTTCTGCAGTGTGGTGATCTGGCCACTCGGGTTTATGGAGAACTTCTCACCTGCTAGTTTATTGATGATGGTGTAATCTACAGTGCCATAGGGACCACTGTCTTTGTCTATGGCTAACAACTCAATCACCTTGGTCCCCACTTTTGCATTCTCAGCCAATTCTGCCTCATAAATATGCTGCTGGAACTCTGGGCTGTACTTGTTGGCATTTGTAGTGTTGATATACACAGGTACAGTTGCTCGGAAGACCCCATCAGAAGCACCTACCCTCAAATTGTAAGAAGAGTCCAAGTGCTTTTTGCAAAGGTTGTACATAGAAATTATTCCCGATGAGCTGTTAATGGAGAAGTGCCTGTCCTGATTGCCAGAAAGAATCAGGTACTCCAGGCGGGAGGTGTCCCTGCTGTCAGGGTCAAGAGCTTGCACTTTGAGAACCAGGTGTCCGCAGGTTGCCAGCTCACTGACATTGGCTTCGTACTGAGGTTGCCTGAACTCTGGGGGGTTGTCATTGATGTCAGACACATTGACAACCACAAGGGTTTCACCAGTGAGTGGGGGATCTCCTCTATCCATGGCCCTGACTTTCACATGAAAATGTTGTTGGGCTTCGTAGTCCAGCTCTTGAACTGTGGACATTTCCCCTGTGCTCCCATTGATCTGGAAGAATTTGGAGACATCTGAGCCATCCTCTACAATCTGGTAAGAGACATCACGGTTCTGCCCTGAATCCCGGTCAGAAGCCAATAGTTGGATCACAGGAGTCTGAGCAGGCAAACCTTCTGAGATTGAAGTGGTGTAGACCAACTGAGAGAAGGTGGGAGGATTATCATTCACATCCTCCACCAGGACTTCCACGGTGGCCTCAGAAAATGACCCCAGAGCAGTGTCTGTGGCTCTGACTGTGAACACGTGTTTGGTCTTAGACTCATAGTCCAAAGGGCCCGTCACGGTTAGGACACCAGTCTTAAAGTCAGTGGTGAACAGCATCAAGGGCTCTTCCTCTACAATGTTGTAGATGAGTCGGAGTCCCTCTGGACTCCGGGCCTGGGTGTGGAGAATAGGGGTATAGAGTGTGATATTTTCAGGCACTCTGACTTTGTAGTAAGGCGTCTGAAACAGTGGGTTGGATTTATTTCTCACAATGACAAGTACCTCTTCCTCAGCCTGGAGGGATGGAGTTCCTCCATCTTGAGCAATGACTTTGAGGCGATACTTATTCAGAGCCTGATAATCAAAGGGTTTCCTTAATGATATGTCCCCAAGATAGGGGTCAATTCGAAAATATGTGTAATCTTCTGCAAATGCATAGGTGACAGCACCATTCACCCCCAAGTCCTGGTCAGTGGCAGACACCTGAAAAAGGACATCTCCTGGTTCTGTGCCATCTTGGATGATTGTGTGGTAGGGCAGATGTTTAAATTCGGGGCTATTGTCATTGGCATCCTCAACAGAGACTCGGACCAGAGCCTGAGCCACCCTCTGAGGTGTCCGGTTGTCCCTCAGTTCCACTGCCACCTCATGAGTGTCCTGCTGTTCTCTGTCAAACCCCACACCTCTCGTCTGCAACACACCTGCTGATTGGATCATGTGAAACATATCTGTGCCATTCAAAAGGAAGTAGGACAAGGTGTCGTTCAAATGATTGCCTTGGGCACCAAGAATCACCAATGCCTTTCTCTCCAGTAAATTCTCCTTCACTGTTGCCCTGTAGACATCCCGGTCAAACTGTAAGGTTGTGTTAGGAGCTTGTGTCCAAGAAATCTTTACTAGTGCAGTATCTTGATACAGGCCATCAGAAGCTCTGACAATAAGCTCCCGAGAGAGTCCCAGGAGAGTAGGATCCAACACAGATATGCGACCAGTAATGGGATGCATGGCAATAGCTTCGTCAGCATTGCCAGTTTTGATGCTATAACTGACTTCTGAGTCTTTGTCACTGGCCTGCACCGTAAGGAGCGCCATACCCCGGTGGACTGGCTTCATTATTGCTACTTCATATATCTGGTCCAAGAACCTGGGAGGACAGTCATTAACATTCCTGACGTTAATTGTGACCTGGGCAGCCCTGGGTGCAAATAAGATGGGGCTTCCTTGGTCATGGACATAGATGTTGAATCGGAAAGAGGGCATGCTTTCGTAATCCATCTCTAATACGGTGGTTAGAGTTCCCATGCTGGGATCGATTTTTAAAAACTTCAGAGTCTCTGGTTCCAAAATTTTATAGACCAACAAGGAATTTGCTTCTTTGTCACTGTCAGAGGCTCGGATCACGAGGGGGTTGTTGTTTTCATCCATGATCATGCTATTCAGTGGAGCTGCTTCACTAATTTGGCCCACAAAAGTCAGTTTTGAGAACATGGGAGCATTGTCATTTTCGTCAATGATGTAAACAAGAACCATGATATCAGTAAATGCACCCGCCATATTGCTGCCTCGGATTTTCAGCTGGTAAGATGAAATTTTCTCATGATCCAGTTTCTTCTGAGTAGAAATGAGTCCAGAATATGAGTTCATGGAGAATACGCCATTCTTGTTTCCCTCTCTTAACTCATAGGTAACTTCTGAGAAGCTTGTAGCTGAGATGAGGAGGATTGGGGAACCCACAGGGATTGATTCAGGGATCTCTACAAAGTACTCAGAGTTTGAAAAGACGGGGGCACTGCTGTCGGAGGGGTGGACGTGAATGATCACTGTAGCCAGGTCATGCCCTTGTGGGGAGCCTTGATCTTCTGCCTTCACTGTTAAAGTATACCGGGCATGATTTGCCTGATCAAGTTTCTGCGCTAGAGTGATGATGCCTAGCAGGGCGTTGATGTTGAAGAAACCTTCGCTGTTCCCTAAAACAAAAGACAAGAGAAATTGAAGTTTACCACATCCTCAAGAGGTACCAACTAGGCTTTCTAGATCAGTATAAGACAATCACACAAAAGCTGGGCAGGGCAAAACCCACGTCCTGTGCCACCATGGATTTAGTTATGCTGCAAGATGTAGGGTAGGTCTGTCTTTATGAACTCTCTTAATTGGTGCACCTAGTAGGTGCTCCATAAATGGAAGGTTTTGGGGTCATAACTTAAAGCTACAAACCAAAGCCATAGTAGGGTTTTGGAGGAAAGAAAGGAGATTTAAACTTTGTAGGAAAAGCATACTCCTCTCTGTATTTCAGTGGTGACTTTTATAGGACAAGCTTCAGTTACATTATATAGAATTTTAAACCATTCTTTATATAACTTTGAATAGCTTTGATTACACACTCAATAGTTGAAAATTGTCAATAGGGAATCATAAACTGTCTAAACTGACACAGACTGGGAAAACTGCCTTGTCTGTTCCCGTATAGCCTACTTTGTCAGGGTTGGGAGTGAGTGGCGGGGGTTGAGTGGGGAGGGACTGGGTAGCACTTGAGGCTCTTGGCCAAATGCCCTTTCCACCACACCTGGATTTCCTAAAGGTTAGGCATTCTCAAACTACCTTTGCAGGTTTTTTTTTTTTTTTTTAATATTCAGCCGCTACCTATACAACAGTATAGTATACAATTTATACCATTATTTAATGGATACTTTCCTTTAAATTGATTTCTTTTTTAAATTTAAAGTATTTTTAACAGGCAACTTTATATATTGGGTCTTTAAAAAGCAGCACAGTATTGCTTGTTGTAAAACAGAGGTTACCATAAAAACCAGTCAATGGAAAATATTTTCTTAAAATTCTGGATAAAATCTATTGCTTGCTAAGAGGGTCTGGCCCAAGACCTACAATTTTTCTGCAGCAAGTGTTAGAAAATTAAAGAGATCCTAGTACCCAAAGGAATCTTCCTTGACTAATCAGGAAGCCCAAATGAGAATAAAAAGTGGACTCCTTTCTCCATGTCTGATTATTATTTTTATCATCCTTTTAAAATTTGATATTTATTTGGATAAATACATAATACCATTTCAAATTTAAGTTGAGGGAAGTTGTGATTATGCAACATTACATAGTTCACAAAAGGTAATGTTGAAAACTAATCATGTTTTCCTAAAAAAAAGTTCTCAAAGTTATCACAGTTTTTAGAGTCTGAACTTACTTGGGCTGCAACTATTCTTTTTTTTTTCCTTACTTTTTTTATACTATGGTAATAAACAGATAACATGAGGTCTACAGCCTTGAATTTTTAGAGGTTATAGTGCAGTGTTGTTAACTATAAGCACAACGCTGTACAGAGATCACCAGAACTTATTCAGCTTACATAACTTGTGCTTCTTTTCAGTTTTATTAAGATATAATTGACATATGATATGGCATTAAAGGTGTATAACATAATTTGATCTATGTTTGAGTATATATTGCAAAATGACTACGACAATGTTTAGTTAACATCCATCACCTGATATAGTTTTTCAAATACATTTTTTTTTTCCCTGTGATGAGACCATTACCTATTTAATACCATGACTAACACCTGAACAATTCTGCTCACCACCCAGGAGTACAAGTCCTTCACTCAGGGGAGTACTACTTATTATTATGCTTATTTCATTTATTATTTCAATGGCAAAGTAAATAGCCAGGCTTCACCACAAAACCTTCCATCTGATTCTCCCACTAAGCGAAGTCACTCTGCAGCTGTCTATTGAAGTGATTTCCCAACTTGCCTTTGTTATACAAATCCCGAGGTTGATCAAAGAATGTGGTTTTAATGAGTAACCAGAAATTTAAAAGTAGTTCCCTTAAAAGTAGCCAAGTAAGCATAATCATAATTTCTTATTTTACTGCTGAGAGAAAAAAAAATAGGGAATAAAATTGTATATTCATTTTGATCTTAGAACTACAGAAAGATGCATAGAGAAAGATAAGAGAGAAATACGTGAAATTATTTTCTCTGGGTTATGAAAGCCATGGCCGAGTGTTATTTTTATTATTTTTTGACCATACTGCTGCATGCTGCTGCTGCTGCTGCTGCTAAGTCGCTTCAGTCGTGTCTGACTCTGTGCGACCCCATAGATGGCCTCCCACCAGGCTCCCCCGTCCTTGGGATTCTCCAGGCAAGAACACTGGAGTGGGTTGCCATTTCCTTCTCCAATGCATAAAGGTGAAAAGAGAAAGTGAAGTCGCTCAGTCATGTCTGACTCTTAGCGACCCCATAGACTGCAGCCTGCCAGGCTCCTCCGTCCATGGGATTTTCCAGACAAGAGTACTGGAGTGGGGTGCCATTGCCTTCTCCATGCAGGATCTTAAATTTGAACCTGTGCCCCTTGCAATGGAAGTCAGTGCAGAGTCTTAACCACTGGACCACTAGGGAAGTCCTCTGAGTGTTATTTTCTTCTTCATAGATTCTTGTTTTTTTCAGGTTTTAAAGAATAACCATGTGTTACTTCTTCAATCAGAAGATTATTTTAAAACTAACTCAATGTGTAAAATAAAATTAGTAACAGGGGGAATACCTTGGTGCTCCAGTGGTTAAGACTCCAAGCTTCCTCTGTAGGGCACCTGGGTTTGATCCCTGGGTAAGATCCCATATGTTGTGAGGCATAGATTTTAAAAATGTATTAGGTTTATTAAAAAAAATTAGTACAACATCAGTGGGACTGTCAGTGAGAAAAAAGAGATGATTATACTTCATAAGTCACAAAAATAAGCCATTAATGGGTTATTGTTTGCCTTATTATTCTTCAGGGATGACAGACTTCTGCTGTATGACAAGGTATAACAACTGTCTCTACAAAAAAGGAAAATGTGAAACATTCTGAGTTCTTGAAAGTATATAAGACACTGACAAGCAGTAAATGAACATCATTATGCTCCATGAAGGCAAAGAGCAAGTCATGCTCACCTTTGATCATCCATAGCATCTTGCTCTATAGATACTAATTCATATTAAAGATACAATAATTATTAAGTATCAATTATGAATTATCAAACATTACAAATTATGATTAATAATTAGTTGGGTACTGGATATTATCATTTTTGTCATATTAACTACTACTTATAATTAACACTTAGTAATAACCCCTGGCACTTGTATAATATTTTACAATTTACAAAGTGTTAACATACATTTTCTCTGTTAGTCTTCACAAAGAGTTTCTGGCACAGATAATATTCCCATTTTTCAGATTAAAAAAATAATAGGTATGAAATCATGATGTGGCCTTAGAAGAAAATACTCCTGAAACTATGCCATGTATTTTATCAAGTATTTATAGGTCCCTTTTATTGTACATGCACAAAGATACTATCTTTTAAAATGTTGCTTGGGGGACTTCCCTGACAGTCCAGTGGTTAAGACTCTGTGCTCACAGTTTAGTGGGCATTGGCTCAATCCTTGGCTGGGGAACTAAGATCCTGCATGCCACATGGTGTGGCCAGTATATATATACATATTGCGAGGACTTCATAAGCATCCTGTACATGTATGGTCATTGGTGGATATATATATATGTATATATATCCTCAATGTAAATTCTCCCATAACTTGAGTAATCCTTTGTTACCATTCTCACCATCTTTGAAAGCACATTAATTTAGGTCATTATAGTTCCAGGGAATGCTCTAGAATGATAATTTGCCAAAGTTTAGCAAGTAATTGACACTTGAATAACTTGAAATCCATGCTCCTGGTGCTTTTCCTTATTGCCAAAGCCCCTCTCCTCATATCCTGCACTCAGGGTCAGACCTCTCACCTTTGAGGAAGGAGTAGCGGACCTCAGCATTGGCTCTCCGGTCACCATCCATGGCTCGGACCTGGAGCAGCTCTGCTCCGGGGACTGTGGTGTCAGAAACACGTGTCTCATAGTGGAGCTGGGTGAAGCGGGGATGGTGGAGGTTTCTGTCCTCCACGTGAATGGACACCCACACAAAGTTCCTCTTGATGGGCATCTCCTGGTCGCGAACCTATGGGCCCAAGGGTGTGATGGGATGAGCAGCAAGCAGAATGGGAGAGGCAGCATTAGATAAAGGTCAATGAAATAGAATGCCAGTGAAAAATACACCCAATCATAACTCTCTGTATTCCTTTAAGCTTTGCTCTGCGACATTCTTTTCTCTTTTTAAATAAATGTATCAATTCATTATTATTAGACTGAGCTATTTTCATGGATAATTCCACTTTAGGAGAAAGGCAGAAATAAGCAGAGGAGCAGTATTTTCCAAGTTTGTTCTTGGAGGATATTAGTTCTTCAAGATGTTAGTGTATTATTCAGGAGAAGAAATTCTATAGTCAGGTAAATTTAGGGAGCACTGAACTAAGCCAAGTTGATGTTTTCTTTGCTGCAGGGCTTCTCAGAGCCTTTAATATATATTTAAGTGTCCAGAGGATGATAAAGTAGCATGTAAGAACCTTGAGCCTTGAGTTGGAAAGGCTGGACTGTGATTCTGGTTCCATCTAAAAAACTGTATGATGGTGAGCAAGTCTCTTCCTCTGTGAGCCTCAGGTGTAAGATAAGAGAAATAGGTAGGACCAGGACTGGGACTCGAGTGAGACACATGAGGGATGGAGGGTATAAATTCAGGAGGCTCTCACTCTCAGGGTTATGAAAGCGCAGGCACATGACCCTTGGAGGAAGCCCTCCTTCTTTTAGGCCCTTACATATCTGTTTGCTCTGGGTAGGATGGTCTCTGGGCCCCTCCCAGGTCTGATGCTATATGAGTTCATGCGATCACGCAGTCATGGAGCAAGGAGGGAATTGTTATGGGTATTTGGAGTGAGCCCAGGAATAGCCAAAGTTGCAGGAACTTCTTTGGCAGCCATCCCATCTCTTTCCTCACTCTCAGGCATCCGTTATGGAAGATGCCTCTGGCAGGCAGTGAAATGTCACAACTCATCTCATGGATTATCACTATAAACATCAGTACACCTGGCTCAGTAGGGGAAAGGGAACCCTCAGCATGCCTCCAAGCATGTACACCCCCACACATCCGCATACAAGCACATCCTTACCCAAGTCTTTGGTTAACTCACCATGACTGTCAGTGTGTGCTGGGAAGGCCCCGAGCCCAGGTCCAATTTCCCCACAGTTACCAGGACACCACTACTGGGGTCCAGCTGGAAGAGACTGGCGCTTCCTGGGTCTTGGCTGCCGTGTATGGTGTAGATGAGGCCCTTGCCCTTGTCTTGGTCTGTGGCCTGGACTCGGAGGAGCTCCACACCAGGCATTGTGTCCTGAGGAACTCTGACCTCATAATGAGCCTCCAAAAACTGGGGCCGATGGTGGTTAACATTGGCAATCATGGCAATGTAGACCTAGGGAGGCGGGTGAGAGAGAAGATGGACTGTAAGCTCCAGGGGGCCGGGGACCTTGTCTGTCTGCTTCTCCACCGTAACAACGAGGCCTGGCATACAGCAGTCCCTTGATGAAATTTTGTCGAATAAATGACCATATTTCAGAATCACAAGACTTTAAGATGGTGGTTTTCAAAATCAAAATTCTTCTTTAAGGGCCTTTTCTTCAGATGAAATTTTTGGGGTGAAATTCCAGTATATGAAGCAAATAAAATGGGCTGAAACCAGAATAGAAATCCAGAGCCCCACTTCCCATCATTCCTTACACCTATGAAAGCCCTTAGGTGCTCTATCTTTAATTGAAAACTGCTCATTTAGATAAAACTGCTTATTATACAGAGATCCACAGTGGGAACAAGAATTCTCCCAAGATCACAGACGTAGAGAGAGTGATCAGATAAGACTGGAATGCAGAACCCTGATTCCAGATTCAGTCTTCTTTGAGGTGCACACATGCACAGAGAGCCTTCTGCGTCCTCATCCCTACCAAGGAGGCCCCAGTGTGCATTGGTGACATAGTGGTGAGCACAGCTACTTCCAACCAAGGAAACCTCCTATCTCTTCTCAACTCAGGGCTCCCAGTGAGGCTTCTCACCTGGGTGGCAATGGTTTGGGAGCCGTCGGTCACCTCCACAGTCAAGTTATAGCTCGACCTCCTCCTTGTATCGAGAGGCCTGGCAATGATGATGCTGCCCGTCGTCTTCTCAATGTCAAAGTCCATGTCCTTGTCCCCACCTGGGAGGGGGGTGGGGGAAAGCATGCACGGCCTCAGTGATGTAGGCAGTGATAGCACAAGTATTAACACTGTGGGATTTGGCAGATCTAGAGGAGCCGGTAGCCGATCCTGTCGGGTTATCGTCAAATTATTATCAAGATCCAAGTGATGATTCAGGAAAAGGTAAACTTATAAGGTCTGGGGAGTCCCAGAGGAAGACCAAAATTTGCCCTACCATGTATTCTGTTACTAGACTTAAAACATGCAGGAGTGATGGAGCTCTGTGTCATGGCTTACAGGCAGTTCGCATGGTCTAGAGAAGCCTAGACATGGGAAAAAAATGGAAATAACTCTGTTTGGCAAGAGGGAATTATTTATTAATAACCTATGAGAATCCAAAATATAGAAGTAGCATGCAGCTGTTTAAATGTCTACTAGTAGAAGTCTGTTTAGTGACACAGAAATATGTTCAGGGTGTATTTTAAAAGGTTATAAAACAATATTTTCCTGTAACCCTAAGTGTGTGGGTGTGTAAAGAAGAATGACTAGAGGGAAACATCAAAATGAAAACAGTGGCTTAACTTCTATTTAGTGGGAGTTTATCCTCCCACTGATTAGGTGATTTTTATTCTCTTCTCTGTACTTATTTGTATTTTCCAAATGTTCTATAGAGTGCATGTGTTAATTCTGTACAAAAGAAAAAAATGTCAAATGCTTATAAAGAACAGTGAATTAGCAATGGAAGTAAACCTAGGAGATTAAAAAGCTTGAGATAGGTTTGTTATCCAACCTCTGAAGCAGGTGGGAGTCTCTGTGATAGGACTTCAGGTGGTACTGAAGCACTTAGATTAGAGATTCTTGACCTGGAGTCCCTGGCTGGGTTTCAGAGAATCTATAACTACCCCCCGCCCTAAATTTGTTCACAAATTTGTGTGTGCATGTGTGCAAGCACATGCACACAGGTCACAAGTATCCTTCTAAAAAGAGAGCCTAAACATTCATCAGATTCCCAAAGGGATCTGTGAACCACTCCCAACCCCGATATTTTCTGACAAAATGTTGATTTAGAAACAGAAAGAAATTTCAGAGGAGGCTGTGAGAGCTTGGACCCAAGTGTCTCCTACCACGAGAGTGCACCCTTTCTCTGATCTTGAGGATGGAACCTGGGACCAGAATGTTAAGCAGAGCCCCAGGGTACAGCTGGCCTCGAGTTCGTGGTCAGTGAAGTCAGCTCTGCAATGATGTTCATAGTGAGGCAGAAGAGGAAGCATAAAACTTGTGTTTTTTCTGCTGGGTCTCTCTGGCCACTCTCTGGACCTGGGTCTTAGGTCTTCCAGGAACTTGGGATAACAGGCCCCATCCATTTCTGGCTGGGGTTACCAGTGAGTTCCTGAGCTCATAGATGGTATGAAGGAAAACTTGGAAGAAGCAGTGTCCTGATAACCCACTGCCCCAGAGAAACAGGGAGGAGGCAATCACCACTCACAGCCAAGACAGAGGATGCCAGGGAAAATGACCTTGAGAGGGCTCAGAAGGATTGTGCCCTGAGGACTAGGGCTCAGGATGGAAGGGACTGACCCTCCTGGGGCCCTTACCTGAGATACTGAACCAGAAGAGACCAGGCCGGCCCTCAACACTGATGACCCCCACCATGTGATTCACGGGGTCTGTCTCCATGACCGTAAAGCTGTAGTGGGATTCGTCAAAGGCCAGTGGGATGGAGGAGGGCCGGGGCTTGGGGATCCACTCGATGTGTAGCCGGACGCTGGCCGAGAGCGGTGGCTGCCCACCGTCTGTTGCCTTGACCTGAAAAGAGGCCAGAATTCAAGTTGAGGCTTTGTCTGTAGGGTTGGAGCCAAGAAACAAGAAGACCCAGGTGGCCAGGCCCAGAGACAGAGTGCCCTGTGATGGACTGAGCTGGTCTTTCATCCACTAGATCATCCTTTCGGCACAGTTAGGAGCTTACAATAAATAGGCACCAAGTCAGCTGCAGCGAGCACAGTAGTGAACAGAACATAGAACTATGCTCCAGAACCTTATGGGTAGTGAAAGATGAATCAAAGCCACCATTAACTGAAGGCTTTGGTGCTTATTCCTAAGACTTTCCATGCATGGGCTCTTTACCCTTCCCAACAACAATCCACATAATAAACTAGAATTTATTGAGCTCTCCCTATCATTAGGCCCTGCTCTAAGAGCAATATGTGCAATATCTAACTCAGTCCTCATGACTGCCTAGAGAGGAACCATCATCAGCTGTTTTTTGCAGGAGGAACCCGAGGCTCTGCGTTGTGAATTCTTCTGCCAGGGTTGTCTGCCTGGCCAGCAGTGAGGCTGGGATTTAGACTACCAACATGACAGCCCAGGCCCAAGCCACTTAACTCTGTTAGCTTCCTACAAGGAAAATGTTCTCATCCCCATTTTACAGATGATAGAACAAAGGCTCCCAGGTGTAATGACTTGTCCATGACCACACAGGTGTAAAATGTCAGTGCTAAGATTGGAACCCAGGTTTATCTTGATTTCAATGCCTCTGCCCCTCTCAACAAAAGTCTTTAAGAAGAGAGTGCATTTCCCAGGCAAGGACCTTATTGCCTTCAAAGAGAAAGGCCCAGAATTTGGATCTTTTGGCTTCATTTTGGGAGAAAGCCACGGAGGGGAGGACTTCCCCCATCACGCCTAAAGGCTGTCTCCCCGGTCTTGTATCCTCAGAGAGGACCCATCCCTGAGCAGGTGTGCACCCCGTCCCCACCCCCACCTGCCCCTCACCGTGAGAATGTTATACTCTCCAGCTGTGAAGGTGCTGCTTGCTGACACCACGCCTGTGACCGGGTCGATACTGAAGCCTGCCTCATCACTCTCCTCGATACTGTAGGTGACCCTGCCATTGAGACCCTCATCCAGGTCTGAAGCCACCAGCCTGTACACAGGCCCAGAGGTCCCTGGGATCAGCCTCTCTGGAAGGCGGACATTGAAGAGCTTGTGGGAGAAGACAGGGGGGTTGTCATTGACGTCCACGATGCGTACCACCACCCTGGAGGTGGACCGGAGGGAGGGCTCCCCGTTGTCCAGCACAGTCACCTGGGGAGAGGATCCAGCTTGAGTTGACAGGTGCAAGGCCATGACAATGTATTGCCACCCACCACAGCTCGTCCTCTGCCCCTGCTTTCAAAAGCCTGGAAATACCAATCCGTCTGTTCTTTGGTGTATGCTCGTGATTTTAATTATCGTAACCTCATCTTCTTGGAACCCAGCTCTCTGGCAACCTCGCCCACAGAAAAGCCAGCAAGAACAGAGAAAGAAACTGGAAAGAACTGGAAGAAGACAAAGCCACAGAGGCTGTAACAAAAGCTGGGGCTCTTTACTCGGGAGGCCCATGGGCCATTTCTCCGAGACTTTTGACATTCTGTTTGCTCATAATTCTCATGAGCTTTGTTCTTGCTTTCCTTAAGCTAAGGGAGATTAGAGAAAAACAAACGAGGAGGCATTTATGGAGGCGTGGGCAGTACCTTTGGAGTCAGGCATGTGGCCCAGTGTATGAGATGAGATCTGGAGACAGAATAAAGGCACGAAAACAATTTCAGGACCAGGCACTGGTCCATGTGCCAGCAAATTATCACATCCATCAGTATAGACAGGACATTTCCACTCAGAATGCTTCTCAATTTTAAAAAGATTTTGCTATTTAAGGACAAATGCCTCTACTGAACTATGGACAATGCCTCAGCGCCTAGAAGGCCATTGCTACTGCTACTGCTAAGTCACCTCAGTCGTGTCCGACTCTATGCGACCCCAGAGACGGCAGCCCACCAGGCTCCCCCGTCCCTGGGATTCTCCAGGCAAGAACACTGGAGTGGGTTGCCATTTCCTTCTCCAATGCATGAAAGTGAAAAGTGAAAGTGAAGTCGCTCAGTCGTGTCCGACTCTTAGCGACCCCATGGACTACAGCCTACCAGGCTCCTCTGCCCATGGGATTTTCCAGGCAAGAGGACTAGAGTGGGGTGCCATTGCCTTCTCCAGAAGGCCATTGAGCTGCTGCTTACTAGTGATGCCTATTTTATGCAAAGGGAATGTCCAGAGCCTGGGATCGTAGAAGGCAACACTGATTTCAGTTCTGCTGAGGAATATGTGTCCCTCCTAGCTGATGCCTTTAAGACTAGCGGAGATGCCTGTTCATCAGTTGTGGATAACACAGGACAGGGTTGACTAGAGTACTTCTGATTTAAGCCCCTCTGGGTCAAGACTGATGCCTCTCATTGGAATGGTCACCAGGGATGCTTATTTTAGAGACATCCTAGAAAGAGCATGACTGCCCAGGTGGCTGAGTGGTAGAGAATACGACTGCAGTGCAGGAGATGCATGTTTGCTTCTTGGTGGAGAAGATCCCCTGAAGAAGAGAGTGGCAACCCACTCTGGTATTGTTGCCTGGAAAATCCTAGGGACAGAGGAGCCTGGTGGGCTAAAGTCCATGAGGTCACAAAGAGACCCAGTTGAGTGTCTGAGCACACATGCACAGAAAAAGCATGGGCCTAGAGGACAAAGGTCTGGGTTTTCATCCTGGCTCTGCTACTGACCTAGTGTTTGACCTTGGGTGACTCTCGAGCATGGGGATGGGCCAGAAAGTATACTGGACAAAGACATAACCCATGCGTACTGCTCCGTTTTCCTGCACTCCCTGCAGGCATTACTAATTGATCAGTGCTTCCTGCTCAGCTTAAGTAGCAACTTCTCCCTGAGTCAGAACCCTCCTCAGCTACTGCCTGGAGACGTGCATGTGGCCCCAAGGCCTGGCTTGGCTCCAGCCTGGCCTCCTGCAGGAGGTTTTCAAATGTAGTGAAGGGGTTCAGCAGCATCACTCACCTCCAGGATGTGTTCATCCTTGTTTTCTCGGTCCAGCTGCCGGGCAGTGGCTAGGAGACCTGTAGGAGAGATGGTTGGGGGGAGACTGGAGCAAAGGGCTCCCAGGGCCATTTTACTGGGATAAATTCAACGCCTACATTCAAAGCCTAGATCAGAATCCTTTTGGTCTTGGGAGAGCAGGAACATAAAGAGGAAATGGAAACCTGGAGAGAGAGGAGGGGAGGAGAGGGAGGAAGAGGACAGCAGAGGCCCCACCTACTTCCTGCTTCCGCCAGAGGAGGGTGCTGAGCCCAGGATACTGTTGAGTGAAAAGGCAGCTCATCAGGAGTTAATAACGGGGGTCACGGTCACTGCCTCTAGTTCCCGAGAAATCACAAAGGGGTGACGTTTTACTCCTTTGTTCCAATTCTCTTGCTCACCTGGCACCTAGAATGGGCTCTTCCCATGCCTAGCTGGCACAGATGAGCCAGAGGAGGGCTGCCCTGGGCTCCTCCCAGCACTTCTGTAAATTCCCGAAGATGAACTTAGTCATCTGTAATTCTGGTTTTCGTTTTCTAGGCACTGTGGCTATCAATTGAGGCCATAATGGTGAAAAGGAGCCAGTTCTCTGCCTGCATCAGACAAGTCAAGCTCAAGATTGTTGGGAGACCAGAGGGGCACCCGAGCCCATAGACTTGAGAGGTCCTAGCTGGGTAGGCGGTACCCTTTTCAATGATGGCAGAGCTATTGGTAGGGGGTTGTGGGTGTTCTAAAAGCTTTCTGTAAGTTTCTTGATCTTGTTTAGGCAATTAAACGATAGAGTAATGGAATGCAGCGGGGGGCTGGGGGCCTCCTGAGGGGAAAGGGGGATCTGGTGTTGGGGTGGGGTCTCCAGTGCAGATGTGAGGAGTGACCTCTGTTGGGGGCGTGTCTTTGCCTTTGTGTTATTCCGGCTCTTTCTTCCCTCACTGAAGGCAGCCATGGGAGAGGTCCTAGGAGGTTGTTGGAAAGCCCCACAACCAGGAAGGAAGATGTTCCTCTGGGACAGAGTGAATATTGTTTCAGGTCGCCCCACCCAGCTTGTCCCCAAGCCGAGGAACCTGCCGGGGAAGGCCCGGCATCCGGGGGACCCCCAGGAAGAGTGCGGGATGAGAGGGCTTGGTGGAGCCTTCCTTCCAGCTCAGTCCTGCCCTCCTCCTGCTCCTGCTTCAGCCCCTCTCCCCTCTCTCTGTTGATTCCTGTCCACCCCCCACCTCTCTTGCCTTCCCAGGGATTCCTCTCTCCCTGCCCTCTCTGTGTGTCTGGGAAACTCAGTCACTGTTCTTCTATCTCTAGCTTTTCTTTTCTCTCTTTGCTTTCTCTCACCACCGCCTCCCCTGCTGCCTTCTCCCCCACCTTCTCAGGGCCGGTGTCTCTGGAATTGCTGCTGGACCCCCTGGACCACTGCCCCTGTGCTCCTCCACGTCCCCCTCTCTGAGGCTGGTGTGAAGTCCTAGATGGGAGTAAGGCCGTTAGCAGAGAAAACTGGGGAAATCTGAATGAAATCTGTAATTTCCTGAATTCCCTTGCACCAGTATTAATTCTTAGTGTTGACACATACACTGTGTTAATATTAGGGGAAGCTGAGTGACCGGTGTATGAGAACTCTCTTTGCAGCTCTCCTATAAGTCTATGATTATTTCACCATTAAAGAAGAAGAAAAAAGTTTTTTAAAAAGAAAGAAAATGGACCTACTTGCTCTGTTTTCAGCAAGTCTTGGGTCTTCTACTCCTGGCTGCTGCTTCCGTAACCATTTTTACCCAAGTGCCCGCCCAGCCTGCTGCCTGTCAGAATCTTCCCTGCCTGCTGTCCCATGAAGCCATTGCTGGTCCACTACACCGAGCAGCTTCCTCTCTCCTCGAAAGTCACAGCCTCGCATCTACTCATCTTTTACAATGTTGTACTCTTTACGCCGGTTCTATGGCTCTTTTTGTATCCAAATCTTTATACTCCTCATGGATTGGGTTCCTCAAGGCCTGAAACTGTCTTTTTCTTCTTCCCCTCTCCATAGCACTTAACTTAAATGCCTTATAAGGACAGACACCTTCAAACACTTGCGGAATTAATGAATCTCGGGTGTAACCAATGATTGTGGATGCTGGCAGAGATTCATTCATTCATTTCCTCATTATTTGTTGAGGTTCTGTTCTGTGCCAGGCCTTGATATTATAGTTTTCAAAAAACAGTCAAAGTTCCTTTTCTGGAAAGCTTGTTGAAGTCTAGTGAAGTATGTGGATAATTGATGGAATAATCACACAGATGACTATAATGTTCTATGTGATAGCATGTTTTTTAAAAGTAGATGCTGCTGGGAGGTGTATTATAGTGTCAAAAAAAAAAAAAAAAACTTCTTTAAGAAAAGAACAGCTGAGCTAAGATCTGAAAGAAAAGCAGGAGTTACCTTGAAAAAGGAGAGGAGACCCCTGGCAGAAGGAAAAGCTTGTGCAAAGGCCTTGTGCCAGGAGAGGGAGTGCATGGACTGAGGCAGGCCACATGGTTGGAATCAGAGAGTGATGGAGTGAGAGAGGCAAGCTCATGGGCTTGGCTTTATCTTAAGGGCATAGGGAAACCAGCCAAGGGATCCAGGTATGGAAGTAGGACAATCTAAGGGATAAGAAAGGTAGGCGGGGGTGGGGGGGAGGGGTCATTGCTGGATTTATTATTTTATTTTTAAATGTTCGTGCTGACAAGAATTTCTGAAGGAAGGAAGAATTTCTGACTGAAGGAAGACTAAGCATCTCTGCCCTTTGGGGCATTTTGCCAGACCTGGTGTCAGGGAACTGTTGACAGTAAACACAGCAGGGATTTGGGAGAGGTAGAGAACCTATTACCTTAGGTGAGAGATGTCTTCCAAAAAGGGAGGGGCTGCGTGGGCCCAGGCAGAGAGCCAGCTTGGGAAAAGCATCCTCCTTCCAGGAAGACTAATCCATGCCCCGAGGTCAAAGGTGCCAAACAGATGTCACAGGGCACTTACGTGTCCCACCCGCTGTCTGCCTCAGGACCCCCAGGTCCTTGCTTTTCCTGACTCCCTTTTGCCTTAAGGATCATGAAGGAAGCTGCTGCTAGCTCTCCCCCATGCCCCTACCTCCCCACCTGCCTTTTTCCAATCTTGCCAGACTTCTGTCCTTCAAGGACAAGAGTCAGTGGTTGGAGCTGGAGAATGGGAAGTTGGGTTGGAAGGCAAGAATGTCAGCATTCTCTGCAATAGCATTGTTCATGGTCCAGAGGGACACAAGGCCTTGGAGCTGTGCCTGCAGCCGTGGGAACTGGCTCTCATTCTTCTGGGAGCCAGGAAGGCAGCATAAATGCAGGAAGCAGGCGGGAGTGAGGGGAGGAGAGAGGAGAGAGGACACGCCTGCCCTACACAGGGAGCTGCTGTTGGCTCAGGTGGTTGTGGCCCTGCGGGATGTGCAATTGGCATAGCTAGATCTTCTAGTTACAGAAGTCTGGAACATTTTGTGAGCTTTGCTCACTTTTAAATGTTGGCAACAACTTGAAAATTATTGTTTAAAGCTTGTGCAGGCCAAACAGAACACTGCTGTGGACTGTATCTGGTTCGCTGCTGCAAGTTGTTGACCTCTAGATTCCTCTGAACCATCCTAGATGGGCTGGGTTGAGGAGAGATCTTTGTGAGATTGTTGACACCTCTGAAGTGGATCTCTATCACCACCACGCCATGGGCAGGCTTGAGATCAGTTTGAAGCTAGAGTTAAGAGACTCAGCCTGTGGCTTGTGATTCTGGGGAATGGTCATGTTGGGAACACTGGCAGGGTTGAAATAGTCCCAACTTGACAACATGGAAAACCTGCTTGGATTCCCTAGGCCCCAAGGAAAGAAAACGGACATATTCTTATTCTTCCATAGAGATGGACTTTGATGAAGTGCAGTTCTCAAACACAGCACACATCAAAATACTCTGCATGTCTTATTAAAATACAGATTTCTGATTCAGTAGGTCTAAGGTGGAGCCTGAGAACTTGACCTACTAGCAGGTTCATATGCGACACTCACGATGCCAATCTTCAGATCACAACTTTGAGAAGCACTGCTGTAGAGAATCCTATTCACCCAGGTTTCTGAGGTCCTTACCTGTGAGAGGATGAAGGACAAAGAATCCCATATGGTTCCCGCTGGTGATATTGAAGGTCAGTTTCCCTTGGGAGCTGGAGTCAGGGTCCCAGGCATCCAACTGAAGCACAGAGGTGTGCAGCGGCGCATCCTCCCGGACGGAGGGGTAGAACACAGGTCTGGACATTTGGGGTGGGTTGTCATTGACATCCAAAACCTCAATGTAGACTTCAGTTACAGACGAGAGGGGGATGGAACCCCTGTCTACTGCCAGTACCGTCAGCCAGTAACAGGATGCAAATTCTCGGTCCAGGGGTGCCAGAGTCTGAATCATTCCTAGGGAGAGGTGATCACCAAACCCAAAGTATTTCAGAGCTCAAAGGAGCTCTAGAGATCACTTTACCTAACAGTCCTGAAACCATACCATGGAAAGGATATTAACAAGTGTTTCAGGAGAAAAGGGAACTGTGGCCTATACGGCGTGGGAGCTGCTGAGTTAAACACAGGGGAGCTTGTATCCTTATTGAAGAACCTCTCAGAGCCTTTCTCTGCTAAGACAGATCCATAACTGAGGCATATGGGCACACGCAGGATTTCCAGAAGGCCATAGTATTTGATCTGCTTTCTCCTGACTACTTTAACCCAAGTCCAATTTATTTATTTCACATTCTCTAGGTGGGATTTCCATACTTTGCTCCTTACAGTGGTTCCTTCAAGCTTCAAGTCCTTATAGATACTAATTCAAGGGTGAGGGATTTGATGAATAAATTGCTGTTCCCCTCTCCATCGTCTTCTCGATTTTAGAGACTTAGCTTCACTCATTAGTTCACTCATTCTACAAATTACTTATTGTGGGCCAACACTTTTCTAGAGGTCAAGGGTCCAAGAGTGAGCAAAAGAGCCTGGTGCTCTAAGCTCTCGTGGGGCATACTGAACTCTGAAGACCTAGGTGAGAGGGCAGCATCTCAGAGCTGAAGCAACCTTCCTCCTTTGACAGATGGGGAAACTGAGGCCCATAGAAAGAACATGACTTGACCAAGATCATGCAGCAAGTAAGCAGAAGAGCTGAGTCTAGAATTGACTCTCAATCTAATTCTCTTTCATCACCCTCCCCTTTACCCTGGAGAGAGATCATCCATCAGGTTGTAAACTTCACAAGGTGAATAACCTACTTTTATTCACCTGGGATCTTCTCTAAGTTACCTACCTCAGGGCCTCACAAGTAGAAGGTGCCCAGTGTTTGCTGAATTGCACTTGTTTTCTATGGAGCTTCAAAGGAATAAATACATTGCTGCCACCTTTTTGGAGGACAACTTGGAAAGATATATTAACATTGAAATGTGTGTTATCCTTTGACCCAAGAACTGCATTTTAAAGAGGTTTTCCTATAGAGACTCATGCATACGAGTAAAAGTATATGAACAAATGCAGCCATTAAAAAAGAGTGAGGAAATTCCCAGGTGGTCCCGTGGTCAGGGCTCTGTAGTTTCACTGCCAATCCCTAGTCAGGGGACTAAGATCCAAAAAGTCATGTGGAGTGGCCAAAATAATTTAAAAAATAAAAAATGAAAATAAAATAAGAGGGACAGGAAGGAGTGGCCCTATTTATTGCTCCTTTTAGCTTACAGCCTGACTTCTCTCAAAAGAGCCCCTGATTTTCCGTAGCCCCATCCTCTCCCAGCACCTGGCCCTCCCTTCCCTCCCAATGCCCAGTACCTGTGTCTTGGTTGATGCTAAAGGCAGCAAGGCTGGTGCCAGCACGCAGGAAGTACTGGAGCTCCCCGTCCAAGCCAGTGTCATCATCGTGGGCGGCCACTACCATCACTGAGGTTCCTGAGGGGCTGTTCTCCTGCACCTGGCCCTGGTGCACAAAGGAAGCGAAGTGGGGAGGGTGGAGATTCTCATTCACATCCAGGACGATCACCTCCACATGGCAGAGGGTCCTGCGGGCCAGGGGCTTCCCACTGTCACTGGCCCATAGGCTCAGGTTATATCCAGCCCTCCTCTCAAAGTCCAGCTCTTTCTCCAGACTGAGTGCCCCGGTCATCGGGTTCACATGGAAGGTCCCGTGCACATCATCCAACAGGACATACTGTACTTCTCCTGCAGGGCCCAGGTCAGGATCAGAGGCATCCAGAAATGTTAGAATAGTCGCTGGGGGTAGATCCTCTGGGACCTTAAGCCTGCGGTGTTCTGTGATGCACTGAGGGGAGTTGTCATTGACATCTTCCAATGTGATTATCAGGTCAGTGACAGAGAAAAGCTGGTGGCCCTTCCTGGGCTGGTCCCTGGCCTCCACCTTGAGTATATACCGAGGTTCTGATTCCCGATCCAAGTGTCCTGTGACAACTATTTCTCCGGTGAGAGGATGGAGGGAGAATTTCTCTGTGGGGCTTAACAGCGCGTATCGAACCCTCCCATTATCCTCTGAGTCAACATCTTTTGCTTTCAGCTCTGCAACAGTGGTTCCAACTTCTGTGTCTTCTGAGATCGTTACCTGATACCCACCGGGAGGAAATCTGGGCGCGTTGTCATTCCAGTCTTCCACATTCACTGTCAGCAGCTTCCAGGAGGACTTCTGGGGAGTGCCCAGGTCATACACTGTTACATTGAGGACGTAGAAACTGGTGGCTTCATAGTCTAAGGGGGCAGCTACAGTGAGCAGCCCTGTTTCCAGCTCAATGTCAAAGCAACCCTCTTCATTGCCGTCTGCAATCACATAGACCAGTTTTCCATTAAAGCCAGCATCAGGGTCAGTGGCTGCCAGATGGGCTAGAGGTGTGTTGAGAGGAGCACTCTCAAGGATGTCAATGGACTGTGGAAAGTGGTCCTCAAACTGAGGGGTATGATGATTGATCTGATATGCACTTAAGGAAGTGAAATCCTCATCACTGGACTCCTGATTCTGAAGCCCAATAGAGTGCAAGATGGTCTTTGTGAAATGTGTCAGTACCCCTGTCTTCTCACACTTTACAGGGACCTCAAAATGAGGGTCCTTCACTACAGTAACATTCAAAGTCATGGGTGAGGCATAATTTTTCCCATCTGAAGCAGTAATTTTCAGGGAATAGCTGATGGGTTGACCAGTAGTACTGTTCCTAAAAGAGCGTTTGAGGGATATCACACCAGAGAAATGATTTAGATCAAAATACTCTAGTTCGTTGCCCGATACAAACTCGTATTTTAGGTTCAGAAGCTCATCCACATCTATAGCTGACACAGTCATTACTGATTTTCCTACTGGCCAGTCTTCGTGGATAGACCCAGTGCAATTAACTTCCTCAAACATAGGCTTGTTGTCATTCAGATTCTTGAGCCTAAGAGAAACGGACACTTCTTTTTCCTGGCGAAATGGGGATCCCCAGTCTGATGCCCGTACCCGGAAAGTGTAAATTCTATTCATGAGCTCATAGTCCATGGGTTTGGAGGTGGAGATGATCCCCAGGTAAGGGTCAATAGAAAAGGGGACAGCATTTGGACGAGCGATGGAGTAGGTGATATATCCATTCTCTCCATGATCCTGGTCTGTGGCACTAACAGTCAGAACACTGGTGCCTGGAGGGATGTTCTCATCAAAAGTGCCATCGTAGGAGGACCTGTTGAACACTGGGGCATGATTATTACAGTCCATAATGTCAATGACCACAGTGGTGGAGGCCAGGCCCGGTGAGGTTCTGATGCGTAGCTGGTACTGGGCTTGGTCATGGAAGTCCATGAGCTTTGTGGTGGTGATCAGCCCCGTGCGGGCATTCAGTTTAAATGCTGCACTCTCTGAGGATGGCTTTAGAACATACTTCAGGTTGGGGAAGGCTGGGGTTACTTTCACCATCACCACGCGGCTGCCAGTGGGGGAAAACTCACTAAGCTGCACTCTGTACGTGGCCTTCTCAAACTTGAGGGAAGTCAGTTTGGAAGGAGGTAAGTGAAAGCCCCTGATCTGGGAATAAACGGAAGGTCTGCTCCCAGCCCTGGCCTGCAGGCTGAGGTTGAATCCATGAGGGTGGTCCATCCATTTGATGTCTTTGACAGAAACCACGCTGAACTCACTGCTCCGGGCATAAGACTTGATGGCTTTGAAGTTCTTTCCAGGATCACCACCAACGATTTCCAGCGAGTCCACGTCCGCCCCTGAGCTGTCTGCACCTACCATGACAGTGGCATAGGTGGCGTCCTCCTGGTGGTCCGGTGCAGCCAAGACCACCGAGGAAATGGCTGGGGGCTTCCTGAGGGCAGGCTCCACATGAATGACGAGTGCAGCCACGTTGCCAAATCCATTGCCCTCCGAGATCTTCCGCATGCGGTCCACAGCCAGTACCTGGAGCTCATGCTTCCCTCGCCAGGTGACGTTGAGCTTCCCAGCCAAGGTGACCACCCCGCTGGTGGGGTGGATGGTGAACATCTCCGACCTTGTGTTAAACGCATAATAGAACTCGGCGTTCTGGCCCAGGTCTGCATCGGTGGCGCTCACCTTGCAGATGGGGCTCTTGAGGGGCATGTCCTCAGAGATGGTGACTCGGTATGAAGGCGGGGAGAAGAGGGGCTTCAGGTCATTCTGGTCCAGGATGCGGACCACCACGCGGGCCAGCGCTTCTAA